>NW_028270141.1:10901766-12219266 GCF_037043375.1 Chiloscyllium plagiosum | reverse complement strand
ATGGTACACTCGCATAAATTGGAAGCTACATATATTAATATACAGGGCCCTGTTGTTTACAGACAGAAAGAACATGTAGACACAATGTACTGGGTTTCTACTCAACTAGATATGTGACAGCCATTCACTGGTTTGTTTCTCAGGACAATGCCCTAATTAATCAGAGTCAACCTGCCTAGTTTAAACTCTTTTTAAAAATATTTTTGGGAATTTAACTGCTAGTAATCATCTAACTGATGCATACTCCATGACAATGTCTTGACTGAGCAGGTTCTACTTGCCAATCAATCAGCAATCTTCTCCCATACAGTACAGATGTTGTTTTACCTTTACTTTTGCATTTCTTAGAAGTTATCCTGATGATTACTGGACAGAAAATTTTGACAAAGTATGTATCTTTTCAGCAATACTGAAATTAGAGATATGATATTATGTTGCTGAAAGGGAAGGGGAGTTAGAATAAAAGGGAAAGTCTGGGAAGCAGCCAAGGTCAGGAGAGATAAAAGGATTAGATGTAATGAAACAATAGACTAGGGACGTTGTAAAAGTTGGTTGAGTCCCAAAGGACGTAGTTGCCAGACTAGGTTTGCAACAGGTGGTGAAGAACCAACAAGAAGAGAAAAATATTTGACCTCATCCTCTCCAATTTACCTACCATAAATGCACATGTCTACGATCATCAGTCGGAGTGACCAGCTCTGAGAGTTCGGAGAGCTTTACATTAAGGATACCTTCCATTGTATTGTATGGCACTAACACAATGCTAAATGAATTTTAGACAGATCTAGCAATTCAGAACTGGATGTCCATGAGACTGTGAACCATCAACGCAGTATAATTGAATTCAAACACAATCTGCAACATTATGCTTGACATATGCCCTGACGCACCATTACTTTCAAACCAGGGGATCAGCCCGAGTTCACTGAAGAGTGCACTAACCACGAGACAAGCCTAAAAATGAGGTGTTAATCTGGTGAAACAACAACACAGGTCTGATTACGTGGCAAAAAAAAAGAAGCAGCAAGTGATCAACAGAGCTAAGTGACTCCATGTCAATTGACCCATTTTAGCCTCCTGCCGAGGTCCCCGGCATCACAGATGCCAGTCTTCAGTAAATTTGAATATCAGATTGAGTTCTGTCAAGGTCTCATCTCTTAACCTGTTGGCTAAAACATAGATAAAAGAGCTGAACTCCAGAGATGAAGTGGCAGTGATTACCCTTGACATCAAGGGGTCCCAGCAAAACTGGACCCATGGGAAAACTCTGCTGATTGGAGTCAAAGGTTTTTTGAGGTCAATTAACTCAGCTTCAGGACCATATCCTGGGCTCAACTATCCTCTGATGCCTCAACAATGATCTTACCTCCAACATAAGGTCAGAAGTGTGGATGTTCACTGATGGTTGCACATTGTTCAGCACCATTTGGGACTCTTCACATACTGAAGCACTCCATGTTCAAATGATTTCTGGGCTTGAGCTGACAAATGGCAAGAATCATTTGTGTCACACAACTGCCAAGTGACAACCATCTTCAACAAGAGAAAATCTAATCATCACCTCTTGACATTCATTGTATTACCAGAGCTGAATACCACCTTATCAATATCATAGTATTGACGCGAAGCTCAACTGGATACTGAATACAACAAGTCGGTCAGAGGCTGAGAATCTTAAAGGAGAAAGTGATGCTGATGCTGGAGATCAGAGCTGAAAATGTGTTGCTGGAACAGCGCAGCAGGTCAGGCAGCATCCAGGGAACAGGAGAATCGACGTTTCGGGCAGACATCCTTCCTGAAGAAGGGCTTATGCCCGATACGTCGATTCTCCTGTTCCCTGGATGCTGCCTGACCTGCTGCGCTGTTCCAGCAACACATTTTCAGCTGAGAATCTTAAAGCAAGTAATTCACTTAGAGTTCCCGTTACCTGTCTACCGCCTAAAAGACACAAGTCAGAATTGTAACAATACTCTCCACATGCATATTTCTTCCCTACCTTTCAACAGTCTGCCATTGTTTATCATATTGATGCTGGAGACCATTCAGCTCATTGTTTTCTATGCATCATACCATCATAACTTTTAAACTACTTAATCAAGTTAATTTTTTTAAGCTGACTGTCTTAATACCCTTGTGGTCATTTTAATTAAGTTTGTAACACATGTTATAGATCCCATTCCTCACTCTCAAACTGAAAATCAAATTCTCCCGTATTATCGTTACTCCTTTTTCGTTATACATAATCAGGTCCAAATTTTTTATTTCAAAAATATATTTTATTCATAAAAATATTTTGATATCTATACAATTGATGATACCATTCATATGTATACATTGCATTTCTTCACATACACAGATAAGACTGAATCGTTTGTATGTACGAGTCTGCATGTTGACCATCCAGATGTTTAGCTAAGGCATCAGCGGAACCCAATTATTGAGTGGGCCCTGTTCTTCTTAGGCAGGTAGACCTTATACAGTGGTCTTTCCCCACCGCGCCTTGGCAGCAGCAGACCTAAGCTTCAGCACGTAATCCTGGACTTTGGAAAGTGCCAATTCTGCAGCACTCAGTCGAGGTCAACTACTTCAATCGGAAGATCAACAGGTTTCGGGCAGACCAAAGAGCGTCTTACACCGAGTTGATGATCCTCCAGGTACAGTTGATGTTCGTCTCAGTGTGCGTTCAGGGGAACAGACCGTAGAACACGGAGTTCCGCGTCATGGAGCTGCTCATGATGAACCTCGACAAACACCACTGCAATCCTCTCCAGACTTCTTTTGCAAAGGCACATTCCAGAAGGAGGTGTGTGACAGTCTCGTCCCCTCCACAGCCCCTTCGAGGGCAGTGCGCAGTGGGGCAGAGAGTCCAGGCATGCATGAAGGATCTCACCGACAGAGCCCTTCTCACTACCAGCCAAGCCATGTCTTAGTGCTTGCTTGAAAGTTCTGGCCATGAGGCATTCTGCCAAATGACTTTGACAGTCTGCCCAGGGAACTGCTCAACAGGATCCGCCCTCTCCTTTTCCCGCAGGGTCTCGAGGACACTATGTGCTGACCACTTCCTGATGGACTTGTGGTCAAAGGTGTTTTTCTTCATAAATTTCTCCATGAAGGACAGGTGATACGGAGCAATCCAACCATTTGAAGCATTCTGCAGCAGCGAGGCCAGGCCCATCCTTCGCAACACTGGGGACAGGTAGACCCTCAGTACGTAGTGACACTTAGACCATAAGACATAGGAGTGGAAGTAAGGCCATTCGGCCCATCGAGTCCACTCCGTCATTTAATCATGACTGATGGGCATTTCAACTCCACTTACCTGCATTCTCCCCATAGCCCTTAATTCCTTGTGACATCCAGAATTTATCAACCTCTGCCTTGAAGACATTTAGCGTCCCGGCCTCCACTGCACTCGGCAATGAATTCCACCACTCTCTAGCTGAAAAAATGTCTCCGCATTTCTGTTCTGAATTTACCCCCTCTAATTTTAAGGCTGTGCCCATGGGTGCTACTCTCCCCGCCTAACGAAAACAATTTCTTAGCATCCACCCTTTGCAAGCCATGTATTATCTTGTAAATTTCTATTAGATATCCCCATAACCTTCTAAACTCAATGAGTACAATCCCAGGATCCTCAGCCATTCCTCATATGTTAGACCTACCATTCCAGGGATCATCCATGTGAATCTCCACTGGACACACTCCAGTGCCAGTATGTCCCTTCTGAGGTGTGGGGCCCAAAACTGGACACAGTACTCCAAATGGGGCCTAACCAGAGCTTTATAAAGTCTCAGTAGCACATCGTTGCTTTTATATTCCAACCCTCTTGAGATAAATGACAACATTGCATTCGCTTTCTTAATCACGGATTCAACCTGCATGTTTACCTTTAGAGAATCCTCGACTAGTACTCCCAGATCCCTTTGTACTTTGGCTTTATGAATTTTCTCACCGTTTAGAAAGTAGTCCATGCTTGTATTCTTTTTTCCAAAGTGCAAGACCTCGCTTTTGCTCACATTGAACTTCATCAGCCATTTCCTGGACCACTCTCCCAAACTGTCTAGATCCTTCTGCAGCCTCTCCACTTCCTCAATACTGTCTGCCTGTCCACCTATCTTCGTATCATTGGCAAATTTCGCTAGAATGCCCCCAGTCCCTTCATCCAGATCATTAATATATAACGTGAACAATTGCGGCCCCAACGCTGAACCCTGTGGGACACCGCTTGTCACCGGCTGCCATTCCGAAAAAGAACCTCTTATCCCAACTCTCTGCCTTCTGTCAGACAGCCAATCCTCAATCCATACCAGTAGCTCACCTCAAACACCATGGGCCCTCACCTTACTCAGAAGCCTCCCTTGTGGCACCTTATCAAAGGCCTTTTGGAAGTCTAGATAGACCACATCCACTGGGTTTCGCTGGTCTAATATACTTGTCACCTCTTCAAAGAATTCTAACAGGTTTGCCAGGCACGACTTCCCCTTACTAAATCCATGTTGACTTGTTCTCATCCGACCCTGCTCTTCCAAGAATTTGGAAACCTCATCCTTAATGATGGATTCTAGAATTTTACCAACAACCGAGGTTAGGCTAATTGGCCTATAATTTTCCATCTTTTGTCTTGATCCTTTCTTGAACAATGGGGTTAAAACAGCGGTCTTCCAATCATCTGGGACTTTCCCTGACTCCAGTGACTTTTGAAAGATCTCAACCAACGCCTCTGCTATTTCCTCAGCCACCTCCCTCAGAACTCTAGGATGTAGCTCATCGGGGCCAGGAGATTTGTCAATTTTAAGACCTTTTAGCTTTTCTAGCACTATCTCTTTTGTAATGGCAACCATACTCAACTCAGCCGCCTGACTCCTTTTAATTGTTGGAATATTACTCATGTCTTCCACTGTGAAGACTGACGCAAAATACTTATTTAAGTTTCCCAGCTATTTCCTTTTCTCCTTTCACTAGCCTTCCAGCATCAGTTTGAAGTGGCCCAATGTCTACTTTTGCCTGTCGTTTGTTTCTTATGTATTGAAAGAAACTTTTACTATCATTTCTAATATTACTGGCTAGCCTACCTTCTTATTTGATCCTCTCCTTCCTTATTTCTCTCTTTGTTATCCTCTGTTTGTTTTTGTAGCCTTCCCAATCTTCTGATTTCCCAGTGCTCTTGGCCACTTTATAGGATCTCTCTTTTTCTTTGATACATTTCCTGACTTCCTTTGTCAGCCATGGCTGTCTAATCCCTCCCCGGATAATCTTTCTTTTCTTGGGGATGAACCTCTGTACTGTGTCCTCAATTATACCCACAAACTCCTGCCATTTTTGCTCTAATGTCTTCCCTGCTAGGCTCTGCTTCCAGTCGATTTTTGTCAGTTCCTCTCTCATGCCCTCATAATTACCTACATTTTGCCTTCTCTCTTTCAAACTGCAGACTGAATTCTACCATATTATGATCGCTGCTTCCTAAGTGTTCCCTTACTTTAAGCTCTTTTATAAAGTCTGGTTCATTACATAGTACTAGGTCCAAAATAGCCTGCTCCCTTGTGGGCTCCATGACAAGCTATTCCAAAAATCCTGTAAGCATTCCAAGAATTCCCTTTCTTTGGATCCACTGGCAACATTATTTACCCAGTCCACCTGCATATTGAAATTCCCTATGATCACCGTGACCTTGCCTTTCTGACATGCCTTTTCTATTTCCCGGTACATGTTGCGCCCCTGGTCCTGATCACTGTTAGGAGGTCTGTACATAACTCCCATTCTGGTTTTTTTGCCTTTGTGGTTCCTCAATTCCACCCACACAGATTCCACATCATCCAACCCTATGTCATTCAGTGCCATAGATTTAATTTTGTTCTGAACTAACAAGGCCACCCCGCCCTCTCTGCCCACCTCCCTGTCTTTTCGATAAGTTGTAAATCCTTGGATGTTTAACTGCCAGTCCTGAACCCCCTGCAACCATGTCTCTGTGATGCCTACCACATCATAATCATTCACGATGATCTGTGCCGTTAATTCATCTACTTTGTTACGAATGCTACGAGCATTCAGGTAAAGTGCCTTAATGCTAACATTCTTATCATTAGAGATATTGGAAGTCATAAGATGTCCTAAGTTATCCTTCCTTTTTGTTGCATTCCTAATCTGCCTCAAGGTTAAATCCACCACATACATGCTATCCTCCTGCTTATCTTTCCATTTAACTCCATACTCCCTGTCGCTTTCACTTTCCCTTCCCCCCCCAACTCAGAAGTTTAAAGTCCTACTGACCACCCTATTTATCCTCTTCACTAGAACATTGGTACCAGTTTGGTTCAGGTGGAGACCGTCCCAACGGTACAGATCCCCCCAGAATCGGTCCATCTTTGATCTCCACATAAAGTGGAAGATGTCCCGGGTAACTGCGGCGGCACAGGTTCTGGGACTAGACCAGACCTATGGCACATATAACATAATCAGGTCCAAATATTCTTGTTTTTGGCCAGCTTCAGAACACATTGTTTTAAGAAACTGTCCCAACTATATTGTAAAAACATCCCTCCCCCAATACCTTTGCCAAATTGAATTACCCATCAATTTGAAAAGTGGAGTAACCAGTGATTACTGAGTATCCTTCTTACAAGACTACTTATTTCCTTGTGATATACACTATGCTGTTGCATAATGCAGCTGGTGTTGCATCAGTTAATGTTTCTGAAAGGATTAATGTTAATGTGAAATTAGTTGTAACTGTCCTGCTGGCATCTCTCGGTCTGTAGATGGAGACCATGAGTTATATACTAGCTTTCAAAGGGAGCTGATGTATCTATACCGCAAGTTAAAATATTTTCATTTTGAAGGGGTCCTCTTGCGATATTCTCGAAGTTTACTTTTTCATATTCAGGCATCCCGTTTTTTATTCTCGAATTTCTTTATTAATTGATGTACTCATATTGTAAGACTCCCTTCTTTATATGTGTTCTTGTTTGGAGTACTTCGACTGTTAGAGACAAAATCATCAAACTATGCCAAACAAAGTCACAACAAAGACAACAAGAATTCCAAGTCACTATAGTATTTAAATTGGTTTAAGATATCAGACATGTGTAAAGAAAAAATGTGACACACCCATAAAGCCACATGATTTCATGGTTTTGTATTTTCAGTCATGGGGTGTGGGCGTTGCTGGCTGGGTCAGCATTTATTACCTAATTGTCTTTGAAAAAGAATGCAGTGAGCTACATTCTTGAACTGCTGCAGCCCATTTGATGTAGGCTGCAATATCTTTTTGGAGCAAATTTCTGGATTTTGCCCCAGCAGCACTGAAGGAACAGTGATATATTTCCAAGTCTCGTTTATTTCTAATGTATTTCCAGTAATTCACAATTTGAGATACTTTAGTTCTAGTAACACAAATGTAAAGCTTTATGGAATAAAACTATTTCGCATTAAATTATCAAATTGATAGTGCCTATTGCAGTACTAATTTACATACAATAAACAACTCTTTTTTTTAGTTCAAAACTACTCTCTTCCCTTTGCAACTACATTTCCCACACTGCAGTCCATTCCCTTTTACCACCTTCCTCTTTCCTTAGCTGCCTATCTTTACCTTTTCCTCTTCTACCCTCATTATCCTCCTTTGCAGACTTAATTTTTTTCTTGGCCTTGCAAGCCTCGTTTCCCATTCATCCTCTGGCCCTGCTGCCTTAGGCATTGGTGGTTGTGCTTTACATGGTTGCTTCCTTCCGCTTCATTTCTGTACATCAGCTTTGCTTCCTGCTGCCACTTAATCATCTTGCTGCATTTGCATTTATGGATTGAAGCTCTCCTACATTTGTTGCTAATAGGCTCAGTACACCTGATGCACAAGGCAAGAAAATCCTACAAGAAGCATGTATATGCCGTATTGATTGTTAAAAATGGCAGGCAGCCATAGAGAAAATGCAGATTATGAGCATGTACTCTAATTAGTAGGATGTAATTTGTGCTCACTGAGGATCAGTTTTGGAACCATAACTATTGATCATATTTAGTCACGGCTCCAGTGATCAGATGGAGAGCCATGTCCCCATATTTGTTGATGACACACAGGCTAGATTGAAAATGGAAGCATAAAAATACAAAGGTAAATGAAAATTGGTAGTGCTGTTCATAGTGAGGAGAATGGTCTCAGACTGCAGTCTGAAATTGATCAGCCAATAAATTGGGCAGTGCAATGGCAGATGGAATTTAATCCTGATAAGTGAGAGATAATGCATTTTGGGAAATCCAATAAGGAATGGATTTACACAATGAACAGTAGGTCCCTAGGGATTACTAAGGAATAAAGGGACTTTGGCACACAAGTCTATAGACCCCCTGAGATTTCAGCCCAGTTTAACTGGGTGGTAAAGAAGTCATACGAGATGCTTGTCTTTATTACCTAGACTTGGAATATAGGAGCCAGGAAGTCTTATTAAAACATTGGTTAAACTGTGTGCAGTTCTGGTCATCATACTATTGGAAGAAATGTGATTACACTGGAGAGTTTAGAGGAGATTCACCAGGGTGTTGCTTGGGCTGGCTGGCAGCGAGAGTGGGAGCAAGGAAAGGTTTGCTGTGGTGGCGGCGATAGCAGAAACAAGCTGCAAGGTGGTAAGAGCAGGCAGCCCAGGGCAATGGCAAGGTCAAGCTGAGGCAGGAGAAGTTGAGTCCTTGTGGCAAATGCGAGCCCAGCATGGCTAGGTGCTTATGGACTGTGGTGCTGAACTGTTTACAGTCCTTCTTACTAAAAAGTAGAAAAATAGTTCTGTTTAACCTTTCAGCTTTTTTTTTGCTTTATACCACAATTCTGTTCCCAGGTACCTTTGTACCTAAGATGGCACCATAAGTGACGACTTGTAAACTTTTCACTGTACTCATGTGAGTACATGTGACAATAAGCCTAATTCAGAAGCCTAAGCTATAAAAGGAGATTGGATAGGCTGGGTTTGTTTCTTCTTTGAGCAGAGAGGGCTGAGAGGGGATCCGATTGAGGTATACAAAATTATGAAAGGCATACACAGGGTAGATTGTAAGAATTTTCCCCTTGCAGATGCACCTAAGATCAGAGGGCGTAAGTTTAAGGTGAGGAGTAAGTGGTTTACAGGGGACCTGAGGGAAAAACAAATCACCTGTAGTGGGTAAAAATATGAAATATGCTGCCTGAGAACATGGTGAAGGCAGGTAGTCTCGCAACATTTAAGAAACATCTGGATTTGTACTTAAAATTCTAGGACAAAATAAGCTTTGAGCCAAGTTCAGGTAAATGGGTTAGTGTAACTTGATGTTTGTTGGTCGGTATAGACAGTGGCTAAAATTCCTGTTTCTATGCTGTATAACTATGATTACAAGATACTAATGAATTAAGTAAATGGCCCAAACTGTTGCAAATGGATTTCAGTTATCAGCAAATATGCAATTGTCCATTTTAGATTGAAAAACCCTAAAAGAAAATGGAACAGGGTACTTTCTGAATAGCAAAAGCTAGAAATATTGACAGTCCAAAAGGATTTGGAATCCATGTCGAGAGGTCGTTAAAATGTCATGAACAGGTCCAGAAAATAGTCAACAAAGTTGATAGTGTGCTGCCTCTTTGTTTCTAGGAAAATCACATCTAAGGAGGAATAAAAGTTATGCTGCAGTTATAACATAAAAATTCTAGTTCAAACACTTAAATGTGATTAGACATCACATCTTAGGATTTACTTACCTCAAGCCAACTGCATTGCATACTTATCTGACTCCAGAGATTAAACTACAGTGAGAGATTGCACAAACAAGGATTGTAGTTCCTAGAATCTCAGAGGTGATTTATTGATGTTTTCAAAGTAATAAGGAAAATAGTTCTCTCTATCCCACTTTCACAGTTTAAAGAGTCTAAGACTAGAGGGTGTAACAGAAAAATATAGATCTGGACCTTTCAGTTTGCAGCTAAACAACATGTATGCTGTGCTTTATAGTTTATGGAATTAAATGCAGAGATTACTTAGAGGAGGTAAGTTCATGATTTAGCATAGTGTATAAAATACAACAGAAGCTCAATGTGTCCAGTTGTAGGAAGGATGTTATTAAGCTGGAGAGGGTTCACAAGAAACTTACCAGGATGTTGCTGGATATGGAAGGTTCAACTTATAAAGAAAGGCTGGAATGGCTGGGATGTTTTTCACTGAAGTGTAGGAGGTTGTGAGGCGACTTTATGAAAGTTTATAAAATAACAAAGGGTATAGACAGAGTTAATGGTAATTGTCTTTTACCCACGATGGGGGAATTTCAAGACTGCGGGGAGAACAGTTTTAAGATGATAAGAGAGAGATTTTTAAAAAGACATGAGGGGCAAATATTTTCCATTGATGATGGTTTGCGTATGCAGTGAACTTCCTGAGGAAGTGATAGATGTTAGTGCAATTATAACATCTAAAACACATTTGGATAAGTACATAAATAGGAAAGGTTTTGAGGGATATGGGCCAGTAGCAGGCAGATGGGACTAATTTAGTTCAGGATTATGTTCAGCATGGACTGGTTGGACTGAAAAGTCTGTTTCAGTACTGTGTGAGTCTGTCTGCTTAATGATCTGGATTATTTTATGTCCACATATACCTGCTTCTGTTTCAGGCTGATATTGGAAAATATTTCTTTAAATATCTGCCACTGTTCATCCGCTTTTACTCCTTTTAGTCTTCTTAATCAGTTCACTAGGGCCAAATCTGTCCTTATGCATATTTACTTTTATTTGTTTAGCTCATTTCTTGCCACAGTACAGATTTAATCCTTTACTAACAAAGCTCCACCACCTCCTTATCCTGCTGCCTATCCTTCTGAAACTGACTATCTTTGGCTATTCAGTTCCCAAACCTGGTCTCTTGCAATGATGTCTCTGTAATCGCCACTACATCATACCATATTTATCCTACTTTCACTGTGCTTTCAAAACCTTGCCTCATCAGCAATAAATAGTATGTGGGAGGAAATGTAGTTTTCATTCCCCAAATAAAATGGGGATCCTAAACTCAGAGAAAATGTGTCTTTTTTCACACAAGACAGTCCTGATCCACAGAAACGCCTGAGGAGCATGGGCATGATAATGTGGAGAAAAATCAGAAAATAGTGTCTGGATCACACTCTACAAACACGTTTTGAATTGTCATATAATGACGTTAAAACATCTAAGGGTTTTGTTTAATTTTGCTTGATATGCAACTGCATTGATCCTAAGGAAAGAACTTGCATTTTTGTAGCTCCTTCACAGCTTTAGGACGTGCCAAAGTAATTATAACATACTTTTGCAGTCAGGTTGCTTCTGCAAAGTAGAAAACATGGTACAGGTTGAGCATAGCAGGATATTAGAAGCAACGACCTCCTCATGGGCATTTTCCTTACCTTTTATAAGTGTGCCCGAGTGTACTTTAAGTTCACCTGAGGCAGCATGCCCGAGTGTACTTTAAGTTCACCTGAGGCAGCAGACAAAACTTTGCTTTCGAATCTTATTTAAAAGACACCATATCTGACAATACAGTGCTTCCATCATACTGGACAGAAGTATCATCCTCAAATCTCAGAATGGGACTTGGCCATGACATTTTGACTCAGATAAGAAATCTACAAACTGAGCCACACTGACGATTTGAGAGTTTGTGAATTCTGAAATAAGCATCTGTCTCCTTGGCTATATTACACAATGTTGATGGTTCACTTTGATAGTAAGATTTATATTTTGTCTTTTTTTTATAGGAAGAGTCAGTGTTCAGAATTAGAAGCTGGAAGCATGGGAGTGAATGACTTGTGGCAAATATTAGAGCCTGTTAAAGAATATGTTCCACTACAGAATCTAAAAGGGAAAACGTTGGCTGTGGATATGAGCTTATGGGTTTGTGAGGCTCAAACTGTGAAAGGCATGATCGGAACTGTTGTCAAGCCACATCTCAGGTAACTTAGACTTTTAAAAAGTATTTAACATTCTTTCATGGGATGTGGGCATCTATTACTATCCATCTCTAATTGCCCTTGAATTGAGTGATTTGCTTGGCATTTTAATGGATGGTTAAAAATTGACTATATTGTTGTGAGTCACATATAGGTGAGCTAAGTAAAGACTGCAGATTTCCTTACTTAAAGACATTAGTGAACTAAAATATGAAATGATACTTCCGTGAACTAGATGGATTTTTAACAACATTCAATGATAGTCACTATTGCTGAGACTACCTTTATATTCCAGATGGTAGTATTAATTGCAGCTTATTAATTGATTCTAAATTCCACCAGCTGCTGTGGAGAGTTTTGCGCGCTCACAGAGCTTTACTCTGGCTATCTCAATTACTACTCCAATGATATTGCCACTACACACTGTCTCCCATGAGGTTTATGATACATGTCAATATTCATTTTAGAACCATACATGAATGTCTGGTTTCTAAGAGCAATGGAGTACTTGTGCCACAATGACAAGAACATTTTTTTGCTGATTTCTTACTTGGTTTGACTTGATTTCAGTATGCCAGTAGATAAACGAGATACTTCATAAAGGGAGGGATAAGGAAAGGTTTCCCTAGTATATTCTCACTCTGCTAATGACTGGTTCAAGTCTGGGATTGGCAATAATGTGGAGACAAAGACCAAGTAAGTCATGCCAGTTCTTTTTGCATAGAAATTGAACTCTGTTAGATTAGGAAAGAAGAGAAAACAAGGACAGTGTTAACGGTGGTAATGAAAATCAGATTGAAATTATTAAGCAAGGTTTAAATTATGAAGAAACAGACAGGTGTGCTTCCTTAATTATGCAAAAATAAAATCAGCACAAGCATATGAAGCTGAAGATTCAACACAAAGAGGATGGATATCCAATTTCTTCCATCCTGCTAATTATAGTATTCTTTAAACAAGCAACATCTTGTGTGCGTTGATAATGCTTCTCCCTGTGGGGCAGAAAGTCTGGATTAATATCCCACCTGAGCTGAAAATGTGTTGCTGGAAAAGCGCAGCAGGTCAGGCAGCATCCAAGGAGCAGGAGAATCGATGTTTCGGGCATGAGCCCTTCTCCTGCTCCTTGGATGCTGCCTGACCTGCTGCGCTTTTCCAGCAACACATTTTCAGCTCTGATCTCCAGCATCTGCAGACCTCACTTTCTCCTAATTAATATCCCACCTGCCATGGAAGTATGTTACATCATGTTCAAGCAGGTTGATTCAAAATAATTTTATATTGGTTTCTCATTTCTATGTGGCCAGCACCCTCAGAATTGACATACAATGTGAAATGTATTTTAATAATTATTCAGATTTGCAAATTATCTTTGGATCAGGAATTAATATCATAGTCATTTTGCCATATTGTTATACTTATTATTGATGCTGAGCAAAAGGGGAACTGAAAAATATGGATCAGTCATTAGTAAAGAGAAAAGCAAGTTCACAATTCTTGTTTAACCTTTGATCAAGATTTTTCTGGTTTTATTCGATATTTAGCATTTGTAACCTATTTTCTTTTCTTATTTCAATATTGATGTTGATCCATGTTTTGCTTTAATTTTAGAAATTTGTTTTTTCGTATTTCATGTCTCACCTTGATGGATGTGAGACTTGTCTTTGTGGTAGAGGGAAATGCACCAAAACTGAAGATTGATACAATGAATAAACGGAATGAGGCAAGGCGTGGTTTGGCCAGAAAGCAAGGAAGCTTTACTGTTCGAACAAAAAGATCCCATTTTAAATCTGTCCTTAAAGAGGTTTGTACTCTTTGAGCATTTATTTTAAAACGTAACATAAGCTCCTAGGCAAATATTTGTTACAACTTATTTATGATTGTAGAAGTTTACAATCAACATGAGACATTCAAATTCAAGGTTGAGCTTTGTTTTCAGAATGCTACAATATTTGATGCATTTCATATTTAAAGAATTTGCTTCACTGATCCTTCAAGTTGACGTGGATAAAACAAGATAATTTCTGAGCTGAAAATGTCTTGCTGGAACAGCGCAGCAGGTCAGGCAGCATCCAGGAAACAGGAGAATCGACGTTTCGGGCATAAGCCCTTCTTCAGGAATGAAGAAGGGCTTATGCCCGAAACGTCGATTCTCCTGTTCCCTGGATGCTGCCTGACCTGCTGCGCTGTTCCAGCAACACATTTTCAGCTCTGATCTACAGCATCTGTAGACCTCACTTTCTCCTCAAAGATAATTTCTGAGCATTAGGAAGACTGTTAGAGTTCTAAAATCATATCTTGCCATTTACATACACCTCTGAAGCAAAGTATGCCACTTTGATGCAGGCATGTGCAGTTAGTGACCACTTAGAGTATACATATATAGTCCCTAATAATTAGTTTGTGAGAAAAATTCTAAATTACCTAGTGATAGCCCTCCTACACTAGAACATACTGCAAATAATTCAAAATTTTGTGTTTTAAATGCAGGGATATGTGCTGTGATCAAGGCTGAATCTCCAATAAGATTGGGAGGGCATTTGAGGCATTGTATAAAGTTAAGTGAGCCAAAATTCAATTCAGGAGCTTTGGTATTCAATGGAATGAAAAAACCCAGATAAAATAATTGGTCATGATGGTAAAATAATACCTCTCAAATGAGACTGTTATGGGACACTAAATGCTGTCATTCTGAGTGTGACAGCATGTTTGTTTTCCTTCGCACTTTTGCCACTTTGTAAGTTCTTTGAACATTGGTATCTATAAACATGATGACAGCATTCAAAGTTTGCATAACAGAAAGTTGAATATGCATGACTTTGGCCTTAGCTTCTGTGTATCGTTAAGACATTTAGTGGTAGCTGCTTGTGCTGCATTTGAAGCTGAAACATTAGCCATCAGGTGCTCTATTATGTTTGGGTTCAAATTGTTTTCCTCCAGTTGGCCACTATTTCCATGTTCAAAAGTATGACCTCCAAATCCTGTACAAAATGCTATGCCATTTTCATGCTGGCTCCTTCATGCTCCAAAATATGGATTACAGGCTTTCTGGCAAACTTCAATGCACAAAGCTTTTTGGTGTGTACCCCCATCAGCCATTTTCTGCAGCTTGACCAATTAAAATCCTCTTCTGAGCCTTCTGCAGCAGGGCTTATGTGTGCCTGTGCCCTTGCCCTCCAACAATCTGGCGCCTTCAACAATTTTGTCCCTTGCCCTGGCATTTTGCCGATCAGGTGATTCGGAGCGTCACTCCGAAAGCTAGTGTGCTTCCAATTAAACCTGTTGGACTATAACCTGGTGTTGTGTGATTTTTAACTTTGTACACCCCAGTCCAACACCGGCATCTCCGAATCATAGAGGCATATAGGTTACGTTGCGTTAGGTGAGATCAGCGTTAGCAAGATTAGTATTATTTGAAGCTAGAAAGTCCATTCAGCAGTCTAATAACGGCCAGGAAAAAGAAGTTCCTGAATCTGCTGGTGCATGTGTTCAAGCTTCTGTATCTGTAAAATTTGTACGGTGTCTTTGTCTGAACTGGTGGCCTGTGAATGTATGATGCTGTTTCTTTCCTCATCATGTTCATTTTGGTGTTCCTCCGTTTTCTGACTGATTTGTTTGAAATAAGATAAAATGTGTCAAAAGTCTTATGTGTGAGGTTCTCCATATAAGTAAATTTGATTCATTTGCCTAGTTAATTCCTCGTAATTACATCTCCCAGTCATAAATCTTGACTCAGCATCAGCCACACCATACTACACCACACCAACATGTTAAATTGGTACCTTTCAAGAAACAACTTAATATGCTAAGTTTAATCATTCTTGAATGTTATTAAGTTTATAAAAGTCTTCATTCAAGGAAATTTTCTGTTTTATTAGCACTGTAAACCAGCTATCCATTGAGGAACATCAACCCTCCTGGCACTTGCACTTCTAAATGTTTAGGGTATAGCTATGAATAGTAGCAAAATTCTTAGACAAGCAACACATAACTTGTTGGATAACCTCTTTAGCATTTTTGTCTGGCTCGGCT
Organism: Chiloscyllium plagiosum; assembly: GCF_037043375.1. Classification (NCBI taxonomy): domain Eukaryota; kingdom Metazoa; phylum Chordata; class Chondrichthyes; order Orectolobiformes; family Hemiscylliidae; genus Chiloscyllium; species Chiloscyllium plagiosum. The sequence continues at coordinate 12,203,315 of NW_028270141.1, read as the reverse complement.
GTCTTTTTGATTTTCTTGAGTTTGTTAGGTTAAGTGACGCTGTGATTTTATTTATAGTAATAGAGTCATACAGCACAAAAACAGTCCATGTTGACCAAGTTTCCCAAGCTAAACTAGTCCAATTTGCCCGTGTTTGGCCAATATCCCGCTGAGCCTTTTCTATTCAAGCTGAAAATGTGTTGCTGGAAAAGCGCAGCAGGTCAGGCAGCTTCCAGGGAACAGGAGAATCGACGTTTCGGGCAGAAGCCCTTCTTCAGGAATGGGGAGAATCGACGTTTCGGGCATAAGCCCTTCTTCAGGAATGGATAGCTTTTCCAGCAACACATTTTCAGCTCTGATCTCCAGCATCTGCAGACCTCACTTTCTCCTCAAAGATTTCAACCTACTGCGAATCCTCTTACAAGGATGCCTTCTTTGAAGAAGCTCTCTTCCTCCCTCTACAAAGATTTCAGTGAGTCCCTCTCTCACTGCACTCCCCAGGTCATCTCCTCTGCACAGAAGCTCTTCAGCCACATTCTCAAACAGATTCGCTACCACAGCCATATCTCCTTCCTCAGTTCCCTGGATGCTGCCTGACCTGCTGCGCTTTTCCAGCAACACATTTTCAGCTCTGATCTCCAGCATCTGCAGACCTCACTTTCTCCTTTTCTATTCATGCGCCTATTTGAATATCGTTGCAGAATTCAAATTTGAAAAATAGAGCTTTTTATAAAACATAGTTTTGTTTGTTTTGATAAGCTCATTCAAAATTATTTCTAAATCACCTCATGTTACCACATAAACAAAGAATCATGCTTCAAAACCCTACATAAACTTGAGTCATTCAAACTCTGCTGCTGGTGATCTAATTTGGATCAAATCTCATTCATTCATCATCTTGTTTTCACTGACCTACACTGGTTTCCAGTTAAACGATACCTCAATTTTAAAATTCTCACCCTTGCTTTAAATTCCCTTCATTTCTTCCCTATATCTGCCAACTCCTCCAGCCGCACAATCTTGAACCTCTCTGCGTTTTGAAGATCCATTTTTAATCACGCCTCCATTTGCAGTTGTATGTTCAGCTGCCTGAACTCTAAATTATAATTTCTTCCCAAAATTTCTCTGATTCTATACCGCGATTTAGTTCTTTAACATACTCCTTAATTCCTACCTCTTTGATCAAGCCATGCTGTCAGTGGTAAGTAGGAATATGGATTTGAGGTTACAAACAGATCAGCCATAATCTTATTAAATAGTGGAGCAGGCTAGAAGGGCTGACTGACCTAATTCAGCTCCTTTTTCATACATTATAAGGTTTAGTGATCTTCCCTAATCTCATTTTATGTAATCAGTGTCAAATTTTATAAGGTCCCTCTCAAGAGTATTTAGAGTACTTGGTAACATATTAGCATGGATAGAGGATTGGTTAGCTAATGGGAAGGAGTAAATAGGTCTTTTTGGTTTGCCAGGCTGTAACTAGAGGAGTTTTACAAGGTTCCTTGCTGGGCCTTCAACTATGTGCAATCCATGTCAGTGACTTGGATGAAGGGACTGACTGTATGGTACCTATGTTTGCTAATGACACCAAGATAGGTAGGAAAATAAGTTGTCAATAGGAGTAAGAAGTCTCAAAGAGATACAGGGGCAGGCTAGGTGAGTGGGCATAAATTTGTCAGATGGAATACAATGTGGGAAGATGTGAACTTAGCCACTTTGGCAGGAAGAACAATGGAGTGGGCTTGTATTGCAACGATAGTGAACTTGATTCCAAATCAGATGGTTGCATGCTCAGATCATACCTGGTTCATAGACTTTCACTGGAGTACTCAAGTTCCTGAGTTCTGTTTAAGTATTTGCTTGCTTCGCAGGGCCTCCGAGGATATAAGACATAAACTAGAAAATGAGATTGATGTTGTCAGATCCTTGATGATCAGCGTGGACATTGTGCATCGAATTGCCTCTTTTTTACTGTATTTATGTCTGAGTTTAAGGGAAAAGCAATATGTTAGTTAAATAAAAAGAGATTTCACAACTTGTTGGCACATATCCAAATCAATAAATAACAGAAGTTAGTATATATGTTCCTAATCCTTAGATCTTGACAAATAGAAATGTTGACTAAAAAATCTTCTGTAATTATGAATTGTGTTGTTTTTATTTTCAGTGTTGTGAACTGCTGGATTGTTTAGGCATCCCATGGGTTTGTGCAGCTGGAGAGGCTGAAGCCATGTGTGCCTACCTAAATGAAAATGGATATGTTGATGGTTGTATCACCAATGATGGTGATGCTTTCTTGTATGGAGCTCAAACTGTATACAGAAACTTTACAATGAACACAAAGGTACCTCAATATGTGATAATGTTAGCGATATCATCTATACCTATTACCTAAATTTCAATCAGTTGAGGATTATGTTCCCCTCATTGTTTATTTTCTGTCACTGTCCCATTTTGTTAATTAACTCAAAACAAAATAGCAGCAATTCAGAACTGACTGAAAACAAATTATAAATCAAATGTAAAGAAAACAGCTCAAATGACCAATGTGTGACTGCTAAAGAAAGTTTTGTAAATTATCAATTATGAATAGCTACAAAGACAAGTCTACCACTAAAAGATGCTATGGACAATCTGCTGGGAAATGGAATATCTCTTGATGTACGGTACAATCTTTTATCATTTCCCTTCATTTTCCTTCATTCACCTTAGCTGTATATTATTGAGTCATAACTCATATGCTATCTCTACACTATGAAATTTTATTTTCTGCAATAGCCTTTGATATGGCACCTTTTCAAATACCTTGTGAAATTCTAAGTACAGTACATCCACCAGTTCCCTTTCATTTATTGCAAGTGATACTTCTTGAAGGAATTTCAACAGATCGGTCAAACATGAATTCCCATTCTCAAAACCATGTTGCCTGATTACCACTAACTTATTGAAGTGCCCCATTATAATTTTTTTTAATAATACTTTCAATCATTTCCCTATGACAGATGTTAAGCTAACTTGTCTGTAGTTTCATGTTTGATGAGTCCCTACCCTTTTGGATTTGTTATCTTCAATTTTAATGGGTTTATCTCTGGGTCTGGCAGTTTTGGAAAATTGAAACCGATGCATTGCCAAACTCACTAGCTACTTGTAAAACTGCATACCATCAGGACCTAAGAACTTTCCAATCAAAGGCTCTGACAATTTACTCAGAACTACTTCTCTGGTGATTGTGATTTTCTTGAGTTCCTTCCTCCCTTCATTTCCTGGACAATCCTGAGATGTATGCTTGTATCCTATATAGTGAAGGCAGATGCAAAGGACCTGTTAAATTCATTTGTCATTTCCTTATTTTCCATTGTTAAGTCTCCAGACTAATTTTCGATAGGACACACATTCACTTTACATTTTATTTACTTTAATTATTTTTATGAATGTGTGTTATCTGCTTTTATATTTCTGGTTGGCTTTCTTTCATACCCTATTTTTCCCTTAATGTTTTGTTCATTCTTTGGTGTTTTTTAAAAATTCTGTCCAACCTTCTGACCTGCCTCCCCTCTTTGCACAGTTATATGTTTTCTTTGCTTGAATCTTTAACATTTCTAGGCTATCCTTTGGAATTTTTCTTTTATTCATTGGAAAGTACCTATTCTGTATATTCTGAAATAGACTGTCAGCCTCTGAATCTCCATTGATTGATCCTTTAACTTAATTTACCAAATAGCTTTAGCCAGCTCTGCTTTCATGCCCTCATAGTTGTCCTATTTAAATTTTGGAAAAGCAGTTTCAGAACCATTCCTGTCATTTGCAAGCTGAATGTAAAATTCAGTATATTGTAACCATTGTCACCGAGAGGCACTTTCACTGAGGTCATTAATCCTATATCATTGCACAGTACCAGCTCTGGTAAAGGCTGCTTTCTGATCAGCTTCAGAACATGCTGTTCTAAGAAACTATCCCAAAAACATTTTATGAACTCCTCGTCTAGACTACCTTTTCCCATCTGACTCTTCCAGCCAGTAGGTTAAAACCTTGCTTGGTCAATGCCATTCCTTTCTGATAAGCTACCCTTATTTCTTCCTTTCTACCCTACATTAATATATGGTCATTGCTCTGGGGTTAGTACAGCACACCCACAAGCGACGTTATGATTTCTAATTCCTACCAAATTGTTTCCACATCTTGATTTTCTGAGCTTAGTCATCCTGCTCTATTGTGTTAATACTGTCATTAACTGACAGATCCAGCACTGCACCTTTCCCTAATTTCCTGTCATTTCTGCATGTCCTATATCTTTCAAGCTTCAGGTCCTAGTCCATGCCATCCTGCAGTTATGTCTCTGTAATATCTATCAGATCATAATATTCATTTCTATTTGCAGTCTCAATTTATCTGTTTTGCTTCAAATGCTATATGCATTCAGATGTAGAGCTTTTAGTTTTAACCCTTTACTCTTTTTTGTGAATTTTAACCATATTGATTTGTTGACTTAAATTCATTAATTCCTTTTCTTCGACCTTGACTCTTTTTTTTTATTTACCACATCTTCCAAAACTTGATCCTTTGCCCTCATCATTCAGTTTAAAATCCTTTCTACTTCCCTGATTATGTGGTTCACAAGAACACTAGCCCCAGCGCAGTTCAGGTGGAGACTATGTAGATCCTACCTTCCCCAGTCTTGGTGCCAGTGCTCCACAAACCAGAGCCCAAATATCCCACTCCAGTCTTTGAGCCACACAATGACCTCACTGGTCTGATTTTCCCTTTATAAATTTGCATGTTGCTCAGGCAATAATGCCAAAGCTTTTGACCTATGAGACTCTGCTTAATTTAGCACCTCATCCCTCACACAGGAGTTATGCAGAATCTCCTTCTTTATTCTACCAATGTCATTAGTACCTACATGTATCAGAACTACTGGATCCTCCATATCTCACTCCCAAGACCCACTTCAGCCCTGAGCAGATGTCACAAACCTTGACACTGGACAGGCAACTCAGCCATCTGACCTCTCACTTTCATCTGGTTATCTTAGAAGAAATATAATGTAGACAGTTTATTAAAACTAGGATCCACATTGGACTGGAAAATAGTATGCATTCAAAACGCTTTAGCATTTCTTTTTTTGATGCCCGGCAGTATATCATCTGTAAGTCCAACATATGATCTGTATATTCTTGTTTACTATGATCTGCCTGTATTGCTCGTGAACAAAACGTTTCACTGTATTGAGGTACACACGACTACAATTAATTAAATCAAATCATATTAAACAAATAATTTCTCTCAATGTATTTTATATCCAATAGCTTGGGTAAGTGCTGGATTTTTCTACTGCTAACAATTCTTTATGTGTGAATAGTTTATTGACCTGGGGAATTGTTAGATGCCATAGAGGATCTAAGCTTCCATCTGGTGCATGGAACATGCTAAACATTAATATAATATTGAGTGACCAGATCTTTCATTTTCATAACTGGCTTCTTGACTCATCAGAGTAAAATACTAATTATTTTATGTTCTTTTTCTTTGATAGGATCCCCACGTGGACTGCTATAAAATGACAATAATTTACTCCAAATTAGGTCTTGATCGAGATGCATTGATTGGCTTCGCAATTTTACTTGGCTGTGATTACTTGCCAAAGGTATGAATCAGTTCAAAATTGCAGGTGTTGTACCAGTAAAAATAGAAAGCTATGCTGCAGTTAAATGTTTTAACATAGTTCCTATTAATTGAAATTACATGAAATTTAAAAGAAACCTGCAATTTAGATTGAATGCATTGTCATTAATGAATTTGTTTGACAAATAAGAAACACAGAAATTGGAGAGCAAATGTGTGTTTGGGGCGGGGGAGGAAGCATTGGAGGTGAATTGGTTGTCTGCATTGGTACTGAACTTTTCATAATTTTCAGTAAGTTATTTTGATAACTAAGGGATGCAGTTCATAATTAAGCATATTAAGGAAAGTAAAAAAAAAATATTTTTAATAAAAGAATTATATAGTTCATAGATTTGCAAAATAGATTATCAGTAGAACATATGGTATATAAAGACCATTAAAGGTTTTGCAATAAAACCAAACTAACTCCTTGTCAGTGAGGAGGATATATTCATAATGATTCTTGTGTCGAGGACAGAGGAAAAGGAAATTAGAACTTGAGAACAGGAGTAGACCATTTGGCCCTTCAAACCAGCTCTGCCAAGCCTGATCTGTTTGCGATCTCAATTCTGCTTTCCTTTCTAACCATATATCCTTGACTCCATTATTGATCAAAAAACTATCTAACTCCCCCTCGAATAAATGTAATGGCCCAGCACCCATTGCTTTTCAGGGAATGGAAATCTGCACACTAATGACCCTTTGATAGAAAAAAATTCTCATTTCAGGTTTATAAAGGGAGACCTCTTGCTCTAAAACTGTGCCCCTGCCTCTAACCTGCCCCACAACAGCAGACATACTCCCTGCATCCACCCTGTCAAATCTCTTCGGAATTGTGTGTTTCAGTAATCAGTATTTGAAACTGCTAAAGTCTCAGCTCAGTTGTATGAATAATCAAGGAAGAAGCTATCAAACTCCCAGGGCTGAAGTTAAAAGAAACAGTTAAGTCAACACTATAGATGTGATGGAGAAGGGAATTCTGGTGTTTGAGTATTGTAAAGTTATGATGCTAAGAGAGAAGGGATTGTATTTTTGCTGTATTTTCAAAATCTTACAACATGTATTACATGTAAATGGCATGGTTATTGCTTTTTATTTGCATTTCTTTTGCATAGGAAAATTCTATTTCACAATTGTAACCAAATCTGCAGCATTGTATGCTTGTGATTCTGTGAAAGATCACTTTGTTAAATAAAAACAAGTTATGATCTGTCAAGCCAGATTTCAGTCTGAGATCTGATGTGTCCGATAGTAACATCAATTGGAATCATTACATGTTGAATATGTCCCCGCAATATATTGGCATCTTTTGATTATCACTGCCATTTATGGTAGACTTCTGGAGTGCATCAACCTGCTTTAGGTGAAACACATTTCACAGAATGCTACAGAGAATTATTTTTTAATTAAACCAATTGTGACTTGCATATCTATTCCACTTGAGTTCTAGCAGCTTTGCTAATTAGAAATTATGTTGTTTTGAATTCTAATGCAGCAAGTAAGTATTCTACTTTATTATGAAAGCTTTCACAATGTTTCTAAAGATTTTAAAGTTTCCAGATAAAACCCTAGATTTAAAATCGTTACCCAGTAGCGAAGTAATTAGTCTGTTACACAATCTGACTTTATTGATTCGTGTCATAGAGTTGTACAGCACAGAAACAGAGCCTTTGGTCCAACTTGTCAATGCCAACCACGTATCTTAAATTAATCTAGTCCTATTTGCCAGAATTTGGCCCAAATCCCTCCAAACCCTTCCAATCCAAATGTCTTTTAAATGCTGCAATTGTATCAGCCTCCACTGCTACTTCTAGCAGCTCATTCTGTACACCCAACACTCTCGGCATGAAGAAGTTGCCTGTGAGGCCCCTTTTAAATCTTTTCCCTCTCATCTTAGACCTATTGCCTCTAGTTTTGAACTCCTCTACCTGGGAAAAAGATCTTGTCTGTTCACCCCATCCAGGCCCTTCATGATTTTACAAACCTCTATAAGGTCACCCCTCAGCCTTTGTCGCTCCAGGGAAAATAGTCCCAGCTTATTCAGCCTCTTCATCTCAAAACCTCCAACACAGCAAAAATACAATCCCTTCTGTCTTAACACCGTAACTTTACAATACTCAAGCATCAGAGAGAGTTTCCCTTGTCTGCACCCTTTCAAGTTTAACAACATTTTTCTTATAGCAGGGAGACTAGAATTCAGTGCAGTATTCCAAAAATATCCTAACCAATGCCCTGCATATCTGCAACATGACATCCTATATCATCTCCTATACTCAATGCATTGACCAATAAAGGCAAGCAGGCTAAACACCTTCTTTACTACCCCGTCTACCTGCGACTCCACCTTCAAGGAACTAAGAACCTGCACCCCAAGATCTCTTTGCCTTACCAAAAAAAAATCTCGTACTTACCTAAATTAAGTTCCATCTACCACTCTTTGGCCCATGGACCTATCTGGTCATGGACCTATCTGTATTCTGAGGTAACCTTCTTCACTGTCTACTGCACCACCAATTTTGGTGTCATCTGCAAACTTACCAACTATTCCTCCTATGTCCACATCCAAATCATTTATAATAATGACAAAAATCAGTGGACCAAGCACCAATGCTTGCATAGTACCATTGGTCACAGGCCAACAGTCCGATAAACAAGCCTTTACCATCCCCTTCAAGCTCCTATCTTCAAGCCAATTTTGTATACAACTGGCTAGCTCTCCCGGATTCTATAGGATCCAACCTTGCTAATCAGTTGTATGATAGATTATACAACCTTGTCAAACACCTTGCTAAAGTACATATATACCATATCCGCCACTCTGCCTTCATCACTCTTTTTTGTCACTTCTTCAAAAAAACTCAATCAAGTTAGTGAGACAAGATTTCTCACGCAGAAGGCCATGTTGACTATTCCTTGTTTTCCATATACGTGTAAATCCTGTCCGTCAGAATCCCTTCCAACAGCTTACCCGCCACAGGCGATCAAGCTTACCAGTCTAGATTCCTGGCTTTTCTTTGCATCCTTTCTTAAATAATAACACTACATTAGCCAGCTCCCTTGTTTATATATTTCTCCAGACATCCAATTATATTGTAGTTTCTTCCTAACTACTTCATTGGATTGAGATTTTTGAATACCTATTTTCTTTTTGTTTATATGTTGGTTTTGTTCCAGGGAGTTCCAGGGGTTGGGAAGGAACAGGCATTAAGATTGATTGAAACAATGAATGGACAGAGCCTTCTACAGAGGTAAAAATGAATTCTGAGACTGCCATCAGGTTAAAAAATCTCGTTTCCCAGACTAATCTTTAACTTAGTTTACGCATTCTGCTGGAACAACATTAACATTTCAGTAATAAAGCTATTCAAACATCAACAAGTCTTTATTTACCTAAAATTGCAAACATAAATGGCTGAACTGCAGTTTTATTTCTATGCTCAACCTGCCATCACTTTTCTTTCTTCTGTCTCTTGTCTATGTTGTCCACTTATTCCACTTAAATTAATCTTTCATCTACTTTTTATAATCTATGTTGTTCTTATTATAAAATCATCTTTCACTTTCTTCCTTCTCTGTGATCCCACTACCTATTTTCTGAAAGTACATGGTGTATTTTTTTTCATTCTTTTCCAACCTGACACACAGTTTTCCAGCCAAATTTTAAAAGTTGATATCGGCATATTAGAAAAGACTAAATATTTTGTATTACCAATTTCAATTGATTCAACTAATTTCAGTAAAAAAAAGTCAGAATGTGAAAGAAAATGCCTGTTATTAATCTTTCTAGGTTTAAACTCTGGAAACACGAGTTTGAGGGTTTTACTACTCATGATCCAGCTGTGGAAAAGAAAGCACACTGTTCCGTGTGCCGACACCCAGGTAGCCAACATTTGATTTCATATGCTCTTCAAACCCGCTTGATAGGATTCCTTTGAAGTCCACGTTTGCAATCTCGCAAAACTCATTTATCAACTTTTTTGCAGTGAAGTCCATAAACTTTCCAGGCTCTCTTTATTTACAAATATAAAAACAAATCTTTTAAGGTCTGTGTTTCTAATGATCTGATTAAAGGGGGAAATCTATCATAAGATAAGGGAGAAACATTTAGTAGTGTGAATCTTGCCTAATCCTGAAAAAAAATTAAAGGTTTTTATCTTACACTCATCAGGCTGTTTAGAAGAATACAACTTGAAAGGGGGAGCAACGTTTTTATATTATATTAGAAAGTGCTGGATAGTGGGTACATTGCAATGGAGAATGCATCATTTGGATGATAACTGACTGGTAACTGCCCAGCGTTGTTTAAATTTGAACTAAGCAGGTTGACTCTGGTCAAGTCATTGCCCTGAACAAAAACCCAAGAGAATTGCTGTCACCTGTTTTGTTCAGTTAAAGCAGGTGTACTCTTTCAGTCTGCAAAGAGCAGGAACCTGTATTTTAATATATTTTGCTTCCAGTGCAAGTGCAATGCACTGTGAACTGATTGACAATCTTAAATTGGTTGTCAATGTAATTCTTCTCAACTCAGGATTATTTATCAAATTTCCAAACACACAATCACATCTAATAATGGACACTGATTTTTATCTCTAAACACTGAGAAATAACTGCCTTAAAGCTGGATTTCCTTCCCCTTTTAAGGGAGGAAGTACCATCTTAAAGAGCTGCTCGCCAATCAGATGGCTGAAAGCTCTATTCACCACAGTGCCAACCTGGAATTACAGGTAGTCCCACAAAGCCCAGGTAAGTGTAGAGTCAGGGGTCTCGGCAATGGAGATGAGAGTAGGTACAAGAGGCCATGAGTTGGTTACGTGTAGAAGTGATTACGTGGAGAAGTGACCTTGAAGTTTTGACTTCAATGGGCGCAGGGAATTTCAGAAGAGGTCATTCATCCTTTTTCAACATAAATCTACGTAGCTAAGTCTATTAGAATTCCCATATGAGCCTTCCCTGAGGACACTGGCTACTCCATGCTTCTTGCAAAATACTGACCTGGGCAGGGTGATTCCCTTAAAAGACCTCAAAAGACCCAACAGCAGACAGGTATACTGACACTTCCCCAGACTGTGCCTCCCCAACCCCTATAAAATTTCATTCTGGCCAGGGGCAATGTGAAAGCCACTTGCTGGACTTTACATGGTCTCTATGTTCAATTCCACTGGAGGAGTGTAAAGTCTAGCCATTAGTTATGCTATTATGGACTGTAACCCAGTAGATTTATCATTTGTTTAGTTTTAGCTCTGTACTTTGGAAAAAAGACTCATATTTCTAAAGCATCTTTAATGTCAGGAAACATTCCAACATTCTTTGCTAGGGCTTATCCACATAACTTTGGGCACTGTGATGGAAAGGAAGTGGTGAGGTGACAAAAAGCTTGATGAAAGAGGTGTGAACTGGTGGACCCTTAAAGAAAAGGCCAAGGTAGTGAATGTGAAAGGTCAGTGGGGAGATTCCAGATTGTCGAAGTAACTGCATAGTGAAAAAGTGTAAATGATAGCTTGGTTGTGCTGTGGATTAATCAGTTTTATTACTAAAAACGAGTAACACTTTTTCCTATTATGATTCATATAGGATTAACCAGGGAGCATGTAAACAAGGGCTGTCAGTTGTGTGCAACTGTTCAGTGCTGTTCACCACATGGGGATGGATACCTATGCCCATGTGATTGGCACAAGTCAGAACAGAAGAGAAGATCCAACGTGGTGGAGAACAACATAAAAAAGTAAGCACCTTTATGCTGTATCAAGATGTCACAGCTTGAGACATTTCTGGAAGTTGTGCCAGTGACAATTGTACAAGTAAAAATTGTAAATTGCTATTTCTCATATGTAAGGTATATTTTCATAAATATGCAAAATTAGATACTGCACACGCCATAAAAATTGGAACTTCATACTCAATAGTCTACCAATCTCTTGTCTTGAATGTACTGAACAACTTAGCATCCACATTATCTGGAGTACAGAAAATTCTAAAGAGTCAGAATCTTTTGAGTGAACAGATTTTGCCCCAACTCAGTTCTAAAATGATGACCCCCTCATTTTATATAGAAAAGTGTTTATTGAGAGTTAGTGCAAATATTTACTCCAAAATATTCTTTGAAAGTTTTATTTACGTAGGAATTAGATATTGCTTTTTCTATTCAATTTTTCAATCCATGGGTTCTTCCATGGAGATGTGTATAACTTGAATTTTAATTGGAACTTGCAATGAACTAATCCTTTGTGGAAATGGCTGTTGGTTCATGTTGACATTTATGTGATCAGGCCTGTTGCAGTTTTCAGTCTTTTTTCTTCTGGACCTGTTGCAAATCTCTATTGAAATGTAGCAAACATTTATTGGCAATGAAAATAATACAATCTGTAGATAGTTGATACTAACGTAAAGATGATAGAATTACCTTGGCCAAATATTTCCAATCAGTAAAAATACGTTTTAATGGAAAGACGCAGGGATAAATCTTGTGGTTCAGTGTTTTTTTTAATTTTCACCACCTTAATAGGAAGGGCAAGAAACAAAACTGAGAAAACAATTAGCATGGAATAGGTCTTTGCCATTTTAAAAGTTTCCCTTTTAAATCAAGTTGCTGCTGAGAGTGTATGACTGAGTTTTGTTCTTTATGTTATCTTCTCTCAATTGATAGCAACCTCATGCCCAGATCTAAAGGTTGTAGCCCACTGTATCTAGATGAGCACATCATCTGGGTTAATATTTAAATAAAATTCTCACAGAATTTATATTGATGACAGTGCTTTTTTTTGATTGATAAAACCTGCCCAGGTATAAAAGAGACTGTGGTACAACTTGAAGAAATAGGGATTTCTTCTGGTTGCTATAGCTATCCTTCCTTAATGAATTTCAAAAGCAGATTACATGATCATTTACTTGCTGTTTGTGGGATCATGCTGTTCAGAGATTGGTTGCCATGCTTGTTTATATTTGGTATTTGCTAACAGTGTCAAACTTGTACAAATGCAAGCTTTCTTGCAAAAATTTGAATTCCTTTCTTCTGAATTTCTTTCAGAAAAGCAAGAGCTTGTGAGCATTTCCCATTTGAAGAGGTAAAATTGGAAATATATTTTTTCAAATGTTAACTCCTTATGAAACAGATCTATGTCAACTCTTATTGAACTGTTCAGGAGAGTTTAAATTAACCTGGATGAAGGTAAGTTCTAAAATATAATCTCAGAAAGAAGAAATAAGATATAGAAATAATTGGACGACGGATAACATTAGCGTAAGAAATTACAGTGGTTTGGCAACAATCTAACGTTTGAAAGGAAATGAGGATAGCAGATGCTGGAGATCAGAGTCGAGAGTGTGCCGCTGGAAAAGCACAGCCGGCCAGGCAGCATCCGAGAAGCAGGAGAATCTACGTTTCAGGCATAAGCCCTTCATCAGGTGAATTTGAGGTCAGGGTGAAAGGTGTTAGTGAAGTTGATGAACTATTCAACCCTCATGGGAGCACCTTCTCCCCCTACCTTCATCCACCTACCGCATTCTCAGCTACCTTCCTCCCAGCCCCACACCCCTCCCATTTATCTTTCAGCCCCCCCTCCCCCCCAGCCCACAAGGTTATTCCTGATGAAGGGCTTTTGCCCGATACATTGATTCTCCTGCTCCTCGGATGCTGCCTGGCCTGCTGTGCTTTTCCAGTGCCACACTCTCAATGACAATCATTCTCTGTGGCAAAGCCTCTACCAATCAGAGCCCACTGATCAACACTTCAGCACTCTTCTCTCATACAGTATAAGTATTGTCTTTGCTTTACATTGGTAATTCTTGCAAATTATCAAGATAAGTACAAGACCAAAAGCATTGGCAAAATGTGTCTTCTCTCCGTAATACCCAAGAGTATTAAATGGTTTTCTGTGAAGTTGTAGCAAAGGAAAATAAAGTAAGATCTGAATTAATTTTTCCTATATATGTTTAAATACTTAAGAGAATGGGAAATAATCCTGCCTTGCTGCAGGCGCCAATAGACTCCAGGGAGTATGATGCTGTGTATGCAAATGGAGACCTAGCTCAATGCAAGGTAAAATTCTGTACTAAATAGCTAGAATGCATAGAGTATGAAAGCAAGTACTTTATGCTGAATCTTTAGAAAACACGTATTCAACACTGGGCAAATTCTCCAAATTTTCAGTAGATGAGAGCCTTGTACCTGTATTGGAACAGCTCAGCTAGTGGAGCCAGAGCATTTCTGTCTACCCATCAATGTGGAAAATTGTTCAAATATGTCCTGTATCCAGGATAAATTAACCCAGTTAGTTAGAGAGAATGTAAAAAAAGATTTACAAATAGGCTTTCAGAGATTAAGGAGAAAGTGAGGTCTGCAGACGCTGGAGATCAAAGCTGAAACTTTATTGCTGGAACAGCACAGCAGGTCAGGCAGCATCTAGGGAACAGAAGATTCGACGTTTCGGGCACATGCCCTTCCTGATGCTGCCTGACCTGCTGTGCTGTTCCAGCAATAAAGTTTCAGCTTTCAGAGATTAAGGACTTAGTTAAGTGGATGGATTGGAGAAACAGTGATTTGATAAAGAAGAAATTCGGTAAAAATGCTTCAAATAATAAGGGGACTGCAATAGCAGGTGAAAACCATTCCCAGTTCGGAAGGCTTATGAACTAGAGGAGATGGATTGTAAGGTGATTATTAAGGAACAAAATGTGACATGAAGAAAAACATTTTTACACAATGAGCAGTTGTGATCTGGAATGGATTGCCTGAGGGTATAAGGGAATTTGTTAACTATCTGAACAGAAAACATTGGAGGATTACAGAGAAAATGCGAGGGAATTGAACTGAATGAGTTACACTTTCAAAAGGCTAGTACAGACACAAAGGACAAGATGGCCTCCTCCTGTCAAATAACCATTTTATGATGCCATTCTGTTTTTTGTGCTTCAGGTGATCAGAGAGTTTCTTATCAGTAAGGACCAATTAATTCAACATATTCAATGGAAACGTCCAAAATTGCTTTTACTTCAGGTAGGTAATACTTTGCATTTTTTTAACGTAGAACTCCTTTAATGCCTAAGATACACGATCCAGTTCTGGTCTTACTCTCCCTACACAACAGAACCAGCATGTGATTTGGTCAACTATTTTTCTTGAGTATCATTCACAGAGAAGGAACTGGTCTTCCTACATGCAAGGGTCTGTCCTCAGTAATTTATCTGCAGAACAAAACCTCTTCATAATTTCCCTGGTTGACTACACCACTCTTCCCTAATGATCAATGTCCCTGACCTCACCAAGATCCTAATAGTTTACAGGGTAAACTAAATGACTTATACAGATGCCAGCACCCCACTCAGATGTCAGACAACGACAGCACATATTAACGAATCCCCTCTCATTTGGTATTGTTGCTAGATAATATTCTTTCATTTCAAGACAGTTTTTGCAAAGAAAGTAACTTTTCACTATTCTTACCTTCTCAGACCCAGACTGTGAGTTCCTTTGTCCACAGTCGTAGTTGATAACTTGTTTTTAACCCTTTTCCAGTTAAGTATTTGATTGTTATTTCCTTTCTCTATTCAATCACCCCTTTTGTCAGTCTCTGCAATTAAGTATATGAATTCATAAGTTTACTACAAAATACTAATATATGCCAATTACTGAGACTAAGAAATGCTTGGACTAAATCTAAATCAAAGAAAAGGCGTTTAAGACATATAAGAAATGTTTTAATCTTTGACTAATAATCTGATTGAAGAACATCAGAATCAAATGGTTTATGAATCACACATAATGCTGAGCATTTGAGATTTGAGACAAGGTAGATCTCAAGTTTGAACACGAGGATTTTACTGATTTTAGCTGGGAATTGGTATTGCAGTACAATTGAACAATGCATTCTTGAACTACTCAGCAAAAGTACCAATCAAGTTTCCATCTCTTGATCAATATCCACCAGGCATTCACCAAATGTTTGCTGTTGCAGTAGATTTTCTTTGATTACTCTTCTCTTGTTTCTAGTACAAAGGATCACTTCCAGAAGCAAGCTCTCTTTTCTCAAGATTGAAACATGACTTTATACTAAATGTTATCTATCAAACAATGCTTGACTGGACGGTAACTTTTTATATTACTGAACAATTTGCTGAAAATATGCTAAATCCTTATTATCTGGAGGGATGGAAGCACAGACCTCCTATAGATAACACAAAAATGCAAATAACACGATAGCGGAAAACCCTTAACTACCGCAAAGTTCTGCACAATCCATTAGGACCAGTCAATTAGAAAAATTGTGGAGTCCATATGTAATGCAAGCAAACTTGCGTTCTCTAACAGACAAATAACATTGAGACTATGTAGCTCAGGCTATAATCCATGAATCAGAATGATCAACAGTTAAAAGTAAGCAAGAGGAAACACCAAATGTTCCAATATTACAGTGAAAGTACATTTTAAAAAGTCAAACTGTGACAAGTCAGAAAACATTGGCACAGCAGACAAAATAGAGTGCACTGGCATTAGTTTGGCTGATAGAATTAAATGGTTAATGTGTACGCTTGCAGGACAGAGAAAATATGGGTTTCCTACATGGATCATCTGGCAGTATCTGGGCAAAAATAGCTGATCATGCCACATTAACAGAAGGTTTTGTTTCAAAAATCTAGAATTTTGCCCTGGATAAAATGGAGTGGCCAAGACACTACACATGTGAGAAAGTGCTGATGTTACTCTCACACCATGATATGATGGAAAGAAAATTGGGAAGAAGGGGCCCATGTCATTTGCAACCAATAAGGTACTAAGTTTTCAATTAACCATTATTTTTTCTTCATTTGTGTGTTGAAGAATGTTGAACAATCTACTCTGGTTATGTGCTAGATTTAACTGAAGGTTACTTACGTGCTTTGCATCATACTTAATTACATTAAAGTGTCCTGACAGAGTGAGTTAATGCTTGATTAATAGAAGTGGCTGGACAAACATGCACTTGCATTGTGGTTTTTTGGAGTGTGGGAGGTGAGATCCACTGCATATGTATTCCCATTCTTGCACAAAAGCCATGTAAATCGAGAATGGAATGCGGAAAATATCTAAATTACCTGCCTGTTAAAGTGTTTCTCACTTATAATAATTTACATATGAATACATTATACACATGGTTTTCTTACATTGCAATCTTTAAGAGGTTTTGTGGAATTTCAAACTTTTTTTTTCCTCTTTCTTTTTAAGTATTGTCAAAACAAGAATTCGGAATGGAATTCCCTGTTTGGAAATACTATGGCAAAAGCCAGGTAATTTGTTTTAAAATTATAAGTTTTGAATGAGATGTGAAATAGTATGACCTGCTCTTATAATCACACTTTTAGCTCGTGTCAAAGAAGACCATATGCCATATAAGATAACCACAGAAGAATCCACATGGCCATGAGTATTGATTAGATTTATTGGCAAGATTGTATATTAGCTCTGTGTTTCACAATATCTTATTTGACATCACTAGTCTAGTTCTAAAAAAAAAATTTTAAATCAACGTGTTCAGACACATCTCTGGGACAGGTGGGACTTGACCTTCAAAGCCAGAGGTAGGGCATAACCACTACATGTATATCACAAGAGCCACTTCACGCCCAAATGTATATTCCTATCTGAGGAGCAATCTCTTTAGGTCTTTCCTTTAAGATAGGTCCAGTAAGCATTTTCAAAGACATTCCAAACTTTCCCAAATTAAGATTTTCCTCTGAAATGTGAAGTAACGGAACTTGTATTTCTTACAAGATAGGAAAGTCAGGTCCTCAGTGGCAATGTCACTTAGCTAGTAATAAAGTAGCCCAGGCTAATGCTCTGGGGCATAGTTCAAGTCCTACAGAAATAAATTTGGGGCTAATTTAGTCCGTAATGACACCATTGTTCATGGTCGGAAAGCCCCACTAATACATACCTAAGTGCCCTCTGAATTGGCCTAGTTCTAGACTTAGGTCTACCAAGCACCTACAAAGTCTAAAAAGAAAGACAGTGACCCACGCACCAAAGTCAACTACAACATACTGAGTCTTGTCAATTCTGTAAAAGTCCTCCTTACTAACATTTGAGAACTTGTGCCAAAACTGGGAGACCTGACCTACAGACTAATAAAGCAACAGCCAGGCTGTCATACTTCTACAATCATGCCTTACAATGTTATTAAAAACCACTATTACTGTCCCAGGGTATGTCCTGTACCAGAGGTGGCAGCACAGTGGTATAGAATCGGAGAGTTTCCCTGTGAGTCTTCAACGTTGATTCTGGACTCCATGAATTCTCATGCCATCAGCTTAAATATGGGTGGAGGATTTCAATGACTATCACCAAGGGCAGCACAGTAGCACCCAGACTGAGCTACGCAAGTCCTAAAGGAGAAATGCTCCTAAACTGGGTCCGGATTTAGAGAGAACCAAACCCTAATTGACCTGGTCTTTGCCGGTGTATCTGTCGTAGTGCATCTATCCATGGCAGTATGGATATGAGTGACCACCATGTAGTCCTTCTAGAGACCAAGTTTTATCTTTATCTTTACCCCATTTGTTCAAAATCTACATCAATGATTTGGACATAGGGCCAATTGTAATGTTTCCAAGTTTGCAGATGATAGAAAACTTGGTGCGAGGGTGAGTTGTGAAGAGGATACAAAGAGGCTTGAAGAGGATTTAGGCAGATTGAGTCAGTTGGCAAGAGCATGGCAGATGGAATATATTGGGGTAAGCACAAAATTATCCACTTTGGTAGGAGATGCATTTTATTTCTTAAATGCTGAGAGATTGTAAAGTGTTGATGTCCAAAGAGACCTGGGTGTCCTTATTCTTAAATCACTGAAAGCCAGCATGGAGGTTCAGCAAACTGTTTGGAAAGCAAACTGTACTTTAACCTTTATCATAAATGGATTTGAGCACAAGAGCAAAGAAGACTTGGTTCATTTATATAGAATACTGGTTAAGTGGCACCTGGAGTATAATGTACAGTTTTGGTCATTTTGTCTGAGGAAGCAAATACTTGCTACTGAAGGTGCACCCAGACTAATTCCAGAGAAAATGGGAATATCTTATGAGGAGTGATTGAGGAGAATGGGCCTAGAGTTTAGAAAAATTAGAGGCAATCTCATTGAAACTTCTTAAATTCTTACAGATTTGCAAAGAGTAAATGCAGTAAGGACGTTTCTCCAGGTTGTGGAGTTTGAAACCAGGGACACAGTATTAGAATAAAATATCAACCAACCAGGACTGAGATAGGGAGGAACTTCTTCATAAAGTCAATGGTGAATCTATGGAATCCTCTATCGCAGAGGTTTATGGAAGCTCGCTCAGAAAGTAAATTCAAGATCCAGATTGACAGATTTCTAGTTACTAATGACATAAAGGGATATAGTGACAATGAGACATGATCCAGAATGGCAAAGCAGGCTTAAGAGGATGAAGGGCCAACTCCTCCCACTATGTTCTGGTTTTCATATTGTTGTTTCCCTTTATGGTGTGTGGCTTTACCACTAAATGGGATAGATTTCAAACAGCAACTCATAACTAGGCATCCATGAGATTCTGTTACCTAATAGTAGCAGCTGAATTGCACTGAACAACAATTTTTAACCTCATGACTTGATAGAGCCCCGCTCCGCCATTGTCATCAAGTCAAGAAATCAATTCTGGCTATTGCAGAATGTATGTGGGCTTACCATGAGCAGCATTGGGTACAGCTCAAAATGTAGTGCCAACAAGCCACAAGCAGGACCAGCATGCCAAACAGCAGAAATAACACACAATTAAGATAACTAAGTAATCCCACAACTAAAGGATCAGACTTAGGATCTGCAATTCTGTCAAATCTGGCTGCGAATGGTAGTAGACAATTAAACAACTAATAGGAGGGGGATGATCCACATATATCGTCATTCTTAATTATGATGAAGTCCAACACATTTGACCAAAAAATAAGATTGAAACATTTGCAACAATATTCAGTTAGAAATGCCAAGTGGATGATCCATTCCAACTTCCTGTGAGGCCCTCAGCATCACAGACACCAGTCTTCTGCCAATTCAGTTCACTGTGATATCAAGAAACAGCAGAAGACATTGAATACTGCGTAGACTATGAGCCTGGACAATATTCTGGTAACTGAAGCAGCAGAGAAGAGATTCCACTCGGAGTTCCCTCAGAATTGCAGAACTGCACTTCTGACCATTCTTCTGTGGTGAACTTAGTTGGCTGGACGATTAGTTTGAGATGCAGGGAGTTTGTTTTTATTCATTCATGGGATGAGGGCATCACTGGTTAGGCCAGTACTTATTGTCCATCTCTAAATGCCCAGAGGGCAGTTAAAAGTCCACAACATTGATCTGGGTCTAGAATCATGTAGGACAGACCAGGTAAGGATGGCCGCTTCCTTTCCTAAAGGATATTAGTGAAACAGATGGGTTTTTCCAACAATCAACAATGGATTCATGGTCATGACTGGATTCTCAATTCCAGAATTTTACTGAATTCAAATCCAATATATATGACGGGATTTGATCCCAAGTCCCCAGAATATTACCTGTGTCTCTGGATTAACAGTTCAGCAATAATACCACTGGCCATTGCCTCCCCATGTGGTAACGCCAAGTGTGTGGATTCAGTTCCTGCAGCAGCTGAGGTTACCATGAAGGTCCTTCCTCCTCGATCTCTCCTTCTGTCTAGTCATAGTGATCCTAATATTAAACCACCATCAGCTTTCTCTCTTTATAACGAGAGCAGTCCTATGGTTCTTGAGGACTTTGGTGACTCCTACTTGTTTGGGAAGGAAATCCACACCCTTTCTCACAGCAGTCAGTTGTCGGGTTCTGAAATTATAAAGGTTCTGACAATCTCTTTGACAGCTGCTGTCAACCAGAACAACATAAGGTCAATGTTGGGAGGGGGATATGGAGGAGTAGGATGCCCGATGAGAAGGGAGTAGTTTGCCAGTGTGCCGCATTAGTAGGATTTCACCTGGTCTGGGGGGTAGGATGACAGATGGATAGGTACATAGGGTGTCAGGTGGGAGGAAGTTAGTGTGCAAGCTGGCAAGATAAGTGATGCAGTGTCTAAGGTAGGTTGCAGTGGTGGGAGAATTTGGGTGGGTCAGGTACAGTGGGTTAGGAGGGAGGTTTGGGTCTGCTTCAAGGTCTGTGGTTTGAGAACGTATGAGGTACGTGTGGGTTCTGTTAAACAGTTACTAAGGAGTTAGACTCTCTATTTAAGATTCTCACTTTTCTTGAGTCTACTTAATTATTGGTGCCCTCCAAAATCTTTGATTTAACTAGAGAGCTTCAGTGGTTTCCAGGTGGAGAGGAATTGCCCAGCAAAAGATTTAATTTCTCAGGTATTTCCTGTAAATTGGAATTCAGCAGAGTCCTCATGCACAACTCCCATTAACGCTGGCATAACCACTGTCTGAATAACAGTATACTTTTACTTGAGAAGCAAATTAGAAATGCCCGAATCTCATCAGTTACAAGTATATTTGGTAAGAAATTCTCAGCAAACCTATTGGCTACAAATACCGTTGTAAGTGTGATTCCCTCAAGATGCCATTGCAGCCCCATCCACTAGCATAGATGGCACCTGAACTGCAGGCCAAATAGTCAGACTGAATAAAAGCAACCAGTCAATTGTGAATAGTCCAGTAATGACATTCTTCCACTAATCTCGAACATGCTGGGCAGCTCAGCTTCAGGATATGTTTATAAATTATATATTACTCTTTCTCACCAATCATTTACTAATTTTACTTAGCGATTCACATTTCACAATTTTGCTTCACGAGTGTAGGTTCTTCTCATCGACTTTTACCAATTTCATAGTCAAGTTTTCATCTTGGCAGTAATGTGACAGCAAATCCCTTCCTTGATTCTACTGAAACCAATAGAACAAAATATCAGTCCTTTTAAAGGATGCTCAGATTGTGCAGGCAATAAACGTGAAAATCTGTCTTATAATAAACATCATATTTTCTGCTACAGTCAATTTTCGCATCTGAGTGAATGTTTCGTAGCTATTTTGTATTTGCAATAGATTGTGTGAACTGAGTAACTAATAGTGTAGATTTAAAAAAATAATTTATTTCATTCCTAGAGCATTATGTTATCTCAAGTGATCAATCTGAAGATTCTCACAAAACTGTGACCACCATAGAAGATCAAGTTTCCTTTCAGGCAGCATACCCAGATATGACTGCTTTATTTTACAGGCAGAAAACTGAAAAGAAGAGGCAAATGCAACCAAGTAAGTTCTAAAATTGAAAAGAGGCCTTTGTTTGGTTTGTTGCCGAATGAATATTTGAGTTTCTAATTAAAAATGAACATTCCAATCAACACATGACAGGTTGAACATAACCAGGTTTATTGAGCTTCAGGGGAAAAAATACATGGCTTTCAAGTATGCTAGAACATAGAAGAATACAGCGCAGTACAGGCCCTTCGGCCCTCGATGTTGCGCCGATCCAAGTCCACCTAACCTACACTAGCCCACTATCCTCCATATGCCTATCCAATGCCCGCTTAAATGCCCATAATGAGGGAGAGTCCACCACTGCTACTGGCAGGGCATTCCATGAACTCACGACTCGCTGAGTAAAGAACCTACCCCTAACATCTGTCCTATACCTACCCCCCCTTAATTTAAAGCTATGCCCCCTTGTAATAGCTGACTCCATACGAGGAAAAAGATTCTCACTGTCGACCCTATCTAAACCCCTAATCATCTTATACACCTCTATCAAGTCATCCCTAAACCTTCTTTTCTCCAATGAAAACAACCCCAAGTGCCTCAGCCTTTCCTCATACGATCTTTCTACCATACCAGGCAACATCCTGGTAAACCTCCTCTGCACCCGTTCCAGTGCCTCCACATCCTTCCTATAGTATGGCGACCAAGACTGCACACAATACTCCAGATGCGGCCGCACCAGAGTCTTATACAACTGCAACATGACCTCAGTACTCCGGAACTCAATTCCTCTACCAATAAAAGCCAGTACGCCATATGCCTTCTTCACCACACTATTTACCTGGGTGGCAACTTTCAAAGATTTGTGTACATGGACCCCAAGATCCCTCTGCTCATCCACACTACCAAGTATCCGACCGTTAGCCCAGTACCCCATCTTTTTATTACTCTTACCAAAGTGAATCACCTCACACTTAGCTACATTGAACTCCATTTGCCACCTTTCTGCCCAATTCTGCAGCTTATCTATATCCCGCTGTAACCTGCCACATCCTTCCTCACTGTCTACAACTCCTCCGACTTTCGTATCATCCGCAAACTTGCTCACCCAACTTTCTAACCCCTCCTCCAGGTCATTTATAAAAATGACAAACAGCAATGGTCCCAAAACAGATCCTTGCAGAACACCGCTAGTGACGGCACTCCAAGATGAACCTTTGCCATCTACTACTACCCTCTGTCTTCTTCCAGCCAGCCAACTCCTAATCCAAACCTCCAACTCACCCTCAATGCCATACCTCTGTATTTTTTGCAGTAGTCTACCATGGGGAACCTTATCAAACGCCTTACTAAAATCCATATACACCACATCTACTGCTTTCCCCTCGTCCACCTCCTTAGTCACCTTCTCAAAGAATTCAATAAGGTTTGTGAGGCACGACCTGCCCTTCACAAAACCATGCTGACTATCCTTGATCACATTATTCCTATCCAGATGTTCATAAATCCTATCCCTTACAATT
This sequence comes from Chiloscyllium plagiosum, assembly GCF_037043375.1. NCBI lineage: Eukaryota > Metazoa > Chordata > Chondrichthyes > Orectolobiformes > Hemiscylliidae > Chiloscyllium > Chiloscyllium plagiosum. The sequence continues at coordinate 12,179,970 of NW_028270141.1, read as the reverse complement.
CTCTCTAAGATTTTGCCCACAACAGAAATGAGACTCACCGGCCTATAGTTACTAGGGTTATCCCTACTCCCCTTCTTGAACAAGGGAACCACATTTGCTAGCCTCCAATCTTCTGGCACTACTCCTGTAGACAACGAGGACATAAAAATTAAGGCCAATGGCTCTGCAGTCTCCTCCCTTGCTTCCCAGAGAAATCTCCTCCCTTGCTTCCCAGAGAACTGTTAGGATATATTTTTTGGAGTAAATCTATTAATGTATTACTTGAAAAATTGAGTCGCGTCATTTGTGTCCTTACGTCAGTTGGATGGGGCTAGTGTTGAACTGCTAAAAAGCTATATAACTGTGTACATAGCAGAACAGGGACGTTTAGCCTTATATGTAATTGGTTATGGCTCATACTAATAATGAATTGGGGCATTCTTAATTTGTTCATGTATTCTGCATTCTCTTGAAGCTTCTGTAAAGATGAATAAATTCAAAAGCAGTTTTGATCTCAGGCCATGCCCCAGACCCAAGATTTGGCATAGTTAATGGCTATAATTTGTTTGACAGGTTAATAAATCAGGCTGGGTATAGTGAAACAAAAGCCTGCACGGAATTAAAGTAATACGTGGAGAACCGGGCAAAGTTCTCCTTAGTAGATTAATGAATAAATGGGAGTATTCCTGTAGACTTCTGACAGAATAAATAACTGAGAAACTTTCTAATGACACAAGGGTCAGTAATATAAGAGATGGAAATGTGTTGCTGGAGAAGCGCAGCAGGTCAGGCAGCATCTAGGGAACAGGAGAATCGACGTTTCGGGCATTAGCCCTTCTTCAGGAATGCCCGAAACGTCGATTCTCCTGTTCCCTAGATGCTGCCTGACCTGCTGCGCTTCTCCAGCAACACATTTCCATCTCTGATCTCCAGCATCTGCAGACCTCATTTTCTCTTCAGTAATATAAGAGCACAGTTTAATGTAGTAAAAATAAAATGCTGGAAATACTCAAAAGCTCTGACATTAACTGTCAAAAAGAGAAAATAGAGTTAAGATGTCAGATTAAGATTTACAGCTTTAACAGAAACAAAGTAGAATAACAAACATAAATGTAGGTTTCCATTAATTTTAAGCAAGAAAGGATTTATAGTATTGATGTTTTTCCACCATCACCGTCCTGCTCCATGCTGTAATTGCCCTCTCCAGTCACCATCCTGCTCCATGCTCTAATCCACCCTCCAGTCTCCGTCCTGCTCAATGCTTTAATCCCCTCTCCAGTCACTGTCCTGCTCCATGCTCTAATCCCCTCTCCAGTCACCGTCCTGCTCCATGCTGTAATTCCCCTCTCCAGTCACCGCCCTGCTCCATGTTCTAATCCCCTCGATAGTCACCGTCCTGCTCCATGCTCTAATCCCCTCTCCAGTCTCCGTCCTGCTCCATGCTGTAATACCCCTCTCCAGTCTCCGTCCTGCTCCATTCCCTAATCCCCTCTCCAGTCACCACCCTGCTCCATGCACTAATTCCTGCTTCAGGCTCGAATTCCCTCTCCAGTCACCGTCCTGCTCAATGCTGTAATTCCTGATCCAATCGCAATCTTGCTCCATGCTCTAATCCCCTCTCCAGTCACCGTCCTGCTCGATGCTGTAATTCCACTCACCAGTCATCGTCCTGCTCGATGCTCTAATCCTGTCTCCAGTCACCGTCCTGCTCCATGCTGTAATTCCCCTCTCCAGTCACCATCCTGCTCCATACTCTAATCCCCTCTCTAGTCACTGTCCTGACCATGCTCTAATCCCCTCTCCAGTCACCGTCCTGCTCCATGCTGTAATCCCCCTCTCCAGTCATCGTCCTGCTCCATGCTTTAATCCCCTCTCCAGTCACTGTCCTGGTCCATGCTGTAAATCCTCTCTCCAGTCACTGCCCTGCTCCATGCTCTAATCCCCTCTGCAGTCACCGCCCTTCTCCATGCTCTAATCCCCTCTACAGTCACCGCTCTTCTCCATGCTCTAATCCCCTCTCCAGTCTCCACCTGCTCCATGGTCTAATCCCCTCTCCAGTCTCCGTCCTGCTCCATGCTCTAATCCCCTCTCCAGTCTCCGTCCTGCTCCATGCTCTAATCCCCTCTCCAGTCACTGTCCTGCTCCATACTCTAATCCCCTCTACAGTCACCGCCCTTCTCCATGCTCTAATCCCCTCTCCAGTCTCCGTCCTGCTCCATTCTCTAATCCCCTCTCCAGTCACTGTCCTGCTCCATACTCTAATACCCTCTACAGTCACTGTCCTTCTCCATGCTCTAATCCCCTCTACAGTCTCCATCCTGCTCCATGCTGTATTACCCCTTCTCAGTCACCGCCCTGCTCCATGCTATAATTCCCCTCTCCAGTCAGCGTCCTGCTCCATGCTCTAATTCCCCTCTCTAGTCACCACCCTGCTCCATGCTCTAATTCCTGTTTCAGGCTCGAATTCCCTCTCCAGTCACCGTCCTGCTCCATGCTCTAATTCCTGATCCAGTCACCATCTTGCACCATGCTGTAATTCCCTCTCCAGTCACTGTCCTGCTCCATGCTGTAATTCCCTCTCCAGTCACCGTCCTGCTCCATGCTGTAATTCCCTTCTCCAGTCACAGTCCTGCTCCATGCTGTAGTTCCCTCTCCAGTCACCGTCCTGCTCCATGCTGTAATCCCCTCTCCAGTCACCGTCCTGCTCCATGCTCTAATCCCCTCTCCAGTCACCGTCCTGCTCCATGCTCTAATCCCCTCTCCAGTCACCGTCCTGCTCCATGCTCTAATCCCCTCTCCAGTCTCCATCCTGCTCCATGCTGTATTACCCCTCTCCAGTCTCCGTCCTGCTCCATGCTATAATTCCCCTGTCTAGTCACCACCCTGCTTCATGCTCTAATTCCTGTTTCAGGCTCGAATTCCCTCTCCAGTCACCGTCCTGCTCCATGCTGTAATTCCCTCTCCAGTCACCGTCCTGCTCCATGCTGTAATTCCCTTCTCCAGTCACAGTCCTGCTCCATGCTGTAGTTCCCTCTCCAGTCACCGTCCTGCTCCATGCTGTAATTCTCCTCTCTAGTCACCGTCCTGCTCCATACTCTAATTCCTGTTTCATGCTCGAATCCCCTCTCCAGTCACCGTCCTGCTCAATGCTTTAATTGCTCTCTCCCGTCACCGTCCTGCTCCATGCTGTAATTCCCCTCTCCAGTCACTGTCCTGCTCGATGCTTTAATCCCCTCTCCAGTCACAGTCCTGCTCCATGCTGTAATTCCCTCTCCCGTTACTGTCCTGCTCCATGCTCTAATTCCTGCTTCATGCTCGAATTCCCTCTCCAGTCACCGTCCTGCTCGATGCTGTAATCCCTGATCCAGTCACCATCTTGCTCCATGCTGTAATTCCCCTCGCCAGTCACTGACCTGCTCCATGCTGTAATTCCCTCTCCAGTCACTGTCCTGCTCCATGCTGTAATTCCCTCTCCAGTCACCGTCCTGCTCCATGCTGTAATTCCCTTCTCCAGTCACAGTCCTGCTCCATGCTGTAATTCCCCTCTCCAGTCAGCGTCCTGCTCCATGCTATAATTCCCCTGTCTAGTCACCACCCTGCTCCATGCTCTAATTCCTGTTTCAGGCTCAAATTCCCTCTCCAGTCACCGTCCTGCTCCATGCTCTAATTCCTGATCCAGTCACCATCTTGCACCATGCTGTAATTCCCCTCGCCAGTCACTGACCTGCTCCATGCTGTAATTCCCTTCTCCAGTCACAGCCCTGCTCCATGCTGTAGTTCCCTCTCCAGTCACCGCCCTGCTCCATGCTGTAGTTCCCTCTCCAGTCACCGTCCTGCTCCATGCTGTAATCCCCTCTCCAGTCACCGTCCTGCTCCATGCTCTAATCCCCTCTCCAGTCACCGTCCTGCTCCATGCTCTAATCCCCTCTCCAGTCTCCATCCTGCTCCATGCTGTATTACCCCTCTCCAGTCTCCGTCCTGCTCCATGCTATAATTCCCCTGTCTAGTCATCACCCTGCTCCATGCTCTAATTCCTGTTTCAGGCTCGAATTCCCTCTCCAGTCACCGTCCTGCTCCATGCTCTAATTCCTGATCCAGTCACCATCTTGCACCATGCTGTAATTCCCCTCGCCAGTCACTGACCTGCTCCATGCTGTAATTCCCTCTCCAGTCACTGTCCTGCTCCATGCTGTAATTCCCTCTCCAGTCACCGTCCTGCTCCATGCTGTAATTCCCTTCTCCAGTCACAGTCCTGCTCCATGCTGTAGTTCCCTCTCCAGTCACCGTCCTGCTCCATGCTGTAGTTCCCTCTCCAGTCACCGTCCTGCTCCATGCTGTAATTCTCCTCTCTAGTCACCACCCTGCTCCATACTCTAATTCCTGTTTCATGCTCGAATCCCCTCTCCAGTCACCGTCCTGCTCCATGCTTTAATCCCCTCTCCAGTCACCGTCCTGCTCGATGCTTTAATCCCCTCTCAAGTCACCATCCTGCTCAATGCTGTAATTCCCCTCTCCAGCCACTGTCCTGGTCCATGCTCTAATTTCCCTCTCCAGTCACCGTCCTGCTCCATGCTCTAATTCCCCTCTCCAGTCACCGTCCTGCTCGATGCTTTAATCCCCTCTCCAGTCACAGTCCTGCTCCATGCTCTAATTCCCCTCTGCAGTCACCGTCCTGCTCCATGCTCTAATTCCCCTCTCCAGTCACCGTCCTGCTCCATGCTCTAATCCCCTCTCCAGTCACCGTCCTGCTCGATGCTTTAATCCCCTCTCCAGTCACCATCCTGCTCCATGCTCTAATTCCCCTCTCCAGTCACCGTCCTGCTCCATGCTCTAATCCCCTCTCCAGTCACTGTCCTGCTCGATGCTTTAATCCCCTCTCCAGTCACCATCCTGCTCCATGCTCTAATTCCCCTCTCCAGTCACCATCCTGCTCCATACTGTAATTCCCCTCTCCAGTCACCGCCCTGCTCCATGCTGTAATTCCCCTCTCCAGTCACCATCTTGCTCCCAGCTCTAATCCCTGATCCAGTCACTGTCCTGCTCGATGTTCTAATCCTTGATCCAGTCGTCGTCCTGCTCAATGTTCTAATTCCGTCTCCAGTTACCATCCTGCTCAGTGTTCTGAGCTAAGGAGGAATTTCTTCTCTCAGAATGTTGTGTTTCTTTGGAACCTATTGGCACAGAGAGCTAAGGGGTCAGAGTCCTTGTGTACATGTGAAGCTGAGATAGGTAGATTCTTGATCAGAAGGGGAATCAAGGGTTATGGGGGAAAGGCAGGAATATGGATGGGAGAAATGTCAGATCAGCTGACATTCAGATAATTCTATTGAATGGCAAATCAGACTCAAAGGGCCAAATGGCCTACTCCTGTATCTATTCCTATGGCCTTACATCCTTCTGGATAATTGTGCTAGTTTTTTTCCACCATCCATCGATATATTTGCTATTTAAACTAAATGCTCAATATTTAATGTCGGAAGTGAAACAAAAATTGAGGATAGTGAACTATATCTGTTTGATGTAGTTATGATTGTACGAAACTTATTTAAAATAGCAGCTAAGTAAGTCTTTTAACTGGATTACTTGTGTTTTTTCAGGTAAAAGCAAGGGAAAAGAGAAGGCAGCTCCTTTGCCTGATGAAATCACAGTTTTATTGGCTGAGATGAATTTACAACTTTCCCATAATTGTGGAATTGCAACAGGAAGTGAACCTGCTCAAAGAAGTGCAACTCAAGAGATGAATCCCTCCCACACCCATCAACATAATCCTTCCATTGACTTTTCTACTGAAGGATTTCAGGAATGCCAAGAATTTCATGAAAAATCTAATGAAATTGCACAACCTGCAGTTAAAGATGCTGCAGCAATAGTAAAATCTGACTGTGAGTCTTTACCGCTTACAGAATTAGAAAATGAGCATGGTGCCTGTGCCCTATCCCCCTCAGCATCTATGATAGTTGCAGAGTTGCATTTGAGTGGGATTGATTGGACTCAGTCATTCAGTACACTACAATCAGAGCACACTCCAATTACTCCAGCAGAAACTTCTGAGCAAGTTTACCCAGTCATTAATGAGAAGTTTAATGTTTCTATGGACTCTACCAGTAAACTAACAGAAGACAAGACACTGAAAAAAAATGCTGCGGTGTTAAAGCAGGATCCAGTTCAAAAGAATGTGGCAGAATTATCTAACAAGGATGCATCTATGCTGCCTGATCTTTATCACTTATCTTTAATGGATCGAATTCTATTGAAAAACTCTCATCAGTTTTTATCTCTGCATCAACCAGATCCTAATTCCGGTGGAACCCCGCATTGTTCCTCTAATTACAAAAATGATGCACCTTCTCAAGGAAAACTTAAAAATAAGTCAACATTTTCCAATAAAGAAATGTTCACCAGTTGTGACATATCAGAAACTCAGTGCATTCAGCAAGAGAAAAAAGAAATGTACATTTCTGACCCAACTACAATTCAACATGTGAGGCCATTAATTGAGGGAGAAAATCAAGATTTAACACGTTCAAGGGAGAAGGTTTTTGGAACTCGTGATCCAGCTATGTATTCATACCAAGCTTCAAAAATGGACAATAGCTCATTAAGACTGAAGAAAAACAAAGCTACCAAACCGCACAGAATGAAACATGTGAATGGAGATGTTTCAACATTTCAAAAGAAAAGTGTTTGTCTCAAAGTGTCGTCATCCAGCGAAGACAGTGATATTGAGAATTCAAGAGTAATACAAAAACGTGGCTTCAAATTCAAAGCTATAGATAATATTGTGATGTCAGCATCCATTTCAAATCAGAGTCAAGCTGTGCAAAATCACAATCAGCACAATGATCCTGAAGATTCCATTATAGTAATAAGTGACAGCTCCCTTCCACTGTCAGAAAGGTTGGATCTTTGACTCCACGGTATTTGAATAGTTACTCAAATGTATGCTTCCAAAATCAGATTCTCTAGAATTTTATAGTTGCTTTTGAATTAGGTATTTTAGATGTATCATCAAAAGAAATTCCTTCACCATGTACATTCTTCCCTCAATATTTTTCAATAAAATTGCTAATTAAATGCTGTAAATTGCCCATTGTTTAAAATAAACCCAAATGTAAATTGAAAAGAATTAGCAAGTTTTGAGAAGATTTGTAGCTCAGGTTGAGAGTTTGGATGTAGGTTTGCTCACTGAACTGCAAGGTTCATTTCCAGACATTTCGTTACCTTACTAGGTAACAACTTCAGTGTGCCTCAGGCGAAGCAATGCTGAAAAATCCTGCTTTCTATTTATATGTTTGGATTTCTTTGGGTTGGCGATGTTATTTCCTGTGGTGAAGTCACTTCCTGTTCCTTTTCTCAGGGGTAGTAAATGGGGTTTAACTCGATGTGTTTGTTGATAGAGTTCTGGTTGGAATGCCATGCTTCTAGGAATTCTCATGCATGTCTTTGTTTGGCTTGTCCTTGGATGGATGTGTTCTCCCAGTCGAAGTGGTGTCCTTCCTCATCTGTATGCTCGGATACTAGTGGTGGGGGGGGGTCATGTCTTTTTGTGGCTAGTTGGTGTTCATGTATCCTGGTGGCTAGTTTTCTGCCTGTTTGTCCAATGTAGTGTTTGTTACAGTCTTTGCACGGTAATTTGCAAATGACCTTAGTTTTGCTCATTGTCTATATAGGGTCTTTCAAGTTCATTAGCTGCTGTTTTATTGTGTTGCTGAGTTTGTGGGTTACCATGATGCTAAGGGGTCTGAGTAGTCTGGCAGTCATTTCTGAGATGTCTTTGATGTAGGGGAGAGTGGCTAGGGTTTCTGGATGGGTTTTGCCTGCTTGTTTGGGTTTGTTGCTGAGAACCCGGCGGACTGTATTCATTGGGTACCCATTCTTTTTGAATACACGGTATAGGTGATTTTTCTCTGCACTGTAGTGTGTGTTGGCTCGTTGAAATAATGCATCAGAACCAACTAGCCACAAAAATACATGATCCCCCCCCCCCCCCCCCCCCCCCCCCCCCCTCACTAGTATCCTCACATACAGATGAGGAAGGGCAACACTTTGACTGGGAGAACACATCCACCCTAGGACAAGCCAAACAAAGACACGCTGTTTTAAAAAATTCTCAAGGTCAGGTTCGTAGGAGAGTAGTCTGACACAGAACAAACGACCAAGAGGCGAGTCTGCTAGAATATGAGCATTTTATTCCCCGCAGCGTCGCCACAACCAGGTCTCATACTTACAATGGGTCTGGCTTATACTCACTCTACATGTTACCGGAACTGGGAGCCGTCAGTTCTCGTAGAGCGGTTGCCAACAACCCACGCTCGGCGGTTAAACGTAACCCCGGAGCAGACTCACCGAACTGGAGACTTTTCCAGCTGATATACTCTTTTCCAGATATAAACATTCATGTGAACAGCAGAGCAAGGCTAAAAAACACATTCCATTCTGGTTACATACAGATAAGAAGATTCACACGGGGAGGTGTGTAATAAGATTCACACGGGACTAAGCAACACCTCCATTCCGGTTAGATTCACACATGTATTGGGACATAATTTTTAACCGTTTCACCACATTCCACTGCTTGGCCCAATACATGTGTTACATTATGATTCACACATGTATTGGGACATAATTTTACACCACATTCCACTGCTTGGCCCAATACATGTGTTACATTATGCTTAATTCAGTTCAATTCGTTTCAGTTAATTTCAGTTCAGTCAATTCAGTGTAGTTCAATTCAGCTCAGTTCAGGTCTGTTCAGTTCAATTCAATTGTGTTCAATTCAGTTCCGTCCATTTCAATTCAATTTAGCTCAGTTCCATTTTGTTCCGTTCAATTTGATTCACTCCAGTTCCACTCAGTTCAGTTCAGTTCAATCCCATTCAATTCTGTTAACTCCGCTTCAGCTTTTTGGACATGCCCACATCCTCCGCTGTACCCCAGGCAAGGGGTTCTTCGGCAGGACTGGGATCCTCTCAAGGGTGGACAGCAGCGACCCTGGGGTTCCTCCGGTCGCCCCCCACCATTTCTCAAACAAACTGCCACGTCATGCCACGGTCCATGCCATCCCGGGACGGTCGGGACCTCCACAGTTTGTTCTTCTGGTTTCTTAGTCTTTTTCCAAAACATTGTTCTGTATCAAAATCTCTCCTCAATTGCGATTGACCCTGCTCGCAGCGCCAAAATGTTTTAAAAAATTCTCAAGGTCAGGTTCGTAGGAGAGTAGTCTGACACAGAACAAACGACCAAGAGGCGAGTCTGCTAGAATATGAGCATTTTATTCCCCGCAGCGTCGCCACAACCAGGTCTCATACTTACAACGGGTCTGGCTTATACTCACTCTACATGTTACCGGAACTGGGAGCCGTCAGTTCTCGTAGAGCGGTTGCCAACAACCCACGCTCGGCGGTTAAACGTAACCCCGGAGCAGACTCACCGAACTGGAGACTTTTCCAGCTGATATACTCTTTTCCAGATATAAACATTCATGTGAACAGCAGAGCAAGGCTAAAAAACACATTCCATTCTGGTTACATACAGATAAGAAGATTCACACGGGGAGGTGTGTAATAAGATTCACACGGGACTAAGCAACACCTCCATTCCGGTTAGATTCACACATGTATTGGGACATAATTTTTAACCGTTTCACCACACACGCATGAGAATTCCTAGAAGCATGGCGTTCCAACTGGAACTCTATCAACAAACACATCGAGTTAGATCCCATCTACCACCCCCTGAGAAAAGGCACAGGAAGTGACTTCACCACAGGAAATAACATCGCCAACCGAAAGAAATCCAAACATGTAAATAGAAAGCAGGAATTTTCAGCATTGCTTCGCCTGAGGCCCACTGAAGATGTTTCGCAGTAGGTTGAAATCTTCGAGGAGAAAGTGAGGTCTGCAGATGCTGGAGATCAAAGTTGAAACTTTATTGCTGGAACAGCACAGCAGGCACTGAAGATGTTACCTAGTAAGGTAACGAAATGTCTGGAAATGAATTTGCAGCTCAGTGAGCAAACCTACATCCATTGAAAATAATGATTGCAAGGTTAAAATCATTTCTGTGCCTTGTCTTATTCCACTGTGACATTGTTGACCCATATGTTGATTATTTATTTAAAAATGTGAAAATATGGTTAAACGTATTTCAAAATAGTGGTTTATTTTAGCTACTTCAATCAAATTTTCTACATTTAACAATATTTCTATTCTGTTCTATCCTTTCTTTTCATCACTGATGATGCATCTACCCTAGTAAGGAGAATACATCTCAGTTCTGTACTTAATGCTGCTGCAATGATGAGTGGGTAAGCAACTTGGTATGATTTATCAGCTGATTGTATTTTTTTTGTCCTCCTCAGCACCTCACACTGAGGAAGTGCCTGCCCTCTTATCTGCATTATCTCCATGATCCCACACAAAGCATCAAGTTATCTTTTTCTATCCCTGAAGCATTTTTGTTGTGTTAAGAAATAGGGATGTCCCATCAAGTCCATTCTAAAATTTGGTCATGGCTAATGTTTCTCAACCCCATTCTCCTGCCTTCTCCTGTAACCTTTGATCCCCTTACTAATCAAGAACCTATCTATTTCTGTCTTAAAGACACTCTGGTTTGACCTCCACAGCTTTCTGCAGCAATGAGTTCTACAAATTCACCTCCTTCCCACTGAAGAAATTCCACCTCACCTCAGTTCTGAAAGAGCTGACGCTTCTTTCTGAGTGTGTGCCTTGGGTCTGCGTCCCTTAAGTGTAAGTTTTTAGAAACATCATCTCCATGTTCACTCTGTCTGGGCCTCACAGTATTCTTTAGATTTCATTGAAAGCCCCGCCCCACCTAAACTCCCAAATACAGGATCGATGCTGGGTTTGTTTGTCATTTATATAAATGACTTGGATGAGCATTTAGGAGGCATGGTTCATAAGTTTATAGATAACAGCAAAATTTGTGGTATAGTCAATGGTGAAGAAGGTTACCTAAGATTACATAGAGATCTTGATCAATTGGGCCAGTGGGCTAAGGAATGGCAGGTGGAGTTTAGTTTGGATAAATGCAAGGTATTGCATTTTGATAAAACATTAACTAAGGGCAGGATGTTTACAATTATTGGTAGAGCATTGGGTAATACCATCAAACAAAAAGACCTAAAGGTTCAGATACATAGTTCTTTGAAAGTTGCATCAAAAGTAGACATGGTGGTTAAGGCATTGAGGACGCTTGCCTGTGTTGCTCAGACCATTGAATGCAGACATTGGGATGTCATATTCAGGTTGCACAGGACGTTGAGACCCCTTTGGAGTACTGTGTACAGTTATGGTCACCCTGACATTGGGATAACATTATCAAATTAGACAGGGTTCAGAAAAGATTTACCAGGATGTTGCCAGGACTGGAGGGTTTGAGTTAATAGGAGAGGTTGGGACTTCTTTTACTGGAACATAGGAGTTTGAGGGTTGACCTTATAGAGATTTATAAAATCATGAAGAGCATAGATAAGATGAATAGCAATGGTCTTTTCCTGGTGGAGTTCAAAACCAGGGGGATATATTTAAGGTAAGAGCAGGAAGATTTAAAAGGGACATCAATGCAACCTTTTTCACAGAAAAGGTTGTTCATATGTGGAATGAACTGCCAGAGGAAGTGGTAGATGCAGGTGAAGTTACAATGTTTAAAAGGACATTTGGATAGATATACACACAGGAAAGGTTTAGAGGGATATGAGCCAAACTCAGGCAAATGGGATTAGTTTACTTTGGGAAACTTGGTCGGCATGGACAAGTTGGGCTGAGGGTCTGTTTCCATGCTGTTTGACTATATAGACCCAGAATCCTCAATCATTCCTCATATGACCAGCCTTTCATGCCCAGGATCATTTATGTGAACCTCAACTGCACACCAAACAAGGCCAGCACATCCTTCCTTAGATAATAGGCCCAAACCTCCTCTCAATATGCCAAATGTACTCTGACCAGAGCCTTATACAACTTTAGTAGTACATTTCTACTTTTGTATGCTAGCTGTCTTGAAATGGATGCGAACATTGCATTTGCCTTTCTAACTGTCAACTGAGCCTGCATGTTAACATAATACACTAGCTACAGGTATAATGCCTGTTCCAAGTTTTAACATCTCTCATCAATGTATGTGTCACCTCTATATAGCAATCTCACAACTGGTGGTATAGAGATGGGTGGGGACATAACCAGCCTGAAGCAGCTCACCAAGCTATGACAGATGGAACTATAGAGCTGAGTAGCACTGTTCAATTAGTTTATAGACCATTAATATTGATGCCATCTGGTGTATAGCTGGTGAGATTTAATAATTGACACCTAATATTACCCATTACCTTTGTGCTTATCTAAAATTAAATCTTTATTCGCAAACTGAATCAATTCTAAAATATTAAAATGTACTTAAAAGTATGAAAGTATCTTAACACTAATCTTAAAACATTAAAAACTCTAAAAGGCTAAACAACTAATAAAATATTAAAATTTTAAAATATCCAATTTGAAAGTAATATCCTAAGAACATCATAAATGTTCTGCTGCATAGATGAAATCTTGTTGCTAAAACTCTGTAGCATTTCTAAAGTGAGATTGAGTGTCTTGATATTTCTTGGGCAAAGGGTGAGTTTTTTGAATCCCTAACTGAATCATATTTTTTGTTTGACTCAGTCCATTTTCCTCTAGCACCCATGACAAATGTGAAAAAAGAAAGCCCCTTTCTGTTTGTTAAATTGATCCTTTCTTCGTTAAGATATTTTTCAGTTTTTTCGGTTGAGTCTTTCCCTTTCGAATTGTCTTCTTTTCAAGACGGATCGTTACATCAACAACAACAGTTCTAGAACCTCCTTAAATATTAAATCAAGTTTCCACAATTTTCCTTCTCTATCTCTGAACTGCATTCTATATAAGTAATCCAAACATATTTGCCTATATATAAGTGTAGTTTTGCCATAATCATCATACTTCGCTTGATTCTAGTGTTCTTAACAAAGGGACATAAATCAGAAATATGGGATAGCATGTCAGGTGGGGCTTTACATTGGTGGCAATCTTTATTTAAAAGGCATCAAAGTTGTCTTAGTAAGATTGAAGTTACATCGCAGTAATAGACTGTTAATTAGCTTAGCCTATTTGATGTTATAAGATGCCTTGATCCACAAATTTAGATATTTTATCATTTTTGAAATATCTAATGCCAAGCCCTGACTTTGGAGATTGATCCATTTCAATAGTTCCAATTTCCTCCAGGTCTTTTAACTAATATTCCCTATACCTGTTAGTCCCAGCTCCTTCTCATTGCCAGTTCTGCCACTAAATTGGATCTTTTGATCATCAAAGTCTTAATCTCCAGAATAATCTTCAATCTGGATCAGTGTGCCGATATTCTCAATATTGTTCTTTTTGCAAGAGTGAAAGGAAGCTCAGATGAACTTCATCTGCAGAAGATTCAAGAGTTTTACATTTCTAATTACAGCCACCGGCATCTGTTCCTCTAATTTAGGGATCTCTTTTCTAGCAAATAAAATACCGTCAATTGTATAATGCAACAGATGTAAAATTTCCTTAATAAAACCTTGTTTAATACAGCCCAATTTCTGTAAGATGTTCTGCAACTCTTCAGTTAAAACCAGATGATAATAAAGCCTTGGTTTATAAAAGTTTTAAAAATCTCAACCTTTTGCATCGGGTGTAAAGCAAGTGCATCAAGGTTCTTCGCTCAGATCTTAAGTTTACGTTCCCATTCTGCCCCTGCAACACCTGCCCACACTTGTGGTCATCTATCACAGTAGTAGTATCTGTATATAGATCTGTAATTAACTGGATAAATTCATTTGAGATGGACACCCTTTGTTACACTTTAAAAAACAGATTGTGCCCAATTGAATCAAATACTTTGGCCAAATTGATAAAGACAACTGAGAGATCCTTCTTTTTCCTCTTTGTTTCCTTATTATAATATTATATAGAATAGCAATGTTCTTACATCCAGAAGATGCTGCAAGGAACTCCTTTTGTCTGAAATTCAGCTCAACTGCCTCACTAAGACATTTGACTAAAATCTTTGTAAATAAGTAAAGCTGAATCGGTCCAATAGTAATGATCCTCAAATCTTTTAAGCTCTCCTTATCTTCAGTTTTTGGAATTGAAACCATTCTACTATTTTTTAAAACATCTGAGACAACATCTAACTTTAACCATAACAAAAATGTTTTGAGAAATGTGTAGCATCTAAGATATCATTTAATATCAAACCATCTGGACCCGAAGCAGTCTTCGGGTCAATCCCTTCTATTGCACTATCAATTTCTTCATTCTCTATGGAATCCATGACGTTGTCTACGTCCTTCTGTCCAACATATAGTTTACACTCACTAATATTCACCTTATTAGGCTGTGAAAATTTGTCACAAAATCTTCCTTGGGTAAAGGGCACTGCTGCCCCCATAACTTTGCGAGCTAGCTGCTTGCTATTTTATATGAAAACTGTGCCATTCTAAATCAGGCCTATCTTGCTATATATCTCTTTCTCGCCCTGTTGTTAGCATTGCATTTCTTATCATCTTTACTTCCGGTATGCCTGTTTTGTTATGTTGTCTTTTTATCACCTTTTTTCGTTGTATCATTTCTTTTAACTAATTGATGCGTTATACTGTTGATGAGTCCCCAGTCCCTGCTTCCTTGTCTCAGGATCCCTCTTGCTAGTGATTAACTCCTCAGCTTGCTGAAGAAGCTCATCTGTATCCTGGTGTTTGGGGACATAGGATTTAGAATTACCACTACTAGTAGGGATCTCAACATGATGTTGAACTTGCTCTATTATTTCCTCCTCGCTAACATTTCTGAGAGATATGACAGACACTGTTCACAATATATACCTTCAGGTATATATTTGATTTTCAATGCTCTTAAACACCTCTCAAAATTATTGTTTGATCCATTCAAACTCATTTATGTTTGACCAGGGTCCCTCCTTAGATTTCTGAAACATCTGTAGACTTCTGGCACAAGGTCATTTGCACCTATGATAGCATTTTTCATCTCATTATACTCCCAGGTACCTTCTCTGATTGTGATGCAAGTACCTCACTGGCTCTACTTACCAACTTTGTTTGCATCAATAATACACACATGGTCACCGATCTCTTCATTTGTTTAGCCACTTTCAAATGAAATGAAAAAAGGTGTCTACATCCTTCTCGTATTTAGGCAGTGCTTGGACATACTTAAATAGATCACCACCAGGCCTCTGGCTACAATGGGTTTGCTCATCATCCCTATCACTAAGCCTACCTACTGCCTTCAAGTTTTAAGTCTATGCTCTTATATTGCTACCTGGTCTTGTCAAGATTTGACTTTTATCAGAAACTTGTTTAGATGTTTCACCACTAAGGACACTAGCTATCATTTTATAAATTCAGGAACAATCTTTATACTTTAATTCTAACTCGTATAATAGTCTAGTTTCTTCCTCAGATCATTTCTTGGCCTTCCTTCCTGGCTTTTTATTGTGCAATAAGCAATCTACATGGTATTGATTTCTAATATTGGCATGTCTATGCATCTTGTTTGGCCAAGACCTATTTTTGTTGTAAATGACAATTCACAATAAGAACATCTAAAGGCTCCTACTATCTTAGTGGCAAGGTCTTTATTACACTTGACATAGTGGCAAGCTATTGCATGATATTCGCCACTCTGACCGCATTTCAAGCATCTGGTATGGATCCTTTTTATACCGTGACATTTACTTAAATTGGTGCAAAAAGCACCTATTGTAGGGAGGAGAGACTGACATTTAGTGCAAACCATCTGTCTATTAGATATTGTGTTATAATCTCTTCAACAGCATTCCTATCCTGAATTGGTAAAATAACTAAAATGGGTATATCATCTATTACCCCACTCTTTCTTTGTCCTCTGATATTATCCATTAAAACTGTCTTGCCCAATTTATTAAAACCACTGTTGTAGAAGGTTTGAGATTTAATGTTAATATTATCCAAAAGATGAGGGTGAATTCTTCCGTAGGGTTATAATCCTCCTCTGCCCCAAACACTGATCCACTATTGAGATTAATATATTGGGTATAGTGTGGCTGCTATATTTTACACAAGTCACCACAACTAGTGATCTTGCGGGATGGTTTTTTTTGTCTGGTATGTGGCCCTACCAGACTTGGGGGCATCTATTAAACTTCCATACTCTAGATTTTTGAGTGGTGACGCCACTAATGTGTAGTATCTTGATTGGCGCAGATTGACAGCTGTCTCATATGTTTTCTGTGCTTGATTAGCCAGCAATCGACAGATCTATCGCTGTTACTAGCGAGAACCACCAATCACTACAAAAGATAATAGTATGTGAAAACTCCACTGATTACTGGCTGCCAACCTCAAAAAAGACCTCTTTATCACATGCTCTGTCTTCTGCCAGCCAGCCAATCCTCTATCCATGTCAGTATCTTACTCCCAACATCCCAGATTCTTGTCTTATTTAGAAGTCTCCTGTGCAGCACCTTGTCAAAGGCCTTTGAAAAGTCCAAGTAGATCATGTCCATTGGATCTCCTTTCATTACCTCCTCAAAGAATTCTAACAGATTTTTCAGACATGATTTCCCCTTGATGAAGTGCTGACTCAGCCCTATTTTACCATGCATTCCCAAGTACTCCACAGTCTCATCATAAATGATATATTCTAAAAACCCATTAATCTTCACCACATAGTATGTTCTTTTTGTTTACTTTTCTGCTGATCGTAACCTCTCATTAGCCATTGTTGCCTCATCCTCCCTTTAATATGTTTCTTCTTCTTTGATTTGAATTTCTGCAGTGCCTCCTGAATTGCCCCCAGAAACTCCTGTCATTCCTGTGTCATTATTAGGGGCGGCACGGTGTCTCAGTGGTTAGCACTGCTGCCTCACAGTGCCAGGGATCCAGGTTCGATTCCAGCCATGGGCGACTGTGTGGAGTTTGCACACTCTCCCCGTGTTTGCGTGGGTTTCCTCTGGGTGCTTCGGTTTCCTCCCACACTCCAAAGATGTGCAGGTTAGGTGAATTGGCCATGCTAAATTTCCCATAGTGTTAAGTTTATTAGTCAGAGGATAATGGGTCTGGGTGGTTACTCAAGTACGTGAGGAAAGTGTGAAGTCAGAGTGTCAGTAGGGGATAGAGTGACAAATAAGTAGAGTGCCAGGACTCAATGTTTCAAAGGGCCCAGGTAATTTAGTGGAGAATTCAGGGTAGCTGAAGATGGTGGTGGCAGCAGCGGTAGGGTGTCAACTCCAGTGGTGAAGGAATGTCCTGGAGGGTGGAAAGTATCAGCTGCTGGGCAAAGCGAGGTGGGGATTGTGTCCCAGGCATGGGGAGTGCAGGAATGTTGGATCTTGGGAGGTGTTAGATTCTGGGAAGAGGGAAAATAAGAGACCTTGGAGTTGTTTCGTAAGTATTTGGTCAGTTTAGTAGTTATTCAGAATCACGAAATGAGTACGGAATGGAAGAAGACCTTTCAGCCCATGATGCATGTGCCGATTCTATTCCCCAGTGCCAGTCTCCTGCATTTTTTCCTACAATCCCTGCATACCATTATTACCAGATAGTCATCTGGTGCCCTCTGGAATGCCTTAATTAAACTTTCCTCCACCACATTTCCCAAAATTTCGATTCTCCTGCTCCATGGATGCTGCCTGGCCTGCTGTGTTTTTCCAGCATCACATTTTTCAACCTCTGGTCTCCAGCATCTGCAGTCCTCACTTTCTCCTAGTTGATCTTAACCTACTGCGAATCCTCTTGGCAAGGATGCCTACCTTGAAGAAGCTCTCCTCCCTCTACAAGGATCTTAGTGAGTCCCTCTCTCACTGCACCCCAAGGTCATCTCCTCTACCCTGAAGCTCTTCAGCCACGTCCTGAAACAGACTCGCTACCACAGCCACATCTCCTTCCTCAGCACTTGCCTACGGAACCCGACTGACCCCACATAGACTCCGGACTACATTCAAACCAACACAATTTGGATCCAACCAGGACAAGCGGTACCTGCAACAAATCCGAAACCTCCAGCAACAGACCTCCCTCTGGATCCACCACTCCACACTTGCAGCCATGCGCCACTACCGACACTCCCTGCAGTCAGCCCTGCCCCAGCTCAGGTCAACTCTCCCAGACCTGCAAAGGACCTTTGCTGTCCTTCATCCTCAGAAGAATTCATACACTGAACAAACATTTTTTCCTAGCCATATCGAACATCAAAGAAAGTAAGTACAAAACACTTTCATGTTCTCACCCCCACAGTCCGGATTCCTCGACCGTTCCTGAACCTTCTCACGACCTCCGGAACTACTCGGGCACGATTGCCCACGTGGCCGCTGCAGCCACCATCGCCACAGCGAACGGTGACGTCACTTCCAACGCCACCACCGCACGGACAACAGCCACCATCGACCATGCAGTCTCCGCGATCGCCACCCAGACAACCGCCTCCACGATCGCCAGGAAGGCCATCGCCGACAGATACGCGGCCGCCACGGGATCCACGACTACTGGGACCAGTGCCGTTTCTGCCCGGCGAACCACCCGGAGCTGCCGTCGCCGCAGCCACTTCCGCCCCCCAGTGACGTCACTCACCTGCTCAAGGACCACACCACATGCCACGCCACTCCCACCTCGATCTCCACCCCCACGTTGGTCTCCGCCCCCCATGTTGATCTTCGTCCCACGACAATCTCTGACCCCATGACCAACTCCGCCCCCATGACTAACTCCACCCTCATGCCTAACTCTACTCCCACTCCCAACTCCAGCCCCACACCAGGTCCAGCTCCCAGCCCTGCCATATTTGCACCAGACATCCCCCTCTCTGAGGATGAACAATCAGTCCTCAGCAGAGGCCTCACCTTCATCCCCCTACGCTCCCGGATCAATGAGTCCGACACACAGCTAGACATCATATCCGTCGCAAATTCACCTGCACCTCCACTCGCATCATTTACTGTATCTGTTGCACCTGATGTGGTCTCCTCTACATTGGGGAGACAGGCCGCCTACTTGCGGAACATTTCAGGGAACACCTCTGGGACACCTGCACCAACCGTCCCGTGGCTGCACACTTTAACTCCCCCTCCCACTCCGCCAAGGACATGCAGGTCCTTGGCCTCCTCCATCGCCAGACCCTGACCACACGACGCCTGGAGGAAGAGCGCCTCATCTTCCACCTAGGAACCCTCCAACCACACGAGATGAATGTAGATTTCTCCAGCTTCCTCATTTCCCCTCCCCCCCCACCTTATCTCAGTCCCAACCCCGGATTCAGCACCGCCCTCTTGACCTGCAATCGTCTTCCCAACCTATCCGCCCCCATCCCCTCTCCGGCCTGTCACCCTCACCCTCACCTCCTTCCCCCAAATCCCCTCCCCCCCCACCTTTTATCTCAGCCCACCTGGCACACCAGCCTCATTCCTGAAGAAGGGCTTATGCCCGAAACGTCGATTCTCCTGCTCCTCAGATGCTGCCCAGCCTGCTGTGTTTTTCCAGCATCACATTTTTCAACTCCACCACATTTTCTGGCAGTGTATTCTATAACCTAACTACTTGCTATGTGAAATTTCTTTTATCACATCACTCTTGTTTTGTTTACATCACTTTAAATTTATGCCCTCTCATTCTTTTTTCTTTTATGAGCTGGTACAGCTTCTCCCTATCAAATCTGACCAGACTGCTTATGATTTTGAAAACCTATCTTAAATCTTCTCTCAGCTACCTTCTCCCCAAAGAGAACAGTCCCAATTTCTTCACTCTATCCTTGAAACAAATGTTTCTCATTGGAATCATTCTTAAAGATTGGTCCTCCAATCCCCAATGTATTCTTAACAACTTTTTAGACAAGTTCAACATCGCTTCCTTGTTCTTGTGCTCCTATTAATAAAGCCAAGAGCACTGTGTGTTTTATGAACTGCTTTCTCCACCTGACCTGCCACCTTCAATGATCTTTTATGCACAGGTTTCTCTGCTCCTGCACCCTTTTTGGAATTGCACCCCAAGTTTTATATTTTTGTTAAAAGTTCTTTTTGACCAAAGTGCATCACTTCACACTTCATCTGCCCACTTCAGCAATTTGTCAATGTTCTTTCAGAGCTCCACGCTGTTCTCTTCTCAGTTTACGTTTCTTCCCAATTTAGTATAATCTGCAAATTTTGTAATTGTCTGCACACCATGCTCCAGATCAATAATATATATCAGGAAAATCAAGGATCTCCTTACTGGCCCCAGGGACCACTACTACAAACCTTCTTCCAATCCAAAATATTCCCATTGACAACCATTTTGTTTTGTATCACTCAGCCAACTTTGTATTCATGTTCCTGATGTCCTTTTATACCTTGACCTACAATTTTCCTCACAATTCTGTTATGTGGCATTGTAAAAAATGCCTTTTGGGAATCCGTGTTATACTGCATCAATGGTGTCACCCCACAGCCCTTTCCGTGCCATTTCAAAAAACTCCAGTACGTTACTCAAATATGATTTCAATTTAAGACTAACTCTTCCTAATCAACACACTTTTTTTTCCATGTAACTACTAATTCTAACCCAAATAATTGTTTCCAGAAGTTTCCCCAGCACCAAAGTTCAAGTGACTCGAAGTTCATCCACTTCACCAACACCTTCCACCCCGACCTCAAATTCACCTGGACAGTCTCAGATTCCTCCCTCCCCTTCCTCGACCTTTCTATTTCTATCTCAGGCGACCGAATCAACACGGACATCTACTACAAACCGACCGACTCCCACAGCTACCTGGACTACACCTCCTCCCATCCTGCCCCCTGTAAAAACGCCATCCCATTCTCCCAATTCCTTCGACTCCGCCGCATCTGCTCCCAGGAGGACCAGTTCCAAAAACGCACAACCCAGATGGCCTCCTTCTTCAAGGACCGCAATTTCCCCCCCGACGTGGTCGACGATGCCCTCCACCGCATCTCTTCCACTTCCCGCTCCTCCGCCCTTGAACCCCGCCCCTCCAACCGCCACCAGGACAGAACCCCACTGGTACTCACCTACCACCCCACCAATCTCCATGTACAGCGCATCATCCGCCGTCATTTCCGCTACCTCCAAACGGACCCCACCACCAAGGATATATTTCCCTCCCCTCCCCTATCAGCATTCCGTAAAGACCACTCCCTCCGTGACTCCCTCGTCAGATCCACACCCCCCACCAACCCAACCTCCACTCCCGGCACCTTCCCCTGCAACCGCAGGAGGTGCAAGACTTGCGCCCACACCTCCCCCCTCACCTCCCTCCAAGGCCCCAAAGGAAACTTCCATATCCGCCACAGATTCACCTGCACCTCTACACATATCATCTATTGCATCCTCTGCACCCGATGTGGCCTCCTCTATATTGGGGAGACAGGCCGGCCACTTGCGGAGCGTTTCAGAGAACACCTCTGGGACACCCGGACCAACCAACCCAACCACCCTGTAGCTCAACATTTCAATTCCCCCTCCCACTCCACCAAGGATATGCAGGTCTTTGGACTCCTCCATCGTCAGACCACAACAAAACGACGGTTGGAGGAAGAACACCTCATCTTCCGGCTAGGAACCCTCCAACCACAAGGGATGAACTCGGATTTCACCAGTTTCCTCATTTCCCCTCCCCCCACCCTGTCTCAGTCAAATCCATCAAATTCAGCACCGCCTTCCTAACCTGAGATCTTCTTCCCGACCTCTCCGCCCCCACCCCAGTCTGACCTATCACCCTCACCTTGACCTCTTTCCACCTATCACATTTCCGACGCCCCTCCCCCAAGTCCCTCCTCCCTACCTTTTATCTTAGCCTGCTGGACAAACTTTCCTCATTCCTGAAGAAGGGCTTATGCCCGAAACGTCGATTCTCCTGTTCCCTGGATGCTGCCTGACCTGCTGCGCTTTTCCAGCAACACATTTCCAGCACTGGTTCGTAATAGTTGGGATTATCCTTACAATCTTTCTTGAAGAAGGCCATAATGTTTACAATTCTTCAGAGTTTTTGGCAACTTCTGTGAATCCAGGGAAAACTGAAAGATTATGGTCACTGACCCTGCAACTCCTATACTCACTTCCTTCAAAATTCTTGGATGCATCTCTTCCATTCGCAGCACCTTGTTGACTTTATGTGCCAACAATCTATCCAAGATTTCTTCCTTATAAATTGTGCACCTTTCTAGTGACAGAGTTCCTTCTTGTGTCACCATGACCTTGTCAGCATCCTCCTTTTTATAAAGACAGATGCAAAGTATTCATTTAGCATCTAAGCCATGCCCCCTATCTCCATATATAAATCCCCTTTTTGGTCTCTGATTGGTTCCATTCCTCCTTGAACAGCTTTCTTACTGTTTATATTCCTATACAAGAATTTCTCATTTCCTTTTATGTTAGCTATTAGTCTTTTCTCGGAGGCCCTCTTTGCTTCCAATTTGTTTTTTCACCTCAAGTGTCCCTCCCCCCGCAAAAGAAAATCTTTGGTGTTCCTATTAATTCTCAGTTGTATTTTCTGCCTTACATCTGTCATAAGCACACTTTCCCACTGGAGAGAATATTTCTGACTGTATCTGAACCATCTGCTCTTTGAAAGTGGCCCATTGTTCAGTTAGTACTTTACCAACTTCTTATTCCAATCAATCCTGTGCAGCTCCATTCTTGACCCATTAAAGTCACATGTCTACCAATGGTTTTTCCTGACTCTGGATTGTTGCATGTCATTCTCTTTTACCATCCTGAATCTTATAATACAATAGTCACTGACTCCTAAATATCCCCTCACTCACACTTCATCCACTTAGCCCATGTCATTTCTATCAAGAATGGTCATCATGAAGGCCCTGCCTTCTCAACCTCAACTGAGGTATGGTGACCATCAGGTTAAGCTCTCCACCAGTTGTCTCCAATGAGAGAGTAGCCCTATCTCAGATATAAATGGAGACTTTTGGACAGTTCCAGACATAGACCAAATACCCATCAGAATATTCGATTTCCCCAGGCAATTCCCTCAGAGTCCACATGTGAGACACCCATACACACTGCAGCAAAAATCACTTGGTCATCTGAAAATCCAGACCACTTTTTCCAACACATCCCCATTTGCTAAGTGCTGCAACAGAATGTCAGTCTGGCTGCTTGTGTTCGAGTCTCTGGACTGGGCCTTGACTTTGGCAAGAGTACTATCAACTGAACAACAACCTGACACTAAGCAGATTGCTATGTCAATGTGAAATTCAACATGGCCATGTTTTGTGAATAATTATTTTCACACTTATACTGTGCTGCTAAACATTTGCCTGCTGCCAGTCTCAGAGTTGTGGAAGAATAAATTAAAATAATGAGGGGTTTGAAGCTTGCAGCTTTGCTGCTTTAAAGTCTCAAGTGTGTTGAACCATATGCTTACCTGGTAAACCTTCAAAGTGAATTAAACACTTACATTTACAGTGTGTGGAAGCCTGCATGTCCTTGAGTAACTGAAAAAAATTCAGAAAATGGAGGCAAAATTATGGGATGTTAACTAAAGAAATCATTTTAACTTCTTAAGCCGATTCCACTGCCTAGTTTCTTTTCAGGCAGCCTTTTTGCTCTCACTAATAAGAGCAACATTTAGTTCAATCAGGACCTGTACATTGTTCAGATTTTCATATTTGTCTGCTGTAAATGTTTTCTTTTGGCTGACAGTAGGTGATAGTATGCTTTCTATGAATTGCTCTGATGGTTGCTTGCAGTAAAGTTCAAAGTTAACATAGTTATCATTGATCTTTTTAAAAAATTGTTCACTGGATTAAAATGTTGATCATCTTGATTTCTTGATCATCTCTAATTGCATTTGAGAAAGTGGTAGCGAGCCTTTAACCTGTTAGAGGTAGGTGCATACACAATGTTCGGGTCTAGATTAGAGTGGTGCTGGAAAAGCACAGCAGGTCAGGCAGCATCCAAGGAGCAGGAAAATAGATGTTTCGGGCAAAAGCCCTTCATCAGGAATAGACAATGTTGTTAGAATGGAATTTGACAATTTTGATGCAGTGGTAGTGAAGAAATTGCAATATGTTTCCAGGTCAGAGGGGTATGGGGCTTGGATGGGCATTTACAGATGATGATGTTCAAATGTCAGTGCTGCAGAAGTAGCATATTTGGAAGGTGCTGTCAGAGGGCCCCTGCAGAGTTGCTGCAGTATGTCTTTAAAATGATGCTCTGTCCTGCTGCTGTGCATTAATTGTAGAGGGAGTGAATGTTTCAGGTAGTGACTGTTTCAGGTAGTGGACAAGGTAATTATCAAGCAAGCAATTTTAATGTTGTTAGAATTATATTAATCCAGACAGAGGGAGAAAACTCCATTGCACTCCTGATGTGTCCCTTTCAGATGGTAGACTGATTTTGAGAAGTCAGAAGCCAAAGAATTCCACGCCCCTATCCAACTTCTGTAGCCACGATATTTGTGTGGCTGGTCAATGGTAACCCCCCAGAGGACCTTGAGAGCATGGCGAAGAAGGGTAGACAGGAGTATCTAGCTTCCAAGAGCTAGTGTCTCAAATGAGGTAACATGGATGTTCAGGTTAATAGATCTACTTTGCTGGTGTTGCAAATGGGAAAAATTAGGTCTGGGTAAAATATCATCAGCAATAGATAGGCAGAAGCAAATCTAATTAGGATTGTGTGGTAATTATTGGCCCGTCACAGCAAATTTGGTTGTGATAATTTTTTTAAATGAATGGATAAATTTATTTTCTTTTTTTAAGCTAATTAATGTCTGGGCAGCACAGTGGCTCAGTGGTTTGCACTACTGCCTCACAGTAGTGAGGAAGTGAGGATTGCAGATGCTGGTGCTCAGAGTCAAGAGTGTGTTGCTGGCAAAGCATGACAGGTCAGGCAGCATCCGAGGAGCAAGAGAATTGATGTTTCAGGCATAAGCCCTTCATCTGGAATGAGGCTTGAGGATCAGGGCTAAGAGATAAATGGGAGGGGGTGCGGTTTGGGGGAAGGTAGCTAGGAAAGCGATAGGTGGATGAAGGTGAGAGTGAAGGCAATAGGTCAGAGGGGGGAGTGATGGACAGGTCCAGAGGGCAGTGCCGTGTTGGAGGCTTGGGACTGTGATAATGTCGGGGGAGAGGGGAAATGAGGAAGCTGTTGAAATCCACATTTATCCGTGTGGTTGCATAGTCCCAAGGTGGAATATGAGGCGTTCTTCCTCCAGGTGTCTGGTGGTAATGGTTTGGTGGTGGAGGAGGCCCAGGATCTGCATGTCCATGACGGAGTGGGAGGGGGAGTTGAAGTGTTCAGCCACAGGGCGGTGGGGTTGGTGGGTGCAGGTGTCCCAGAGATGTTCAATCAAATGATCGCAAGAAGGCATCCAGAAAGGGATCAATCATTGCTGAAATTTGTGTAAACAAAAATCACAAAATAAAATTAGCAAGCAATGATAATTATTACCAATAATTTACCCTGACACTTTACATTTTTTATGCAAAAATGCCTATAATCATGAAATTGGGTGAAAATCTCAATAAGGCTCCCATGAAAACTATATAATGAAAGTGAACTGAATTATTTGCTTCCTGCCCTGTTACCATATGGTGCATTTACTATATAGCCATTTCAGTAATGGGTACCTTCTAGTTTTCTTGATGAATGTATTAACCATGCCTCTATCCTGCACATTTCAGGCAAATTCAAATTATCTAGTACTTTAATAGTTGAGGTGTACTTTGTTTATTTATTTACTTATGGTATCTGAGAAATATATTAATAAAATTGTCTTTATTATTGAAAACTATTTGAAAGATTGAACATTTGTGATTTGAAAAAACCTACATTTGAGGAGATGAAGCACGATTGTTGACCCCACATGATCTTATTGCAGGAAAATATAAGTGCAAGACGGTCTCTCTTTGTAGACCTTCACTGAAATTTATTCTTATGAACAACAATAAATTGGTGTTTCAGAATTTAGTTCTGCTGCGTTAATTGATTTAACTGTTTAACTGGATTCTGGACATATGTTTGAGATTTGACAAAGGAGACCGATCACTTCACCATTAATACTTAAAACATTTCACAAATGTCCTATAATTAATGGAGTGTTGTCAGTTAAAGTTGTTTCTGAAGTTCATTTGCTGTTAAGCTGCAGGAGTCTCTTTGAACTCCTCTTCTCAGCTGTAAATTCACAAAGTCTCACCTCCTTGCTCTCACTTCACATTTCTCCATCTAGCAACTTCAAAACAGTATTGGCCCCTTAGCATGTATTGGCATAGGAAATGATCAGGAAATTTATTGCTGATCGTTTCCTGCTCACATGCTCTGGTATTGCCACAGCTTCAGTTATTTGGTCCTTTGCTTATGGTTCAGGGATAAATGACAGCTTTTCATATTGTGTTTGGTAATTTTTAAAAGTACTCGTAGGGTATGTGATTTATTTTGTGAAAGCCAAGAATGTTGTAGTCATAGAGCTGTACAGCATGGAAACAGATCCTTTGGTCCAACTTGTCCATGCTGACTAGATATCCTAAACTGATCTAGTCCCATTTGCCAGCATTTGACCCATATCCCTCTAAATCCTGGGTATATTCATGTACCTATCCAGATGTTTTGGACTCCTCCCACCCCACGGCAAAGACCTTGGCTATTCACACAATTTATAGAACATAGAACAATACAACACAGGACAGGCCCTACAGCCCTCAATGTTGTACCAACCTTTTATCCTACTCTAAGATCAAACTGACCTACATTTTACTATCGTCCATGTGCCTATTCAAGAGTCGTTCCACTACCAGTGCTGACAGTGCATTCCACACACCACCACTCTCTGTGTAAAGGATCTACCTCTGACATCTCCCCTAAACCTTCCTCCAATCACCTTAAATTTATGCCCCCTCATAATAGTCTTTTCTGCCCTGGGGAAAAGTCTCTGGCTATCCACTCTATCTATGTCTCTCATCATCTTATACACCTCTGTCAAATCACCTCTCATCCTTCTTCTCTCCAATGAGAAAATCCCAAGCTCCTTCAAGCTTTCTTCATAAAACATACCTTCCAGTCCAGGCAGCATGATTTTATAAACCTCTATAAAGTCACCCCTCAGCCTCTGATGCTCCAGGGAAAATAACCCCAGCTTCTTCAGCATCTCCCTATAGGTCAACCTTGGCAACATCCTTATAAATCTTTCAGAACCCTTTCAAGTTTCACAACATCCTTCCTATAGCAGCCGTTCTTAAAATTCTGCTGCACAGCCAGTATGTTAATGTACTGGTAAACGTTTGTGCAATAGATTTTCTATCTCTTGTCCAATGCCTTGTGCAATGGGGATATTAATGTTTAATTGGGCACAATAAACAATGTAGCATAAAATTACATCTCACAATAAGCCCTTACAATGGAATAGCCATGGAGCTGAACTTAAGTCTTTTTGGAGATGAAGTTTGACAGAGCTGCCTTCCCCGTTCAAGGGGAATGTAGAGATCTCAAGAAGTCAGGTGTAAAACAGGGTAAAATAATTGCATCAAATGTGAAATAGACTACACGTTTTCTCCAACCAACTTTAGCCAGGGCTATTTACTATGCAGTGAAACATTTATTAGAATCTTTCTCCCCTGTCCAAAAATGCACATACAGCAAATAGTTCAGGAGGATAACTTGACACAAACTTTGTTACTAACTTGGATTCCATTCATACAGGATTGGCAGTGCCTCCTTGGTTTGTCACCCACTGGCTCCTAAAATGGAGTAAATTTCTTCTTATATGATATTTTTGGCGCATCCCATTCAGATGTTCACAATTATATTCATTGTGTGGTCAGTTGAGGCTTTTTATAGAAATTACACTAATTCAGAATGTCATAGAATCCCTTAGACATGATGATGAGAGTTTATTGAACATTGAACGTAATAAGTGCTTGTAGTGTGTCCTTACCACACCATTGTATCTGGAAAATCTATAGCAACAGAAGCAAAGCCTAGCAGTGAGGAATACAGTAACATGATGGTACAGTCACAGCTATCTGTGATCAATCCTCCGGATGGACATGTCTTTTGTCAAAGATTGAGTGCCATTTATCAGTGAGGATGTGTACTTTTTTAATGAAAATGCAAAATGATTTGCAGCAGAAATGTGAGATAAAGCCTGACAGTTTACTTCACATCAATATAAAATTAAAAATATTACCTTGCGCTAAGTATGCTTTACTTGTCTTATGATCAAGTTGTGTTGTTTCAAAAGTATTTGCATATTTGTTTTTATTTACGTTATAATACAAAATGGAAAGTAGAACTAAAAAGAAATGCGGTCATCTGAATTTTATGTTGAATTAGCCATTAATTTCCATTTACTTATGAATTGATATATGTGTCATTCCCAGAATCACAGATTTCTCCACACATTTTGAAAGAAAAGTTAGCAGCTCACCCACCCATAGCTGGAAAGAAACTTCAAAGAGTTTGTTTTTCACAAGGTTCATTCCTCTTAACCTATATATGTTTTCAAAAATGTCAAAGTGAAGATACTCTTTCATGAATGACTGAAATTTTCTTTACTTATTCATAAGAATGTTACTAGCAATTTATTGCCTATCTCTTATTGTTCTTGCAAAGGTGGTGGTGTGCCAACTTCATGAATCACTTAAGTCCATGTAGATGGACTCAGAGTGCACTTAGGAAGGGAATTGCAGGATTTTAATTACATGAGAATGAAAGTCGAGCAGTATATTTCCAAGTCAGGGTGTGGTGTGTTTTGGAGGGAAACTTGGAGATGGTGGTGTTTTCAGGTGGTGGAAATTACGATTTCAAAGATGATGAAGTCTTGGTAAATTGTTGTCATGCAGCCTATAGATGATATACGTTGCAGTCATGATACATCATTGGTGGAGAGATTGAATATTTAAAGTGGTGGATAGGGTGTCAATCAAGTTGGCTGCTCACCTTAAGTGTTTCTGGAGCTGACCTTACTTGACCAAATATTCCATCAGACCTTTCATCTATGCCATGTTGGTGGTAGAAAAACTTTGGATGGTCTAGAAATAAGTCAAAAAGTGTGGCGCTGGAAAAGCACAGCAGGTCAGGCAGCATCCGAGGAGCAGGAGAATCGACAATTTAGGCATAGGCCCTTCATCAGGAGTGTGGAGAGGGGTTGGGGGTGTGCGAAGGGGGCTGAGAGATAAATAGGATTCTCCTGCTCCTCAGATGCTGCCTGACCTGCTGTGCTTTTCCAGCACCACACTTTCCAACTCTGATCTCCAACATCTGCAGTCCTCACTTTCTCCTGGTCTAGAAATGAGTTAATCGTTGCAGAATTCCCAAAATCTGACCTACTTGTTTAGCTACAGTATTTACATGTCTGATCCAGTCAAGTTTCTGATCAGTGTAAGCCCACAAAATGGTCTGGGGGATTCAGCGATGGTAATTCCATCAACTGTCAAAGGGAAGTGGTTAGATTCTGGTTTCACATGGTCATTCATTAGCACTTTTGAGCTGAGAGTGTTACTTGTCACAAATCACTCTGAAAGGATTTGCTGCAAACACTTATGAACTGCTTCAGTTATGAATGGAACTGACAAATGTGCAATCTTCAGTTAACATCTTTACTTCTAAGGTACTGAAGGAGGGAAGATAATTTTTGAAAAATTTGAATATTATTGGGAAAGGACACCGAGAACTCCTCCAGCAATGTCCTGGCACTGAGAGTATTGACCTCCAATGATGAATCCACACTTTGTTTTGTGCTGACTATAGCTCTAACCATGAGAGATGTTTGGCCCTGATTCACATTAACTTCAACTTTGATGCCATACTCGATCTAAAGTTGTTTCTGGATGTAGCTACTCTCATGTCAGCTCTACACTTTTTTTGTCCATGCTTGAAACAACATTATAATGAAGTTGAGAGTTGAGTGAGTCTGGTTAAACTACACCAACCATTAGTGATCTGGTCATTGTTGAGTAATCAGGACTATTGAGTTTTCACTTTGTCCATTCCTATCTGCATTTTTACTGAAAGCTTCAGATCTGAGACCATCACTTTTCTTTATCCTTTTTGAGTTTTTTAAACTCCTCCTAGACCCCATTCTTCTGTTTTGTCACCCCCACCCTACCCCCTCCTTACTGCGCCCCTGTCAGGTACAGTGGCCTCCCAACCAACATTGGCTTGACAGCTGTTCAGTTAAGGCACTAGCTGATTATAAACAGCAGCTTCATTTGCTCCATTCTGCTTTCATGGTGCCTTTCCTAGCCAGTATGCGCCATGGGAACTGATCCTTCTAGATCCTTGCCCATTCAATTTATCCCTCCTGCTGCTGGTCATGTAGGGTCTGGATGGGATGCGCTTCAGATGGTCTCTGCCAAATGGCCTCTTTCTGTACTGTAGAGATTCCCATGATCATTGCATTTGTACATGGACATGTATACCTCTTATCCTTGGAATGAGTAGATGAATTTTAAGCAACCCAGGTGCAAAGACTTTTGTACTTAAAAGGAAAGTCTAGTTTATTTTACACTGTTGGTTTGGAAGTAACTGAGGGATCTAAGCCACACACATGCATGCGTGTGCACACACATGCTCACACACACACACAAACACACACGCGTGCGAGCTTACACATACTCCCGCATATACGCATGCACATATACAAGCATATGTTCTTGCATGAACGCATGTGCAAATACCCAATACACACTCACACATGCACATGCACTCACACACATACTTGTGTGCACCTCCACCCAGATATACATGCATACGCACTCACACATGCCTGCATACCCACTTGCAAAAAGGTCAAAATAAAAACAATACTCATAAAAGTCAATCCAGTTCAGTCTTTATTGTTTGAAGCTGGTGTTTAATGAGTCAAGATGTTGCATTTTGCTGGAGAATTGCAGCATTTCCTCAGTAGCCATGATGTCTACCACAGTCGAATTTCCAGAGGCTCTTTTCATAAACAAACTTAGTATTTGGAACAGGAAAAAGCTGAGAGAGGGTTCTGGATTCTTCAGTTCTGCAGGCTAGACACTTTGAGTTGTTGAAGTGCTTACAGCTGACCAGTGCTTTTCCTCTCTTGTATTAATATGATTGTTGACTAGTATTGGGAAGGTTTATTAGCAGTTGCAAGGTTAACTAATAACTAAGGAAATACACCTGCTTTTCATGTTCTGGAAAATCATTTCGGCTGGATGTGTTTTGGAACTTAGCAGCAGCTAGCGTCACTGTGAGACATCCACATGGACAGCAGATTTAAGGATATGCTCCAAGATGGTAGCAAAGTAGGTTGCTTTAGCCAGAGCTCATCCACTCTGCCTGTTCTTCTTCCCTTTCACTATGTTTCTCCCCCTTTGTGTTTTTGTTTTCTTCTATCCTGGCCTCTGATAACTCTTGGCCTCCGATGACCCCCGACCTCAACTCCAGACCTGGCGTAGCAGCATCCTATAGCAGCCACCTGGTGTGACATGGCATCCACTCAGCCCGGCGTTGGGTCTCACTGCCTGGCATGGCAGTCTCATGGACCAGTGTGGCAGTTCTCGGCCTGGTATGTGGTCTCTTGGCCTGGCGTGGCAGTTTCTCGGTCCATTATATGGTCTCTTGGCCCGGCGTGGTGGTCTCTTGGCACACTATGTGATCTTTTGACCCGGTGTTGGGTGTCTCGGACCGGCGTGGTGGTCTCTCAGCCCAGTATGTAGTCTCTCGGCCCATTGTTGGGTCTCTTGGACCGGCATGGTAGTCTCTCTGCTGGGTATGTGTTCTCTTGACCAGGCGTGGTGGCACTCAGCCCGATCTTGTGGTCTCTCGGCCTGGCATGGTGGTCACTCGGCCTGACATAGCGTCAGCGTGGTCTCCCAGTCTTCAGGCGATACCAGAACAATCTCCCAGCCTCATGATCCTCAAGGTGCAGCCCAGTGGGGATTGGAGTTTAGGTGTCATTGTTGTCTGGGTCGGAAGACCACTGTTCTAAACTTTTAATTCTGCAATACTGAATAATTTATTCTCTAAGATCTTGTAACTGAAGAAGCAGTACCTTTGTATCTAAGATGGGGCAGTATGTGGCAATGTATAAAACTTTGACAGTAATCATTTGAGTATATGTGACAATAAAGCTAATAAAGTTCATTCATTGTCATCTCACAACTTAAGAGTATTCAGGCAAAGAGGGAATGGTTGAGCAGTCAAAAGAGAACAGGTAGATAGTGCTGGAGTCCCTGGAGTGTGTCCTACTCTCCAACAAGTATTCTAATGTGAAAACTGGTGAAAGTGATAGTTCGTTGAAGCAGCCCATGGCACTATAGATGCCTAGACTACACAGAGGGGGCTATAAGGAAGACTGGAAGAGCAACAGTGATTGATGATTTGATGGGAGAATGGATAGGTATTTTTATAATCCTACACTTGAATACAGGCTAGTGTGTTCCCTCCCTCATGCCACGGTCAAGGATGACACTGATGCAGAATGACCACAGAGGGGAGAGTGAACCATTGTAATGATCTACATTGGTATGAATAGGACAGATAGAAAGAGGGATGTGGCTCTGTATTCAGAATTTATGGAGCGAGATAGACTTTTAGCCAGCAAAACCTCAAAAGTAATAATCACTGGTTCATCTCTCAACTCCACATGCACAAGTTTTGAAAAAGGAGTAGAAGACTGATGGGTAAGTGGCTGGAGAGATGGTGCAGGAGGACTATTTTGATTCTTGAGCTCAGCTTTGCGGGAGTTCAGACTGGTAAAAGCCAGAGGGTTTGCACTTCCACAGAGTAGTCTAAGTACTTTGCTTGTTTTGCTAGTACAATTGAGAAGGTTTAAACTAATTTAGCCTGGGTCTAGAAGCCAGGAGACATTATCAGAGAAGAAAAGCATGCAGAGAATACTGAGGGTAATAGGCATAACCAGAATAAGGAATTGTCTTAGGTGGAGTTGGAGTTAGGTGCAATTATATTGCTCTTTGTAGTGATGTAGGTAAAGTAAACCAAAATCAAGAAAACAACATTTTGACATAAATTGGTAGCAAATAATATGGTTGTAGTTCAGTCAGCATTGACAATTTTCTATTCCTTGAGGTAAAATTTTAAAGTGGTTCAGGGAAGGGAGAAGGAGTACAAGAATCACATTGCAATAGAAGAGTATAAGGATTTAAGTAGAAATATGGTATGCACTTCATCACATTTCTGAAAATACGTGACAGAATCTGCAAATAATGGACAGGAAGTTGAGAATTAGATCATAGCCAAAATGGAGTCGGCTATTCCAACACATTTACTGAAGGTGATTTTTAACTGTCCGGATTTGGGAAATTATAATGCAAAAGGAGATTTGTGAAGGAATAAGAAAATATTTAATAGGTAGATGATGAGGAAAGACAGGACAAAAGTAAATATTGCATGAAATTGAGAGAGTAGGAAAACATGTTTGCACAAGATAAATAAAGTATAGACATTAAAGCCACTTAGAAAATAACGAGACAGACACATAGGGAACAGTAATAGAGTGGTAGATGCCGTGTAAATATATTACTATTGTATTCATGGATAATTCTGGCTATGAAATTGTACTTAGGGCTAGCTGGGTAGGCATAAAACCACCTCTCAAGTCCTTAAGTTTTTTTTTTAAAGTTAATTGTGTGAAAAATAAATACATTAAAGTTATGGGATACAAATTTAAAACTAGGCAGATCTCATGGAGAAGCCACTATTAAACTGTTGTATGATTGCCTTTTACACTAAAACTCCAAATCTTTAGGTCAGAACCAAATACTCTGTGTTTTCAGATGTAAGTTGTGGTGGTTTCAGACTGCAGTTGGACAATAAGACACTAAATTGAAAAGCATGTTTACATGTTAATTTTCTTATGTTCTTTCTTAGTTGTCACAAGCAAACAAACTGCTGAAGAATATTTGCATCACAACACAATATTAAAGCACACCTCCCACTCTTTTGTTTGCTCTGAATAAAGTTTTTGGAGAAATATTCCAAAAGAATCCCCTGTTGAAATGTTTTACTTCTACAAAGCAGTTGAAACATAACAACGATGTCTGAATTATTCAGTTGATTGTCTTTTATTACAGATTTGCAAAAAGTTATTCTCTGTATTCCTTGTCTGATAAATGTTATTATTCATATGTATTTTACCACTGCTTTGTGATTCTCTCTTACAAATTATTCCTGGATATTGAGGCACTTTACTGAGAGGTGACAATGGATGAAGTGTGCAAAGCAAAGTGCTTGAAGTTGTTTTGCATTTTAAAACTCAACACTTGCTCTCTTTCTTTGAACTTGCCTCCTCAGCTGTGAATCTGCAAGCTGTCACTTCTCCACTCACTATATATAAAAAAGTCTTTAGGTAATGTTCTGCCCTCTCCACAGGCTCTCACTATCAGCTCAGATCCACTTAGTCCACGATGGACAATCTTCTGAAAACTCTGCTCAAAATGGATGATAATTTTGAACTGATTAATGTGGAAATGGATTCAGACATCAGCTGGAGAGTTGAAGTAGATGAACTGGAGACACGTCGAGTTCCATCACCTCACGGTTTCTCGCCAGCATCGCCTTTTGAATCATTCTATCCCCCTGTCCTCTCGAAGGGGACAAGCAGTCCACTGGGAAACAATCACTTTTTGCAATCCTTTCCACAAGCCTGTACCAATGAAGAGAATTGTACATCAGCCCGGAGGTCTCAGGGACTGTCGAAAAAGATGTCAGGAAAACGCAGGATGAAAGCGAGCGAGAGGGAGAAGCTGCGAATGCGGAGGCTCGCTGGTGCTCTTCATACTCTGAGGAGTTTTCTACCACCTGTCTACAGCCAGCGAGGTCAGACTCTCACCAAAATCCAAACTCTGCATTGTGCTATCCGGTATATTTCTGAACTTTCCACTATATTGGCACAAGGAAGATATAATGACTCTGTGCATAGTATTTAGAATTACTTTGTTTATGAGACATCACTTAAAGGTGACAGGACTAGAATTAATGTTTTCTATAAATTTCAGTGGTTTAGGAATTAGTGTAATACTGGCTCCTTGTTTTTACTATTTAATATTGGTGTAACTCAATTGTTGCTGCAGTATGTATTTCTTTGTGTGTGTGTGTGTATATATATATATATATAATTTTATAATTGTATTACCAAAGATATTGAAGGAAAAGTATCTTCAAAAACTTAAAATTGTTGAATTAAAATTTATCTACTATAGTTATGATTATTTTAGCATTAATTTTGAATTATGTGAAAAATAAAGGCTGGAACAATGAACTCAAAACAGCTGACATGTCTTCTGTATTCATTTCAAGATTTGGTTTTCTTTTCAGATGATGTCCCTTCTTACTATCTATGAACAGCTGTTCTTAGGAATTCCCATTAACCATGTTAAAATCACTTTATAGGTTTCTGTTAGTTAATGCAGAATGTTTTGAGACTCCCATGTGACTGACAAGGTCATGGAATGGAATTATTGAATTAGTGGAAAATAATATTGTTTTTAATGCTGTTTTAAATTCACATTAATATTAATGGGTGAAGTATCATGTGCAATTTTCTGCACTGACTTTCTGATAAGTCTCCGCAGTCTGTGGCACAGTTCATCCAGGGCACTTCCTCTCTTTCTATTCTAAGCATGGTCTCAGCATTAAGATTCACTTCACACAATAACACAAGAATTGTTCATTTATGCCTTTTTTCTGGCAGTCTTTTTTCTCAAAATTCATCTGGAGCAGCAACTTGATGCAGCAGTTATGAAAGACCGTTCATTGCCCGTGTAAAATCACCCAGCAATCAATGTAGTAATGGGGGAACAAAGGGGAAGAGGAGCAAAAAGTTAATGAAAATTTTTTTCAACAACTGTTATTTTGCAGCTGGACAATACAAGAACATAAGAACTAGGAGCAGGAATAGGCAATTCATTCACTCAAGCCTGCCCTGCTATTTAAGGCGATCATGGCTGATCTCATCTCAACCTCAAATCCCTTGATCTGAATGGGTCAACTCCACTTTCCTGCCCACACCCCAGAACTCTTTAATCTGTTATTAGACAAATTTTTAATTATCTCCTCCCTAAATGTTGCCAGGGTCATTTCAGAGAACAGTTAAGAACCATATTATTGTGGTCTAGAGTCACATGTAAGTTAGACCAAGTGAAAATAGCAGATTTACTTCCCTAAAGGGCATGAGTGAACCAGATTTTTTTTTAAATGACAATTAACAATGGTTGCATGGTCACCATTATGCTAGGTTTAGTTCCAGATTATTTTTCTTTCAAAAAAATCTTAATTTCACCATCTGCTGTGGTGGGATTTGAACCACGTCCCTAGGAGGTTGCTATTACCACTATGTCATCACGTCTTCCTCAGCAACTTGATGGGAAAACATAATTTGAAATGTCATTTGTGTTCTTTGGTCATTTGGGGCTATGTTGAATGTGTGGTGTTCTGTGAGGCCACAATTGTTGAATTATCAACCTCATACTGGTCATGAAGAATTCTTTATTTCTTATGTGTCAATTGTTTTTCATGAAAGACACTTTTATTTTATAACTTACATATTTTCCATATATATTACAGTATATCATTTCCCGAATGGAAAATTGTGTCCAAAATTAATACTGTTGAAATTGGGTTAATCAATAAAAATAAGAACTTCTAACAAGAGTGTCTTACCCTTCAACTGTGAATAACCTGTTATCTGAGCCACTGGATGAACGGACTCAAACAGCTACAGCATCTCCAACACCATCACGCTGAGCACGGGGAGCCCCCCCAAGGGCTGTGTGTTCAGTCCACTGCTGTTCATCCTGCTGATGCAAGACTGTGCAGCGATACACAGTTCAAATCAAATCATTAAGTTCGTTGATGACACAACTATAGTGGGTCTCATTATCAGGAACAACAAGTCGGCATACAAAGAGGAGGTGCAGCGGCTAATGAACTGCTGCGGAGCCAACAACCTGTCTCTTGAACGTGGACAAAACGAAAGAGATGGTTGTTGACTTCAGGAGGGCACAGAGCAGCCACTCTCTGCTGGATGTCAATGACTCCCCCATGGAGATGGTGAAGAGCACCAAATTTCTTGACGTCCACCTGGTGGAGAATCTCAGCTGGCCGATCAACACTAGTTCCATAGCCAAGAAAGTTCAACAGCATCGCTACTTTCTGCACAGGTTGAGGAAAGCCCCATCCTCACCACATTCTACAGAGGGTTCATTGAGAGTACCCTGAGCTGCTGCATCACTGTCTGGTTCAGGAATTGCACCATCTTGGATTGTGAGACCCTA
This sequence comes from Chiloscyllium plagiosum, assembly GCF_037043375.1. Lineage (NCBI taxonomy): Eukaryota > Metazoa > Chordata > Chondrichthyes > Orectolobiformes > Hemiscylliidae > Chiloscyllium > Chiloscyllium plagiosum. The sequence goes on along the minus strand of NW_028270141.1, from coordinate 12,142,722 downwards.
CAACGGATAGTGAGGACAGCTGAGAGGATCATCAGGGTCTCTCTTCCCTCCATTACAGTCATTTACACCACACGCTGCATTCAAAAGGCTAAGAGCATTGTGGAAGACCCCACACATCCCTCATTCAAACTCTTCTCCCTCCTACCATCTGGCAGTAGATCTCACGGCCAGATGGTTTCTTCCCCCCAGGCCATCAGGTTCCTTAACACTGTATGATCAGATTCTATTCCAACTGAAACTCTTTGTATGACTTTGAATTGATGCTCGAATAATGTTTTATTAATAATCATTCTTTTATTACACTGTAATTTGTACACCACTGTGCCTATTGTCTTTATGCATCAGGAATTCATGTGCGGTCTTGTGGGTTTTGCATTTCTTATGCACTTCGTGTCGCCTTGCGTATGATCGTGTAGTTTGTGCTGTCCATGTAGCACCTTGGTCCTGGAGGAATGCTGTCTCATTTTTACTGTATCAGTTGGATTTGGTAGAAATGACAATTAAAGCTACTCTTGACTCTTGTTGCAGAACTCTATCAATGCTATTTGCACCACGCTTCCTCTGACACGAGTGTCCAGTTCCCTCCATAAACAGGTTGCTATGGACAGCCTGATCAAGCTCACAAAGTCCACTGGATGCACACACATACAGAGCTGCACTCCATCACTGCAGCCATTGGTATTCCGCTTCAACAGCAAGACGACAGGTGACGAGGGACCTTGAGCTAACTCTACCAAATTCTACCAAATCCAACTGATACAGTAAAAATGAGACAATGTTCCTCCAGGACCAAGGTGTTACATGTTCCTACTACTCTCTGAGTAAATAATACTTTTTAGCCCTGTTGATCATTCATCAGCCAGGCTTATTTAGTGGAGCAAAGAACAGTAGGCCTCTGCTGGAATTTCTCCTTCTCAGCCATCCCTCCCAATGCAGTCCCAGGGTAGAGGAAGCCCACCCTACAGTCAACCCAATTGGCCTTGGAGTTTTGGTCGGGCAACTCCATGGATGTTTGTGGTTAGAGGGCCCAGACATGGCGAGTACTTCCTACTCAGGAGTAGGTGTCTCCTCAATGGCTTGGACTCTCCAAAGGGGTGGAGGTGGTTTACCAGGCCACCTCTGGAGTGAAGAGAGAGGAGATTTCTGGGAGAGGGACCCGTAATGGAGGGGAGTACTAGAACCGCCCGATCTCCTTGTGAGGAGCGGCCACCCAGAACACATTGCCTGCAACAGTAGTATTGCCCAAATTTCAGGGCATTTAAATGGTCATCGGATAAATATATGGATGAAAATGGAATAGTGTAGGATAGATGGGCTTCACATTGATTCTACAGCTTGGCACAACATCGAGGGCAGAAGGGTCTGTACTGTGCTTTAATGTTTTATGTTCTATTGCTGAATTGACTAGCTCAGTTATCAGGTTAATCTATTTGCCATATTTGACACTGTTCCAATGTCCCATTGTCAGATATGACCCAAACACACCACTTTCTCTTTTCCTTACAGAGAGACAGGTACATAGCTGTCTGAGGTTACAGCCTACAGACAGATATCAGATATTAAAAATCCTTCATGAGTAGTAGCAGCAGAACTCATCATTAGAGTGCACTTCATGACCACAGAACAGGCCCTTCGGCCCTCGATGTTGCGCTGACCTGTGAACTATTCTCAGCTCATCCCCCTACACTATTCCAAAATCATCCACATGCTTATCTAAGGACTGTTTAAATCTCCCTAATGTGGCTGAGTTGACTACATTAGCAGTTAGGGCACTCCACATCCTTACCACTCTCTGAGTAAAGAACCTGCCTCTGACATCTGTCTTAAATCTATCACCCCTAATTTGTAGTTATGCCCCCTCGTACACGCTGATGTCATCATCCTAGGAAAAAGACTCTCACTGTCTACCCTATCTAATCCTCTGATCATCTTGTATGTCTCTGTCAAATCCCCTCTTAGTCTTCTTCTTGTCAATGAGAACAGATTCAAGTCTCTGAGCCTTTCCTCATAAAACCTTCACTCCAGATCCTGGTAAATCTCCTCTGCACCTTTTCCAATGCTTCCACATCCTTCCCGAAATTTGGGGACCAGAACTGTACACAATATTCTAAGTGTGGCCGCAACAGCGTTTTGTATAATTGCAGCATGATATTGGCTCCAGAACTCGATCCCTCTACGAATGAAACCTAACACACCGTATGCCTTCTTAATAGCACTATTCACCTGGGTGGCAACTTTCAGGGATCTATGTAGATGGACTCCAAGATCCCTCTGCACATCCACACTACCAAGAATCTTTCCATTGACCCAATATTCTGCCTTCCTGTTATTCTTCCCAAAGTGCATCACCTCACATTTAGCTGCATTGAACTCCATTTGCCACTTCTTAGCCCAATTCTGCAGTTTATCCAAGTCCCCCTGCAACCTGTAACATCCTTCCACACTGTCCACTACTCCACCGACTTTATTGTCGTCTGCAAATTTACTAATCCATCCACCTATGCCTGCATCTAAGTCACTTATAAAAATAACAAACAGCAGTGGTCCCAAAACAGATCCCTGTGGCACACCACTAGTAACCAGACTCCAGGCTGAATATTTTCCATCAACCACACTCGCTGCCTTCTTTCAGAAAGCCAGTTTCTAATCCAAACTGCTCAATCACCCTCAATTCCATGCCTCTGTATTTTCTCCAACAGCCTACCATGCGGAACCTTATCAAAGGCTTTACTGAAGTCCAGGTATATCACGTCAACTACCCGACCCTCATCCACATGCTTGGTCACCTTCTCAAAAAACTCAATGAGGTTTGTGAGACACGACCTGCCCTTGACGAAACCATGTTGACTATCTGAAATATATGGATGATAACAAAATAGTGTATGTTAGATGGGCTTCAGATTAGTTTCACAGGACAGTGCAACATCGAGGACTGAAGGGCCTGTACTGCGCTGTAATAGTCTATGTTTTATGGATTATCTTTGGTGCCACAAGCTAGTGAGGTTAGGAACAGGATGATGCAGTAGATGAATAAGTGGCTGAAGAGCTGTTGCAGGGGAAAAGGACATTGGCATTTTTGGATCATTGGAATCTCTTCTGGGGTAGAAATGACATGTACAAGGAGGGCAGATTGCACCTGAATTGGAAGGGGTCTAATATACCGGTGGGGAGATTTGCTAGAGCTGCTTAGGAGGATTTAAACTAGTAAGGTGGGGGGTGGGAATGGGGAGGTGGTGAGACCCAGGGAGAGAGAGCAGTCTAAGACTAATTGAGTCTAAGACTAGTTGAGAAAAGGAGTAAGTCAAACAGTCAAGGGATGCAGCAACAAAGCAGAGAACGAGGTGAGGGTGATAAATTAAACTGCATTTATTGCAATGCAAGAGGCCTAACAGGGATGGCCGATGAACTCAGGTCATGGTTAGGAACATGGGACTGGGATATCATAACAATTACAGAAACATGGCTCAGGGATTGACAGGACTGGAAGCTTAATGTTTCAAGGTGCAATAAAAATGACAGAAAGGGGAGTAGGAGAGGAGGGGGAGTGGTGTTTTTGATTAAGAATGGCATTACAGCTATAATTTGGAGATGCCGGTGTTGGACTGGGGTGTACAAAGTTAAAAATCACGCAACACCAGGTTATAGTCCAACAGCTTTTGGAGCATCGTTCCTTCATCAGGTGGTAGTGGAGGGCTCAATCCTAATACACAGAATTTATAGCAAAAATTTACAGTGCGATGTAACTGAAATTATACATTGAAAAATTGATTGTCTGTTAAGCCTTTCATCTGTTAGAATACCATGACAGTTTCACATCTTTCATGGGTAAATCACAAAACCTTTTTTAAAAAAGTTGCATTCTCAGGTTAGCTGTTAACAATGGTGATAGCTAGACAACATATTGCTGAATGACTAGAGAAATTGAGGTTTTGGTCAAGAAAAAGAAGGAAGCATATGTCAGGTATAGACTGCAGAGATCAAGTGAATTTCTAAAAGAGTATAAAGGCAGTAGGAGTATACTTAGGAGGGAAATCAGGAGGGCAAAAAGGGGACATGAGATAACTTTGGCAAATAGGATTCAGGAGCATCCAAAGGGATTTTATAAATATATTAAGGACAAAGGGTAACTTGGAAGACAATAGGGTCCCTTAAAGATCATCAAGACTGCCTATGTGTAGAGCTGCAGGAGATGGGTGAGATACTAAACAATTATTTTGTATCAATGTTTACTGTGGAGAAAGACATGGAAGAACATGGGGAAATAAATAGGGACATCTTGAAAAATGTCCATGTTACAGAGGAGAAGGTGCTAGATGTCTTAAAATCCATAAAGGTAGATAAATCCCAGGACCTAATCTGAGATATTTGTATTGTCAATAGCCACAGGTGAGGTGCCAGAAGACTGGAGGTTGGCTAATGTGGTGCTTATATTTAAGGAAGGTGGTAAGAACAAGCAAGGGAACTATAGACCAGTGAGCCTGACATTGGTGGTGAGCAAGTTGTTGGAGGGAATCCTGAGGGACAGGATTTACATGTATTTGCAAAGGCATGAATTATTTGGAATAGTCAACATGGCTTTGTACATGGGAATTCATGTCTCACAAACTTGATTGAGTTTTTTGAAGAAGTAAAGTAGAGGACTGATGAGGGCAGAGCTGTTCATGTGATCTATCTGGATTTCAGTAAGGCGTTTGACAAGTTTCCCCATGGTAGACTGGTTAGCAAGGTTAGATCACATGGAATAGTGGGAGAACTAGCAATTTGGATACGGAACTGGCTCAAAGGTAGAGGGTGGTGGTGGAGGGTTGCTTTTCAGACTGAAGCCGTTTGACCAGTGGTGTGCCAAAAATATCTATGCTGGGTCCCCTTATTTTGTCATTTATATAAATGATTTGGATGTGAGATAACCTTAGAAGATATGGTTAATAGGTTTGCAGATGACACCAAAATTGGAGGTGTAGTGGACAGCAAAGAAGATTACTTCAGAGTACAACGGGATCTTGATCAGATGGGTCAATGGGCTGAGGAGTGGCAGATGGAGTTTAATTTAGATAAATGTGAGGTGCTGCATTTTGAAAAGGCAAGTCAGAACAGGACTTATAACTTATTGTTAAGGTCCTGGGGAATGTTGCTGAATAAAGAAACCTTGGAGTACAGGTTCATAGTTCCTTGAAAGTGGAGTCACAGGGAGATCAGATAATGAAAAAGGTATTTTGTATGCTTGCCTTTATTGGTCAGTGCATTGAGTATAGGATTTGGGAAGGTCATGTTGCAGCTATACATGACAATGGTTAGGCCACATTTGGAATATTGTGTGCAATTCTGGTCTCCCTCCTATTGGAATGATGTTGTGAAACTTGAAAGTGCTCAGAAAAGATTTACAAGACTGTTGCCAGGATTGAAGGATTTGAGCTATAGGGAGAGGCTGAATTGGCTGCGGCTGTTTTCTCTGGAGCGTCGGAAGCTGAAGGGTGGCCTATATAGGTTAATAAAATCATGAGGGACATGAATAGAGTAAATAGACAAGGTTTTTTCCCCAGGAAGGGGGTGTCCAAAGCTAGAGGGCGTAGGTTTTAGGTGAGAGGGGAAGGATATAGAAGGGACCTAAGGGGCAACATTTTCATGCAGAGGGTAGTGTGTATATGGAATGAGCTGCCATGCTAACCATAATCCCAAAATAAACTAGTTCCACCTGCCTGCGCTTGGCCTATGTCCCTCCAAACATTTCTTATTCATGGACTTATCCAAATGTCTTTTAAATGTTGGAACTATACCCACATCCTGTTCATTCCAAACATGACCCACTCTGTGTAAAAGGATTTTCCCTCAAGTCTTTTTTAAATCTTTCTCCTCTCATTTGAAAAACATGCCCCTTATTTTGAACTCCCCTACCCAAGGGAAAAGACACCACCATTCACCTTATCTATAATCCTCATTAATCTATAAATCTGGATATTTAACAGTTGTGTAAAGACAATGGAAAAGCATATTGTTTGAGCTATAAAATAGGCTTTCAATATGTTAACAGTTATTCCAAACAATAACAAAGAACCAATTTAATCTATGCTTTTTCACTAATATTTAATTAATTCTCCTTAATTAATTGGGCCCTCTATCTTTTACAGACGATCATGTTAATAACTGATGATTGAAAATTTGGTTGAGCAATACATTGCTTGAAAACCTGCCATGAACCTTAGCAAAGCAAGACACCTTTGTTCCAAAAAGAACTGCTGATGAAATAAGTCAGAATGGATTTCTGAAATTTTATCCTTAGTTTTTTGAATAGCCTTCTTCAAAATCCTTTTGTTTGTTTAACATAATGGAGACATGTTGGTATGAGTTTGGAATAAAACGCTGATCACAATTTGGCATTAAATCTGCATAAATTGAAAGATTGCCTCTGAAATTTCACTAGATTAATTAGTAGGTGAAGTGAAAAAAATCACACTGGTCTGGTAGGATACTTTCTTTAATGTTGGGTTGGATGAATTGCTCAGGCATGAGTGAACTCTGCTGTGAACACATGCAGTGCCTATTGAGGAATAAATTTATCTTCCTTTACACAATGCACAAGTTGGAAAATGACAATATTTTCCAGTAATAAAATCAGTAATAAAATGTTTATATTTTAATTTTTTTTTAAATGAAAAACGTCTAAATACTAACTCCAATGAGTTTATTTTTACAAGAAAATATATAGCTTGAGTGAGCATATTGTTTAGAAATCCAAGGCAGCATTTATCATAGAAATGAAAATTGGTGAAGGAGTAGGCCATTCGGCACCTCTCGCCTGCTTTCCATTCATCACGGTTGATTATCCAACCCACCTTCCCCTTATCCTTCATCCTTTAGCCCCAAGGCTACATCCAGCTCCTTCATGGAATCATACAATATTTGGCATCAACTGCTTTCTGTGGGAGTGAATTCCACTGGCTTAACACTCTCTGGATGCAGAAATTCCTCCTCAGCTTAGTCCTAAATGGTTTACCCCATATCCTTAGGCTATGATCCCTGGTTCTCCACTCCTCCACCATCTGGAATATCCTTTCTGTACCTATCCTATCTCGTGCTATTAGAATTTTATAAGTTTTTATGACATCTCCCCTCATTCTTCTGAACTCCAGCAAATATAATCCGAACTGATTCAACCTCTCCTCATAGTCGGTTCTGCCATCCAAGACTGGCAAACCTTCGCTGCACCCCCTCCATAGCCAGGACATCCTTCCTCAGATAAGGAGACCAAAACTGCCCTCAGCATTCCAGGTGTGACCTTGCCAAGGCCCTCTATAATTGTAGCAAGACATCCCTGCTCCTGTACTCGAATTTTCTTGCTATGTAGACTAACAAACCATTTACCATCTTGACCACCTGCTGCACCTGCCTGCTTGCTTTAAATAATTGGTGGACAAATTGCGCTCTCTGAATTTGTAGACATTCAGATGATTATCGGCCTTCTTGTTTTTGCTACCAATATCCTCACATTTATCTAAGTTATACGGTATCTGCCATGAACTTGCCCATTCACTTGGCTTGTCCAAATCACATGGAAGTATCTTTGCATTCTCCTCACAATCTTAATCAGTTGGATTATGTTTTTAGTCATGGTGTGTGCATGCCATACAATTCTAAGCACCCCCACTGTGCTTCCAGGCTATCCCCCTGGATTGATCTGTGCTTTGTTGATGGAATTAATACATTGAGCTAAAGGATATACCTGTGCCTGCCTTCCCAAACCTGTCAGAACTTTCACCACATGGGGGTGAGAACTAATGATCCTGTGCACTTTGCCTAATGAATTCAAGAGTAAAGTCTAATGCAGCAGGGGAGTGTAAAAATAACTAAAGAGAGAAAAGAGAAAGAGAGAGAAAACAAAATTAATATTTTGTGCATTTAAACCCTGCTAGGTGGTGTTTTGAATATGAACTTGCTTAAAATTCTGATTGAATCTTTGTTTTCCTGAAATGACTGTATGTAGAGAATATCAACTGCTTCCCTAACCTCCAGTTTAAATATACGATTGAAGAATTGAAAATAACACAACAAAGGTAATCCAGGTCTCAGTCCCTTGCTCGCTACAGCATTAATGTTTGGGAAAACGGATGGCACTATTCATTTGCTTCCAATGTCATAGAGATGTACAGCACAGAAACAGACCCTTTGGCCCAACTCGTCCATGCCAACCAGATATCCTAACCTAATCTAGTCTCATTTGCCAGAACTTAGCCCATATCCCTCTCAACCCTTCCTATTCGTATACCCATCCAGATGCCTTTTAAATGTTGCAATTGTACCAGTCTCCATCATAAATACATTATATTTCTGCTGAGACATTTATAAACATTAAAGATTTTTTTTTAAATTGAATAAGGAAAACATATGTAGATCATATTTAGGAAACACAACATCAGTAAAATTACAATATTTTGGAAATACAGTTATAGGAGTTAGTAAAATATGAGCTTACTTACTTGAATCACTATTTTCATGATATAACTAGTTAAACCCTCAGACATATAATCTGTATTGAAACAACTATAGAGTCAGTTTCCCTAGAGAAGGCTTTCCCATTTAATTTCAGATAGTATGATGATATTTGCCAAGCACCATTTAAAATCTTCTTGTGTTACTGGTTTAAAGGTGTACATGAGCTCTTTATCTTCTGACCTTGAACAACTGAAAATTATTTGTCCTGGAGAAGTAGGAGATACATGCTTTCTGAGAGCAGTTGCAGATCCAGTTCTGGGCCGAAAGGAGTCCCCGATCATCGATCGCATCATAGCCAATTTGCGCTGATGCAACGTGTATTATATCAATGCTGAGAACAAGATTGATCAATTGCTTCTCCGTTCCTTGACAGCAACTAAATAAAACCCAGGGATGTTTTCTTCTGTGCAGTTCTGGCTTTCTTCTGTCTGATTGGCAGGACAGACAGATGTCGTACATCTATAAACTTTAGGGACACATCATAGTTGTTAAAATATTTCGGAGTGAGCAGCACAGCAAAATGCTGACTGGGAGTGCCACCGCCCTGTATTCCTGAATTTTGAAATGAAGAATTTCTACATTGATTTGCCCTTCTTATATTGTTGACTTATTGGAACTGATGGCTGGTAAACCTGCAATTAGTTAATGTACCTATTCAGATTCAATTGCAGAGATCAGTCAGAGACCTGCATCTCACCTAGGCCACAGTTGTATGTTGGTGAATATATTCTTATCAGAGAGAAAAATAAAGCCATCTTTAGTATTTTATTTGTGTCGCTCTGGCTCTGAGAGATGCATCATTTGCCTGTTCTGGGCATTCTAGGTAATCAGAGAAGCACAAAGTCATAGTCATAGAGATGTACAACATGGAAACAGACCCTTCGGTCCAACCCGTCCATGCCGACCAGATATCCCAACCCAATCTAGTCCAACCTGCCAGCACCCGGCCCATATCCCTCTAAATCCTTCCTATTCATATACCCATCCAAATGCCTCTTAAATGTTGCAATTGTACCAGCCTCCACCACATCCTCTGGCAGCTCATTCCATACACATACCACCCTCTGCATGAAAAAGTTGCTCCTGAGGTCTCTTTTATATCTTTCCCCTCTCACCCTAAATCTATGCCCTCTAGTTCTGGACTCCCCTACCCCAGAGAAAAGACTTTGTCTATTTATCCTATTCATGCCCCTCATAATTTTGTAAACCTCTATAAGGTCATCCCTCAGCCTCCGACACTCCAGAGAAAACAGCCCCAGCCTGTTCATCCTCTCCCTGTAGCACAGATCCACCAACCCTGGCAATATCCTTGTAAATCTTTTCTGAACCCTTTCAAGTTTCACAACATCTTTCCGATAGGAAGGAGACCACAATTGCATGCAATATTCCAACAGTGGCTTAACCAATGTCCTGTACAGCCACAACATGACCTCCCAGCTCCTATACTCAATACTCTGACCAATAAAGGAAAGCATACCAAACACCGTCTTCACTATCCTATCTACCTGCGACTCCACTTTCAAGGAGCTATGAACCTGCACTCTAAGGTCGCTTTGTTCAGCAACACTCCCTAGGACCCCACCATTAAGTGTATAAGTCCTGCTAAGATTTACTTTCCCAAAATGCAGCACCTCACATTTATCTGAATTAAACACCATCTGCCACTCCTCAGCCCATTGGCCCATCTGGTCCAGATCCTGTTGTAATCTGAGGAAACCCTCTTCGCTGTCCACTACACCTCCAATTTTGGTGTTATCTGCAAACTTACTAACTGTACCTCTTATGCTCGCATCCAAATCATTTATGTAAATGACAAAAAGTAGAGGGCCCAGCACCGATCCTTGTGGCACTCCACTGGTCACAGGCCTCTAGTCTGAAAAACAACCCTCCACCACCACCCTCTGTCTTCTACCTTTGAGCCAGTTCTGTATCCAAATGGCTAGTTCTCCCTGTATTCCATGAGATCTAACCTTGCTAATCAGTCTCCCATGGGGAACCTTGTCGAACGCCTTACTGAAGTCCATATGGATGACATCTACTGCTCTGCCCTCATCAACCTTCTTTGTTACTTCTTCAAAAAACTCAATCAAGTTTGTGAGACATGATTTCCCACGCACAAAGCCATGTTGACTATCTGAAATCAGTCCTTGCCTTTCCAAATACATGTACATCCTGTCCCTCAGGATTCCCTCCAACAACTCGCCCACTACCAACGTCAGGCTCACCTGTCTATAGTTCCCTGGCTTGTCTTTACCGCCCTTCTTAAACAGTGGCACCACGTTTGCCAACCTCCAGTCTTCCAGCACCTCACCTGTGACTATCGATGATACAAATATCTCAGCAAAAGGCCCAGCAATCCTTTCTCTAGCTTCCCACAGAGTTCTCGGGTACACCTGATAAGGTCCTGGGGATTTATCCAACTTTAACTGTTTCAAGACATCCAGCACTTCTTCCTCTGTAACTGGACATTTTGCAAGATGTCACCATCTATTTCCCAATGGTCTATATCTTCCATATCCTTTTCCACAGTAAATACTGACGCAAAATAATCATTTAGTATCTCCCCCATTTTCTGAGGCTCCACACAAAGGCTGCCTTGCTGATCTTTGAGGGGCCCTATTCTCTCCCTAGTTACCCTTTTGTCCTTAATGTATTTGTAAAAACCCTTTGGATTCTCCTTAATTCTATTTGCCAAAGCTATCTCATGTCCCCATTTTGCCCTCCTGATTTCCCTCTTAAGTATACTCCTGACAAAAATCATAATACATATAGTGAAACCTAAAAGGTGTTGTATCAGCAGTTTGTACTAGCTTAATTGGTGTCAGGTAGTAAAGCCACAGCTTCCCAGAATCATAGAGTGAAACCCAGCATCTGTTTCTGCACCAACAATCTTTAATTAAGGGTGTCTGGCAGCTCAGCTTGAGATGGTGTCAAATGAATATCTCAAAAGGCTTTTGTCTCACTAATGACTTTCTTCATCATTTGAAGTAAATGAAGACTGCACAAGTGTTAATCCCAAGTATAATTTGACACAACATTTCAACCTTGCTGACTTTTTAATACTTTGGCCAATATTGTAAAAGAAACCCAAAAGGCTATTTTTTTATGATAATGCAATGCATTGATGAGACCAGAAGTAAATAATTACATCTTGTTGCGTTCGTTATTAGGGACTGTGTGGTCTACTGATAGAAATAACTATTAAGCATCTCTCAATCAGTTTTTGGCTAAGTTCAGGTCAGCAAAGTTTCCAGGACAATGCAAGCTGCAAGAGTAAACCAAGATCCAAAGAAATTTCAGTACTTTGAAAGCAATTCACTTTTGTATTAATATTAGCATTCGAAAATATACAGTCACAGGTTGTTTATAAGATTCTGGAAACCAGCACAATGAACAGGATGTTATTTCAATATGAGTGAATAATCATGTTATTAGGCATACTGATGCAAACATAACAATTCCTTTGTTTCTTGTGTTAGGTAGATTCTGGATCATATGTAAAGTAGCTCCAAGAATTGCATTTACATTTTGCAGTATGATGGTTTCATTTCTGCTAATACTTCTATTAATACCAATATATGGGCATGTAATTGTTTCCTATTCTGGAATTCAGGGTCAGCATTTCATTTCTTTGTTGTCCTCTATTCTCCTCTCTTAATCTCATCCAACCTCAGTCCTCTTTACCTTTCCCAACTGCAGCATCAAGCCTTCCACAAACCCTCTTTTTATTTGTCACTCATTCAGAACTGACTTTCTTTCCCACTGTTTTCTTAGGGTTGAGTCTTTCTTATGAAAGTATGTTGTCACCCTCTGGTTCACCTAAGGTATTTATCACTGTGGGGTGGAAGGCGAGAACCGGGGTGTTCTGTCCTTGTTGCGGTTGGAGGTGTAGGGTTTGGTGGCGGAGGTGCAGGAAGTGGATGAGATGCGCTGGAGGGCATCATCACCCACGTGGGAAGGGAAATTGTGGTCTTTAAAGAAGGAGGCCATCTGGTGTGTTCTGTGTTGGAACTGGTCCTCCTGGGAGCAGGTGCGGTGGAGGCGGAGGAATTGGGAATAAAGGGATAGCCTTTTTACAGGAGGCAGCCCCATCATGCTCCGTCATTTTCGCCACTTACAAACGGACCCCACCACCAGACATATAGTTCCCTCCGCACCTCAATCTGCTTTCCATAAAGACCGTTCCCTCCGTGACTCCCTTGTCAGGTCCACGCCCCCGCCCCCCTCACCACATCAACCCACCCTCCCCTGCCAGCACCTTCCCCAGCCACCGCAGGAATTACAAAACCTGCGCCCACACCTCCCCCCTCACCTCCATCCAAGGCCCCAAAGGAGCCTTCCACATCTGCCAAAGTTTCACCTGCACTTCCACACATGTCATTTACTGTATCCGTTGCTCCCGATGTGGCCTCCTCGACACTGGGGAGACAGGACGCCAACTTACAGAGCATTTCAGAGAACATCTCCAGGACACCTGCACCAACCAACACCACCGCCCCATGGCCGAACACATCAACTCCCCCTCCCACTCCACCAAGGACATGCAGGTTCTGGGCCTCCTCCATCACCACTCCTTTACCACTCGAAGCCTGGAGGAAGAATGCCTCATCTTCTGCCTTGGGACCCTCCAACCCCAGGACATCAACGTGGATTTCACTAGTTTCATCATTTCCTATACCCCTACCTTATCCCAATTACAACCTTACAGCTCAGTACCACCCTCATGACCTGTCCTACCTGTCCATCTTCCTTCCCACCTATTCACTTCACACTCCTCTCTGACCTATCACCTTTATCCCCACCTCCATCCATTTTTTGCACTCTCAGCTACCTTCCACCCAGCCCTTCCCCCTCCCATTTATCTCTCCACCCACAAGGCTCCCTGCCTCATTCCTGATGAAGGGCTTTTGCCGGAAACGTTGATTTTCCTCCTTCTCGGATGCCGCCTGACCTGTTGTGCTTTCCCAGCACCACACCCTTGAGTCTTACAAATACCAATCAGGACAGAAGCCACAAGTGAAGAAATAAGCACTTATGCAAAATATTCAGTTCAATTTTGTAACTTAAAAGATGTCATATTACTTACACACTTGAATGAATATGAATACTTAATGTTGAGTTCAGTAAGGACAGAGAATGAACATCAAGAAAAATAATGAGTGAGCAACAGACAAAAATGAATTAATGAGATGGTGTAAGTCAAAGAGAGCAGCAAGCATTAATGAGAAGGGAGAGTTAGTGAGTGCAACATGAATCAGTGACTGCATTAACAGTTTGTGAGAGCAGACGGTGTGCGTGAGAGGAGAGGAGTTCATGAGTGCGGAGAGAGTTAGTGAGTCCATAGAGATTTACATAGAGTCAGAGAAGCTTAGTGAAAGAAGAGTGTTAGTGACAGCAGAGAGCATTAATGAGTGCAGAGAAAGTGAGGGAGTGCATAGAGAGTTTGTGAGAACAGAGAGCATTATTGAGTATATAGATGGTTAATGAGGGCAGGGAGTTAGAACATAGAAAGCTAAATAGAGTAGGAAGAGTTAGATAGAGTGTAGAGAGTTAGTGAAAGAAGTGCATGTTAGTGAGATCAGAGAGAGTTACAGAGAAGATGGAGGCTCAGTGAGTGTAGAGAAAATTAGTGAGAGCATAGGGAGTTATTGAGAATAGAGAGAGTTAATCAGAGCAGACAATTAGAGAGGGCAGGGAGAATTAGTGAGAACAGTATTAGTGACAGCAGAGTTAATGAGTGCAAACAGAGATAGTGGGAACAGAGAGAAATTGTGAAAGCAGAAGGTATTAGTGAGCATGTGGACAGTTCATGGGTAGAGGGAATTCATGAAATCAGAAGGTCAGTGAAAGTAGAAAGCCACAAGTGTTAGTAAGTGTGCAGGTAATGAATACAGAAATATGTTAATACAAGTGTAGAGAGTTAGTCAGCACATAGAGAGATAATAAGTGCGTAGAGAGTTAGTCAGTGTCATGACATATATGTGTAAATATTATTTATTTTAGCATTTGGATTTTGAACTAGTGGCATGTAGATTTGGTTTTTATGTATGAAGGGGATTAACTTGTTAGTCATTCTGGAACGGTGATTTTTTTTGGTTGACAAAATAGCTCTTGACATGATAACGGGACTTTGTTTGCATTGTGAGATATTTTTTAACAATCAAAGAGAATATGCATTGAAAAACTTTAACTTATTTTCATTTTAGCAGAACCAGGAATTGATATCCTTTTGCTTAGGGGTAAAAAAAACATACCCCACAAACTGGAAACCTTTGGTTTTAGTTCAATTCACGGAAGACCAAGTAGAGATTAAATGCATGAACTGTTTTCTGAAAGAAATTACTTCGTGGGCAGTTAGGAAACAGGTTAGGTCAGTGCAAGGATTTTAGTTTGAAATGTTCAGACCAGAAATGTTTAACGAGAGCACTGAATGAGTTATTTAAAACTAAGACAATTTAAGTTCAGTTGCTGACTAATCAAGGCTATCAAACTCTCAACACCGATAACCAGAAATTGAAAGATAATGAAGTCAAACTTGTAGACGTGAAAGAGAAGAGAACCTTTGTTGATATTTGTGTACCACAAAGTGATGGAGTTAGGATAGAGGGGATTTTATTTTTACCATGCACTTTGGGATGATTTGTTTAATTTTACCTTCATTCCTTTTGGGTAATAGAATTCTGTTTTATTATTAAAACCAAATCTGCAGCATCGTGGCTTGTGTTTCAGTGAAAGACTACCACGCTAAATGGAAAAGAAAGTATATGGTCCATCAAGCCAAATTTCAGTCTGCGATCTAACTTGTCCATTAATAACATCAGCTGGGATCCTAACAGCAGAGTTAATTAGTGCATAGAGACTTACTGAGGGTTAATGGGAGCAGACTGAATGGGTGCAGGTGATGTTAGTAAGGGTTAAGAGAGCAGAAAGCGTTTGTAAGGGAGAATGAGTTAGTGAGTGCGAGAAGGATTAGTAAGTGTAAAAATATTAGATTACATTTAGATTAAATTTAGATGTATAGTCACATGCATATAAAAATGCAGTGAAAACTGTCTTTTCGCATGTTATATACAAAGTGTCAGCCCGCTCTAGCACCATCTTGAACACTGGATATAATGCAAGATTTTACTGCAATAAAGTTCATCTTTCACATTCCTTCTTGTTCCTGCTCTGTTGCTCCTCCAGTCACTGCTTGGCACTGACTGGGGTCTCCGACGGTTCTGGGGTCTTGGTTGCCGGCCTCTGCCACTTCTACAATCACAACCCTCACATCAGATTTGGAGCCACGGGCCTGGGGACGCGCAGGTTCCATCCATCCTGCTCCCCGTCCGACTTTCCTCCTGATGTTGTCACCGGAGGTGTCACCGCTGTCATCAGGGTCCCCACCATCCCTTTTTGCTCACGCTTCTGCCCCTTCAGACACCTGGCCGGGCCCAGCCGCAGACCTGGAGCCTCAGCTCAGCCTGCCAGCCTGGCTGGACTTGCTTACCTGGAGGGCCCAGACTGGGGTGAAGTTGTGTCCGGCTCATCCTGACATTGTTGCTTCCACCACCGCAGGCCTCCTCCTTTACCCACCACTCTCCAGGTGGAATTACTGGGATTTTCGTGTGTGTCCTCACAATGGGGATGTTCAGCCATGACATCCAATGCAAGAGACAAGACAGACCAAAGCACGGAGTCGTGGCTAAGTGGCTAAGGGGATGGATTGGAAATCCTGTGGCGTTACCCCAGCATTGGCTTGAATCCTGTTTATTATGATCCTCACCTTACTGAAGCAAGCGCCCTGCATTTTATCGTGGTCTTTTTGAGGAAATGTGCAACATTCAAATACATAGGGGAACAGGGAAATCTGAACAAGGAGCTGATGAAAGTGAAACAGTAGGGCTAGAGAGAGTTAAGGAGAGCAGAGGGTAACTTAGAGCAGCAAGTGTTAGTGAGTACAAGGCAAGTTAATGTGTGTTGAGAAACTTACTGAGTGCATGGAGATTTACCGAGTACAGAGGGAGGGTTAATGAAAGCAGCAAGTGTTAGCGGGAAGAAAAAAATAGTGAGAGCAGGGAATGTTAATAAGAGTGGAAAACATTAGTGATCCCACAACACCAGGTTATAGTCCAACAGGTTTAAATCTGTTGGACTATAACCTGGTGTTTTGTGATTTTTAACTTTGTCCACCCCATCCAACACTGGGCACCTCCACATCAACATTAGTGATAGCAGAGACTTCGTGAGGGCAGAGTTTTTGTGAGCAGAGAGTTGATGAGAGGGTAGATGGCTATTGAACGCATAGAGGATTAGTGGGGACAGAGAATTACTGAGAGCAGAGAGATTTAGTGAGTTCCGGAGCAGAGAGAAGGTGAGTGAAATAACAAAAAAAGTAATGAGTTCAGAGTGAGTTAATGACAGCATAGAGACAGCACATTCAAAGATTGAGGAAACATTTCTCTTGGCAAATCAAGAGACAGGGTGCACCTATTCAAAATAGTTGCTCCTCAACAGATTTGGAGCCAATGTCCTTGCAAGGAGATTGTTGGTGTGGGTTCAAATGGAATTGGCAGCTAGAGATGTGCAGCAGCATGTACAAGTCGGAGGGGAGAATAAGGAACTTAAAGAAGTTCGGGTCATAGAGTCATAAAGTCATAGAGATGTACAACATGGAAACAGACCCTTCGGTCCAACCCGTCCATGCCGACCAGATATCCCAACCCAATCTAGTCCCACCTGCCAGCACCCGACCCATATCCCTCCAAACCCTTCCTATTCATATACCCATCCAATTGCCTCTTAAATGTTGAAATAGTACCAGCCTCCACCACATCCTCTGGCAGCTCATTCCATACTTGTACCACCCTCTGCGTGAAAACGTTGCCCTGTAGGTCTCTTTTATATCTTTCCCCTCTCACTCTATACCTATGCCCTATAGTTCTGGACTCCCCGACCCCAGAGAAAAGACTTTGTCTATTTATCCTATCTATGCCCCTCATAATTTTGTAAAGCTCTGTGAGGTCACCCCTCAGCCTCCGATGCTTCAGGGAAAACAGCCCCAGCCTGTTCAGCCTCTCCCTGTAGCTCAGATCCTCCAACCCTGGCAACATCCTTCTAAATCTTTTCTGAACACTTTCAAGTTTCACAACATCTTTCCAATAGGAAGGAGACCAGAATTACACGCAATATTCCAACAGTGGCCTAACTAATGTCCGGTACAGCTGCAACATGACCTCCCAACTCCTGTACTCAATACTCTGACCAATAAAGGAAAGCATACCAAACAACTTCTTCACATCCTATCTCCTGTGACTCCACTTTCAAGGCGCTATGAACCTGCACTCCAAGGTCTCTTTGTTCAGCAACACTCCCTAGGATCTTACCATTAAGTGTATAAGTCCTGCTCTGATTTGCTTTCCTAAAATGCAGCACCTCGCATTTATCTGAATTAAACTTCATGTGCCACTTCTCAGCCCATTGGCCCATCTGGTCCAGATCCTGTTGTAATTTGAGGTAACCCTCTTTGCTGTCCACTACACCTCCAATTTTGGTGTTATCTGCAAACTTACTAACTGTACCTCTTATGCTCGCATCCAAATAATTTATGTAAATGACAAAACGTAGAGGGCCCAGCACCGATCCTTGTGGCACTCCACTGGTCACAGGCCTCCAGTCTGAAAAACAACCCTCCACCACCACCCTCTGTCTTCTACCTTTGAGCCAGTTCTGTATCCAAATGGCTAGTTCTCCCGTATTCCATGAGATCTAACCTTGCTAATCAATCTCCCATGGGGAACCTTGTCGAACGCCTTACTGAAGTCCATATGGATGACATCTACTGCTCTGCCCTCATCAATCCTCTTTGTTACTTCTTCAAAAAACTCAATCAAGTTTGTGAGACATGATTTCCCACGCACAAAGCCATGTTGACTATCTGAAATCAGTCCTTGCCTTTCCAAATACATGTACATCGTGTCCCTCAGGATTCCCTCCAACAACTCGCCCACCACCAACGTCAGGCTCACCTGTCTATAGTTCCCTGGCTTGTCTTTACCGCCCTTCTTAAACAGTGGCACCACATTTGCCAACCTCCAGTCTTCCGGCACCTCACCTGTGACTATCGATGATACAAATATCTCAGCAAGAGGCCCAGCAATCACTTCTCTAGCTTCCTACGGAGTTCTCGGGTACACCTGATCAGGTCCTGGGGATTCATCCACCTTTATGCGTTTCAAGACATCTAGCACTTCCTCCTCTGTAATCTGGACATTTTGCAAGATGTCACCATCTATTTCATTATCGTCTATATCTTCCATATCCTTTTCCACAGTAAATACTAATGCAAAACATTCATTTAGTATCTCCCCCATTTTCTGCGGCTCCACACACAGGCCACCTTGCTGATCTTTGAGGGGCCCTATTCTCTCCCTAGTTACCCTTTTGTCCTAAATATATTTGTAAAAACCTTTTGGATTCTCCTTAATTCTCTTTGCCAAAGCTATCCCATGTCCCCGTTTTGCCCTCCTGATTTCCGTCTTAAGTATACTCCTACTTTGTTTATACTCTTCTTAGGATTCACTTGATCTATCATGTCTATACCTGACATATGCTTCCTTCTTTTTCTTAACCAAACCCTCAATTTCTTTAGTCATCCAGTATTCCCTATACCTACCAGCCTTACCTTTCACCATGACAGGAATATACTTTCTCTGGATTCTTGTTATCTCATTTCTGAAGGCTTCCCATTTTCCAGCTGTCCCTTTACCTACGAACATCTGCCTCCAATCAGCTTTCGAAAGTTCTTGCCTAATACCATCAAAATTGGCCTTTCTCCAATTTAGAACTTCAACTTTTAGATCTGGTCTATCCTTTTCCATCACTGTTTTAAAACGAATAGAATTATGGTCGCTGGCCCCAAAGTGCTCCCCCACTGACACCTCAGTCACCTGCCCTGCCTTATTTCTCAAGAGTAGGTCAAGTTTTGCACCTTCTCTAGTAGGTACACATACTGAATCAGAAAATTGTCTTGTGCACACTTAAGAAATTCCTCTCCATCTAAACCTTTAACACTATGGCAGTCCCAGTCGATGTTTGGAAAGTTAAAATCCCCTACCATAACTACCCTATTATTCTTACAGATCGCTGAGATTTCCTTACAAGTTTGTTCCTCAATTTCCCTCTGACTATTGGGGGGTCTCTCATACAATCCCAATAAGGTGATCATCCCTTTCTTATTTCTCAGTTCCACCCAAATAACTTCCCTGGATGTATTTCCGGCAATATCCTCCCTCAGCACAGCTGTAATGCTATTCCTTAGCAAAAATGCCACTCCCCCTCCTCTCTTGCCTCCCTTTCTATCCTTCCTGTAGCATTTGTATCCTGGAACATTAAGCTGCCAGTCCTGCCCATCCCTGAGCCATGTTTCCGTAATTGCTATGATAGTGGGCGGCACGGTGGCACAGTGGTTAGCACTGCTACCTCACAGCGCCAGTGACCTGGGTTCAATTCCAGCTTCAGGCGGCTGACTGTGTGGAGTTTGCACATTCTCCCCGTGTCTGCGTGGGTTTTTTCTGGGTACTCCGGTTTCCTCCCACTGTCCAAAAATGTGCAGGTTAGGTGAATTGGCCTTGCTAAATTGCCCCTAGTGTTAGGTGCAGGGGTAAATGTAAGGGAATGGGTCAGGGTGGGTGTGCTTCGGCAGGTCGGTGTGGAGTTATTGGGCCGAAGGGCCTGTTTCCACACTGTAAGTAATCTAATCTAATCCCAGTTCCATGGTCCTAACCACGCCCTGAGTTCATCTGCCTTCCCTGTTAGGCCCCTTGCATTGAAATAAATGCAGTTTAATTCATTAGTCCTACCTTGTCCCTGCCTGCCCTGATTGTTTGACTCACTTCTCTTCTCAGTCGATAGGGATAGTATCCCTTGTAAAATAGGGTACTGACTTAAGTGATGTACCAAAGATGTAATGGTGACAGGAGAAAAAATCTTTTACACAGCCGGTCATGACCGTATTGAATGCACCATCAAGAATGTGGTGAACAGAAATAATGTACAATGTATGAGATCAGAACAGGAGATTAACACTAGATACTGATACACATTTAAAATGCTGGTGGGTGCAGGCACAATGGGACGTAACAATTCTGCAGTAACTGCCCCAAGGTACTTTAACAGAGCACAATAAAACGGGCACCAAGCCACAAAAACAGCTATTAGGTCAGATGATCAAAAGCATCAATGAGGCAGGTTTTAAAGGGGGGGGGGTCAGCGAAAGAAGTAAATATATTTAGAAATTCAGAGCTTAGGGAGTTGAAGGCTTAGTCACTAATACAGAATTGATTAAAACTGGTCATGCCTCAAAGGCCAGAATTAAATGAGCACATATCTCAAAGTATTGTGAGTTCTTGAGTTTACTGCACATAAAATAGGGGAGATTAGCTATCAGTGCATTGAAATAGTTAACTCGAGGTAACTAATGGATAAAACCAGGGTATCAGCAGATGATCCGAGATGGACTTGGACTATGTGTTTGCAACCTTGGTGTGATATTTGATTTCAAGTTGATCTTTTGAACATTAATATGCACCATCACTAAGACACAGTCTTTTACTGTGCTCTCAAGCAGGGTGACTGGACTTTAAACTTTAACTCTCTTTACGCCCACAGATGTTGCCAAACCGGGCTTTCTGCAACAATATCGGTTTTTATTCAAATTTCCAGCATCTGCAGTTCTTTGTGTTGGATTGTACAAGAGAAGGAAGTTGTACAATATTACATAGGAGCACATTAAGAAGGGCTGCAAGTTACACAAAGACAAGATTAGAATGCATGTTGTAAAGGTGAAGAGTGAATAGGACTGGTGAGCTGTAAGCACAAATTTCAGATGGGAATATGATGTCATTGCAATAATGGAAATGTGGTGTGTAATTGCCTGACTCTTATGATTCCTTATTGCTTCTTGGATTTGTTTTATCACTTGCCTACTTAAACTTCTGTAGTCAATTTGTTTCGTAATTGTACGTACTACCAGATCCTTGTCATAGGATCCTTAAAATGCAGAAAGTAGCCATGAGGGCCATTGAGTCTGCACTGACACTCGGAAGAGCGTTCTACCCAGACCTCCACAGCCCTGCATTTCCCACGGCTAATCCACCAAGTCTATACATCCCAAGACACAATGGGCGATTTAGCCTGGCCAATCTACTTAACTTGCCCATCCTTGGACTGTGGGAGAAAACCAGAGCACCCACAGGAAACCCACACAAGCACAGGGAGAACATGCAAACTCCACACTGAGCGTTATCCGAGGGTGGAATTGAACCCAGGCCCCTGGTCCAGTGAGGCAGCAATGTTAACCACTGAGCCACTATGCCACCCTAAGTACCACTTTTCACTCAAATTTAATTTGTATCTTTTTTGTCATTCAAGAAGCTCTGGATTTGTTATTGTAACTTTTCCTTTTAAGCAAATATACTTTGACTATACTTGAACGATCTCCTCTTTGAAGGTAACCTATTCTTCGATTATTGTTTTCTAGCCAATCTTTGTTTCCAGTCAATTCGACCTATCTGGATGCTAACATTTTGCAAATCATGTAAGAAGACAGCCTGATCGCTCTGCTCTGCCACAAACCTGACTGCCCCGGACGACCCATCGTCTCAGCCTGCTCCTGCCCCACCGAACTCATCTCCTCCTACCTCGACACGGTCCTGTCCCCATTAGTCCAAGAACTCCCCACCTACGTCCGTGACACCACCCACGCCCTCCACCTCCTCCAGGATTTCCGCTTCCCCGGTCCCCAAAGCCTCATCTTCACCATGGACATCCAGTCCCTGTACACCTCCATCCCCCATCACGAAGGACTCAAAGCACTCCGCTTCTTCCTTTCCCGCCGTACCACCCAGTACCCTTCCACCGACACCCTCCTTCGACTGACTGAACTGGTCCTCACCCTGAACAACTTTTCTTTCCAATCCTCCCACTTTCTCCAAACAAAAGGAGTAGCCATGGGCACCCGCATGGGCCCCAGCTATGCCTGCCTCTTCGTAGGGTATGTGGAACAATCCATCTTCCGCAACTACACTGGCCCCACCCCCCATCTTTTCCTCCGCTACATTGATGACTGTATCGGCGCTACCTCGTGCTCCCACGAGGAGGTTGAACAGTTCATCCACTACACTAACACCTTCCACCCCGACCTCAAATTCACCTGGACAGTCTCGGACTCCTCCCTCCCCTTCCTAGACCTTTCTGTTTCTATCTCAGACGACCGAATCAACACGGACATCTACTACAAACCGACCGACTCCCACAGCTACCTGGACTACACCTCCTCCCACCCCGCCCCCTGTAAAAACGCCATCTCATTCTCCCAATTCCTTCGTCTCCGCCGCATCTGCTCCCAGGAGGACCAGTTCAAAATACGCACAACACAGACGGCCTCCTTCTTCAAGGACCGCAATTTCCCCCCCGACGTGATCGACGATGCCCTCCACCGCATCTCCTCCACTTCCCGCTCCTCCGCCCTTGAGCCCCGCCCCTCCAACCGCCACCAGGACAGAACCCCACTGGTCCTCACCTACCACCCCACCAATCTCCATGTACAGCGCATCATCCGCCGTCACTTCCGCCACCTCCAAACGGACCCCACCACCAAGGATATATTTCCCTCCCCTCCTCTATCAGCTTTCCGTAGAGACCACTCCCTCCGCGACTCCCTTGTCAGATCCATACCCCCCACCAACCCAACCTCCACTCCCGGCACCTTCCCTTGCAACCGCAGGAGGTGCAACACTTGGGCCCACACCTCCCCCTCACTTCTCTCCAAGGCCCCAAAGGAAACTTCCATATCCGCCACAGATTCACCTGCACCTCCACCCACATTATCTACTGCATCTGCTGCAGCCGGTGTGGCCTCCTCTATATTGGGGAGACAGGCCGCCTACTTGCGGAGCGATTCAGAGAGCACCTCTGGGCCACCCGGACGAACCAACCCAATCACCCTGTAGCACAGCATTTCAACTCCCCCTCCCACTCCACCGAGGATATGCAGGTCATTGGACTCATCCACCGCCAAACCACAACAACGCGACGGTCGGAGGAGGAGCGTCTTATCTTCCGACTGGGAACCCTCCAACCACAGGGGATGAACTTGGACTTCACCAGTTTCTTCATCCCCCCTCCCCCCATCTTGTCTCAGCCGAATCCCTCCAGCCCGGCACCGCCTTCCTGACCTGCAGTCTTCTTCTTGACCTCTCCGCCTCCACCCTACTCCGACCTATCACCCTCACCTTGACCTCTTTCCACCTATCACATTTCCAACGCCCCTCCTCCAAGTCCCTCCTCCCTACCTTTTATCTTCTCCTGCTGAACACTCTCTGCTCATTCCTGAAGAAGGGCATGTGCCCGAAACGTCGAATCTTCTGTTCCCTAGATGCTGCCTGACCTGCTGTGCTGTTCCAGCAATAAAGTTTCAGCTTTGATCTCCAGCGTCTGCAGACCTCACTTTCTCCTCTGCCAATGTTAATCAATCTCTTTCCATTCCAATGATCATCTATTTTTCTATTTTTCCCACCAAAGTAGACAATCTATATTTTCAAATTTTATACTCTACCACTGAGAGATGCTTAATTTGCCTGTTCACAGCAGTTCTAGGTAATCACAGAATCTGTGCATAATTAAGGAATAATAACAAAAATCACAATACATATGGTGAAACCTCAGCTGTGCTGTATCATCAGTTTGAACTGGTTTAATTGGTGTGAGGCAGTAAAACCACAGAGTCCCAGGATAATAGAATGAAACAGCGATGACTGTCTTTGTATCTACCATCATTAATTAGAGGTGTCTGGCAGCTCAGTTTGAACTGATGTGAAGTGAATATTTCAGAAGGCTTGTTTCTCACTGGAGACTTTCATCTTTCCTTGTACTAAATACTGGAGGACTGGTGAAGTGTTAATCAGGATTGATTGATCAGTACACATTAATAGAGCCAGCTTACAGATGGGCAACTGTGAAAATAACACTATGTTATCTCCTGTAAATTGCTTTTACTTACTCCAATGGTTGGAAGAAATTTGTAAGCTAAATTTTACTGGTCATTACACTGCACGGTAAGAGACACTGCGATGGTGGGAATGAAAGACATAATTAGATGTTGTGCCCTTGGTACATGATGCCCATTAAATTAAATAATTATTCAGCATCTCCTGAACCGATCAGCCTTGATTCAGATTAGACTGGGTTTATTAGCTTTGTTTCAGCTAGGCGTGCTTCAGGAAATTTGCAGGCAGCAAGGATGATAACAGATCCAAATAGACCTGAGTAACAAGGGGCCATTTAATGTTAATAATCAAAATGAAATCGATGCTTAGGTTGCTGATAAAGTTTTGGCACCTATAGATATGTCATGTTGTTTTCTTTATTATTAATGAATATTATAATGGAACTAACAGCTCTACGTTCATTGAACTACATTAGCTGCTCAAATAATTCCTCAATTTTAAAATTCTTATCCATGTTTTTAAATCCCTCTATGGTCTTGCATGTCCCAATCGCCTCCAGCCATGCAACACTCTGAGAGTGTTGTGCTTCATCTAATTCTGGTGTCTTGAACATTTCTGATTTTAATTACTTCACCTTTGGAGTGGAGGTCCCTGTTTTGTACTGAGGTGGGCAAGGTCAGAAGTTGCCTGATGAAGGAGCATCGCTCTGAAAGCTTGTGATTTCAAATAAACCTGTTGGACTATAACATAGTGTCATGTGACTTCTGACCTTGCCTACCTTTGGAGGCCATGCCTGCAGCTACCTATGGCCCAAATTCTGGAAGTCTCCCCTTATAATTGTTGCTGTTATATTACTGCTGCATACAGGATAAATTATTTGCTTTTTGTATTAACTAACTTTGCGAACTGATGCAAAGTGATGCAAATGTGGCACTGTTATGATCATTGCATTTGCATTTCACAGCATAAAAGATTTTATTTCTGATATCTGTTATCTTCCACACCACCTGCCCAGCCATAATTTGCTTCTACTCCTCGTTTGCCACTCATTTTGAACTGACTGCTTTCCTGCTGTTTTCTTAGAAATGTCTCTCTCCAGTAAATCTATCATTTCTCTCTCTGTCTGTCTTTTGGGATTTTCAAATACGTCTGTTTGACACATGCCACTCTTTCCTTCCACGATCCTGAGGCAGTTGTTGTTTGTTTACCTCCAATCACAAAATACCCCTTTGTTGATTCCTCCTTCAAAAGGCTTTTCTCATCCATTTCTCCAGTCTTTGTATTAACTGTTTATTGTGTGACACTCTCCCAGGCCACCTTCCTCACTAAAATGTTCTCCCTCCTCTTCCTCCTTTGTTATAGAGTCATAGCGATGTACAGCACAGAAACAGGCCCTTTGGTCCAACTTGTTCATGCTGACCAGTTATCCCAAATTAATCTAGTCCCATTTGCCAGCACTTGGCTCATATCCCTCTAAAGCCTTCCTAGTCAAATACCCATCCAGATGCCTTTTAAATGTTGCAATTGTACCAGCCTCCACCACTTCCCCTAGCAGCTCATTCCATACATGCACCACCTTCTGTGTGAAAAAGTTGCCCCTTAGGTCCCTTTTAAATCTTTCCCCTCTCATCTTAAATCCATGCCTTCTAGTTCTGGACTCCCCCATCCCAGGGAAAAAGACCTTATTTATTTATCCTATCCATGCCCCGCATGATTTTATAAACCTCTATAAGGTCATCCCTCAGCCTCTGATGCCCCAAGAAAAACAGCTCCAGCCCAGCTTCTTTTGTTCTAAGCTACTCCTAATTCAATGAAGATTTCACCTGAGGTTAAAACCCTCGGGATTCCTCTCCTCAGACCGCTCTGCTCTTCTATCCTTAGCAAATCTTAGACATTGTGACAATTCACCCATCCCTTTAGCTATCTCATTTCTCCTGGCCCTCCACGTCCTGGCCCTCAATCAGTGACCAAACGATCTTTGTGATCGCTTCCTTAACTGCATTATTATCTATAACTTGCTACTTCCCCTAACCCTAACACCAGCATTATTAATTCCACAACTAATCCACACTCCAGAACGAAGAGCCCTGAATGGTATATTCTTGTAAGTCAGGTTGTGAAAGGTAGAAGTGGAATCAATCGTTTTATATTTTTCTAATCAACCAATTCAGAGCTGTTACCTCTGGAGCCGATGGGACTTGAACCTGGGCCTCCCAATTCAGGGGCAAGGACACTACCACTGTGCCACAAGATAGTCCTTTATGTACAAACATGCATTTCCTGGCCCCAACAACCACAATTTTGGTCTGTTCATATTTGTAAGAGCACAAGTGAATCCCAAGTTAATATCCAACATCAGGATACAGTTACATACAATTGATGTTAAGTTAACACCAGTTGCTCACCTAGCTGTGTTGTTAGAGGACGGATCTCTTAATCTCGGGATGATGGATTTGAGCTCCAAATTGGGGCCATCCTTTTAAGAGCTCTTGTGGTGCAGTTTGAATGCCTTTACTTTTGAGTTTAAGTCCCATTTGCCCCAGATTGTGTTATCACATTTCCTAATAGCCTGATCAAAATAACAAGTAACACCAGTTGTCTCTTCATTGCCTGCTATTGAAGTACCTATGAATGTCTGTTGGCAATGGCCATGCCTTCATGACTGTGTGATCGTGCAGGATGCAGCAGACCACAGCAAACTCTGCTGAATAGTGAAGGACTCGTTGCAGGCTGCAGAACCATTACTCCAGGACATTGGGAGTTTGAGCCATGATGTTTCTTATAGCTGCAAGGTTCATATTCTGGGCAAGTTGTCATTACCTAGTTCGGAGAGGGAACAGTACATAAATCAAGTGCATAGAGCGTATCCCTTATCTCCAAACAACAAACTCTCTTGTTGGTTGTAGTAGCCCGAAGAGAGTGTGAATATTTGAGGGCTTCAGGCTGAAGGTATTGTGGCAGTGACTAAGATAACAGTCATTCATTGACATGTTTCTGTGGGCCCGGTTGCACACTAACTATGTGGTTCTGCTAAATCTCATTAAATACTGAGTCCACAGAATCAAGTGCATATAGTCAATGGTTCCATTAACCATTGGGAGTGCTGAACACTGGCAGGGCCATCTGCTCATGGTCCCCTCGGCTAAAGTTGATAACAAGAATTCTTTCCTTGTGCCATACAGAGCTTTTGTCATCACTTTAATGCACTCACGAATAGCACACTGAGAAATATTCGTTGCGTTGACTGACCACTTTCTATCCTGGAGGATTTGCTTGCGTTAAGGGCAATGATGAGATTGGCAACTAGTAGAATTGCCATTCTTGCCCTGATAGCAGCTAAAGGATCTGTTGAAGGAAGTGACATATTTAAATGACTACTTTATTGGTGAACAGTAGACAGCTTACACAGATCAAAGTGGAGATAGGATCTTATCTTCAGAATGTAGGGTCAGACCTTGCCTTTAACTCCCACCCTTGCTGTACAGCATTGTCTCTCTACAAACCTGAGCTTCACATCTCTGTTATGGTGCAGGCCAAGATGCACTATAAGTAAAGCCTCCATGACTTCAGGAATTAGATTCTGGAAGGATTTTCTCTTGGTTGGGATGTCTGGGGTCACAGTCTCAGAATAAGGGATTGAGGGTACTGAGATGAGGAGAAACATCTTCACGCAAATAATTGTGAATCTTTGGTACCTTCTGTTCCAGAGGTTATTAGATTTTTTGGATCTTGTATATAAGACCATAAGATATAGGATAGGAATGAGCTATTTGACTCATCAAATCTGCTTTTCTGTTCGATCTTGGCTGATAAGTGTAACAACACAATTTTCCTGCTTCCTCCCTGTAACCTTTGATTCCCCTACTTATCGCGAACCTATCTATCTCTGTCTTAAAAACAGTCAATGACTTAGCCTTCTGCAGCAATGAGTTCTACAGATTCACCACCCTCTGGTTGAAGAAATTCCTTCTCATCTCAGTTCTAAAAGGACACCTCCTCACTCTGAGGCTGTTCCATCAGAGGTAAAAACAATGACTGCAGATACTGGAAACCAGATTCTGGATTAGTGGTGCTGGAAGAGCACAGCAGTTCAGGCAGCATCCAAGGAGCTTCGAAGCTCCTTGGATGCTGCCTGAACTGCTGTGCTCCTCCAGCACCACTAATCCAGAAGCTGTTCCATCAGATCCTAGTCTCTTCTTCTAGTAGAAACATCTTCTCCACATCCACATTGTCCAGGCCTCTTAGTATTCTGTAAGTTTCAGTCAGATTCCCCTCATCCTTCTAAAGTCCACTGAGTACAGACCCAGAGTCCTCAACTGCTCCCCATATGACAAGCACTTCATCCCTGGGATCATTCTTGTAAACCTCCTCTGGTCTCCCTTCAACACCAGCACATCCTTCCTTAGATGTAGGATGCAAAACTAATCACAACATTCCAAATGTGATCTCACCAGAGTCTTAAACAGCTTCATCATTCCAGAGATACTATACTATCATTGCATTTGCCTTCCTAACTGCCAACTGAACTTGTATGCTAACTTCAAAAGACCCTGAACTCAGATTCCCTTTGTGCTTCAGATTTCTGAAGCTTTACTCCATTTTTTAAAAATAGTCTACATCTCTATTCTTCCAACCAAAGTGCATTTTCTCACATTTTCCCATCTGCTACTTCTTTGCCCCATTTCCTAACCTGTCCAGGTCCTTCTGCAGCCTCTCCACTTTCTCTTCCTCCACCCATCTTTGTGACATTTTCAAACTTAGCAACAATACCCTTGGTTCCTTCATTCATATTATTAATGTATAACAGTTATAGTTCTGCTCCCAAATCAAACCCCTGTAGAACTACTTTATTCACCTGATGCCATCTTCAAAAAGGACCTTTTACCTAATTTCTGCCCACTAATTAATAAGTTAATATAGAAGCATGATGCAATGTTGAAATTCCCCAATAGTGGAACATATATTTGCAAAGGTTGATACAAAATGCAAATGTATTTCATACCTTTGCGTGAGATAACATTTTATTTGTTTGAGGTTATTCTGGTAGTTAAGTACATTGTGCATTGGCTTATATAATTAGATTATTAGTTTGTTGCCATATTTCATCACCTATAGGCATTGCTTATGCCTGGCAATCACACTAGATTGAGAATCACAAAACTACTGGCTTGTTGTCTCTACAGTCTAACAAAAAGATCAGAAGTACCCGAGGAAGCTGTGAGTATAAGTTATTCTATTGGCTTTGTTTTATGGTGTGTTCATTTTTTCTGAGTAGTTAATAAATGCAACACGAATGAGTCTCTTAATCCAAACAACCAGTGTTATTAAAATGTGATTGAATAAAATTGATTGCTATATTATTTTAAAAATTAAAATTCCCTTGAATCAAACTCACAGGTTTTGCAAAGCAACATTTCCAGCATTGCAAATGACATACTTCTTTTTTATGATGCTAACTTCAATAATTGATTTGTTCTCTATGGTCAGTTAAATTATTCAAACATTCATTTCTGATGTATAATCAATATTTGTTAAAAAAAATCAGTTTTTAAATAGGATTTATTCAGTCACAGGGAACTTTACTGGGTCAACTTTGTCTCTTCATATTATAGTTCTAACTAACAGTTATTGCTTAAACAATATAAGAAAAAACAGATGAACCAACATTTGGATTGATACATGAATGAAAAAGGTTTAGAGAGATATGAGCCCAGAATAGGCAAATCAGATTAGTTTAGTTTGGGAAACTTGGGTTGGCATGGACAAGTTAGACCGAAGGGTTTGTGACTCTATAATTTGATGGTCATTTGTCTTATTTAATATTATTGGATCTTGATGCATTCAAATGTTACAGTTGGCCCAGGGTGAAGATCCCTAATTCATTACACTTCCAGCTGGGATGCCCCTAAATAGTTATGCTCCTGTGTGAGTGGGAATGAACTGCCCTCTTTTCTTACATAACGTCTCCATCTTGTTTAGTTGCAACAAGGTCAATTAATAAAAACAATCACTTCCCCTGTGGATACCTTTACCTGCCCAAATATTTGGTGCAGCGGTGGTGTCCCTACCCATTGACCATGGAGGTCTGGTTTAAGTCCCACCGGCTCTCGAGGTGTGTAATAGCATCTCTAAACTGGATGATTAGAGAAAAATAGGTATAACTTTGTTTTAAAAGGTGTCAATGTAACCAGGCTTTCTCAAATTAAAGAAAGACTGAATTTATTAGCTAGTAAAATTCAAGAATAGATAATATAATGTCACTTACACATTAGAAATGAGATGCGAATCTAAAAAGTAAAAATAGAATGAGAACATAGGAATCAGACTTTGGCTTGTCCAAGACAAATGAATTGTGAAACATTGTGGCTAATAAAGTGGATGATTCCAATTGCACTGACTTTGGAAGTTAAGTAGTTGTTTGGAGCTGAAAATGTGTTGCTGGAAAAGCGCAGCAGGTCAGGCAGCATCCAGGGAACAGGAGAATCGACGTTTCGGGCATAAGCCCTTCTTCAAGAAGGCCTGAAGAAGGGCTTATGCCCGAAACGTTGATTCTCCTGTTCCCTGGATGCTGCCTGACCTGCTGCGCTTTTCCAGCAACACATTTTCAGCTCTGATCTCCAGCATCTGCAGACCTCACTTTCTCCTCAGTTGTTTGGAGCTTTTTGGTTTTGCAGTTAGCTGAAAGGAGTTTATTGTAGTTTCCTTCAACAGCAACTTTGCTTATGACTTGTTTTCAGCAACGAGAGAGTGAGTGAGAGAAACATTGGGCAAAATCTTATGAAGGTACAAACAACATGGGTTATGGCAAGATGTGTGACAGAATCGGACAAAACAAGTCCGGCAAGATCCGTCTCAGTGACAGAAGGCCATCGTGCCATCTATACCTTTCACAAGTGGTGTGGTGAGTTTCTCACCAGGCAGTGACGAGTTGTCAATTCAGGGGGATTATTACTTGGTAAACAAATTGTTGATGGGGCAATTGACCTCATTAACGTATCTTACAAGTGTACTGAACAAGCTAGACATTGAGAATTCTCGATATGGAAATCAAAGCAGCTACCTGACGAAGTCAGCTCACTGCTTTTTCTGAATAACCTCATGTAAGACATTGTGCACCAACATCTCAGGGCACACTCCAAGGGCACCGGTTACATGTACCCCATTTTCATGGATATTGCATCCATTATGTACCAGCTTCTAACAATCATTCTGGCAAACCTGCAATCCATGTGTAGGATACATCTACTCTTTAATGCTGGAGCTGTGCCATTGTCATTACAGTTGGATCTCTAGGCTCAACTCTTGCTGTCGTGGTGCTCACTCACTCTGAGCATACCTGGGTGCTCACAAAACCCTGTGATTAATAGGCACTATCTACATCCCCAATCATTGACATCTGACATTTATCAATCCCTCCCACTACACACCTCTCTGATCCACTGCAGAGTCTGTTGGAGATGCTATCTGGCGCTGAGCAAGACAGAGGTTATTTGCAGCTGGTATTGAGCTTTATCACAAGGTACCTGCTCCCACCTCCATGTTGAGAATTTTTGATGTCTATTTGTTCAGCGTGTTTGCTAAGTTCAGAAGCTGAATATTAATGAGGTGGTTAATTAATATTGATAACAAATTTTGATCCTCTTTAATTGGCAGCTCGCTGTTGTGTGGTAAGAAACTTGTCTTGACGAAATCTGCAGTCCTCACTTTCTCCTCCTTGAGGAAATTGCTAACCTACATTTTCATTATTCAGGTTAACATTTGAGTTCATAAAGCATTTCTTCCAGGAAAATCTCAAAACCATGGAGGCGATGCTTCTTGTAATTGTGGCAGTCTCTCTTCTGATACCACCTTTGAAGTCTCAGTCATTCGTGAGTAAATGGTCTTTCTATTTAAAATTAATCGGGTCCAATGCAAGTGTGGCACTCGCGATCCTTGCTGATTTTCCACAGAGCAATGTTACATATTTCTGGTAGGCTACCCAGATCTATGGAAGGAGATATCTATAATACGACAAAGATGTGGTTACAGTGCAATTTAGCTGATAGCTATCAAAGCTGGCTCTCAAAATTATTTTCTCAAAAATTTCCAAAATACCATTTGATTGAATGACATAGAGGATGCGTAGGGCAGCTATCACAACATGTTGAGATTTAGTCAGTGCACGTCTATAAATGAAATTACGAACAAAACCTCATTCTCCTTTATGTCATTACCTGCAAGGGTGAACATTTTATCATAGAATCCCAACTGTGTGGAAACAGGCCATTCTCCAAAGAGCATCCCACCCAGACTCACCACACCCCCTCACCACCCACCCCCCAACCTATCCCTGCTTCTCCCATGGCTAATCCAGCTAACCTACAAATCACTGGACACTATGGGTAACTTAGCATGGCCCATCCACCTAACCTGCACGTCTATGGGCTGTAGGAAGAAACTGGAACACCTGAGAGGAAACCCAAGCGGACACAAGGAGAATGTTGCTTGGGTTTAGTGGTCTGCCAGAAAGAATGGGGAGCAAATCAGCTGAATACAGAAGGGAATAAAGTGCCAAATAATGAAACATCACAGGCAAAGCAAGCAAATGTAATATAGTATTCTCTATGAGGTTGGCAGACAAAAGAATATGTAGAGTTTGATGGAAACATTAAACCAAAATGGTATAAAATCTGACAGATGGTATGAAGGCACTAATTGCATTATGATTGAATCCATGAAAGAATCCCACATAAAGGATACCAGGGAAATAATGGTAACATCGCTGGACTAACCCTCCAGAACTCTAAGCTATTGTTCTAAGCCTATGGGTTTGAATCCCACCAGGCAGATGGTGACATATATATTCAATAAAATCTGGAATAAAGAACTGACTTAATGGTGACCTGTAATTTCTGTTGATTGTCATAAAAACCCAACTGGTTTAGGGAAGGAAACCTGCTATCATTACCTGGTCTGGCATACCTGCAACTCCAGACCCACAGTATTGTGATTGACTCTTTGCTGCCCTCTGGGCAATTAAGGAGGAGCAATAAATGTTGCAATACCCACATCCCAGGATTTTTTAAAAACAGGTTGATTAATTAATATGGTTGTATTGATGTTTCTATTGATGACAGGAAACAATGGAGAGAATTAGTAGAACTGCAGTTTCTGGGGAACCCTACTTCCACTGGTATAATGATGAACTAAATACAGTATAGTGGGCGGCACAGTGGCACAGTGGTTAGCACTGCTGCCTCACAGCACCAGAGACCCGGGTTCAATTCCCGACTCAGGTGACTGACTGTGTAGAGTTTGCACATTCTCCCTGTGTCTGCGTGGGTTTCCTCCGGGTGCTCCGGTTTCCTCCCACAATCCAAAGATGTGCAGGTCAGGTGAATTGGCCATGCTAAATTGCCCGTAGTGTTAGGTAAAGGGCTAAATGTAGGGGTATGGGTGGTTTACGCTTCGGCGGGTCGGTGTAGACTTGTTGGACCGAAGGGCCTGTTTCCACACTGTAAGTAATCTAGTAATCTAGTATACTGCATATACATTTCAATATGAGCTGTGAAAATTTCTGGTATTGAATATGATTCATTATCCAAGTAAATTGCATTTGAACATAATGTGTGCTACATGGTATATGTTGGTACGTATGTTGTACATAACTTTTCATCTGCTTGAGGATCTCTTTCAGATCTTTTAAACGGCCGTTAACTGGTTCGTCAGTAGTTTCACTGACCATCTTAAAATAATTTATTTGATTAGATTGCTTGAAATTGGATGGCTTTTCTGATTGGCCATTCTGAATATTGTTGGATACCTATCCAAATTAATCATGAAGAATTATTGTTGTCTTACCTTCTGTTTTCTGCCACATGAAATCTATAGAAAAATGTCAAGTATTCGAAAACCAAATCCTTCATTCTTATGTTGTTGGTCATTTGTACCGTTTGTAGGGTGACTTTTGCCTAAAGGATAAAAATTCTGTACCGACAGCTGCAAACACTGGTAAGAAGTAAAATTCATCCATTTATATTGTCCAGTGATTAAAGTACTATTGTAAAACCTAAAATAATTTCCTATTATCTTAGCATCAGCATATTCAATACCTTGCAAATAACAGAGGTTAGACACTTAAAATATGGTACCATTGGTACCAAACTCCTGCTCAAGTTTGAATTTTACTCTATTTTGAACAATAGCATGAGGTAGTATAATCAGTTACAACAACAACACTAAATTTATGTAGTAGACATCTGGCTGTTTGGGCAGCTCAGTCAGTTCAGGCTATTCCTGTTTGGTTATGGTCAAGGGTCATAGAAACACAGACACACAGAAACTAGGAGTAAGAGCAGATATATTGCTCTCTGGTTTGCCATTCAATATGGTCATGACTGATCCTCTATACCAACGCGTTCTCCCATGCCCATTGATGCCTTTATTATCTAAACATGTATCAATCTCTTTCTTGAATATGTTCAATGTCTTGGCTTTCTGTTACAGACTATTCCATAGGTTGACAAACCTGTGAGTGAAAAGATGTTCCCTTTTCTCAGTCCTAATTTTCCTATCCTGTACCCTGACAGAGTGACTCCTGGTTCTAGACTCCTTGAGTAGGGGAACACTCTCCCTGCATCTGCTCTCTCCAGTTAAAATTTTATATGTTTCAATCAGATCAACTTTTATTCTTCTCAACTCTAGTGAAGACAGGACCAATTGAACCAATCTCTTTTCATTGTCCAGTCCTGCCAAACTCCGGTAGCAGCTTAGTGAATCTGCGCTGCATTCTCTCAATGACAAATAGACATAGACATAGATATAGACATAGAAAAGTACAGCACAGAACAGGCCCTTTGGCCCACGATGTTGTGCCGAGACTTGATCCTAATGTAAAATATAGTAACAACCTACACGCCACTCAAGTCACTGCTATCCAGGTGCATGTCCAGAAGTCACTTAAATGTCTCCAATGACTCTACTTCCACTACCACCGCTGGTAAAGCATTCCATGCATTTACAAATCTCTGTGTAAAAAAACCTATCTCTGACATCTTCTTTATACCTTCCTCCTAATATCTTCAAATTATGACTTCTCGTACCAGTCAATCCTGCCCTGGGGAAAAGTCTCAGGCTATTGACTCTATTTCTCTCATTATTTTGTGCACCTCTATCAGGTCTCCTCTCTACCTCCTTCCCTCCAGAGAAAAAGTCCGAGCCTATTCAACCTTTCTTTATAAGGCAAGCCCTCCAGTCCAGGCAGAATCCTGGCAAACCTTCTTTGCACTCTCTCCAAAGCCTCTGTATCTTTCCTATAGTAGGGCAACCAGAACTGGACACAATATTCCAAGTGTGGTCTCACACCAGGGACTTATAGAGCTGCAGCAAAACCTCACGGCTCTTAAATTCTATCCCCCTGTTAATGAAAGCCAAAACACCATATGCTTTCTTAACAACCCTATCCACTTGGGTGGCAACTTTGAGGGATCTATGTACTTGCACACCCAGATCCCTCTGTTCCTCCACACTGCCAAGAATCCTGTCTTTAATCCTATATTCAGCATTCGAGTTCGACTTCCAAAATGCATCACTTTGCATTTATCCAGGTTGAATTCCATCTGCCATTTCTCAGCCCAGCTCTGCATCCTGTCTATGTTGCGCTGCAGTCTGCAGTAGCCCTCTAAACTATCAACGACACCTCCAACCTTTGTGTCATCTGCAAATTTACTAACCCACCCCTCAACCTCCTCATCCAAGTCATTTATAAAAACTACAAAGAGCAGAGGCCCAAGTACAGAGCCCTGCGGAACCCCACTCAACACTGACCTCCAGACAGAATACTTTCCATCTACAACCATTCTCTGCCTTCTGTCAGTCAGCCAATTCTGAATCCAGATAGCCAAATCTCCCTGTATCCCATACGTCCTGACTTTATGAATGAGCCTACCATGGGGAACCCTATCAAATGCCTTGCTGAAATCCATACACCACATCCACTGCTCGACCATCGTCGACCTGGCTTGACACCTCCTCAAGGAACTCAATAAGATTTGTGAGGCATGACCTGCCCCTCACAAAGCCATGCTGACTGCCTTTAAACACACTATGCTTTGCCAAATAGTCATAAATCCTATCCCTCAGAATTCTTTCCAAAACTTTGCTGACCACAGGCGTAAGACTGACTGGTCTGTAATTGCCAGCGATTT
Source organism: Chiloscyllium plagiosum (assembly GCF_037043375.1). Taxonomy (NCBI): domain Eukaryota; kingdom Metazoa; phylum Chordata; class Chondrichthyes; order Orectolobiformes; family Hemiscylliidae; genus Chiloscyllium; species Chiloscyllium plagiosum. Next base: position 12,106,064 of record NW_028270141.1, on the reverse strand, counting down.
CCCTATTCCCCTTCTTGAAAAGAGGAACAACATTCGCCTCCTTCCAATCCTCCAGTACGACTCCCGTGGAGAGTGAGGAGGCAAATATCATCGCTCGTGGCTTAGCAACCTCCTTTCTCACTTCCCAGAGCAACCTATTATAAATCTGGTCTGGCCCTGGTGACTTATCAATCTTAATGTTTTCCAAAATTTCTAGCACATCAACCTCATCAATCTTGATCTGGTCAAGACTGTATTCCAGCTCCTCTAAGTTATCATTTATAACAAGTTCCCTTTCCTTGGTGAAAACCAAAACAAAAAACTCATTTAGGGCTTCCCCTATCTGCTCAGACTCCACGCACAAGTTCCCTATGCTATCCCTGATTGGCCCTACCTTCTCCCTGATCATTCTCTTATTCCTCACGTATGAGTAAAATGCCATTGGGTTCTCCCTAATCCTTCTTGCCAAGCCTTTCTCGTGCCCCTTCCTGGCTCTCCTCAGTCCATTTCTGAGCTCCTTTCTAGTAAGCCTGTAATCCTCTCAAGTTGTGCTGGATCCTTGTTTCCTCCACCTTACATAAGCTGCCTTCTTCCTTTTGACAAGAGTTCCTCTGTTCTCATCATCCAAGGTTCCTTAATCTTACCCCTTCTTACCCGCCTCAGAGGAACAAATTTGTGCATCACTCACAACTGCTCCTTAAATGGTCTCCACATGTCTGCTGTGCCCTTTCTGTGGAACAATTGCTTCCAGTCTATACTTCCCAACTCCTGTCTGATAGCGTCATAATTTCCTTTTGCCCAATTGAATATCTTCCTTCGGTAATTGCTCCTTTCACTTTCCAAGGCTATGCTAAATGTGAGGCAGTTGTGATGTCTGTCACCAAAGTGCTGTCCCACCGCGAGATCTGACACCTGTCCTGGCTCATTGCCGAGCACTAAATCCAAGATGGCCTCTCCCCTCGTCAGTCTGTCTACATACTGAGTAAGGAAACCCTCCAGAACACACCTGACAAAAACGGCTCCATCCAAACCATCTACATTTAGGAGGTTCCAGTCGATATTGGGAAAGTTGAAATCACCCATAACAACAACTTTGCTACTTTGGCATTTTTCCAGAATCTGCCCACCTATGAGTTCTTCAATCTCTCTACTGCTATTAGGTGGTCTGTAGAAAACCCCCAATGGGGTGGCTGTTCCCTCGCTGTTCCTAACTTCCGCCCATACTGACTCAGTAGACAAACCTTCCCCAACAACCTTCGTTTCTGTAGCTGTGACACACTCTCTGATTAGCAATGCTACACCCCCACCTCTTTTTCCACCCTCCCTGTTATTTTCAAATGTTCTAAACCCTGGAACATCAAGCAACCATTGCTGCCCCTGTGAAACCCACGTCTCCATTATGGCCACAACATCGTAGTCCCAAGTACTGATCCATTCTCTAAGTTCGTCACTCTTATTTCGGACACTCTTTGCATTAAAGCAGACACACTTTAACCAATCCCTTTGTTCCATCGCTTGAGAAACATTTCTTTTAGATTCAATATATCCTGTCACTGTCACGTCTGCAACTGACCCCCTCTCAGACATGTGGCTCTGATTCCCACCCCACCCTGCCAAATTAGTTTCAACCCTCCTGAATCACACGAGCAAATCTCCCACTCAGGACATTTCTACCCCTCCAGTTCATATATCCTCTCTTAGATCAGGAGACCAATCTGCACACAATATCCCAGGCGTGAATTAGATCAAACAATGCCAGCCCACCTCCTTTCTCTATTTGTCTGTCCTTCCTAAATATTGAATACGTTTGAATGTTCAGTTTCCATCCTTGGTCACCCTCGAGTCATATGTCTGTAATTGCAATTGTGCCATAAGTATGTCTATCTATTTGCACTGTTAATTTATCTGCCTTATTTGAAAGCCCTGCATACTAAGACACAATACCTTTACACTTAACATTTTAACATTCTTAGTTATCTTTATTTTCTACTTTAGCCCTTTATCTCTACATTGCACTGTTGCTTTTTACTTTTCTGAGTTTCATTTCTCTCCTTGTTTCCACCTTCTCTGTCTCCCTGTTAAAGTTCTCATCCCCCTGCCATTCCAGTTTAAACCCTCCTTGATAGCACCAGATTCAAATCTCTAATCCCAAAGAAATTGGCCTTAGTCCTGCCCAGCTGCAGCCTATTTTGTTCAGACTGGTCCCACCATATCCAGAACTGGTCTTAATATCCCCTCAATCAGAATCCCAACCCATAGACCATTCATTCAGCTACATGTATTCATCTGATATATCCTGTTATTCGTAGGCTTGCTGACATGTAGCACTGGTAGTACTGCTGAGATTATTACTTTTAAGATCCAACTTACTAACTTAAGCCCTAACTCACTATACATTCAGCTTTGAGGACCCTATCCTTCTTTATCTGTGTTATTGATACAATATATACAATTAGTAGTCCCATTTCAAATAGCCTCTTCAAGATATCCTTGACCCTGGCACTAGATAGATAAAATGCCATCTGGAAATCTATTTTGTGGCTGCAGACATGTCAGTCTGTTCACTTTATTATTGATTCCCCAATCACTAGCACACTGCCAATCTTCTTCGTTTTTATGCACTGGAGACTTCTGTGGTGCAATGAACCTGACGATCATCCATCCCCTTTCTGTCTGTTCAAGTTTTACCTGCAGAGTGAGCACCTCACTGAACGTGCTGTCCTTGATAATGTTAGCTCTTCAGATACCCTATAGTGAGCCTATGTACAGCTCCAATCCTGCAATGGTGTTAGCCAGTAGTTGCATCTGGATACATTTCTGGCACACATGGTTGCCAGGGACACTGGATATGTCTGTAACTTCCCACATTGTGCAGAAGAAGCATGTCACAGGTCTGAGCTGTGCTGCCATGAATTCCCTTTAGAGTAAACATCTTAGTTATTCCCTTTAAAGAATATTAATTACTCTAGGGATGCTTTTCCACTCCAAACACTCCCATTCCAGTCCAAAGTTCCTACCTTGATTTGTTAAACTACTGGACTGCAGCAATTTAATTCATTGGAAAAGTGGAAGTATTTAACCTGACCCTACTCTGGATGCTGCTGGACCTATTTACCAACATACTCTACCAGCAATGTCATCACTCTCCACTCATGCAAGCATGACAAGCTGACTGTCTGCAGTAAGCAGCAAGGTGAGACAGAAGTATTGTGAGCCTTTAAAGTACTGCTGAGGGGGGGGGAAAGTACAAGTAGACACAGCAGGGATACTGTGAGTGTTCCGGAAGGTGTGAATGAGTGAACACTGAGAGAGTGATTCCTAAGATATGGCCTGTTCCAATCTGTGAGCTGGACACCTGCTCCTCATTACAAAGTGCTCTTGCTAGCTACATTCCAATGATGGGTACCAGTCCACTCCAGAATGCAGCATTGGAGTACAGCACTGTAAGTGGTTTGGAAGTGTACTTTGTGATGCGGAAAGGCTGGTACATGTCAGATGGCACTATCTATGTGGCTGCTACCTATAATGCGTGCCGTGAGACGCTGGTGTCAAGTGTCTAAGACAGAGGTCTGGAGGAGCAAGCAGTGAGGTGGAGACTTTGGGTATCTGTTTGGCCTTTCATGCCAAGAATTCACAGCATCTAGTTTCTAACTGATGTGTGAGAGATGGCACACTGCACATTAATGAGGTAAGATTAAGTAATAATTTATAGGCCACTCGCCACTCACTGGTCAGAGTCCCATCTTAATACCAAGGGCTTAGCAAGAGAATGCAATGTTTTGGCCTTGATGTTAAGAAGGGCCTCACTGGACGTCTCACCTGATTTTTATAAATTTCTCTCCATAGCCCATGTCATTCACAGAATGGGAAGATTCCAAGCACAAAATCTGTGCAGTCATAATTCTAAACTAAATGGACAGTGTACAAATGTTTGTGATTTATGGGAAGAAGGTTGGGCAAAGCTTCTTTTCCTAAAACTTCAAATTTGTATTCCAGATAATGGTACTTCCAGTTATCTGTTTCAATTGACATGTTTTGTCAAACTAGCAATGTACTAACTATTGCAGTTTACACAATGTAATGTTGGATATTAACCAAAGGTAGAGGGATTTTTGTAGTCAAGCTGAAAGAGTTCCAAAAATGGCATTACCCAGAGTTAGAGTCACAGATGTGCAGCGCAGAAACAGACCCTTCAATCCAACTCGTCCATGCTGACCAGATACCCTAACCCAATCTAGTCCCACTTGCCAGCACTTGACCCATTATCCCTCTTAATCCTTCCTATTCATGTATCCATCCAGATGCCTTTTAAATGTTGTAATTATATCATCCTCCACCACTTCCTCTGGCAGCTCATTCCATACATGCTGCACCATCTGCATGAAAAGGTTGCCCTTAGGTCCTTTATATATCTTTCCCCTCTCACCCCAAACCTATGCCCACTAGTTCTGGACCCGCCCACCCCAGGGAAAAGACCTTGTTCATTTATCCTATCCATAATCCTCATAATTTTGTAAACCTCAATAAGGTCACCCCTCAGCCTCCGACGATCCAGGAAAAACAGCCCCACCCTGTTCAACCTCTCCCTACAGCCCAAATCCTCCAATCCTAACAACATCCTTGTAAATCTTTCCTGATCCTTTTCAAGTTTCACAGCATCTTTCAAATAAGAAGGAGACCAGAACGGCACACAATATTCCAAAAGTGGCCTAACCAATGTCCTGTAGAGCTGCAACATGACCTCCCAACTCCTATACTCAGTGCTCTGATCAATAAGGAAAGCATACTAAATGACTTCTTCACTATCCTATCGACCTGTGACTCTACTTCAAGGAACTATAAACCTGCACTCCAAGGTCTCTTTGTTCAGCAACACTCTCCAGGACCTTCCCATGAAGTGTATAAGTCCTGTCCTGATTTGATTTCCACAAATGTAGCACCTCGCATTGATTTAAATTAAACTCCATCTGCCACTCCTTGGCCCATTGGCCCATCTGATCAAGATCCTGTTGTACTCTGAGGTAACCTTCTTCACTGTAAGAAACAAAACTCACATATTAATAAATTTCAGTTCGAGTCAAATTCTGAAGCAGCGGATTTTATTGATACGTACTTGCAAGAACGGGTGCCTAACGAGTAAGCATCTAACGAGGGTTACATTCTGATTTATGCTGTTCAGCTGCGTCTCTCAGTCCTCCCCTTTCACCCCATTGGTTACTTTTATTGTAGCGCGTGGCCTATCACAAGCTCTAGCTTCACTCCACCTTTGTCTAGCTTCTCTCCGCCTCTGTTTACTTCTCCCATTACTCTAAGCCTGTCACCCCTTCCTCTTGTTTATCTCATTCCTTATATATGACTATCCTGGCCTAGTTTGCTGTCTTCGTGCGATCATCGTGCCAAACTAAATTCCATCCATTGGCCACATCCCTCCTGCGACTGGCACACTATTCTCCTGTTACTGGTACATTCCGCTACACGGTCACTCTGCCCTATTAGTCATAGATAATTCTATCTGTTTTCACTTCTTCTGTTTCCCTATGCCTGGTATATCCTGCTGCACGGTCGCTCTGCCCTATTAGTCATAGATAATTCTACCTGTTTTCGCTTCTCACTGTTTAGAATTGGCATGCGCAGTCTAATTTTATAATGTAAGCTTTTGCAGAAGCAACACCTGTTCCATTATTCTGCACAATTTTAACCCTATACCTTACATTCACTGTCCACTACACCTCCAATTTTAGTGTCATCTGCAAACTTACTAACTCTACCTCCTATGTTCACATCCAAATCATTTATTTAAATAACAAAAAGCAGTGGACCCAGTGCCAATGCTTGTGGCACATCTCTGGTCACAGGCCTCCTATCTGAAAAGCATAATAGAGTAATGGAGTAATGGACAGCATGGAAACAGACCCTTCAGTCCAACCCGTCCATGCCGACCAGATATCCCAACCCAATCTAGTCCCACCTGCCAGCACCTGGCCAATATCCCTCCAAACCCTTCCTATTCATATACCCATCCAAATGCCTTTTAAATGTTGGAGGACATTAATGAAGCAGCTGAAGATGGTTCGGTGTAGCTCAGGAGGAGCTCCTGCAGTGCTGTCCTGATGGGCTGAATTAATTAGTCTCCAACATACACAACTGTTTTCCTTTTGCTATGTATGACTGAAAACAGCTAAAATGTCCTGCTGATTCCCATTGATCTAAGTTGCTATGGGTTCTTGATGCCAAATGTTATCTTTATGTGAAGGGCATTAACTTGCAGTAATGGAATTCAGCACTTTTGTCCATATATGATGAAGTCGATAATGATTTCAAGAGCTAAGTGATCCTGGTGAAACCTAAACGGAGCATCAAGGAGCAGTTTATTGATGAGTAATTGTCTCTTGGCAACACTATCAATAATATCTTAATTGGCAGATGATTGAGAGTGCACTCATGGGACTATGATTTGTCAGGTTGGACTTGCTTTCTTTTATGTAGGAAGGAAATAGCTGGGCAAGTTTCCACATTGTCAGGTAGATATCAGTGCATTTACTGAGACTGCTGACATGGCTGTTTTGGGGGCAGGGTCTTCAGCACTGATGATGCCAAGTATCCAGCGTTTTCAGCTCTTTTCAATATTATGTGATGTGAATTGAATTGGCTGAGGACTGCTATTTGTGACGCCAGGATTTGTAAACAAACTAGTGATCAGTTTTCTTTATGAAATAATCTGGAATTCTTAACTTGTTTTCATTCACTGAAATAATTTAACCTGTAGAAATGAAATGCACCTTGAAATTGAAGAAAAATGAGAATTTACCCAAATCGTTGGTACGATGTTATTATCGGAGCAACACTACATCGAATGGTAGGTTATATTTACTACACTGAAGAGCAAGCAAGACTCAGTATAATTTACTCAGAAACCACATTCCTCTTTCCTAATATTAACACCTATCATTAGCACTTAATTTGCAGCTCTAACTCTCTTGTACTACCATGAGCATTCCTTGCATCTTTTGCTCAGAGAACTCCCACCATCTGTTAACCTCACTCCTCCTGTACTTTGTTAAGTCATTATTTCCAGGCCCCTTCTGTTCAAGACTATGAGATATGGGTTTGAAAATGTGAACTCTGTTACTTACTGGACAGATGCTGCCAGATCTGTTGAGTTTATTCAGCACTTCCTGTTTTGTAAAATTCAGATCACCAGCATCTGCAATATTTTGCTTTAATTTAAGTGATTCGCTGCAACTTCTCTTCCAGGTATGCTCACTTTGAATACATTCTGCTGTTCTCTCCAACAGGATATCCATTTGAATCTTTAACCTTGTTTGCCTTCATTGTCTTCTGTTTCCCTCCATTTGTTTGAGAAAGAGGCTTTCTGATGAAGCTTGAAGCTAAAATCATTGCAGCCCAGACAGAAATAGGCCCTTAAGTGGTTATTAATTGATCACTTAAAGGGTGTGATTGGAGGCACGTTGCTGGAGCATGGACCTTTCCACCCAAACTTAATTTGGATAAAGGTGCGAAGGTAGGCAAGTTTCGTCTGCCATCGTTCTGCCGAATTACGTTCACTCCTGCCTCCCATTCCACCACCTCAGGGCCAAGATTCAGCCAAATATCCCATACCCTATTTATAAACACGCAGGAACCAGATCCCTTGAATAAGCGCCAGAGACCCGGGTTCAATTCCCGCCTCAGGCGACTGACTGTGTGGAGTTTGTACATTCTCCCCGTGTCTGCGTGGGTTTCCTCCGGGTGCTCCGGTTTCCTCCCACAGTCCAAAGATGTGCAGGTTAGGTGAATTGGCCATGCTAAATTGTCCGTAGTGTTAGGTAAGGGGTAAATGTAGGCGAATGGGTGGGTTGCGCTTCGGCGGGTCGGTGTGGACTTGTTGGGCCGAAGGGCCTGTTTCCACACTGTAAAGTAATCTAATCTAATCTAAAAAAAAGCTGGCTTGTCTTGAGAGTCAAATTCTATTTGATTAATGTTGCACTTTTGAAAGAAGTTAAATAAATAATATGTACAAATAGAAGAGGAGCAGAATAAATTGGCAAATTGACCTGTATGTAACATAGTTTAATAAAAGCACATTCACATCTCACACATTTGCAAGTTTTTGGTATTCTGATAATTACTGTGTAAATGCTGTTTTCTTTCCTCAGATTGTCACATTCTGTGTTATGACCCTGTTTATGGACTAGCCAAGTCAGGGCAGGCGGCAATAAAAGAATGCCCTAAGAATGAGACTGGATGTATGAGAAAAAAATGTGAGAATGGAAAGTACTTATCAGAAGAAAACTTTTGTGTATTGGCTGAGATAAAAAACATGCTGGAGGTACTGTATATTGTAATCAATTCAGTCACATATATAGAAATTTCTGGGAAAGCTCAACAGATCTGGCAGCATCTGTAGAGAGAAATCCGTTCTGAGGAAGGGACACTGGACCTGACATGTTAACTCTGCTTTCTGTCCACAGATGCTGCCAGACCTGCTGAGCTTTTCCAGTGATTTCTGTTTTTGTTTCTGATTTCCAGCATTCGCAGTCCTTTTGATTTTTATTTTGTAACCAGTTCAGTTCTTTCATAGGCAAGCAATATTTCAGAAAATGCTTTGATTTAACTGCCTGTCTGGATGTTTGAAAATTTTTCCATGGCATAACAAAGCTCAACACTCCTGTTCTGACTTTCTATTTAGGAATTAAAATGGCTTGTAGATTTTCCCAGTCTGCTTGCGTACCTTTGCTATAAAGGTTCTTCAAAGACCTGATTAGATCAAAACTGGGTTATTGTGCTCAGTTCTAGGAATGACAACTTAAGAAGTCAATGAGTCCTGGAGAGGGTGCACTTAACATTCAGAGAACACCGGTGCTCATCCAGATAACTTAACTAGGAGAGGTTATCGAAATAATGGATGGATTATCTGGAATTTAAAATGCTAAAAATTGTTTGAAGTGTTCAAGATATTAAGCAGAGCTTACATGGTAGATGGAAGAAACCAGTTCATTGTCTGGGGACTCTCAGACTAAGGTGCAGAGTTTGGAAAATCCCAGCCAGACTTTTCAGGAGTGAAATCAAGAAACATTTCAACACATATAGGGTAGTAGGTGTTTAATACACCCTTTCACAAACAAACGTTGATGGCAGATCTGTTGTTAATTTGAAAGATCTTTGTTAACCAAATGCACAAGAGTCAATGTGAGTGAATGGAATTAAGTCATTGATCATGATTTCATTGAATAGCAGAACAGGCTTGAAGGGTAAAATAGCCTACGCCTGCTCTATATGGCAAAGACTGCAATTTAACCCTGGTAGGTTTGGGGTGACTGGATGCAGGCTGAGCTGAGCTGTACTATATGATTCTACAATTCTAAGGCAACTGTTCTGACATGGCCCATGTTGAGTTTTCTCCCAACATCTTCTGCTCATTAATTAAGAAGAGAGAAAGAAGGTTTACTGGACTCCTTGAAACATTAACTCTATTTTCTCTCCACAGATGCTGCCAGACTTGCTGAGTTTTCCAGCACAATCTGTTTTTGGTTTAGGTCTACATGTGCATTAGACTGATCAGCAGTTGCTGCCACATAATGATGGCTCAGTGGTTAGCACTGTTGCCTCACAGCGCCAGGAACTCAGGTTCAATTCCAGCCTTGGGCGACTGTGTGGAGCTTGCACATTCTCCCCGCAACTGCGTGGGTTTCCTCCCACAGTCCAAAGATGTGCAGGTCAGGTGAGTTGGCCATGCTAAATTGCCCATAGTGTTAGGTGCATTTGTCAGAGGGAAATGGGTCTGTGTGGGTTACTCTTCAGAGGGTCAGTGTGGATTTGTTGGGCTGAAAGACCTGCTTCCACACTGTAGGGAATCTAATCTATTAACCAATAAAATGTTCCACAGTGAAAAATAGTTCAATCCCAACTCATTCATCCTGGAGGCAGGTTTCAGTTAGGTTCTTTTGTGATCAATGATTCATGGCTCGATCAGAACCTCTAGCAGGTCTTTCCTGGCCACCAATGTCCTGATCCTCATCACCTGTTGTTCCCACTAGGACATTCTCCTTTTACTTCCAGCTGCACAACATGCCAGAATAGTGCAGCATTCTCTCCCTTGGTTATAAGGTGACCAGTGCAGCCCAGGCATCAAAATCTCATCCTGGTGCTTCTGATCTGTTCCACTATGAACCTTGTAGTAGCATAGACAATGTTACAACACTGTAAGTGTTACATATCGGTGTCATGAGCCTGAGAATATGCTGGAAGAAGATTCAAATGTGGGTTTCAAAAGGGAACTGGATGAGCACACGAGGAGTAAAGAATTGCAGAGTTATGAATAAAGAGCAAGGGAGTGGCAGTAACTAGATTACTCCTCTAGTGAGTGAGCAAGGGGAGAGTCAGTAGAACGACCCCATTCAGTGCTGTAATAACTGAATGAGTCGAATCTTACAGGGTCTGAATAGCCTGGGCCATGATGGTTTTTTTTGACCATAATCAGGCAAGAACTGCAGTGAGACCGACCTCAGGGCAGCACGGTGGCTCACAGCACCAGGGTCCCAGGTTCGATTCCAGCCTTGGGTGACTGTCTGTGTGGAGTTTGCACATTCTCCCCGTATGTGCGTGGGTTTTTCTCTGGGTGCTCCGGTTTTCTCCCACAGTCCAAAGATGTGCAGGTGAGGTGAATTGGCCGTGCTAAATTGCCCATAGTGTTAAGTGCAGTTAGTCAGAGGGGAATGGGTCTGGGTGGGTTACTCTTTGGAGGGTCAGTGTGGACTGATTGGGCTGAAGGGTCCGTTTCCACACTGTAGGGAATCTAATCATTAGGATTAACTGGCCACATCATTTATGCATTTGCTGAGAGTTTCTTGCTCGGTAGTGGCAAGCTGCTAATTAATGGGAATTAGAGCTTGTTGAATGCCTTATCAATGCAGTATCCCTGCCTTCCCTTGCTAGTTAACAGAGTCAGACAAGCAGTCTTCCTTGCTATTCAGCAGTCCTCTGTCAAATGGGTGGATACCGGACTGGATGACAGGTTGCAATGTCAATCTCATAAGGACACCAGGTTCCAGCAGTTTACATACCTAGCACACTGTATTTGCAGCAAACAGGCAGCTATGTCTCAAAGTCAAAGGGGAGTAGTCATTACTGAAGACCATGGAGGCACCTCTCAGTGTGAGGGTTGGGCCCAGAACAGTAAGTTAAGGGCAGCCTCCCAAACCCCAGCCTAGCGATTTGGCCAGACTTAGGCTTCCAGATAAGGGGTGATCACTGTCCTGGGCGTGGTTCATGTTCTGTCCTGTAGATCCATATTGGTCAGTCTGGGAGTGCAAGTGTAATGAAGTCAGGGAGGTGTACAGTCGTCGGTTAGGGGATGCTGTTTCCTTGGCAAGACAATGCCTCTACTTTGCACCATTCCTGCAAGCAGCACCTGGTCCCTGTTAGAGAATATTCATGACCATGTTCCACTTCACCAACATGCTCCGAATCCAATCTGCAAAACAGCAACTCGACCCAACTCACACTAAGCCAAAACAAGGGTGCAAGGTTTGGCCTTTAGTTTCTGCTACAGGGACAATGGAGGTACAACAGCCAGGTCAGTCTAATTTATTGCATCAGTTGTATGACACTTTGATCTTTCACTTTTAAATTCTGTGTCCTATGTATCCTGCCCACCAGCTACCCAACAAAGAAGTAACGTTCTGAAAGCTTGTACTTCCAAATAAACCTGTTGGACTATAACCTGGTGGTTAAAAAACCAATGTAGAAGATTACGTGGTACGAGTGTTGTCTATAATGACATTGTGTGAATTACAATCAGGAAGAACTGTGGGAGTTTTCTCTTGTTTCTCATTCTTTTCCCTGATTTTTCCACAGTTCTTCTAATGAAGTTAGAGATAAAAGTAAAGTTGTCAGTCTCAGAGGATTATAAGGGTGCTCTCTCATTAGAGAGAGATGACTGGTGGTGGTTTAACCTGAGGGTCACTACACCTCAGGTGGTGGGGGGGTGAGGTTGAGAAGGCAGGGCCATCGTGTTGACCTCAGCTGGTGGGAAACAAACCTGTTGATCAGCCATCCAGTCAAATGAACTATCCAACCCTCTTGAGTTGTGAAGTGAAGTTATGGTGTGTGTTTGGAAAACCTCTCTCTGGAAATTTGCTCTCCCAACATTTTTAATATTTCTAAGAGATTAAGTCAGCATAACATATAAAAATCTCTCCTTTCTAATGTGTGCCATAGTGTAGAGTTGGCTTTCCATCTAAATCTTTAACATTACCATTTTCTAGTCCACCAAGAACAAAACTGAATTAGCAAAGAACCTTCCTGGCCTGGTGCAGCAATTGGCCAACACCTCAACAAATCAAGTTATCACAGAACCTGGAAACCTCATAGCCACCGTTGACATCCTCACTGCTTTTTCGTCTTTAACAAATGTTTCTGTTAACCAGTCCATAATGCAGGTAAGAATTATGCATAATGTAAAGCAAAAGTCAAAATTAACAAATGGCAATTATTGTCAAAACTCATTGAAAAGAGCAACATTCATCATACTGTGAAGAATTGTTGATTTGGCTATTTCACAAACATGGCCACCAGTTTCTGGTAACCTTTCCTGAAAGTAAGAAACAAAGCAGAGTACTAATTCACTGGGGCCTCTCATTGTCCACCCATCCAAGTTGGGGAAGACCAGGATTGCACTTCAACTTTGAAGCAGCTATATGTTTGGCTAGGTTTCCTGTCAGCAGTGTGTTTCCTATAGCTGCATTTTAAAATTTAGTTTTATTTACTCATGGACGAAGGCCAGCATTTATTGCCCATCCCCATTTACCCAGAGGGCAGTCAAGAGTGAACAATGTTGTGAGACTGAAGGCCAGGCAAAGATGCCCTAAAGGGCATAAGTGAACCAGATGAGCTTTTTTTCTCCTGACACTGGTTTATTGATTATCACTTGACTCCCAATTTCAGATTTTTACGAATTCAACTGCCATGTGCCAGTATTGAACCCATGTCCCAGAACATTACCTGGGTACCTGGATTATTAGTTCAGCAATAATACTACAAGGTCACCACTGAATGACAAACAATATATTGTTCCTGGCTAGAAAGACTTGCAGCAGCTAAAAATTCCAGAATCAACTTCCAATACGTGCCACATGCGTTCAGAAAATGCAAGGTAACAAAGGAAAATGCTGAACAGCCAGCTTTGTACTCGTCATCTGCTTTCCTGGATATACTTGGGTTGTTTTATGTAGAACAGAGAAGGTGGAGAGGTAATTAAATTGAGGTGTATGAGATAATGAGAGGCCTAGATAAAGTGGACAGCGAAGAACTGTTTTTCCTGGCAGACAGGTCAATTATCAGGCAGCACAAATCTAAAGTGATTGGTAGAATCACTTTCATTAAGAAACAGCCTTTTCATCAAAAAGCTAGTGGTTGGCTGGAAATCACTGCCCAGTTTGGTGATTGAGACAGAAACCAGTCAGAAGGAACCTTGATCTTAGTTGAAGTACAGTATCTTGTAAGGCTACAAGCCAAGAACTGGAAGTGGGAATAGAATGGGTGGCTAGTTTATTCAATGGGCACTGAGATGAATGGTCTTATTCTGTGTCATAACTTTTCTATGGTCTTGTGGGAAGATCTGAATAGAAAGACAGGCAAGTATAAGATTGATATTTTCTCTGGGCTAGGCCAAGTTAGGGGGCTTTCAAAATCGGCAGGTGAGAACAGATTCCAGGACACCTGCCCCATTCCTTTTTTCCGAAATTTTGTCCATTGGGAGATCTGATTTACAGCATTCACAGCACTTTCAGTTTTCAACCATGGATTATTGGGAGGAAGTGAGTGGAGTTAAAGAAGAATTTGTTTATCATGCACTGACACAAATGCAGTGCATGGGAGACTGGATAGATCTCCCATTGTAAGATCTGACTTTCTCAAGTACATTTATTTTGTTCCAAACAAAATGAGTTATCTAATAAAGTTCTATCTTGTGCTTCCAGAATTTCCTTGTCACAGTAAATACGATTATTGATCAATCTGCCCTGTCATCTTGGAAAACAGTGGCACAACACAACGTCAGCTCCCAGCTATTGATGTCTATAGAACAATTTACCACCCTATTTTCTTCAACTGAAGAAACTTTCAACATCACAAAACCTAATATTCAGTTGATGGGAGTGAAGATTAACTCAAATTCTCATAAGGATTATAAAATTTATTTCAGTGATTTTAAATATAAAAACAGATCATCAAGCAATAGTGTGAACATTGATGAAAAAGAACTGTCAAAGCTTCCAAACGGTTCCCTTGTCATCGGCGTTGCATATGCAACATTGACTGATATCCTTGACATACCAAACAGCATAGAAATATTGAATAGCCTTGCTGTGACAATAATAGCAGAAAGTTCTTCAATTAATATCGAAATAAATTCCTCATTACTGAACAGTACACTTCAGCGAGACAGTGCTAAATGTGTGTTTTGGGACTTTGCTCAGAATGATGGGGGAGGATGGAGTTCATCGGGATGCAGACCTGAAACAAATGGAGACAACATTATTTGCAAGTGTGACCACCTGACCTCTTTTTCTTCACTGATGTCACCTTTTGCACGTAAAGAAGACAAAATTTTGGAAATTATAAGCCAGATTACAACTGGACTATCTGTGGGGTGTTTGATAATTTGTCTTATTATAGAGACAGTTGTATGGAAGCATGTGACCAAAACTAAGACCTCACAAGCCCGACATATAATGATGCTGAATATTATTCTATCCCTACTTACAGTTTATGTGTTCTTCATGATGGCTCAATACCTGAAAGGAAATACAACAATCTGCATAGTGACTATTTTCTTAATGAAATTTTTTCATCTTTCTTTGTTTTTCTGGATGTTTACTCTGGCACTTCTGCTTCTTTATCACTTGATTTTTCTTTTCAAAGATTTCAGCAAAACAGCAATTCTGATCATGTCATTTGCTCTGGGCTACCTGTGTCCATTAATAATTTCCATCAGCACTTTTGCAGTTGGCTTTTCCCAAAATCATTACATACAAAAAGGGAAATGCTGGCTCAACGCAGAAGAGACCTACCTTCATTTCCTTTATATTGTCCCAATATTGAGCATCATTGCAATGAACATCTTCATTACATTTCTTACCATATTTAAGATTCTGCGACCAACTGTCGGGGAGAAACCAATCAACAGTACAAAGGACTCTAATATAGTCAAGCAAATTTGTAGAAGTGTTGTTATTCTCAGCTCAGTCTTGGGTCTCACTTGGGCACTTGGATTTGGATTCCTGGATAAACATTCCTCTAACATATTAGATTATGCATTTAATATCCTGAGTGGACTCCAGGTATGTACCATATAATGCCCATAACTCTTTGCTAGATAGTTTTATGCAGCTTATATGTGCAACATGTAGGAGTTATTCATATAAAATAAACTGAGCATGTTGAAAGGTACAATATATTATGGGGCAAGAGCTCAACACAGGCTGATCAACAGGTCAATAGAGGAAGCAAAAGTGCCAGAGTTTTTTAGATCACTGACATAGTCTAACTTACATTTCTCCAAGCGGCATGGGAGCACCTACTTTAGGTATTAACGAATAAGACAAAAACTCTCACCTCCATCTTAAATGTAAGACACTTATTGATGGCGCCCATTAATTTGCTTGTCAAGAAATTAGTGGAGGCTGGGTCATTATATTTATTCCAGGCTGAGCTGGATAAACTTTTGACAGTAAAGGAATTAAGGGTAAGGGTAAGGGGACAGGCAGAAAAGTGATCAGATCAGCCATGACCTAATTGAAAGTCGACTGGTCTACCTGTGCTCCTAAGTCCTGTGTAAGGAGAAGTTTCTTTCACCATGTCAATGCTGCATTCAGTGCACTTGCACTGAAAAAAATCAGCATTGATCCTAACTCTGCAGCAAAACACTTCCCTTCAATGATAGGTTGGGGTTCACTTTAAGGCAAAGTACCATGAAGTAAGCGACTTCATCACAGCATTCTGCAAGGAAGTCCTATAGCAGCCAAACACTCAGTTCAGAGCAGCATTCTCAGTGGTATTCCTATTAATGTTACTGTTGGGATTTTTTTAGCTCAGTTGGTTTCAGACTAGAACCCTGTGACCAATGGTGTGCCACAAGAATTGGTGCTGAATCCACTGCTTTTTGTCAATTATATAAATGATTTGGAAGTGAATGTGAGAGGTATAGTTAATAAGTTTGCAGGTGACACCAAAATTGGTGGTGTAGTAGATAGCAAAGAAGGTTACCTCAGAGTACAACAGGATCTTGATCAGATGAGCTGATGAACCAAGGAGTGGCAGATGGAGGTTAACTTAGATAAATGTAAGGTGCTACATTTTGAAAAGGCAAATCTTAGCAGGACTTATACACTTAATGGTAAGGTCCTAGGTAGTTTTGCTGAACAAAGAGACCTTGGAGTGCAGGTTCATAGCTCCTTGAAAGTGGAGTCCCACGTAGACAGGATAGTGAAGAAAGCATTTGGTATGCTGCCTTTATTGGTCAGTGCATTGAGT
Source organism: Chiloscyllium plagiosum (assembly GCF_037043375.1). Taxonomy (NCBI): domain Eukaryota; kingdom Metazoa; phylum Chordata; class Chondrichthyes; order Orectolobiformes; family Hemiscylliidae; genus Chiloscyllium; species Chiloscyllium plagiosum. Next base: position 12,089,552 of record NW_028270141.1, on the reverse strand, counting down.
ACAGGGGTTGGGAGGTCATGTTATGGCTGTTATAGTTAGGCCACTTTTGGAATTCATTTCTGGTCTCCATGCTATAGGAAAGATGTTGTGAAACTTGAAAAGATACAGAAAAGATTTATGAAGATGTTGCCAGGGTTGGAGAGTTTGAGCTCTAGGGAGAGGCTGAATAGGCTGGGATTGATTTCCCTGGAGCATTAGAGGCTGAGGGGTGACCTTATACAAGTTTATAATATCATGAGGGACATGAATAGGGTGAATAGTCAAGGTCTTTTCACCAGGGTAGGAGAGTCCAAAAATGGAGGGCATAGATTTAAGGTGAGAGGAGAAAGATTTAAAAGGAGCTAAGGGCCAACCTTTTTCACACAAAGAGTGATGCGTGTATGGAATGAGCTGCCAGAGAAAGTGGTGGAGGTTGGTACAATTATATTATTTAAAAGGCATCTGGAATGGTACATGAATAGGAAGGATTTAGAGGGATATGGGCCAAATGCTGGTAAATGAGACTAGATTAATTTAAGATATCTGGTCAGCTACTATCTATAGGATGAATGGTTAACAAAGTCCCAACCATGCCCTCTTTGGTACAGCTGGTCAGAAAACCTTGTGATATTGTACGATTTATATCAGAATAGAGCAGACAAATAAGCCATTTATCAACGCTAGTGTTTTGTGTCAGAAGTTAAATGTTTGTTTATCAACTTTTCTCTACTTTTGTTTTCAGGGGTTGTGTATTTTGATTTTTGGTATACTCATGGACAGTAAGGTAAGTTGCAATCACCACCTTTTCCAAATTCATCTGTTCTTCACCCCACTTAAATTTTTCTTTCTCTGATTACTACATTAGGTACAAGAAGCCTTAAGGCAGAAGGTTGTACCATCATCAAATTCTTCCCAAAAGACGGTATGTTCATGTTCAGTTTCTGTCACTTTATCATTCTTCCCATTCTACCATCGGTGACATATCTGTTAGGTAGAAGACACCCGCTCCTCCTAAATTCCATGAAACCTTGTACGTACAGAACACACACCCACTGACAAGTTGAACCTGGGGGCAAAGACAGTGCAGATACAGTTTAGTGTAATTAAGTGTGAGGTTATACACTTCGGTGTGAAAAACATAAAGACTGAGTATTATTGTTGTGTTCTGAAGAAACGTTACCGAAGCCAAAATGGTATCTCTGCTTCTTCTCCACAGATGTTACCAGACTTGCTGAGTTTTTTCCAGCAATTTCTGTTTTTGTTTCTGAGTATTACTTCAATGGTCATATGTTAGGAAATGTGGATGTGCGACGGGATGTGGGTATCCTTGTCCACCAGTCAATCAAAGTAGACAGGCAGGTGCAGCATCATTTAATATGTTGGCCTTCATTGCAAAAGGATTTGATATTAGAAGTACGGGTGACATACTGCAGTTAGGTAGGGCCTTGGTGAGGACAAACCTGGAGTATTTTGTGCAGTTTTGGTCATGCTACCTAAAGCGGGATGTATTTCTCATAGAGGGAGTGCAGCAAAGGGTCACTAGGCTGATATCAAGGATGGCAGGACTGTCATATGAGGAGACATTTGTTCAACTATGGCTGTATTTACCCGAGTTTAGAAGAATGAGAGGAGATCTGATCGAAATATATAAAATTTTGACAGGGCTGGACAGACTAGATACAGGGAATCTAGAACCAGAAGTCATGTCTCAGGATATGAATTGGACAGTTAGGACTGAGATAAGGAAACTTTTCTTCACTCAGATGATGGTCAATCTGTGGAATTCGCAACCACAGATAGCTGTGGAAGCCAGGTAGCTGAAAATATTCAAGAAAGAGATTGATACATATTTAGATATCAAATAAAGCAAAGGATGTTGAAACAAAACAGGAATATGGTTTGGGATAAAGGGAAAGCTCGTATCATATTCGAGAGTGTGGTGCTGGAAAAGCACAGCAGGTCAGTCAGCATCCGAGGAGCTGGAGAATCGACATTTTGGACGTAATTTCGGGAATTTCCTGATGAAGGGCCTATGCCCAAAACGTCAATTCTCCTGCTCCTCAGATGCTGCCTAACCTGCTGTGCTTTTCCAGCACTACACTCTTGACTCTGATCTCCAGCATCTGCAGTCCTCACTTTCTGCTAGTATCATACTGAATGTTGTAGCAGGCTGAAAGATCAAATGGCCCACTTCTACTCCCACTTTATATTTCGATGTTCAGATAACCATGGCCATTGGAAAGATTTGATCAATCATCAGAATTTTCAGTTTAGTGTTGTAAATTAGAGTTGGCATACTCACCTCTCTGTCCTTTCTCACTTTGTATTAGCTGTTGATCTGCTTTATGCTGGGGAAATATAATAGTAACTCTCCTTCAAAACCTTGTGTCATGGTCCCGTTAATTAGTCTAAGGGCTTTCTGCGGCTTTAGTTGGAGTCAGGAGGAATAGTCCCCAGTGAAGTATTGCAATGCTAAAGTAGATAGCAACAGCAGTTAGAGGGCCACACAGAAACACTCAGATATTGGGGAGTAGTATCAGAGCAGTTTGTTCCAAACATTGGTCACACTTTGCTGAGAATGGAGATCTAAGATGGGTTTTCATGTGCAAGGAAATGGAAACCCAGGTAAGATAGAGAATCAACATCTGCAGAAGTTAACCGCCCCCCCCCCCCCCAATAGGTACAATGTACTTGCTAACTGTTAGAATAAGGATAGAAATTGTTATCAGGATCTCTGTTTGTTCTGCTTTGTTTATGTCAGCATCACAGACTAACACCCAAATTTAACTAAGTATTTTTTATTAAGAACCCAGCCAGATAGTGACCAGATAGTCAGCTTTTGGTAGCCCGACCAGCTGAGTTTCTCCAGCAATTTCTGCTTTGTTTCAGGTCGTTAACATTCACAATTATTTGCTTTATTTAATCGTTTTTTGTGATGTTGATTCAGAGATAGATGTTGGCTCAGGCGTCAGGAATGAGTCGTCTGCTCTTCTTAGAAATGGTGCCTTAGAATCTTTTACATGCAACTAACAAGGCCGAGAAGGATACAGTATAATGTTTTGTCTAGGAGATAGCATCTCCAACAGTGCAGTGCTCCTAAAGTACTACAGTACAGTCCTATGATAGGACTCAAGCCATGGTATAGAATTTGAACTTGGATCATTTGATTCACTAACAAGAGTGCTAGCTTTCAAATAACCAGAACACAAATTGTGGCACTTTGGAGCTGGAGTTTGTCAAAAACAAGATGGTGGAGATGGGGATATAGAATGAAGAGGGAAACTTCATCCGGTAGACTCAGCGTCATAGAGGTATGCAGCATGGAAACAGGCCTTTTGGCCCAACCCATCCATGCTGACCAGGTTTCCTAAACTGAACTAGTTCCAGTTGCCTGTTTTTAGCCCATATCCCTTTCCTATTTATGTGTCTGTCTAAATGTCTTGTAAATGTTGCAATTATACCTGCCCCTACCATTTCCTCTGGCAGCTCATTCTATATACGCACCACCCTCTGTGTGAAAAAGTTATAGTTGTATGCAATTCAATAACCAGGGTGAGGGAGCTGATAGAGTGTATATATATAGGTAAGATTAAGAGTCCCACATGATACATTGGTGTAGTGAGGCACATCTCAAGCTGGCATGAGAGGCTATTTGAGAGGAAGGAAGAAAAGTCAATTGTTCTGATCCATATTGGTATCAAGAATATTCTGAAGAATAGGAAAGAGCTCTTTTTCAAGAAGAAGCCCAGTTAGGAGCCCATGTTTATCTTGATAAATTGACTGAGGGGGCAGTACTTTTATAAAAAAGTCCTTTTTCATAGTTTGCAAACAAAGGTTTACATGTAATTGAAATGTTTCATTGATTCAGGAGTTCCTTATTTCATAAGAAAAGGTTAAAATCCAGCTGGATATATGTTATAAATATTTACAATCTCAATTTTTTTCGATAGCAAGTCTTGTTGTGATTATCTATTCTGGCCATCTCTTTAATTAATGAGTTCCTGTAACTATTGGTTCATTTTCCATGTGTATTTTGTCTCTATCGCAACTCATTTCCTCATCTTACATACATTCTGAGCCCTCAAATTCTGCAGTAGTTTGTCTGGTTTTGAGAAATGACTAGAGAAAACTGTGAAGAATCAGTGTTTTCCTGAGTTACAGCAGATTCATTCTGGAAAGCCCAGGGACCCAGAAGCAATTCAGAGTCTCCAGATCCTTTAGCTCCAATTGCATACATGGCTTATTCATTGCAACCAGTTCATGGAGTTACTTTAATCAATTGGTGGGATATGCTGTGACACACCTCCAGGATATGTGGGACCTAAATACAGACCTCTGGCTCAGAGGAAGGGACAGTACCACAAGATCTCAATCATCTCATTGGGGCATTTCTGTTAGTATGTACACGTTGTTCCTATGCTTGTGTCAGATAGTTTCATTCACTATATCCTCCCAGCTAATACCCTGATTTGCTTCCCCATTTACCACCTTTAGTTTCCATTACCTCTTATGGAAAAAAAGGCTCTTATTCAAGAAAGCCTCTTATTCAACTGTATCTTTCAAGTTCAGGATCAGAAGCTGAGGGGTGACCTTATAGCAGTTTGTAAAATCATGGGAGCGTGGATAGGGTGAGGGAGTTCAAAACAAAAAGGCATAGGTTTAAGGTGAAAAGGGAAAGATTTAAAAAGGACCTGAGGTGTAACGTTTTCCACGCAGAGTATGTGTGTATGGAATGAGCTGCCAGAGGAAGTGGTGGAGGCTGGTACAATTACAACATTTAAAATACATCTGGACGGGTATGTGAATAAGATGGGTTGAGAGGAATATGGGCCAAATGTTAGCAACTGGGACTAGACCAGATTGGGATGTCTGGTTGGCATGGACGAGTTGGACTGAAGGATCCATTTCTGAGCTATATGACTCTATGACTCAATATCCATCACACTTTGCAGTTAATGCAGTACTTTGAAATGTAATCACTCTTGTATAACTATTATATTAGACAGAGCATGATTCATATTCAGCAAACCCTGTATAATAAGATGCTCTCTTAAAATATTCACTATGACTTATTCTGGTATTTTTGGAGCACAGTGGAAAGAAAGATCAAACAAATGGCTTCATTTGATAAGAGTCAATTTTATTTCTTTTTTAGAAACTAGTTACCAGTACAACTTCAAATACTTATTGAACATCTGGTGATGAGGCGTTTTTCAAAGAAGGTTAGTATAATTAAATAACCATCTCAAGTCCCTAGATGGGGTAATGTTGAGATAAAGATTATTAGTGGAGATCCATTGTGATTTTCAGGTAAAATATAATGCAGATGACAAATGATTTTCCCATAAATAAGTGAAGGGCCTATTTGAAATCTTTAAAAAGCGACCAATTGACATTGTCATGGCTTCTAACACTTTTCTTGTGTCCATCAGCAAGGCCAGGGATATTTCCTCAACTCATCTACAAATCATGGACAATAGAGATAGTCTTTACAGTGTGACTTAAAGAAAATGCAGCATTTAATGTGCTGCAAAGGTCCAGGAGAATCTTATTTTACTCATATTCTAATTATGGGGCTTGGCTACCTAGAAATTTTAAAGTGTTTGTAAGAACTACTCAACCTTCTAACATCTTTAGAAACTCCTGCCAATTTGATATTTTTATGTTTATATACTGCATATTGTGCAAGAGAAAATCTACGAAGCATTAGCATTTTGAATGAAAATGAATTACTATAAATGAAATATGAATATAAGAAACAAAATATGAAATATGATAAGAACTGACTCAATGTGAGCATCCATTGTTCAAAAATCACGTTCATTTGGGAAAGTCTGAGAAATAAATATATTGGGGTATTGCAAATCACCTGAGTTCAGTTTGGACCATCACACAGCATGTTTAAAACTTTATCCAATATTCCTGTATAGTCTTTCCAATGATCCAGCAGTCTCTCAATGTTTTCTCCCAGAGTTTCCATACTTCCTATTGTTGCAGTTTTGTCTTGGTTTTCATGTTGTCTAACATGGCAAAAAGGCAAATACAAACAACTGGGCCATACACTTCAAGTGACATTGAGTGAAATGGCCATCTGCTGTCCCCTACCTCACAGTATTGAGACTCAATAGTTATCTGAACCAAATTCCAAACAGCTCAGTTCATTGGGATACTGGTAGAGGCCTGGAGGTAGCTGGTTCAGCTGGAAGTTGGGAATCAGGGAAGGGGAGGTGAAGAGCTTTTAACAGAGTTAAAAAGGACCAAGTTCGAGGTGGCATCAACCTAGATCACTTTTATAGAATCTGTTTCTTCCATCTACATAAGATATAAAAGCTGTTATTGCGATATGACGAATGAAACATCACTGCTAATAACAGAACAATCTATTGCCATAAAATTGCAATCCAGCCCTTGCTACAGCATTTGAGTAGGACAATGACTTGCTAAAGCTTGTTCCATGCAAGTACTTCAGGCACATTGTGTTCTCTATGGCAGTCACACTGGATCTATTGGCAGTGCATCTTTGTAGCCTTTTGATGCATGAGGTGATTGTTTATGTCACAGCAGTGAACTCTGAGTTAAACATCACCTGAAGTGGTCCAGGATATCCACTTTTGCATGACAATCACTGTCACATTTGTAGCTGGTGAAGTCAATATGCTGACAAAGTGCAAAATCCACTGGCTTCTGTTTCTTGTGACCACCTCCTTGACTCACTGGGCTTTCTGTTTCTCCTAGCCACTTCCAGTACCCCTCCAAAAAGGCAGCCTCTAGACTTCATGGCCATTGGCAACTGTCTCCCAGTTAAGGTCTGCCAACCTCCTATCTCTGGTACAGGTGTCCTTGTGATGGAAATTTGGACTTCCAACAGGTTGTGACCCAGTTCACAGAAGACTTTTGGGTGTATAGCCATTACGGCCTGGTGGCTCAGTGGTTAGCACTGTGGCCTCAGCGCCAGGGACCCAGATTCAATTTCAGCCTCAGACAGACTTTCTCCTCATGTCTGCGTAGGTTTGTTGGCACAGCATCGAGGGCTGAAGGGCCTGTACTGCATTGTAATGTTCTATCCATTTGATGAGCAGAACTAATGAGATGATTCAGGCTCTAGCCTGCAATTTGGGCCCATTCCACTATCCTTTCTAAAGCAAATAAGAAAGAATTCTGATCGGGAAAGAGTAGACCATATAGACCACCTAGCACTCTTAACCTTTCAATAAGACAATGGCTGAACATTTACATCAACTCTACTTTCCAACTGTCACCCCAATTTTCTAGATTAAAAATTTGCCCTGACATTGAGCAATGCAGGGCAATGTCATACATCCGACTATGCACAGTGATACCTGACTCTTAATGGTTTGCTACTTCTTAATTTATATCCTGTTTTGTCCTTTCAGGATCCTGGAATATTATCCGGCAATTATATGAAAGGAAGCCAGGTACTTCATGGGGCATTCGACTTGTACATGAGAGATTGGCATTTTTTCATTTATAATTGTGTATGTGAATCAATTATAATCTTGGTGCACTGAGATTCCAACTTTTGTGCAATCATTAATAATTATGGGAATCATTAATGCAGTGCAAATCATGCAAAAGGCAAAAATATTCACAACATATTGAAGACAGCAGCATAGATTGCAAACACGCAATCAATAGACTTCACTGCCTCCAACATTTTCAAAGTATGTTGGATAATTGTTTTATTTCACTAGTTCAGGAGATAGTGAGGACTGCAGATGCTAGAGAAGTCAAAGTCGCTAAAGCATGTGCTGGAAAAGGCACAGCAGGTCAGATAGCACCTGAGGAGCAAGAGTCGATATTTTAGGCATAACCCTTCATCTGCACCTGAAACGTCAACTCTCTTGCTCCTCAGATGCTGCCTGACCGCTGTGCTTTTTCCAGCACCACGCTTTATTGAATCTTTTTTCAATAGGGATACATTGATACCATTATTTAATTGTTTATGTGAATACTTTGCCTCAAATTGCTCATTAACATCATGCAAATGTCTAATGTTGCACTTTCTTTAAATTAATGTTTGAATGTGGGAGTGCATGGGGGAAAGTTATCTTCCAGAGACACTTGCACAGTCTAATGTACCACTTAGTTGTAGCAAATCAAATATCCATATGAACTGCAAAATTTTGAGAAGGTAGCTCATCATCACCATCTGAAGATCAATTAGAAACCAGAGATAAACGTTGGCCCAGCCACATCCTGTGAAGGAATTAAATCCAAAAATACATTGATCAGCGTCACTCGTGATAGCAGAGACATCAGGTTAGACAGATTAGAACATAGTCTAACATCCAAAGAACAGCACTTTCCACACCTCCCACCCACCCCCCACCTCCCTGCTTCCCCACCCAGCTACCCCCTCCCACAACCCGCCAATCCCGCTCACTAAAACGTCACTCTGCTAAAGCCAGAATTGTTCGGTCAGCATCAGCAGCTGAAATTGTATTTCCGATCGCATCGAAGAATCTGGGTTCATGCCCAAACAATTCTCTGTGCCTCGGTCAACCCCATCCCAACAGCATGCTAATTCCTTACCAGAGGCAAAATAACAAATAACAACTAAGGATCAGTAAAGGAAATAAAAAATCTGTTGAGCCAGTGTCAAATTCAAAAACAATAACACTTGAATAGCTGTTGTATTGAATCACTAAACTAATGTACATCATGGTACACATTATAAAGGTGACTACAATTTAAAAAAAACACTCCAATGGTTGTAAACTGTGCTGACATGATGGTGTGAACAGTAATATCTTGTTTTATCAGTTGATCAGTGCAGTGACTATTTATTGGGTTTCTATTTTTGAGATGTGGAGGTGCCAGTGTTAAATTCGTAAGTCACATAACACCAGTTTATAATCTGACAGGTTTACTTGAAATCACAATCATCTGGAACATTATTCCCTTGTCATGTGAGCACTCCATAAGCTTGTGTTTTCAAGTAAACCAGTCAGACTTTAACCTGGTCTTGTCAGAATTCTGATTTCTATTGTTAAAATGCTAGGATTTTACAAATGAATATTGTTGCTTGTGATTAGCAACACTCTTGTCCCAAGACCATTTTAACCAATGGAATTATTTTAGATATGTAGTTTCTTATGTCTTTTAGCAGGTTAGTACCAATGGTTTTGTTAGATATATTTCATGGAAGTCAGTCTTTTCACAGTAACTTCAACAATTAATAAGTAACGCAATAGTGATATCAGAATGAATATATTAACTCAGACTGTGAGGTGATTTCTTTCTTATTAAGCAATTTTTCACACTATTTGAAAGTAACACTGAGAATTAATTAACTTGATCCATAGCATGAATCTGAAGCAAATTATGCTGATTTGAGTTAAGTATTGTATGTACACTTGCAAGATAGGAGTGAAAAGTTTAGTCATTCCCTCATTATGAATACTGCATTATGTTCGCTGATATATCATTTGATTTAATATTCATTTTTACTTTGAATATTGTGACACATTGGTATGCTGTTGCAAGGAAACAAACATTTAGCCAGATAAACGGGAACTACATTTGGTTAAATGTACTGATGTTGAAAATTTGTGTCTTTTTGCATTAGAGAGTATGCTGTGTATTTTATTACTCTGATCAGTAAGTTTATATTTCTGTATCATTGTATTCAAATGTATTTGTGATTATTGTATCCTATTGGTGGATGGTTGTAATCTTTAAAAAGTTTTAAATTAATCAAGTGTCAATTCTAAAAAAAGTATTAAATGGATGGCAAAACAGTGTATCTAGAATTCTTTTATAGAAATATATTTATGAATAACCCTATTCAACAAACCTAATTCATGAATTGTCTGATCTCGAGTCCATCATCTCTGCGCACAGTGAACATATTTTCATCTCCTGGAGTCAGGTTGAACAGGGTTTGAGTAAAACAAATCTACCTTTTAATGCAACACTTGAAGTTATCAAAACATTCAACTCTTATCTGAAGACTCCTCAACTGGTTTTTCCCAAACATGCAAACGGTCATGCCTCACTGGGACAGCACGCTGGACATCAACCACAGGAAATCAGAGTGTCGTTAGATGAAGGGCTTTTGCCCAAAACATCAATTCTCCTGTTCCTTGGATACTGCCTGATCTGCTATTGCATTTCCAGCACCACACTTTCGACTCTAATCTCCAGCATCTGCAGTCCTCACTTTTGCCATAGGGAAACAGAGTCATCACATTAGTTAAGGGCTTTAACAAAGTATGCAAAATTCCCCAATTGACATATCTTTTAAATTCAGCTTAATATCAAACATGGATCAGGGTTCTGTACTCAGCCAGAACTACTGTTAATTATGTACCACAGATAAATAATTATAAATTGCTGACATTTCTTCCATCAGTTAAAATTTTAACCATCTTATAAACCCCACGACAAACACTTGCAGATAGACACAAAAAGATGGTGTTGTGGGTGAAGGAAAAGAAAACTGAGAAAGCAATTCAATGGCCCCTGCCCACATGGTTCACTGAGATAATCCTTTTGCTTGTTATTCTTGAATCTTTTTCATTTCTTCACAAGAAGCACAGGCAACTGGTATATTAGTTGCAAAGTTACTTAGTTATTGATTATAGCAACTTGTGTAGGAAAATAAACAGTGTTTTTAAGGCTTTAGGTATTTTTCACTACAAAGGGAAAGACAACATTTCTGTTTCAGGAGATCTGATGGCATCAGGCCATATCGTTCACACTCACAAGCTGTTTGACTATCCAGGAACCAATCGCATTGTTGTTGGCAAGCAAATTATCTTTGTCATCCAAAGGTCACAATCCATGAACCAATCACCACCAATTGCTGACTCAATGTCACTTTGTGTGCACCCACAGGTGTTTGCCTTACTGCTTGAACAAAGTAGCAACATAAACACTGTTTACGATGAGTTTGGTATATCCTTTTATAAAATGCAGCAATCCCTTCTACCAATCTTGGTTTTAAAACAGTACGTTTTCAATTTCTGAACACAATCAAAAATACAGAAAACTGAAAAAAAATTGGCTTTACTATATGTTTTCAGAAGCCTTCCAAAATTTAACTGACTTTACCTGCTATATATACAGGGGACAGGGAAACAAATTTCCCCTGAGGTTATCAATGGTGACCCTTATGTGAGAGGATGTACATTTAGCGTCTTAACCTAAAACTAACCCAAATGTTTTCCTGATTATGGTTAGATTGAACGGCATATTTTCCAGTGGGTAATTCAGAATTGTATCCTGTAGAATTGTATATTTGTGCCAAACCTACAACTGCCACAGACTTCTTTAGGAATAAAAACCAGGCCGAGAGATTGTTTTTTCTTTGTTGCTCAAAGCAAATAGCTTGTCAACCAAAAGGGTGAACACAGATAGTTTATGGCACAGAGAGTCACCACTTGGCCCAACATGTGGAACCTGACTTGGTACTGAATGACATGGTCAGACTTCTGACTTAGTCCACCCCAGTCCAAAACCAGTATCTCCACTTCCTCAATGACCTGGGTTTTAGCGAGAAAATAGGGTAAATTGCATGACGTTGTCAGTGAGGTCTTCCTCAAAATTGAGAGAAAAATGCCCCTATTACTAACCAAGTGTTGAATGGTGAGACAGAATTCTTGCTAGTGCTAATTCCTCTACTATTTGCATGTATTAACATCTCTTTATCTGTTAATATCACTTCATTGATATGTAGTTTCTCATTGTCCCACTCAAAGGGTAAATATTGGCCTCTGACATGCACCAGCCTCATCACACCTTCTAGGTCATTGCTGTACATTGGAGCACAGCCTCACCTTCCAATGCAATGTTGCTGCAAGGACACTCTGAGCACAGGGACAGACACCCGCTTTATCGATTCAACCCAGCTGCATCACAGGGATCCTCCTTTACTCATGGGCCACCTAGCATTGACTAACACATTGAAAATAACAATAGCAAACTTGCAAAGTGCTACTTACCAACAGCGAGGAGTAGTGCCAAAATTGGGAGAATTTTCCGACAGACTACTCAAACAGCAGCCTGACATAGTCATAGTGTAGGAAATCACAACTTACAGACAATGTTCCAGATTGCCCCGTCACCATCCCTAGGTATGCCCTGTCCCACCAGCAGGACAGTCCCAGGACAGATGATAAAACAGCTAGGAAGGAGTTACTATGGAAGTACTCAACATTGACTCAAGACACCATGAAGTCTCATTGCTTGGGTTAAATATGGAAAGGAAATATGTAGACTTCAATGTTCTTCACCAAAAGTGGCTCAGCAGCATCTCTTTAACTAAGCTGCTTGGGTCTTAAAATACATAGCTGCTAGACAGATGCAACTGTCCTTGACAGTATCAGTAATAGTGACCATCGCACAGTCTGTGTGGAGGTGAAATCTTGTCTTCACTTGGAGAATACTCTCCATTTGTGGGATAGCTGTATCACCATGTTAATTCAGATGGAATTTGACTGGATCTAGCAATTCAAGGCTAGGCATGCATGAGGTGCAGTGATCCATCCGAAGCAGTTGAATTGTACTCTTAACGCAATTAGAAATGTTATGATAAATAAGGCAAAGAGCTGTGGATTCTGGAGGTCAGAAACAAAAACAGAACTTGCTAGCACTCAGCAGGTCTGGCAGCATATGTAGGAAGTAAGTAGAGTTAATATTTTGAGTCTGATGACTCTTCATCAGAGCTGAAAAATGTGTTGCTGGAAAACACAGCAGGTCAGGTAGCATCCAAGGAGCAGGAGAATCAACGCTTCGGGCATAAGTTCTTCTTATGCCCGAAACGTCAATTCTCCTGCTCCTTGGATGCTGCCTGACCTGCTTTTCCAGCAACACATTTTTCAGCTCTGATCTCCAGCATCTGCAGTCCTCACTTTCTCCTAGTTGACTATTCATCAGAGTTGTTCACTCAAAGTGTGAACTCTGCTTTCTTCTTACAGATGCTCCAGACCTGCTGAGCTTCACCAGCAAGTTCTGTTTTTGTTTCTGATACCTAGCGACCAACCCAACCCTGACTCTACCATTATCACCGTGACAGGAGACCAATCTGCGTCAATGAAAAGGACATGCCAGCAGCACCAGGAAGACCCAAAAAATGAGGTGTCAACCTGATGAAGCTGCATAATCAGCGAAGCGAGTCCACAACCAACAGATCAGCTCTAAGCTCTGCAGTTCTGGATGCAGGTTTGCTCACTGGGCTGGAAGGTTCATTTCCAGACATTTGGTCACCCTACTAGGTAACATCTTCAGTGGGCCTCCAAGTGAAGCACTGCTGATGATTTCTGCTTTCTATTTGTATGTTTTGATTTCTTGGGTCAAACAACATGACCCTCTCTCACCAGTATCCTTACATACAGAAAAGGAAAGACACCACTTCGACTAGGACAACATATCCATCCTAGGACAAGCCAAACAGAGACATGCATGAAAAGTCCTAGAAGCATGGCATTCCAACTGGAACTTTATCAACAAACACATCGAGTTAGACCCCCATCTACCACCCCGTGAGAAAAAGAACAGGAAATGACATCACCACAGGAAATGACATCACCAACCCAAAGAAACCCAAACATATAAATAGAAAGCAGGAATAATCAGCAGTGCTTTGCCCGAAGGCCCACAGAAGCTGTTACCTAGTATGGTAATGAAACATCTGGAAATGGATCTTCCAGCTCACTGAGCAAACATACATCCAGAACCTCAACCTGAGCTACAAATCTTCTCAAAACTCTGCAGTCCTGTCACATCCTGTCAATGGTGATCCACAATTAAAACAAGTCACTGGAGTAAGAGTCTCCACAAATAGCCACATCAATTAATGATAGGGAAAACCAGCACATCAGTCCAAAAATCAATCTGCAGCAATTTGCAACAATCTTCAGACAGAGGTGATGATCCATCTCAGTTTGCTCTGATTGTCATCACCATCACAAGTGCCAGGCTTCTGCAATGATGTGGAGGTGCTGCTGCTGGACTCGGGTGGACAAAGTTAAAACTCACACAACACCATGTTATCGTCCAACAGATTTATTTGGAAGCACTAGCTTTCGGAGTGCTGCTTCTTCATCAGGCAGCTCCTCCATTTGCAGAGAGGTGCGAGGGAGGAGTGAAGGGCTTCTGGGAAGTTTTGAAGTGGGTGAGATCTAAACCCGAGATGCTACACTGTAGGGCCTCCCTCCCACCCACCTCCTCTAACCTTACTAAGAGTCTGTGAACAAGGTAAGTTTTTTCAGGTTTTCTTTCTTCTATTCCTTTGTTTAGTTCTGTGTGGGCTTTCAGAGTAGCAAGATATGGATGTTAGGGCAGTTGAATGTTCCTCCTGCAGAATGTGGCAGGTGAGAGACACTTCACATATCTCTGCCGACTACATCTGTGGGAAGTGCACCCAACTCCAGCTCATTGAAAACCAAGTTAGGGAACTGGAGCTGGAGCTGGATGAACTATGGATCATTCGGGAGGCTGAGGGGGAAATTGAGAGGATGTACAGGGAGGTGGTCAGTCCCCAGACACAGGATAAGGACAGCTGGGTTACAATCAGGGGGAGGAAAGGGAACCGACAGTCAGAGCAGGAGTCCCCTGTGGCCATTCCCCTCAGCAATAAGTATACTGTTTTGGATACTGCTGGTGGGGACGGTCTACCAGGGGAAAGCCATAATTGTCAGGTCTCTGGCACTGAGCCTGGCACCGTGGCTCAGAAGGGAAGGTGGGGGGGTTGGATAGAAAAGCACTAGTGGTAGGGGACTCAATATTTAGACTGATTGACAGGAGATTTTGTGGTGAGGAACAGGACTCCCGGAAGGTATGTTGCCTCCCTGGTGCCAGGGTCCGGGATGTAGCCGATCGGGTTTACAAGATTCTGAAGGGGGAGGGTGAGCAGCCAGAAATTGTGGTACATATTGGCACCAATGATATAGCCAGGAAAGGGATTGAGGATCTGAAAGTGACTACAGAGAGTTAGGATGGAAGCTGAAGAGCAGGATGAGTAAAGCAGTGATCTCAGATTTGCTACCGATGCCACAAGATAGTGAGATGAGGAACAGTCAGCGAATACAGCTTAACACGTGACTGCGAGGCTGGTGCAGGAGGGAGGGCTTCAGATACCTAGACCATTGGGATACCTTCTGGGGAAGGTGCGACCTGTACATGAAGGCTGGGTTGCTCCTGAACTGGAGGGGTACAAATGTCCTGGGTGGGAGATTTGCTTGTGCGATTTGGGAGGGTTTGAACTAATTTGGCAGGGGGGGGGGGAATCAGAGCCATATGTCTGAGAGGGGGGTCAGTTGCAGGCAGGACAGTGGCAGGATATATTGCATCTATCAGGAAGGTTTCTCATGCGATGAAACATAGAGATCAGTTAAAGTGTGTCTGCTGTAATACAAGGAGTGTCCAGAATAAGAATGACAAACTTAGAGAATGGATCAGTACTTGGGACTACGATGTTGTGGCCATAATGGAAACGTGGGTTTCACAGGGGCAGGAATGGTTGCTTGATGTTCCAGGGTTTAGAACATTTGAAAATAACAGGGAGGGTGGAAACAGAGGAGGGGGTGTAGCATTGCTAATCAGAGAGCGCATCACAGCTACAGAAACGAAGGTTGTTGAGGAAGGTTTGTCTACTGAGTCAGTATGGGTGGGAGTTAGGAACAGCGAGGAAACAGCCACCCCATTGGGGGTTTTCTACAGACCACCTAATAGCAGTAGAGAGAATGAAGAACTCATAGGTGGGCAGATTCTGGAAAAATGCAAAAGTAGCAGGGTGGTTGTTATGGGTGATTTCAACTTTCCCAATATCGACTGGAACCTCCGAAGTGCAGGTGGTTTGGATGGAGCCGTTTTTGTCAGGTGTGTTCAGGAGGGTTTCCTTACTCAGTATGTAGACGAGGGGAGAGGCCATTTTGGATTTGGTGCTCGGCAACGAGCCAGGACAGGTGTCAGATCTCGGTGGGAGAGCACTTTGGTGAAAGTGATCACAACTGCTTCACATTTAGCATAGCCTTGGAAAGTGAAAGGAGCAGTTACCGAGGGAAGATATTGAATTGGGGAAATGGAAATTATGACGCTATCAGACAGGAGTTGGGAAGTATAGACTGGGAGCAATTGTTCCACAGAAAGGGCACAGCAGACATGTGGAGACCATTTAAGGAGCAGTTGTTGCGAGTGATGCACAAATTTGTTCCTCTGAGGCAGGTAAGAAGGGGTAAGATTAAGGAACCTTGGATGATGAGAACAGAGGAACTTCTTGTCAAAAGGAAGAAGGCAGTTTATGTAAGGTGGAGGAAGCAAGGATCCAGCACAGCTTTAGAGGATTACAGGCTTACTAGAAAGGAGCTCAGAAATGGACTGAGGAGAGCCAGGAGGGGGCACGAGAAAGGCTTGGCAAGAAGGATTAGGGAGAACCCAAAGGCATTTTACTCATACGTGAGGAATAAGAGAATGATCAGGGAGAAGATGGGGCCAATCAGGGATAGCGTAGGGAACTTGTGCGTGGAGTCTGAGCAGATAGGGGAAGCCCTAAATGAGTTTTTTGCTTCAGTTTTCACCAAGGAAAGGGAGCTTGTTGTAAATGAAAACTTTGAGGAGCTGGGATACAGTCTTGACCAGATCAAGATTGATGAAGTTGATGTGCTAGAAATTTTGGAAAACATTAAGATTGATCAGCTTCCTAAAGGGTCCTGTTGAGATTATTCACCTCAGCGCATTAACTAGCAGAGTCCCTGCAAGGCTTTGAACGAGTGTACAGCATTTCAATTCACCCAAAGACAGTGATATTATAATCTCCTCTATAATGGAAGAGAGGAATTGGAGTCTACAACTTAAACCATGTTCTACAGTGTGAAGACCAACATGAACGTTCACAAAGAATGACTGCAAAAGTACTTCACCTCTTCCTCAGTAAATATATGTCCTTCATTCCCCATTGACCATGAATGTGTGCTAATGATAAGGTGAGTCAACACATTTAATTCTGCAAGTTAGTCTCAACAAATAAAAATGAATACACAGAAGTTAAACCAATATTTACAAATGAAACATACTACATGTGGATCATGGTGTGCCATGATGGTGTGAAGCTGATCTGTGTAGGACGCCAAGGTCTGTGGATGTAGGTGACCAAGTTGGAGCAGGTTGCAAGCTGGAGTTATCATCAGGTACTGACTCAGACTTTCTTGTCAGGAAGTCTCAGTTTCTCGTTTCTATCCAGCAAGGGCCAGAATGAGAACCAGCACACTAATGAGTTGAGATGAAATAAGAATAGGGGTGATAATGAATAAAATGCCCATTATTTGATAGCTTTCTGCTCTGTAGCAAGACATCTGGAACTTAGTTGGAAAATGTGACTGGTTTCTCCTGGCATTGAGAGAAAACCCACTGGAATTCTCATGTGATGCACTCAGATTTTTCACCATAGCCCACATTACTCAGAGCCTGAAGATTCCAAATATCTTTTTGCCTTTTTGAATTTACAGGATAAATTTGCTTGTGGGAATGGTGGTTAGTAATGATGAACTAAAGGCATTTCCTGTGCAATAGACCGCTGAGTTTAGTTTCAATATGCAAATATTGCAATTCTTCCGTATATTGAGTCGATTTATAAGGGAATATGAGGATGAAGAGCTATATAAAGCTATATAGTCAGTCCATCAAATGTAACTGCTGTAGAGAAGTTGATCAAAACTGCATCCATTGAGTAAATCCAGTGAGAATCACAATTTCTTTACCTGTTTTAACTAAGCACCGAACCATCAGAAATATCTGAAGCTTTCGTGACAAATGTGAGTATAAACCATTAGCCTCTTTAAGAATATGATTATACAATTCCATCAGGGTAATATTTGTCAGAAATTAATGCAAAACAGCAAGATGGTTATCTTATTTACAGTTTGTACAGTTTCAGAAAAAAGTTTAATTGTTTCGCTATTGTACATTTATAAATCCTTAGGTATGTTCTTCAGAAGTTTCAGATTGAGTTTCTCTGAGTTCCCTTAAGTAGCTGTCTGTCATTGAGCATACTGTGCCGTGCATTGACACCTTTAAATGGCGGTAACTTCTGTTTTTAAATGGATCTTCTCAGCCAGCATCTGAGTTATTGGAGTTTTTGAGGTTGCTTGGAATGTCCTTGGCATGTAGAATTAATGAGAATCCCAAGGCAGTTTACACATATATTAATGGCAGGAGGGTAGCTCAGGAAAGGGTGGATCCATTTAAGGACAAAGGAGAGTGTGCGTGGAGTCAGTGAGGTCCTGAATAAGAGCTTTGGTGCAGTCTGCATAAATTTTAGCAAAGCATTTGATCAAGTCCTATATGACAAACTGGTCAAATAAATTAAATTGCATGGACTCCAAGGGAAAGCGGCAAATTGGATCCAAATTGGCTCAACATCAGAAAACAAAGGATGGCGATTGTAATGATTGTAACGCTGTTCTTACTGGGGAAATTCAGGCTCAGTGACGTGTTCCTTTGCAGTTCCTGGTTTATATGCATGGTTTAGAGTTAAAGTGAGGAGGCTTATAGGCCAGGAGCAGATAGGTCAGACTAGTTTAGCTTGCGATTATGTTCAGCATTGACTGGTTGGACCGAAGGGTGTGTTTCCATTCTATATGACTCCATGACTTTATAATATTATGAAAAGCATTGCAAATTATATGAAAATTTGCATACAGTTGTTAGTGAGGGAGAATGTGGGAAGGTAAGAAATGTCTGGTGTGGTAGGAAGAGAATGGTAAACATAATACAATCCAGGGAAGTGTGAGGACATTTGTTTAAGAATGACAAACAAGGAAATAAATGGCAGAATTCTGAGAAGTACACGGGGAAGCTGAAGTGCTTTTCCATAGATCACTAAAAGTAGAGGGGTAACTGGACCAATGGTCAAAAAGGCACATGCAATATATTCCTTTTCTGAAAAGAGATATACTTTGTTAAAACCTTTCCTCTTGCATTAGTCAAGACAATTTGCAAAACCAAAATAAATGGAATACAATCTTTATAATGGTGTGAAATGACAACGGCAATTGTTGAAAAGTGAGCTCTGATTATTAGAGATATTGCCATGGTTAATGTATGAATTAATGCCAACTGACAGCTAACTACCAGCTTTGTTTAAGTTTTAAATTAGGCTGATTAACCAGTTTGGGTCAAGGAACTGCTCTGCGAATTGAACCAGAGAATGGCTGTCATCCAATTTGTTGAGTTTTTTAAAAATGTATTCATTTGTGGGATGTGGGCTTTACTGGCTGGGCCAGCATTCATTACCTGTCCCTAGCTGCCCGTGAGAAGGTGGTGGTGAGCTGCCTTCTTGAACTGGTGCAGTCCACCTGCTGTGGGTTGACTTACATTGCCATAAGGGAGGGAATTCCAGGATTTTGATTCAACAACAGTGAATGAATTGTTGTAAATTATATTTCCAAGTAGGCTGGTGAGTGGCTTGGAGGGGAACTTGAAGGTGGTGATGTTCCCATATAGCTGCTGCCCTTGTCCTTCTAGAATGAAATGGTCATGGGTTTTGGAAAGTGCTTCTATGGATCTTTGGTGAATTTCTGCATTGCATCTTCAAGATAATATACACTACTGCTACTGAGTATCGGTGGTTGAAGGAGTGGATGCTTGCGGATTTAGTGCCTATCAAGTGGGCTGCTTTGTCCTGGATGGTGTCAGGCTTCTTGAGTATTGTTAGAGCTGCACTCATCCAGGCACGTGGAGAGTATTCCATCACACTCCTGCCTTGTGCTTTGTAGATGGTAGGCTTTGGGGAATCAGGAGGTGTGTTACCACTGCAGTATTTCTCACCTCTGACCTGCTCTTGTACCCACTGTGTCCATGTGGTGAGTCCAATTGAGTTTTTGGTCAATGATAAGCTCCAGGATGTTGACAGTGGGCAAATTCAGTGATGGTAACACCATTGAATGTTGAGGGTCATTGGTTAGATTGTGTCTTATTGATGATGGTCGTAGCCTGGCATTTGTGTGGCACAAATGTTACTTGCCACTTGAATATGGATACTGCGTCAGAGACTGAGGAGTCACGACCAGTGCTGAACATTGTTCAATCATCAGCGAACTTTCCCATTTCTGACCTTATGATGCAGGGCAGATCATTGGTGAAGCAGCTGAAGATGGTTGGGCCAAGGACACTGCTTTGAGGAATTCCTGCAGAGATGCCCTGGAGCTGAGATGACTGACCTCCAACAATGGCAACCATTTTCCCATGTATCAGGTATAACCAACGGAGAGTTTGTCTTGGATTCCTATAGATTTCAGGTTTGCCAGGGCTTCTAGATATCACACTCAGACAAATGCAGCCTTAATATAAAGGACTGAAACTTTCATGTCAGCTCTGGAATTCAGCTTATTTGTCCATGTTTGAACCAAGGTTGTAATGAGGTCAGGAGCTGAGTGGCCCTGGTGGAACTCAAACTGGGCATCACTGAGCAGGTTATTGCTGAGCAGGTGCAGCTTGATACCACTGTTGATGACACCTTCCATCACTTTACTAATGATTAAGTATAGGCCAATGGAGCAATTATTGGCCAGGTTGGATTTGTCCTGCTTTTTATGTACAGGACACACTTGGCCAATTTTCCACATTGTTGAGTAGATGCCAGTGTTATCGCTGTACTGGAACAGCTTGGTTAGGAGAGTGACTACTTCTTGAGCACAAGCCTTCAGTACTATTGTCGAGATGTCGTCGGGGCCCTTAGCCTTCACAGTATCCAGTGTCTCCAACATTTCTTGACATTACATGGAGTGAATTGAATTGGCTGAAGACTGGTATCTGTGATGATGGGGACCACCAGAGGAGGTCATACACTCCATGGATGGATGGATGGATCATACACTCAGTACTTCCAGTTGACAATTGACATGAAACTTTAGCCTTTTCTTTTGCACTGATCTGCTGGTGTCTTCCATAATTAATGAAAGGGATATTTGTGGAGCCACTTTGTGGAGTTAAAACAGTTATATGCAGTGTCCATGTATACATGCACTAAACAGGATCTGTATATTAACATATGAAGCTTGCATTACACACAGGTGCACTGCCCTGACTGACAATCCTAAATTGGTTGTCGCCACCCTTTTTTGCACCGGATTATTAAGCAAATGTATCCAATCATGATCAGATCTAACGTTGGACATGAAGGAACATGCTGTTTGATATGATCCAGTAGCGTTTGGAATATATAGCATATAGGTAGGAAGAAAGGTGGGGATTCGAGGCAGAAATTCAGGGAGCTAGGGTGGAAGCTTAGAGCTAGAGCAGACAGAGTTGTTACCTCTGGTTTGTTGTCAGTGCTAAGTGCTAGTGACGCAAGGAACAGGGAGAGAGCAGAGCTGAACATGTGGCCACAAGAATGGCGCAGGAGGGCGGATTTTGGATTCTTGGATAATTAGAGTTCTTTCTGGGGAAGGTGGGACCTCTACAAACAGGATTTTCTATAGACCTCCGAATTGTACCAGGCATGTACAGCAAAGATGGAGCAAGTGTAATAGGGTAATTGTTATGGGGGACTTTAACTTCCCTAATACATACTGGGAATATTATAGTTCAAGTAGTTTAGATGGATCAGTTTTTGTTCAATGTTTGCAGGAGGGTTTTCTAGCACAGTATGTAGACAGGCCAACAAGGAGCGAGGCCATATTGGATTTGGTACTGGCTAATGAATCCAGCCAGGTATTAGGTTTGGAGGTTAGTGCGCACTTTGGCCATAGTGACCACAATTCAGTTATGTTTACAATAACAATGGGCAGGGATAGGTCTATACTGCAGGGAAAGAAGTATAACGGGGGAAAGGGAATTATGATGTGATTAGGCAAGATTTAGGATGCATAGGATGGGGAAGGAAGCTGCAGGGGATGGACACATTTGAAATGTGGAGCTTATTTAAGGAACAGCCACTGTGGGCCCTTGATTAGTATATACCTATCAGGCAGGGAGGTAGTTGTCGAGAGAGGGAGCCATGGTTTACTAAAGAAGTTGAAGCTCTTGTCAAGAGAAAGAAGAAGGCTTATGTGAGGATGAGGTATGAAGGCTCAGTTAGGGGGTTTGAGAGTTACAAGTTAGCCAGGAAAGATTTAAAGAGAGGGCTAAGAATAGCCAGGAGAGGACATGAGAACTTGTCGGTAGATAGGATCAAGAAAAACCCTAAGGCCATCTATAGGTATATCAGGAATAAAAGAATGACTAGAGTAAGATTAGAGCCAATCAAAGATAGTAGTGTAAAGTTGTGTGTGGAATCTGAGGGCATAGGGGAAGCGGTTAATGAATACTTTTAATCAAAGTATTCATTGGGCTTTGATCTTTATGTCATCATTGTTGACAGAAATAGTGCCAGAAGACTGGAAGATTGCAAATGTTCCCTTGTTTAAGAATGGGAGTCAGGACAACCCTGGTAATTACAGGCTAATGAGCCTTATTTTGGTTGTAGGCAAAGTGTTGGAAAAGGTTATAAGAGATAGGATTTATAATAATCTGGAAAGGAATAATTTAATTAGGGATAGTCAACACGGTTTTGTGAAGGGTATGTCGTGCCTCACTAACCTTATTGAGTACTTTGAGAAGGTGACAAAACAGGTGGATGAAGGTAAAGCAGTTGATGTGGTGTATATGGACTTCAGTAAAGCATTTGATAAGTTTCCACACAATAGGCTATTGCACAAAATATGGAGTTTTGGGATTGAAGGTGATTTAATGGTTTGGATCATTAATTGGCTAGCTGGAAGAAGACAGGGGGTAGTGGTTGATGGGAAATTTTCATCCTGGAGCTTAGTTACCAGTGGTGTGCTGCAAGGATCTGTTTTGGTGCCACTGCTGTTTGTCATTTTTATAATTGATCTGAATGTGGGTGTAGAAGGATGGGTTAGTAAATTTGTCGATAGTGCCAAAGGATGTTGTGGGTTACAGGGGGACATAGATAAGATGCAGAGTTGGGCTGAGAAGTGGCAAATTGAATTTAATGAAGAAAAATGTGAGATAGTTCACTTTGGAAGTAGTAACAGGAATGCAGAGTATTGGGCTAATTATATAATTCTTGGTAGTGCCGATGAATAGAGAGATCTTGGTGTCCAGGTGCATAAATCCCTGGAAGTTGCCATGCAGGTTGATAAGGTTGTTAAGAAGACATATGGTGTGTTCGCATTTATTGATAGAGGGATTGAGTTTCGGAGCCACAAGGTCATGCTTCAGCTGTACAAGACACTGGTAGGCCGCACCTGGAGTATTGCGTACAGTTCTGGTCACCGCATTATAGGAAGGATGTGGAAGCTTTGGAAAGGGTTTAGAGGAGATTTATTAGGATGTTGCCTGGTATGGAAGGAAGATCTTACGAGGAAAGGCTGAGGGAACTGAGGCTGTTTTCATTGGAGAGAGGTGACTTAATCGAGATGTATAAGATAATCAGTGAGTTAGTTAGGGTGGTCAATGAGAGCCTTTTCCTCGGATGGTGAAACCTACTACGAGGGGTCATAGCTTTAAATTGATGGGTGATAGATTTAGGACAGATATTGGGGCAGTTTCTTCACTCAGAGAATAGTAGGGGCGTGGAACGGCCTGCCTGCAAATGTAATAGGCTCACCAATGTTAAGGGCATTTAAATGGGCATTGCACATATGTTTCTTTGGCTTGACAGAAGCATCCTGTTAGCAGTAAACACCATAGCAGGAACATGAATCAGCTAGCCTTACCCGTTACTCAAACTCTTGAGCGACTTTATCCTTCCAGGATAATCTGAGGCAGATTACTCTGGGCAATTTTCAGGATCAAATATGATAGTTTTAGGTTTGTACAGGAGTGTGTGATACACAAGGAGAAAACGTCTGATAGTCATTACCCTGCAGGATGGCTTTGATGTGCTGTATTTCAGCATCAAGCTTGCACAGTGAAGAAACCATTCATGCCCTCTGTCCAAGGTTGCTGAAAAAATTTTTTTAACATAGAACAGTACAGCACAGGCATGGGTCCTTCAGCCCGTGATGTTGTGGCAAACATGATGCCAAAGAACACTAATCTTTTCTGCCTGCCTTTGGTCCATATCCCTCCTTGCACATTCATGTGCTTATCCAAAACAGCCCTATTGTATCTGCCTCCACTATTACCCCTTGCAGTGTGTTCCAGACTCCTATCATTCTGTGTAAAAATACTTGCCCCTCACATCTCCTTCAAACTTTCCCCCTCTCATGTTAAATGCATACCCCCTAGTTTTAAACATTTCAACTTTGCAAGAAAATTTCTGACCATCAAGCCTGTCTATACATCTTATAAGTTTATGCTCTTCAATCAAGTCTCCCCTCAGCCTTTGCCACGCCAGAGAAAGCAACCTGAGTTTTTCAAGTTTCTCCTTCTAGCTGCTACCCTCTAATCCAGGCAGTATCTGGGTAAATCTCTTCTGCATCCTCTCCAAAACCATCCTTCCTGTAATATGTGACCAGAATTGAATGCAATACTCTAAGTGTAGCCTAACCAAAGTTTTATAAAGCTGCAACATGACATCCTGACTCTTGCACTCAATTCCCAATCAATACAGGCAAATATGCCATATGCCTTCTTTATGTGTGGACATGTTCAGAGAGCTATGGACTTGAACCTCATCAATGTTGTTCAGGGTCCTGCCACTAACTGTATGTTTTTCCTTAACATTTGATCTCCCAAAATGCAACACCTCACACTTACCTAGATCAAACTTCATATGCCATTTCTCCACCCACATCTGCAATTGATCTATAACCTGCTGTATCCTTTGACAACCTTCTACACTACCCACAAATCCACCAATCTTTGTATCATCTGCAAAATTACTAACCTGCCCATCTACATTTTCATTCAAGTCATTTATACATATCGCAAACAGCAGCGGTCCTAGTAAGATCCCTGCGGAACACCACTAGTCACGGATCTCCAGACTGAAAAACAACCTTCCACACCCATCTTCTACCTTCGATGGGCAAGCCAATTCTGAATCCATGCAGCCAAGTGACTGTGGATTGTGCAGGGATCTGTAGGGGAATACCACAACAGATATTAAATTGTGAAGTTAGGTTTGCAGACAGAAAGTTAATGTGCAAACGTTCTTTCAACTTATGAAAACAGCCTTTCTCTGTTTAAATTCTCAGGGCAATGTCTTTACCAATCAGTTAATTTACCTGGTTTATACAAAGCTTGGTACTTAACTGTCACTCATCATTACCTGTTACATTTTCTCTGTTGCAATTCCTCTACCAATCAAGTTTCACTTGCCAACCATTTTGTATTTCCTCTCATTCACTATAAATGTCGTTTTCCATTTACTTTGGTATTTTCCTGGTGTGTATAAGATGGACAATTTCCATAAAATAGTCCTTTTTCAGCAATACTCAAAATCAGTACTATCAAATGTCGATTTATGATGTCTTATATCAATTATGGCTTAACCTGTACAAGCAGGGAAGTTATCCTAGAATTTTATAAAGCACTGGATAGTCTGTAGCTGGAGGTCAGCATATTATTCTGGTTACCACTTAACAAGAAGCATGTGATTGCATTGGAGAGTGATAACATAGGTTTTGAATGTCGCGTCTTCAGATTGAGGACAGCCTATTCTATGACATTATCATTGTGCTAAATGCAATAGGCCAGGAATAGGTGCACAGATAGGCCAACTACTAGACAGGGAGATAGTGAGGACTGCAGATGCTGGAAGCCAGAGTGGAGATATCTGGAAGTCAGATAAAACGTGGAGCTGGAAAGGCACAGCAGGTGAGGCAGCATCGGAGGAGCAGGAAAGTCAACGTTTTGGGTCAGAGCCCTTCATCAGGGGACTGGGGACAGGGAAGGGAACTGAGAAATAAATAGAGGGTGGTGGTGGAGCTGAGGGAAATGTAGGTGGGATGGTGATAGGTGGATTCAGGTGAGGAGTTACTGACTGGGTCTGCAGCAGGTGGTGAGGGAGAGGCAAAAACGTAATTGACCTCAGCTTCAATCTGTAACAGTTATATTTCCCCATAATAGTATCAGGAAGAGTGACCTCTGGCACAGTCGTTGAAGAGATGTAATCCTGTCTTCATATTGAGGGTACCTTCCATTGTGTGGCATGGTATGACAGTATCGCTGTACTAATTGGGATAGATTTCAAACAGATCTGGCCATTCAAGCCTGCGCATCCTTGCCATGCAGTAAATCAAGAGCAGCAGCCAGAGTGTACTTTAGATTAGTAACTTCATGGCTCAGTGAATTTGCCACTCTAACATTATCAAACCAAGCAATCAACTCTGGCTCAATGAAGAATACAGAAGGGCATGCCATGAGCAGCCACATGCACATCAAAAAATGCAGTGTCAACTGGAGACGCTGAAGAGGACCATCAGTCTGCCAAACAGCGCAAGCAGCAAGTGAAACAGATAAGGAATTCCACAACAACAGATCAGATTTAAGCTCTGCAGCCCTGCCACATCTAGTCATGAATGGTGGGGGATAATTAAACAATCCACTGGAGGAAGAGTCTTGACAACTATATCTTGGCCTCCTCCAGAGATTCACAGCATCATAAATGCCAGTCTTCAATCAATTCAATTCACTCTGAGTGATATCAAGAAACAGCTGGATAATGGAAGGACTATGGGCCCAGATGGCATTCTAATAATAGTCCTGAAGACTTGTGCTCCAGAGCTTGCTGCACCCCTAACCAAGCTGTTCTAGTACAGCTAAAACACAGATATCTATCCAACAATGTGGGAAATTGCCCAGGTATGTCCCAACCACCAAAAAACAGGAAAAATCCAACCTGGCCAATTGCCATCCCACCATCCCTTGCTTGATCATAAGTAAAAAGTGATGGAAAATATCATCTACAGTGCTATCAGCATTTGCTGAGCAACAACCTTTGGTGGTACAGTAGTAGTGTCCCTACCTTTGGGTCAAGAGGCCTGGGCTCAATTCCCACCTGCTCCAGTGGTATGAAATAACATCTCTGAATGGGTTGGTTTGAAAATATCCTGAAGAAGGGCTCATGCCCGAAACGTCGATTCTCCTGTTCCCTGGATGCTGCCTGACCTGCTGTGCTTTTCCAGCAACACATTTCCAGCTCTGATCTCCAGCATCTGCAGACCTCACTTTCTCCTTGAAAATATCATAACCTGTTCACTGATGCTGAATGTAGGTTCTGTCAGGGCCAGCCAGTTTCTGACCTCACTATAGACTTAGTCTAAGCATGGACAAAAGAGCTAAACCCCAGAGGTGAGGATAGAATGAATGCCCTTGCCAGCATGGCCACATTTGACTATGTGTTTTATCAAGGAACCATAGCAAAACTAGGATCGATGGTAATTAGGAGGAAAATTTTCTGGTGACTGCAGTAATACTTTGACCAAAGGAAGATGGTTGTGGCTGTTGGAGATCTATCATTTCAGCTCCAGGATATCTCTGTAGGAGTTCCTCAGGGTGGTGTTTTAGGCCCAACCATCTTTAGTTGCTTCATCTTTAGCTCCTTCCATCATAAGATCAAAAATGGGGATGATTAAACAATGTTCAATGCCTCACAACTCACAATTCACAACTCCTCACATGATAACACGTCTAGCATGCATGCCCTATGCAACAAGACCTGGACAAAATCCAGGTTTGGGCTGAGAAGTGACAAGTAATATTTTTGCCACAAAAATTCCAGGCAATACAAAAAGATTTGTAGGGAAATGGGCCAGCAGGAGGCAGGTGGGGCTAGTTTAGTTTGGGATTATGTTCGGCATGGAGGTTGGACAGAAGGGTCAGTGCGATATGACACTATGACTATGAATGTATCTCCATGTTCTATGGCATTACCATCACTGAATCCTGCACTAACATCCTAGAGGTCATTATTAACTAAAGTTAAAGTGGATAAATATTCCGGCTACAATAGAAGATCAGAGGCTAGAATACTTGCATCGAGTAATTATTGTCCATCATCTACAAAGCACAAGTCAGGAGGTGATAGAATACTTATTTGCCTGGATGGGTGCAGCTCCAACACTCAAAAACCTTGACAATATCTAGGAAAGCAGGCCATTTGTTGGAACTCCATTTAACATTTTCAACATCACTCCCTTCACTAATGATGCACAGTAACAGCAGTGCGTACTATCTACTTTGTGCACTGCAGAAATTTACCAAATTTCCTTTGACAGCACTTTGCAACCAAAACCATCTGGAAAGACAAGGGCAAAAGGTACATGGGTACACCCCTCCCTGCACGTGCCCCTCCAAGCCATTCACCATCCTGTCCAGGAAATATATCACTGTTCCTTCGTTGCTATTGGATCAAAATTCTGGAACTCTCTCCCTAGAAGCATTATGGTTGCATCTACATCAGTTGGACTTCAGTAGTTCAGGGAAGGCAACTCACCACCACCATCTCAAAGCCAATTTGGGATGGATAATTCATGCTGACCAACTAGCGATAATACCCACCTCTCCTGAATGAATAAAGGAGGTAATTGTCCTCACACTAACATTTTGCTTTGTTTTCCTGTGTACTATACGTTGAATATTCAAAAACATTCAAATTCTCCCATATCTTTTCCTGTTGCGAACTGGAATTATTATGCAAAATAGTAATTATATTTTGGGGATTATTGTCGATCGGAAGCAAGACTTTATCAGTTACATTAGCATGAAAGCTCTAAAAGCAGTACAGAAGTTGTATAGTGTGTGATGAATAGCTCACTTACTGTCTCGGTTTAAGTGAGAATTAAGTCTAGTGGAAAACCTGTCAGTCATATAGATGGGTGAAGCTGCAAGAGCAATTAAGACCATTGATGTGATCTGGAGGAGCTGATGTTGGACTGGGATGTACAAAGTTAAAAATCACACAACACCAGGTTATTGTCCAACAGATTTATTTGGAAGTACTAGCTTTCGGAGCGCTACTCCTTCATCAGGTGATGAACCACCTGATGAAGGAGCAGTGCTTTGAAAGATAATGCTTCCAAATAAATATGTTGGACTATAACCTGGAGAGCATTGGCAATATTCAGTATGGAGAAGATGGCAGCAATGCTGCATTATAGTGTGGATGGCCCCTGTATGATTCCCTTCAGCATGGGCACAGGTAGCATCTCCTGCCCCATATTCTAAGAAGAAAATGTTTTTTATTTATTCACAGAATTAGGGCATCTCTGGCTAGGCCAGCATTTATTGCCGATCCCTAATTGCCCACAGGGCAGTTAAGTTTCAACTACATTATTGTATCTAGAATAACATGTAGATGGGGAGTTGATGGCCAAGTGGTATTATCACAAGACTGTTAATCCAGAGACATAGATAACATTCTCGGGATCCAGTTTCAAACCCTGCCATGGCAGATGATGGGATTTGAATTCAATAAATATCAAATGGTGACCATGAATCCATTGCTGATTGTTGGGAAAACCCCATCTGGTTCAATAATATCCTTCAGGGAAGGAAACTGCCATCCTTATCTGGTCTGGCCTACATGTGACTCTGGACCCCACAACAATGCGGTCGACTCTTAACTGCCCTCTGGGCAATTAGGGATGGGCAAGAAATGCTGGCCTAGCCAGCGACACACTTGTCCCATGAGTGAATAAAAACAATGTAGATCAAACAAGGTCAGGATGGCCATTTCCTTTCCTAAAGGGCATTAGTGAACCAGATGGGTTTTTCTGACAATGAACAATGGATTAATGGTCATCAGTAGACTCTTAATTCTAGATTTGTAGTGAATTTAAATTCCACTATCTGCCAACATGGGATTGAAACCAGACCAGAATATTACCTGGGTCCCTGGATTAACAGTCCAGTGATAATACCACTTGGCCATTGCCTCCCACTATACCATAGTGTAGATGTATGGTAGAAATGCCATCACCTCCAAGTCAAACAATATTGGGCATAGTTTGTCATCGTCGGGCAATATTCTTGAACCCTCACCCAACACCATCTGGGAGCAGCGCCTGCAGAAGGATTTCAGTTGTTCCATTTCAGGATAACTAAGAAGTTAATGTTGCCAGCATTGAAAAAAAGTACAATCAAAATATAAATAAAAGAAATACAAAGGAAATTAATAAGGACAGGAATCAGATGCTTCACCTGCTTATCATTATTGACTTGCCCACCCATCTATTAGTAAGGGCAATCTAGATTGCCACATCTTTGTCAACTTCTACAAAGACGTGTGTAGTTCATGAGGACAAACAAGGCTTCTACCTTTGCCTCTTTCAGTTTTAACAGAGGAATGACCTGCAATGTGTCGTGTACATGTTAATGTAACCAGTGCCTAAACAATCAGCATTGTCAGAGATTTTATCACTTTCTGCTGAGTAACAACAGGAGCACATATTACAGCCATTGACAGCACCTCACTCTCATCTCTAATTCTCACCTCCTGCACACAGCACGTCCACAGGATGTTCACATCATCCATGAAGGGGTACATTGCCTGTTTTCGGTATGGTTAATGACGCAGGCATGTTCCAGTGCTATCCTCAAGGCTGGCAACCAGAATGATGCACATGGCAATCCTTCCTTATGCTTATTTCATACAGGAGCAAGTCAGCAGCAATGCCATAGAAGGCAGATTTCATTAATCACTCCTGCACTTGCTCACAAATCCCATTTCCTGTCTCTCTGTCGGTTGCCATTCATGTGGTTTTTGTACTGTTTTTGTTTTCTGCCCTAAACAAATGTGGAAAAATTTGAAAAGCTTGACTCGACTTACTGTTATATGATAGCATCATGTTAAAGGGCAGATGGCATTCTTTCCAGTCTCCTTTGATATGCCCTGGAATATTTATTGTTATCCTTTCAGAGCTGATCCAGTCAGAAGCTTATTGTACCTAATAAATAAGAACTGAATCCAGGAGATCTGCTTATGTCAACCCTTCCTCATACGTGCAGCACACTGCTAAACTTCGCAGCACACTGGTCCTGCCTGAACATTACATTTGTCACCAGTAAGATTACTCCTGCTCCAATTGCTTCATTTCAGGTGCTGTGTACCTCCTAGGTATAATCCCACCAACTGACACACTCTCTAGTCCACTTCTGTCCAACTGCCCATTGCTTCCTTCACTCAGATGATGTGGGGTACTTACTAGTGAAAAATAAGATAATAGTCGTCTTGTCACCCAATCTTTACAGCGCCATTCCCCAACACACAGCTAAATCCAATTTATTAATTCAGCTTTAGATTATTGTTTTTAACGTTTCTCTTTATTTCAGGCAAACAACAAAACCATGGCAAGGATGTTCATTGTGATAGCGGCTTACTGCCTTTTGATGCCCCTTTCCCAGTCAAATTTTGAGGAAAACCAGTATTGCCCAGCACAAGGGTCAAGTGTAAGACATCAGTCTTTTTAATATATGTCTTCCGAGTGTTAATATGGTTCTGAATCCCGTGATGTTATGGTCTGTACATTATTACCATAAGTCAAACATGGTGTGATGAGAACTGCGATAACAGGAGAGAAATGGGCTAGAGATCTGGGACCAATCCTCTGCCTTCATTCACTCAAGGTTACCAGGATTGAGGAGATGAATCGAGCCCATATTCTGATGAACGTGAACTGTTTATGTATAAAAATGCATAGATACTTAATTTAATCACATCTCTCCACACCATTAAAGACAGCTTTTCTTTTTTAACATGAAGCTCCCTTTCCCCAAAGACTCATCAATATCAGTGGAAGAAAAATAGTAAAATAATTATCCGAGTTTTCTGATGGCCAGACAGGCTTTTCTACAGCATAGACTGGAGTTGTGCATTGAGACCCTGTGGAATCCCTGATGTAACAGGCTCCAAGGGAATTCTCCAGGAAATTGCAGATTCTGATGGCTGATTGCTCTGCACATTGAACCTTCTGGAAAAATCCTTTCAAATTGGAGACACTGGAGGGTTCCACTACAGTTAAGTAAATAGTTATTTAGGAAAATTAAATTCATGGTCTAACTTCGAGACACCTATTAAAGTGACCCCTCCCCACTCCCAACTTACCACAGAGACTCCTAACAATAGCTTCCCCAAACTTCCTACACCTCCCCCTTACCCTGACCCTTACCCAGAACATCTCATTCCAAAGGACCCATTGCTTCATACAATCTGAAAATTGACCCTCTGCATAGATGAATGCTTCGTGTTTAGTCCATGGCACACCTCCTTAGCTCCTCACCCCAATTTCTGACAAACCCCTCTTACCACAGGGCCGGGTGTGAAAACCTCACACCACCCATTCCCTGTCCCCCACAGGACCGGATATCTACCCTGTTCCCCAACATTTCACTCCCTTCAAAAGCCAGCAATTCCAAATGTTACTGGCACTGGAGGGTTTGAGTTATATGGAGCGGCTGGATAGGCTGAGGCTTTTTTCATTGGAGTCTAGGAGATTGAGAGGTGACCTTATAGAGATTTATAAAATCATGAGGGATATAGATAAGGTGAACAGCAAATGTCTTTTCCCCAGGGGAAGGGAGTTCAGAACTAGTGGGCATATTTTTAAGATGACAGGAGAAATATTTAAAAGGGACGGGTAACTTTTTCACACAGTTCATGTGTGGAATGAACTGCCAGAGGAAGTGGTGGATGCAGGTACAGTTACAGCATTTAAAAGATATTTGGATAGGTACAAGAATAGGAAAGGGATATGGTCCAAAAGCAGGCAAAAGGGACTGGTTTAGTTTGGGAAACTTGTTTGGCATGGATGAGTTGGACCAAAGGATCTGTTTCCATGTTGTATGACTCTAAGAGTCTACAGCTCCCTCCCCTGCCACTGGATCCAACACCCTAACTTCCTCAACTGCAGGACCAACACCATCTTCCTCCCCTGGACCTAACAACCCCTTTTCCCCACTAAGGACATGCCATACCCTCTTCCTCTCTATCTACCCCTGCTCTTAGACTTGACAAACCATGCCCCCCTATAGCCAGTATCATAACATCCCCTCTTACTCCCATTCCAGCCTAGCTTAACTTCTCCATCACTTACCTGGACCCCCTCCTAGCTTGCACCCTTACACCATAACAGCTAGCATCCTACTAACTTGACACCCTACATGCCTGGCACCCTAACACCATACCCACCTAGCAACCTAACCATGTGGCCCTCTTACCCACATGGCAGGCTACTAGTTGGCATCCTGAGTCCATACTTACCTTACATCCTTACTCTTTCACAGAACATTTAAGTCATAGAATATAGCAACTGCTGACAAAAAAAGGGGGTGTAATGTGTCTGCTCTGACCCGCCCACACAATGTTAGATTTAGGGTGCGCTCCTTATTACTGAAGGAGCGAAGATCAGAATTTGCCAGAATTGTGGAGCTCTGTCTTCTCGGAAAAAGTGGGAGCACAGTGCCAATCGGCTGCTGTTCGTTGGAAAATCCATCCGATATTATTTTAATTTATCAGCACAAGTAATTCAGCACAAGTTCCTTTATATCAGTGCCCTCCTTTATCCTTTGCTTTCCTTAAAAACATTTGGTAAATAACTACTTCCTCCAGGTGCCACTGAGTTTCAAGAAACATAAAGATCGGATATCAATTGCTTCAGATGCTTTGTTTTACAGGGTGGAGCCACAGCGCAGATATAATAGAATAACCAATTCTAAGTGAAGATTTGTTTATCTTGCAGCCCTCCATTTATTCGCCCATGAGTGCAACAAATGGTAAGAAATAAAATACAGTACCAATGTAATGATGCCTAGTGACCAAGGACATTTTTTTAGTTGATTTCCATTGCCAGCTAATAATCTGCAAGTAGTATAGTATTGGATGATGCAAAAGGATTTGGTTCAATAATTGTAGTAAAAATTATAAACAAGTATATTTTTCTTCCTGTTTGCATATTTTATGTTTCATTTAAATAAATGATAAAATAAATACATCAAGACATTTTAAAATTAGCAATTGCAATAAGAATGAATTTGAATTTCCAGACAGTTGTGACATGGTCAAAGATGACGAATGGTAATGCCTCACAAACAGCAATGAGGTAAAAGACAAGTTGGATCGATGTTGCCTTATAAAGAGTCTACTACAGAAATTGCTATTGGATCTCTTACTTGTACTACAGATGGACCCTTAATTGACGATCACATCCAACGAGTGAAGCTTGATAGTGTCTACATCAAATTGTAACTGACTTCAAAAGAAAAGAAAATCAGTTGGGGAATGAAATGTGCTAGGAGAAAGTGAGGACTGCAGATGCTGGAGATCAAAGCTGAAAATGTGTTGCTGGAAAAGCGCAGCAAGTCAGGCAGCATCCAAGGAGCAGGAGAATCAACGTTTTGGGCATGAGCCCTTCTTCAGGAATGAGGAGTGTGTGCCAAGCAGGCTAAGATAAAAGGTAGGGAGCAGGGACTTGGGAGAGGGGCATTGCAAATGCGATAGGTGGAAGGAGGTTAAGGTGAGGGTGATAGGCCGGAGTGGGGGTGGGGGTGGAGAGGTCAGGAAGAAGATTGCAGGTTAGGAAGGTGGTGCTGAATTCGAGGGTTGGGACTGAGACAAGGTGGGGGGAGGGGAAATGAGGAAATTGGACCCCTCTACCCCCACCCCCACCCCCACTCCAGCCTATCACCCTCACCTTAACCTCCTTCCACCTATTGCATTTCCAATGCCCCTCCCCCAAGTCCCTCCTCCCTACCTTTTATCTTGGCCTACTTGGCACACTCTCCTCATTCCTGAAGAAGGGCTCGTGCTCGAAACGTCGATTCTCCTGCTCCTTAAATGAAATGTACTGCCAATTCATAATGGGCAGTTTTGTGTTACTTCAAAAGAGGAACTTTGTATCCATTTTCTGTGCATAATGTTCACACTGAGTATCTCATTCCTTGTTTCCTTTCATATTTTAGATAATCAACATGTAGAGGGAACTTTTTATGCAGATTTGAATTTGGAAAAGACTCTCTTTAAGACTGTTACTGCATTTTTGGAAAGAATAGTTCTCCCTACTTTTGTTGTTGTCCCCGGAACAAACACTACGATCACTATAAGTAATCTTAACGTTGTAAAGGGTAAGTTATATTGATTGCTGCTAATACCTTAATGTTGTTAACTGTGTACTTTTGGAGACGAACTTAACTTCAATTAGGCAGACAGTTAAAACTATCCTGATTATTCACCCACTTTGGAGATTACAACCCGTGGTTGTAATTTATAATAATAGCTGCTCATTTGAACATGTGGCAAGGACAACTGGTGAGATCATTTTTCATAACTGCATGTTGCCTAAATGAGATTAGTGGGCGGCATGGTTGCACAGTGGTTAGCACTGCTGCCTCACAGCGCCAGAGACCCAGGTTCAATTCCCACCTCAGATGACTGTCTGTGTGGAGTTAGTACATTCTCCCCGTGTCTGCATGGGTTGCCTCTGGGTGCTCCAGTTTCCTCCCACAGTCCAAAAAAGTGTGCAGGTTAGGTGAATTGGCCATACTAAATTGCCTGTAGTGTTAGGTGAAGGGGTAAATGTAGGGGAATGGGTCTGGATGGGTTGCGCTTCGGTGGGTTGGCGTGCACTTGTTGGGCCGAAGGGCCTGTTTCCACACTGTATGTAATCTTATCTAATCTAATACAGTTGTGACTCCTAATTAAAAACTGATTGTTTACCAGTGTGATGAAAGGTGTAATTTATATATACTTTTTTAAAAATTTGAACTTAAAACTAGTGGCATATGGGAGTTAGTTTTGTGGATAATATTAAAAATGTTAGAGTCCTTACTTGATTAGTGGCCTAATACCATATACATCTGAGACCAGATGATTGCAAACCTCTGAGGTGTTAGTAGAAATGCCAGCCCCCTACCCAACCTCCATAACCCCATACATGCCATGGCTAATCCACCTAGCCTACACATCCCTGGATACTACAGGGCAATTTGGCATGGCCAATCCATCTCACCTGCACATCTTTGGACTGTGGAAGGAAACCAGAACACGTAGAGGAAAATCACACAGCTGGGCCTCACAGAATATGAGTTCCTTGATTGGGGACTATTAATATGGCTGACAGATAACAAAGGGAATGTCAGTGATACTGTCTCTCTGACAATTGACTCTGAAGAGGCACTAAAGTCAAGAACTGTTCATGTAGAAATAAAGGGTGACTTGGTGATAGAATATTGGCTTCTGTGAAGTTATTTCACCTTACTTATCACTGATCATTTCCTTGTATACTTGCAGTTAAGCAAGTACATGTGGCAGCTGTGGAATATGTATCTGATGTCTGAAGTTCAGGACATTCTTTTGTTTACTTTCTAATCAACTTTCAGAGACTTTGTTACAGGAGCAGGAGAGACTGAGCCAGGGAACTTTTAGTCCAATAGCTTGAACATTACCACTGCATCATTACAGTTCCCCAGGGCATGCTTTTAAACATCTTTGTCTTGTCAGCCAAGAACATATAATAAGACAACGAGTCAATTAATACATAATGAAATGCTAATTTTTAATCTCCTAATTAACCTAGTTACTGGCCTAATGGCTGATTAATTGTTTCAGAGAGACTTGTGGCTTACTCACCACTGACATTATTCTGGTTGTTGAACACCATTAGAAGGTTACTGCTCAGGTTAATTGATCATTACCACCTCAAATCAGTAGAGTCCTCAAAAACATGAAGTTGAACAAACCTGAAAATTTTCAAAATATGCAAAGAATATAGATTAGACTTCTTCCCTCCCTGGTGACCTGTGAGCACTGATTTATGGACTGCCAGTCTTTGTGAGGGTCGCATTGCTTTTCAGCGTACAAGGCCTCAAATGTTCAGTTACAGAATGTCAGCCTTTGTGCCCTGAATTTTTGTTTTAAGCATTGAAGGAAAGACAAGCTGTTGGCCATATTCAAGTGTTCTGAACAGTCAAGAGAGTGAATCTGTCGCTGTGTGACACTGGGACAGATTAACATCATGTGCAAATATAACAACACAGTCAGTCAAAGCGTTGATCTGAGTCTAGTGCAGGGGGTTGGCTGTGGTGCAGATAGGCTGGAGTTCTGGGTTCTTGATGTCAGTGGGTTGGCCCATGATCAATCCTGGAGCTTCAGAGCACCGTTCGATTGACTACACATAGGTAGGTGGGGAGGGTGGATAGTTGTGTGGGGTAACAGTTCCAGGGATTGGTTGTGGTACAAGTTCAGTCCTGAAGGTTTGGGCAATTGGTCAAGAACTTTATCAGTGGGCAGTTCATTAGTTATTGGCAGAGTCGGGGATAGCAGGTAGAGGTAAAGAGGCCATGCACTGCTGAAGTGTCCTGACAGGGAACTTCTAGGCGGGGTGGGGGGGGGGTATTCTGTGTGTAGCTCCTCCTCCCACTGGCATTGCTCTGTTGCCCTGAGAGGAAGATGTGCCTGGAGTGAGGCTAAGGTCCCAAGTACCAATCTCACTTTGCCATTGATACTAAGAATCTATGGCTATAGCAATGCAAACGCTGTCTCAATGGGAGACAGGTAGACACATGCATGTCGAAACCAGTGCATTGGTGGAGTTCTCCACCCTTCAAAACAGTTTCTTGACTGTATCTGATGTACCTGCCTGCTATTGGTTTGCTTATCTGTGGATTTTAACAAAGTAATTGAAGGGTGGTTAATAGGATCATCTTCTGTCTAGGCTGTCCAGCTCTTTGGCAGTTCTCTGAGTGTCAGTACACACTTAGTGTGGTGTTGGTGTGCCCGCGGTGGGGGTGTAGGAAGTGCAGAAGGCAGGAATGGTTAGTGGTTTGGGATTGTGAGGTGAATGAGAGCCATTGAGTTGACATGATGCATCCAATACAAAGTCCACGAGCTTTGGTGAGGAGCATCTCCAGGGCAGAGTTCGAGTGTGAGGTAGCCCTTTGATGTGAGGCTGCAGAGAGAGAAGATAATAGCAGTTGTCCTTGCAGAGCTAAAGCATTGAGCTTATTCCAGCACTGACGAGTATCTCAGAGCACAGCACTGACCCAGGCTGCTATCTGGGTCTAGGCTGGCTTGGTCTAGTGGTGTGGAGACCCGTCAATGATCTGCAGGACTGCCTTCTCTTCACCATCTTATCCTCCAGTCCATGAACGCCAGACAATCTGGCAATGGCAAGTACTTCCACCTCTCCTACTGTGCAATTCCATAAGTGATCTCTTGCAGAATTAATGAGATGGAAAGCAGTTCAATGAGATAGGCAAACTGAGAGCCATTAATGACACGCGACAAGACACTTTAGATGTAAATAGAACATGTCACTTCTAATTTAGACATTACTAAGAGAACACCTTATTCTATATAAACACACTGCTGAAAATGATAGTTTCAATGTTTTTAAAAATTAATTATTGCATAAGTTGCTTCTAACTGTACAGTATATTCAATCACTGGTGTGCTCTATTAATACAATAGGAATGACAAGACCTTTCACATGTTATTGCACAAATGTTTGCTTGCTCTAGCTCAGGTCATTTTAGTAACAATTTCAGAACATTCTGTCCTGAGAAAGGTTCACTGGATCCGAAACGTTAATTCTACTTTCTCTCCACAGATGCTGCCAGACCTGCTGAGTATTTTTCCAGCAATTTCTGTTTTTGTTTCTGATTTCCAGCATCTGCAATTCTTTGGGGGTTTTTTTGTTCAGTTTATTTCAGGTTGTACCGAATGAAGGTAAATTCCAATTCCTTCATAATTAAATCAAATTCGTGAGAAAGCAGGAGTATGTGTTGGGGGAGTTAGCATAGAGATTTGCAGTAAGGGAGTGAGTTTAAACTGAACTGGACAACATTTATCATGAGGTGGCGATGTGGCAGATTGGGTAAATATCTTGTTTTTCGGCCTTTTATGAACTTGGCATCAGATTCAGCTCATGGCAAAAAAGAAAACACTCTCAGCTCTTGCAGCTGTAAATGTTTCACATAAAATATAAGGGAACTGTTTCTTTCTTGGAAACTGCATCAAAGCCTCCTGCAATTCAGTGAGACTAAATTGTCATGTTTATGTTACCTCTGTTTTTGCAAGGTTTGTAGCTCAGGTTGAGGTTTAGGGTGTAGGTTTGCTCGCTGAGCTGTAGGTTTGATATCCAGACGTTTCATTACCTGGCTAGGTAACATCATCAGTGGCGACCTCCAAGTGAAGAAAGCAGGAGACAACAGCTTCACTTCACTTGGAGGTCACCACTGATGAGGTTACCTAGCCAGGTAATGAAACGTCTGGATATCAAATCTACAGCTCAGCGAGCAAAGCTACACCCTAAACCTCTATGTGTATATTTAATTCGCAACTAAATATATTTGGTTAAATTCCTATCTGTCCATTTTTAACTATGAACAAATGAGAAAGTGTCATATTTATTTCAAAAAACAGACAGAATAAAACACCATGGCAACACAGTATAGGAGGTAACTTTGACCTGATGTCTGATCTGGGAGTCAACAAATGCAGACATTAGATCTCAAATGTTAATAAAGGTTCCAATCCCAGTTCAAGCATCTTTCACCATGATGGAAACCAGAAATTAAATCCCAAACATACATAAATTTAAAAGGGGCCAAGTTAGTCATGGATATCTTGTACTTTTTCCTATCCACTAATTCACTAGCAGGTTCCCCGCATAATTTGGAAAATCGGACAGCAAGCGATATCTGGCAGAGAGAATTATTTCATTGTAGAAAATTATATATATTTTTAAAATTCATTCATGGCATAAGGGTGTCACTGGCTAGGCCAGCATTTATTGCTTACCCCAGGGGGCTTTCAAGAGTCAATCATGTTGTTTGTTACCCACAGAAGCTGGACGAGTGTCCCTGGTTTGTAATACTTGCAGGGGGGGGGGGGGGGGGGGGGGGGGGGGTGTACCTTGAAAGTAAGCCCCTGGGTGAGAGACGATAAACAGGTTCCCCATCTTTAATCACCCACCTTTTTGGTTGATTTCAACATGATTAACTCAAGAGTGGTTCCCTTCTTTTGTGAAAATGTTTCCCCTAGACTCAAATGAACCTATATTCGAATTTAACCAGGTTTTCTTGAGTTAACAAAGAGTTTATTAATTAGTATACATGAAAAGAATTAGTAGCACATACACATACACAGATTAGAAATAAGAGGTGTTTCAAAAAGATTAAACATTAAAACAAAACAAGTAATCTGAATAGTGTATGAATTATTATTAAGATTAGATTAGATTACTTACAGTGTGGAAACAGGCCCTTCGGCCCAACAAGTCCACACCGCCCCGCCGAAGCGCAACCCCACCCATACCCCTACATTTACCCCTTACCTAACACTACGTGCAATTTAGCATGGCCAATTCACCTGACCTGCACATCTTTGGACTGTGGGAGGAAACCGGAGCAAACCCACGCAGACACGGGGAGAACGTGCAAACTCCACACAGTCAGTCGCCTGAGGCGGGAATTGAACCCAGGTCTCTGGCGCTGTGAGGCAGCAGTGCTAACCACTGTGCCACCTTGCCGGCCAGGAGCAGATAGTTGAATGTTATGGTCATTGCAATGGAATTTTTTGGTAGAATTGACAATGGTGGTTGAATAATTGATTCAGGATGAGACAGGGTCATTTTGTTGTCCCATTTCTCTTAAGTCTGGCAAAGCAAGCTGACTTCTAGCACTCAGAGTGAGAGGTGGTCTTTACCTGCAGCATAGATGACTAGGGGATAGGTCTTTGTCAGTGGCCTACACAGCACATTAATGCTTGAACCCAAGCTAGTATAGACAAAAACATTCAATCCCACTAACATACCCCAGTAGAATTAAAGCTGGCTTTAAAACCTCTGTCGTCATGTATTCTTCAGAAAGGAAAGCACAAAATATGTCTGCTATTTGGGATGTAATTCACGCAGGAGTAGGTAGGAGCTTGCTGTTGAGGAAGGGTTGTCAGCCCCTTATCTTTGTAATCTCAAGAGTTCACACTCCAATGTCTTTAAAGTTCCTTTACACCTTTACGTATTTCATCCCATCAGTCCCAGACAGTATCTCTGACAGCCATTGAATTTACCAAATATCCCAGGGTATCAATGCTTCAGGTAGGATAGAGCTGGAGGTAAAAGGGGTGAAGGAGTTGCATTACTGGTCAGAGGGGATATCACAGCTGTGCTAAAGGAGGGTACTATGGAGGACTCAAGTAGTGAGCAGATATGGGCAGAGCTCAGAAATAGAAAGGGTGTGCTAACAGTGTTGGGGCCTCCCAACAGGGAGCTTGAGATAAAATGTAAACAGATTATGGAAAGATGTAGGAGGAATAGGATGGTTGTGATAGGAGATTTTAATTTCCCCAGCATTAACTGGGATTCACTAAGTGTTAGAAGACTGGACGAAACAGAATTTATAAGGAGCATCCGGGAAGGTTTTCTAGAGCAGTATGTAAATAGTCCAACTCAGGAAGGAGCATACTGGACCTGGTGTTGGGGAATAAGCCCGGCCAGGTGGTTGACGTTTCAGTAGGGGATTACTTTGGGAATAATGATCACAATTCCGTAAGTTTTAGAATACTCTTGGAAAAAGACGAGCGTGGTCCTGAAGTAAGAGTGCTAAATTGGGGGAAGGGCAACAATCCAAACTTCAGCAAGAACAAAGGAATGTGGATTGGGGGCAGCTGTTTGAAGATAAATCCACATTTGATATGTGGTAGGCTCTTAAAAAGAGGTTGATTAGAGTTCAGGAGAGGTATGTTCCTGTGAAAATGAGGGATAGAAATGGTAAGATTAGTGAACCATGGATGACAGGTGAAATTGTGACACTCACTAAGAGGAAAAAGGAAGCTTACATAGGGTCTAGGCAACATAAGACAGACAAAACTTTGGAAGAATATCGGGAATATAGGACCAATCTGAAATGAGAAATTAAGAGGGCTAGAAGCGGTCATAAAATATCCCCAGGGTTAAGGAAAATCCCAAATCCTTTTATTCACATATAAGCGGCAAGAGGGTAACTAGTGAAAGGGTCGGCCCACACAAGGACAAAGGAGGAAAGTTATACATGGAGTCAGAGGAAATGGGTGAGATTCTTAATGTGCATTTTGCATCAGTATTCACTGAGGAGAGGCACATGGTGGATTTTGAGATTAGGGATAGATGTTTGATTAGTCTAGGTCAATTCAGCAGAAGGAGGGAGAAAGTGTTGAGTATTGTAAATAGCAATAAGGTGGACCCAGGTCCGGATGGGATCTATCCCAGGTTACTGAGGGAAGTGAGAGAGGAAATAGCTGGGGGGGGGGGGGGGGGGGGTCCCTGAGGACTGGAAAATTGCTAATGTTGTCCCCTTGATTAAGAAGGGTAGCAGGGATATTCCAGGTAATTATAGAATTGTGATCTGATGTCAGTGGTAGGGAAGCTGCTGGAGAAGATACTGAGGGATAGGATCTATTCCCATTTGGAAAAAAATGGGCCTATCAGTCATAGGCAACATGGTTTTGTGCTGGGAAGGTCGTGTCTTGCCAACTTAATAGAATTCTTTGAGGAAGTGGCAACGTTGATTGATGAGGGAAGGGCTGTAGATATCATATACATGGACTTCAGTAAGGCATTTGATTACGTTCCCCATGGTAGGCTGGTGGACAATGTGAAGTTGCATGGGGTTCGGAGTGTACTAGCTATATAAAAAAAGGACCGGTTGGGCAATAAGAAGCAGAGAGTAATAGTGGAAGGGAGTTTCTCAAAATGGAGAACTGTGACCAGTGGTTTTCCACAGGGGTCTGTGCTGGGACCACTGTTGTTTGTGATATACATAAATCTAGAGGAAGGTATTGATGGTCTAATTAGCAAGTTTGCAGATGACACTAAGGTTGGTGGAGTAGCAGATAGTGAAAGGGACTGCCAGAGAATACAATAGAATATACATCAATTGGAGAGTTGGACAGAGAAATGACAGATGGAGTTCATTCCGGGTAAATGAGAGATGATGCATTTTGTAAGATCCCATTTAAAAGCAAACTATATGGTAAATGGAAAAGCCCTGGGGAAGACTGATATATAGAGTGATCTGGGTGTTCAGGTCCAATGTACCCTGAAGGTGGCAATGCAGGTCTATAAAGTGGGCAAGAAGGCATTACAACATGCTTTTTTTCATCAGACAGGGTATTGAGTACAAGAGTTGGCAGGTTATGTTACAGTTGTATAAGACTTTGGTTCGGCCACATTTGGAATACTGCGTACAGTTCTGGTTACCACCTACCAAAAGGATATGGATGCTTTGGAGAGGGTGCAGAGGAGTTCACCAGGTATGGAGAGTACTAGATAAGAAGAGAGGTTGAGTAGATTAGGATTGTTTTCATTAGAAAGAACAGAGGTTGAGGGGGGGAGGTCTACAAAATCATGAGATATAGACAGGGTGATAGCAAGAAGCTTTTCCCAGAGTGCGGGACTCAATTTACTAGGGGCACAAGTTCAAGGTGAGAGGGGAAAGTTTTAAGGGAGATATGCATGGAAAATTCTTCACACAGAGGGGGTTGGGTGCCTGGAATGCGTTGCCAGCGGAGGTAGTAGAGGCAGGCACGATAGTACTATTGAAGATGTATCTAGAAAGATACATGAAGGGCAGGGAGCAGAGGGATACAGATCCTTAGAAAACAGGTGGCATGTTTAGATAGAGGATCTGGATCGGCGCAGGCTAGGAGGGCCAAAACCCTGTTCCTGTGCTGTAATTTCCTTTGTTCGTTGTTCTTATATCTGCAGTTAGCTCATCTCTGTAGCACTCCTCTCTAATTCCATGTCTGGAATCAAGGGTTAAAAATATCTCTAGAATCATAGGGTTTTGACTAGTCATCTTAACATTTTTGATCGAATTTCATACTGCCATAATAATTTTTTTTTCAAAACGTTTCAAGATGTGCCACAATTTTAGTAACTGGCTGTTTATTGTATTTGTTTAGAATGTAATTATTTTGACAACAATGCAACATGCATCTGCTTTGATGAAGACAGGCAGGAAAAAATGACATACAGTGCACAATCGTCAGAAACATCCTGTGAGTCTAACTGTAGTCATCATTATATGAATGGAATTGGATCCTGTCCAGAAAATATCAAAACTCTAACTAAGAAAGGTAATTCACTCATTTCTTTGAGCAGCAAAGAAAAACATTTGAAATGAAAAATATGTTTATTTTAAATCTAGGTATTCCTTCACTATGAAATTCAGCAAGTCTCAAAATTGGTTTTGTTTTCTCAATAAAAGTTAAATGATGTACTAGTTTATAATTTCCATACACTTGATAAAGATAATTCAACAGTGGAAAAAATAAAGTAGTCGTAGAGTCATAGAGATGTACAGCACAGAAAGAGACCCTTCGGTCCAACTCGTCCATGCTGACCAGATATCCTAACCTAATCTAGTCTCATTTGCCAGCACTTTGCCAATATCCCTCTAAATCCTTCCTATTCATATACCCCTCCAGATGCCTTTTTAATGCTGCAATTGTACCAGCCTCCATCACTTCCTCTGCCTGCTCATTCCATACAGGCATCACCCGCTGAATGAAAAAGTTGCCCCTTAGATTCCTTTTAAATTTTTCCCCTCTCACTCTTAAAACCTAAGCCCTCTAGTTCTGGACTCCCCCCTTCCAGGAAAAATACCTTGTCTACTTATCCTATCCATGCCCCTCATAATTTTGTAAACCTCTACAAGGTCACCCCTCAGCCTCCGACGCTCCAGGGAAAACAGCCCTAGCCTATTCAGCCTCTCCCTGTAACTCAGATCCTCCAACCCTGGCCAACACCCTTGTAAATCTTTTCTGAACC
This sequence comes from Chiloscyllium plagiosum, assembly GCF_037043375.1. Taxonomy (NCBI): domain Eukaryota; kingdom Metazoa; phylum Chordata; class Chondrichthyes; order Orectolobiformes; family Hemiscylliidae; genus Chiloscyllium; species Chiloscyllium plagiosum. The sequence continues at coordinate 12,044,919 of NW_028270141.1, read as the reverse complement.
CTTTCAAGTTTCACAACATCCGTCTGATAGACAAATAACTTGACAAAGGTATCTTTGCTAGATTGTTGTATTGTCGTGAGCATTTTTACAAGTAGAAAATGTGGCTATTTGTATTTAAAATTCCTCATTCTGAAGCCCAACTGAGCTGAAAGTCCATGTTATAGTTTTGTAACATCTATTTAACATACTTTTAAAAACTGCGTTGTTTTAATTTATTGGTGGGATGTGGGAATCACTGGTTAAGCCAACATTTATTGCCTGAACTTAATTACCCAGAGGCCAGTTAGCAGACAACCACATTGCTGTGGGCCTGAAGTTACATGTAGGTTTTCTTCCCTAATTGACATTAGTGAACCAGATAGGCTTTTCTGAAAATTTGCAATGGACTCACAGTCATCATTCGACTCTTAATTCCAGGTTTTTATTGAATTCAAATTCCACCATCTGCCAGCACTTTGTCAATATCCCTCTAAACCCTTCCTATTCATATACCCATCCAGATGTCTTTTAAATCCATCACTTCCTCTGGCAGCTCATTTTATACATGTACCACCCACTGCATGAAAAATGTTTCTCCTTAGATCCCTTTTAAATTTTTCCTCTCTCACCCTAAAAACCTAAGCCCACTAGTTCTGGACTCCACCATTCAAACTTGGGTCCCCAGAACATTACCTGGGTCTCTAGATTAACAGTCCAGTGATAATACCAATAGGCTGTCCCCTCGCTGGAAATTGAATATTGCATTTGCTTAAAATGCAAACACAAGCAGTAGATCAATATGCAGTTAATCGCTCATCTGAAAGACAACACTTCTTACAATGTTGCCCTGAAGTATACTGACATGGGAACAACGTGGTCAATGCTGTTTGTGCCAAAGCTCTCAGAGCTGACCTGCCAGCTGCCACTGGCTTTTTACTTCCCCACGTTTGTGTGCTGCCCACATCCTATTTCACATCATCGCCTGCTACTCTTATACTCGCTGATTACATTGGTTTGCTGTCTGTCAACACTTCCAAACTATACATCCTTGCATTCAAAGCCTGACATTGCCTCGCACCTCCCTCACTGTGACCTCCTCCAGCTCAGAGCCCTCAGATTCTGCTCCAAATCTGGCTTCAATTGTGCTTTAAACTCTTCAGATCCCTACTTAAACCTCCATTTCCTCTTCCAATCTTCTGCTCAAAATCTATTCCTTGGTCAAACCCTTGTACTGCAAACCTAATAACTTCTTACTTGGCTTTCTGTCAAATGTTAGCTGATCATGCTTCCGTACCTTGTAGCATTTAAAGCAGCTTTACAAATGCACATAGTTGTTTTTTGTTTTTGGAGTGGGTCTTGAACTCTTGTTAGCTTTAATAACACAGCTTTTATTGAGTAAGCCATTCCAAAAAACAGTGCAAGGAAGTGCCCCTCCTCAATCCTTGGCATTTTTGTGATCTATTTGAGTTTGCTGCCATCCCATCTGCATAGCGGGGGTTTGCCAGTTGTATGGAACCCAAACCCAATTTGTATGGGCCAGTGCATCCTAGGTGTGAAGTCCATATGGGTTGCTGCTATCCCAGCATACCTCTCTCCATAGATTGTCTCTGTCTTCCCCAGGTGCATCAATGTCTATCTAATCACCAGCAGGCTCTTAGTCTGAATACCTCACTTCATAGTCAGCAACCTTGCAGATTACTGACTTCCAGTTCCTAATAAAACCCCTTCCGACTGCATGATTCCTATGTGATGATCAATTACTCAGAGATCGATATCAAGCCCATCTTTTATTAATATATTAATTTTGGGGAGGCAATCGTCTAATGGTATTATTGCTAACTTAGGTAATATTCTAGGAACCTGGATTCGAAACCTGCTGTGACAGATGATGGAGTTTAAATTCAGTTTTAAATATCTGGAATTAAGAGTCTAATGATACAATTGCTGACTGTCAGGGAAGAAACCCATGCGGTTCACTAATGTCCTTCAGGGAAGGAAACTACCATCCTTACCTGGTCTGGCCTACATGTGACTCCTGATGCATAACAATGTGATTGACTCTTAACTGCCCCCTGAGATTGGCAATAAATGCGGGCCTAGCCAGTGACGCCTTCGTCCTGTGAATGAAACCCTGGAGGTGGAAGATGGAGAACATAGAACATTACAGCACAGTACAGGCCCTTCGGCCCTTGATGTTGCACTGACCTGTCATACCAATCTGAAGCCCATCTAGCCTACACTATTCCATGTACGTCCATATGCTTGTCCAATGATGACTTAAATGTACTTTAAGTTGGCAAATCTACTACTATTGCATAAACTGATGAGAGAGGTCCAGCTCCAAGCAGCAGCGAGCTACGTTATTTATGGAACAGTATTCGTACTTTCTGATCCTGACAAAAATAATTTGCAATTTTCAAGTGTTGGGCTGTTTCAGATCTGTCAGCCATTGTGCTAACTGGTGAGTCATGGCACACAGAAAAGCTAAAAGAGCCATGCCATTTATTTCAGACACTGCCTCACCCATCAAACTGTAGGACAGGCTCAAAATAGCATTGACTGACCACTGGCGTTAAGGCTCCAACACCCTGCTGCCTCGTCAATGAGGGTTATACCCAGGGGAAATGGGTCACTCAAATTTTGCCTTCTCAAAACATTAAAATTGAAGCCTTGATGCTGTTTATTCATTTGTCTGTGCTTCGAGCTCACTTTGAACCTGAGTTATATTTTATAAAAAGCTTTGCAGTATCAGCAATCAATAACAATTGTAAGTATCCAGGAAAAAACATTGTTCAATAACATATTTGCAGATATAGTGCAGATTGCTTCACAATATGTCAGTATGCAAAATATGTTATCCAAAACATTGATCGTGTTTGGCCAGAGAGTAGGCGTTTTTGGTAAACAAAGAATAATATCTAAATATATCATGAACAAACAAGATTAGTATTTTTTTTAAAAACAAGATTTGTATTTTATCAAACCTTCACACAATGAGCTGTTTTGCTGACATTTAAATTAATCAAGGCAACTCCCATGTTGATTTTATTTGAGGCTATATTATTCAGACTAGAGTGAAGTTTGTGGTATGTTATATGCTTCCATGCAAATATTTCTGAAGTAGAGAGAATGCAAAATATATTTAAAACAATTTACTTTTGGATCAACCTCCTGAATATTGTGGCTACAAGACCAGGTTAGAGACTGGAAATTCTGCAGTGACTAAGTGACCTCCTAGTCCAAAGGTCTTTTCTACCATCTTTAAGGGATATGTTGGGAGTATTGTGGAATAAATGGTGAACTTTTCAGGGAATACTCATCAGCAAGTAGTGCTTGAGAGAGCCCATACTGCTATTTAATATAATCATGACTCATCCTCTATGTCAATACCATCCTCCCGCTCTCTTCCTATAACTCATGACATCTTTTGCCTCTAGACATCTATCTGTTTCTTTCATAAACTTGTTCAGGGGTTCAGCCATCGCAGCCTTGTGTGGTAAAGAATTTTGCAGGCTCATCGTCCTGTCAGTGAAAGCTTCTCCTTACTTCAACAGCTTTTCGCCTATCCTGAGAACATGACTCCTTATTCTAAATTGCTCCCTGTACCCCCTCCCTCCTCCACCACCACCCGCCCCAGTCATAAGAAATGTCATCCCTGCAGCCATTCTGTCCAACCCTGTCAAAATGTGATATATTTTAATGAGACCCAACTCAATCTTCTAAATACCAGTGAATACAGCCCACTGGACCTAATCTCGCCTCATATTACAAACTTACAGCTTCCTGAAAGTAGTCTGCTGAATCTTCACTGCATTCTCTCTCTCTATGGAAGGTACAGTTCTTCTTGGGTAAGGAGACCAAAACTGTACACAATATTCCAGCTGTGATCTCATCAAGGCCCTGTACAGTTAGCAGTAAAACTCCCCTTCAAACCCTCTTCCAATCACGGCCATTATATTTTTTGCTTGCTTAGTATAGGTAAGGTGAATTCCTAGGGTAGGAGAGTTCAAAAACAAGAGGACATATTTTTAAAGGGAGAGGAGAAAGATTTAAAAGGGACCAAAGGGGCAACTTTTCTCACAATGGGTGGTTCGTATGTGGAATGAACTGCTAGAGGAAGTGGTAGATGCAGGTGCAGTTGCAACATTTAAAAGATGCGAGGACAGATCCATGAATGGGAAAGGTTTAGAGGGACATGGACCAAATGCAGGCAAGTGGGGCAAGTTTAGTTTGAGAAACTCAGCATGGACAAGTTGGACTAAAGGGCTTGCTTCCTTGCTTTATGAGTCTATGGTTCTAAATCCTTCCTACACCTGTATGCTAAATTTCAATGACTAGTGTACAAAGACCACCAGGCCCCTTTACACATTAACTTTTCCCAATCTATCGCCACTCAATCAATACTCTGTCATTCTGATTTTCCAACTCAAGTGGACAACTGTGGTTATGCACATGATCCTGCATCTGCTATGCACTTGCCCGTTCCCCCAATGTATCTAAATCCCACAAACCCCTGAAAAGCTTCAAATGCTTAATGGTAATACTTAGAAAAAAATAGTAATAAGTACTGGGATTATTTGGACCATATTTTCATAGAATTCTCCTTCAGTGCTATCAAACTCTGTGGGAATGAATTTCTGTTGGAATTTTCTGGCTTGAGCCCCGTACCATAAGAACATGGGAACAGAAATAAACCCTTCAGCAATTCAAGCCTAGTTCACCAATAATTAAATGCTAGTGGCTTCACATTTCAACTCCTATAATCTGCCTTGGTTTCATAACCAAGTATTCTGACTGAACATTATCATAAATCTTCCCAACAACATTGCTTTTGGACCTATGTCAAATGAACTGCAACTGTTTAAGAAAGCAGTTTACCACTGCCTTCTCAAGGGAAGATGTGGAGGTGTTGGACTGGGGTGGGCAAGGTCAGAAGTCACACATCACCAGGTTATAGCTCAACAGGTTGATTTGAAATCACAAGCTTTCAGAGCAGCACTCCAAAAGCTTGTGATTTCAAATAAACCTGTTCGACTATAATCTGGTCACTTGTGACTTGACTCTCAAGGGAGTTAGGGATAAGCAACGTGCACTGGACATTTTTAGATTCCATGAAATAGTAAAACAAGGCCTCAATATTGGACATTTCAAAACTGCAGGTTTTCCATAAGATCCCTACAGCGTGGAAGCAGTCCATTCAGTCCATCATGTCCACACCCATCCTCCAAAAAGCATTCCACCCAGACTCACCTCCCTTACCCTATCCCTGTAACCTTGCATTTCCCATGGCCAATTCACCTAACCTGCACATCATTGAACTGTAGAGAGGAATTCTGGATTAGTGGTGCTGGAAAAGCACAGCAGTTCAGGCAGCATCCGAGGAGCAGTAAAATCGATGTTTCGGGCAAAAGCCCTATTCCTGATGAAGGGCTTTTGCCCGAAACGTCGATTTTACTGCTCCTTGGATGCTGCCTGAACTGCTGTGCTTTTCCAGCACCACTAATCCAGAATCTGTTTTCCAGCATCTGCAGTCATTGTTTTTACCTGTAGAGAGGAAGCCAGAGCACCCAGAGGAAACCCATGAAGGACGTGTAACTCCACATAGTTGCCGGAGGGTGTAATCAAATACCAATCCCTTTCATTGTGAGGCAGCAGTGCTCACAACTGGGCCACCATGCTGCTGCATCTTAGCGAGGGAGTTCTAGATTTCCACCATACTTTGTCTGAAAAAGTGCTTCTGGTCATCACTCCTAAATGGCTTTTCTCTAATTTGAAGGTTATGACCCCTTGTCCCAAAATCAACCCCACTTCAAAACCCCAGGAAATATAGTTATTTTCTATCAAATCTATTAATGGCATGAGATACACCAATTAGAGCACACCTTAATTGTCAATACTCAAGGCAATAGTCCTATCATTGAGAATCTAAAGATGATCATGAATCCACTGTCGATTGTCAGAAAAACCCATCTGGTTCACTAATATCCTTTAGAGGGAATGAAACTGCCATCCTTACCTGGTCTGCCCTACATATGACTCCAGACCCATAGTAATGTAGCTGACACTTAACTGCACTCTGGGTAATTAGAGGTGGGCAATAAATGCTGTCTAACCAGCGACTCCCTTGTCCCGTGAATGATTTTTTAAGAAAACACTATGGCAAAAAAGCAAAGGATACCCCATTTAAAATAAAAACATTTGCCAATATCATGGCCAATGAGCAGAACTGTGGTGGAGGTTCACTCCCCACTCCTCCCCCTTCTCTCAATGGTTCTACTCTTCCATTTACAGAAGCATGACTGAAATGTTTTAAAAGAATTTCAATTACTTAGCCTTTCCCTAATTTTGGATTCTCTGATAGGAGAGTCAAAAGCAAACTCTGTTCAAACACATTTCACTACATTTTCTTTTTAGGGATACATAAATTCACGAGTGTGGACATTACAGGGACGGCTAGCACATTTTGACCATCCCTAATTGTTTAAGTGGTGAAGGTGGTAATGAGTTACTTGCTGGGTCATTTCAGACAGCAATTAAGTATCAATCATACTGCTGTAGATCAGGGATCACTCATAGACCAGACTAAGTAAGGGCATTGGATTTCTATCCCTAAAGGATATTTGTGAACCCGATAGGTTTTTACAACAATTCTTTACTTGCATGGTCACCATTACCAATACTTGATTTTTTTCCAGATTGGTCTAATGGTTTGAAACTCCCAGTTGTTCTGGATGGAGTTGGCCCCAGATAAATATTGCAAGCATATAATTATGAACCAAGTAATTTTGTTGTTACTCAGATTGTGGAATGGGGTCAAGAATTTGAGACATGCAAATTCTGCCTAAATTCTGTTTGACAACAAAAATAGTCATTTTAAAAAACTGATATTTCTTTCATTGTTTCTTTGCAGTCAAAGCAACAGGTTCATTTAAACTCAATGCAAGTTCTGATGAAGTAATGAATTCTAATGAACATAAGACAAATCTGACCAGAATGGTATGTATATCACAATATAAGATAATTCTGAGAAAAAAAAAAATCAACAATTCTTATGGATATTGTTGACAAGATACTGTCAACTGCCTAAAAGGTTCATAAGGAAAATATAGCTTTATAAGGTTAAAAATCACACAACACCAAGTTATAGTCCAACAGGTTTAATTGGAAGCACTAGCTTTCGGAGCGCTGCTCTTTCAACAGGTGATGAAAGCTCCAGAAGCTAGTGCTTCCAATTAAACCTGTTGGACTATACCTGGTGTTGTGTGATTTTTAAACTTTGTACACCCCAGTCCAACACCGGCATCTCCAAATCATAGGTTTGTAAGATTAATCTTGATATTTCTACTATTTTAACAGATGGCTCAAATTTCTGACTGAATGAATAGATTAGAGTTGGTTGGTGTGTAAAGCAAAAATATTGATAAATGAAAGATTATATATGCTGAATTGTTATTTAGTTCCACAGTCAGACTGAATCAAGTAAATCAGAAATGTCCTAAATATGCATTATGTCCAGTGTTAGGATATTAATAATGGAAGATTTCTTTATCTTTCAATTGTTATTTCAAATATTTAAGTTGATTAATTCTGATAAATGTTACAATCTTTGTGATACCTATCATTAGTTTAAAGGTTCATCCAAAATTCATAACTTCATAAGTGCTTGATGATGAAGGCCTTCCCTAAATATAGTAAAGAACGGTCATGGGAATAATGTTATATTCTGAGCAAACAGCTTCAAAAATGAGAATGTATATCAAAAATTTGCTTTACTCGGCTCTTATGAAAATTAAAGACCCCATGTTTTCACTACAACTTTTGCTGCATCCAATTTCCAATTCTTTGATTTGTTTTCAGCCTGAAACTAGAACTGCTATTATAGAATCCCTAGAGTGTGGAAACAGGCCCTTCAGCCCAACATGTCCACACCAACCCTCCAAAGAGTAACCCATTAGACCCATTCCCCTACTAATCTACATTTATCCCTGACTAATGCACCTAATCTCACATCCCTGAACATTATGGGCAATTTAGCATGGTGAATTCACCTAATCTGCATATCTTTGGATTGTGGGAGGAAACCCATGTAGACACAGAGAGAATGTGCAAACTCCACACAGACAGCCACCTGAGGCAGGAGTCAAACCCAGGTCCCTGGCACTGTGAGGCAGCAGTGCTAACCACTGAGCCGCTGTGCCATCCCATGCTGTTAGTTGCACTCTCAATGACTGACAACATTATTCTGCCACATGTTGTTTCTATTATTTTTCCTTTATTGAGAATAGGAATCCCCTACCACCTTATCACACCCTCCCCACATTACCCCCCAACCTAAACTGCCTAAACCTCCCTCCTTACCTGCTTGATCCGTCATGACTCCAATGCTGCTACCCCCTACCTTACCAAAAGACCTTGGATGTTCCTGTGTCCTGGTGCTCCATCACTCTGATTCTAGAAAAGTCTTGTCATCCCAGCAGTGACATCACTGTGATTACAGAGTTTCGAGCAATCAGGTCAGCTCAAAGGTGTGAGTCAAGTCATCTGACCAAGTGAAAGTTAGAAGTCCTTCCACCAGCCAATCAAAGGTCACCAATTAGTGGCCTCAATACACCCTGATCAGTGGAGATGTATTTCTCTCAATGATGTAAAACCTATCACATTTCCACCCCCTTCAGTTGTGAAGAAGTCATGTTTGACTCAAAATAATAACTCTGAGCTGGATATTATGTGCCCACCACTAGGTATTTTCCTGTGCAAGGGTGTAATGTAATATAAGAGGTATAAACACACTTTTTTCCCAACCATCAACCCTAAAATACACCCAAACATTGGCAGCCCACCCACCATATGTGAATAAATAAATAATGGGTTGGTTGAGCTTGTTTAAAGCTCAATATGATTGGCGAGGGCACTATGATTGGGATTCACTATTTTGTTTGAGGTGTGGACAATGGTGGGTCCAAGGCATGCAGGTGCTATGATCAGAGGTTACACCTTCCTCAATGGACAATACTTGCAAGAAGATAGTAGTCCCACTTCCCTCCTATTCATGCATTACTTAAAACACACCCCTCTCCCCAAATTGTTCAGCCCCTTTTGTTGATACAGACTGTTCTGCAATAACACATGCTCTCCAGCCCAGATTGGCTTTAATTGGTTGAAGAATTTAGATAGTTATTTGTAGAATATGACCTTGCTTTACCCATATTGGCTATAATGTGATTCAGACCCCATTATTTTACGTAGCGCGGTTATTGCACAGTTTTTTTAAAATGCAAGATTGCACGAGAATGTAACTATTGCGTTATATCCAAACTAACTGTAGTATGAGGGAATAGAAAGATTTGAATTGCACTCCTGTAAGTAACTTTGATGTATTATCATTGTTTGCAGCTTGCCAGTTCTTACAGTAACTTGCCAGGGTTCCGCTGTGTTGATGGACTTCAGATTGGGTAAATTTTTAACCAATTGAATTAAGATTAATGGTTACAACAGATGCATTAGTTCCAATGTGATTTATTTTTGACAGTTGTTTCTCGATTTTTTTTAGCTTTTATTTCTTTGGCAATTGTTTCCTCAGATAAAGCACATTCAGAACATATTCAATTGTTTACAGCTGGCTTACTATTGGTTAATATTTGAATATCTTGTATTAATCTTGCATTCCTAGTTCTCAGATTTTTCTCCATCTGAGCCCCACTCTCTGGCTTATGTTGCCTGTTTATATTTTTATAGTTGTAACCATTGGCCTGATAATAAATGAATAGGAGGGATTTTGAATTCCAGAAATGGGTTTGGATCAGAGGAATTGTAGGAAGATAAAACAAATAAATCTCAACTCTGCACCACCCTGCTTGAATCTGTCCCCTTTTAGTTTTTATGGTAGCAAGATGCAATTAGATGAGCTACTTGCTATTAGGAGGCAAATCAATTTACACATACTTTAGTGAGGAAACCCAGCAGCTGAAGAAGGTAGACAAGGACTGTGAATTGGAAAAGCGAAGTGCATTTTTAACATTTCTGGTTGGGTCAATAGGAGCAGCACTGTGCTCCTCCAATAGACCACAGCTAACTGGTCCCCTGCCCAATGATCACAACTTCCTCACTAACTTCTTCCCAACTTCCACCTGTCAGATTTGCTTCTAAAGATTACAGATTATTTGAGCAAGTTAAGGAGTTGCAAACAGTTTATTGAAAAATGACCAATCATAGATATTCGACGACCACATTCCACAGCATCTTTAAGATCATACCCATGTAGGTCACAGCAACAGGATTATTGTGTAAAGATCAAGAGTCGTCCATTTAAAACAGAAATGAAGCATCAATGTTGAATCATGTGAATGGATTTCAAACAACCCCAGGCTACATTTCAAAGAGTTACAAATCAAATCATAGCCAGTGTGGTTTATTTAGAATGAGGCTGAAGTTTACCCGAAATCAGATGTCGCTTTTGCTGAGAGATTCTTTTCCCAAGGACCAGGTGAATGCAATATCTCACTCGGGACACCCCATCGCCTTTCTCCCTCTTGCAGCTGCACTAGCAGCCACTTCCATCTCAGTCCTCTTCTTTTTCTCCTTCCAGGAGAAAACAGCCCAAAACAGAGCAGAGAGAGCCAAGGTGGGTGGTGAGGCACCTGACCTTTGGCTCAAGACTTCTTATAAAGACAGGATCTTTGCTTGATGGGTTGGTGAGGACCGGGACTGGTCCTGACAAAATGTTGAAACCTCCATCTCCCCCCGTCATCAATTGTTGTCCATTGCTGTGCTACTCTCTCATTTCCTCCCACAGTACATGTATTCTTAACCTGCTCAAACATCTACCCCTTGTTCGTGATGCATTCCTACTTTCCTCTCCTGTAAGCATGGTGTCATCAGCTAAGAGGCTGGTCCTGCCTCCCCCATCACCTCTGAGGAAAAAGCAATAGCTCCCCTGAGAGGAATGCTGTCTCCTATACTCTCTACCAACTGAAGATAATGGCCCCTCGTGGGTACTTTAGCCTGGATTGTGTCAGGAGCACATGCTGTCGAATGAATCTCTGCCACATCTCCACAACTGACCAAGGAAGAAACATTGGCACTCGGAGAACTTCAGGAGACCAGGCACCTGCTCAGCCCCTGCTAGGAGAGAACCCATCGTGTCAGCAATGAAGCACTTTATCCAAATACACAAGCTGACACAAGACCAGCAGGAAGATTTGTCTAAGGCACTGGGCAAGCTGAAATAAAGGCTGCAGAACTGCACCAGCACCAGTGGGATCATGCTGCCTCAGTCATGAAAGTATCTGGTTCTAGCAACTCAGCATCTGCTAGACATGTGCACACAGCAGTCCTCAGGTTGTTCAACACCAATCATAAAATGGGAACAGGATCAGTCACCTTGACCTTACTGTAGTTTCCCCTTCTTCTCAAGGAGGCAGGGCAGTGGCAGTGTAGGCAAATAGATTATTCGATGGGAAAATGCGAATTTATTAACATTGGAAAGGGGAGCAAAAGATCAGAGTATTATTTAAATGGAGAAGAACCGCAGAGAAATGCAACATAAAGGGACTTTGATTTGATTTATTGTCACGTGTACCTAAGTACAGTGAAAAGCTTTGTTTGCGAACAGTATAGGCAGATCATATTAAGCGAGGACGTGCAGGTCATAGGGTGAAAAAAACTTGGACAGAGTGAGGCATACAGGTTACACCTCACAGGATATGCGTGAACAAGATCAACATTAACAAGATTAACATTATTTGAAGTTAGAATTCCATTCATCAGTCTAATAACGGCCGGGAAGAAGCTGTTCTTGAACCTGTTAGTGCGAGTATTCAAGCTTCTGCATCTTCTACCTGATGGTACAGGTTGTAGGAGATCATTACCAGGGTGGGATGGACTTTGATGATGTTAGCAACCTTTCCAAAGCAATGAGGTGTAACTGGAGTCAATGGACGGAAGGGTGGCTTCTGTGATGGTCTGGGTTGTGCACACAACCTTCTGTTGTTTCTTATGGTCCTGGGCAGAGCAGTTCCCTCACCAGGTCATTATGCTCTCGGACAGTATGCTTTCAATGGTGCATCTGTAAAAGTTAGTGAGGGTCCTTATGGACATGCTGAGTTTTCTATGCTGCCTGAGAAAGAAGAGGTGTTGTTGTGCCTTCTTGACCATCGCATTCAAGTGGGGAGATCCAGGACAGTTTGTTGGTGATTGTCACTCCTAGGAATTTTACAGTCTCAATCCCCTCAACGTCAGGTCCATTGATGCAGGTGGGAGCGTGTTTTCCTCCCTTCTATAGTTTTGCCAACATTGAGACAGAGGTTGTTCTCATTGCACTACGACACCAAGCCCTCTATCTCCTTTCTGTATTCTGACTCGCCCTTTTTGCTATTCATTCTACCACAGTGGTGTCATTGGCAAACTTGTCTTTCTTCACAGATTGCGGTCTGTGGGTAGGAAGCTGAGGATTGCAGAGGACAAAGCCAAGACCTAGGAATGGAGTTTTGAGATCAGTCTGGAGGGAATAATGGTGTTGACTACAGCTCCGCATTCAATGAGCAGGAGTCTGACATCGGTGTCCTCGTTGTCTAGATGTTCCAAGGATGAGTGCGGAGCTAGGGAAATGCCATCTGCTGTGGACCTGTTTCATTGATATGCAGATTGTAGGTGGTCGAGGCAGGCTATGAGACTGGGCCATGACCAGCCTCTCGAAGCACTTCATGATTATAGAGGTCAGAGCCACTGGGTGGTAGTCATTAAGGCACAGTGCATATACTTAAGTATTGGGATGATGGTGGTCTTCTAGAAGCAGGTGGGAACTTCAGCTTGTAGGAGGGAGAGTTTGAAGATGTCAGTGAATACCTCCACTAGCTAGTCCCCACAGGATATGAGTGCTCAGCCGGGGACACCATCCAGGCCAGTCGCTTTCCTTGGGTTGACTCTCAGGAAGACCAATCTAGGGGGTAGTTGTGTACAAGACACAGAATGTTAGCAGCAGGTAATCAGGAAAGCTAATGGAATATTGGCCTTTATTTCAAGGGGGCTGGAGTATAAGAGTAGGGGAAAGTCTTACTGCAACTGTACAAGGTGCTGGTGAGACCACATCTGGCATACTGTGAGTGGTTTTGTTCTGCTTATTTAAGGAAAGATACCATTTCATTGAAAGTTCACTAGGAGGATCCTGGTATGGAGGGATGGTCTTATGACCAAAGGTTAAACAGTTTGGGACCCTATTCCTTGGAGTTTAGAAGAATGAGAGGTGATCTCATAGGATTCTTAAGGGATTAGACAGGGTAAATGCTGAGAGGATGTTTCCCCTCATGAGGGAATCTAGGACCAGGGAGAATAGTATCAGAATTAAAGGCCATCAATTTCAGACTGAGATAAGGAGGAATTTATTCGCTCAGAGGGTTGTGAATCCTTGTGCATATTTAAGGCAGGGTGGCATGTGGCTCAGTGGTTAGCACTGCGGCCTCACAGTGCCAGGGACCCAGGTTCGATTCCAACCTTGGGTGACTGTCTGCATGGAGTTTGCATGTTCTCTCCGTGTATGTGTGGGTTTCCTCCGGGTGCTCCGGTTTCCTCCCACAGTCCAAAGATGTGCAGGTCAAGTGAATTGGCCATGCTAAATTGCTCATAGTGTTAGGTGCATTAGTCAGAGGGAAATGGGTCTGGGTGGGTTACTCTTCAGAGGGTCGGTGTAGACTTGTGGGGCTGAAGGGCCTGTTTCCACACTGTAGAGAATGTAAAAAAAAATATAGATTTTTGACTGGCCGCAGAATCAAGGATTACATGGAAAAGGCAGGAAACTGAATGTGAGGAATGTTAGATCGACTACAATCCTATCGAATGGTAGGACAGGTTTGAGAGGCCAAACTGTCTATTCCAGTTTCTATTTTTTATGCTCTATTGTTGTTTGAAATAATTCACTATCACCAAATCCACATTTGCTAATAGGTGTAAAGGGTAGAATAAAGGAGAGATGTGTATGAAAGCAAAACATGAAAACAAGATACAGCTAGACATTTGGCAAATCAAAAATCAAATAGTATGTCAGTATTCATGATGTGAAGTTATTGAACTCAATTCAGATCAATTATACAATTATGTGCTGAGTGCTAACCACTTAATCACCTGAATATTGAATGGAGGAGGTGATTGGGATTGGATGGGGCTGTGGAAACAACAAAGGCATTTATCTATTCTACCTTTAAAAATAAAATCTGGCATCAAAACAGAAGGCAACCACAGTTTTATAACCCTGAATTCTATTGTGAGGTAAGTTAAGTGCTGGGCGAGTATCAGATGCAGGTTCTGGACATCTAAGCTTGAGTGTTGGTGAGGGAGGTTTCATGGTACCCCTAGCAGAAATTATGTCCTTAGCTTTTGGTATTTCTGGTTCTGCTTCACCCACTCTGAATGAATAGAGCATCATTGGCAGATACCTCAGCCAGTAGATAAACTGCCTTAGAGTCTTATCTGAGCAAAACAACTCAATATCCATATACTGACATAATGTCCACCTCAGACACCCAGGCACTACAGCTTGTTAGTGTTAAAGCAGCTCTTCCCAATTTCTCAAGAGCTAAAATGCTCTTCATTGTTCTTTATTCTTATACATGTTCATACAAAAATCTTCTTTAAATTTTATATTGACTAGAAATGGGAGCACAGTTGAATACGATCTTATAATTAATGGAGATATAAAGTCAAACATCCTTTGGCGTCATGTCCAAGATGCAGCTAATCTGATCAATTATAGTTTCAAAGTGGATTTACAATCCTTTAAAATGAAATTATCAGGTAAGAACTCGATGTTGTAAGTATTGAAAAGACTACGACAATGTTAATAATTAATATTTGCAAGTTCTTGGCAGATGCTGTCTTAACTGCTTTTTCCAGACAGTCCATCAATTGATAACTTATCAACAGTTTCACCAACCATTGTTTAAACACAAAATAAAACTTTTACTGCCACTTCGAAGTTGCAGACATTAAATTTAATTCCCTTCCCTATTTTTTTTAAGCACTAAGTGTGTGTCTATAACTCTAAGGTAGCATTGCTGGTGAAGATGCACATTTCTACAGGCCATCTTGGTGAGGGTGTTAGCACATGCACAGGGAGTGTCCCATGGAAATGAAAGGAGTAACAATGATTTTACATCAGCACTGTTTTTTAGAATTCACCATCTTCTCTTAGCCTTACATAACTGAACGCAGCAATGGGTAATAACCCCTCATCCTCACAAAAGAACACTAACAAAATGGACCATCAATTAGACACATTAGGTGTTTATTGATATCTGGTGAATTTAACTGCACATTGTGGAAGTTATTGCTGGTTCTTTAAAGTTGCTTAAGCCCACAGGGAGCCTGGAGGACTTGGTCCTTACTTCAAGTACCTTACTGTCAGCCATGCTTGCAATAACCCTTACACCACAGGCTACAGCATGACAAGGGAGAATGTGCAATAGGACAGGACAGGCTTTTGGAAGAGGAAGAAGAAGGGGAAACCTTTCACTAGAGACTATATCTGTCCTGGAAACAATTCTCGTACCTGAATCCCAGAGTGAAGCAATCAGATGTTTCTACTTCCCTAAAGTTGATCTCACTGAAATCTGTGTAGATACACATGCAGCTACAATGCAGGGAAAAGGCTATATTGACAGTGTCCGTGAATGTTAATACAGCAGGCTCCTTTTAGGATGCAGCAGGGGAAACTGACAACACCTCAAAACTTCCCATTCTCTGCTGCAAAATGAACCTCACTGATTGTCCCTATCACTAAAACTGAACACATTTTCTACACTTTTGCCAGGAAGAAGGAGAAGGAGCGAGCACATAGCTTCATTACAGTTGCAGACTTGCTGTTGTGCAGAATGCCATTCACAGGATATTACCATTTTATGGGCTTCACATTCAACTTTAAGACCTACTATAGAATTCCACTCCCTCTGTGTTTGGCGTGACCATGTCATGCAACTGAATGTCTTAGATTAGATTAGATTACAGTGTGGAAACAGGCCGTTCGGCCCAACAAGCCCACACTGACCCGCCGAAGCGCAACCCACCCATACACCTACATTTACCCCTTACCTAACACTACGGGCAATTTAGCGTGGCCAATTCACCTGACCTGCACATTTTTGGACTGTGGGAGGAAACCGGAGCACCCGGAGGAAACCCACGCAGACACGGGGAGAACGTGCAAACTCCAAACAGTCAGTCGCCTGAGGCGGGAATTGAAACCGGGTCTCAGGCGCTGTGAGGCAGCAGTGCTAACCACTGTGCCACCGTGCCGCCCTTTGCCACCGTGCCGCCCTTAGTCGTAGAGTCATAGAGATGTACCTTTGGTCCAACTCGGCCATGCTGACTGGATATCCTAAATTTATCTTGTCCCATTTGCCAGCATTTGGCCCATATCCTTCTAAGCCCTTCCTATTCATATACCCATACAGATGCTTTTTAAATGTTCCAATTGTACCCACTTCCATCACTTTCTCTGACAGCTCATTCCATACACACACCACCCTCTGCATGAAAAAGTTGCCCCTTAGGTCCCTTTTGCATCTTTCCTCTCTCACCCTAAACCTATGCCCTCTAGTTTTGGTCTCCCCTACCCTGGGAGATAAAACTTGTCTATTCACCCTATCCACGTTCCTCTTTATTTCCAACTTCTATAAGGTCAGCTCTCAGCCTTGCTTCAGTATTTCAAAGGACAGTTTTGTTTCCTTTGTTCATTCAGGGAATGAAGGTGTTGATGGTGAGGCAGCATTTATTTTCCATCCCTATTTTCCCAGAGAGCACTTAAGTGCCAACCACATTGCTGTAGGCCAGACCAGGTAAGGATGGCAGTTTCATTGCCGAAAAGGACACGAATGAAACAGATGGATTTTTCCTGACAATTAATTCACGGTTTTCATTAAATTCCTAATTTCAGACATTTTTTAATTTTCAAATTCTACTATCTGCTGTGGCAGGACTTGAACTTGGGTCCCCCTAACATTAATAGGCTCTGCATTAATAGGCCAGCGATAATACCACTAGACCATTACCTCCCCATTAAGAATCAGTCTTGCTACAATTGGTCTGAAGTACAGGGGAGATTGATTAAAGAGGCCAAATTTCTTTCCTTGAACAATATTAGTGAACTAGATGGTGTTTTTATGACAATATTTACAAGGACATTGCCAGGGTTGGAGGAATTGAGATTTAGGGAGAGGCTGACTAGCCTGGGCTTCTTTTCTATGGAGCATCAGAGGCTGAGGGGTGACCTTAACGGTTTATAAAATCATGAGGGGCATGGATAGAGTAAATAGTCGAGATCTATTTCCCAGGGTAGGGGAGTCCAAAACAAGAGGGCATAGGTTTAAGGTGAGTAGGGAGAGATTTAAAAGAGACCTAAGGGGCACCTTTTTTATGCAGAGGGTGGCGCATTGCAATGAATGAGCTGCCAGAGGGAGTGGTGGAGGTGGTACAATTACAGCATTTAAAAGGCATCTAGATGGGTGTATGAATCTGAAGAGCTTGGAAGGACACAGGTCAAGAGCTGACAAATGGGACTAGATTAATTTAGGATATCTGGTCCGCATGGACGAGTTGGACTGGGGGCTCTGTTCATGCTGTATATCTCTCTGACTCTGAGTCTATGGATCACTGGTCACCATTACTGAGTATCCAGGATTACAAATCCAATAGCATAAGAATTATCCTACAGTTCCTGTTAAATGCCTCCTCAATTACAATTGTGATGCTGAGTAATAATAAGTTTTAAAATTTGTTTTAAGATGTGCTGTTAAAATATTAATTGTATTAACTGGCAATTTTCTTTTAGGACTGGTGATGATTACAGTTTATCCTGAAACCATTTATTATCAGAAACCTCTAAGGATAAATTGTACAATTAATGACAAGGTAGAGTCTGTGAACTGGTTCATCAAAGGACCTAAAGATAAGGAAAAAGCAATTATTTCTTCACGTCATTATAACTTTGTGAATGATCCTATATCTACATCCAATCTTGCAATAAGTGCAACTTCAATGTGGAAAGGTAAGGCCATTTACAGTAAAATTATAGCAAAGCGCAAGTTGTTGATTTATAAATAACTGATGGTTCCAAAATCTAATAGCATACACTTTTGACATTATTCCACATTCTTTGGCTTTTAGGCTTTGGATATGAGTGCTAATTTATTTTTGGATTATTTTCTATTATTTTCACTCATTTCTTTTGAATCTTAGCATAAGAAATCCAGTATGAAATCTTCTATTATTGAATCTAAGTTTGGCAGCAAACATGAAAGGAAATGTCACTTCCAGTTGGGTGGTATCTATGTTCTGCAATTGCAGAGATCTCAGCTAACTACATACGTACACACATCTAGCTTGGCAAACATGTGCTGGAAGTGCAGGAAACTCCTCCCCTCGCCATTACTTTCTGGAGCTAAGTGTCCTGACACCTTATTTAAGGGACACAGTCAGCTATTCACTCAATAAAAGCCAGAAGCATTAGTTCAGCCAAGCTTCACACCCTCTTCCCACACCACAAGAGGCCACAGTCACAGCAGGAAATAGAACTTGTGTATAAGCAGTGTCTTGCTATGGGTTTTTCTTCTAATTATCTGGGAGTGGAGGGAGGACTTATTTCCCAGAGACAGCAATAGGAAAGGCTGTGATCAGGCCAAGGTGATATAGATAGAGGTAGCAGCGGAATCAGCACCAGCTAGGCTCAATACAAGAACGTAGCTCCAGACTGAGAAAGAATGAACAATGAGCTGTGCTGTACAATGACAAAACCCACTGTCTAGTCATTGCAAAGTGACAATCACAGGGCGTTTCAGGCTGAGTAACAGTGTGAGCGCAGTGAGATATCAGGTAGGACAACTGTGTGCAAGACTCAGCAGCAGATGGACAATGTGGATTGAACATGTGAGAACTATTTCATGCTGTCATTATTCTACCAGTTGCAGAGCAGCGTGCTTGCAAATCAATTATTGGAAGGAGCTCAGGAGCTGGTGTGGATATTCCTGCTCCCAAACCTCACATATGCCCAATCAGATGTTCTTCTGTTTTTCTGCAGGGCAGGAACACTCACAATTGGGAGGGGTGGTTCCAAATTGGTGGAGGCCAGGGTGATGCCAATTATTCACACCTTAATCCCTTTCAAAGCAAACTGGCAGGGGAGGAGGTTTAAGATTTTCGGAAGAAGTCAGTGAGAATTCCTCTAGTCTGCCAATGTCATTATTTAGATAAGGGAGTGTGTATAGCCATCGAGTGATTCTTTCTCGGCTCCACCCCAGCTTCTAGCAGACAACCTAATTAGGTGATAAGACAATGTCCAGCCAACTCCACCTCCAGATCCTCCTCAATCATCAACTCCAGCTCTGCCACCATTGCCATCTTTAGGAATGGACCCTCAGGGGATGCAGGGACATTTCCCCTCACCTGAAAAGTGGCAGCTCTCAGGCTAAACTATCACTGGTCATCTCTGTCTAATGAAAGATCAGCCCCTGTTACTCATTCCATCATTTTACTGAATGTGTGTGTCTGTTTCACATTGCATTATGTAGGTAGATACTACTGTTATTTTAATTTTGCAAATGGTTCAATGATCCATGAAGCTACTGGAGATTCAAACATTGTTCTTCTCCCTGAGGAGATTACAACTATTCCATCACAATATTCAATTGCAAGAAATAAGACTATCCCTGTCAAATGTTGCATCAAGGATGATGGAGAAAATTATACTGTCACATTGGAAGCAAGAGGAAGCTCAGGTATAACTACGCAATTTTATATTTTTATTCACGTTTCCTTTAGGTCAAAGTATGAAGAATTATATGAATACTGTGAACTTCTGAAATACACTGATTTCTCATCTTAAATTAAAATGTTAAAATCCTTTTTTTGTGATCATGAAATATTACATCTAAGCTATGAAAATTTTCATCAAGTCATGGTTTATAGTCACTCATTCCAAATAACTGCTGTGTTTGACAAATATATACCTTCAAAATGGGAATTGAATGATTGCCTGTGTGAAGTTTATTGTCACTTGCCTTTATTTATCCCATTTACTTTATTTGAATAAATCCATTGATTCCAAAATCTTCTAGACCCATTTTAAAGTTAGGTCAAAACTTATTTATGTTTGCGATTCCAGAGTGGCTGCCAGTCTGTTTCAAACATGGCCAATGGGTGTTCATATTTCAGCAGACTGGAGATCTTGGAAGTGAGCAGGCCAGGGAAAGCACCCAGAATAAAGGATAATTCACATCAGGTTTTGAATATCTTCAAGATATTAGCAGGAAAAGGCAAGGGAGATAACGATTATGTTTTTCCATGGTTGGGGATTCCAGAACTAGGCAACATAACCTGATAATTAGGAGAGATGTCAGGAAGCACTTCTATATACAAAGGGTAAAAGATGCTTGGAACTCTCTCCTCACACACACAGTACTAGATACTGAATCAGTTCTTAATTTTAAATCTGAGACATAACGTTTTGTTAAGCAAAGGTATTAAGGGATATGGACCAAAGACAGGTACATGGAGTTAGGCTACAGATCAGCCATTGTCTCATTGAATGGTCAAACAGACTTGACAGGCTGAATGACCTACTCCTGTTCTTATGTTCCAGTGCCATGATACTTTAATGGGGCTGTGTCCATCCAGGCATACTGTTATTAGCTGATCTAATGGTAATACTGAACGAGCTACATTCAAGAGTGAAACCTGGCTTGGATAATCATAAGTTTTGTTTTTGCAGTTTGTTTTACCATGGTGATTTGTCAATGAGCATACTCTCATGAGATTGTCAATTATTCTTTCAAGAAAATTACATGACTTTATTAAAAAGAAGAAAAGCAATGCAAAGATATATGAGGAACTTTTGAAAGATTTTTCACATAAACAGCAAAAGTATTAGCTCAACACTTTTTTCTCGATTTACTTGTACATGAGATGTGGGTGCTGTTGACTAGGCCAGCATTTATTGTCCATCTCTCATTGCCAAAAGGACAATTAAGAGTCAAACACACTACTGTGGGTCTGAAGTCACTTGTAAGGCCAGCACTTTCCTTCCCTAAAGGGCTTAGTGAATCAGGTGTACTTTTTTTCCCTCAGTAATGGTATCATGGTCATCATTAGACTCTTAATGGATGATCTTTGTTGAATTAAAATTCCACTACCAGCCACAGTAGGATTCAAATCAGGATCTGGATTAATAGTCTAGTGATAACACCACAAAGCCATCGCCTCCCCTTGCTCTGGATGAAGTTGAAATAATTGTCTAAATAGCCTTCAGTCCTGTTCCTGTGAATAATGTGCATCTGTGTGGGCAGGCAGGAATGTACAACCCTATTCATCTGAATGTAATAGCTGCAGATGAAGGTAGATCTTTGCCTTGAGTTGTAGCTTGTAAGTTAAAACTGGCAATCCAAACATCTTGCTGAATATCCTTACATTTGTGATCATTTCAAGAATGAGAATGACAGCTTGAAACTGACAGGGTCTTAGCACTTTGAATCAATATTGTACAACTATCTTGATTGCTGGTGTATCACTAGTGTGAATAATTCATTTTATCTTCTTACTTTTTAGGTGTTTCAGCAGCAGTTCTACTTATTATCAATTTTGTCATGAATCACAAGGTCAGGGGTTCAATTTCCACTCCCAGAGTTTTAATTGCAAACTTTTCAGTGAATACTTGAGTGCAGTTTTGAAAGGGTGCTACACTGTCTGAGGTCACTTTTCCTCTTGAGATTTCATATTAATAACTATGCCTTCTAAGGTTGATATGAAAGATGCCATGCTATTATTTCAAAGAAGAATAAATTAATTACCCCTGGTTCTAAGTCAATATTTATCCCTCAATTAACATCATAGAAAAACACAGTCTGTGATCGTTACCCAAAAATACTGCATGTGGGATTCATAGAATCCCTACAGTGTGGAAATAGGCCATTTGGCCCATCAAGTCCACACTGACCCTCCAAAGCATAACCCATTCCCCTACCCTATATTTATCCCTGACTAATACACCTAACCTACACATCCACGAACACAATGGGCAATTCAGCATGACCAATTCACCTAACATGCACATTATTTGGACTGTGAGAGGAAACCCACGCAGTCTGGAATTGAACCTGGGTCCCTAGTGCTGTGAGGCAGCAGTCCTGACCACTGAGTCACCATGCCCTCACCTTTTACAGTGAAAATTAAGAATCCAACCTAGGACTGTGACTATAACTTCAAAGATATGTTACTGGCTGTGAAATGTTTTTGGATATCCTTACATTATGAAATGCTTCATATAAATGAGGATCTATTATTTTAATTTCAGATGGAGTTTCATATGAAGTTGTACAAACTGTCAATGACACCAAGTGTTGGAAATATATGATAAATTACAAATTTGCCAACAGTACTGTGTACAGATGTACATTCACAAATATGGTAAATCAAAGTACATCTGCAAATATAACTATTTCTGTCCTAAAAGGTAAGTAAAACATTTGTCTCCAGATTCAATAAAATGTTCCTGAAATAATGAAGAGCAAAGAAATCAGTCTTGTTCATTTATTTGCTGGGCTATACGTTACCATCAGAGATAGTCTGGTGTAGTCCCCTGTCTTTCCTGATACATTAATGCTTTATTTCTGATTGAGCCCTTTGGTTTATTTCCCTCCTGGGAGTTGCCCACTTTGACATCCAAGACAGCAAAGATGCTCAGTCCTTCCCAGAAGGAAAAATAATGGTAAAACACCATAAATACTTGTGATTGAGACACACACTTAGCTAACTGGTCCTTTTCAAGTATATAAGACTATTCAGACCAGAAATGAAAACAGCATTTGCTGTGGAAACTCAGATGGTCAGGCAGTATCTGTTGAGAGAAAGCAGAGTTAATGTTTTGGGTCCGGTGACCTTTTTTGGAACATCAGTCAGACCAGTACATCTCCATTTACCAGTTTAAATGTATTTTGCTTGTCTCCTGAATCTTTTAAATTCATAGCCAAGAGAGCTTAGTGTTGGAAAGCTTGTATTAAGGAAAAAGCAATAAGATGTGGAAATGGCAGGGCTGGTCCAGAGTAATATTGTACACCTTAATATAGAACTCCAGTTCAGACCAGTTTCATATTTCCACATTTTTATGAGTTTTTACTGGGTTCCCTCTCTGGGGTGTGGGATCTCATGCCCCTCTTAAGCTCTATCTTATTACTTTGTGGCAAAGAGCATCTGCTAAGTAATCCCAGATGCTATGAACCTGAAGAAGCTCTACCTTTCCAGTTCAACTAGCAGAATTGAAGAATGTGCTTGCTTCATATTGAAATGACTGCACAGAGACTGGTATCCTATCAGCAAGTCACACTTTATTTACACTTGCACAGTACATGGGCTTTGACCAGCTTGCTCAGAACCAGTCTCTAGAATGAAGAGACTTTCTGAATCTCGTGTTTATGTTTTTTTTAGGTGTGAGACAAAGTGAAAGACAACAGGTGTATAAATCTTTATTCATTTTCCACCACGAGGGAAGAAAGGAAACACCAGGGTGACCAGTGACAAGTGGTGCCCTTCTCAACAATGGGCAATGCTACATGATCAGGAATGTGAAGGGGATTAAATCAAATAGAGTTGGAGGGAGAAATAATACACTCCACTCCCTGCGGTGCCCACCTCTCACTGAACAAGGGTGTTGGTGGACACCGTGTGCTCCTTCTCCAGAGACACCCGGGTTCGAATGTAACTACAGAAGAGGGGCAGACAGTTGGCCCTAACAACCCCCTCACAGCCTGCTGCCTGGACCTGTTTATGCTCAGTTTGGCCAGGTCCCTGTTTATTTATTTTTTTAAATTATTTTTATAAACAGAATCCCTGACACTCCTGTTTATTTTTTTATCCCCACACTACCGCCTAACTGCGGTAGTGCTTATTTTTCCCCAGCACCCATGCTGTGTGTGTGTGCAGGTGTGAGATACAGTGAAAGACACAAGGTGCACAAATTTTATTTGGTTTCCACCACCAGGAAGAAAGGAAACACCCAAGTGGCCAGTGACAAGCAGTGCCCTTCACATCGAAGGGCAGTGCTAGGCCTCTGTTTATATCTGTCAGCCAAGTATCCCTGATTGTCCAAGGTTAACAACCCCAATCAAGGATCTCATAGTCAATGAGATCCACCTGACCATTGTTCCAATCACTACAAAGCTCCTTATTAGCGAAGTGTTATATTCAGGAGGAGGGGAGGAGTAATGGAGAAAAATCACTTTAGGGACTAAGGAAGAGACAGCAGCTCAAATTCTCACGGATCAGTAATCTGCTGGGGACTGCAATGGTTATAACCTGTTGAAATTTCTAATATTGAATCACGGTTTCAACTTAACTGAAGTTAAATGACTTCCCATCTGAACGAAGTCATGCTTGGGCACCTATCTGAGGACACTACCAAAGATGGAAATAGCTAAAATATCAATGCAAGTGGCTCAACTCTCATTTGTTTCAGAAATTAAATCAATATGTAGTCAGTTGGGTTAGGTGGATATAAAAGGTCCCGGAGCACTATGAGAAAAAGAGCATAGTGTTCTGGTCAACATTATTCCCGATATAAAAAAGTTTATGGGTTTTTTGTCACTTGTGACACTTTGCTGTACATAAATTGATCACTGCATTTATCTACATGACAGCAGTAATTCTTTTGTTGGGAACTTGTTAGGATCATATTGCAATGTCTGTTTACATTGCAGCATCAACTATTCTTCGACACTATTCTACTGGAGCAAAATGTGTAGTGATGCCTTTAGGTGTTGAACATTCCTATATAATGCCAAGTTCATTCCTTAATATAAAGTAAATAATCTATTGTTGCTTTACATTTCAGTTAAGAGCGACAAAATTTTGCTCTTCAACTGAATAAAATATGTATAAATGTTAATTTTGGTACACATATTAAATATGCTTGAATTCTTTCTTTACGATGCATAATAAGTAATTAGAATATTAATGGTGCATTATCCAACACACTGCTGCTCAAATGTATGATAACATTTGGTAGGAGGATGTTGAACTGGCCATTCTGATCAAAGTGTTGCCAAAAGGACTACACCTCCTCCCATCCTGCCCCCTGTAAAAACACCATCCCATTCTCCCAATTCCTTCGACTCCACTGCATCTGCTCCCAGGAGGACCAGTTCCAAAAACGCACAACCCAGATGGCCTCCTTCTTCAAGGACCGCAATTTCCCCCCCGACGTGGTCGACGATGCCCTCCACCGCATCTCTTCCACTTCCCGCTCCTCCGCCCTTGAGCCCCGCCCCTCCAACCGCCACCAGGACAGAACCCCCACTGGTCCTCACCTACCACCCCACCAATCTCCATGTACAGCGCATCATCCGCCGTCATTTCCGCCACCTCCAAACGGACCTCACCACCAGGGATATATTTCCCTCCCCTCCCCTATCAGCATTCCGTAAAGACCACTCCCTCCGTGACTCCCTCATCAGATCCACACCCCCCACCAACCCAACCTCCACTCCCGGCACCTTCCCCTGCAACCGCAGGAGGTGCAAGACCTGCACCCACACCTCCCCCCTCACCTCCCTCCAAGGCCCCAAAGGAAACTTCCATATCCGCCACAGATTCACCTGCACCTCCACACACATCATCTATTGCATCCTCTGCACCCGATGTGGCCTCCTCTATATTGGGGAGACAGGCCGGCTACTTGCGGAGCGTTTCAGAGAACACCTCTGGGACACCCGGACCAAGCAACCCAACCACCCTGTAGCTCAACATTTCAATTCCCCCTCCCACTCCACCAAGGATATGCAGGTCTTTGGACTCCTCCATCGTCAGACCACAACAAAACGACGGTTGGAGGAAGAACGCCTCATCTTCCGCCAGGAACCCTCCAACCACAAGGGATGAACTCGGATTTCACCAGTTTCCTCATTTCCCCTCCCCCCACCCTGTCTCAGTCAAATCCATCGAATTCAGCACCGCCTTCCTAACCTGCAATCTTCCCGACCTCTCCGCCCCCACCCCAGTCTGACCTTTCACCCTCACCTTGACCTCTTTCCACCTATCACATTTCCGACGCCCCTCCCCCCCAAGTCCCTCCTCCCTACCTTTTATCTTAGCCTGCTGGACAAACTTTCCTCATTCCTGAAGAAGGGCTTATGCCCGAAATGTCGATTCTCCTGTTTCCCTGGATGCTGCCTGACCTGCTGCGCTTTTCCAGCAACACATTTCCAGCTCTGATCTCCAGCATCTGCAGACCTCACTTTCTTCCCAAAAGGATCACCATGGCCAAAGTTCAGTTACAGAATAACATGGATGAAGTACAATTTGCTTATAGAGAAGAAAAAAAATGATGTAAATGTATTTAGAACAAAATTGATTGCCCCTTGTGATCTGTTTTCTGTTTCAAACTTCTGTTCAGAGAGTGAAGCATCATGCAAGAATGAAAGCAGTGAAGATTACAGGTGGCAAACTACCACAGCTGGCCAATATGCAGAAAGCAATGACACCTGTGCAGAAGGAAGAGTTGGAAAAATAATACGATTTTGCAAAGAGGACGGCCAATGGGACAAAGTGTTTATCAACTGTACAGACAAAGCACTAATCAAATTATTGAATTTGGCCCAGGTAATCTTCAATGTGAAATTTACTTTCCTAACTATGAGGCAATTAGCTGACGCAGCTCTCGGTCTCATTTAAAACTCAGTCTTGTTTGTGGGGCCAAATTCTGTATTTCACATTTATTTTGGGGTATATTTCAACTGAAGTAAGCTAAAATATGTAGAAATTTCAAGTTAGAACAGCTTGAGTTTCTTTTTGCTTTGGTTTAAGAAACATTGCACAGGAAGGCAGCCAGGGCATTGCTTCCTTGTCCCTGAAACTCCAAGACAGCCAGTTGAATTAATTTGGACAGTGAACATGCAAAATTGCACCCAGTTGTGAACCTTCATGAAGGTTCTTAAAATTAAGTCAATCTTTTAGACATATTTCAAAAACTTTTAGATTTTGCTTCATATGCCAAGAAACTGATGCCTTTGCACCAATGTAACTAACAATTGATTCTTTACAGTTTTTCATTTTTCTAAAATAAGGTTACTTGCAAATGGCAGCGTGTGAAAGGTTTCTCTCACATTATCCTTGCTTTGCTTCCACGTCATCTCCAGATCATTTTTCAGGCTGAGGGGTTTCCTCAGAGTTTCACGATCCCTTTCAAGTTTAGCTTGAGGGGGGTTATCCATTTAAGATAGAGATGGGAAGGAAACTCTGCAGAATTCCTTACCGCACAGGGCTCTAAGTAAGTATATCCAAAGCTGACGGTGACAGATTTTTAAGTGTTATGGGTATAAAGCAGGAAGGCGGAGTTGAGAGTTTTCAAATCGGCCATTATCTGAATGGGCAGACTCAATGGACCAAATGGCCTACTTCTGTTCTCTCATCTTCTGATCATATGTTGGGTAGAACCTGGACAGAGCCTCTGCACTGGGTGGCCCTTTGGTTGCACCCATATCAGGCTTGAAGGACCTGTAGCCCACCTGAAGCATTGGCAACAGCCTCCAGAAAGTTGATCTTTTTCATCGCCAACCACCACCCCTCCCTGCCTGCTGTTAGCTCCCAACCAGGAGCTAACTTGGGAATCCCAGTTGACCTTCTAAACTCACCATTAATAAGATCTTTAAAGAGTATCATTGCCTGCTCATCTCAGGGCCAACATCAGGAATGAGTTCAGCAGGCTGGTCTACTAGTCAAGTTTATAAGGTTTGGATTCTACATGGCTCCATTCCTGCTACAGACTGAAAGACAGATCCTGATGTGTATCAAAAAGTGTGTCATTGGAAAAGCACAGCCGGTCAGGCAGCATCTGAGGAGCGGGACAGTCGACGTTTTGAGCATGAGCTCTTCATCAGGAAGCGCTCCTGGTGAAGACTTCATGCTCGTAATGTTGACTCTCCTGCCCCTCAGATGTTGCCTGACCGGCTGTGCTTTTCCAGCGCCACACTTTTCGACTCCGATCTCCAGCATCTGCAATGCTCACTTTCTCCTAGAACCTGATGTGTGTAACACCACAAGATAATAATGGTATCCCAATACGTGTTACTAAAGAACAATTTTCACAAAAATGGATGCAGCTGTGAAAAGGAAAACAGTCATTTAATAAAATTGGAAATTGACTTACTCAGTCGCTGCAAATCCATAATGTAATTGCCAGCAAGGCAGA
Source organism: Chiloscyllium plagiosum (assembly GCF_037043375.1). Lineage (NCBI taxonomy): Eukaryota > Metazoa > Chordata > Chondrichthyes > Orectolobiformes > Hemiscylliidae > Chiloscyllium > Chiloscyllium plagiosum. Next base: position 12,016,727 of record NW_028270141.1, on the reverse strand, counting down.
AACATTCCTATTGTTCTAAAGCTCACCTCAGGAAACACCGTAAGAGACCCTAATAGCAAAAGTCAAAAATTTGGGGCTGAATGTATTTTACCCCAAAGAGTAGTGCAGAATTTATTTTACTTTATTTGGTTTGCGTTGTCTTACAGGAACTGAGCAATGGACGCGATTCAACGTGCCATAAGCTGCCAGAAATATTGCAAAATGTAACTGACTTGATTGACCATCAGAAGAATCTTGCCGATACTTTAGCTGTAATTAAAATTCTGGATACACTTACCTTAGCCACTGAGAGGTCAAATTCTACATTTAATGATAGTGTTATGGCTGTAAGTAACTTTCCTTAGTTTGTAAGAAGATCAAAGCAATTAAAACCATTTTTCATTTTATACATAGGTAAACTGTCTAGAAGGACATGTTCTAAGCTAAAGTGCCTATTTAAGAAAGTAGTTGCATCAATATTTTTGTTCAGTGATGAATTATTGTATTTTATTGTATTTTATCATGTAATGAATTCTAGAGGTGAGGTGCAAGTGTTAAAGTTATCATTATGAAAGCTACAAGTGACTTACTGCTGGCAGTCACCTTGAGGGGAAACTTCAAGTTTTTAGGGAGGCATGGTGGCTCAGTGGTTAGCATTGCTACCTCACAGCACCAGGGACCTGTGTTCAATTCCAGCCTCAGGTGACTGTGCAGAGTTTACACGTTCTCCCTGTGTGTGTATGGGTTTCCTCCCACAGTCCAAAGATGTGCAGGTTAGAGTGGATGGGTCATGCTAAATTGCCCATAGTGTCCAAGGATACGTGGGCTTGGTGGGTTAGCCATGGGAAATGCAAGGTCACAGGGATGGGGTGAGTCAGGGTGGAATGATCTTCGGAAGGGCGGTGTGGACTCAATGGGCCGAATCGCCAGCTTCCACTCTGTATGGAGTCGATGATATCAGACTGACAGTCATAGAGATATACAGCACAGAAACAGAGCCTTCGGTCCATTTGTCCGTGCTGACCAGATATCCCAACCCAATCTAGTCCCACCTGCCAGCACCTGGCCCATATCCCTCCAAACCTGTCCTAATCATATATCCATCCAGATGTCTTTTCAATTTTGCAATTGTACCAGCCTCCACCACTTCCTCTGCCAGCTCATTCTATATACGTACCACCCTCTGTGTGAAAAAGTTGTCTCTTAAGTCTCTTTAATATGTCTCTGATGTCTCTGATCGTGTTTTCCGGGTCCTGGAGGGGGAGGGGGAGCAGCCCGAAGTCATGGTCCATATTGGCACCAACGACATAGGTAGGAGGAGTGCCGAGGATGTTAGACAGGCTTTCAGGGAGCTAGGTTGGAAGCTCAGAGTTAGAACGAACAGAGTTGTTGTCTCTGGTTTGTTACCCGTGCCACGTGATAGAGATTCGAGGAATAGGGAAAGAGAACACTTAAATGCGTGGCTACAGGGATGGTGCAGGAGGGAGGGATTCCGGTTTTTGGATAACTGGGGTTCTTTCTGGGGACGGTGGGACCTCTATAAACAGGATGGTCTACACCTGAACCTGAGGGGCACCAGTATCCTTGGGGGGAGGTTTGCTAGTGCTCTTGGCGGGGATTTAAACTAACTCTGCAGGGGCATGGGAACCCAGATTGTAGCTTCAGGGTGCAGGGCCTGGAGTGTAGGGAGGTTAGGAACATGGCATCAATTTCAAAGGAGGGTGCCTGTAAACAGGAAAGTGGCTTGAAGTGTGTATACTTCAATGCAAGAAGTATACAAAATAAGGTAGGTGAACTTGCAGCGTGGGTTGGTACCTGGGACTTCGATGTTGTGGCTATTACGGAGACATGGCTAGAACAGGGACAGGATTGGCTGTTGCAGGTTCCAGGATTTAAATGTTTTAGTAGGGTCAGAGGTGGGGGTAAAAGAGGGGGAGGTGTGGCATTGCTTGTCAAAGATAGTATTACAGTGGTGGAAAGGATGATGGATGAGGACTTGCCATCTGAGGTAGTTTGGGCTGAGGTTAGGAATAGGAAAGGTGAGGTCACCCTGTTAGGAGTCTTTTACAGGCCTCCTAATAGTCCTAGAATCATTGAAGAAAGGATAGGGAAGCTGATTCAGGAGATGAGTGACAGTAATAGGGTGGTTGTTATGGGGGACTTTAACTTTCCTGATATTGATTGGGAAAGCTATAGCTCAAGTTCGTTAGATGGGTCAGTGTTTGTTCAATGTGTGCAGGAGAGTTTCCTGACACAATATGTAGACAGGCCAACAAGAGGTGAGGCCATACTGGATTTGGTTCTGGGTAACGAACCAGGCCAGGTGTTAGAATTAGAGGTAGGTGAGCACTTTGGGGATAGTGACCATAATTCGGTGATTTTTACTCTCGTGATGGAGAGGGATAAGTGTGTACTACAGGGCAAGAGTTATAGCTGGGGTCAGGGAAATTATGATGCGGTGAGGCATGACTTAGGAAGTGTGGCTTGGAAAAGTAGACTCCAAGGCAAGAGTGTAAATGATATGTGGAGCTTGTTCAAGGAGCAACTATTGAGTGTCCTTGATAATTATGTACCTGTCAGGCAGGGAGGAAAGGGTCGTGCGAGGGAGCCGTGGTTTAATAAGGAATTGGAATCCCTTGTTAAATGGAAGAGGGCGGCCTATCTCAAGATGAGACGTGAAGGTTCAATTGGGGCGATTGAGAGTTATAGGGTAGCCAGGAAGGACCTGAAGAGAGAGCTAAGAGCAGCAAGGAGGGGACATGAAAGGTCCTTAGTCGGTAGGATTAGGGAAAACCCTAAGGCTTTCTATAGGTATGTTAGGAATAAAAGATTGACTAGGGTAGGAATAGGTCCAGTCAAGGATAGTAGTGGGAAGTTGCGTGTGGAGGCGGAAGAGATTGGGGAGACACTGAATGAATACTTTTCTTCAGTATTTACTCAGGAACAGGGCATTGTCGTCGATGTGAATACTGAGTCACAAATAAGTAGAATGGATGGCTTTGAGGTATGTAGAGAAGAGGTGTTGGAAATCCTGGAAAAGGTGAAAATAGATAAGTCCCCTGGGCCTGATGGCATTTATCCTAGGATTCTCTGGGAAGCAAGGGAGGAGATTGCAGAGCCATTGGCCTTGATTTTTATGTCCTCTTTGTCTACAGGAGTAGTGCCAGAAGACTGGAGGATAGCAAATGTGGTTCCCTTGTTCAAAAAGGGGAGTAGGGATAACCCTAGTAACTATAGGCCGGTGAGTCTCACTTCTGTTGTGGGCAAAGTCTTAGAGAGAATTGTAAGGGATAGGATTTATGCACATCTGGATAGGAATAATGTGATCAAGGATAGTCAAGCATGGTTTTGTGAAGGGCAGGTCGTGCCTCACAAACCTTATTGAATTCTTTGAAAAGGTGACGAAGGAGGTTGATGAGGGGAAAGCGGTAGATGTGGTATATATGGATTTTAGTAAGGCATTTGATAAGGTTCCCCATGGTAGGCTACTGCAGAAAATACGGAGATATTGCATTGAGGGTGAGTTGGAGGTTTGGATTAGGAATTGGCTGGATGGAAGAAGACAGAGGGTAGTAGTTGATGGCAAAGTTTCTTCATGGAGTGCCGTCACTAGCGGTGTTCCGCAAGGATCTGTTTTGGGACCATTGCTGTTTGTCATTTTTATAAATGACCTGAAGAGGGGTTAGAAGGTTGGGTGAGCAAGTTTGCGGATGATACGAAAGTCGGAGGAGTTGTTGACAGTGAGGAAGGATGTGGCAGGTTACAGCAGGATATAGAGAAGCTGCAGAGCTGGGCAGAAAGGTGGCAAATGGAATTCAATGTAGCTAAGTGTGAGGTGATTCACTTTGGGAAGAATAACAAAAAGATGGGGTACTGGGCTAATGGTCGGATACTTGGTAGTGTGGATGAGCAGAGGGATCTTGGTGTCCATGTACACAGATCTCTGAAAGTTGCCACCCAGGTAAATAGTGTGGTGAGGAAGGCATATGGCGTACTGGCTTTTATTGGTAGAGGAATTGAGTTCCGGAGTCCTGAGGTCATGATGCAGTTGTATAAGACTCTGGTGCGGCCGCATCTGGAATATTGTGTGCAGTTTTGGTCGCCATACTATAGGAAGGATGTGGAGGCACTGGAACGGGTGCAGAGGAGGTTTACCAGGATGTTGCCTGGTATGGAAGGAAGATCGTATGAGGAAAGACTGAGACACTTGGGGCTGTTTTCATTAGAGAAAAGAAGGTTTAGGGGTGACTTGATTGAGGTGTACAAGATGATTAGGGGGTTAGATAGGGTTGACAGTGTGAACCTTTTCCCATGTATGGAGTCGGGTATTACAAGGGGGCATAGCTTTAAATTAAGGGGGGGTAGATATAGGACTGAAGTTAGGGGTAGGTTCTTCACTCAGCGAGTCGTAAGTTCATGGAATGCCCTGCCAGTAGCAGTGGTGGACTCTCCCTCTTTATGGGCATTTAAGCGGGCATTGGATAGGTATATGGAGGATAGTGGGTTAGTATAGGTTAGGTGGGCTTGGATCGGCGCAACATCGAGGGCCAAAGGGCCTGTACTGCGCTGTATTCTTCTATGTTCTATGTTCTATGTTCTAATATCTTTCCCCTCTCACCCTAAACCTATGTCCTCTAGTTCTGGACTCCCCCACCCCAGGGAAAAAATTTTGTCTATTTATCCTATCCATGCCGATCATGATTTCATAAACCTCTATAAGGTCACCCCTCAGCCTCTGACACTCCAGGGAAAACAGCCCGAGCCTATTCAACCTCTCCCTTTAGCTCAAATCCTCCAACCCTGGCAACATCTTTGTAAATCTTTTCTGAACCCTTTCAAGTTTCACAACAGGCATCAAAACCACATTTGACCAAGTGCGGTAACAAAGAGATGAATCAAAACTGAATTCTTCACACACTTAAGATTATGTCGCAGATGTCATTCACTCTTGGAAATCCATCTGATATAGGTTATCATGTTGTGACCTTCATGAGTATGGGCTGGTTGGGTACAATTAGCACCTTTTTTGTTGCAAACTGCCAAAGGGTTTGTTGTTTGATACGATTCACAAATCATTGAGATGTACAGCCACGTACTTAGGCAACACCCTAATGGTGCTGAACACCAATGGCATTGCGACTAACTAGTTACAGAGTGAAACAGTGATCTTCACCTGCTGCTCAAACCTAGCTTCCAGAGGTAACCTTAGCTATACTAGGTATATTGATCTTTTAAAAACTCATTGATCATCTTAAAAACCTTGTACATTGGAATTGAGCGAAAAACAGTTCAAAATGAACTACAATTTTAAAATGACCACCAAAAATTGAAATAACTCCACAGAGGCTAGTATCCTATCACCAAGTCACCCTGTATTTACGTGTGGAAAGTCTTTGACACTGATCCAGCTTCCTCGGAGCCCGCTCTCAGACTGTAAGAAAGTCTGACGTGCCCCTTTTTAATCTGTCAACTCCCTGATTGGACCAGATTTTGATTTGATTTATTTGACTTATTACTGTCACATGTATCTAGGTACAGTAAAACGTTTTGTTTTGTGTGCAGTACAGGCAGATCATACAACACAAAGTGCATATGGGTAGTAGAACAGAGCGAGAAATAGATGTAGCACCTGTAGAGGAGGTACGCAGACAGCAAAATCAATACTAAATTTAAAATTTGAGAAGTTCATTCAGAATTCTAATACCTGCAAGGAAGAAGCTGTTCTTGAATCTATTCGTTGTGTATATATAAATTTTTAGATCTTCTGACCGATGGAGGAGCGTGGAAGAGAGTGTAACTAGGGTGGGAGGGGCCTTTGATTATGTTGGTTGCTTTCCTGAGGGAAGTATAGATGGAGTCAATGGATGGGAGGCTGGTTTGCGTGATGGACTTGGCTGTGTTCACAACTCTCTGCAGTTTCTTTTCAAATTAACAGCCCCAATCAAGGAACTCATCTTCTATGAAGTCCACCTGGCTGACCTCATTACAATCATTAAATCACTCCCTCTCTGAGTCTGAGGGCACTGACCAGTCCTTTTTCTTGTAGCACCTCCTGGGCTCTTTAGCACTAGGTCAGATTCCTCTGATTCTGCCTCTGATATGGGCGGCATGTAAAGCACAGGCATTCGCTTCTTGCACCTTGGGCAACTCGGGAGAAATTCACTCTCTTCTTCTGGCAGCAGAGGTGTCGATGCGGTGAGATCCACTGTGCCCATCTTAGATTTAGAGAGTTCTTCAACGTTTGACAGAGAGGGAGAACCCATAGACTCCGACTGTTCCAAGGAGCGGGGCATATTTTGTTGCCGCACCATTTGCGACTTTACGGCTTTCTTTTGGTCCAGGTGCTTATTCAGGACCGTCGCTCCTACCCGAACTTTATACATGACTGGTCCTGACCTTGTTCCTGATGAAGGGCTCCTGCCCAAAATGTTGATTTTCCTGCACCTCAGATGCTGCCTTACCTGCTGTGCTTTTCCAGCATGACTCTAATCTCCAGCATTTACAGTGCTCACTTTCACCTGACCTCGCACCAACCAAGCCTTTTACCTATGTGGGGCCATTTCTGTGGATCCTACACCAAACTTCATCCTCTCTGTTTCTCTCACTTGGCGGAGTCTGCCATTGGGCACTGGCGTTCCTGATACTTTTCACACCCCACCACCAGGTCCAGGAAGATCGGATTTAACTCGATGCAGAGTTTGCTCCCCATTAGCAACTCTGCTGGAGCTATCCTTGTCTGTTGCATAATCAAATAGGAACCAGGACAGTTTGGTATCTCGTGAGGCTGTCAGCTGTTCCTTTAAGCCTGCCTTCAAAGTTTGACCTACCCTCTCTCCCAGACCATTGGATGATGGATGGTGTGGAGCTGAATGCCAAGTGACTTTAGGAAATATTAAAACTCCCTGCTGGTAAATGGTAACCTGTTATCTGAGACCAACACTTCCAGGAGCCCATGTATTAGAAAAGATGAAAACAGTATTTCCATCATTGTTTCTATGTTTGATGAATGAACATTATGCATGTCCAGCCACTTTGAGGAGGCATCTAAATGACTGAGAAGATTGAGTCCATGAAATGACCTGCTTAATCAATGTGGAACCAAACCCAGGGCACTCTGTGCACTGCCCCACCAATCCAAATAGGTCTCTATCCAGTCCTGGTCACAGGAGATAACTTCTGGCCAACATCTTCATTTTGGAGACCCCTGGATGATGGTGGTGGAGTTCAGCCAGTGTCTGTCCATGACCTTTGCCCGGGACAATCACTCTTGCTCCCCATAATATGCCCGAAACGTCGATTCTCCTGTTCCCTGGATGCTGCCTGACCTGTTGCGCTTTTCCAGCAACACATTTCCAGCTCCCCATAATAATAAACTGTCCTCTACTGTGACCTGGTCTCTCCAGGTCCAAAAGGCTTCAAAAAGTTGAACAGACCTTTGGTTTCCCCCATCACCACCAGCTATTTCAATTTTCCCAGGACCGGATCTTACTGCGTCCAAAGTCTGATATCGTCAGCTGTGACTGGAAGTGAGTCCAGAAAATTTAAAACCCTTATGGACTCTTCCCTGTGCCCAGGAACATGCCCTTCGGCCCTCCAAGCCTGATCCAATCCAAATCTACTGTTTAAACCTGTTGCCCAATTCCTAAGCATCTGTATCCCTCTGCTCCCCACCAACTTATTCGTCCAGACGCATCTTAAATGAATCTACCGTGCCTGCCTCTACCACCTCTCCTGTCAATGTGTTCCAAACACCCACCACTCTCTGTGTGAAGTATTTGCTGCGTGTTTATATTTATGCTCTCCATTAGCCAAAGTCCTGGTTGCATACTCTATTGGGTGCATTCCTCTCCATTGGGCCACCCATGAGCTAATACTTACCCTGATGCTGTATGGGGAGGCATTGCATGTCAATACCAATTCTCACTTGGGACCAACACCTTCGAGGATGATAGCTGTTTCTTCACTCCCTCGAAAGCTATGGCTTGGCTACATGACCATTCCTGAAGAAGGGCTTATGCCCGAAACGTCGATTCTCCTGTTCCCTGGATGCTGCCTGACCTGCTGCATTGTTCCAGCAACACATTTTCAGTACATGACCATTCCCAAGGCTGACCCTTTTTTTAGGATTTGATGGAAAGATGCCAGGATGGAAGCAAGGTTGTGTACGAACTTTCCATAATAACTCACTAGCCCTTTGAAAGACCTCAGCTCTGGTATAGAAGTGAGAATCGGTGCATCTTCAATCACCCTCAATTTATCTTTCAACGGGTTTAACAGGTTTTATCAACACTCTAACCCAAGTAGGTCACTTGAGGTACCTGGAACACACATCTCTCCCTTCTCAGGTGTACGCCCGCCGGGAAGAAATGTCAAAGGACTGTGTACGAGTTCTCTAAGTTCTCCTTATTGGTCTTCCCTGTTATTACAGGTCATCTAGATAAATGGCAATGTTCTTCACTGTCCGCTGGAAAAATTGCACAGGCTGACGTTATCCCAAATGGCAGTCTCGTATATTGACACAAACCCTTCTGGGTATTAATTGTAGCATATTTCTGCGAATCCTCACCTAACTGCAATTAAAGTACGCATGGCACAAGTCCACCTTTGTGAAAGACAGACGCTCGCCAGTTTTGCGTATAAATGCTCTAAGCAAGGGATTTGGTATTTATCCAGCTGCAAAAAACGGTTTTCCATCTGTTTAAAATCTCCACGAAGGCGAACCAACCTGTTGGGCTTCACAATTGGATGACCAGTACTGCCCATTCCGCAAACTGAACAGGTCTGATGATTCCCTCGCTTTCCAGCCTTCTGATTTCTGCCTCTACCTTTGCCTGTAAAGCAAATGGCACTGGGCGGTTCTAGCAGAATCATGGATTTAAGGTGGCTCTTGTTCCTTTGATAGTCTTTCCTGAAAGACTTCCAGGTATTTCATTAGACTTTACTCAGGCAGCCAGTTTTTAATCGGAGCCAATTCAGGGAAATCTCTCTCAACCAATTTCGCCCCATAAAGCTTGGGTCCTGAGCCTTTTACTACAATCAGCTGGTAACTGAACCAGCTGCTTCTCAGAAGAGACCGGAACCAAAGTTGTACCTTAATCTTAACCTTAAGGTTCCCTAGTATATCTTCTCAGTCTAACTGAGGTCTTACACGGTCTTAAGGTTTGGAATCCAGATTGAATTTTGTTAAAGACTGGTTCTGCAATCATTAAAATGACCACACCAGTATTGAGCTTCTTTCAAACCATGTGCCCGTGTAGCCAGATGTTTATTTTGATTGGAAGTGATTTGGATATTGCTAAGCAATTTAACTGTTCCAAACCAGGTGGAGATGGACTTCCCAGGGTGTGCACTCCCTGGATACCGGACTGTGAGTTCTCTTACTCGATTTAAGTCTAGTAGGACTCCTTTGTTGTCTTGAGTCCGCATAGTGGCAGCAACTACGGTGGCTTGCTGGCCTGGATCCTGAAGAAGCTTTTAATTTTGTGGCCAAGGTTTGGCTTTGATTTGGGGTTTTGCTGTGGGCTAACCTCTGTTCACGATATGACCTGAGAGAGGTCAAGCAATTGCCTTCATTCAAGTGGCATTCCCCAAACACGGTTGGACTGGTGAGGGTGTCCATTTCCACGGGAATACCCTGTAAATCATATCCTCCACTTACCGCATTTCCCACTGGTAAATCCAGTTGTCGTGCCTGTTTGAAGCTTCAGCTATTACACTCATCCCAAATAATTTCTCAGAAATATAGACTGGAACCAGTATTTCAATGGAGGTTTTTGCAGATACTTGGAAAGAAGCTGAAGTATCCATTGTGTGTGTCTCTCTCTCTCTCCCTCTCTAAAATGTGTCATCACCCAGTCCACATAGAAACACGTATAGAAAAAAGTCATGGAGAAATTGAGAATTTTAATAACTACAATGTTCACGCTGACACCGCATTCAAGAAACCAACTAATCGACATCAGCCTCAGGTTGAAATATTACATCTTAAGGAGGATGAAAGGATTCTAAACAAACTGTACATTATCCTACTTTGTATGGGAGACTATTCCTTGTCTGTGACTGCATTAATAACATTGCTCTTTCTTTAGATTAGATTAGATTACATTACATTACATTACAGTGTGGAAACAGGCCCTTTGGCCCAACAAGTCCACACCGACCCGCCGAAGCGCAACCCACCCATACCCCTACATTTACCCCTTACCTAACACTACAGGCAATTTAACATGGCCAATTCACCTTACCTGCACACCTTTGGACTGTGGGAGGAAACCGGAGCACCCGGAGGAAACCCACACAGACACGGGGAGAACGTGCAAACTCCACACAGTCGCCTGAGGCGGGAATTGAACCTGGGTCTCTGGCGCTGTGAGGCAGCAGTGCTAACCACTGTGCCACCGTGCCGCCCACAAATAAATTAATTGAATAAAATCATGTTAGTTGTCTTATTATTACTTACAAGACAATTAACTGGATTTTTTTAAAAGTTGGAGAAAAATATAATTGTTGGAAAAGAATTTACACTTTTGTTGTGAAGGAAGTTGTTTGAACATAGGAGAGAAATTTACTCCTTACCTGGACACAACAAGCTCTAGAGAAAGAGAAAAAAGTGAGTGGAAACAATTGGACCACTTTGCAAAAACATTACAAGTCAGAATAGGCCAAATGCCCCTTTTCAGTTAGTGTTTCAGGTCCAGTGACCCTTCTTCATAACTTCAGTATCTTTTCAAAGTGAACATAGTTCTTCAGTTCTGAAAAAGGGTTGCTGTACCCAAAACATTAACTCTGCTTTCTCTCTACAGATGCTGCTAGACGTGCTGAGTTTCTCCAGCAATTTCTGTGTTTGTTTCTGATTTCTAACATCCGCCGTTATTTTTGACCTTTTCTTTCTGAGCTCTATCATTCTTTGATAGACCATATCATAGAATTATCTGAATATGGAACTAATTGACAATACTATTTGATTCAAAGAGGATGAGTAAAATTGTAATTGGGGTTGCTCCCATGGTGCTTTAGGAGGACTGTCGTGAAGCAAGGGTTGAATCTTGCTCCTGACAATCCATTGGAGGAACTTTACCCTGCATGTGGCCTTAGGTGCCCACTGTGGAAATGTGATGTGTTGACACAAGTTTAAAAAAGCAAAGATTTCAATCTTTGGCACTGAGAGTCCTACTTTTTTTTAAAAACTTAACATATTTAATGAAAATTGGAATAGTCATACCAGTGATAATCAATCTTGAAGTGGTTTAGATGCAGCCAGCATTAACTGGGATTGACTTTTCATTTGAAACATTGCATTTTTGGTGAAGTAGTGAAGATTTTGTTCTCATTCCCAAGATTTGCCATTCTAATTTGTTAGAGAATATTCCTTGCATAATATTGTTGTGTCACATTTATTTCCTTACAGGATTTCCTCTCAATAGCAAGCAATGCAACACAGGATGAGCAGCAGAACAGAGGAAACAACAACATCTATTCAAGCACATTGATGAGATCGGTTGAAAAATTCACTGAAGCATTTCAATCTCATGAGGAAAACTATGTACTGGATGTTCCAAACATTAAGCTTAAGGGGCAAATGTTTAACACTGTTCCCTCAAAAGGTTATCATGAGAGCTTTTCTGAAAATTATACATCTACAGTAGAGATAGAAAGCAAAAGTTTGAAAGAAAGGGTGAATAATAACTCTTTCAAAATATCAAGCATCCTTTATTTGAACATAGATGAAAGTTTATCTTCAAACTCAGATGATCAGTTTATAAATAGCCTAGTCCAATCAACTACATTGAAAGTTAACAATATAACAGACAGAAAGAACTCCAAAATTACTGTCAAGATGTTTTTCTCTCCAAAATTAGAAAAAGGCAATCTGAAAACTGCAAACTGTGTTTTTTGGGATTATGAGCTCTTTCATGGGAAAGGCGGCTGGTCGAATGAAGGTTGCGAAACGCATGTTACTGAGAAAGGAACAAACTGTACCTGCACACACTTAACATCGTTTGCTGTACTCATGGCTGAAAAGGAAAGATTTATTCCATACCTTGACGAAATCACGTATGCAGGATTGTCTTTTTCCATTGCATCCTTGATATGCTTTATCACTGTTGAAGTTGTTGTGTGGAACACAGTTGTCAAAAGCAATGTCACTCGCTTTCGTCACACTACCCTCATCAATACTGCTATTGCTTTGTTATTTGCCCAATCGTTCTTTCTGGTTGGTTCAATTCAATTTGTTAAAGACAATGAAACGTTGTGTACAATTGCTACAATTTTCAGTCATTTTTTTTTCCTTTCTGTTTTCTTTTGGACATTGGCTCAAAGTCTAACACTTCTGTATCGGCTTATCTTTGTTTTCCATCAGATGAGCAAGTTAGCCTTTATGTCGATTTCTTTTATTCTCGGCTATGTTTGCCCCTTGATAATAGTGATTGCCTCAACGACAAACTTCATCAGCAAAGGCAAATATAAGAGTGAGAGTCATTGTTGGCTAAATGTCAGTCCATTTAGAAACATCACTGCCTTTCACACATTCATCATACCAGCTGGATGCATTATTGGAATCAATATGTTTATCCTGACAGCAGTCATTGTGAAAATAATGAGGCCATCTGTATCAGAAGGAAAAAACAGAGAGGATAAAAGGACAATTAAGAAAATCATTAAAGCTGTCCTTATTCTGAGTCCAACTTTTGGATTGACTTGGGTCATTGGATTTCTCCTAACTGAGGATGCTCATGAGTTTTTCTATTATGCATTTGTCATTTTAAATTCACTTCAGGTAAAGTACATTTATGGCACAGTATTGTTGTTTTTAAAAATGATAATGGGATGTAATGATATTTAATCATTTCTTTTCCAGGGTTTATTTATTTTACTAACTTCCAGTTTCACAGAGACAAAGGTGAAAACATTTTGAGTTTTGTTTTGTTAATTTAAGCACTTTTGCTTCTTGTATATACAACTAATCTTAAACATTTATTTCTTTTCATTAATTGTAGGTCCGGGTAGCCTTCACAAAGTACTTTAAGTCAATGGTACGTTTTACATTTAAATCTGAAATCACATTATAAGCAGTAAGATACATTAGTTAAATTATTGCTTTGATTTAAAAGAAGGGTGACATTTCTATCAAAATAATGCCATGGAAAATTCTCACATATAGTTTAGAGAAATTATTTAGATTGAAAGGTCTTTGGAAATTAGGGGTGAGCAAAGACAACTTATAGACCATGAATAGGGAAAGCATTTAGTATTAGCTGTTCTCTCCAAAGGAACTGGAATTGACATTTCCTGGAGAGGTACAGATGGAGATCTCACAATCTATGGCCGTAATCCAAATATATTTAATGAATATATTCAGGCATATTATGACGTACCTCCAGGTCAGGTAGGGGCTGAGCCCTGAACTTCTAGGACAGAGGCAGGACCACTGCCACATGATTCATTTTGACAGCAAACAGTTATGCATAACCCCTTTGTGAAGCAGAAAGAGCACAGAAAAGCATTCCTAGTCGACTGCATGTCTCAAAATATCAAAGAAGCTTGGAGAAAGCAAATGAAGAAGCCTAGTTACTGGTAACTTTTTACAAGTTGGTTTGGTAGGTGAAGATTCGACAAGCGCCATCTTTTGAGGCTTGCCCCAAACCTAAATGTAACCTTTAAGGAAGGAGAAAGGTGTGCATTGCCATAGCACCTAGCAAAAGCTCAGGAGATTCCAAATCATTTTGCAGCCAATTAGCTACTTATGAAGTGTTTCCAGGTTCTAATGCAGGAAACAGTTTGGGCACAACCAGATTTCACAATTAAGTACCAGGTAATGGCCAATTAGCTGGTTTGGAGTGATATTGATTAAGGAATAAATACTGATTAGAAAACCAAGAGACCTCCTTTTATCTCTAAGGGATTTTTGAGCAGATAGGACTTTTGGTGTCAAAGGTCAAATATTGTGTATATGCCCCGTTGCTAGTAGAATGTCAGTGGCAGTGGGCTGTGACCTTTAACGGGCTCTTAACTGGCCTCAATTGGCCTAGGGTGGGTAGACTAACCTTCTCCACCCTGGAGGCAGTTAGGAATATCCATTCCAAATCTTTCTCAACACATTAAATTCCCCTCTGCTCTGACCACTCTCTGGGTAAGGGGTGAAGATGGTGTTAAATCCACCCTATATGCAGTTCAACCAACAAATTTAGACTGTGATTTGGCGCATCAATATTCCAGCTGTATACGGGATGTTGGATATTTAATAGTACAGGATTTCCTTAGTACTGCACAGCAAGAACAAATCTGTCAGGGTACTGACAAGAATAAGCAAATTGTCTCACTACAGAAAGAGAGACGATGTCAGTCTTGTGTATTACTGATGGCAGAGAAAGTTAATAGTTGACTTGGTCCATTGTACTTAACCATGGTGTAACATTTATGGGTTCTGAAGGAGAGCCATATCAGAAACATTAACTCAGTTTCTCTCTCCACATATGTTGCCAGACTTGCTGAGTTCCTCCAGCATTTTCTGTGTTTGTTTCAGATTTTCATCATTCTGCAGTATTTTGCTTTCATTTGAGAGCAACAATCCTGAACACGTTCACTATTAAATATCCAACATTCCAGCTGGAATATTGATGCACCAAATCACCGTCTAAATTTGTTGGTTGAACCGCATATAGGGTGGATTTAACACCATCTTCACCCCTTACTCAGAGTGGTCAGAGCAGAGGGGAATTTAATGTGTTGAGAAAGATTTGGAATGGACATTCCTGACTGCCTCCAATTAAGCCCAGGGTGGAGAAGGTTAGTCTACCCACCCTAGGCCAATTGAGGCCAGTTAAGAGCCAGTTAAAGGTCACAGCCCACTGCCACTGACATTCTACTAGCAACAGGGCATACACACCACAGGGCTTACTTTATTGAGCCCATTACCTGTGTGTTTCTGCAGCTCCTCTCTCCCATTTCCATGCAATACCAGCAGTAACCACCGGTGGGAGTTAAATACTCCAGACCATAATGATTTGGAGATGCCAGTGTTGGACTGGGGTGTACAAAGTTAAAAGTCACACAAAACCAGGTTATAGTCCAACAGGTTTAATTGGAAACACACTAGCTTTCGGAGCGACGGTCCTTCATCAGGTGATAGTGGAGGACACAATTGTAAGGCACAGAATTTATAGCAAGAATTTACAGTGTGATGTAACTGAAATTATACATTGAAAAATACCTTGATTGTCTGTTGATCTTTTCATCTGTTCAAATACCATGATAGTTTCACTTCTTTCATGTGTAAATCAAAAAACTTTTTTCTAAAAGTTGCATTTTCAGGTTAGCTGTAACAATTGGTGTTAGCTAGACAATTTGTTGAAGGTGTTAGTCCCCTGTGTTCTCTGCCATGATGTTAGATTGATTCTAATCTAAAAAGGGAGATAACAGAGTTTTACATGAATTCATGCAGTTTTTGAGCAAAGTACAATGTAGCTCTGCAAGTACAAATTCACCCCACAAAATATATGTGTGCATGTGGGTCATTGTGTCTGTCTGTGTGTCTGTCTGGGTTGGGGGTTGTGAGTGTGAGAAAGAGTGTATATGTGTGTGTAGTGAGTGTATGAGTGTCTTAAGTCTGTGAGGGGGTGCGTGTCAGAGTGTGTGTCCGTGTCTGGGGTGGGGGTTGTGAGTGTCTGTGAGAGAGAGTAAATGTGTGTGTGCATGAATGTAGAGTGGTCTAAGTCTCTGAGAGGATGCCTGTGTGAGTGTGGGTGTATGTGTGTCTGTAAGGGTGTGTGTGAGTGTCTGTGTGCATGTCTGTGTATATGTTGTCTATCTTATACGTTGCAGGCAAGGATGCCCTGAGGCATGGTACATTGGGGAAACCGAGCAAAGGCTACGACAACGGATGAATGGGCACCGCACAACAATTAACAGACAGGAGGGTTCCCTCCCAGTTGGGGATCACTTCGGCGGTCCAGGGCATTTGACCTCGGACTATTGGGTGACCATCCTCCAAGGTGGACTTCGGGACATGCAGCAGCGAAAAGTGGTGGAGCAGAGTCTGATAGCTAAGTTCGGTACCCATAGGGAGGGCCTCAACCGGGACCTTGGGTTCATGTCACCATTGCACTATACACACACACAGACACTCCTACACACACACACACACAGGCACTCCTATAAACACATATACACATGGACACACATATACACAGACATGCACACAGACACTCACACACACCCTTACAGACACACATACTCACACAGGCATCCTCTCAGAGACTTAGACCACTCTTCACTCATGCACACACACATACACTCTCTCTTACAGACACTCACAACCCCCCACCCCAGACACACACACACACTCCCACACTCTCACATGCACCCCCTCACAGACTTAAAACACTCTACACTCACTACACACACATATACATTATCTCTCACACTCACAACCCCCAACCCAGACAGACACAAAGACCCACATGCACACATGTATTTTGTGGGGTGAATTTGTACTTAGAGTTACATTGTACTTTGCTCAAAAACAGCATGAATTCATGAAAAACTCTGATTCTAATCTAAAAAGGGAGATAACAATCTAAACATCATGGCATAGACAGAGAACACAGGGGACTAACACCTTCAACATATTGTCTAGCTAACACCAATTGTTACAGCTAACCTGAGAATGCAACTTTTAGAAAAATGTTTTGTGATTTACACATGAAAGAAGTGAAACATTCATGTATTTGAACAGATGAAAGACTCAACAGACAATCAAGGTATTTTTCAATGTATAATTTCAGTTACATAACACTGTAAATTCTTGCTATAAACTCTGTGCCTTACGATTGTGTCCTCCACTATCACCTGAAGAAGGAGCGGCGCTCCGAAAGCTAGTGTGCTTCCAATTAAACCTGTTGGACTATAACCAGACCATAATGTTTTAGCAAGGAAAGGATTGCAGGGTAGTGATACTGAATGCAAAACTTGGGCCTTGTAGCACTAATGTTTTGGTGCTAGCAGGGGCAAAAGTTTGTATAGTTGTCTCTGCCAGGGCTATCAATTGAGGCATTCAGATAACCCCTGCCAAGGCACTGAGCAGCCAAATCATGGCTTGAAGCTGCAACAGGGAACAGCATAAATAGGATTGGCAGCGCAAAAAGGAGAAGGAAAGAGACATAACATATTGCTTTTCTTTTTCTGCTCTGGATGTAGATAAAGATATTCTATGAATGAGATTACCAACACCACAACTCCAATTCCCATTTACTGACAAAACAGCAGCTACACACGGATTATCAATTGTGCCACTGAGCAGCACCGTGTCAGTCCTGTTCCAATGGTGAAATAAAAGCCAATATAAAACAAGTATTCTAATCCATGTACATGAAAGAAGTCCTGCGATATCACAATCAAATTCTTGTGCATTGTTTTGGGTCCTTTTGTCTTTCCTGGTGACCAACACAGTGCTACTGCAGTGGTTATGGAAAGGTGATGGAAAGCTGTTGAATTTTAGTGAAGGAAACGACTGATGGCTTTGGCGATGACTTTGAGCCACTCTAGGCCGGATACAGACAGCACCACTTTGGAATGTTTGAAAGCAATCTTTCTGACTGATAAACAACAGGAGGGCTACTGAAGTTGTGGTGAGGGGCAGGGGGTGGATGAACACTGTTATCCTGAGAAAGGGGAGCAGTTTTGCATTTGATGGAACCACATTCCACAGGATTGTAATCCTGGAAATCTGTTACAGCATAAGATTAGTAAAAAATATAGCAGACATCTTGGAACACCTCCAGATCCATGACAGCAACAGTGTGAGACTGCATGACAATAAGCTGACCCAGCGTACCTTCAGTTTAAACTTCTGTTGCAACAGTCAGACTTCTGGGAAGGCTATCTGTGTTGCAACAGAGGCTCAGAACATCATTGGATACTGCATCATAGGACATAGAACAGTACGGCATAGGAACAATCCCTTTGGCTCATCATTTCTACACTGACTATGATGCAATTCTAAACTAATCCCATCTGTCTCCAAGCGGTCCATATCCTCCATTCCCTGCCTGTTCACGTGACTGTCTAAATGCCTCTTCTACCTTGCTATCATATCTGCTACTACCACCTCCATTGCCAACGTGCTCCAATCATCTATCCACGCCTCTCATCACTTTGTATACTTCTATCAGGTCACCCCTCAGCCTCCAATATTCCAGTCAAAATATCCTAAGATTGTCCAGTCTCTCCTTATAGCTAATGCACTCAGATCCAGGCAACAGCCTGGTAAACCTCTTTTGCAAAGCCTCCACATGCTTCCTATGATGAGGTGACCAGAACCGCACACAATACTGTAAATGTGGGCCTAACTAAAGTCTATACAGCTGCAGCATACCTCTCCAGCATATATCCCAGAATCAAGTCCTGGTTGCCATTTTCAAAACTCCATGAAGTCTCCCTGAGTACATGAAAATCTACCCCTTGTGTCACAGAAGAAGATATTATAACAGACACTTCATGGAAATCAGTCAAGGACTGGAACTCCCTAAAATTAATGTCAACAACAAAGAGGAATAGAAAATAAAATATTGTTAAATTGGAAAATTCCTTGAACCTGATATTTTCCAACCCAGGGTTTTAACAGGAGTAGGTGAGGAAGTTACAGACGCCTTCATCGTAACTTGCCAAAGCTCTGTCAATTCAGGGATTCAGATTGGGTAATTTCAAATGTAGATCCAATATTTCAAATAAAAATATAAAAAGAGTAGGTCATGCGAAAGATCTAACTGAAAGCATTTGAGGAATTCTAGACCTGGTTAGGAAACTGAGTGGGCAGTGGAAGATAAAGTATGGATAATACGAATTGAAAAAGGTAACTGGTAATTTATTACTTTCATGCAAGGGAAAAATCGGATATATAGTCTGAGTTACTATTTGATGGCCTCCCAAGATGACGCAAGAAGATATAATATGTGCCTTGCAACAGATCTTAGTGGGCTGTTGCTATGTTACATTCCACAGTCTCAGAACAATAAACACAAACACTTTAAGTTATCTCTCACCTTTCTCCAATGGAGAACTTACTTTGTGCGGGTTCAGTGGAGTGCTGTCCATTGGCTTCAAAGGAGCTCAAAACCAGAGAATTCTGCTATTGTGTCAATACTGAGGCGCTGCTTCCATATGCTGCTTGCATTCCCCAATTCCAGCCCTGCAAATATGAATTTTGCACCAGCTGCATAACTATTCCTCTGACACTGCAGTGTTCCCTCAGTTCTGGTCCTCTGTCAGTGGAGTGCACAGTGAGAGAAATGTGCAGACCTTCGAAGCTCTTTTAAGTGCTGTCTTGATGGTATTTTGAGAATTTGTGAATGGGAATCTTGGTGTCATTTGTGATATTTTCCATCAAACCGCATAAGGTAGTATTAATTTAAGGCTGGTCAATTGAGCCAGCAGCAGGATCCATTCAGTCAGAAGGTGTTATGCATCCCTCGCAGTGTTCACATGACAGCATTTAGTGAGATGTCCCTGATCTTTATTTAATGGTTCAAGACAGAGCATTATTCTGCAGCAGAATGGATCAAGTTCGCCAGGTGTTTTTGTCTAAAACAGGACATGTCTATGTTCTTTAAAACAATTAAAGAGATATCGCAAGTAATACTATATGACTTTAATTTTTTTCAGACCTTTCAAAGTACATCTGAGAATGTCTCCTCAAAAACAATATCTCATTCGATTAAAAACTAAGGTTAGTAAAATTCGTGGCAATCTCACAGAAGTTAACAAAACTCAAGAACAGCAAAAGAGGAAACTATTTGGCCTATCAGGTCAGTTCCTCAGGTAGAGGTGGATACTACAAATGCTGGAGATTAGCATCAAGATTAGAGTAGCACTGGAAAAGCACAGCAGGTCAGGCAGCATCCGAGGAGCAGGAAAATCGGTGTTTCGGGCAAAAGCCCTTCATCAGGAATTCCTGCTGAAGGGCTTTTGCCCAAAACATCGATTTTCCTGCTCCTTGGATGCTGCCTGACGTGCTGTGCTTTTCCAGGACCACTCTAATCTTGACTCAGTACCTCAAGACTGGCCCACGTATAATCTATTGTATTATGGATACCACCTCAACCATTTAGAGCAAGTTATGTTTTGATTAGCCCTGTTCATACAATCGCGGTGGTGGATTTTCCAGAATCACCAACATTAAGACTGCATGGACAAGAATGTGCGAGGCAATTGGATGAAAATCTATTTTGTCAGACCCCATTAGAATTGCACAGCAATCATTCTTTCAGAAGGCATAAAGTTCTCTAATGTATCCAATTACTGACAAGCATAGTTATCACGTAAAATATTGTTAAATTACATTTGATTAGACTTGATTTATTACTGTTATATCAACTGAAATGCAGTGAAGAGTATTGTTTTGTGTGCTATCCAGACAAATCCCACCTTATGTAAATACGTTGGTGTAATAGAACAGAATGCAGAGTAGAGTGTTATAGCTACAGATAAGTTACAGAGAAAGATCAACTCTAATACATGAGAAGTCCATTCATAAGTTTGATAACAGCAGGAAAGAAGTCGTTCTTGAAACTGTTGGTATGTGTTTTCAAACGTTTGTATCTTCTACCCAATGGATGAGAGTTGTAGAGAGTGTAATTGGGGTGGGAGGGATCTTTGATGATGTTTGCTGCTTTCCTGAGGCAATGGGGAGGATAGATGGAGCCAGTGAAAGGAAGGCTGGTTTGCGTTCACAACTCTGTGATATTGTTGTGGTCTTGGGCAGAGGAAATGCTATGATTTCCCAATCTCAAATTGTTGTTGGAGTGTGAGCCCAGAAGAATGTAATAGTTTGAAGAATTGTAATAAGATTTTAGTGAAATTTAGTGAGACGTAACCACTGACATTTTCATTTTTTTAAATCTTACAGTTTTTTCAGTTCAATTTAATTTTTTGTTCAATACTAGGAACTACTTAAAGATGTTTACTTGGTACTTTAACCATTGGTACATTTCAATCAGAAATGAGGAATGTATTAGTTAAGAGAGAGGTGTGATTAGTTATTTTCAGATTGGCAGGTTTCAGTTGATAGTGAGACAACTTATGTGATGTGTCAAAGAGAGTTTTGCTGTCTTTGTGAGAGTTTGGAACTGTTGGAAGTTTGGGATCACAGGGCCTGCAATTTATCTTGAGAGTGTGGTGCTGGAAAGGCTTAGCAGATCAGCAGCATCCGAGGAGCAGGAGAATCGACGTTTTGGTCAAAAGCCCTTCATCCGGAATGTGATAATGAAAGGCTGTGAAATCAGTTATGAGGTATTAATCCTGTAATGATAGAGTAAGGTTTTGTCAACTGGTAGGCTTAAGCTTATGCCAACAAGTAGTAAGTACTGATCTTTTAACACAACATTTTTGTTTCCAAATATTTGCCCGAAAAGTCGATTCTCCTCCTCCTCGGATGCTGCCTGACCTGCTGTGCTTTTCCAGCGCCACACTTTTGACTCTAATCTCCAGCATCTGCAGTCCTCATTGTCACCCTGCAATTTATCTGATGAGTGAGGACCTTGGAGAGTCATGGTGAGAAGGAGATTATGAGGCAGGATTTAGGATAAAGGGACCCATTTGACAATTTTATGACAAGAGGACCTCCTAATCAGCTGCATTTGAGCCTGCATTCCAAGTAAAAATGGCACCAAGCCAAGTCAGAAGGCTGGTAGCCACAGCAATGCCACCTGGAGATGAATTGATGCTGATGAATTCCAGAGACATCAGATGTGCTGGTAGCTGAAGAAAAGTATTTTAAAAATTCACAGGGCTCACTTTCAGAGGAGAAAAGTTCTCCAATGAGAGATCACTTTCCTAATAGCTGGTGCCTCTCCAGATACAGGAAGTCTGTGACAGCAATATAAATTGACTCCTAACAGGGTCTTTATCTGTTTAAAACAGCTGCCTACCTCCTTGAGTTAGGCATCCTGTCCATTTCCAGTACCAGCAATGGTAAAATACACCAATGCAAGCAGCACTTTAAGAAGCCAGTCCAAGCTGGTACCTCATTTCTTTTCCAGCCCCTGTGCCTCCCAGCCTGTTTTCTGCAGGTTGAGAAAGTTCAGTCCTCTCCCCCAAGAACTGACCATCGAAATTGAAGTGCCACATGAACATTGTGCAGAGAGAGAAAATGCGACTGACCACCCGCATAGCTAACGGAGGTTCCCAGAGTTGTTGCAATTATTGATTCACAAATTGGCCTGAATCTTGGCTCCCAGGCTGTGAGGGTTTTTCAGGCAAGTTCCCTGCTTTCTAAACCTCTCGTGCAGAGGCTGGCTGGAGCAAGGGCCCTGCCTCAGTTCATCAACATTTTGTCAAAGTGAGGGGGGAGGGGTAAAAAACAACAGAGGAAAATTCAGCCATCCTGCCCTCAGCCCTCATGGTCCCTCATCCCTCCCAAAGTGTCCATGCCCCATCCATACCAATTTGGCATCCCTATATCCCTTATTTCCTTCATGCCACTTCATGACCCCAACTAACCCCATGGCCCTTCAAGCCGTCCATGCTTACCTCTGCTCATGATCCTTCAAACCCTCAATACTAAGTTATTATCTATTATTCATGCCAGCCTATGTCCATGAACCCATCTCCTACGGCTCTTGATTACTCCTAGGCCACTGTGTTTTCCATGCATGGCAACCCATGCTCCTAACTTGTCATCTTTGCCCCATACCTCCCATTTAAACTCCACAGTATCCAACATTGACAGACCTCAGCACCCATGCTGAGATTAAATAAAGTTCTTAAGTGCCTATCAATAATGGAATATTAAATAAACACTCATTGATTTAAAAAATTGACCACATCTAACTGCCTTTAATTCCTTATAAAAAGAAGCAATAAAATCCCTTCTCTCATGTCAGAAAATGAACCTGTCAATCAAATTGTGAAGTAATAACAGGCGTCCAACTGTGATAATGAAAGGCTGTGAAATCAGTTATGAAGTATTAATCCTGTAATAATACACTAAGCTTTTGTCAACTGGTAGGCTTTAAGCTTATGCCAACAAATAGTAAGTACTGATCTTTTAACACAACATTTTTATTTCCAAATATTAAATTACAGGAATTTTAAATGCACTGAGAAACTGACAACTCCTTTGAAAGTTATGCAAACTATTTTTATAATTCCTTTTGACCTGAGTGAGCTTGACAGTTCCAATAATTTTATGCGTTTCTTACACATAATCATGTTTATTTTTAACAAAACCAAAAGGCACAATATACCTCTCTTAAAGGACACTTGGCCTCCCGTTAACATGCCCAAGACCATGACTAAAAGAGTACCCAATCTCTCGAAAGAGCTCAGACAATTTTAGATTTTCTCCTCCCATACACCAGATCTAAAATAGATGCTCAATTCAATTTTTAGACATCCAACTTGTGAAAAATCACATCAGCTTTGCCATTTCATTTTAACATGTGCAGTTATCTCTGTGAACTATTGAAATTGTGTGAATATGAGAACACACCTACACTGTTTCCACTCCTGTGAAAATAGTAGATGCTTTGTTCAGGAGCAGTAAAGAAAATGAAATGGCTACGTTGACCTGAATTACTTAATTGGAAGTAGGTTTAAGATTTTAAAGGAAACATTTTAAAGAGTTAGGGACTAAAAGTAAAACTAAATCTCAAGAATGGTAACTTTTGAACAGTTTATTATGTCACCTGCTGGGGCCGCCCATGAAAGAGAGATTTAGGACAGCCCTTTTCCGTGCAATAGAAAGGTGAGAAGGTCCTCTCAATCACTGTCAGAGGAATATGGAAGGTTGTAGTACAATGAAGGAAAATAAACTGAGGAAACAATGCTGTTGCAGTCCCTGTAAGAACTTATCCTGAGTTTTGGTTGATGACCTATCTCCAGAAATAAAGAGGGGGGAGTTAAGGAAGGAAAAGGAAGAGTGAGAGATAGATCGTGCTAAAGAACTAGGTATCATTAACATTTTAGAGTAAAGTCCATGAAATGTCAAATTCAGAATGTAGGTAGGAAAGAGTCCCCTAATTGATACATTGATTGTCATAAGTCCACCCAGAAAGAAAAGTGAAGAAGGGAAGTTCAATAAAACATAACTTAGTTGATGGGGTTCTTGGCCTTGTCCATGCTATTTCCCATACTTCTGCTCTTGCCCCTTCCCTTCCTTTTTATATTAATTGATGGTCTCCCCTTGTCCCCACCCTCAACGCTATCAGCTTCTGTATTTGCAGATCACCCTCCTTCATTTCTGCCTCCTCCACCATGATGCCTTCGACAATCACATCTTCCTCTCCCTCACCTTTCATAATTCTAAAGGGATTGTTCCCTCTGTGATACTCTGGTTTGATCCCCAGTGATTCAATGATTCCTTCCCTTCTCACATCTCCCTTCCACCCAAGGGCAAGAGATTGCATCTGTCCTCTAATATCCTCCCTCCTCACCGTTCAAGACCTCAACTTTCCATCCGTGGAACAAGAATTCAATTGTAATTCCAGTGTAATATATTATAGGTTGACTTTGATGTTGTGGGGTTGGAGGGTGCCAAGACAAAAGGTGAGACGTTCTTCCTCCAGTCGTCGATGGCAACATCAACTTCACTAGCTTTCAAATCTCCCCTCCCCCCACCTCATCCCAGACCCAATTCTCCAATTCGGCACCACCCTCTTGACTTGTCCAACTTGTCCATCTTCCATCCCCCCCCTATCTGGTCCACCCTCCCCACTGACCTATCACAATTGCCCCCACCTACATCCAGCTACCTTCCCCCAACCCCACGCCCACCCTCCTAATTATCTATTAGCCCCCTTCTCCACCCCCACATTCCTGATGAATGGCTTATGCCCGGAGCATCAACTCTTCTGCTCCTTGGATGCTGCCTAACCTGCTGTGCTTTTCCATCGCCACACTTTTCAACTCTTGATTCCCCAGCATCTGCGGTCCTCACTCTCTCCGCGTCAGATGATTGCATTGTGGCATTCCTCCATTCAGTCCACAAGCTCGACCCTGCAGTTCCAGAACCTGTCATTTTAATTCTCGACCTGATTCCCACTCTGAACTTTCTGTCCATGGCCTCCTGCAGTGTTTTATTGAAACTGAATACAAGTCCAAAAAACACCTCAACTTTAAACTAGGAATTCTGCATTAAATTCAACAAATTTAGATCGTGGTCTCTGTCCAAGTTTTGTTTCAATTTATTTGGTTCGGTTTTCTATCTTATTTCCTTTTCTTTGTTTTAGGCCCATATCTATTCAGGATCCAGTCATTCACACTTCCTCCAAATCCATTTGTTGCTTATTTACTTGGCCATTACTGTTCCCTTTAGCCTTGGAAATAAATTGTCACTTAAACCCTCCTGCCCTCCACAGTATAATAGACATTTTTCTTTGTTCTTTGTTCCATCTCCCATCCCATCCACCGCACCACTGACCCAACTCACTTGCTCAAAACATGCATTTCTCACTTTTCCAAGTTTTGCTGAAATGGCCAAACTCAAAAATTAACTTTACCTCTCCACAAATGGGCAGCATGGTGGCACAGTGGTTAGCACATTTGCCACGAGTCTGCCTGAGTCTCTCCGGGTGCTTCGGTTTCCCCCCACAGTCCAAAGATGTGCAGGTTACTGGATTGGCCATGCTAAATTTATAAGTAATGTCTAGGGATGTGCAGACTAGGTGGATTAGCGATGGGAAATACAGGGTTACAGGGATAGGGTAGGTCTGGGTGGGATTCTCTTCGGATGGTCAGTTAGACTTGATGGGCCAAATAGCCTGTTTCCACGCTGCAAGGATGCTATGAAATATCACCAGAACTGCTGAGAATTTTCAACAACTTGTGTTTTATTTCAGATTTTTAGCATTCTTAGAGTCTTGCTTTAGTGCCATCACTTAGGTATTTATGAATTCAGTGATCTGGGATTTGTAAGCCTCTGTATGTTTTGCTAAATAAATTAATAGACAGGAATTTGTGCTTGAATTTAATATTCCAAATTCTGCTGCAATTTCTAATTAGTGACAATAAATAAAAAGTTTCAATTTGGCAACACTTTTATAAGATTTCCAAATGATCATTTTGTAGTCGTAACCAAATATCAACAACAAATGTTAGACACCCATAAATAATTGTGCAGAAGAGATCATTCTAACTGCATAATACCGTAGGATGTGTGTTTAAAACTTGTGGTCTATGCATTTATTCTGAGGTTATAATCTTTTTTGACAAGAGTTATGAGTTACATTATCAAAAAAATATTGCAAGACCTGCATTGTTAAAATTAAATCGCTTTCTCCCATAGGTTACACAGGATGGAAAATCAGAAGTTCTACTTGGCAATATGCTTGGCAGTTCCTTTGATAATTTGCAAGTTACAGTTCTTGGCAAATAGTATCTATAGATTACTGCTTTCCCAGCATTTTAGAGTATCAGACAGAAAATAAGAAACCAATTGAAATATCTTATCATTACTTAAGTTTTGTTTTATTAAATATTAGCTCTAATCTGAAAATCTCAACTTCATGTACTAGATTTAGAAGTGTATTTTACATAAGGTAAATTTATGTTATTATTTTATATGATACTATTCAAATGTTAGAACTCATTGAGAATGAAGAGTGCACACAAATGTCTCCAGTAGTAGTAAATCGAAGTTCAAATATGAACAGCAGAAAAGGTACAGACATCTGTTTAAGTGAAAGCTTTAATTTTAATTACTGATCTGATTTGTTATTATTCAATAACTGATTCTGATTTACTAGCTGACAAGGGCTATTATGATTTAGATTTCTTACAGTGTGGAAACAGGCCCTTCGGCCCAACAAGTCCACACCGACCCGCCGAAGCGCAACCCACCCAGATCCGCTCCCCTACATTTACCCCTTCACCTAACACTAGGGGCAATTTAGCATGGCCAATTCACCTAACCTGCACATTTTTGGACTTTGGGAGGAAACCCACGCAGACATGGGGAGAACGTGCAAACTCCATACAGTCTGGAATTGAACCCGAGTCTCTGGCGTTGTGAGGCAGTAGTGCTAACCACTGTGCCACCATGCCGCCCATTCCAAAATAAAAAAGTAAAACTTCTACAAAGTAATTGACTTTGACTATTTCAAAATTATGAGGATTACTATGTTCCCAAGCAAACTCAACACAGTTATAACTGTTTACATCAGAAGAATTGTATTATGCAATGCACAAAATAAAGCTTTAATATGTCCAATACTTAACTCAGTTCGTCATGTTTGAAGTAAATGATGAAATGCATTGCATTATAATTTGTGATGTTGGACCAAATAAAGATTTAAAGATTCCATACAAATCCACAAGTAGCTTCCATGAAAACCATCTATTTTGATTTCTATTTAGCATCAAAGCTGAGTTTTAAATGAAGATCATATACACATCTTTTAATATTATTAACCCAATGAAGAGAAACTAAATAAAAATAGGAATTCTTTCACACCTCGGCAAATTCTCAAATTCACCAAACGTTCCATTAAAAATTCCACTTCCACATCTGAGCCCTACAGAACGTCAGTTACAGATCAGCCAACCTGAAATTGTTCATTTTCCAGAGAATAAAGGAAAGCACCTATTTTAGTATAAACTATCTGGCATTAAGACACATTCTAATAAGCAATATTACTTCAATCTGTCTTATTAGTAGCAGAGGGCAAGATAAATGACTTGCAAATCAATAGCACAGAATGAGAAAACATCATTGCTGAAGCAGAATCGTATCAAGATTTGTGGTAATGTTTTAATTATGTGGAATTTACATTGTTTATCAGTGATGTAAAATTATTTTGAAAAAATTATTTTAACAAACTGGATGTGAAAACAATTTTTCTTACTGTTTCATACTCCTTACAAATCAATTAATTGTCATTTACTTTAAAAAAACAAAAACATTTGAATATCATTAATTTACCGTAGATATTTCTTATAGATGCAAATGTGTGTATAATATTCAGATGATGGAACAGAAATAATTGTGCTTGCAGAATTTAACATTCTAAAGAATCAATTAAGTGATGGAGATTTAATAACTTGCTACATTATCTTCTTTTTTTGTTAGACACAGCAGAAAATAGTTTCCAAATATATTAAATAAACAAAATTACAAAAAAAAAGTTTTTGTAATAATTTGTGAAGGCTGTCAATTTCAGTTCCAGTTTTATCTGAAAGAATGAGATTCCAGAAATATGACTTCTGGAGGACTAAGGTTCTGTGCTGACATTACGGCTGATGGTTAATACTGGGCTCAAGAGGCTAGAAAGAGTGTATGCAGCCCATCAAGAGTTTGATGCAACATACCTTTGACATTCTCAGGCAGTAATTCCAATTAACCAACTCAGAGAGCATTGTGCACTTTAGCTAAATCATGGCCTGGAAGAATATAGCTGTTGTCTAGGTCTGCTGCAGTCCTAGCCTGTAAATGCTTCCATTGATGATGCAAGCATTTGGGAAAGGCAGAAGATGACAAGGTTGAGTGTGATGGAGCTAGTAGAATAATATTCAGCTTTCTAACATGATGAACAGATGTTGACAAAGTCACTCTGGAAGTCAGAGTGGTTATCTGGCAACATGCACAGCATTTATGAATCACAGATTGGCGGTATAGGGGCACCAGCAATTAGCCTTGGAAGGCTACGCAAGGACATATTGTCCACAGGGAGAGGCATAGTTCATAGATTTAACCTGGGCCGAATGCCAGCACTTGCTCTCCTAGTGGTTGCTCACTTCACACCAACCTGCATGCTTGTACCATCCATTCCTTACCCGATTTGGGATCATCTGTCAGGGATCCGCAAATATTGCAGTCGTGTCTAGGGACTGCTCATCAAGGTCAGTCAGAGGTCTGGGATGGATATAGATCAGGGGCTGAGTCTGCAGTAAGGGGGACCCTGTGATGGCAGTGGGAGGATCATGCCAAAAAAGGATGAGGGAGTTATGACTGTGTGGGGAAAACAGACATCTGGAGAGTTGAACAGTGATGTCCTCCACAGGGGGAACCAAAGAGGAGCGGGACGGCCATCATTGAGGTGGAAAGCCAGGGCTCGTGGGCAGGGAGGACAGTGGAGGCAATGTTCAATATGGTGCGTCTCCATATGAGTAGGTTTGGTAGAAATGGGCTGTCGAGGTACAGTGAGTGTAAAATGGCACATGGAGATTCTGGGGCAAGGGAATGGCGAAGGATTTATGGGTCGGTACCCAGCAACCAAATGGAGTTACATTCCTTGCTATTACTCACCATTCTCTAAATGTGAAATGCAACTGGAAAATGTCTGGGATAACACCCAGTCAGTATTACATTGAAGAGCAAAAACTGGACGCTAGGACATTGAAGAGGCAAATCCATGACCCAGGTATTTGCAAACACAACTACTTTGAATTTGCGATCATTTCATCATCCATTTGCAGTGCCTGTGGAATGAAGGAGATCAGGATTCAAATGCTGGTCAAAGGTGACTTGCATTATTCCACTGGTTGTCTGAAACTGAACATTGGCATCTCAGTGACATTGTAGTGATTAGCGATTAATTTACAAGTGACCAATGCTGGTCAAAGGAGACCCATTATTCGTGCAAATTGCAAGTGTGATATAAGAGGCACACACTGAATGTAAAGTTGAATGATTGATTGATGTAGGTCTGAGTTGAGGAGAGGGTCAGGGCACAATAAGCGCACCATTTTGATGCAATGTGATTATCACACAGCTGACATGGCACCTTCACCAAGTTGCTGCATATGCTGAAGCTGGATCTAAATGAACGATGGATAGAGACAACTTTTGGTTGCAGTGGTAGTGTTCGAACACCTGAGTCCCAGCTGCTCCAGAGGTGTGTACCGAACTGGTTGATTAACAATATTATTGCCCTTGCTATCAGGGCGCAGCATGTCTCACAATATGGAGACTTGTGTGCATCCCTCATCTCTAGGGTCTGCCACCAGTGACTGTTCACAGAACCAAGAAACTCTTTTACTTCTTAAGCTTCCAACAGAGGCTATTTCCACCAAGAAACCTGTGCCCTTCTGCTGTTGGGACATTGATGGCTGTAGTTGTCTTCCTGAGAAAATGAAGACAGATGGACCAGGATGAATAGAAGGCCAGGAGCAGCAGCAGATCACCGGCCTCTCAGATGAGGGGTACCCAGCTCAGGAAGGCATTACAGTCATAGGTCACCTCCCTGCCAGGATATGTCTTCGGCCCTGATTCCCCCTCCTGGAATTTGTGCCTGTGCATGAAACATTGATAACTCCTCTCTCATTCCCCCGGCTTACGGCTGCTGCCTGGGGCTGCTATGGAGGGAGTATGCCCTGCTGCAGTCTTCATTTTCAGCCTGACTTTGTTTCTAGTAAAGGATCTTGTCTGTATCCACCAAGATGCCAAACATTTTATCATCGAAATGGTTTGGCTGCTTTCAACGTCTGGCTCTCCCCACTTGGAAGTACACTGTTGTCTTGTTGCAGGAAATACACCAGGATAGTCTTCACCAATGTAAAGGTAGAGAGGGAGGGGTGAGGGAAAATAGTGTAACATCCCAGATACATCATTAGCTTACTGAAGACTAAATTTCGAGAACTTGCCTCATTTGTTTTGGTATTCAGCACAGGAAGTCTGGATGCATCCAGACTTACCTTAACAGGGCCCAGAATATCGGCTTTTTTTTTAAAAAAAGCCTTCTTAGCCAATTTTTAACACATTATCCCAGGTGAACCCAACAACAGCCAGAAATAGAGAACTTATAGAAGTTTATAAAATCATGAAGGGCATGGATAGGCTGAATAGCCAAGGTCCTTTCTCCCCAGGGTAGGGGAGTCCAAAACTAGAGGGCATAGGTTTAAGGTGAGCGGGGAAAGATTTAAAAGAGAACTAAGGGGCAACTTTGGGACATTGATGGCTGTAGTTGTCTTCCTGAGAAAATGAAGACAGATGGACCAGGATGAATAGAAGGCCAGGAGCAGCAGGTGGTGCTTGTATGGAATGAGTTGCCAGAGGAAGTGGTGGAGGCTAGTAAAATTGCAACATTTAAAAGGTATATGAATAGGAAGGGTTCAGAGGGATATGGACCAAGTGCTGGCAAATGGGATAAGATTTATTTAGGATACCTGGTCAGCATGGACGAGTTGTACTGGACTGTCTGTTTCCATGCTGTACATCTCTTTGACTATGACTCTATGAGATCTCACTAACGTGGATAACATAATACTATCTGGAACGAAGCACCAACTGACTAATATTGGATTGAAATAAACATGTTTTAATTCTGTTCAAGCAAATTTTTATTGCAGCATCTTTTGAAGTACAGAGTAATTTGGGATCAAGTGTTTAAACATTCAATAATTCTGCAGAGCTCTCTACAATAAAAAGCATTGTGTACTGTACGTACTTGCAGACAGGATGAAGATCTCGGTCGCTGTTTTCATGGCTGTAGATCTGGTCAGTGCAGCTGGTCTCACAATGGATAACTTTGCAATGGCCCAACTCTGTCCATCTGTTACAGAGCCCTCAGCACATCACATGCACCTTTCTTTCTCTAACTCCCATTTTGCTGCTGATCTCTCATCCGATCTCTATTTGTTCATTTGCTCTCACTGGACATTATCAGCAGCATGTGGAATAGTCATTGCATGTTAAAAGTAAATATCCCATCGCAAATGATTTTTCACTTGTCAATTAACATTGCAACAGCTTCAGGGATTAGAATTTGGTATAACTTTCTGCAACCATCTTACATTTTTAATAACCCTGAATCCCTTTGACTGACAAAATTTTATCTTATCCCTTGCTAAAACTCTCTGAAATATGTTGCACCCTTGCCTGCATTCAGTTCTAACTGCATTTCAGGTAAAAGATTGACTCAGCAATGTCTTTTCCCTGTCGTGGTTTTTAAATCATAAACGTGACTCGTAGGGGGAGAAAATTGGAAAATCATTTGGAATGAGAATTCTAAGGGCTGATCCTTACTGATCCACAGCTGGATCCTGAGGGTGGGGAGGAGATGGACTGGGGAATGGAGAGGTTGAGCTGGGCTGGTAACAGCTGCAATCCTCTCGCAGAGCCGGGAGTAGCACTAGTTACTATTTATTGTAAACACGAAAAAAAACCTTTTCCTGTGTCTTATTGTGTTACACCGCTGCTGATAGGGAAAGTAAAGGGCACATGCTCCTCCTGGTGTTTGACTAATATAAATACACTATGGACCAAAATACTGACATGAAGTCATCAGTGGCCAGACCAGATAAAATCCAACTATCTAGTACAAAATCAGATATCTGGCCACCTTCATATCTATCCAAAAGTTACTTCATGACCACCAATTTAGTGTCCATTATTCAGACATAATCTCTCCACCATGTGCAATCAGTTTTTAGTGATTAGTTTTTAAAACTTCATTCATGGGATGAGGGAATCGCCAGCTAGGCCAGTATTTATTGCCTATCCGTAATTGTCCAGAGGGTAATTAAGAGTCAACCACATTGCTGTGGGTCTGGAGTCACATGTAGGCCAGACCAGATAAGATGGCAGTTTCCTTCCCTCAAAAGGACATTAGTGAACCAGACGGTCTTTCCAACAATTGGTAATGGTTTCACAATCGTCATTAGACTCCTAATTCCAGATATTTATTGAATTCAAATTTCACCATCTGCCATGGGAGGATTCAAACCTGGCTCCCCCGAATATTATCGAGGCCTCTGAATTAATAGTCTAGCGACAATACAACCAGGCCATTGCCTCTCCATTGGTTTGAATTCTCTGTATAACAGGGGAACCAGCTAGGATTCAATTTATCCAAACATTTCATCCTTTTCAACAATTCAACCATACTTCCTCAGCCTTCTCTTTTCAAGAGATTAACAAAAAAAAGAGCCAAGGAAGTCAAATTTTCTTCAGACTGGGAATTTTGATAACAGCGAAGCAGGCGGGGATCCTACATTGTGACAGAATGGGAGTCTGAGAGTCAGAGAGCAGAAAATGCGGAGCAGGAACCCAAGAGCAATCAAATGGCTTAAGATACAGAAATGGTATGGAAACTGGAGTTTTAATTAAAAAGGCACAAATATTCAAGTACGTGCTGCAAAGAATACAGTAGTTATTTGCACAAGAGATCGATGGAGACTAGCTCTGTCTGGAAAAATAGCAGGTTCAGCCTGGTCATTCTGTATATGGATATATATGGTAATCATTTCCAGTGGAAAAGGTAGTCATGTTGGATGTGATTAAGCATAAACACAATTCAATCTTTACGGAATCATTGTAGACATGCAAATCTATGTTTCTGAAGGCAGCTCATACACAATATAAAAACGTCCCAGAGTTTTGTGACTTATGAGTCAAACAGACTTCCGATCGGATGTTTCCCATTAATGCGTGTTTTTGCAATCATGCTAATTACAGCAACGGCCAGAGCTATCACACCAGCAGTGCCTCCAATCATTATCCCAAAGAGAGAACCATGAATTTGCATTCTTTCACAGCGCTCACCAAAATATAAGCGTGTTTGAGTCGAGCCACACCTGAAATAAAATAGTAAGAAATATTACTCTCCTTTATCAAAGCTCAAACCATTTTGAGCTGTATCAAGTAAGTCTGAGAACATGGATTCAGATCATACCCAGCACAATGAAGTTCAGTGCTCATAGAGTGATAGGATGATTTAAAACAAAAGGAGGTCACTTTTGTGACATATTATCTCTCCATTTAGTAGCAGAATTTCATCCTGTGGCCTCACTCCGAACAAGCATTTTTTTGAGGTGGTGATAATTTTTTTTTGTTTGCATTGGGTTTTCCTGGTCTGAATCCCATTTGAAGTTGACAATGAAGGTGGAAAGCATTTTAAGACAAACCTCTCCTTTGTGCTCGGTCTGGAAGTGAATACCTGAGCACAGGTCCAAAGATAACTGGGGTTGGGGAAGTCACATGCCTCGGGGGGAATTTAATGCTCTCCCCTGAGGTGGGCTCAGTGGCAAGGGGCATTTCATCAGGGAGGAGGATAGCAGTTAGAAACTCTGCTGCCTTCTTGCCTTTTCCCCAATTACACCAGAGTGGGAAGGTTCTTGTCTGGACTTCATGCCCCAATGCCAACATGGGTCTGTAGTTGATGTTTAATGTTGATGCAGCTCATGCCCACTTAAGCACCTTATTGTGGTATGAACCTGACAGCAGGCAAAGATCTCCCCAAGCTGGAAGTCTGGAAAGTGCATGGCATTGGTGCTTGTGAGCTTGCGGATGTGGTGGAGGTGGAAGAGGTGACCCTCATTTAAAGGTGCTCATTGGCTAACCACGAGACTTGTCATCGCCCACCAAGAGCAAGCCTACTGCCATTGCTGCAGATCCATCCCCCATTACCCCCAATGTGCCATCTCTTGGGCCTCCATTAGGTGCAATGCCAGCTCCTTCTGGAATTCACCACTACTCAGAGCCTTGATCCTAGGGAAGGTTCTCCGCTGACCAATTACATGCTTGAGGAGCCCCCCCAAAAGAAAGGGCAACTCAACGACTCTTCAGCTGGCAGAAAGTTCCCGTCACTTCCATTAAATACCTTCTCATGGAATTGCCCACGTTTATGCCATGTGCAATCTCACAGACAATTATTTAATGTGAATAAAACATGAAAATCTGCACCATCTGAAGCTATTGCCAATTCGAAAACCTGTACAAGTGCCAGGTAGTACTGGATCATGAATCAGACAAGTTTAAATCCGGACATCTACCTTTAAAATTAGCTTCAAAACAGTGAGGTTTTGAATGGCAAATGACAAAGTATTTTATAACATCATAAATGTAACTCAATAACTGGAGTGAGATAGCAGCCAATTCCCTTCCTCAGAATGTCTTCACCCGAGATCAGGAACCTTCACCTACCTGCAACTTGCTTTCCCTTTTGTCATAATGCACACTCCACCATTTAGACAATATTCAGGGTGACACAAATCTTGCAGGGGGTTCTGAGGCTCTTGGACATATTCAGCATAATCCACTGCCCGCCGATGCCTTTCAGGGGAACTTGGAGGATGAATTGGAACTTCGGAATTAATGAGTGAAGTCAGATCTTTAAAAAGAAAGCACTGAAGTTCAGTAAGTGGAACACACAGTTGATAATCGTTCTCTTTTTATATTGTACTCTACTCTCCTGAGTTGTTCTCAACTTTTATTCAACAGACACCATCCACTATCCTATTGCACCCTCCAGTGGTGTAAATCTTCAGAAAGGAGCCTGAATAGTGAAAGTCAAAAAGTTGTGTGCCAATAATGTGCATTATTTTATCCTGTTATTTTATCCATTAACATCCTGGAAGTTAAGAATATTATTAAATTGGAAAGGGTGCAGAAAGAGTTTACTACAATGTTGCTGGGACTAGAGGGTTTGAGTTATAAGGAGACACTGGATAGACTGGGACTTTTTTCACCAGATCATAAGAGATCGAGGGGTAACCTTAGAGGTTTATAAAGTCATGAGAGTATAGATATCGTGGATAACAAAGATCTTTTTCCTCGAGTAGAGGAGTTCAAAACTAGTGGGCATAATTTTAAGGTGAGAGGAGTAAGATTTAAAAGGGACCTGAGGTGCAACCTTTTATCACACAGGTGGCACGTCTGTAGAAGAACTGCCAGGGGTAGATGCAGGTACAGATACAACATTTAAAAGATATTTGGATAGCTACATGAATTGGAAAGCTTTTGAGGAATATGGGCCAAATGCAGGCAAATGGGACTAGTTTAGCTTGGGAAGCGTGGTTGGCATGGATGAGTGGGACCGAAGGGTCTGTTTCTCTGTTGTAGGACTCTATCTCTGATTCTGTATAAATGTCGTACTGCAAAAGCAGTTCAAAACTGTTAACTCTGCGATGAGTAACTCAGCTTATTGAACTCACCTGTGGACTAAACAGGAATGTGGTGGTGGCAGGGGACAATATAGTGCGAGTGACTGACATTGATTTCTGCAGTATAGAGCAAGTCTAGACAGCTGTGTTATCTGCCCAGCACTACAGATTGGAATTTCTGCTCTGGGCTGGAAAAGGACTTGGAATGAGAGGGGTAGATCCAGTGGTTGTGATCCATGTCAATACCAACAAACTACCGAGGAGTTTTGTTTAGGCACCATGAGAAGTTTGGTGCTAAGTTGTAAAGCAGAACCTCAAAGGTTAATAATATCTGGATTATTACCTTAGTCACATACAAATTGGCAAAGGGTAAGTAAAATTAGAGAAATTAATGCACCTTCTGGTGTAAGAGAAGTGCATTTCATTTTGAGGGACACTGGTACGAGAGAATATGGACTGTGTGTACCCAAACTGTGCTGAGACCGTTGTTCTAGCAAGCCAGATATCAATGAAGCGAAGAGGGATTTAAACTAAACAATGTAGATGGAAGGATCTTGGGAAAGTGCAACAAATCAGGTGCAACTCTACCAAGGGATGGAGTTGAGGCAGCAGAACAAAATAGTAATGTGGGGGATGAAAGTCAGAGAATGGCAGGAGGGGTCAGAGAGAAAAGAACCTAAGGACACCCCAAAGGTCAAGACAAAAGGCTCTGTATCTGAACGTGTGGCATCCACAACACGGTGAATTAATTGATAGCACACACCGAAGTAAATAATTATGATCTGACATATATTACAGACACAGGTTGGCAACGATTGTGTCTTGGATATTGAGGGGTATCTGACATGCAAAAAAAAAATGAAGCAGTAAAGATTGAGGGATAGCACTGGTAATCAAAGATGGCATTGGTATAAAATGAAGATCTCAATTCAGGAGATCAGGATGTCGAATTAGTTTTGATGAAGGTAAGAAATACTAGAGAAGAAGTCAGTAGTGAAAATGATTCCTGAAGAAGGGCATGTGCCCGAAACGTCGAATCTTCTGTTCCCTAGATGCTGCCTGACCTGCTGTGCTGTTCCAGCAATAAAGTTTCAGCTTTGATCTCCAGCGTCTGCAGACCTCACTTTCTCCTCAGTGAAAATGATAGCAATAGTAACCACAACACAGGAAAAAATCTACAAGAAGAAATATTGTGTACTTTGAATAATGGGAAGGCAATGATCAGGCGCTATCTTAATCTACAGATAAACTGGAAAATCAGAATGACAATAGAAGCCTGGATGAAGGATTCACAGAATGATGTTGAGATAGTTTCGTGGAACAGCACTTTCTGGAACCATCCAGAAGGCAAATTAAACTAGGCTTGATATTGTCTAGTGAGATAGAATTAAGTAGTGACTTCAGAGTAATTGGACACTTAGACAGCAGTAACCACAAATGACTAAAATTTACATGCAGTTTGAAATTGAGGAGTTTGGTCTAAGGCTAATATTTTAAACTTAAATAAGGGCAACCATGCAGTCATGAAAGTTCAGGCTAAATTAAATGAACAATGATGCTAAGCTAGAAATTAAATCATTAGAGAAGCAAAGATAAACATTTTAGCAGATATTTCAGGATCAGAATCAGTATATTCCTTCAGTTAAGGAAACTTACAATGGGAAGATCCACTTTTTAACTAAAGGAGTTAAGGGAAGATTCAAGTTTAAGCAAAAAGCATGTAATAGTGTAAAGAAGCATGCAGGGCAGAAGATTATAAAATGTAAAGAACAACAGAGAATGACTAAAGTGTGAATCAGGAGAAGTAAATTAGAACTTCAGAGAAAGCTTGCTAGAAATGTAAAAACAAATGCCAAAAGATTTTACAGATATTTTAAATTGGAAACCTTAATTAAATTGAGCATTGATCAAATAGAATGTGAGAATGAGGAGTTAATAGCAGATGACAAGAAAAACATGGATAAAAGGAATAAATATTTTACTACTGCCTTCACTAACAAGAGTTTTAAAAAATCCAGCAATAGCTACACATCAGAAGTGGAAAGAAGAGAAGAATTTGATGAAATAATAATGAGTAGGGGAGCAGTACTGAGCAAACATACAGAGCTGCAGACCGACAACACCCAGGTCATCCTAATCTCTTATAAGAAATGGCTAATAAGATGGAAAATGTATTGATATTAATTTTCCAAAATCCTTTAAATTCTGGAAAGGGTCCGTCATACTGGAACACAACAATAATAACCTCATTATTCTAAAACTAAAGTAGGCAGGCAACAGGAAACTATAGGTCAGTTATCTTTACATCTGTCATGGGGAAAATGTTAGAATTAATTAAGGAGCTTAAAGTGGGCACTTGGAATGTTCAAAGTAACGGGCAAGAGTCATCATGGATTTGTGAAAGGAATATATTATTTAAACTACTAAATGGATTTTCTTTCAAGGAGTAACATGCACTATGGATGAAGGGGGTACATGGTAATGTTCTGTACTTGGATTTTCTGAAGGAATTTCACAAGGTGCCACATAAAAGATTATTGCACAAAGTAGAAGCACATGGTAGAGCAGGTAACTTACTGGCCTGGATACAAGAATGAGCAGCTGTAGGAAACAGAGTATGCATGAAGAGTCCTTTTTCTGATGGCAGGAGTATGATCCCACAGATGCTGTGCTGGGGGCCTTAGATTTTCACTATATAATATATTCTGGTTTCCCTGCTCTCGGAAAGATGTTGCAAAACTTGAAAGGGTTCAGAAAAGATTTATAAGGATGGTGCTAGGGTTGGAGGGTTTGAGCTATAGGGAGAGGTTAAAGAGAGTAGGTCTAATTTCTCAGGAATGTTGAAGGCTAATGGGTGACCTTATTGTGGTTTATAAAATCATGGGGGGCATGGATAGGATAAATAAGACATTTTCCCAGGTTGGGAGAGTCCAGAACTAGAGGGCATAGGCTTAGGGTGAGAGGGGAAAAATTTAAAAGGGACCTAAGGGACATTGTTTTCAGGCAGAGGGTGGTGTGTGTATGGAATGAGCTGCCAGAGGAAGTGGTGGAGGCTGATACAATTACAACATTTAAAAGGCATCTGGATGGATATATGAATGTGAAGGGTTTAGAGGGATATGGGCTAAGTGCTGGCACATGGGACTAGATTTGGTTAGGATATTTGTTTGGCATGGCATGTTTGACTGAAGGGTCTGTTTCCGTTCTCTTCATCTCTATAAATGTAGCAAAGTGAGAAATTGTTCACGTTGACAGGAAGAATGAAAAAGCAGAATGTTAAGGGAACAAATGTAGAATTCGAGGAAAGATCTAGGTGTTGCAATGTCTAAGTTTTATGACAATGTCAGTTTACAGATATAGGTTCACTCTCACCACCACTGACGTTCAGTAGCAGCAGTGTGAACTATATACAAGATGCACTGCAGAAATTCATCAAAGATCCTTAGACAGCACCTTCCTAACCCATGACCACTTCCAACTAGAAGGACAAGAGCTACAGATGTATGAGAACACCATCAACTGCACATTCCCTTCCAAGCCACTCAACATCTGACTTGGAAATATATCGCCATTCTGTCAGTGTCACTGGGTTAAAATCTTTTAGCTTTGCTCATTACATTCTCTGTCACCCTCTCTCCCCTTCCTCCATCCCAGTGGAGCTGTTCTTTCTGGTTTGGCACGACCCTTTCTCTCTCACTACTCTAAAGCTTCCCGGCAACTCTCCCTCCACACCCCCACCCCCAATATAGCACAAATGCTGTCCCCTCCACACTTCAACTCTGACGAAGAGTCATCCAGACTCAAAACATTAGCTTGCTATCTCTCCATGAATGTTACCTGACCCACTG
The DNA here is from genome assembly GCF_037043375.1 of Chiloscyllium plagiosum. Classification (NCBI taxonomy): domain Eukaryota; kingdom Metazoa; phylum Chordata; class Chondrichthyes; order Orectolobiformes; family Hemiscylliidae; genus Chiloscyllium; species Chiloscyllium plagiosum. The sequence continues at coordinate 11,977,089 of NW_028270141.1, read as the reverse complement.
AGATCTCCAGCATTTATTGTTTTCAATGTTTCATCTTGTGGGTGACCCTAGAACTAGGGAGCACCATTTAAAAAATGAGAGATTGCACTTTTTGAACAGAGATGAAGAGAGCGTTGCAACAGAAGTTGCAAGACTGAAATTTGGCCTCTCAGGGTAGTAGAGGTGGGATTATTGAATACTTTTGAGGCCCTGCCCCTGCTCCCAATTTGAATGTTTGTACGCACTTACTGAACTCCTTGTGACTCTGCATTTAGGCCATTGGACTAGATCCTTAGCGGTTATTTGGACACTACGTGTTCCCATAGCCTTTGACCACATCCCGTGAAGACCTCCTTTCTCCCATGAATATATAAGGCTATTCTTCCTTCCACATTCTGCACTATTCTCTGCAATGCAGCATCTGAAACATGTGGAGCCTCTTCTGTCCCATCTCACAGTTTCTGAGAATAGATTCACTTCCTATATAATTCTCAGCTCTTCCTCTAACCTCTATATGCTCTGTGTTAAGAGCTACACAAGAAGTTTAACTGGTGAGCAAGAAATTACAGCTCTGTAACCCCAGTTATGTGCGCAACTAATGAACTATCTGATGATTGCTGGTTGAACACAGAAATCATTAAATACACAAAGTGCAAAGTTGCCATGCTGTGCCAACTTTTAACAGTTATTCAATTTAAACCCTACAATTCCTCTCTTATCTCCCAGATTTCCTCCCTATCTCTCCTGAAAATGCTGACTTTTTGGTGGAATGTATCTCCATGGGCAATGATTCAGTGCCCTCACTGATGGCTGTTATACATTTTAGAATTCCATAGTTAAAGATTATGTGGACTTTGTGAGTAATCAAGTTAATAAATTAACAGATTGGACATTTTATAGTTACTCTGTAGTTAACCAATTCTTTTTTGCGCAACATAGATTTTATCCTCAGCAAAACATCTCTAAGCCAATACTTATCAGTGAGAAGACAGTATGGAGTAAATTACTTTAAAGAGAATTTAAGAAGCTTCTACATCAAAGCAAGGAACAATACTAAGAATCATACAACCTCAGAATGTTACTGTACAGAAGGAGGCTATTCGACCCATCATGTCTGTACTGGCTTCCAAAATAGTTACCCAGCCAGTCCCATTCGCCAGCCCTGTCTCCACAGCCCTCGAACTTCATCACTTTCAAATGTATATCCAGCTCACTTTTGAATCCTCCTATGGAATCTGTCTCCACCACTCTCCAAGGCACTGCATTGCAAATCCTAACAACTCTCTGAGCAAAGAAGCTTCTCATCTCTTGCTGACAACCTTGGAATTGTGATCCCTAGTTACTGACATACTAACTAGAGAAAACAAAATATCCTTCCTTAACCTGTCAAAATTGTTCATTATTTTGAATACCTCAAGATCACCTTTTAATCTTCTCTGCTCCAATGATTAGTATCCATAGATTATAGTCATAGTCATAGAGCCATACAGCATGGAAACAGACCCTTTGATCCAACCAGTCCACACCGACCATGTTTCCGAACTAAACTAGTCCCACCTGCCTGCATATGGCCCATAGCCCTCCAAACCTTTCCTATTCGTGAATTTATTCAAATGTCTTTTAAACACTGTAACTGGACCTGCACCAACCACTTTCTCTGGCAGTTCATTCCATACACATATCACTCTGTGTAGAAAAAAGTTGCCCCTCATGTCCTTTTTTAAATCTTTCTCCCCTCACCTTAAAAATATGCCCCCGGTTTTAAACTCCCCCACCCTAGGGAAAAGATCTTTGTCATTCACCTTATCTACACCCCTTAGGATTTTATAAACCTTAACTTCCTATGCTCGAGTGAAAGAAGTTCCAGCCTATCCAACCCTCCATTCCTGGAAACATCCTGGTAAATCCTTTCTGAACTTTCTCCAGTTTAATAATATCTTTCCTATAACAGGGTACACGGTTCTCCAGAAGAGGCCTCACCAACATCCTGTACAACCTCAACATGGCGTCCCAACCCCTATACTCAATGAAGGCAAGCATGCTAAATGTCTTCTTAACCATCCTATATACATGTGACGCAAATTTCAAAGAATTATGTACCTGATCCCCCTAGGTCTCTCTGTTTAAGTCCTGCCCTTGTTTGTTTTACCAAAATGCAAAACCTCACATTTATGCAAATCAAGCTGTCTCTCTTCCAACCTAGTTTATGGCACCAGGTGCTCCCGATGTGGCCTTCTTAAATCAGGGAGACCAGACGTAAACTCAGGGCACGTTTTGCTGAGCATCTCAGCCGGGCCCATGGGAGCCATCCTGACCTCCCAGTCACCGCCCATTTTAATTCCGCTTCCCACTCCCTTTCTGACATGACCATCCTCAGCCTCCTCCATTGCCACAGCGAACCAGACCACAAATTGGAGAAACAACACCTCATCTTCCTCTTGGGCAGCCTTCAGCCCAGAGGACTCAAGATCACCTCTTAATCTTCTCTGCGCCAATGATTAGCATCCATAGAATATAGTCATAGTCATGGAGTCATACAGAATGCAGTTCTCCAATTTCGAATAACCTCCCTTCCTATACCCCGACCCCTTTTCCAGCACCTCCCTCTCCCTTCCATTCCTCTGACTCACCTTTCCTTCCAGCTACCAACCGGGTAGCTTCCCATCAACTAACCAGGTCCTATCCTCTACCTGTGCTCACCTATCCCTACCTCATCACCTCGCCCCTCTCCCCAACCTATACTCTTTATCTGCACGTCCCCATACCCTCACCCACAGTCCTGAAGAAGGGTTACACCCGAAACGCTGACCTCCACCTCCTGATGCTGCCTGCCTTGCTGCATCTTTCCAGCCTCCTGCTGGTAAAAAAAAATGAGCAGACGCAATGATGTGCAAATTATTTTTTATCAACAGATGCCGATCGGCAGGAGAGAGAAAAGGAAAATAGACTTGTGAATACTCAGTCTTCCCTCTCTTAGACTCAGGGACCAGTGCTGGTGAAAAAGCAACTTGGAAAATTACCATTCACCAAGAGATCAAGGTTATTTTCAAACTTCACTACACCTGGGGAAATAGTGCAACAACTGGGACTCAAGAACTCAAAAATAAATGTTAACCCACAGCTGCCTTTATCGTCCTGTCTGTAGACACCTTTTCAGCTCCCTTCTTTTTAAAACGTTATTATCTGTATTTCTGTATGTGCTTCATGTGATATTTTATTAGCTTTGCCAGCTAATAAATTCTATTCTCTTCCGCTCAAAAGAAAATTCTTAGAATTTGCTCTTTCTTTTTGTGATTTGGTTAACTAAGTTTAATTGAAGTGAAATAGCTATGTAACAAAAAAAAGTGATAAATGTTACTGATGATCAACTCAGGAAGGATGGTTAAGAAATGGTAAGCCAATCGAACTGACAATGCTAGACTCTAAACAGAGTAGTATCAGATTACAAGATGATCAGAGGATTAAATAAGGTGGACAATGAGAGCCTTTTTCCTTGAATGGTAATGGCTAGCACAAGGGGACATAGCTTTAAATTGAGGGGTGATAGATGTAGGACAGATTTCAGTTGTAGATTCTTTACTCAGAGAGTAATAGGGGCATGGAATGCCTTGCCTGCAACAGTAGTAGACTCGTCAACTTTAAGGGCATTTAAATAGTCATTGGATAAACATATGGATGAAAATAGATGGGCTTCAGGTCGGTTTCACTAATCAGTGCCAAATTGAGGGCCGAAGGACCTGTGCTGCGCTGTAATGTTCTATGTTCCATCTACAGTATAACAATCCCTTAAAGCAATTCATAAATGTTTGATTCAACAGCACATTAAATCACAATATGTGGAACAAATTGAAGTGTCTGTGGTGTTCTCTTCCTAATATTACACAAATCACCCTTTGCTTAAAAGCATTTATTATTTTCTTTCATATATGTCGATATTTCAAGAGCTTTATATCAAAACAGCTGTCACTGTTAATACTGAAGAAAATACAAGCAGAAGTATAAAACATGCTGGAATATTGTGTACAGCTGTGGGCACCACAGTGTCGGAAAGATGTGAATGAATTGGAAAGTGTGCTGAATTACAAGAATGGTTACAGAGTTAAGAAACTTCAGTTATGAAGACAGATTGAAGAGTTTGGGACTGTTCTCTTTGGATTGAAGAAGGCTAAGAGGAGATTTGATAGTGATTTTTTAAATCAAGTGATGACTGGATAGAGAAAATAGGGAGAAGCTGTTCCCATTTATGGAAGGAACCAAAACAAGAGGGTGTAGATTTAAAGTCATGTGTGAAAAAAGCAAGGGTGAAATGAGGAAAGAGCTTTGTCACGCAGCAAGCAGCTAAGGAGTGGAATGTGCTGTCTGGAAATGTTATGGAGGCAGGTTCAATGGAGGGAATTCAAGGGTCATGCAAGGGTATGGGGGGAAAATAGGATATTGGCACTAGATAATGATACTCAAATGAAGATGGGCTAAATGGCTGTAACAATACTGTGATCTTGTTATCTTTCTCTTGAACAGATCATGAAATCTGGAGAAAGATTCATAAGCAAAAGAAAATAAAAGTTTCTTTACCGTTAAACTCAACAAAAATAATGAGGTCGTCATTTTTTAAGAAGTTTCGACGCTGAAGCTGCTTGTGTGATATGAAAGCTGACCAACCCCAGGTAATGCTCCGGTAGCAATCACAAATAGAATCATAGGTTCCAGTGAGCGTAGGCCTGTCCCAGAAGAAGGTGTCATTTCTGTCTGTAATTAAAGTCATACAGATGCAAATTATTTCCAAACTACTTTAAATATCATAAATGACTGCAAGGCCCTGAGTATAGAAGTCTAATATGAAAATAGCAAATGTCAGATAATCCATGGTGTGATAGTTTTTAACTTGAGGTATTCACTGGATTTTCTGCAATTCAAACAAGTCAAAAATAATAGGGCAACACAGTGGCTCAGTGGTTAGCACTGCTGCCTCACAGCACTAGGGTCCCAGGTTTGATTCCAGCCTTGGGCGACTGTCTGTGTGGAGTTTGCACATTCTCCCCATGTCTGTGTGGGTTTCCTCCCACAATCCAAAGATGTGCAGGTCAGGTGAATTGACCATGCTAAATTGCCCATAGTGTTAGGTGCATTAGTCAGAGGGGAGTGGGTTACACTTCAGAGGGTTGGTGTGAACTGGTTGAGCTAAAGGGCCTGTTTCTACACTGTAGAGAATCTAATCTAAAAGTAAAGCATTAGATTGAGAAATAACTGGAATCTTACACTATTATTGCTTAAACAATGACAAAGAACACATAGTGACAGGCAGATTCACATATGATTTTGGTGATCTTTTCTTCACAACCCATCAAAAACTGTGGATGTAATTAGTAACATTTTTCTTGTAATGAAAAGGGTAGCAGAGAATATCATGCAGATAACATTTTATTCAATTCAGCATCATCCACAGGGTGCAACAACATATTATTAAAATGTCACTAAAAGTATATTATTACCTCATCAACAAAATAATCAGTTTTCCTCAGCAAATTACATAAGGTTTGTTGATCAATGTGAAACACGTGTTATTTTTCTACATCAAATAGCTAATAAACATTTGGAAGATTTCTCTGGGACCATATGTTCATAAGAATTTTGGGGGACAGGAAAAGATCATTAAATCCATGGGTCAGCTGATCAACATGGGACCAACCATCAGATATTTCTGATAATCAAATGGCCAACAATTGAATGATATTCAAGTTCACACTGCTTTTGAAGAGTCATTGAGCACAGACATATATAGCACAGAAACAGTCTAACTCATCCATGCTGACCACATATCCTAAATTAATCTAGTCACGTTTGCCAGCATTTGGCCCACATCTCTCTAAACCCTTCCCATTCATGTACCCATCCAGATTCCTTTCAAGTATTGCAATTGTACCAGCCTCCACCAGCTTCCTCTGGCAGCTCATTCCAAACAAGCACCACCCTCTACAAGAAAAGTCCTGGATGAAAAGTTGCAGTTGGCTCAGCAGGTATTTCTGAACATTTGTGACTGGTGCACAGCCTTTCACCAAGGCACTGCAACCTTGAAACATCAAGCCTTAAAAGGTCTGATATTCCAATGCTGACTGTTGTTAAACAATATGCAAAAGCAAGCATTTTCTTGCTTCATGAATTATGTGATGAGCCTGACCTCATGCAAGGGACTAGTTTAACTGTTAACATTCCCCAACAACCTGTCAGTATCCTGTGGGTGTCATCTGGTCCACATGAGAGTGTGTTTTAGCAAGTGAAGTCATGGTTCAAATGACACCAATAAGAGCTTAAGCTTCTTTCACAGTCATGTAATTCCTCTTACAGAGGAATGCTCCAATAATGCCATTCTAGACACTGACATATGCGTAAAATTCTCCAAAGAATTAAATGATAACCATTAGCACAATCAGGAATGCTAGAAGCAGAAAAATGGTGTGGTGCTATGCCTCCTCACCATATTTTTGTGATTTTGCTGAAGCCATTTTAATGCTGTTCTGACCTGTAAGTCCAATGAAAGAAGTTCAACCACAGAGTTCCGCAAAAGATGAGAACTTACCAGGGATGCAAAGACACATTCAAAAGTTTTAGAGAGGAAAGGGAGCTTGGAAATGCAGCAACATTTTGAAAGTGGAGAGTAATCAAAAGTGTTCCGTAGAGGAGGTGGATGATAATATTAGATTTGAACAAGGGAAGTACAACACCTGAAGAGAGTGTAAGAGCAATTTATAGAAGTTGCTGGAATCTGTACTGAAAACAAAAAATGTTGGAAATTACAGTGGCTCAAGCAGCATCCAGTGGAGAGAGAGCAAGCTAACATTTCGACTCGAGATGACTTCATCAGAGCTGACGCAAAGTGTGGTGGGGGCAGCATTTATGTTATGGGGGGGTGGAATACGGAGGGAGAAAGGGTATGATAATACAGATTAAGTGATTGGAATGTGAGAATGGCAGAGCAATGTCGAGTCTAACTGCCAAACTGGAAAGAAAAGACAGTCCCGCTGGAGATGGGGGAGCGGAGAGAGGCCTGAAGAAGGGCTCATGCCCAGAACGTCGATTCTCCTGCTCCTTGGATGCTGCCTGATCTGCTGCGCTTTTCCAGCAACACATTTTCAGCTCTGATCTCCAGCATCTGCAGTCCTCACTTTCTCCCTGAGCGGAGAGAGGACATGGTGAGAGAGAATGCAACAAGTAAAGCTAAAAAAAGGGAAGAAATGGGAGTAAGTTCACCATCTGAAGGCGTTGAACTCAATATTGAAGAGAGTGACTTGATAAGTACCACATCATTTAACAGGCTGTCCAGGAATGGAGGTTAGATGATCAACAGCTTGCTTTTAATTGGTTTGTGGGATCAGGAGGTCGTTGCATGGATAGATGAGTTCCAAGTGGGCATTAGGAGACTGGGGAAGTAAACTAGAGAAGGATCCAAGCTCAGGACCATAGCAAGAAGCTATGTGGCTTTCTGTGATTCTCCCTTCTCAAAACAAAACTGTTTAATGTTTCACAATCGGTTTAACGCATTTAACACAAAATATATTGGATCGTTGGGGCTTATGCCCGAAATGTCGACTCTCCTGCTCCTCGGATGTTGCCTGACCTGCGGTGCTTTTTCATCTCTACACATTTCGAACTCTAGAAATGGATCACGTTAATTGAGAAGAAAAGCTTATTCAGCCCAAGAAGCCTAATGTCCGAACCTTGCAGCATTGTACTGGAGTTTCTTTGGAGATACGTAATTGCATTTTCTCACCTGTTATTACTTGGCTTCCGTTTGTGGTGAAGCTTCTACTGGATGACATTCTAAGTTTTACATCAGGATCTTGGTCCATGACTGTGACCATGGCTTGCCTGTTCCCAGCTGGCCACTCGAGGATGCCATCATTTTCACCACTGCACAGTTGGAAAAACAACCCCATGTAGTTTTCATAACGTGAGTGAGGATGTAAAATGAGGCCATAGCCGTAACCCTCTGTGTTGTAAAACCGTGGGCTTTTTAAAGTATCATTAACTCCCGTGTTTTGAAGAATGGCAGAGAAGTTCTTTATGTGCCAGACAGCTTGAGGGCAACGGGTCTCAGTAAGAGTGATGTCATCCAGGAAAATACCACCTGCAGAATTGGTGGTATCACCAATTATACCTTGAAAGAGATATCGGAACTTGACCTTTGCATGAAGAGTCACATGGGCAATGTTCCAGGCATGGCTGCCATCAGCTAAAGAAAAGCAAACAGTGTGGTTTAGTGAAAAAAGTTTAGATATTTGCCATAAATACAACATATTTCTCTTTACACCCTGATAGTCCGAATTACAGATTAGAAGTTTAGTAATACTGATTCCATGGACTTCTAAGCGATTTGTAGTTTTGCGTGAGGAAAATATTCATAGAAGACATTATATGTATGCATTTGAATATGGTAAATAAATTTGTAATTTGAAGGCTCTCCGACTCTTGAACATAGAGTCATACAGCATGGAAACAGACCCTCAAGTCCAAATAATCCACACCGATCGTATTTCCAAACTAAACTAGTCCTACTTGCCTGCATTTAGACCATATCCGTCCAAACATTTCCTATTCATGTACTTATCCAAATGTCTTTTAAATGTTGTAACTGTACCCAAATTCACCATTTCCTCAAGCAGTTCATTCCACACACAAGCCACTCTTTGTGTAAAAATGTTGCCCCTCATGTCCATTTTAAAACTTTCTCCTCTCACTTAAAAATATGCCCCATAGTTGTAAACTCGTCCAGCCTACAGAAAAGACCTTACTATTCACCTTAACTATGAACAACAAAATATAAAAGTAGTGGATGAGATCTGGGAGAAAACGCCTGGCGAGTCTTAGCTCCTATAGAGTCAAAGAGATGTACAGGACAGAAACAGACACTTTGGTGCAACTCATCCATGCCCACCAGATATCCTAACTAAATCTAGTCGCATTTCCCAGCACTTGGCCCATATCCCACTAAATCCTTCCTATTCATCCACTCATCTAGATCCCTTTCAAATGTTGTAATTGTACCAGTCTCCACCACTTCCTCTGGCAGCTTATTCCATGCATGCACCACCCTCTGTGTGAAAACGTTGCCCCTTAGGTTCCGTCTAAATTTTTCCCATTTCACCTTAAAGATATGCCCTCTAGTTCTGGACTCCCCACCCCAGGGAAAAGACCTTGTCTATTTACCTTATCCATGCCCCTCATGATTTTATAAACCTCTGTCGGGTCACCCCTCAGCCTCCCAACACTCCAGAGAAAGGAGCCCTAGCCTGTTCAGCCTCTCCCTATAGCTCAAATCCTCCAACACTAGCAACATCCCTGCAAATCTTTTCTGAACTCTTTCACGTTTCACAACATCCTTTCAATTGGAGGGAGACCAGAATTGCACACAATATTCCAAAAGTGGCCTTACCAATGTCCTGTGCAGCCGCAACATGACTTCCCAACTCCTTTACTCACTGCTCTGACCAAAAAGCGAAAGCGTAGCAAACGCCTTCTTCGCTATCCTATCTATCTGCAACTCCATTTTCAAAGAATTATGAACCTGCACTCCAAGGTATCTTTGTTCAGCAACATGCCCCAGAATCTTACCATTAATTGTATAAGTCCTGCCCTGATTTGCTTTTCCAAACTGCAGCACCTCATATTTATCTAAATTAAACTCTATCTGCCACTCTTCAGTCCATTGGCCCATCTGATCAAGATCCCATTGTAATCTGAGGTGACCTTAGTCGCCCTCCACTACACCTCCAATTTTGGTGTCACCTGAAAACTTACTAATGATACCTCTTATGTTCACATCCAAATCATTTATATAAATGACACAAAACAGTGGACCCAGCACCGATCCTTATGGCATTCCATTGTCACAGGCCTCCAGTCTGAAAGGCAACTCTTCACCACCACCCTCTGTCTTCTACCTTTGAGCCAGTTCTGTATCTAAATGGTTAGTTCTTCCTGTATTCCATGAGATCTAACCTTGCTAACCAGTCTACCACGAGGAACCTTGTCAATCGTCTTACTGAACTCCTTGAATGTCCACTGCTGTGCCCTCATCAATCCCCTTTGTTACTTCTTCAAACACCTCAATCAAGTTCATGAGATGTGATTTCCCACACATAAAGCCATGATGACTATCCCTAATCAGTCCGTGCCTTTCCAAATACGTGTAAATCTTGTCCCTCAGGATTCCCTTCAACAACTTGCCCATCACCAATGTCAGCTCAGTTATTAGCTTTTATGTTTGCTGACTGTTCAGGGAATGTCATTGGAAAACCAGTGATTGTGTATTTGGATTTTAGCCTTGCATAAATTGCATGCCTGCTTTTAACCTTTTCTTAACCAAACAGTGTGAATTGTATATCTATTTTAACTCGACTGATAAAGTTGGTGGTTAGTTGATACAGATTTGACTCTTATCCTCATTGAGCTGAGCCAATAACTGTTGCTGAGGGTGGTAAACGGGCAACAGAATAAATGAGCAGTCCTGAAATGTTGTCTGGTCCAATGTATTAGCTGGGTGGCTGACCCTATACACAAACTGGCCTGGTTGCAATGTTACAATCAAAGCTGCTGGTGTGCTCCAAAGTGAAACATTGAAATGTAAATGCATTGTGAATGTTCCACAATGAAGTAGGGAGGCTGGCATGTGTTGATTCTGGATTAGTGGTGCTGGAAGAGCACAGCAGTTCAGGCAGCATCCGAGGAGCTTCGAAATTGACGTTTCGGGCAAAAGCCCTTCATCCGGAAGAGCTTTTGCCCGAAACGTCGATTTCGCTGCTCCTTGGATGCTGCCTGAACTGCTGTGCTCTTCCAGCACCACTAATCCAGAATCTGGTTTCCAGCATCTGCAGTCATTGTTTTTACCTGGCATTTGTTGACTCTAGTGTCCATAGCTAGGGGGCGTTTACAGCCACTGCCAATGGAAAGTGTCCTGAGACTGTGGTGTGAGGAGATTTGGTAGAAGTTTGACAAGTTAGAGTGGCTCAATACTCGCTCTGACTTTCAGGTCAGGAATTCATCACATCAAGTTTCTATATAGCGAGTGGTAGAATAGGAATGCGCAGATTAATGAGGTGAGATTAGATAGTAATGAGGGTGATATTGAGTAATAATTCCCAGTCATAGATCTCTCACCACTCACTACTGAGAACTTCCTCTCACTGTCCGGTCCTTTGTTAAAAAAATGAACTCTCAAAATATTCAAAGACTCATACCTTGAAAGGTCTTAATTTTAACTAGTTTTCGAACAGTTCCAGTTCCATCATCTATTTTCATCCATATGACAAGTTTATCCTTCAGACTTCCTGTCATTTTATAGAAGAACTGAAGGCACTGCTCAGTCCTTTTGGGATAAAGGATTCGGGATTCCAGAAGAGCGGTTTGACCAATCTTGCCACTTTGCACGTCAAAGTACATGAAGTATCCAGAATCTAAAACACAAAGGGTTAGTTAGCAACAGAAGAAAACTGAATCATTCTTCAGTAAAATATCTGATTTAGGGCTTTATAGCTAAGAAAACTTAAGTTGTGACAATTGTCATAGATAAGGTTGGGGGGAGGTTAAGTTGGGTTGCAATATCCGGTCAGCATGGATGGGTTGGACTGAAGGTTCTGTTTCTGTGCATCTCTGTGACTCTATGATTCTTCTACGCCAGGCAAAATCACCAAGAAGAAATACCCCAACAGAATTGACACGTTAGCCGACAAAAAAATAATTCCCTGCCTAAAGTCTGAATATTGTGCGAAATATGACTCCAACCTGTGATGATGCTACTCCTTTAACAAGGGAATCTTGTCCTTGATTTTGTTTTCAGGGGGGTCAGAAAAACACAGGTTTCAAGTCAGGGCTTGGATGGGTTTTAGGGCCAGTTTATTTATAGCTAACAGATACTGCCTCTGGAGAAAGGCTTTCAAAAAAAACACTCTTACAATAAAAGGTGAGTGGCCAGTTCTCCCAGCTCAGCTTTTCTCTGGTTTGATTGTTTTCTTGGCAGTGTGGCTAGTCGCTGAAAGCAGTCAGGCAGTTGTGAAGCTGCTGGACCCAAAGAAGCAGGTCCATGCTGATCCTCTCTCTCTCTGACTTCTCTACTGACTTCTCTACTGACTTCTCACCTTCATTCCCCTACGCTCCCGGATTGATGAATTCAACACGCGGCGTGACATCGAACAATTCTTCCGCCGCCTTCGCCTCCGTGCCTACTTCTTTAACCAAGACTCCCGCCCACCCTCTGACGACCCCTTCTCCCGCCTCCAACACACCCCATCCACCTGGACACCCCGTGCTGGCCTCCTACCTGCCCTCGACCTCTGCATAGCCAACTGCCGCCGCGATATTAACCGCCACCTGAACTCCCCCACCCCTCTCACCCACTCCAACCTCTCACCCTCGGAACGCGCAGCCCTCCACTCACTCCGTTGCAACCCCAACCTCACTATCAAACCAGCTGACAAGGGAAGCGCGGTAGTAGTTTGGCGCACCGACCTCTACACCGCTGAGGCCAAACGCCAGCTCGCAGATACCTCCTCCTACTGCCCCCTTGACCATGACCCCACCCCCCCACCACCAAACCATCATCTCCCAGACCGTCCATAACCTCATCACCTCGGGGGATCTCCCATCCACCACCTCCAACCTCATAGTCCCACAACCCCGCACCTCCCGCTTCTACCTCCTGCCCAAAATCCACAAACCTGACTGCCCCGGCCGACCCATTGTCTCCGCCTGCTCCTGCCCCACCGAACTCATCTCCGCGTACCTTGACACCGTCCTGTCCCCCTTAGTCCAAGAACTCCCCACCTACGTTCGGGACACCACCCATGCCCTCCACCTGCTCCATGATTTTCGCTTCCCCGGTCCCCAACGCCTTATTTTCACCATGGACATCCAGTCCCTGTACACCTCCATCCCCCATCACGAAGGACTCAAAGCCCTCTGCTTCTTTCTTTCCCGCCGTACCGACCAGTACCCTTCCACTGACACCCTCCTTCGACTGACTGAACTGGTCCTCACCCTGAACAACTTCTCTTTCCAATCCTCCCACTTCCTCCAAACGAAAGGAGTAGCCATGGGCACCCGCATGGGCCCCAGCTATGCCTGCCTCTTCGTAGGATATGTGGAACAATCCATCTTCCGCAACCACACTGGCCCCACCCCCCACCTTTTCCTCCGCTACATCGATGACTGTATCGACACCGCCTCGTGCTCCCACGAGGAGGTTGAACAGTTCATCCACTTCACCAACACCTTCCACCCCGACCTCAAATTCACCTGGACAGTCTCAGATTCCTCCCTCCCCTTCCTCGACCTTTCTATTTCTATCTCAGGCGACCGAATCAACACGGACATCTACTACAAACCAACCGACTCCCACAGCTACCTGGACTACACCTCCTCCCATCCTGCCCCCTGTAAAAACGCCATCCCATTCTCCCAATTCCTTCGACTCCGCCGCATCTGCTCCCAGGAGGACCAGTTCCAAAAACGCACAACCCAGATGGCCTCCTTCTTCAAGGACTGCAATTTCCCCCCCGACGTGGTCGACGATGCCCTCCACCGCATCTCTTCCACTTCCCGATCCTCCGCCCTTGAACCCCGCCCCTCCAACCGCCACCAGGACAGAACCCCACTGGTCCTCACCTACCACCCCACTAACCTCCATGTACAGCGCATCATCCGCCGTCATTTCCGCCACCTCCAAACGGACCCCACCACCAAGGATATATTTCCCTCCCCTCCCCTATCAGCATTCCGTATAGACCACTCCCTCCGTGACTCCCTCGTCAGATCCACACCCCCCACCAACCCAACCTCCACTCCCGGCACCTTCCCCTGCAACCGCAGGAGGTGCAAGACTTGCGCCCACACCTCCCCCCTCACCTCCAAGGCCCCAAAGGAAACTTCCATATCCGCCACAGATTCACCTGTACCTCCACACATATCATCTATTGCATCCTTTGCACCCGATGTGGCCTCCTCTATATTGGGGAGACAGGCCGCCTACTTGTGGAGCGTTTCAGAGAACACCTCTGGGACACCCGGACCAACCAACCCAACCACCCTGTAGCTCAACATTTCAATTCCACCTCCCACTCCACCAAGGATATGCAGGTCTTTGGACTCCTCCATCGTCAGACCACAGCGAAACGACGGTTGGAGGAAGAACGCCTCATCTTCCGGCTAGGAACCCTCCAACCACAAGGGATGAACTCGGATTTCACCAGTTTCCTCATTTCCCCTCCCCCCAGCCTGTCTCAGTCAAATCCATCAAATTCAGCACCGCCTTCCTAACCTGCAATCTTCTTCCCGACCTCTCCGCCCCCACCCCAGTCTGACCTATCACCCTCACCTTGACCTCTTTCCACCTATCACATTTCCGACGCCCCTCCCCCAAGTCCCTCCTCCCTATCTTTTATCTTAGCCTGCTGGACCAACTTTCCTCATTCCTGAAGAAGGGCTAATGCCCGAAACGTCGATTCTCCTGTTCCCTGGATGCTGCCTGACCTGCTGCGCTTTTCCAGCAACACATTTCCATCTCTGATCTCCAGCATCTGCAGACCTCACTTTCTTTTCTACTGTAAGATGTTGTAAGTTGTGACTTTTAAATAATATGTCAGAGACTTTTTATAAGGGAACCTGTTACCTTGTGTCACTTACCAATGAGTAGAAGCAACAAAGACAATCAATGGAACATCCTTGGCAGGTCTAAAGCCATAGGGATAATCTCAATAACAGATCCTGGGAACAAAAAATACTAAACTATTTTTTTCTTCCGCCCATAACCTATTTTCCCTTTGTCTGTCTCTATGTAAGAGGGAGTTTTTAAGGGGATTAGAGTTTAACTAGTAGCATTATATGCTGACACTTTATAGCTGTTTACTTGTAGCCAGAGTCTAATTACTTGTAATAAATTGTGATTCTTATTCAATACAGAAACCTGATCGATGCTTTCTAGCAATCTGTGTCTGAAAGTCAGGTAAATCTGGGAATTTTGCGCACTGTACCAAACCTTTAACTTTGGAGATGACTTCAGGAATGGTGGGGCTTGATTTCCAGCAAGTTACCCCAGTGAGTTTTAACAAGGCACTTTACAAACAAAGTTTCTTAAAGAAACATATGGCGACCCTGACAGCTCAGGCATCCTAATGCATAAGAGACATGACCAGATAAAATGCTGATATGTTAACACAATGTGCAAGTTTCTTGACATGCTTTTGATTTTCATTACTGAGCAAAGCTTTCTTAATCATTAAACTAAGTAATTCCTCTGCTCATTGCACTCCGATAATAGTCCTTAAAAATGTGGCAGCATTTTAATCGACATCATTACTAAAAAAAATTGACAAAGCTTGATACTAGTACCTTGCCATGTGTACTTTGACAACAAGCTAAGTCAACAATATTTACTTCAATCTTTATCTAGCAATCAAGATATCAGATATCATCCAAGAATGAAGTATCTGTTTGTTTTATCAGCTTGAGGCTCCATGACTGAGGTTTCTTTTCTACTTTGGATCATCATAAGATTTAGCAACAGTCAAATCTGACTTTTGTGACAGCTGATAAGGATATCTTGTAAAATAATAACTGTAATCTAAATCCAGTTCTTATATCAGCTCTTGAAATAAAACACTATGATTGTCAACATGTTTATCTTTAAATCCAAAGGTCTTGAGTTCAACTCCACTTCAGGGCTTGAGCATAAAATCTAGTGTCATGTTTCAGTTTTAATACAGAACAAATTTTTATTTCCAATGGTTTTGTCTTTCAGGTGAAACACTGGATACCCTACGAGCTCTTTGATTGACTTACAATATCTCTTGGCACTGTTCAAAAAACTATCAAGAGTTCTCTGAGTGTTGTGACCAATAGTTAGCCCTCAGATAACAAGGACCAATCCAGATAATCAGATCATTTATCACATTGTTTTGCACGCATTGACTGCTGAAATTGTGAGCAAACCAACGGCAACCACCTTTCAAGTGTAATTGACTGTAAAGCACATCAGAATGTGCTGAGAATGCATAAGGTACTCCATAAATTCAAGGTGTTTCCTGCCCTGGCTAGACCTGAATGCTAGAATTCACATCTAACTAAGATTGAGTGGATTATCTGAGTAAGTGGAAAGATTTCCAACTGTCCATTACATATCGTGAAATTAAAACAATTATTTTGCACATGTAAATGACTTCACGATGGTTGATTGTAGATCCTAATGATAACTGGAAACTACAATCCCAGCAAAGCAGAAGCTCTTTGAAGATTGCTGTAATTGATTGGAATGTTATTGCAGTGGTGACTATTCCAATGCAAGACCAGAAATGATCAGGGCGTCAACTCAGAAACAGGATGTCTGGCCACACACAATCATTAAGGTGCCAGAAAATTAGCAATGTACAATTGAGGAACCAGGTCAATTGCAGGAACCAGCAGGAAATTGCTGACCTCACATTTACCTAATAGTGGCCAACACTCTGGGCTCTGTAATAAATCTTAACCAGAAGTCCTCCACTCCCTGCAAGCCAGCAACATTATTCTGCCTGTCAGGGGGGGATTTAGAACCGTTTCCCTCACTTCTATATTTGGCTCTCTTGAGTAGAAAGCCATCATCCTCCACCCTCCCTCAATTACCTTTGCCCTTCCCTCCATCATCCTTGACACTATCACCCTTGACCTTTCCTTGATTACTACATAAGTTTTCATGAAAGTTAGTTCTTCATACTTTTCAGTCACAAATGTCTATTTATGGGAAAATCATTTCTGACATATGAACTGCACAGTAACCTGAACTTGGTCAATTCATTCTTTGTTCTACAATCTAGGTGCATGCATGTGTAACACTGACAAATGTTCTACCTTGTCTCCAGCTCTTTAAAGGTACTTTGTGTCTCTTTAAAAAAAGCTGCCCTGCAGGAGGGATGGGTTCCATAAAGTTATGTTGGGAAACTGAAGACAAAGAGGAATGGAGCACCAGGAACGGGAAAGGCCTGCAAGAATCAATGAGACTACACTGGAAGCATTAGTCAAGATATGAACTGCAGGAGATTATAGGCAAAAGTGAGGCCTGCAGATGCTGGAGATCAGAGTCCAGATTAGAGTGGTGCTGGAAAAGCACAGCAGGTCAGGCAGCAACCGAGAAGCAGAAAAATCAACGTTTTGGGCAAACCTATTCCCTCTAGTTCTGGACTCCCCCACCCCAGGGAAAAGACTTTGTCTATTTATCCTATCCATGTCCCTCATGATTTTATAAACCTCTATAAGGCCACCCCTCAGCCTCCGACGGTCCAGGGAAACAGCCCTAGCCTATTCAACCTCTCCCTATAGCTCAAATCCTCCAACCCAGGCAACATCCTTGTAAATCTTTTCTGAACCCTTTTAAGTTTCGCAACATCTTTCCAATAGGAAGGAGACCAGAATTGTATACAATATTCCAACATCGGCCTAACCGTTGCCCTGTACAGCTGCAACATAAGTTGTATGACAGGAAACAGCCTGATAACCTGTCCTACAATAGCCTGTCTACTTACCAGAGCTCCATGCTGCTGCTGCTTCTCCTCCTCTTTCACAGAGCTTCTCTCCATTGCATCATTTGTCCTATTTCTATATGCTTTCAGAGGACTTGGGCATGGCAGGCAAGACCCAGCATTTTCTGCTTACCCACACTTCCCTGAACTGAGCAATTTACTATTCCATGTCAGCGATGGCTCACAACCAACCACATTGCTGTGGATCTGGAGTTATAGGTAGGCCAGACCAGATAAAGACGGCAGATTTCCTCTCACAGGACATTAGATAGACAGATGGATCTTTACAAGAATCAACTACAATTTTTTGGGCATTATTCACTTTTAATGAATTTTAATAATTTCAAATTTCACCAACTATCATGGTGGGATTTGATATCCTATCACCAGAGTATTGCCATTAATCTCTGAACTACTACATGAATGACCTTGGCACTACATCACCATCTCCATAGTGACTCATGATGATATTGCAGATCAAGGGGTACAGCTCCCACACCTGGGTTACCTACTTTGCTAACACATTGACTGTAAGTACCAGCTCTCAAAAATTAACTCCAAAGCACTCCAGAATACTTTCAAGTATTTTGCAACTGCAGTTGTTATTCAAAATCGCCTTTCCAGCAACAGTAGTTGGGTGTCCAGCTCTTTTAATAATACTCAGCCACTCTTGCAAGTGATTACATGGTTTCTGGTGAGTGATATACAAATTTTTTTGAATGGTCTGTTTGGGTGGGTGACACTAGGAGAGGACCTGTTCAGGTGTTTTTGACTCATGCAGGGGATCCTTCTCAGGCAGTCAGTCACTCAGCTCAAACACAGCATCCTAAACCAAAAGCAGATAGTGGAACAGCACCCAAACACAGGATGATAATCAGTTTCCACAGTAACACCTTATTTGACGTTTTAGGTGCACCCTTGACATGCCTGTCTCATAGTTCTAGGCTTCCTATTAGCTTGGGTGTTAACCAGTGCTTTTCTGCATTTTGACACTTTTAGAAAATGGTTTGACACTTTTACAAAATGCGTTAACACGTTCTTATCCTGAACAAGCTTTGACTTTGTTTCATAAGTAATTTGTCTTCTATGCAGGCATTAGCAACATGCAGTAAACCACTGCTCCAAAGATGCCAGCACTGGAGACCTTCAGATCCCGCTCCACGTCTAAGGAGGAAGCCACTCAATCCTCAGAGGATGTACTGTCAAGGATTTCACTTGCACTCCTCTACCAGTTTAGAGACTTTCACCTCGGTGCCTTCCCAATCTAGATGAGACTCAGGGCCAAATTCTGGTGAGCACATCACTGGTACATTTCTATAGCTGGCCAAGGAACAATCACCTCAGCTCTATGACATTCTGAGGACAGGTGGAGTCCAGATACTTGCTTAAGTCCAGACACAAGATGAACTCATTGTCTCAGATATTATTAACTTTGTGAAAATCCATATATTTGGACAGGAGCAGCAGACAGGTGTGTAAGGCAGCTGGATCAAAGGATGGAGGAGTCCACCAATGATTACGATCAATGTGATCATAAGCCACCAGTGAGCTACAGCTACTGGGCAGACCTTCATGTCAGGAATTTGCACTGTATAGTTTCAAGAGAGGAGAATTTGAAGTGAGGTGAGTTGGGTTAATAACAAGATGCAAATATATGGAAATACATCATTGCCACCAGGCATAGGAACAGAAATCATGGGCCCCAGTGTTTCTACTTGCCCAGGGCCCAGGTCCTCATCTACCCCAAACCAAGAACAGAGGCTCTATCCATAGCCTGATCAGAGTGGCTCCAACCCCAACCAGAGAACAACAGGTTTGCTAGAGACCTAGGTCTCAATTAGTGTGCCCTGATGTAAACCCCATCATAGCTCTTGCCACCATTTAATAGTAGGATTCCAAAGTCACCGCTAAAACTGAAGGGGAAAGTTGGGAAATGATTGCTTAATGTCAAAATTCCCAGTTTTTCATTCTCATTTTATGTTACTACCCCCAACTTTCACACACCACACCAGGAAGAGAAAAGTTCTGCCCTTGGAGTTGCCATTTTGAATTATATTCACAAAATGGAAAACAGAAAACGGATAGAATAATTTGCTGCCCCCAAACCATCAATGTCCAACAAATGCAACTATTCAGACTTATCACCAAAACTGGCCAATATATTGATATGATCTTCCTCCTAGTTATTTCTCTTAGGATGGGTATCACTGACCAGGAAGCTCTTGCAACCATGCAATCTAAACGACTTAGACTTCCATGTCACATGGCACTCCATTCAAGGCAGACTTATATTTGATACGTATTATTTATAATGCATGTTATATTGAATATTGAGGAACCAGAACATGGGAGTTTTACATTACAATTAGAGCTAGGCCATTCATAGGTGATGCTTGAAAGTACATCTTTACACAGCGAAAAAAGGATATTAATAACTCTCTACCTCAAATGCTGCCAAGGTCAATTCAAATTAAAATATCAAACTGAGATTGATAGATTTTGTTAGGCTAAATTACTGAGGATTATGGGACAAAGGTAGGTAGTTAGTAGAAAATTGGAGTCAGTCATGATCCAATTGAGTTAAAGAATGTTGAATGTAGATCGAATGGCCTTTTTATCTTCCTGTCTTTCTAAAAATCATACAGGTACCACAATGCTCCTATTGGTGAAAGCACCAAGATTATTATTTAATGTCATTTCCATGTCATTACCCAACACAGGCTCATCTGCTGTTGAAACTTCTGGCTTTGTTACCTCTAAGCTTGACTATTCTAATTCACTCCTGACTGACATCCCATTTTCCACTATCTGCAAATTTGAGACCATCCTAAGCTTTGCTGCTCATGACCGAACTTGCATCAATCTGGTTCATTTATTTCATCTCTGGTTATTAGTTGACCTAGGCACCTGATTAAACAATGGCATCATTTTAAAATTCTCATTCTTGTTTTTGACTTCCTCCATGTCCTCCTCACTCTGCCCTATCTCTAGATCTAGAAAAGATAACACAATTCTTCAAGATGCCTACATTTTTCTAATCCGACCTCTTCCCTAATTTTAAACATATCACCTTAACTGGGTATACCTTCAACTGCAAAGACTCGTGCTTACTAATTACTCCCTAAACCTCTCTGCCCATCCATCGCGCTTTCATTCTTTAAAATAGCCATTGAAATAACTCTTTGCTGTCCGAATTTCTTTTTTATTTAATTTATTGTCAATTTTTGTTTGATAATGTTTCTGTAAAAATCCATGGAATACTTTAAAATAATGAATAGATACAAGCTACAGCTGTTGATATTAATAGTCTATTGATAAGCAGTACTAATAAGTATAAAAAAGGTAGTCAAGTGTACACCCACCTCTGCATTTGCCATTTACAGTATGATCCTCATTCCCAGGATTGCTCTTCATATGAATCCAGTCAACATCTTCATTTTCACCCTGAATCATGCCACAGATATTAATGAACTCAAAGGAACATTGGTCCAACAATGTGAGAGTGGAACCTGAGAAAAAGATACATGAGAAAATAGACTTAATGAACTATTCTTTAAGTGTTGAACTCTCTTTTGAGTCCTATTTCTATTCTAAGTAAACACTGAAAATTGAACTTACTGCAGTTATACATGCGATTGAGCCTTAGCAAATCAATGGCACTGAAGTCCAATCGCTGTCCAATTATTTCATCAAATGCTGGTATTTTTGCTGTGATAGTAGGAAAACTATCGTTTATGTTGAAAGAGAATGGCGCATAATGCATCAAAGATTCATAATCATATGGAGTATTCAGGTCCGTAATATAATTATCGTCATATACCACAAAGTTATGCTCCATACCTGCATAGAAATGAAAATTTCTTTATTAACTTTTAGACTGTATCAAATATTGAGTTATTACATCAATAATTCTGGATTCCCATCTTCTTTCACAACTTGTGGCCATTTCAAGTCCAACAAAGTTGGGAAGAGTTCAACTGAGTTCAAAAGAATCCTATGACTTTAATCAGTGCAAATTCGCTAATTAGATGAACAATGCCAGGTACTCATAAATCTCCCAGACGCCTGTTCAAAATTAAATTCTGCTTGTCATAGAGTCATAAAGTCATAGATATGTACAGCATGGAAACAGACCCTTCAGTCTAACTCATCCATGCCGACCAGATATCCCAAATTAATCTAGTCCCATTTACCAGCATTTGGCCCATATCTCTCTAAACCCTTCCTATACATATATCCATCCAGATGCCTTTTAAATATTGTAATTGTACCAGCCTCCACCACCTCCTCTGATAGCTCATTCCAGACGCACTACCCACTGCCTGAAATTTTTGCCGTTTAGGTCTCTTTTAAATCTTTCCCCTCTCACCTTAAACCTATGCACTCGAGCTCTGGACTCCCCCACCCCAGGGAAAAGGCATTGGCTTTCACCTGATCCATGCCCCTTATGATTTTATCAACTTCTATAAGGTCACCGCTCAGTCTCCAATGCTCCAGGGAAAATAGCCCCAGCCTACTCAGCATCCCCTTTGCTAAAATCCTCCAACCCTGGCAACATCCTTGTAAATCTTTTCTGAATCCCTTCAAATTTCATAATACCTTTCCTCTAGCAT
Organism: Chiloscyllium plagiosum; assembly: GCF_037043375.1. Taxonomy (NCBI): domain Eukaryota; kingdom Metazoa; phylum Chordata; class Chondrichthyes; order Orectolobiformes; family Hemiscylliidae; genus Chiloscyllium; species Chiloscyllium plagiosum. The sequence goes on along the minus strand of NW_028270141.1, from coordinate 11,954,960 downwards.
GGAGACCAGAATTGAATGTAATCCATGTGTTAAACAGTCTACTTTGAACTCTTTCAAAAGATGAGATGGAAAAATGTTTAAGATAGTAAAATTAAGTTGCATGTTCTTTGTGGATCTATGAAGTGTAATGCCTCCTTTTGTTATACCCACAAAATGTTTTACAGCAATGCAGATATTTATCATACAACAAAATATTATTTTTCAGCAATAATTAATTAAATTATACTTCATTCAATAGGATATACATTTTTCAAGGGATTTCACACTAAGGTTATTAACATAAAAGATGTATTCTCATCAGATCAGTGAGTCTAGATGAATGTAACATAGAAGTAGATCAATACTCTACTGACGGGAGAGCAAAAAAGTCCCTAAAACAACTTCTGACATTCTCTGTTTAACTGTATGGACTCCAGAAGTTGCTGGAAGCTTCAAAGGCATAATGATGTCACTGACAGTTTTAACATCATTACTATAATAAAATCTAGGCTAATATGTTTTCAGTGACATGTGTTTTGCTTTGTGACTGTAGTAAGTAGTTCCATTTCATTTCAGCCCATCATAGAGAAGATTTGTACTTAGTCTGGCAACTGGTTACTGCCAATAACCACTTTGGTCTGTTTGCTTGAATCTCCTTTACAGCAAATTCAGTGCAGAGGTTCCAAACTACCATTTGCTTTATTCTCAAAGGTGAGAATTTTTTAGCACATTGTATTTTTTAAAATGAATGGCTCCATAGCTAAGGTCTTTACTTTCAGATGGTGCTGATGTCCCTATAATTGAAAAGAATGAAAATTTGAAATCCGACCTGGAATAATTTCATCCCACCAAATGTTAACATAGTCATCCCGGTCTGTCCTTGATTGTTCATGGTAGAATCCTAATGCATGTAGGAGTTCGTGCTCAACAATAGCTTTATAGTCACAGCGTTCACCAATGGATACAGTTTGGCCACTGTGCAAGTCACCAACAGAAGACCAGCACCTGTTCAATAAAGATGTTTTTAATAGTTCATACATAAATAAATAAAGAAGGGCTGAGATTTATATGAACCTTTAACCTCAGCTGTGCCGGGACCACAAAGCTCTTGACCTCATTACAGCCTTGGCCCAAGCATGGACAAGAGTTGAACTCCAGAGGTGAAGTAAGAGTGACTGTTCCTGACATCAATGCAGGCACTTGATCAATGGTTTTCACAAAATTTGAGTCAATAGATATCAGGGGAAAACTCCTCTCTGATTGGAACCCTACTTGGCTCAAAGAAAGATGGTTGTGGTGGTTGCAGATCAATGATCACAGTCCCAGTACATCACTACAAGAGTTTCTTAGGGTGGGATCTTAGACCCATCAATCTTTTTTAGTTTCATCAATGACTTTCCCTCCAACATAATGTCAGAAGTAGTGTGTTTGTTGGTGATGGCACAATATTCAGCAACATTTAGAGTCATAGAGATGTACAGCATGGAAACAGACCCTTTGGTCCAATCCGTCCATGTCAACCAGATATCCCAACCCAATTTAGTCCCACCTGCCAGCACCCGGCCCATATCCCTCCAAACCTTTCCTATTCATATACCCATCCAAATCCCCTTTAAATGTTGCAATTGTTTCAGCCTCCACCACCTCCTCTGGCAGCTCATTCCATACACATACCACACTCTGTGTGAAAACGTTGCCACTTAGGTCTCTTTTATATCTTTCCCTTCTCACCCGAAGCCTATGACCACTAGTTCTGAAAACCCCAGCCCCAGGGAAAAGACTTTGTCTATTTATCCTATCTATGCCCCTCATAATTTTGTAAACCTCTATAAGGTCACCCCTCAGCCACCGACGCTCCAGGGAAAACAGCCCCAGCCTGTTCAGTCTCTCCCTATATCTCAAATCCTCCAACTCTGGCAACATCCTTGTAAATCTTTTCTGAACCCTTTCAAGTTTCACAACATCTTTCCGATAGGAAGGAGACCAGAATTGCATGCAATATTCCAACAGTGGCCTAACCAATGTCCTGTACACTGCAAAATGACCTCCCAACTCCTGTACTCAATACTCTGACCAATAAAGGAACGCATACCAAACACCTCCTTCACTATCCTATCTACCTGCCACTCTACTTTCAAGGAGCTATGAACCTGCACTCCAAGGTTTCTTTAATCAGCAACACTTCCTAAGACCTTACCATTAAGTGTATAAAACCTGCTGATATTTGCTTTCCTAAAATGCAGCACCTCGCATTCATCTGAATTAAACTCCATCTGCCCATCCGATCACGATCCTGTTGTAATCTTCTTGGCTGTCCACTACACCTCCAATTTTGGTGTCAACTGCAAACTTACTAACTATACCTCTTATGCTCACATCCAAATCATTTATGTAAATGAGAAAAAGTAGAGGGCCCAGCACCGATCCTTGTGGCACTCCACTGGTCACAGGCCTCCAGTCTGAAAAACAACCCTCCACCATCACCTTCTGTCTTCTACCTTTGAGTCAGTTCTGTATCCAAATGGTTAGTTCTCCCTGTTTTCTGTGAGATCTAACCTTGCTAACCAGTCTCCCATGGGGAACCTTGTCAAATGCCTTACTGAAGTCCATATAGATCACATCTACCGCTCTGCCCTCAGCAATCTTCTTTGTTACTTCTTCAAAACACTCATTCAAGTTTGTGAGACATGATTTCCCACACACAAAGCCATGTTGACTATCCCTAATCAGTCCTTGCCTTTCCAAATACATATACATCCTGTCCCTCAGGATTCCCTCCAACAACTTGCCCACCACTGACATCAGGCTCACTGGTCTATAGTTCCCTGGCTTATCCTTACCACCCTTCTTAAACAGTGGCACCACGTTAGCCAACCTCCAGTCTTCCGGCACCTCACCTGTGACTATCGATGATACAAATATCTCAGCAAGAGGCCCAGCAATCACTTCTCTAGCTTCCTACAGGGTTTTAGGGTACACCGGATCAGGTCCTGGGGATTCATCCTGGGGACATCCAGCACATCCTCCTCTGTAATATGGACATTTTTCAAGGTGTCACCATCTATTTCCCTATATTCTATATCTTCCATATCGTTTTCCACAGTAAATACTGATGCAAATTACTCGTTTAGTATCTCCCCCATTTTCTGCAGGTCCACACAAAGGCCGCCTTGTTGATCTTTGAGGGGCCCTATTCTTTTCCTAGCTACCCTTTTGTCCTTAATGTATTTGTAAAAACCTTTTGGATTCTTCTTAATTTTATTTGCCAAAGCTAACTCATGTCCCCTTTTTTGCCCTCCTGATTTCCCTCTTAAGTATACTCCTACTGCCTTTATACTCTTCTAAGGGTTCACTCAATCTATCCTGTTTATACCTGACATATGCTTCCTTCTTTTTCTTAACCAGCCTTTCCCTTCACCTTAAAGGAATATACCTTCTCTGAATTCTCGTTGTCTCATTTCTGAAGGCTTCCCAATTTTCCAGCCATCCTTTTATCTGCAAACATCTGCCCCAATCAGCTTTCGAAAGTTCTTGCCTCATACCGTCAAAATTGGCCTTTCTCCAAATTAGAACTTCACCTTTTAGATCTGGTCTATCCTTTTCCATCACTATTTTAAATCTAATAGAATTATGGTCGCTGGCCTCAAAGTGCCCCCCCACTGACACCTCAGTCACCTGCCCTGCCTTATTTCCCAAGAGTAGGTCAAGTTTTGCACCTTCTCTACTGGTGCATCCACATACTGAATCAGAAAATTTTCTTGTACACACTTAACAAATTCCTCTCCATCTAAACCCTTAACACTATGGCAGTCCCAGTCTATGTTTGGAAAGTTAAAATCCCCTCTTACAGATAGCTGAGATCTCCTGACAAGTTTGTTTCTCAATTTCCCTCTGACTATTAGGAGGTCTATAATACAATCCCAATAAGGTGATCATCCCTTTCTTATTTCTCAGTTCCACCCAAATAACTTCCCTGGATGTATTTCCAGGAATATCCTCCCTCAGCACAGCTGTAATGCTAGCCCTTATCAAAAACACCACTTTCCCTCTTCCCCTGCCTCCCTTTCTATCCTTCCTGTAGCATTTGTATCCTGGAACATTAAGCTACCAGTCCTGCCCATGCTTGAGCCATGTTTCTGTAATTGCTATGATATCCCAGTCCCATGTTCCTAACCATGCCCTGAGTTCATCTGCCTTCCCAGTTAGGTCTCTTGCATTTAAATAAATGCAGTTTAATTTATTAGTCCTACCTTGTCCCTGCCTGCCCTGACTGTTTGACTCACTTCTGTTCTCAACTGTACCCGCCTCAGATCGATCTCTTTCTTCACTATCTCCCTGGGTACCCACCCCCCGCCCCCTTCTTGTACAGGTCACTTCTACCGCAAAAGAGATTCCAATGATCCAAAAATGTGAATCTTTCTTCCATACACCAGCTTCTCAGCCATGCATTTATCTGCTCTGTCCTCCTACTCCTGCCCTCAGCAGCTCGTAGCACCAGGAGTAACGTTCTGGGATTTATATATGAAAGAACTGAAACCAACATGGTCATTCTAAAAGATGAGAGACTTAACAAACAATCCAGGTCTTTTTCAATATATAATTTCAGTTGCATCACACTGTAAACTTTTGCTATAAATTCGATGTCTTACGATCTTATACTCCACAACCACCTGATGAAGGAGCAGTACTCTGAAAGCTAGTGCTTCCAAATAAACCTGTTGGACTATAACCTGGTGTTGTGTGATTTTTAACTTTAAAATTAAGGATTTAAAATTAAGTGGACTCAAACGTTAATGTGTAATCCTACATGTAATGAATTTTCCTGTACCTATTCCACCAATATGATTCTTTACACTAAATGCAACAAGAAGAAACTCTTTCACACAGGTTTGAAAACGTATCAGTTTAAAGCAAGTCAAACATTTGAAACAAAGCTGGATCTTCCTTAGACTATTTTAACATACCAAAACACTTTAAAAATAAAACAGGGATGGGCACACAACTAAGAATTTTGGGAAGAGTTGGAGAAGGTCACTGAATGGTAAACATAAATATGCAGATTTTGAGGAAGATTTTAGAAGTTGGATGCCATGTAGCAAGGCAGGAGGGTGAAGAAATTATTCCAAAGTGTGAGGTTGTTAGTTGAAAAGCCCTGCATCAAGAGATAATTGAACACTCCATAATCTTGACTCAGTAAAAGTTAAAGGTTCAAAATGAGAAATGGAGTTAGAGGACTTTGTAGATGTAGACTGAAGTAAACTTGTGACTAAGATTGTGGAATTTAAAAGCTGCATGCTATAGTATTGGGAGTGATGGAGGTCAGTGAGAATTGCCTTGATGTTTTATGAGTACAAAATATGATAGCTTTGGTATACCTTTGCATAGTTACTATGGGGAGAAATAATGCTGTTCTCTTGAACAAACACTGAACATGCTCATACAGAATTCCTATTTGCAACAAACTAGCACACAGAGCAATGTGGTTCCAGAACATCAAATTTTGTACAATAACACGATTCCTACTTTGATTTATTAATACAACTGTGTGATTATGTACATACCCATCTAATTTTTGAAAAATTATGTATGTTTCCTCGCCATCATAGGGTTTGAAATCAACACAGGATTTCAAGCGATACTGCTCAAATGAGTTTAAGATTTCACCCTTGGCATTTAGATCTGTAAATCAAAATACTAAAAAAATGAACAATTTGTTTAAATAAATCATAAACTATCTTGATCTTCATTTTCCAACTAATAGACATTAATTATAAAACAGTCATTTCAAAGAGGTAAAAACCTTGCTAAAAATACACAGAAAACCATATCCTGATCAAAAGTTACTCCTGATATTTTTTAGAGTATACATGTGAAATTTTGTGTTACAAGCAGACATAATGTGACGGGCAGTTTATTTTTAAATTATTCAGATCCAAGCTACTGTATACAAAACAACAGAGGGCCAAGTACTCAGTCCGTTGCCCAGGATTAGATAATAGGACAGTCCTAAGTAATCGCCCATTCAACTCTGATGCATCAAAAAACTTTCCACCACTGTGCAAATAATTACTGTACTTAAAAATGTGTAAATAATTTTGTTAATGGATTTTAATTTTTTTCTTTATTAAATTTGAAATAACTTCCCCTTTGGATTGCAATAGCTTGAGATAAACAAATTAAGGTCGACGAGGGGAGAGGCCATTCTAGACTTGGTGCTCGGAAACGAGCCGAGGCAGGTATCAGATCTTGTGGTGGGAGAGTATTTTGGTGATAGTGACCACAACTGCCTCACATTCTACATAGCTATGGAGAAGGAGAGGATTAGGCAAAATGGGAGGATATTTAATTGGGGAAGAGGAAACTATGATGCGATTAGACATGAGTTAGGAAGCATGGATTGGGAGCAATTGTTCCATGGTAAAGGCACTATAGACATGTGGAGACTGTTTAAGGAACAGTTGTTGCAAGTGATGAATAAATATGTCCCTCTGAGACAGGCAAGAAGTGGTAAGATAAAGGAACTTTGGATGACGAGAGCAATGGAACTTCTCGTCAAAAGGAAGAAGGTAGCTTACATAAGGTGGAGGAAGTTAGGGTCAATCTCAGCTCTAGAGGATTACAGGCAGGTGAGGAAGGAGCTCAAAAATGGTCTGAGGAGAGCCAGGAGGGGGCACGAGAAAGGCTTGTCAGACCGGATTAGGGAGAACACAAAGCATTTTACACTTACGTGAAAATTAAGAGAATGGTCAAAGAAAGATTAGGGCCGATCAGGGATAGCATAGGGAATTTGTGTGTGGAGTCTGAGGAGGTAGGGGAAGCCCTAAATGAGTATTTTGTTTCTGTCTTTATGAAAGAAACAAACTTTGTAGTGAATGAAACCTTTGAATAGCAGGTGTGCATGCTGGAATGGATAGAGATAGAGGATTAAGCTCATGTGCTGAAACTTTTGTCAAACATTAAGATTGACAAGTCGCCAGGCCCTGACCAGATTTGTCCTCGGCTGCTTTGGGAAACAAGAAATGTAATTGCTTCGCCACTTGCGAAGAATTTTGCATCCTCGCTCTCCACTGGAGTGTACCTGAGGACTGGAGAGAGGCAAATGTAATTCCTCTCTTCAAGAAAGAAAATAGGGAAATCCCTGGCAATTACAGACCAGTAAGTCTCACGTCTGTTGTCTGCAAGGTGTTAGAAAAGATTCTGAGGGATAGGATTTATGACCATCTGGAAGAGCATGGCTTGATTAAATGCAGTCAACACGGCTTTGTGAGGGGCAGGTCATGCCTCACAAACCTTATCGAGTTCTTTGAGGATGTGACTAGAAAAGTTGATGAGGGTCGAGCTGTGGATGTGGTGTAAATGGACTTCAGCAAGGCATTTGATAAGGTTCCCCATGGTAGGCTCATTCAGAAGGTCAGGAGGAATGGGATACAGGGGAACTAAGCTCTCTGGATACAGAATTGGCTGGCCAACAGAAGACAGAGAGTGGTAGTAGAAGGAAAATATTCTGCCTGGAAGTCTGTGGTGAGTGGTGTTCCACAGGGATCTGTCCTTGGGCCTCTACTGTTTGTAATTTTTATTAATGACTTGGATGAGGGGATTGAAGGATGGGTCAGCAAGTGTGCAGACGACACAAAGGTTGGAGGTGTCGTTGACAGTATACAGGGCTGTTGTAGGCTGCAGCGGGACATTGACAGGATGCAGAGATGGGCTGAGAGGTGGCAGGTGGAGTTCAACCTGGATAAATGCGAGGTGATGCATTTTGGAAGGTCGAATTTGAAAGCTGAGTACAGGATTAAGGATAGGATTCTTGGCAGTGTGGAGGAACAGAGAGATCTTGGTGTGCAGGTACATAGATCCCTTAAAATGGCCACCCAAGTGGACGGGGTTGTTAAGAAAGCATATGGTGTTTTGGCTTTCATTAACAGGGGGATTGAGTTTAAGAACCGTGAGATCTTGTTGCAGCTCTATAAAACTTTGGTTAGACCGCACTTGGAATACTGTGTCCAGTTCTGGTTGCCCTATTATAGGAAAGATGTGGATGCTTTGGAGAGGGTTCAGAGGAGGTTTACCAGGATGCTGCCTGGACTGGAGGGCTTATCTTATGAAGAGAGGTTTACTGAGCTCGGACTTTTTTCATTGGAGAAAAGGAGGAGGAGAGGGGACCTAATTGAGGTATACAAGATAATGAGAGGTATAGATAGAGTTGATAGTCAGAGACTATTTCCCAGGGCAGAAATGACTCACAGGAGGGGTCATAGTTTTAAGCTGGTTGGAAGAAAGTATAGAGGGGATGTCAGAGGCGGGTTCTTTACACAGAGAGTTGTAAGAGCATGGAATGTGTTGCCAGCAGCAGTGGTGGAAGCAAGGTCATTGGGGACATTTAAGAGACTACTGGACATGCATATGGTCACAGAAATGTGAGGGTGCATACATGAGGATCAGTGGTCGGCACAACATCGTGGGCTGAAGTGCCTGTTCTGTGCTGTACTGTTCTATGTTCTATGGTCTATGTTCTAAGTTGATGTGTCGGTAAGAATAATTGGATACTCGCAAGTATTAAATCTCAAGTAAAATAATATTAAGGTAGCAATGTTACTCTTCTTACAATAGATACTCAGACTATGATGTAAATTAATAGTACTTCAATGCCTTCTCATTATCGACAAGTTTACATAGAAAAAGTTACCAAGGTTGTCAGCCAGAATGTACGGAATAGGGAATTTCCATCTCGATGTTGGATCTTTAAGAGCATTCCGTTCCAGCTGTAACAGAGTGAGTAAATCAATAACATATTCAGAATTGGAAGTATACTGTTATAAATTGATACCTTAGAAATCAATGTAATGTGTCTCACACTTACACTCTGTACAATGTCGCCTTGAAACAGAAACCTTGGGGATTCTAAGAACAAGGTAATTAGAAAAGTACACCAAATGCTCTGCCCGCTGATCAAAAACATCACACAAATAAAAACATATAAATTGAATTAAGATGAAGAATTTTAGGTTATATTCTTACTAGATTTGAAAGAATATAGACTAAAAGGTGATAAAGAACAAGCTTTCTGTTTAAATTTTACACCTACCTAAATTTATTTTTGGAATGTCATCTCGAAAATCCCCAGGATCTACATCATAAACTGGTGAAGGAAAGACAAGATTTTAACAAGTTGACTTTCGCAATCTAAGAAGCAGTGAAAATTCTTAAAATATTGAGCAGGAAAATAAAAGGCAAAATATCTCAATATATACCATTCTCAAAAGGAGTATCTCTGATCTGGAAAAAGAAGATTGATATTTGTTGAAATAATGAAACAACAACAAATAACTTTTTAACCTACAAGAACTGTATCTTACCGCTAAAGTATTACAGTGGGTGATCAATAATGTTAAGCAAAGGGAAAACAGCCCAGAGAAGTTCATGATTGAAGTAAAAGATCCAAATATCTTAACAGTGCCGTGTTGTACAGGCACACTAAATTCAGTTTCTCAATTTCATGGACTTTGAACAGCAAATTTATCTTTACAGCATTCTTGTACCATGCAACTAAATTTCTCGTGATGTAAATCTGCATTACTTGCAGTATATTAAGAGGGCAACAGACATCCAATGATCTTCTTATAATAGTAACATAGTCATTCGGAGTTTAACTGTGTTCTTTCAAAAGATCATAGTCTATAGGTTACATAACTTTTTTTTGTAGATTATGAAAATAATACAAATGGCTAATGAATAAGTTACCTGAAAAAGTGAGAAATCCTTATAACAACTTTTCCTCTTTCTTCAACAAGAGTGCAGATGTATGTTTTGACAATTATCCAGCAAGTAATTCAGAGAAGGTAACATTGGAAGGTTTTTTGTTTGTTTGGCACCATTCTTGCCTTTGGGCCAGAAGATGGTGGCCTTGCAATTTTATGTTCACAACTCAGGCTGACCCCTCAGACTGTGGTGCGATGGCTCCAAAAAAGGCCAAACTGGTCCAAAGGTATTTGAATACTGTCCTGGGTGTCCTGGTGGATAGAGTTAACAAACGTTCAGTCCACTTTGTGGTAAAATGCATAAGGAGGCCAGCATACCAGACCAATTCTGCCTAGACAGAGATTGTAGCATGCTTCACTGCTCTGACCTCTATAAAACTGTGCTCTGTTGGTTGTCCTGTAAGTGATCTTTTACACTTCACAAAAATAATGTTACGACACAGGTTAAACTCTCCTGCTTAATTTAAACCAGCAACACAGAAAGGATTTATCCCATGCAGTAATTTGTGAAAATTCGAGAGGCCAAAAACTATTTAAAGTAAAAATTAACAACTTTATTTCTTAAAGTATAACAGTATTAACTAACAACTATTTACAACTCCTTCATTTAACCTATCTTTCACTTCCCCTTCTACAATATTAGCCCAATAAAACCCCCGATTAAGATTTACAAAACAAAACTTCTTATCACAAAACTTTCAATTTTCTCTGTATTCCTGTCTTTTCTTCTTGGGGATTCTGCTTCACAGATCACTGATCGATAAAGGTACCTTTAAGACAGCTATTTTTCTGGGCAGTGTGCAGATGTTGTTGGCTTGGCAGTTCTCCTCCCAACTGTTCAATTTTCCCCAGTCTTATACCCCCAAAGCATCAGATTGTGTCGTTGGCTTTTAAGATTGTCAATATACTCAATTTAAACTTGATTGGAATTTGGTATTTTTGAGGTATAATTTAAACTGATTGGCCAAATTCGAATTTGCTTCTTTTTTCCAGGCAACCAGCTACCCCAGTAACTGGAGCACATGTTACATTGTATCTTATTGAGAACACTTGGTGCTGTCACTGCTAGCTTTTAACTGTATTAAAGGTACAGTACACACACATCTTCATAACAATAAATAGTATCATCTTCTTTCATTTAGTTCTTTGTTACCTCTAACTCATTGGTTTACAACTCCCTCTAATTTGATCACTGCAAATGTATTTCACCAAGGGAAGTGGACTACAAGCCTCAACATTATATACATAACGTATGCTCATGGGCTGAGTACCATGTGATCCTTTCAAGATAATAAACTTGCACTTCCTGTTCACTCATTAGGGATGCCCACGACATCGCCTGCTCATGCATTCTCAAAAACTGTTCCTGCATCCATTTCTATTTTATGCAAGCCATCTCTTTAACTCATTTCTGGAAACACTGGCCCACAATTGGGCCAAGAAGGCCAAGACCAGTGGGAAGATGCAGTAGACATCAGGAATAAATGGTCAAGCTGTCCACAAAAGACTATAGCTGGTTTTGTGATGCTGATGAAACAGCTATAGGCCACTGACCCAATGAGCTATTTAGTACTCTGTTCTTCTTAAATGAGCACTACCACTTTATAGCCTTTCTTCACCTTCACAAACACAGGCATGAGCAGCACACAGAAGATCTCAGGTAGAACCCCACATTATCAGAAGCCCCTCAGAGGACTCTTAGAGACCAGGCACCAACTCAGCCTCAGGTATAAGTCTTGCTGCTGCACCTAGCCATGTGATATGGTCAACCTACAGGAGAACATCAGGCAGATTAAATTGGACACCTTCAGTATTATGGAGTGAAAGATTGAGGGGCCTCTCCCCATTCTCACAACGTTATGTGAAATACTTGAACAAGAAAAGGGCGGCAGCTGGTTCAGAGACCTAGATCCAACAGAATGCTCAGTGGCTGTTGGATACGCACTCTGATCTCCATTCCATTTCTCTAGGCACAGGAGCTTTACAAAGGGTCAGTTAGACTCGAAACATCAACTCTTTTCTCTCCTTACAGATGCTGCCAGACTTGCTGAGATTTTCAAACATTTTCTCTTTTTTGGTCTCTAGGCACATTTGTTCAGCATCAATGACAAAATGAAATGCAGACAAGGTGGGGGATCTCAGCCTCACTGCACCTTTCTCAGGTAGACAGGATGGTGCCAGGAGGCACCCACAATGTGGAGGAAAGGCTAACAAGCACCCCAAAAATATCTTCTCAGAATGGTCCAAATGTGTGTGGTTCCTCTATCTCTTCCCTGCCTGTTTATTTCAATTCATGCATTAGTTCATGTTGAGGGAGGTGAACATGCATCTAGACAGGAGACTCTCAGCAGGCCTGGCCCATTTAGGAGTCCCTTACCTTGTAAATTCTCCACTCTCTTTTCCATCTGAACAATAGAATCATAACTGGCTACTGTGGGTTGTCAGGATATGGCAGTTATAATGCAAGACACAAATCCTTAGTTTATGTAACTTGGTCACTTGAGCTCTGAGTATCATTAACAGATCACAAGGTGGCAATCATTGGGGACAATATAATCCTAATGAATCATTATAAATGCATGTCTTAATTGGATTAGTGGAACAATATTGATTTACAGATTAACAGTGAATTGAAGGCATTTCGCAAGCAGTTTTATTCACTTGAATAATGATAAGTGAACAGTTCTTTAGGTGCAATGATAGTGTCCCTATTTCTGAGCCAAAGACCTGTGTTCAAATCCCATCTGTTCCAGAAATGTGTTCTAACATCTCTGAGCATGTTGATTTAAACAAAAATATGAGTTATGTGGGCCCTTAAATACTCCAGTGCTACATTCCAACCTCTCTGAAAAGAAACAGTATTTACAGCTCCCATTTTTGCAAGCATTTCCTTCCAGTTTCAGATCAATGTGGTAAGGTTCCAAATTTGCACTTGCATGAGTGACTTGCACACTTTGCTTGTGACCCACAATATCCCCCTATTCCTCTTGTCCCCGTTTTCAATGCCAAACATTTGACCCTTAGATTACTTACAGGCCCTTCGGCCCAACAAGTCCACACCGACGCGCAACCCACCCAGACCCATTCCCCTACATTTACCCCTTCACCTAACACGACAGGCAATTTAGCATGGCCAATTCACCTAACCTGCACATCTTTGGGCTGTGGGAGGAAACCGGTGCACCCGGAGGAAACCCACGCAGACACGGGGAGAATGTGCAAACTCCACACAGACAGTTGCCTGAGGTGGGAATTGAACCCAGGTCTCTGGTGCTGTGAGGCAGCAGTGCTAACCACTGTGCCACCGTGCCGCCCTCAAACTCAGCCTCATTTTGTGATAAGTCCCAGTTTTGAGCTGCTTCCAGCCTCAATGACCCCATGGGCCGACCCCAGTAAAGTCCTGGATTATGTGCCATCCACCCTGACTGACTGTGGCCTGGACGCGACTCTGAGGATCGAATTCAACATGTAGTGTTTAGTTCTCATGTTGAGTTTCAGCAGTCTCAAATTTATCAACTGGGAAAAATTAATTAAGAAGCTGAAGTTAATAGGGTCAGTTGTGTAATTAATGAGATACAAAAATGCTAATCAGCTTCTCAGCACCTGAGAACAAGAATTTGCCTTTGGACAAATGAGTCATTTTCACAGGTAAGTTGAATCAAAAATTGGTTCAGTAACAGGAAACAAAGGGCATGTTTCTTGCAAATGGTAAATTGTTTCCAGTCTAACTTAGATTTGCTGTTTATATATAAATGATTTAGACTCAAATGATTGGGAAATCTGCAGAAACACAAAAATTGGCTGGATAGTTGAAAAAAAATGGCTGTTGACTATAAGGAGATATCAATGGTTGGTTGGAAACTAAAGGAAATTCATTTCAGAGAAGTAGTAAGCTATGCATTTGGGGAGGACAAACAAAGCAGAAGAATACACAATAAACATGGGTGGCATTAGAACAAGAAAAGGAAATGAGACAAAATAAGAAATTGCTGGAAAAACTCAGCAGTCAGACAGTATCTGTGGAGAGACACCAGAGTGAACATTTCAGGTCTGGTGACCCTTCTTTGTAACTGTTCTGCTCAGAACAACTCTTCAGCTGTTTTTGGTGCAAAGATGCTGCCTGAGCTGCTGAGTTCTTCCAGCAATTTCTGATTTCCAGTTTCTGCAGTTTTTTGTTTTGTTTTAATCTTGGAGTGCATGTCCACAGGTCGATGAAAGTGACAGGACAGATAGATAATGTCAGAAAGGAGGCAGATAGATGCTTTCCTTCATTGGGAACGATATTGAATACAATAATAGGGATATAATTATGTAACTACATAATTATGATAGGCAACTAAAACATTAGTTAAGCCATAGATGATGTTTTATGAATGGTAGAAAGATTAGGGTGGACACAAGAAAAATCAAACATGTCTGAAATTTACTGCTTGGCTTGTAATTAAGATAGAAGCCGTCAACACATTTGAAAGGAACGTGGATCTACATCTAAAGTGCCACAAGCTGAAAGATTTTAGACCAAGTGAGATTAGAATGGGCAGCTAGTTTGTTCAATTGGTGCAGAAGGGCTGAATGGCTTCTTTCTGTGTTGTAACTTTTGTATGATTCAATGGAGTTGATGTGGTAAATTGGCACTGGGGTATACAATCAGCCATGGTCTAACTGGTTGGAGGAAGAAAGAAAATAGGAAAATAGGGAAAACAGATGTGACTGGGGAAGCTATTGAGTGAAGTCCCAAAAGGCCACTGCTTGAGCCCATTCTATTTCAAATATATATGCATGGCCTGGATATGAAAGTAATGCTATTCTAGATTTGCAGATAACAAAGCAGTGAAGACAAAAAGGGAAAGAGTGATATGCAATTCAGCAAGAGTAAAGGAGCTGAATATAATTCAAGTGGAGAAAGGCTGCAGAACAGAGATTTGGGAGTCCTTGTCCACAAATCTCAAAACTCTAGCATCCAGGTTCAGCAGATAATAGGGAAGATGAATTGAATGCTGGCCTTTATTTCAAAGGGTAATAAGAGCAGGGAGGTTTTGCTAAAACTTTGCAAAGCACTAGTCAGACCACAGCTGGAATGATGTGAGCAGTTTTGGGCCCTTAGCGAATGAAAGATATACTGGCATTGGAGACACTCCAAAGAGGATTCACTTGGCAGACACCAGGTACAGAGGAACTATCCTACGAGGAGAGGTTGAGAATGATAGGCAACTTTATTGAAACATACAGATTTGTTAAGGCACAGGTTAGATATGGATTCTAGGACCAGAGTGCTTAATTCTCAGAATAAATAAAACAAATGAGGATTTTCTTTTCTTTCAGAGGTAGTGAATTAGTGCAATTCTTCGTGGCAGAGAGCTGTTAAGGCTGGGTTATTTCGTACATTAAAGGCAGAGAGAGCGATTTTTAATTAGTAAGCGATTCAAGAGTTCTAGGGAATTGCAGGGAAGTGGACTTGAGAATGAATGGATCAGCCATGATCTCTTAAATGGCACAGCCAACTCCATGGGCTGAATAACCTACTCTACTCCGAGGTCGTAGTATCCCAGTTAGATTTTTATTTAAAGTGTAGGTTAAACATTTGCAAAATCATTATATCTGTAACAATCTTGACTAATTTAAGATTGGCCTCAAGTGATGTATTCATTACATAGTGCCTTAAACTCTGACATTGCACAAATAGTTGGTCTGATATAAGAGTAGGAAACTCTGTTAGTTTTGGATTGATTGATTCAACTTTACACTGGGGCAATAAATGTGTGTGCTGTCTAACAAGTAATGGTACACCTGAACAGACTGATTTATTTTCACCACCACACATTTACATTTCAGGCTGCATGTGTAGGAAGCAAATGTAAACCCATACCACTAAATGTAGATTAACTGATTTGTTATTTCATGGTTTATTGGCTCTTGATAACTACTTTGTCAGCAAATCTAACCACCTTACCATGCTTAGAATAATCAAGACAAAACTGGTAGCATATTCACCAAAAACAGTGACTGCAAACCAACTCAAAAGTTTAAATGCTTTTGAATGGCCTGACAACTATGATCGGGTACTGTACAAAGGAGAGTTCTTTCTCTGTATCTATCAATGAAGAATGTTTACCATATAGGGTCAAGATGACCTACCTATCCAGTAAGAGTAAATAAATAAAGATACTTTCTAATCTCATAGTTTAATTACAATTATGTTTAGAAATGGTTGTTAGTGTTTATAATTAATACCTTTACATAGCAGGCACAACAAATTTAATGGCTCTAATCACAAATAAGTAAACTAAGTGTGACATAATAGGTGGGTTCACAGGCAGGTGGATGGAGCAACAGAGGTCAGGGGAAGTCAGGCCAGGATGCTATTTCAGGTAGTCAGGGTTAGTCGGTTGTGGGAGGGAATAATTGGGGCGTGTGGTATTGGTTAGGGAATTGGTTTGAAAAGTGACTGGTGTTTTCAGTGGAACAGTTTTGTGGTTGAAGCCTGTAGCCTGATGGCAGTCAGAACATCAGAATGATAAGTGGGAGATCAGTGTGAATTTAGGGTTACCAGTTTTGGAGTTACCAGGAGTTATTGGTTTTTTAAAAATAGAATTTCCTGAGAAACTATCCAGAAAAGTCTCAACAGGCCTGTCCCAAATCCCTGACTTGGGCTCAGAGAATTTTGTGGAGGGTCAGAGAGTGCAAGGGACTTTCCCAACATGTTCTAACTTCCTGAGCAATTTGCACACAGGTCACCACATCAGTACTTCCATAGGGCACTGACTTGTATCTCTGGTCCCATAACCAGTCTCCAAGAATCTGCAGACTAGAAAGTTTGAGCTGATATTTTGGAGGATAATCTTTCAACTAATCAACTCCTCTAGCTACCTCTGCAGACAAACTTCAAAACTGATCATAAGCTTAAAATCACAATATACTATGTCAAAATTTTGTATCGCCATGTGAAAATAAACTGGCTTTAATATAATCTATTGTTCATGGATATAGTAAGATCACCAGTAACTTTTCTGCATCTGTTTTAATGAGTTCACCAAATGGTAGGGCTGCGTAAAACTAAAACCAAGTTACAAGAAGAGAAACAAAGTGTAAACAAAATAATTTAACAGAAAATGCAAAACATAAAGATTTGGAAAGTAAGTCAATGGGACATTTATTTCATTGTTTTGTGAATCAACTAATTAGAATAAAATTACAACAAAAATCTTCCCGTTTCTAAAACTGGAAAGTAAATAGTACATAATCAAATGATTTATAAAACCAAATGTCTACATGTTAAATATACAATTTCTGAAATATATTAACCTTCTCAGAGGAAAAGAACCATCAAATAACCACTGATCACAGACAACACTATCAGAACACAGGAAGAGGCATTTTCAGTTGTAACTATAAAATTTAAATTGAGTTTGTAAAAATAATCAAAAATTTCATCAGTAATTCAAACATTTTTCATTATTAATCTTCCAACCATAAAGAGTTTTAAAAACCAACAGAATAGTTGAACAGTCAGTAATGACTCTAAAACAAATAAATTTGAGTTACATTGTATAAGGGATATGATTGCATAACAATATAGAGTACTGGAGTACCAACTGACATTGAAAAGCATATGTGATGTTTCACACTACTAAGTTGTCGATCTAAGTACAGAAATCAGTACCTTTGGGATGTTAATTAAAATATTATGCTATGCAGCAACAGCTTGCATCGTTTCTGACAAGAATCACCACAACTTGCATAAAAGGGATATGAACTTGTGAATTGTAGATAATCTGAGTCAGTGTTAGCAAGGTTGTATTTTGAGAGATTGATGGGGATCTCACCTACCAGTGGGAGAAAAAAAACAGTGGGAATCCCCTCTCAGTTCCATGATGGAAATCCAACAAAATCAATTGTCTTTTAGACAGTTAAGTGGCCACCTTTCCGCCCACCACAATTGAGGTGCTTGATGGTAAATGTCTTGCCCACTGAGAGTTACTGGTCAATCAGAGGACAGGATACTGGTCACTGGTTGGAATTTTGGCAAGAGCAGGGGTTTAAATTTCACTGATGTATTCACACACCAAGGCAATAATTGGTACCACAACCCAAGCAGAGAGCCTAAACACAAGCAATCTCTTAGGAGGGCACTGGCAAACCCAACAATGTTAACACACGAGGATATGGATGCATAGATACATCTGAATAGGGATCCAAAAGATGACGGATGCACTAACTCTGTGGAATTTTTATCAAGTGTTGTGCAGGTTTCAAGAGGAAATTGTTTTCAAACATGAAGCTTGAAATTTCAGTTACATCAATATCAAGTGACTTTGGGCCACATTCTTGGATGTAAATAAATCTACTGAAGTGCATTATTTGACAAAAATCTAGAAAACCTACGCAAGATAGATTTTTTTGAGAGGTGGTAAAAGTAGGTAAATAAGTAGAGAACTTGGAATATCTTTGAAGTGGCAATCAATGAAGTATTGATGTTTCAGTGTTAATGCACTGTAAATTTCCTCAAAAGAACTGATGCAATGTCATTCTTATTCCACAGTTATAGAAAGTTTTGTGCAATGCAACAAACTAAAGGCAGATATACACCACACAATTATGATATTCCTATAACAATACAGGTGCCTTTCTGCAGTGTGCAAAACTACATTGATCAAGTTTAGTTGGCTGCTTGTTCTTATTCACACCAGAAGAAACTATCGGTTTAAATGACCTTGGGTAATGCTGCCGAACTGGTCACTAATTGTACCTGACCTGGAGCTAGATCTTACCTTTCCTTTTTTTTTCTACAAGCCCTATTAATATTTGATAACTTTCCTTTAGGAGTCGCTGTCTTAGGTCTCACTGTACAAGTGCAGCCTTTGTGCTTTTGTTGAATGCCAAATACTTTGTTACACTTATTCTGGGAAGCTGCTCTCATTTCAGCCAGTTGTTCTTCTTTCTGGATTTCCCACTCTTCATCTGTGTCATCTAATACAATACCTGTCGTTTCAGCGACTCTCCTGTAATTGGAGCATTCTTGCTCAGCTCTGCAAATAAACAGAAATTAGTTTATGCGCTATAACACATTTCAGAAATACAAATGCTCTCAGTTTTTCTAATTTTACAATTTATTTCAAAAATTGTTACTCTCAAGTTTAATTATGTTCACCATTTAAGTATTGTTTAAAAATCTTGGCCTCAAAATTTGACTTCCTTGTACTTTTTTTTAAGTCAAATCCCACCCTTGCCATCCCCACCCCAACCCCCACCTGTCTTGCTCCACTCCCAGTTACTACCAGTATAAATTCCAAGGTCCATATTCATACTAAATTTAGCTTATGTCATTAACGTGATTGGGAAATTTGATCACTGGATTCATATAGGTTAATCAAAATGTTTTATAAAATGTTTCCCAATCTTTCATCATTATCTATTTGAGTTCAAGAACGGTGTAATAACCATTATTACAGAAATAACAAACTATCGACAATATTTAAGTGCCACCACTTACACTTCAAGGAATTTAACACAGTCTTTCTGCCCATATATATCTGCAATTCTTTTAGGGGTGTCCCCATAGAGATCTGCTTTGTCAATAGGAGCGTGTAGAGAATGCAGCATTCGAAGGACGGATAATTTTCCAGATTCTGCAGCAAAATGAGCCGCAGTCCATCCAGTCTCAGTTCTTAAGCAAGATCGAGATCCATTTGTGATAAGAAGTTTAACCATGTCTGGTTTTCCTGTCAGTGAAACAAAATAAGGTAGTCACATTAAAGGTTAAACATGATTTACATAAAACTTAGTTAAATTCTTCAATCACATGCACAGCTCTGTTTGAAACTTTACAACTGAAAAAATAGCTCCATTTAATTGAATTGATCTGGGCAATTTAAGTTTTGACTATCCTTTCAGGTTCCTGGCAAAAATCATTCTTTGGAATATCAATAGATTCCTGCATTTTTTTTCCTTATTTAAAACGGCCATCTCTATTAAGTGTTTGCCCTTTTTTGCACAAACTGGGATAACTCTCCATGGGACTTATTCAAAATACTTTTAAATTAATAAGTTGGTAAGAATGACCAAAATGCTGGATTTTTGTGTGACCCTAAAAAATCATTTCAGGTACAGAAACAATTTGGCAAGTACACATGAATCAAAAGCAGAAGTGGAGAAACAAGGAAGGTGGTTAGAAAAAGATAGATCACATCCAACCTCCAAAATAGAAAAATACAGAGATCAAAAAATATGTGTCAAGAGGATAGCTTAGTGGCTAACTTTGTTACTACAATAATGTTATTTACATATTTTCTGATCAACCTGTTCAGAGATGTTATTACACCCCTCTGGAGCAGGTAGGACTTGAATGGGCTTCCTGACCCAGAGGTAAGAACATTACCATCGCACCACATCTCTTAGCCTACAACAAATTTGTAACTTTAGTTGAAGTTGCAAGCAAGACATCTGACCCCTAAAAAAATTAAAGCCACACCATTAACAGCACATACTAATTTTGTTTCAGTTTTATCTTAAACAATAGCCTGGATGTTGGACTTTATTCAAAAGGAGTGAAGACTTCATGTAGGAAAGCCATGCTACAACTTTACAGGGCACTGGCGAAGCCATATACAGAGTATTGTGTTCAATGTAAGGAGGAGTATACTTGCAGAGAGAAGGTTCACTAGGGGGATTCCTGGGCTGAGATTAGAAAAATGAACTTTTGAAACATAAGATTTTGAGGAGGCTTGAAGAATAAATGCAGAAAGGATGTTTCAACCTGTGGGGAAATATAGAATAGTTTAACCATAAAAGTTGAAGATAATGACAATAACTAATCTTAGGAATTCTCTTGGAGAGCAATGGATGTTGGGTCATTGAATATATTCAAGATTGAGTTTGACATCACATCCTCCAACCTTGAAATTAGAAAAATATAGAGATAGAAAAATACGCGTCTAGAGGATCAGCCGAGTGGCTAACTTTGCTAACACAATAATGGTATTTATATATTTTCTTTAACTTACAGGAAATCATGGGGTGGGGGTGACTGACAGGAAAATGGAAGCACTTTCAAGACAATTAAGGCCACAGTTAGATCCAACATAAAATTTATTAAATGGTGGAACAGTCTTGACAGACTGAATGGCCTACCCCTGCTCGTACTTTTTATGTCACCAGATTATAGTCCAACAGGTTTATTTGAAATCACAAGCTTTTGGAGTGCTGCTCCTTCATTAGTTAAAGTGAAGAAAAACACGGAGGCACAGAATTTATAGACAGATTGACCAAAGGACTGTACAAATGGTACGAGTGATGGGTCAACAAACTGACTTTCCAGGTGATCAAAAATGTCAGACAGTGTGAGTAAAGTGTCACCAGCTGAACAGCAAGTGATGTGATGACCGATGATCCAATTAATTGAAACAGAGGTAATTACAAAAAATAAAAAATGGTGCTAGAAACAAACTAAATGGCTGGAATAATATGATAGGTATAAGAGTTGCATGCCGAGGATCTAATCAAAGTAATAAACAACCAAAAACTGTACAAACTAATTAAAGTAGAGAGATCATGACAAGTTACCAAGGTAATCATGTCAAAACAGGACAGGTAAGGAAGATTTTACAAATACAGAACAGTATGTTGGGGTTACATGTAGTGTCACAACTCACAACATTTGTACATTCATTTGATTTCTTTGCCTGTGTGCTTTTCTTCACTTCAGCTGAAAATTTCAAATAAACCTGTTGGACTATAACCTGGTATTTTGTGACTTCTGACACCAACACCAACGCCTCCACATCGTGCCTTTTTTTTAATGATTTTGGGATCTAATGAACTATCAGCATCCACTGTCATTATCCCTAATGTGAAAATGACTACAAATTCAATATATTGGATCTTCACAAATTAGAGAGGAGATCCTTGTACAATGTTAAAACATTAAATTGGAGTATCTCTCTGGACATTAATGTAATATTAAAGGGTTAAACTGCACCGAGTGAACATTCTGGAAGTGGGTGGAGATGCAGGAATGCGGATGACTCCCACCCCATTTAGACAGTCACTTGTTACTACTCCCCCTACTATTATCAAATTAAATTATCGTTCAATTTCTTCCATTCAGAAGTACTTTCACAGCCATCCTCCGAAGCTAGGTGACAAGTGCAGTGTGAGGTGAGGTCGGACCCTGGCAGCGCCGTCCCGTCCCGTCCCGTCCCCTCCCCCCGCCGGGGCTGGGTGCCCTGACCTTGCACCGCCGCCCAGTGCAGCGCCGTCCTCTGGCTCCAGTGAGGGTCCTTGCCGTTGGGGTCGCACGTGCCGCTGCGCAGAATCTCCTCCACCAGCTCCGTGTTACCGGCCGCTGCCGCCGCGTGCAACTCGCTCATCGCCGCGTCTCCCTGGCAACCGGCCTGGTGCGCGCGCGCGGCTCCACGCCCCGTCCGAGCCGGCGCACTGCGCACGCGCAGGGGCTGGAGCTGGAGCCGACTTCGTCTGAGTCCTGTAAGAGAGGTTCAGTGGTTCCAATGGAGTCTGTTTGAAGGCAAGTGCTTCCCCTCAATACCATCCCCTCCCCTTGTTCTGCACAAGTCACTTGGCCCGTTTATTCATATTAACTTTTCGACAGCTGCAAGTTAGCCTCTTGTCTGTAGTTCAATCTGTATGGCCCTCCCTCCACTGGGGAGACACAACACAGACAGGGTTAAAAATCACACAACACCAGGTTATAGTCCAACAGGTTTATTTGGAAGCACTAACTTTCGGAGCGACGCTCCTTCATCAGGTGGTTGTGGAGTATAAGATCATAAGACATAGAATTTATAGCAAAAGCTTACAGTGTGATGTAACTGAAATTATATATTGAAAAAGACCTGGATTGTTTGTTAAGTCTCTCATCTTTTAGAATGACCATGTTGGTTTCAGTTCTTTCATATGTAAATCCCAGAACTTTTTTGAAGTTACATTTTCAAGTGAACTTTAACAATAGGTGCCATGTTGGCCCAGATAATGCATCGAAGGTGTATGGTGCCATGTGTGAGGCTGTCTGTGCCCCAATGTTCAGACTGATTCTAATCTAAAAAAGGGATTTATAGAATCTTACATGGATTCGTACAGTTTTTTGAGCAAACACAAATGTAATCCTGAAATTACAAATTCATCCCACAAATTTATATGTGTGTGTATGGGGGTGGGTGTGAGTGTCTGTGAGAGAATGTGTGTGAGTGTAAAGGGGTATAAGTCTGTGAGAGGGTGCATGAGTGTGTGGGACTCATCACCTGCCAGTTCTGACGTGCCACAGCGAGAAATCGTAATGACCGCCTCAGGAGACAGACACGAGCTGCAACCAACAGGGTACCCTTTGTTGTCCAGTACTTCAGAGGAACTGAAAAGCTATGGCATGTTCTTTGCAGCCTGCAACACATTGTTATGGGGAAAATCATCAATCTCGGAGTCAGAGTTAGGGTTCAGAAACAGTTTATTGTACAAGGAAACACCGGAGCTCCGGGGAGAGAAAGACACTGACAGCATAGTGGTCAGCTGCGATTCTTCTCTCGACCCAGAGCATATGTCAAGATACTTTTATACATCTTGTGATGCGAAAGGTCAGTGATGAGATTATTGCCTTTTTAGCATGATTTATTTATATTAATCATTGCAGAATCGTTGATAGTTTCGATATAGTTCCAGCACAGCCTCTGTTAATTTCAGAGCGGTGTTTTGTTAGTTTCAATGCAGACATTTGTCAGTTTCAATATCTGTGTGGAAGTCCATTGTTGCAGTAGTGGGCACTAATCACTCTTCCTGAGAAGGATGATTACTGAAGGATGATTAGCAATTCGTATTGAGTCTGTATCAAGCTGTTAGCATTTCTATCAAAGGTGGAAATGTGTTGCTGGAAAAGCGCAGCAGACCAGGCAGCATCTAGGGAACAGGAGAATCGACGTTTCGGGCATTAGCCCTTCTTCAGGAATGAGGAAAGTTGGTCCAGCAGGCTAAGATAAAAGATAGGGAGGAGGGACTTGGGGGAGGGGCGTCGGAAATGTGATAGGTGGAAAGAGGTCAAGGTGAGGGTGATAGGTCAGACTGGGGTGGGGGCGGAGAGGTCGGGAAGAAGATTGCAGGTTAGGAAGGCGGTGCTGAATTTGATGGATTTGACTGAGACAGGCTGGGGGGAGGGGAAATGAGGAAACTGGTGAAATCCGAGTTCATCCCTTGTGGTTGGAGGGTTCCTAGCCGGAAGATGAGGCGTTCTTCCTCCGACCGTCGTTTCGCTGTGGTCTGACGATGGAGGAGTCCAAAGACCTGCATATCCTTGGTGGAGTGGGAGGGGGAATTGAAATGTTGAGCTACAGGGTGGTTGGGTTGGTTGGTCCGGGTGTCCCAGAGGTGTTCTCTGAAACGCTCCGCAAGTAGGCGGCCTGTCTCCCCAATATAGAGGAGGCCACATCGGGTGCAAAGGATGCAATAGATGATGCGTGTGGAGGTACTGGTGAATCTGTGGCGGATATGGAAGTTTCCTTTGGGGCCTTGGAGGGAGGTGAGGGGGGAGGTGTGGGCGCAAGTCTTGCACCTCCTGCGGTTGCAGGGGAAGGTGCCGGGAGTGGAGGTTGGGTTGGTGGGAGGTGTGGATCTGACGAGGGAGTCACGGGGGGAGTGGTCTTTACGGAATGCTGATAGGGGAGGGGAGGGAAATATATCCTTGGTGGTGGGGTCCGTTTGGAGGTGGCGGAAATGGCGGCGGATGATGTGCTGTACATGGAGGTTAGTGGGGTGGTAGGTGAGGACCAGTGGGGTTCTGACCTGGTGGCGGTTGGAGGGGCGGGGTTCAAGGGCGGACGATCGGGAAGTGGAAGAGATGCGGTGGAGGGCATCGTCGACCACGTCGGGGGGGAAATTGTGGTCCTTAAAGAAGGAGGCCATCTGGGATGTGCGTTTTTGGAACTGGTCCTCCTGGGAGCAGATGCGGCGGAGTCGAAGGAATTGGGAGAATGGGATGGCGTTTTTACAGGGGGCAGGATGGGAGGAGGTGTAGTCCAGGTAGCTGTGGGAGTCGGTTGGTTTGTAGTAGATGTCCGTGTTGATTTGGTCGCCTGAGATAGAAATAGAAAGGTCGAGGAAGGGGAGGGAGGAATCTGAGACTGTCCAGGTGAATTTGAGGTCGGGGTGGAAGGTGTTGGTGAAGTGGATGAACTGTTCAACCTCCTCGTGGGAGCACGAGGCGGCGCCGATACAGTCATCGATGTAGCGGAGGAAAAGGTGGGGGGTGGGGCCAGTGTAGTTGCGGAAGATGGATTGTTCCACATATCCTACGAAGAGGCAGGCATAGCTGGGGCCCATGCGGGTGCCCATGGCTACTCCTTTCATTTGGAGGAAGTGGGAGGATTGGAAAGAGAAGTTGTTCAGGGTGAGGACCAGTTCAGTCAGTCGAAGGAGGGTGTCTGTGGAAGGGTACTGGTCGGTACGGCGGGAAAGAAAGAAGCGGAGGGCTTTGAGTCCTTCGTGATGGGGGATGATTCTCCTGTTCCCTAGATGCTGCCTGACCTGCTGCGCTTTTCCAGCAACACATTTCCATCTCTGATCTCCAGCATCTGCAGACCTCACTTTCTCCTCAAAGATTTCTATCAAAGGTGTTGGCTGGACCCAGACACTTCGGTGGACAGTGTAGGTTACTCATGTATTCTCTTACCCCACCCGTCTTAAACTAATCAACTGAGTTGTGAGTGCATTGTGTTGGCATTCTGGTGGCCCAAGGCAGTGTCTGTGTTTGCTCTGCTGTCTCTCTCCATATTGTGGTCTGGCAGCTATCTTATGTGTCAAGTGGCCAACTGATGGCTCAGCGGCCGTCTTGTGTGTCCGTGTGCCTATTGTCCCCCTGCCCCGTGCCATCTCCCACTTCACTCCCCCCTTTGTGGTCAAGGAGGTGACTTTGGAGATCTCCTGCAGACCATAGAGGTAGGTCATCTCTAGGCCTTCCTGCTCCTGAGGGGTATCATGGAGTGCCAATTTCATTGGGGGCTATTCCTTGGTAACACTCACTGTAGTACAGTTCTCGTCAGTAGTGCCTTACAGAAGAGCTTTAAACACCCAAGGCCCACACAATACCAGCATGAATGCAATGAGGAGAACTATCCCGTGTGCCAAATAGGGTCTTTAAGATTTACCTATCAACCAATTTAACCAGCTGTCTGTAATTGTGGATCCCTGTCGAAAATTATCTCACTGGTCTCAGATATTCTCAATAGCTTCTGTAATGTTATAAGAGGCATCAATAACGTGGGTGATACAATTGTCACCAATAATTGTACAAACTTCCCCCTTGCTGTGCTAATTAATAATCCACCGTGTAACATGTCTGCAGTGTGTAGAGTCTGAGTTCAGCCAGCTCTGTATTAATTGCCACCAGAGCTTTTGAGGTACTATTGCCTAAAATAGTCAGGCCACATACAAGATAATTTTGGTTTTTAGCGCTGACAACGCCTGCTGCGCACACCCCCCAAAGATAGAGATCCCAGGAATCCATATCCCACTGATGACACCAAAGTGGTGGGGACCTGTCAGTCAGCACAGAACTCCTGACTAATGGAGCAGGTCACTATCCTTCTCTGAACATTCTGTAAGGGTGCAATTGTCCCTACTGCAAACAGGTTTGGGAGGTCTGGGGTGTCTGTCGTGTAAGTCCCCTTAAATAGGAAAACAAATCCCTTCGGTGCTCAGTAACATACATTGTCCTGTCCTTCTGTCTGTCTATCCACCCACGTTGTCCCTGATCCCCTGGCTGGCCCCGTGAGCCTGTGAGTATCGAATGGGATGTCCATGTGGCAGAGCTGACATGGGTGCCATTGGCCATTGCACTGACCACATACGAGTTGTCTGCCCGCGGTCACATTCAAGCATGCTTGCTCATTGCAAGTGCAGGTAAACTGTCCCCTGGTGACTCTACAGCTCTGATAAATGCATTGAGTCTGGACGCAATGAGTCGTTATTGGCAACCAGAACATAAATGCATCCCCATCCCTGTCCTGTGAAACAGAGTGGGTAATTACCGGGTTTTAGATGGATCTTCCCTTCCCTAGGCTGGGGGGCCCAGCCCCATGGGCCGGTGGTTCAATCCAGCTGCACCCATCTACCTGGACCCCCCCACTTGTATTTCCCTATCTGCCGTTTATACACTGCTCCTGAGGTGTCCACCGTATACAGGTTGCAATTGGTCCACACCGGGGAGGCCACAAATAGGGATTCAACTGATCGCGCCAACGAATAGCAGACAGTTCGGTTCCCATGTAAGCTTAGGTGGGCTTTACAGAAGAGGTTATCCTCAAATCCTGACATGCTCCCGACAGACGTGACACCTAAACACAGTGAAATACATACAGATATATACATTTTGCAGTTAAAATAAAGTTGTCAGTCAAAGTCTTTGCTTGTGTCAGGAGGTGCAGTCATGCTTCTATGTGGTTTGTTCTGTTGTGTTTTCAGTACTCCCCCCTGGATGACTGTCTTGTCCGCCATTCCTGTTTGCACCTGGGGAATGGTCAGTGACATTAGTTTGGTCACAGGAATCTTTAAACAGTTTGAGTTGGGTCCAGTGCTTCCATGTGCCTTTTCCTTTAATATTTATGCAGGCCCGGGTATCCCCATTTATTACCACGTCGTATGGTCCATTCTATTTTGGGGCAAAGCCTGGTTTGTCAGGCAATGCTTGCATTAGGATGCAGCTTCCTGCTGCTGGGACCTCAGGAAAGATTTTGAGTTCCCCTGCCTTGTCCTTTTTGTCTTGTTTATCAATTACAGATTTACGCATCCCTTTCAATTGGGCGCTTAATTCTATCACATACTGTCGAATTTTGTCTTTTAGTGGACCCACATCGGTGCCACCTGTGATTATTGTCTCTGGCAATTGCATTGCTCGCCCAGTCATTAATTCATATGGTGTTGGCCCGGTTGCCTGATTTGTGGTGGCTCTTAATTTCATTAGTATGGCTGGCAGCACCCCAGCCCATGTTCTGCCTGAGGTTTGCATAGCCTTAGCTAAAGTATTTTTAAGTGTTCTGTTCATTCTCTCCACCATCCCTGAGTTCTGGGGATGATGGGGAATGTGAAATTTTTGTCTAATGTCGAGTAATTGGCAGACAGTCTTTGTGACTTTACATGTAAAATGTGTCCCTTGGTCGGAGTCGATCTGGAGGGTATCCCCCACCTAGAAATTACCTCCTCTGTTAATATTCTGGCCACAGTGGTTGCAGTGCAGCTTTTGGTTGGGAATGCTTCTACCACAGAGTGAATTGGTCTATGATGACCAGGTAGTACGTTTTCCCACGGGAGGGTGGTAGTGGCCCTGCAAAACCCACCTGAAGGGTCCCCTAGATCTGGGCTGGTGTCCCATCATAACTCTTATGGGTCTCCCTGGGTTATGTTGTGCACAAACCATGCATCTATGGCAGTACTTGGCCACGTCTCGTCTTTTCCCATTCCCTTCCACCACCACTCTCTCTTTCTACCTGTATGGGAGAGCCCGTTCAAGTAGTTCAAGCAATGTGTTCTGTATACATGCTGGTGCTACCACCTTGTCTGTTTGCCTCAGACACCATCCTCCCCTTTGAATACCCCTGCAGTTTCCATTGTGCTCTTTCTTGCTGCGGGATGTCCTCCTGTAGCTGCTGAATTTGGATAGCGTCTTTCGCTAATTCAATACTGGCTATTACAGTCTCGTCAATGGCTTCTTGCTCTAGGGCTTTCTGAGCTGTTCGGTCTGCTACCTGGTTCCTTTGAATTTTAGCCAATTTGGGTTCTCTTTTGCTGGCTCCTTTTGATGGGCTTTTGTTTTTATTACAGCAGCCTCTTTTGGCTGTTCACTGGCTCGCAATAGTGCCTGAATTTTTAATTGGTGTCTGATAGGGGATCCACCCTCTTCTACTCCATGCCACCATGTAGTCATGGACTGCAGCAAAGGCATATTGACTATATATATATATATATTCACGACTTTAATTAGTTGTACTTGTTGTTGCTGTCAGGATTCCCTGTCTCACTAGTCCTTTCACTGTCTCCACAACTGTTTTTTTCTGCTTCAGGTTTTATTGGGTATTGCTGTTGGGGCTTATTCTCCGGTCCGGGAACCCTTATCCGATCTATGTTGCTTAGACCTGTATCTAACTTTGTTTCTGCCCATGCTCCGGGGACGCAGGCACAGATGGCTCCGAATCCCCCCTTTTCTAGGTTCCAGTCCCTACTGGGGACTGTAGCCACTTTAATAGTTTCAAGGTGAGTTGTAAGTTTCCCAATCTCAGTCTTCCAACCGTCCTGTCTGGGCTTAGATCAATTTCCCTTTTGCACAATTGATTAGAACATTATATTCTTTCATGAGATCATTACCTATTATGGTGCCCCCGTTATTTTGGTATACATAGAATTTCATGGGGATATATAGTTTATTTCTACGAGGGTAGTTTCGCTTAGGTAAGCTGGTGTTTTATCCCCTCCTGCCCCAGTTAAGTGAATCATTTTAATTGTGTGGGGTAAGTGTAAGTTTGTGATAGATATGGCCACTCCTGTGTCTACTAGCATTTCACATTTCCTCCCTCCTATTACTGCGGGCACGGTGGCTCAGTGGTTAGCACTGCTGCCTCACAGCACCAGGGTCCCAGGTTTGATTCCACCCTCAAGGAGAAAGTGAGGACTGCAGATGCTGGAGATCAGAGCTGAAAATGTGTTGCTGGAGAAGGGCTTATGCCCGAAACGTCGATTCTCCTGTTCCTTGGATGCTGCCTGACTTGCTGCGCTTTTCCAGCAACACATTTTCAGCTTTGATTCCAGTTTCGGGCAACATTCTCCCCGTGTCTGCGTGGGTTTTCTCCGGGTGCTCCGGTTTCCTCCCACAATCCAAAGATGTGCAGGTTAATTGAATTGGCCATACTAAATTGCCCATAGTGCGAGGTGCTAGTCAGAAGGAAATGGGTCTGTGTGGGTTACTCTTCGGAGGATCAGTGTGGACTGGTTGGGCCAAAGGGCTTGTTTCCGCACTGTAGGAAATCTAATCTAATCTAATCTAAATTCTCCTTCTCCCTTACCCTCACGAATGAGGGCAGCTGGTTGTCAGCTCTGCTAACCTTGGGACTCCTGTGGTTCCAGTGTTCTGGGTGGTATTTGAGGGTGTCTCATGCTTTTCCCAGCTTCTATGTGTCCTGTTCTTTTGCAGCGGCTGCAGTATTTTACATTGTTTCCAGGTCCATCTCCTGCTCGTGGGACCCTATACTCTCTAGCAAAGTGTCGCTGAGGGCCACAGTTGTGGCAGGATTGTTTCATTTTATTCTCACCTCCATTCCGGTCGGCCGCTTTGTCAGGTCTTGCCTTTATTTCAGGAGCTTTTCACTCAACTGGGCCATCATAATCCTGGGACGTTATTACTCCCATTTTCAGGACGGCTTGGTGGACACTAGAGAGCTCATCTTTAAAAGCTTGGATGAATGCCCGGTCCCCTCCCCCAATCTGGGTTTGCTTGCCCTGAGCATTCCTGATAGACCCTAAATAATCATTCCCCATATTCAGAGGCTCCTTCTCCTTTAACTTGTGTAGTGGTCATAATCTTGCTGCAGTTCTTGGGAGCATTTCCTAGCACCATCTGGATTTCTTCTTTAAAGTTGGTGAAGGGGGCTTGCTGAGCATCGATCTCAGCTGTGAGGGCAAGGGCACGTGTCCACCTTCCTCCCCAAAAGTCTCCGGCTGCTGTGGCATCAGGTCCACCAGCTACCTACCTCCACTTGTCCGCTGGGCAAGCTGCGCAGACCAGCTGGTGTAGTTGGTGCCCTACACTATCTACCTCTTCCCAGAACCAGGTGTTTGCGCTCTGGGGCTATAATTTGCTCAAGGAGGCCATAATTTGCTGCCTCTCCTCTGGGGTGAAGGGTTTATAATTTGCTTTGGGTTGTGATTCTGTCCCTCTTCTGGTAACGGACACTAAGTTATATTCTTGCACAGTTCATCCAACAGAGGGAGCAGTTGGTCCCTGTTGGACGGTTTCGTAGGAGGAATGTGTATCAATTTCTCTCTCCTCTTCTATTCTTTCTAATGTGAATTCTATATCCTTTATCCTGCTCTCCAGCACCTTAACTTGTTCCTGGTCCTTTCTCCACCTACTTGTGGTGGCACTCACTTGTTCAATTAGGCTGGCTAATTGATATACTAACGTTACCCCTATCTTTTTAGTTTTATTCCGTTTCTGTTTATCTATCCAAACTCTCTGTTGTGCTAATGTCTGAGATGGGTGCCAACCACTTTTCTTCATTTGCTCTGTCAACCCTTGTCTGTCTGCCTTGTATTTCTCAATAATGGAACCTGCAGTTTCCCCTTTAAAACTTTGAACTGCCATTTAGCAGATTGTGTACCCCTGGATACCACCAACAGTAAAGTGTTCCTAACCAGTGGGGGTGTCTCTACTCCCTGGCCAATAATACTGTCCCAGCACCGTCTGTACAGCCATAGCAGCCTCCTAGCAAGGTGTGCTCTGTACCGGTGGGACTTCTCTACCCTCCCAGCTACCACTACTAGTCGGTACCTACCGGTCGGCTGGGAATGCCGGCTCAATAGGGTGTGCTCTCTACCAGTGGGACTTCTCTACCCTCCCGGCCACCTTTACTGACCGAACTCCTCCCAACAGGCCCAGAAACCTACCTCTAGCCCAGTGTGCTCTCTACCGGTGGGAATCTTTGCCCTCCCGGCCACCGCCACTATTCAAGCTCAGTCATTCTACTATGGACTGACAGGGTATCACGGTTACTCACAGTGTCCACACTTCCCACCTTGGTAACGTGCGCTCCACTGAGGTTTGGCTCTTGGTCAGAGTGATCACGTCCTCTTCCTCACCACATTGGGAATTACAAGTACAAACAGGACCCAACTTTTAACTTGAACTCTAACTGGACTCTCCGTTGTTCGCAATGTTACCTGACTTTGCCACTTGTGCTTCATAGCTTCTCGTGCCCTTGGCACCTCAATTCCCACTTCAAATCCCAATCTTCATGTGGGGGGCTATCCCTCTTAACAACCAGTGACAGGCACTACCTTGTCCTCTGGCTGTTTCAGCATAACCAGCAGGTTCGTACAATAGTTAGTACAATTAAATACTTATTCTCCACAGACATGCACTTAAAATTGTTAATTCAGTACTGTAGCAAATCCGACATTACAATCAGTATACCAGTCTGACTCTTACCGTTTGCAGGTACAAATTGATTCTTATCCCGGCCCCCAATTGTGGCCTTCAACCAGGGCACCAGTAATAAGAGCCTTCCTCGCTGCATCAATTGTTATGGGGAAAATCACCAGTCTCGGAGTCAGAGTCGGGGTTCAGCAACAGAGTTTATCGTACAAGGAAATACAGGAGATCCGGGAAGAGAAAGACACCAACAGCACAGTGGTCAGCTGCGATTTTTCTCCTGACCCAGAGCATGCGTCAAGATACTTTTATACATCTTGTGATACAATAGGTTAGTGATGTGATTATTGTCTTTGTAACATGATTTGTTTATAGTAATCATTGCAGAATTGATGATAGTTTTGATACACTCATTGTCAGTTCCAGCACAGCCTTTGTTAATTTCAGCGCGATTTGTTGTTAGTTTCAACGCAGACATTGTCAGTTTCAATGTCTGTGTGGAAGTCCATTGTTGCAGTAATGGGCGCTATTCGCTCTTCCTGAGAAGGATGATTACTGCAGCCCTGGCTATTAGCACTTTGTATTGAGTCCATATCAAGCTGTTAACATTTCTATCAAAGGTGTTGGCTGGCCCCAGACACTTCGGCGGGCAGTGTAGGTTACTCACGTGTATTCTCTCCCCCACCCACCTTAAACTAATCAACTAGGTTGTGAGTGCATTGTGTTAGCATTCTGGTGGCCCCATGCAGCGTCAATGTTTGCTCTGCTGTCTCTCTCCATATTGTGGTCTGGTGGCCATCTTATGTGTCAAGTGGGCAACTGATGGCTCAGCGGCCATCTAGTGTCACCCTGCACCGTGCCATCTCCTACTTCAACATTATCAATGAGGATGAGCACCTCTCCAATACCTTCCCCACGCCTTCACTTCTTGCCTTTAAACCAACGCCAAACCTCAAACAGATCATTGTTTGCAACAAACTGCCCGGCTTTCAGGACAACACCATACAGTCTTGTCATGGTAGACACTGCAAGACATATCAGAGCATTGACATGGATACCATTACATGTGGGGATGCCTCCCACCATGTACGTGGCAAGTATTCATGCAACTCGGCCAACATTGTCTATCTCATAAGCTGCAGCCAAGGATGCCCTGAGGCATGGTACATTGGCGAGACAGCGTAGAGGCAATGGATGAATGGACACTGCGCAACAATCACCAGACAAGTGTTCTCTGTTTTCTCTCTCTCTCTCTCTCCCTCCCTCCTTTACACACACACACACAGACACACACACTCTCATGCATGCTCATACCACCCTACCCCTCCCCCGAGATTACGTTATTTTGCTCAAGAACTGCATGAATCCATGTAAGGTTCTGTAAATCCTTTTTGTTGAAATAGAATCAGTCAGAACATTGGGGCACAGACAACCTCAGGCCTTCAATGCATTATTTGAGGTGACATGGTACCTATTGCTAAAGTTCACTTGAGAATGTAACTGTAAGAAAGTTCTGGGATTTACATTTGAAAGAACTGAAACCAACATAGTCATTCTAAAAGATGAGAGACTTCACAAACAATCCAGGTCTTTTTCAATATATAATTTCAGTTGCATCACACTGTAAACTTTTGCTATAAATTCTGTGTCTTACGATCTTACACTCCACAACCACCTGATGAAGGAGCAGCGCTCCGAAAGCTAGTGCTTCCAAATAAACCTGTTGGACTATAACCTGGTATTGTGATTTTTGACTTTTTGTGACCCCTTTTAGCCCTTCTCATTCCTTGTTTAAGTTCTTTCTTACTTTCCTTATTTACTTAAAGAGCTTCATCAGTTCCCATCCTCTTTATACCTTATGTATGCTTCCTTTTTTTTCTGACCAACATCATAACATCCCTGATCATCCAAGGTTCATGTAACTTGCCATACCTATCCTTCATTCTCGCAGGAATGTGCTGCTCCTGAACGCTTATCAACTGCAGTTTGAAATACTCCCACATATCTGATGTAGATTTATCCTCAAATAGCTGCCTCCAAACAGCATTCTGCAGTTTCTGCCTAATATTGTTGTAGCTTGCTTTCCCCCAATTTAACACCTTCACCCGAGGACTGCTGTTATCTCTATCCATGAGTATCTTAATGGTATTATGGTCACTACTCCTCACTGAAACTTCATTCACCTGACCAGGCTCATTTCCTAAAACCAGGTCCAGTATAACCCCTTCCCTGGCTGGACTGTTTACATATTCAAGAAACCTTCCAAAATGGTCCTTACAAATTCGGCCCCCTCCAAGCCCCTATCACGTAGTGAGTCCCAGTCAATTTGAGGAAGTTAATATTACCCATCACAACTACCCTGCTGTTTTTACGTCTTTCCAAAATCTGTCCACATACTCTTTCCTCTTTCTCCCATTAGCTGTTGGGAGGCCTGTAGTATACTCCCAGCATTGTGATTTCTTCTTTCCTATTCCTGAGTTCTACTCATATTGCCATGCTGCATGAGTCCTCTGGTGTATCCTGCCTCAGTAAAGCTGTGAGATACTCCTTTACCTGTAATACAACTCCCCCACCCCTTTTACCTCCCTTTCTTTCACAACTGAAATATCTAAATCCTGGGACATTCAACTACCAGTCCTGCTGTCTGTAATCGTAATAGTATCATTGTTCCAAGTACTAACCAAAGCTCTAAGTTCATCTCCCTTGCCTTTTATACTTCTTGCATTGAAACATGCATTTAAGACCATCTCCCCTGTTATAGAGTCAGAGATGTACAGCATGGAAACAGACCCTTCGGTCCAACCCGTCCATGCCAACCAGATATCCCAAATCAATCTAATCCCATCTGCCAGCACCTGGCCCAAATCCCTCCAAACCCTTCCTATTCATATACGCATCTAAATGCCTCTTAAATGTTGCAATTGTACCAGCTTCCACCACTTCGTCTGGCAGCTCATTCCATATCCATTCCACCCTCTGTGTGAAAAGGTTGCCCCGTAGATCTCTCTTATATCTTTCCCCTCTCACCCTAAACCTATGCCCTCTAGTTCTGGACTCCCCGATCCCTGGGAAAACACTTTGCCTATTTACCCTATCCATGCCCCTCATAATTTTGTAAACATCTATGAGGTCACCCCTCAGCTTCCAACACTCCAGGGAAAACAGCAACAGCCTGTTATGGGAGTTCCCCATAGTTCTCCCTGTATTCCGTGAGATCTAACCTTTCTAATCAGTCTCCCATGGGGAACCTTGTCGAACGCCTTACTGAAATCCACATAGATCACATCTACCGCTCTGCCCTCATCAATCCTCTTTGTTACTTCCTCAAAAAATTCAATCAAGTTTGTGAGACATGATTTCCCACGCACAAAGCCATGTTGACTATCCCTAATCAGTCCTTGCCTTTCCAAATACATGTACATCCTGTCCCTCAGGATTCCCTCCAATAACTTGCCCACCACCAACATCAGGCTCACTGGTCTATAGTTCCCTGGCTTGTCCTGACCACCTTTCTTAAACAGTGGCACCAGATTAACCAACCTCCAGTCTTCCGGCACCTCACCTGTGACTATCGATGATACAACTATCTCAGCAAGAGGCCCAGCAATCACTTCTCTAGCTTCCTACAGAGTTCTAGGATACACCGGATCAGGGGTCCTGGGGATTTATTCACCTTTACCTGTTTCAAGACATCCAGCACTTCCTCCTCTGTAATATGGACATTTTGCAAGATGTCACCATCTATTTTCAGTTGTGTTTTCTGCTTGTTCTTGGTAATGTTTGCCTTGGTACCTACCTATCCCTCAATTTCCGCATCTACTACCTTACTCCTCTGGTTCCCTTCCCCTGCCACACAAGTCTAAACCCTTCCCAACCATTCTACCAAGTATCCCCCCAAGGACATCAGTCTTGGTCCTACCGTGGTGTAACCCATCTGGTTTGTACAAGTCCCATCTCCTCCAGAACTGGTTCCAATGCCCCACGAATCTGAAACTTGCCGTTTCAGGTAATGTTCTCAGCTACACATTCATCCTCTATATCCATTTTACGCTGACTAGCTTGTGGCACTGGTAGTAATCCTGAGATAATTACCTTGGAGGTCCTACATTTCAACTTTCTTCCTAGTTCTCTATATTCTGCTTTTCGGATCTCATCCCTTTTTTACCTATATCATTTGAACCAATGTGCACCATGACCACTGACTGTTCACTCTTCACCCCTCCTTTTAGAATGTCCTGCGACCGCTCCAAGACCATAGCATCAGGGAGGCAACATGCCATCCTGGACTCTCGTTTGCGGCCATGAAAATGCCTATCTATTCCCCTTACAATTTAATCCCCTATAACTAGAGCATTTCCATGCCTATCTCTCCTTCTTCTGCAGCAGAGCCAACCATGGTGCCATGAATTTGGCTGTTGCTGTTATCTCTTGAGAGACCATTTCTCTCAGCAGTATCTAAAACAGATACCATGTGATTACCAAAGCCCGTTAGGGAAGGAAATTGTCATCATTACCTGGTCATGTGTACACATGACTCCAAACATACAAAGTCAATAGTGTGGGAGAATCAACATTTCGGGCATAAGCCCTTCCTGATGAAGGGCTTGTGCCTGAAACATCTATTCTCCTGCTCCTCGGATGCTGCCTGACCTGCTGTGCTTTTCCAGCACCCTACTCTCGACTCTGATCTCCAGCATCTGCAGTCCTCACTTTCTCCAAACGTACAAAGGAATGTGGTTGACACTTATTTGGGCAATTAGAGACGCTTAATAAATGTTGGCCCAACCTGTGACACCCACATCTGCTGAAGGAATAAAACAAAAGCTGTAAAATCTTTAAATTGATTTTTGTTAAATCAATTAATGAGCTTGATTGTTTTCTTCTGGACCTAAGTCCATTTCAAAGAATTGAGGTTTGGAAACATTCATCAGATGATTATGGTTGAGTTATGTAAGATAGTAGTCGATACTTAGACTTTGATTTCATCATAACACGATTCCCTAGTATGCTTGACATCATCAATGTATATATTGGGGAATGATTTTTATTATGAGTAAAAAGTGAATCAAAATAAGTTTTTTTAAGTTGAAGAGAATTATTTTATCAATCCACTTACTGGAAAATGTGGGAATTTGTCATGGAATTTAGATATGAAATATGAAAATCGTTTTACTGATCTTTAAACTTTTGACCACCAAGTTACATCATTAAGTTAAAAATCACACAACACCAGTTAATAGTCCAACAGGTTTAATTGAAAGCTAGTGCTTCCACTTAAACCTGTTGGACAATTAACTGGTGTTTTGTGATTTTTAACTTTATACACCCCAGTCCAACACCAGCATCTCCAAATCATTTCTCATTAAACTTTTTGCAGTTTGTTTATAAGTTTTGCTCTTTAACAAACTTAACTGAATTAAAGTGGGTGACATGATCACTTACTGTATCACTGACCCCATCAGTGCGCACACACCTTTGTTTAGAAAACGAAAAGTGACAAAAGCGAGTGACCCTTAAACAATTACAGAGCTTACCACAAACAATGTATAATGCAGTGCTGACCTGCATACAAACCATTGACCTGTATGTAAAAAAGTAGTGTGTACAAATGTATGTGGAAGATAGCACATTGGACCCATGGGAGATTAGCTATTTTTTGTATTTGCTACTGGTAAAGGTCACTCATTCAAATTCCAATTGCATACAGAATTACATTGAATGTAGAACACAGAAACCAGTTCTTCTGTCCAACAGGTCTGTGCACCACATAAAATACATCACATGTGGTAGCAAGTTCCAGATCCTAACCACAGTCTGGATAAATAAACTTGTCTCTCCAATATCTTGTTAAATTGATCAACAATCTCTCACATTGGACTTTTCCTCAGAACAATGTCTTGGGAGATCAAAAGCTGCCTCAGAGTTTATGGATTGCCCTTCACTCCATCCAGAAACATAGGAACAGAAGTAGGTTATTCAGCCCCTTGAGCTGTTCTGCCAATTACAGTAATGAGATCATGGCTGATCTGTAGCCCAACTACATCTACCTGTCTTTGGCCCATACTCCTTAACGCGTTTGCTTAACAAAAAACATCTATCTCAGATTTAAAATTAACAACTGATTTAGATTCAGTTGCTGTTTGCAGAAGGAAGTTCCAAACTTTTATCACCCTTTGTGTGTAGAACTGCTATGTAACATCTCTCCTGAACTAAAACCCTTGCTCAGTCTTAAAGAAAGCTTCATTGTGTAAGTTATTTTTTCCACAACCCGGATAGCATACAAAGTAGAGTTATACACAGGACAGGGACAATTCTATCAATAGTGTTATTGCTAATCACCCTGTACAGATGCACCTCAGCTAGGACACTAACTCCGAGGAAGGGTCTAGGGCACTGCACAGTTTTAAAAGTTTGCAGTTCCAAATAAACCTAAAAATCTCACAACACCAGGTTATAGTCTAACAGGTTTAAGTGGAAGCACTAACTTTCGGAACGACGCTCCTTCATCAGGTGATTGTCCTGATGAAGGAGCGTCGCTCCGAAAGCTAGTGTGCTCCCACTTAAACCTGTTGGACTATAATTTGGTGTTGTGTGATTTTTAACTTTGTACACCCCATTCCAACACTGGCATCTCCGAATCATGCCAAATAAACCTGTTGGACTAGAACCCGGTGTCGTGTGATTTTTAACTTTGTACACCCCACTCCAACACCTCCACATCTTAAATTCCCGTGTTTGGGCTTTATACTTATGGCTCACTCCTTGATTCGTTGTGCTCTTTTGTTCGGCTTCCTGGTCAACGTCACAAGGGCTTATCTGCTCCTTTCGGGTTGACTGGGAAAAGGCATGGCGTTTTGGTTTCAGTCTCAGGGCAGAGTCCCGGGTTGAGCGCCGTGAGCTGGCATTCGGCTGAGCCCAGGGCGATTGGAATAGAGCAGCGTGCCCTCTGAAGTATGAAAGAGTGTGTCAGTTAAAGTCAGTGAGCGGGGGGGATTTAATGAGTCTTTGGAGGATTGGAGGCTGTGTTGACAAGTTCATTGGGAAGCTGTTCATGCCAGCAGCGGGACAGAGCGCCGCACTTAGAGCGGTAAGAAACGTGCGTTGTGGTTCTGAATACATATTTACATGATCATGTCGAGTTGGAGTGCGCGATAAGAAAATGCCCTCGACACAATTACTTCTTTATCTCGAAAACGACATGAAAAGCACAGGAATGACATTTGCCCAGTGCTTTAAGATAGCGAATGAAAAGAATAGGCCAGAGGTGGGAAGTGATTGATTAAAGCAAGCCAGCAGAGTTAATACACGGGGGTGGGAAGCTACCGACTGAGTTTGGGTTCCGAGAGAGAGTGTAGAGAAAAGGATTTCACCAGAGATTCTGCTTCATGTGTTCAGAACCCCCTTCTGGTTGTGATTCAGCAACACAAAGAGCGTAGGCAGCCGAGGCTAATTCTAATATGAGTATTAAGTAGCTGGAATATGGATTTCTAGGCTGAAGGTTATGCTAGCGGCTCTCCCAGCCCCACCACTCCGAGCAATGATTTAAAGAGGAATGTGTTTCCCCTGAGATTTTTATCCGCGACATTTTCAGCTTCCCCCCCTCCCTTATTTACAACCTGGTTTTAAATGTTCAATGAAAATGTGTTAAATTTGTGTAGGTTGCCAAGTGATTAAGTGAGGAGGAGGCGGTGATGACGGCAGCAACAATTGAAACTAGGATTTGTAAAACGAATCGGATAAAATCAGTGAGAACAGGCTTTGTTATTATTGACAGAATTCAACATCGGGTTAGCTCAATAACAAAATGGGCGAGAGGCCCTCTTTGAAGGTTGCCAAAATACGGGAAGGTGAATTTGAAATGTATTGGAAGGTGTCGGTGAACTCAGCAGAATCAACAAAGCAAGCTTGGTTATCTTGCCAAGTTGAAGTAAAAGTCAAAGTCTTGTTCAGTTCCGGCCTTGTTAGATTGCATCTCACATACTCCTCTCAGTTTGAAAACCTAAGTGCTGGAGAGACACAAAAGAGACCCACAAAGCCTGCTGATTTAGTTTTCTGATGTTAGTCAGCGTCAAACATAAGGTTTTTTTTCGGGGCGGGAGGAGGAATCTAAAAGGCAGGTTGAGTGAGTAAAGAGAATAGAAAAACTTAAGTTTAAATAGGGCATTAAAGTGGAACGGGTTTAAACTGATAAGACAAATTTGTAAATTGTGTTGGAACTTGTCAGCCTTGGTTTAGTCGGTAATATTTCCAGTTCTGACTGAGAAGTTAGGTTTAAGTTTCATTCCAAGTTTAACAGATTAGGTTGATATCTTAGTGCTGCGTTTTGGGTGGGTCATTTAAACTGAAGCCCCACCTACCCTACCAACTGGATCGAAGAGAAAATACGAGTACAATTTTTCAAGATCACAAAAACATTTCTCATTTGCTGCTGGAACAAGTGGGATTCTTTGAGGAAAAGTGGAATGCTATGATGGTGGAAGAGTTGGGACATGTCCTACCTTTGAATGGAAGTACTGAACTTTTATTTCTATTTACCTTATTGTTAAGCCTTTTGGTGCATGTGATTTTTA
This sequence comes from Chiloscyllium plagiosum, assembly GCF_037043375.1. Classification (NCBI taxonomy): domain Eukaryota; kingdom Metazoa; phylum Chordata; class Chondrichthyes; order Orectolobiformes; family Hemiscylliidae; genus Chiloscyllium; species Chiloscyllium plagiosum. The sequence goes on along the minus strand of NW_028270141.1, from coordinate 11,914,524 downwards.
GGCATGTGCAAAGTGTGTGTGTGTAAGTACATTTGGTTAGCTGACATTGTGGTGGACTGCCTGCCAATTTGTAATTTATATTTGAGTTGAAAGCTTCCCATACAGTGAGCATTGGTATTCAAAATAGTCTTTCTGAATGAGAATCTGATCAGTGAAAGGAGCAGTTGTCATGTAATCTAACAGAAGAATTAACCTGCCCATCTGACCTTGAAGGTTTTAGTCTTTCTGAAGCTATTGCAAACAAATTGACATAACTGAGCCAAAGATGTTCCTGCTTTTACATGACTGCTTAGAATGTGTAGGCCTGTGACCAGAATGTGCCACAAGGATTGGTGTTGGGTCTGCTGCTTTTTGGCATTTATATAAATGATTTGAATGTGAACATAGGAGGTATAGTTAGTAGATTTGCAGGTGATAGTAAAATTGGTGGTGTAGTTTGTAGCGAAGAAGGTTACTTGATCAGATGGAGTTTAAGTTAGATAAATGTGAGATGCTGCATTTTGGTAGGGCAAATCAGGGCAGGACTTAATGGTAAGGTCCCAGGGAGTGTTGCCGAAGAGACCTTAGTGTGACGATTCATAGTTCGTTGAAAGTTGCACATAGACAGGATAGTGACGTGGTATGCTTGCCTTAATTGTCAGTGCTTTGATTACAGGAGTTGAGGTCATATTGCAGCTATACAGGACATTGGTTAGGCTATTATTGGAATGCTGTGTTCAATTCTAGTCTCACTGCTAGAGCAAAGATGTTGTGAAACTTGACAGGATTTAGAAAAGATTAATGAAGATGTTGCCAGGGTTTGAGGGTATGAGTTATAGGGATAGGCTGGGGCTATTTTCCCTGGAGTGTCAGAGGCTGAGGGGTGACCTTATGAAAAATGCATAAAGTCATAAGGAACATGGATAGGGTGAATAGCTCATGTTTTTTTCCCCCAGGGTAGTGGAGTCCAAAACTAAGGACATAGTTTAAGATGAAAGGATAAAGATGTTAAAAGGGGCAACTTTTAATGCAGAGGGAGGTTCATGTATGGAATAAACTACCAGAGTAAGTGGAGGTTGGTACGGTTATAACATTTTATATGGCATCTGAATGAGTACATGAATAGGAATGGTTTTGTGGGATATGGGCTAAATGCTGGCAAACGGGACTAGATTAATTTAGAATATGCGGTCGACATGGACAAGTTGGACCGTACATTTCTATGACTCTATGTAACTTGATATTTTTTAGCTTCAGTCAATATACAGTACAGAACTACATTAGACATTAAAGTTGTTAATATACTGGTTCCTGCATTCAAACTACACATTAGGAGGCCCTAGTGTCCATTCAGCACTAAATAGATTTGCAAACTTTGGCATAGATAAGATGTAAGATTGCAGGTGTTCACTTTTATCTGTTTGGTTACCCTTGTTATGGTTAGGGGCTTTGTGTTTATTCAACTTCAGTTGTCATCCTACTCTTTTTTTTGTAACATGGGCTAAGGCTCTGAATTGCAATGTTGTTGTTCCAAAGAAAGAAAAAAAGACTTGCGTTCGACAAGTTGTCAAATGGTGTCCCAAAATGATTTACATCCAATTAAGTTTTTTTTTGAAAAAGTGGTATAATCTCTGCAGTAGGAAACACAATTTAGGTACACGATCCTTTATCCGAAATCTGAATTTTTTTCTTGGAGAGGTCCTAGGGAGTGTTGCTGAACAAAGAGACAATGGAGTACAGGTTCATAGCTCCTTGAAAGTAGAGTTGCAGGTAGATAGGATAGTGAAGAAAGCATTTGGTATGTTTTCCATTATTGGTCAGAGTACTGAGTACAGGTGCTGGGAGGTCATGTTGTGGCTGTACAAGACATTGGTTAGGCCACTTTTGGAATATTGCGTGCAATTCTGGTCTCCATCTATTGGAAGAATGCTGTGAAATTTGAAAGGGTTCAGAAAAGATTTACAAGGATGTTGCCAGGGTTGGAGGATTTGAGCTATAGGGAGAGGTTGAATAGACTGGGGCTGTTTTCCCTGGAGCTCAGAGGCTGAGGAGTGATCTTTATAGAGGTTTATAAAATCATAAGGGGCATGGATAGGGTAAATAGACAAGTTTTTTTTTTCCCCCTGGGATGGGGGAGTCCAGAACTAGAGGGCATAGGTTTAAGGTGAGAGAGGAAAGGTATAAAAGAGACCTAAGGGGCAACGTTTTCACGCAGAGGATGGTGTGTGTGTGTGAATTGGGCTGCCAGAGGAAGTGGTGGAGGCTAGTACAATTGCAACATTTAAAAGGCATCTGGGTGGTATGGAAGTGTTTGGAGGGATATGGGCTGGGTGCTGGCAAGTGAGACTAGATTGGGTTGGGATATCTGATCAGCATGGGAAGAAAGTGAGGTCTGCAGATGCTGGAGATCAGAGCTGAAAATGTGTTGCTGGAAAAGCGCAGCAGGTCAGGCAGCATCCAGGGAACAGGAGAATCGACGTTTCGGGCATAAGCCCTTCTTCAGGAAACATGGACTCTGAGTGTGGAAGCGTCATTTTGGCATGAAAATAGGTGACCCAACTCCATACCTACTCAAACCAGTTACTCAGACGTGGCGTGGTGACACAGCCCAGCACTGGCAGACGCCAACTGTGTCTCGGTGCTCGTACTATTCACACGTGGATCTGTTGTTAGGTAATATTTTTTATTTCATTGTGAAAATGTCATTTATTCCAAAATCTGAAAAATTCCAAATTCTGAAAAATAACTGGCCCCATGGAGTTCGGATAAAGGATTGCGTGCCTGTAGCCAGTTTGTGCACAGTATATTTCTATATGATCTGAGAAACAAATTGCTAGCTAACATGTTTTAAGCATTCGTTGAGGGACAAGGATTGGGGTAAGCTCCCTGCTCTTCTTTAGATAGTGTCATTGGATCTTTAATGTCCACATGATATGGCAGGTCAAGTTTTGACTTAGTCTTATTTGAAAGATGAATGTTTATAGATTTTCTAAAAATATATTCGTTGATTTATCTTTTGAGTTTTACCCACACCCATCAAAATGTTTTTAAAAATGAGAGGTATTATTCTTTGAGTAAAAATGGAAAATACTCAAAATACTTTGCAGGTCTGTCAGCATTGTAAATATTTCAGGTCTCTGATTTTTTTTTCATGGCTTTTCTCAGTTGACATGGAAATTATGTTTTTTCTGATCTCTTGATTTGCCTCTGCTAACAGATATTAAATTAATTTTAACTTGACTTAATATCAATAAGTACATTTTAGTAGCTTTAAGGATACGCACTGCTTAAATATTTCTCCACCTTAGCAACAGAATAATAATCCACAGTGAAAGGTTACTTCCATGACCAGATCTGCTGAAGAGACTGATCACCACCAAGAAAATAAAGTTATTCAGTCCCCACTACGCCTGTCTGGATCATAAATTCATCTGGATGGAAAATATATTATTGGAAGTGTTTGGCCTGATCTCTCTTGATCAACTGACTGAAACTGCTGACATTATTAATGATTAACAACTGGTGGAGGCAGTCAAAAAGTTTAATGTGAGATTGGGTCAGTCTCTACTATGAGGGACTCCTTCTGGTAGTGTCCCTACCTCTGGACTAAGAGACACAGGTTCAAGTCCTCCTTACTCCAGAGGTGTATAATAGCACATCTTAACAGGTGAATTAGAAAAGTAGATTTTAAAAATGCTTCAACCTCTACCACAATATTGATTCTTGCATCTGCCTTATTTATTTGCAAATGGAGACTTTGGATGTCGCAGTCAGAAAGTTGCAAAGTATTATTTGATCTTAGATTTATTTAAGAAACTTATTTGCATTTCCAACACTTATCATGACAGTAAGTGCAGGAGTAACCTAAGCACTTGACGTTGCCATCCAATTTTTAATGCTGCTATCATTTTAGAACCGACCTTCTTAAATCAATATTAATCAGTTGCCAATGTAACTTTTGGGGTGCTTCATTGAATTTATATTTATAAAACTCTCATTGGAATAAAGTGTTCACAGCTAAAATTGCTTATTATGTTTGAAATAAAAATGTTAAGAGAAAAATTAGTGAAAGCATCACATCAATGATGCTACAATGAATTTGGGTGCTGCAGACATGAAGTCAGTGCACCCTGGCTCTGATTTTTGAACTGGAACTAAAATAAATATTTTTCAATTTGGATTTTTTTTGAAGTGGAGCTGTAGTGTTTTCTGTCTCTTCTTACTGTAACAAAAAAACTGTAATGAGTAAATGTCCGGTCCCCCTTCCGTAGGGAGTTGAGGTGTCCTAGTTAAGTTAGTTGGCCAGGTGGATGAGCATGTGGGTCAGATTAATAACAGCAGTGGGAATTTTGATAGTCATTTCAACTGAGGTAGAATAGGGATTGGCCACTTATCCTACCTGTATTTAGGGGGTAGGAGGGGGAATAAAGAATACTTTATGGGAGTCAATGAACAATCACTGGAGACAGGTGCACTATTGCAGTTACTGTAATAGTTCCTGATGAATGAAATCATCAAGGATTGATACTGGTAGCACACTAGGCATCAAATCAGGTTTTCCTATAGTAAGTTTTCTAATGGTGTCTACTGTTATTTGGATTTACTCCAACTGCCCTTCAGTTCAAATATTATTGCCTCCTAATTAGCTGAATTTGCAGGTTGATAAGTGAAGTAAGGTAAGCTGGGCATCTGGATCTTTATAAAGAGGGCAATCAATAAACTGTCTCTTTAACCAAGAGATCATTATTGGCTAATTATGGGCGGCACGGTGGCACGTTCTCCCCGTGTCTGCATGGGTTTCCTCCAGGTGCTCCGGTTTCCTCCCACAGTCCAAAAATGTGCAGGTTAGGTGAATTGGCCATGCTAAGTTGCCCGTAGTGTTAGGGGCAGGGGTAAATGTAGGGGAATGGGTCTGGGTGGGTTGCGCTTCGGCGGGTCGGTGTGGACTTGTTGGGCCGAAGGGCCTGTTTCCACACTGTAAGTAATCTAGTAAGTAATCTAATCTAGTAATTTGAAGATTGGAACATAAGCATCTCAAAGACACAGAAACAAATGTAAATTATACTGGGTGAATTTGACCAAAAACAAAACAAGTACAAACATAAAAAGAAACTTTGGATCCAGAGCAAGAGCAAAAAGATTCGGTGAAAATGATTTTTTAAAAACATTTGTAAAATTTCCAAAAATAGTTAATACCTGAAGAAATGAGATACTTGTCATTAATTTTCAGCCTGAGGCTGATTGGCAGTAATTGACTATGATGAAGGGCTTTTGCCCGAAACGTCGATTTTGCCGGTCCTCGGATGCTGCCTGAATTGCTGTGCTCTTCCAGCACCACTAATCCAGTAATTGACTATTATCATTCCTCTTTCTTTTAAAAAAAAGTGCAAATGTTCATAATAATCTGACTATTTTTTCCAGCAGGTTTAACATCTATCTGTTGTGCAACTGAGATTGTGTAAATCCAAACTACTTGAGTCAATGCGTAACACTGGTGTGAGATAAAAAGCAAAGTTTTTTTTCAGCTCAGTTTGAACAACAAATTTTGACCATTGGCGTTTGTTCCTCGCCTAAAGTTGTGATACAGATTATGCAGGAGCAGCATTGTTCATTTGACTGAATGTACAAATTAGAATCACAAGTAGCCGTTTGGCCCCTCAAACCAGCTGTGCCATTCAATCAGATTGTGGCTGATCGGTTCATGTTGTTGAATTTCACATTCTCATTACCTTTGATTCCCTTTCCAAACAAGAATCTGTCTAACTCTGCCTTAAAAATATTCAGTAATCTTGCCTCTGCTGAATTCTAAGGCACAGTTCCAAAGTCCTGAGAAAATTCTTCATATCTCTGTCTTGAATTTTGAAACAGTGTTCCCTGGTTCTGGACTTATCCACAAGAGGAAACATCCTTTCCATATCCACCTTGTCAAGACTATTCAGGATCTTATACACTTCAAGTATATCCCCATTGCTGTTGTAAACTCTGGCAGAAACTAGATAAAGCCTGCCCAACCTAGTCACCTAAAACAGCCCACTTATTCCAGGAAGCATTGAGCAAATGTCTTCTGAGCCACCACTAACATATGCAAACAATATGGCCCTTCATTCATTAGAATCACCCACTCCCTATGCATATTCGCCAAATGTCTTTAATATTTCACTGTTGTAGTGGCAGGAAAATGAATGGAGTCTGAGAGCAAAGAGTCTGGGCCCCACTAAACTCCCAACTGCACCACAGAAGACTTGTAATCCAAAACCAATCAACCCAGTCCAGTGCAGTTATAACACCGGCATCTACTTGACAATGTGGAAAATTGTCCTGTCCACTAAAAGTAGGACAAGTCAAATCCAGACAGTTACTCTCCCATCAATGTTCTCAAAATCCTCAGAAGCAACTGAATGTGCTTACTCAGCAACAAGTTGCTCACTGCTCAGTTGTATTCCACCAGGACCATAAAGTCTAAACAGGAACAAAAGAGCTGAATTACAGAGAAGTGAGAATGAGTTCCCCATATGTTAATACAGTAGCTGACCACTGTAGCATCAAATAGACTTTGTAAAATTGAAGTTAGTGGGAATAGGGGAGAAAAACTCTCTTTTCCTTGGTTGAAGTCATACCTAACAGAAAGGACAATAGTTGTGGTTTAGTCATGATTTGGAGATGCCGGTGTTGGACTGGGGTGTACAAAGTTAAAAATCATACAACACCAGGTTATAGTCCAACAGGTTTAATTAGAAGCACACTAGCTTTCGGAGCAACGCTCCTTCATCAGGTGATTGACCTGATGAAGGAGCGTCACTCCGAAAGCTAGTGTGCTTCCAATTAAACCTGTTGGACTATAACCTGATGTTGTGATTTTTAACTTTGTGGTTATAGTCACCTCTAAATCAGGTTATCACAGGATTTCTTCAGAGCAGTGTCTGTCACTCAACAATCTTTATTATTTGTTCTTTTGATGTGAGAGTCATTGGCAAGGTGGGCAGAATTCCCCGTTCCTAATAGCCATAGTGATAAATTGTCGACCTAAGTGAGTGATCAGGCTGTTTGAAAGGCATTGAAAAATCAACCATATTGATCTGTGTCTGGAGTCACATGTGTACCATTCTGACAGACTTCTTCCTGTGAAGGAGATATAGGTATTTATGAGAATATGTTAGTTTTGTAATCACCATTCATGAGACAAGTCTGCTATTCCAAATTTATTAATCCTTTAAATTTAAATTTCTTCAATCTGGTTTGAACTTCTGTCTCTGGAGCAGTGATCTTAACTTCAGGGTTGCTAGTTGAGCAATATTATAATTAGTACAGTCCATATCTTCAGCTGCTACGATAACTGCCTTCTCTCTACCATAAGGTGATAAATCTGTTGATGATTGCAAAGCTTCAGTTCTTCTCATAATGAAGCAGTACATACCTGCATGCAGCAAGATGTGAATAACATTCAGGCTTGAGCTGAGCCAACAAATTGCAAGTAACATTTGCTCCAGACAAATGCTAGGCAATGACTGTCTCCAACAAAATAGTATGTAACCATTGTCCCTTGATGTTCAATAATATTACCATTGCTGAATTCCCCAACGTCAGCATTTCGAAACTAATCTGGACTGGCCACGTTAAGTACGAGCAATTCTCACTTAACTCCTCATTGCTGTAAGGCGCAACTCAGGAATGAGCACTCTCCACTTGCTTGGATGAACGCCGCTTCAGTATTCAAAGCTTCACACCATTCATGACAGGTTGCTCCCAGGTTTAAGCATTCACTTCTTCCACAGCCTATATCTATCACCCGTAACATGATCTCCAGTGTTTTTTTAACTTGGGAATAAAAGTCAACTTTAAGAATTACTCCTTTTTCTGTTTGGATCCTGCAGGTATAAATGTAGGTATAGATATAAAACCGTCAGTTAAAGGCAGCATTTGTTTCTTTAAATATTATACTCAGCTGTTAAGCTAAAATTGTAAAGTAATTTTTGAAGTATTTCTACCATGTTTAGTCTGTTTTGATTTCCTAAAGTCAAATTCTTTGGGAAGTTAACATGCTATCTTAAAGCAAACCTTGTTTAAACAGACCCAACACAATTGCTACAAATATATTGTAGACCACTTTTTCACTTGAGTCTGATAACTTAATGATCACCACAGATTGTGTGATTCAGTTCAAAATGCAATTGCTATGCTGATTCACTTAATCACATATCTCTTCACATATTAACGAAATTGTGTTTTAATTGGTGTCTCTGGTAGAGTTACTGATTTTTGATTTTTGCCACTAGCAGTATGCCAACGTAACAACTGGTTAGGTTATCTGTCCTAACGTGTGGTTTTGTGCCCATGTGAAGGGACTTCGAATGATTTTTTTAATTGCAGCAAATTTGCTACAGTAATGCAAGTTGATTTTATTTTAAAGAAATAAGTTGAACAAGAATAGTTACCATGTGATATTTTAGGGCTATATATGTGAGCAAACTAAGTAAGAGTAGCAGCATATTTCACATTCACTTGCAACCTGATCCAATTTCCTGAGTAGTGTATCCTGCAACATAAGGTAGTAGAATCCACATATGCCAATTTCCTTTAGTTGTCTGTTTGGCAACGTAGATGCATTTGGAATCAACTGGAGGAGTATCTTTATCCTTAATTTAAAGTTTTAAAAACAAAGCTGATATACTTTAATGAGGATGAATTAAATTTAAAACAAATGTCGCCTTTTTTTAATATGGCTTTGGTTGCCATAGTGCTTTTTTAAAGAATTCTTTTGCAGGAAGCTATCTAATTAACAGAATTAAGTGTGAACATATTTAAATGCTCTATATTGCATCTTTTGACTGATATATAACATTTGTGAACTGAGAGGTGTTGAATAGGAAGCAGTTTTGCTAACATAGCATAGTTGCAAAAGAGTGGTTAATACTGTATTTAAATTTTGTGGTTAGAAGTAGACCAGATTTCTGCTAAATTGTCTTGACATTTAAGAACAGAGTGACTCAGATGTCTTGATTACATATCTGCAAAGATTAATACAATGGAAATTCTCAATGAATCATATACATTTCATATCTTTGGTATTTTCAAGATGTTTTTAGGAAATACAGGTGTAACTGGGAGTGGTTGTGCCAAGACTTGATTAGTGGTTGGGTTGGAGGGGTAGGGTCCAAAAAACATTTAAGTGCACTGAGATTGAAAATTTCTGGTTAAGTTAAAATTGAAAGAACTATAAGAACAAGGAGCAAGAGTAGGCGATTTGGTCTTCCTAGCCTGTTCAGCCATTCAGTAAGATCATGACAGATCTGATTGTTAACTTTTGAATTTGCATTTCCGCCTACTCTGGTCTTTGCTTAACAAGATTTTGCTCACATCTGCCTTTAAAAATATGAAAGGGCACAACTCCTACCACCTTCACAGGATAAGAGTTCTAAATACTCATGATCCTCTCGAGTGAGAGAAAGACTGTTGCATCCCAGTTATAACAATTTTTTAAATAGTAGCCCCTATTTCTTTCTTGATTCTCCTGCAAGAGGAAACATCATATCTTCATCCAACCTGACAAAATCCATGAGGACCAATCTTGTTTCAATCAAGTCACAGGCGGAAGTGGGTACTGTAGATGCTGGAGATTAGAGTCAAGATTAGAATGGTGCTGATGAAGGGCTTTTGCCCAAAACGTCAATTTTCCTGCTCCTCAGATGTTGCCTGACCTGCTGTACTTTTCCAGCACTACTCTAATCTTGACCTCAATCAAGTCATAACTAACTTGTTTCAATTTCAGTAGATATAAACCTAGCCTGTCCAACATTTGGCAAAAGACAACCTGTTCATACCAGGTATTGGTCTGGTGAACTTTTAGATCCTTCCTTTAAATAAGGTAATCAATACTGTACATAGTACACAAGATGGAGCTTTGCTATTCTGGCCACTATTTAGTCCAGCAATATGACATTAAATCCGCACAAGAAAGGTATTAAGACAGCTGACCAAAAGTTGGTCAAAGTGGCTGGTTTTAAGGAGAGTGTTACATGAGGAAACTGGTTAGAGATGACTAGATTGAAGGAGAGAATTCCAGGCCTAAACAGCTGAAATCTTGACTGCTACTGCTGGGTGGATTAAAATAGGCAACATAAAGAAAGGACATTGCAGGTCATTCATATTAAGTGTTGTATCCAGGGTATGGGAGAGGTCGGGGGTGTGGGAGGAGGGGAGCAGGTGGGGGGCAAGTGTTGAACCTTATTGGAAAGGCTTATATGTGGAGTTGTGGGGAAAAAGGGGATATATGATGTGACCACACATTCAATGACTTTAGAGAGCATAGGGAGGCTGGTGATAGTAGTTTTCCAGGGCAGAGAATTCAAGTTTCCTTTTGAAGGATGTGTACAACTTTGAAAGAATTTGAAGTATAGTGCCGAAGGACAGAAGAGAGAACTGTTCACAACGTTGGGCATCATGGTGGTCCAGTAAAGGAGATTAACTACTTCATGGGAATAGCAGGGGATTGATTGGTCTAGTGTGACCTTGGAGAGACGATGGGGAGAGAGAGTCATGCAACACGGAAACAGACCCTTTGGTCCGACTCGTCCATGCCAACCAGATATCCTAACCTAATCTAGTCTCATTTGCCAGCACGTGGCCCACATCGCACTAAACCCTTCCTATTCATGCATCCATCCAGATACTTTAAATGTTGTAATTGTACCAGCCTCCACCACTTTCTTATAATCACGCCACCATTTGCATGAAAACGTTGCTCCTTAGGTTCCTTTTTAAATTTTTCCCCTCTCACCCTAAACCTATGCCCTCTAGTTCTGGACTCCCCCACACTAGGGAAAAGGCCTTGCCTATTTACCCGATGTGTGCCCCTCATGATTTTATAAACCTCTATAAGGTCACCCCACAGCCTCTGATGTTCCAGAGATAAGAAAAACTCGAGTAAGATACTGTTGCAGTGCGAGAGCTTGGACATATCTGAACGTGGACTTTTAAAATTAGTTTCTCAGGCAATTTTTTAAACTTTTTTAGTTGCTGTGTGGGAAAGCTACATTTCAATAATCTTATAGTTAGAGAATAGTGTTTCAAAATGGAAGGTATGAGATGTTGTGGGGAGGACTGATCTTTAATGATTGTACAGTATAATTATGAAACTAATGAATGCACATTTATGCACAAGGATTTAGTTGATGAAGTATTTCTTGACACTTGGCAGTGGAGCAGTTAAAACCAGGAAATTCAATTGATTGCTTCTGTGTTTTTAGAAACAGGTACATAGCCAACCAGAAATGGGGAACTATGGCAGTCATTCTCTTGGGATTCCTGCTGGGAAAGGACCAAATCTTGTCGGATGTATTGATTTGATGGATGATCATACAATTCGGGTAAGGAGCTAGAAGTATACATAATAAAAACGTGCACAACTTACGTAACACGGTAAGGTTATACAGATTGGAAGAAATAGCAGCCAAAAGTATGCAAGCTTTCTCAGTTACTGAAGTGGCAGTCTACATATTAGAAATGAACAAAATAAATGTGAACAATGTCGGATAAAGTATATGCATATGAAAGGATTTTTACTTGAAACTACGTTAATAAAATATAATCTTTAAAAATGTGCCTTAATACTCCATACTGTTTCAACAATTCAGTCACATCTGATGAAAAGGAGGTAGCTTTTGGATTCGATTTCAGTAGAACAATACTTATAATTGCGTCACTCCATAGGAGTCAGGAAAGGGAGCCTTTTGGTTGACATTTTTTTCTTTCATTTCTCTCAAGCAGAGCATAGTAACCAGTTTGACAGCTCTACTGTCATCCTGACTTATTGGCTACCTTACCACAATATTGGAATAAAGCCCAGGATAATTTCACACCGTATAGCTCAGACCAATGCAAAGTATTGTATTTGGGGAGTCTAAGTCTTAGTTACTTAAACCTATTTCAACAAGAAACTACCATTTGGCTGCTCGAGGGGCCTTGCACATTTAAGTCCACCACTCAATTTGTAATCTACATTTGTAAGAACATCTTCACATACCTCATCAAATGTTTGTGTTTCCCTAATATTCTAAATTATTCAGTACTGCTGAAAAATACACATTTTGTTGAAGCTTTAGATCTTGCACTCATCAGGGTAATTCATAAAAAGTACTAAAGTAAAGAAAAGCTTGTTTATGAAGTCATGACATGGGGAAATAAAGAAGGATTTACTCTACAGAAGAGGTCAACTATCCATACTGAGGCCATATACGTGCTTTCGCATGAGACAAAATGCACTGTTCCCTTCAATTAGAGTCAGTATGGATGCTGTGGTGATCTTATTAACGCATTAAAGATTTGAAGGGGCTTGGTGGAGTAGTTGCTGAAAGCTTATTTCTCCTGGGGAAATCTAGAACTAAGGAAGACAGTTTCAATATAAAGAGCTCTCCTCTAATAAAGAACTGAGGAGTTTTTTTTCCCTGTGGGTTGTTAACCTTTGGAATTCACTACCCCAGAGTGCACTGGATTCTGGGTCTTTGGATATCTACAAGAATGAGTTAAAATTTTTTGATTGATGTGGGCGTCGAGGGATATGGAGATCATATTAAAGAGAGGAGTTAAGGCCACAATTGGATTGGATGATCTTATTGGACAGAAAGGCAGGCTTGAGAGACTGAATTGCCTACTCTACCTCCTATTTATTATGGCCTTATTATGCATTTATGAGCCTGCTATAATACCTACATTATCTGCACTAAAAATATTTAATTTGTGTTTTTAAGTAATTAGTTTACTTTCAGACTCCCTAGCTCATAGCTTTTTATATTTTACATATGCATTTTTCCAACAGGGGAATTTTTTACGCTTGTACTACCCATGTGAACCAAGTGGAAAGCAACAAGAGCCACTGTGGATTCCTAATCATGAATATTACTATGGGCTTGCTGATTTTCTTAAACATAATAGAAAATTTGTTGACTATATTTTAAACCATTTATATGGTAAGAAAAGATCTCCTCTGCTTCTTGCTTTGACCTTTTTTAAACAACCATAAAATGATGTTGCATATAAAGCTTCAATATTTGTTCACTTTACATTTTGTTGAAGTTTGTAATGACTTTTCTCACCAAACTGCATTGAGAAAATATCAACATTTGTGTCTGAAAAATGATTGACTGATCACAGTTTTGAGCTATTTCACCAAACTATGAACTTTTCAAACATCTAGACTTGAAACCACAAATTGCACGTCGAATGTTAGTACAGCAAACTTTTTATTTAAACAAGCACTCTTGATAAACCGGCAAAATTATATACCTGAAAAACTACAATCTACTACAAAGTCTGAGTATTCCTTCTGGAAATAAAGTATAATATGATGTGCATAACCCCTGTATTATGTTTCTATTACTGACATTTTTTTACATTTGATTTTAAAGGGGTGTGTTGATGTTTTTACATTTTATTTTGAAGCTTCACTTGGTCAGGTTTATTGTGGTTATGCGTACTCTTGATTATCCAGAATATTTGATCCATTGGCACACTCCTGGTCCCATAGATGTTGGTTCATAAAATGTTTGCTGTACTACTTTGAACTAATCTTTCACTGTTCAGAAAATAGAGTTCAGACTGCCAGTGAGGCTAGTAAAGATAGATTGATGTAGATTTAATCCACTATAAATGTTTCACAGTAGTGAACTGAAAACACCATCAAAAATCAAATGATTTGATATGTTGGCTTGAAGGGAGATGATTAGTTTCTTTAAAAGTACTATTCATCTTACCAATAGCACTTCCTCCTGTATTTGTCAAATTCTGAAGAGGAGTCACTGGACTTGAAACGTTAATTTCTCTCAACAGGTGTTGTCAGACCTGCTGAGTTTCTCCTGCACTTTGTACGATCATCCCTTTTGGAACAGCCTGTCTTTGTTTGTGGAGTAAAACAATGTACATGTCTGTTCAGAGTATGCAGTGTCAGCTCCTAATATTATCTCAGACATCCAGTACATGCATCCTTAAAGGTTAAAACAACCTACAAAACTCTCACTGCTGCATCTAATGTCAAAATAATTACAGCGTATCCATGCCTGTGTGTGGCCATAGGCTTGTTGCATTTTCAAAAAGTTTTCATAAAGTTTTCAAAAAATGAGCCTTTTTAAAGCACAGCTATTTCTTTTAGTAAAAGCCATTTTTAGTTCAAGCGTTTTCACGTGTAAGCTACGTTTTACATGAGCTTGAACCGTAAAACCATAAACCTATGACCTTACTTGTGCCCAGATTTGTGGAAAGCAAAGGAAGTGTTTACAACTAATCGCCCATGAACACAATATAACTTAAACCCCCATTTGCTTAATCAAGACAAAATTATTGAAAAATAACACAACCCTACAATGAAGTAGAGCTGGGTGTTGTCATCATGGATGTGAAGACAAATGCTGTACTTATCAGATGCTGCTTGTCAAGGGACAATACTTGGATGAGAAATAGGAGGATTTAAAGATGAATCCTTTTTTCATTTTTCCTATAAATTTGACCTCCATAGCATTGCTGTCATATGGTAAAATCTTGCACAGTTTGTTTTTGCAGGAAGTCTTGTGGCCTCTGAGCCAACTTCCCAAGATCTCACTGCAGGATTTGTTGGTAAAGGCAGGCCCACTCATTTACATGACCAAATTGATCAAGTATTCAAATTACATTAATGGCAAATAGTAAGAGGCAGGGACATTGATAGTCAGCCATGAAAATTGACACCTCTATCATCACCATTCCTAGCTGCAGACTGTGACCTGTATGTAAAAGTGTTATAGTGCCATAGCAATGTGGACTCCTTAGCAGCCAGTTGGCTCAATTGTTGAATGACCAACAGCTGTTGGATTTCCCCACTCCAGTTGGAGTGGATTTAGGACCTAGGTAAAAACAATGACTGCAGATGCTGGAAACCAGATTCTGGATTAGTGGTGGAGAGATAAGTTAGGCCTCCTCTAGTTTATCTCTCCATGCTTCAGGTTCTCTGCCTTTATTCCTGATGAAGGGCTTTTGCCCGCAATGTCGATTTTGCTGCTCCTTGGATGCTGCCTGAACTGCTGTGCATTTAGGACCTGCCTCTTTGTGTTACCTCTGGTGGAGATCATTGTGCTGTTAGTCAGACCTGGCTCTGAGATGAGAACTGAAGAATCCTTCTATATAGTGATGCAATAATTTTTGATCGCCATTGAGGAAAAGACTTTGAAATTTAATTGTGATTATTAACATTACATACTGCAGTGTGACATGTTCATTTGTTTTACTTCAGTGCTATGTGCAGAAAGTAGAATGTCAACTTCCTGCTTCAACTATGCCCCTACCCAAGTGGAGGCTCTCCCCTGTTTTATTTTTCCCTTGAAAAAATTTATAAATTCCTTTTCAGAAACCATGATTGTTGGAGCAGAAATCATTATAATGACAGATTGTTCTTGGAAAGGCTTCAGTGAATTTTCCTTTTCTGGTAATTGCTTTTGTGCTGCACTCCTTGATAAAAATGTTTTTTTTTTGTCTGTCAAAAGCTGCTCTGCAACTCATTAAATAGTTATCTGAGTGTAAGCACGTCTGTGGCTTTAACTGAAATTCTGTCTCTAGTGTATTATGGACTAGGCCAGACCATTCAAAACATTCTTAAGCAGGCAGCCCAGTCTATAACTTTGCAATTTGCTTCGGTAAATGTACAGTGAAAATTACCTGGACTAAGTTAGCTAGGTTGACTACCAGGTTTTAAAACAGACAAAAATTTATTCACAAAATTTCAGAATGAAACACAAAGAACAGAACAAAGAATGTCCACGGAACCCAGTCTATCCAAACTAGATTAATTATGATGTTCCGAAAATACACAACAATCCCAATACACAAACCCCTTAAACATAGAGTAAAACTGAAACAGAGGCTTTACAGGTCGATGTTAAAAAGTCTGAAGAAAGAGTTTAGCAGTCTTCACACAGTCCACTGCTGAACTCCTAACTAAAGTTCTGACCTGAAGTGCTCAGCTGGAAAGCTGGCCACACCCCCTTGACTTATACAGGCTATTTCTAAAACCATAAAAGCTTTGGCCTAAGGTCTCACCTGTTTACGTATAAACAAAAAGAGCTTTCATCTCTGTGCCAACCCAGCCATTTTGGAGCTTGGAGTATTTTACGACCCCCCTGAAAAGAATCAAGGACACAGTATCCTTGAGGAAAGGAGTAGCTTTTAAAAAACAGGACCAGTTTTGTGACAAGGATAAATACAGAAACATTCATTACCTATGTCATCCTAGCTCTTATCAAGTGTCCACAGTGTGGAAACGGGCCATTCGACCCACTGAGTTCACACCAGCCCTCTGAAGATCATCCCATTCAGACCTACCCTGTCCTGAAATTCGACTTTTCCCATACTTGATTCAACTAACTTGCACATCCCTGGACACTATGGCAATTTAGCATGACCAATCCATCTAACCTACACATCTTTGGACTGTGGCAGGATACTGGAGTACCTGGAGGAAACCCACGCAGACACTGATAGATTGCACAAACTCCAGAAACAGTCGCCTGAGGGTGAAATCGAGCCTGGGTCCCTGGCACTGTGAGGAGTGCCAACTTAAATTTTTCAAAAGAGCTTTGATAAGATTGCATGGTGTTCAAATATTTGGTCCAGTTAGCTAACAGTAGACCAAGAATCAGGATGCAGGTTGTTTTGGGTCGGCAAGCTGTAACTTGTGTTGTACCTTTGGGTTCAGTGCAGTTGTTTGCAATCTATTATTAATGTCTTGGATGAAGGGTAGCTAAATTTGTCAATGAAGCCAAGATAGGTAGGAAAGTATGTTAGGACAAGGAAGTAGAGTCTGTGAAGGGATATAAATAGGTCAAGTGTTTGTGGACTAATTGCCCCTTTGAAAGTAATGTGAGACAATATGAACTTCTTAATTTTGACAGGTGGAATTTAAAAAAAAAGTAGCATTTAAGTGGAGAGAGATTACAGAACTCTGCAATACTGCAGTATTTGGGTATCTTGTTAACGAATCACAAATTTTGCATGCAGGATGACAACTGGGATGTTGGCATTTATTGTGAGGGGAGTGGAATATAAAAGTAGGGGCATCTTACTGAATGTAATTTTGCTCGATAAGCTGGAAGGTTCATTTTTCAGACATCCAAAACTTACATCCAAAATCTCTACCTGAGCTACAAATCTTCTCCAAACTCACTAACATCTTACTGAAGTGATACAAGGCCTTGCAGAAACCACTTCCTGCGTGCTGTTTACAGCTTTCTGCCCATGATTTGGTAAAGGAGATAATGCTGAAAATGTGTTGCTGGAAAAGCGCAGCAGGTCAGGCAGCATCCAAGGAACAGGAGAATCGACGTTTCGGGCATAAGCCCTTCATTCCTGAAGAAGGGCTTATGCCCGAAACGTCGATTCTCCTGTTCCTTGGATGCTGCCTGACCTGCTGCGCTTTTCCAGCAACACACTTTCAGCTCTGATCTCCAGCATCTGCAGTCCTCACTTTCTCCTAAAGGAGATAATGCTCAAGCAATTCATTTTATTTTCCTATTAAGGTAGGTTGATTAGATTGGGCCTTTCTGCTAAATGCCAGATGAGAAGTGAGCTTACTGAAATCTGTAAGGTCTTGGAAGAACTTGATAGAGTGGATACCAGGAAAATGCTACTTGTGGGCCAGGCTAGAACGATAGATTGCACGTTAAAAATAATATCGCTATCTTTCTAAGACCGATCAGGATACTTTTTTTTTCCTGTGTAACCCTAAACGAGCTCTTCAGAAAACAGTGAGGCTCAGTGATTTGGGCTTATTCAAGACTAAGTTGAATGATTTTTGATAGAGAACGAAGTCTGGATGCATGGGCAGAGCAGACAAAAAGTGGATTGCAATCTCCAATCTAATCAGCTGTGATCTTATCAAATGGCCATTCTCCTTCCATTCTTATTCACTGTTTTCACTTTAAAACCAAAACTGAAGATTCTGTAGTTTGTTTCATCTTGTCTGCTCCAAGGACAAAATTAATAATCTGAATTGTTGACGTTGATGCTCAAATATTTCTTATTTGTCACTGTTTTATACAACAATGTGCTTGGAGTTATCTATAGCATGTATACTGTATCACAGAATACCAAATTTGTGAAGCTGTATTGAACCAGTTGGAAAATTTGAAAGTTAGTACGGGATTCAGTGGAAGCCCACAGAACAAGAAAGTGTTAAATTAGACTTAGTTAGATCAGGGAAGACAAAATTGGATTTAATTGGATCAGGGAAAACATATTGGGACTTGATTAGATCAGGATGAGTTCTTAGCAGTTTCTTACAAGGCAAGAATAGTAGTTTTGTGTTTCTAAAAGGGGAACTGGTTATAGAGGGAACATGTGACCTTTAAAATGATTGAATCATTTAAGTGAACAGCAGTGGGTAACCACAGTATTGGTTCCATGTGATGTGAAGTACTTCATTGAACAATCGCTGTTAACCACAGATCAGTTTCAAGTGCCATTGCCATAGAAATTAACAAATACAGTTATACCCAAACCGCACAAAACAAAGGTGTAAGAATGTGAGCCGTGATTGGGCAAGTGAAGCTGCTTTATAACATCTATGAATCTATCTTATGACGTCTATACAGATGCTGCCTTATGAAGCTGTCATGTCTTTGCAGTAGTACCATCCATGTAACTACCATGCTTCTGCAATAAGGACTTAAGAAGACATTGTGTACAGTAATTCCCATGCCTGGTTATTCCTAATATTGGGAAAGCTGAGTACCCAACACTTGACGGTGAAAGAACAAGTTTCATTAAGGCGGCCTTTGTGTGGAGCCGCAGGAGATGGGGGAGAATCTAAATGAGTACTTTGCATCAGTATTTACTGTGGAGAAGGACATGGAAGATATAGAATGTGGGGAAATAGATGGTGACATCTTGAAAAATGTCCATATTACAGAGGAGGAAGTGCAGGATGTCTTGAAATGCATAAAAGTGGAAAAATCCCCAGGACCTGATCAGGTGTACCCTAGAACTCTGGGAAGCAAGGGAAGTGATTGCTGGGCCCCTTGCTGAGAGATTTGTATCATCAATAGTCACAAGTGAGGCGCTGAAAGACTGGAGGTTGACTAACGTGGTGCCACTATTTAAGAAAAGTGGTAAGGGCAAGCCAGGAAACTATATAGACCATTGAGCCTGATGTCAGTGGTGGGCAAGTTGTTGGAGATGGTCCTGAGGGACAGGATGTACATGTATTTGGAAAAGCAAGGACTGATTAGCGATAGTCAACATGGCTTTGTGCATGGGATATCATGTCTCTCAAACCTGATTGAGTTTTTTTTGAATAAGTAACAAAGAGGATTGATGAGGGCAGAGTGGTAGATGTGGTCTATATGGACTTCAGTAAGGCATTCGACAAGGTTGCCTATGGGAGACTGGTTAGCAAGGTTAGATCTTATGGAATACAGGGAGAACTAGCCATTTGGAAACTGAACTGGCTCACAGGTTGAAGACAGAGAGTGGTGATAAAGGGTTATTTTTTTCAGACTAGAAGGTCTGTGACCAGTGGAGTGCTATGAGGGTCGGTGCTGAGTCCACTACTTTTTGTCATTTATATAAATTATTTGGATGTGAGCATAAGCGTTATAGTTAGTAAGTTTGCAGATTACACCAAAATTGGAGGTGCAGTGGGCAGCAAAGAAGATTACCTCAGATTACAATATCTTGATCAGATGGGCCAATAGGCAGAGAAGTGGCAGATGGAGTTTCATTTAGATTATTGTGAGGTGCTGCATTTTGGGAAAGCAAATCTTAGCAGGACTCAGACACTTAATGGTAAGGTCCTCGGGAATGTTGCTGAACAGAGACCTTCCAGTGCAGTTTCATAGCTCCTTGCAAGTGGAGTTGTGGGTAGGTAGGCTAGTGAAGAAAGCGTTTGGTATGCTTTCCTTTATTAGTCAGAGTATTGAGTACAGGAGTTGGGAGGTCATGTTGTGGCTGTACAGGGCATTGGTTAGGCTACTTTTAGAATATTGCATGCAATTCTGGTCTCCTTCCAATTGGAAGGATGTTGTGAAACTTGAAAGGGTTCAGAAAAGATTTACAAGGATGTTGCCAGGGTTGGAGGATTTGAGCTATAGGGAGAGGTTGAATAGGCTGGGACTGTTTTCCCTGGACTATCTGAGGCTGAGGGGTGACCTTTTATAAGGTTTATAAAATCATGAGGGGCATGGGTAGGATAAATAGACAAAGTCTTTTCCCTGGGGTGGGGGAGTCCAGAACTAGAGGGCATAAGTTTAGGGTGAGAGGGAAAGATATAAAAGAGACCTAAGGGGCAACTTTTTCACACAGAGTGTGGTACATGTATGGAATGAGCTGCCAGAGGAAGTGGTGGAAGCTGGTAAAATTGCAACATTTTAAAAGGCATCTGGATGGGCATATGAATAGGAAGAGTTTGGAGGAATATGGGCCGGGTGCTGGCAGGTGGGGCTAGATTGGGTTGGGATATCTGGTCGGCATGGACAAGTTGGACTGAAGAGTTTGTTTCCGTGCTGTACATCTTTGTAACTCTATATATAACATCACCAAGTTACTGGCATTATGTTATTGTTTTTGGTGAGCTACTTTAACCAAGTCCGTTGAGTTTGTTCATTGGAAATGAGGATTACAAAGTACCTGAGTGTAAGTTAAAGCAAGGGACTTTAAAACAAAAATAATTTCTCAAATTGAATGATTATGTTTTGCTCTGTTACATTAAACAACAAGGAATATATGATCAAACATTGCTGCGTGAACAGTAAAGTTGAATTATTTGTTTTCTTGACAGGGTCATACAGCATTCCTGCAGAATGGGATGCCCCATTTAAAACTGGAAGATATCCTTTAGTCATTTTCTCTCATGGCCTTGGAGCTTTCAGGTAAAGCTATTGTATTATAAGATCATTAATAAATGCACCATTAATTTCTAAAAAGCTTCATCCATTCATGAATAGGGAGAAACATAATCTGGGCACACAACAGTTAGACCAGTAACTTCTGATAAAAATTCAAGGTCAAAATAATGAGGTCTCGTGGATGGAAGGACAGTTTGCCACCTTCCATCTAAGTACACACTATTGTGAGAAACGCTTCATAATTTCTCCTGTCCTTGCCCCTCCCCATCCAGTCTCTATCTTGTTTCATTTGTATTCTGCAACTTCCAATTATGAATGAGAGATCTTCTTCTAAATTGTATGACATTATTGAATGGCTGATTAAAGATGTATCCAAGCAACCTGGAGTATCTAACCCACATCAATTTACAGTTCATCTTGCCACCGTAGCCTCTCCATGTGACTGAAATAATGAACTGAGTGTGAGGATTATTGGAAGAAACACACTTATTATTACCCTAATTCATCAGGATGCGAAGTCCTGATGGATTGGTGGGTATTACATAGAAATGTACAGCACAGAACAGGCCCTTTGGCCCACGATGTTGTGCCGAGGATTAATCCTAATGTAACATAAAATAACCTAACCTATGAACCCCTCAATTCACTGCTATCCATGTGCATGTCCAGCAGTTGCTTAAATGTCCCTAATGACTCTGCTTCCACCACCACCGCTGGCAACTCATTCCGTGCATTCACAACTCTCTGCGTAAAGAACCGTCCTCTGACGTACCTCTCTCCTAATGTCTTAAAACTATGACCCCCTTGTGCCAGTCAATCCTGCCCTGGGGAAAAGTCTCTGACTAACTCTTGACTCTGTCCATGTCTCTCATTACCCCGTATACCTCTATCAGGTCACCTCTCTTCCACCTTCTATCCAGAGAGAAAAGTCTGAGCTTAGTCAACCTTTCTTCATCAGGCAAGCCCTCCAGTCCAGACAGCATCATGGTAAACCTTGTTTGCACCCTCTCCAAAGCCCCTCTATCTTTCCTATCGTAGGGCGACCAGAACTGGACACAATATTCCAAGTGTGGTCTCACCAAGGTTTTGTAGAGCTGCAGCAAAACCTCGCAGCTCTTAAACTCGATCACCTTGTTAATTAAAGCCAAAACAACATATGCTTTCTTAACAACCCTATCCACTTTGGTGGCAACTTTGAGGGATCTATGTACTTGAACACCAAGATCCCTCTGTTCCTTCACACTGCCAAGAATCCTATCTTTAGTCCTATATTCAGCATTCGAGTTCGACTTCCAAAATGCATCACTTTGCATTTATCCAGGTTGAACTCCATCTGCCATTTCTCAGCCCAGCTCTGCATCCTGCCTATATCGCGCTGCAGCCTGCAATAGCCCTCGGTACTATCGACAACACCTCCAACCTTTGTCTCCTTGTATGACAAGAAGAAATTCTTTTAGCTGGCTGATCCTGTCCAAATCTGATATCTACTTGTGTGCATCCTTTCAGAGGAAAGAGTATGTGACCCAAATGTTAGAAATTTTGGATTCGATAAAAACAGTTTTTCTCAATTGGGAGGAGTTCTGAAGCATTCTATATTGATTTTAATAACTAATGAGTGAATTGATGCAATTCAAGAACTGAATTGCACTTGCTCAATGTAATCGATTAGATTTGAAGCTTCTTTGTGATGCTTCTTGATGCATGGCAGGGTATGATTATTCATTTCGCTTCATGGCGGGGTATGATATTCATGCACCAGACCTTTCTTTCAAGAAAACAGGCCTCCCAGTGCTACATGCTGAGGTCCAACTACTAGTCTATCAATTGGTCTGACCTTGGGTACAGAAAAGTGCTAAAACAGTGCTGTTAGGAAGGGAGTTCCATTTTGAGATGTGGCCAGATTTTGTAGCTGGAAAATTACAAATGGTTGGATTTGTGAAATGCACTGTACTTAAAACTTGTTTGACAGATAATACTTTGTAGTCACCCCATTTTAGAAAAGGGAGGATTTCAGCATTGGATTTTGAAACACAACCATAATTGCTACACAGTTATTCACTTCCTGAGTTTTTAAAAATATACGTCAATTACCATTGATTTCCCTTGTTAAGCAGGTAATGTCAATAACACGCATATGTTTCCATGTTTGTGATGCATAAAGAATCTGTTAACGGTCTATGGCTTATATCATCCTTCAACATCCGAACAGAGGCCAAATAACATTTTAATGTAAAAAGTATTGATGTAAATAATGGAAAAGCTTGGATTTCCATGGTTTATCCTCAAATACAGGAAGCATTTCACTGCACTGAGTTAAAGCATCCTAAACTAAGGAGGTAAGGATATATTGATCATCAAGAAAACAGTTTTAACCTTTTTCAACAATCCATCTCCCACATTTGACTTTCCACCAAATCCACATGGAAAGACATTCCAGGCCTATTTGTTTTAATATTCGGTCATGAGATGGGATCATCACTGGCAAGGCCAGCATTGTCATTGTGGATATAGTCAGCAGCACCAAAAGGAACAGGAGAGAGAGGAAGATCCATAGACAGTCACAAGCACCAAAGAACATGAGACAGGGGGAGTAGAAACCAGGTTAAATAACATGAAGAGAAGTGATAAACGTCTGAGTGCCACAAAAAAAATGTGAATTGATAGCCTGTTGAATAGTCTTGGGAATAGATCAACTCCAGTAATTTTAGAAAAACATTAATTTCTAAACCAACATAGGGAAAGAGAAATAATTTGCAGACACAAGAAAGGACATTGAGGGTGAACAATTCCCACTTCCAAGTAATATTCAGTGGGCACTGCTGGCTGGGCAAGTACTTATTGTCCATCCTACTTGTAAAGATGGTGGGGATCTGCCTTCTTGAGGCACAGCAGTCCATATGCTGTAGTTTGACCCATAATGCTGTTACGGAGAGTGTTACTGGATTTTAACCTAGCGACACTTCTGGTATGATTTATATTTCCATATATCTGCTGCCCTTGTCCTTCTAGATGGCAGTGGTCATGGGTTTGGAAGGAACTGTCTGAAAAGCCATGGTGCATTTCTGTCATGATTGATAGTTGATAGTATACTGCTGCTATTGAGTATCAGGTAAGGTAGGGAGGGGAATGAATGTTAGTGGATGTGAAGTGAAGAAAGCAGATTGCTTTGTCATCGATGGTGTTACGTTTCTTGAGTGTTATTGGAGCTGCACCCATCCAGACAAGTGGGAAAAATTCTATCACAGACCTGACTTATATCTTGAAGATGGTGGACAGGTTTTGGGAAGACAGGAAGTGAGTTACTTGCGACAAGATTCTTGGATTCTGACCTGCTTATGTAGCCATAGTATTTATATGGCTAGTCTAGTTCAGTTTCTCCTCAATGGTAACCTCCGAGTACATTGATAGTGGGGAAATTCAGCAATGTTAATGCCATTGAACATCAAGAAGTGATGGTTAGGGTCATTGATATTACAGATGGTCATTGCCTAGCATTTGCAAGGCACAAATGTTACTTGTCAACTTGATGGCAAACCTAGATCTTGTCCAGATTTCTCTATATTTAGGCATGGACTGCTTCATGATCTGGGGAGTCATGAATGGTTCTGATATTGTGTAATCTTCAGCATGCATCCCCACTTCTGACCTGATGACAGAGGGAAGGTTATTGATCAAGTACCTGAAAATGTTTGGGCCGAGGACAGTACACTGAAGATTTCATGCCGTGATATCCTAGAACTGAAATGACTGATCACCAACAACCATCACTATCTTCCTATTGGCCAGGGATGACACTAACCAGTGTTTAGTTTTTCCCCTTTATTCCAGTATTGCGCATGCGCTCTCTCTCTCTCTCTCTCTCTCTCTCTTTCTGTCTTGCTGAAAAAAGAGACCTTGGAGTACAGGTTCATAGCTCCTTGAACATAGAGTCCTGAAGCAGGTGTTTGGTATACTTTCCCTGATTGGTTGGAGCATTGAGTATAGGTGTTGGGTGGTCATGTTGCGGCAGTACAGGACATTAGTTCGGCCATTGTTGGAATATTGTGTGCAATTCTGGAAGGATGTTGTGAAACTTGAAAGGGTTCAGAAAAGACTTAAAAGAATGTTGCCAAGGTTAGTAGGTTTAAGCTATAGGGAGAGGCTGAATAGTCTGGGGCTGTTTTCCCTGGAGTGTCAGAGGCAGACAGGTGACCTTACAGAGGTATATAAAATCATGAGGCCCATGGATAGGGTAAATAGACAAATTCTTTTCCCTGGGGTCGGGGAGTCCAGAACTAGAGGGCTTAGGTTTAGGGTGAGAGGGGAAAGATTTAAAAGGGACCTAAGGGGCAACTTCTTCATTGAGAGGGTAGTGCGAGTATGGAATGAGCTGCCAAAGAAAGTGGTGGAGGCTGGTACAATTACAACATTTAGAATATAGAACATTACAGTGCAGTACAGGCCCTTCAGCCCTCCATGTGCACCACTCTGTGTAACCAATCTGAAGCCCATCTAACCTACACTACTCCATTTTCATCCATATATTTATCCAATGACCATTTAAATGCCCTTAAAGTTGGCATGTCTACTACTGTTGAAGGCAGTGCATTCCACGCCCCTACTACTGAGTAAAGAAACTACCTCTCACATCTGTCCTATATCTATCACCCCTCACTTTAAAGCTATGTCCCCTCATGGTAGCCATCGCCATCTGAGGAAAAAGGCTCTCACTGTTCACTCTATCTAACCCTGTGATTATCTTGTATGTCTCAATTAAGTCTCCTCTCAACCACCTTCTAACGAAAACAGCCTCAAGTACCGCAGCCTTTCCTCGTAAGACCTTCCCTCCATACCAGGCAACATCCTAGTAAATCTCTTTTAAGCCCTTTCCAAAGCTTCCACATCCTTCCTATATTGCTGTGACTATATGCACTACTCCCAAGTATGGCCACATCAGAGTTTTGTACAGCTGCAGCATGACCTCATGGTTCCGAAACTCAATCCCTCTACCAATAAAAGCTAACACATCGAATGCCGCCTTAACAACCCTATCAACCTGGGTGGCAACTTTCAAGGATCTATATACCTGGACACCGAAATCTCTCTGCTCATCTACACTAACAAGAATCTTACCATTAGCCCAGTACTCTGTATTCCTGTTACCCCTTCCAAAGTGAATTACCTCACCCTTTCCACATTAAAATCCATTTTCCACCTCTCAGCCCAGCTCTGCAGCTTATCTATGTCTCTCTGTAACCTACAACATCCTTCGTCACTATCCACAACTCTGCCGGCCTTAGTGTCATCTGCAAATTTACTAACCCATCCTTCTATGCCCTCATCTAGGTCATTTATATAAATGACCAACAACAGTGGACCCCAAACAGATCCTTGTGGTACCCCACTAGTAACTGAAGTCCCAGAATGAATATTTCCCACCAACCACCACCCTCTGTCTTCTTTCAGCTAGCAAATTTCTGATCCAAACTGCTAAATCACCCTCAATCCCATGCCACCCTATTTTTGCAATAGCCTACAATGGGGAACCTTATCAAATGCCTTGCCAAAATCCATATATGCCACATCAACCACTTTACCCTCATCCACCTGTTTGGTCACCTTCTCAAAGAACCGAATAAGGATTGCAAGGCATGACCTACCCTTCACAAAACCGTGTTCAGTGTCCCTAATCAACTTATTCCTCTCTAGATGATTTATAAATCCTATCTCTTATAACCCTCTCCAACACTTTACCCACAACTGAAGTAAGGCTCACAGGTCTATAATTTTCAGGGTTGTCTCTACTCCCCTTGAACAAGGGAACAACATTCGCTATCCTTCAGTCTTCTAGCACTATTTAAAAGGCTTCTGGATGGGTGTATAAATAAGAAAGGTCCAGAGGAATATGGGCCAAGTGCTGGCAAATGAGACTAGATTAATTTAGGATATCTGGTCGACATGGACGAGTTGGACCAAAGGGTCTGTTTACATGCTGTGACTTTGCCTTTGCCAAGGTGTGTTTTTGATATATTACTATATTGGAACAGCTGCTGTTTAGTAGTTAAATAATCTATTACTCTGATAAGCTTTCCATAGAGTTAAGTTATTCCAGTTTCTTTCTTCCTTTTGTATATATTTTATCTGGGGTTGAATAAAATATATTTTGCTTAAAGCCGAGTAGTGTGACCAATTGAATTACATATGGAACTTAGCCTGTTTCACTTGCCTTCAAATAAGATAAATGTTAGAATCGAGGCTATCTCCTTGATATATTTGTCGGGGGTTTGGTCTGGAACATAACACTGAGGCTCCTCAATGTCATATCTTAGTCAAATGCAGCATTAATATCAAAGGCTGTCAGTCTTGTCTCCCCTCTGGAATTCAGTTTGTTTGTCCATGTTTAAACCGAAGGTGTAATGAAGTCAGGAGCTGAGTAGTCCTGGCAGAACTCAAACTGGTGTCAGTGAGCAGGTTATTGCTGAGCAAGTGCTCCTTTATTGGCGTTGTTGATGACCCCTTCCATCACTTTACTGAGTAGACTGATGGGGTGGCAATTGGCCAGTTTGGATTTGTCTTGCTTTTTGTGTACAGGACATGCCTGAGCAACTATCATTGTTGTCAGGTTAAGGTTGTAGCTGCATTAAAACAGCTCGGCTAGAGCCCTGCTGATGGTATTGTGGTGGTATTGTCTGGGACATTTCTATGTGTGTGGTCTGATTTACATGAGCATGATTATATCAGGCTATTGCTTGAATAATCTGAAAGACAGCTCTCCCAATTTTGGTGCTAGCCCCTAGATGTTGGTAAGGGGACCATGCAAAGTCAAGAGGGCAGAGTATGCCATTGTCATTTGTAGCTAAGGCCACACATTCATCCAGTTTTGTTCCTTTTTTGATACTTGTTGATTTAAAACAACTGAGTGGCTTGCCTGCCATTTCAGAGGATGGTTGTGGGTCTAGAGTCACATGTAGGTGAAACCAGGTAAGGACAGCAGTTTTCCTTCAGTAAAGGATATTAGTGAATCAGATCAATTTTCACAACAATCTTCAATGGCATCATTTGCGTTTTAATTCCAAGTTTCTAAAATTGAAATTCAGTTCAAATTCTGCCATCTTCCATGGTAGGATTCAAACCCAGTTGTCCAAGACATTATCCAGTTCTCTGGATTAATCGTACAATGACGCATTCCACTACATCACAATCTCTGTGATACAACTGTTATGACTGAACATAGAAGTACCATAGAAGTGGATTATTAGGAGGAGGATTGGTCAGAGATGATGAAATACAGTCAGCCACTACATTTTTTAGATTACATTAGATTAGATTACATTACAGTGTGGAAACAGGCCCTTCGGCCCAACAAGTCCGCACCGACCCGCCGAAGCGAACCCACCCATACCCCTACATTTACCCCTTACCTAACACTAAGGGCAATTTAGCATGGCCAATTCGCCTGACCCTGCACATCTTTGGACTGTGGGAGGAAACCGGAGCACCCGGAGGAAACCCACGCCGACATGGGGAGAACGTGCAAACTCCACACAGTCAGTCGCCTGAGGCGGGAATTGAACCCGGGTCTCAGGCGCTGTGAGGCAGCAGTGCTAACCACTGTGCCACCGTGCCGCCCACCAAGGAAATCACTTTTTATTTTAACAGCATTGTCTCGGCACTGGGGTAAGTTGGAAACTAGATTTGAGGATTAAATAGTTTTGAAGAGAAAGCTGTGCAAGAGAACTCTTCGTAAATATCTGAGCATATTATGAAATAACATTGTCCTGTGGTCAGACGTGGGTGAGTATATGTTTGTGTGTAATTTGACTGAGTTGGCTGGATGGCTGGTTTGGGATGCAGAGTGGGGCCAACAGAATGGCTTCAGTTCCCACACTGGCTGAGGTTCGTATGAAGGACGCCCCTTCTCCATCTCTCCCCTTGCCTGAGGTGTGATGACCCTAAATCATTACCAGTCATCTCCCTCTGAGAGCAGCCTCATGATCTGCTGAGACTATGGTGTCTTTACCTTTTTACATGCGGATATGGGATTGGGTTTCTTGTATGAGCAGAGAAATTTGGAATCTATTGTGAATGTTTATCAAAGCAGACAACCTCATTCACAAACACACAAATAGTTATTCTTCCTTATTCAATTTTCACAAATAGTCAAAAGTCCTCAACCCATTGGACGAAAGGTTGCTTACCAGTGATACTTTACTGAATATCTTGAATCTGTTTTATTTTGGGGTGGATTCTGTTTTGCCATTATCCCATGTTGACTCTCTCCTTCAGACAATAATTAACTTCTGTGAAGATTAGTTTAGAAGATGGAGTACTCTTTAACTTAACCAATTCACCCTTTCATTCTCAAAAGTATCAAAATATCAAAAAAATCTAATTATCAAAATATTCCCAAATACAAATAGTAAATAGTCAAAGGAAACCATACTAATCAACTTTCTGCTACCTCAATACTGCACTTAAAATCAAAACACATTACCCAGGAATGCTTAGCTAGCCAGGCTTCACAGTTCTCTTGTTCATTGTTCACCTCTCACATCTTGGCAAAGGGTTGCTCATGTGCTCTTGCTCTCTGGGAGTTACGCTAGAGGGCTTTGACGACGCTTGGTTTTGTTCCTGAACTCTTATCGGCTTCAGTCCAATCAGACATCCACATCGTGTTGCAAAGCACCAATCTTCCTAGTGAGGTACCAGAACTACTTCCCTTCTCCTTGATTGGCCTGAGTCACCGCCACTGTGTTTGTGATTGTTAGCACATCGACTTGAGCAACTTTGAGTCTTCATTCGAGCTTTATCCCTTTCCAGCCCTAGCTAACAACCAGTTACCGGTGCCATCTACTTCTCACATTCTGAAGAAAAAAAGGATGCCAAATGACTAGGTTGTCCCCTCCAGACAATATTCTTTTTTAATCATTGAGATATTCAGATAACTCATTACTTTTTATCTAGACATCTGAGTTATTGGTCAATGCTATTATGAATCATGAAGCCTGACCATGCAGACTAATTTACGTCAGTATTTTGTTTTTGCACCTGTTGTGAAATGCTGTCACCTGGCTTGTCCAGAATATCCAAGTTTCTCCCTGGGGTAGATGGTCACAACTCTTGTCAATATCACTGATTCTCCAGAGATTAAGAACAGTACCAATTTCTTGAAGGAAATTTGTGTTGCACTATAATTAGAACATTCATACATGTCGTAATCATGACTAAATTACATTGGCTCTTTCTCTGTTCCCAACACCTGAAACTCCCTCCTTCCCCACCCCACCTCCGGCTCAAAGAAAGACTACCTGGAAGGTTCATCAATGAAACTGAGTCACTGTTCAGCAACAACTATTGTAATCGCTAGTTTTTTTTAACATTTAAAAAAAAAGCCAATTCATTGGACGGGAACTACAGAAGTCTTGAATTAACAGTACAGCCTGTCATATTCATTTCTAACATTTATACACTACTGACTGAACATTGCTGCTATGTGAGATGCATTTCCAAAATGTTGCTATTTACCTAACCTCTGGTTAATTACAAAGTGGGTTCAAGGTTCCTTTTTCATTCCACACAAATCAAACAAGTGAAAAGTAAGGAATGCTGCTGATGCCCCTCAGCCGGAATAATTTGCTGATGTGGACATGTTCTATTGTTAAGGAAAAAGACAAATTTCATGGGTCACTGCTAAACCAGTTAGGTAAGGGCATTAAACCTCAACAGTGCTTAAGCTAGTTGCCTTATATGTGTTGTCAGTTCTGGTATAATGAATGGCATGTAGACATGGTCAATAGTAGAATTGCAGAATCATCAACATGAAGCTGAGTTCAAGTTGAAAACAACGGTTAAAATTCTGTCTGTTCCCTGGCTGATGTATGTAATATTTTGCAGCAAACTGTAACTTTCCATATTCTGGTTTTAGTCATTGTCAATATGATTCTTAACTTAGTCATTTCAACATTTTACTTTCTGTAGTCTTTGCAATTCTATTATGAAATTGTGATCAACTGTGGTACCTGCCTCCTCCACTGATCAGCTAATTTAATTGTGGATGCAGTAGATTTTTGATTACAAAATCCGACATTATATGATTTGCCTTGTATGGGAAACACTTTGCTTTTATTGCATGAAGCATCTTGTTTGCACAATATCCAGTGGATAGGTATGAATTGGGTTGCTCATGAGTTGTTAAAAATTTTGTCAAGTGGATGAAAGCTGTGTCTTTTGTTATTATTAAGAACTGTTGTTTCTAGCCTTAACTATGGATTATGTTCCTCAGCTACATTATGTCTTTGGCTATTTTCTGTTTGCAATAATATCATGCAATACACTAATTAGGTGATTATCTTTTAATCTCGGTTTGCAAAGCACTATATGAATGTGTGCGTTTAGTCACAGGTAACTTAGCAGATCATTTGTTTTAAAATAAGATTGAACTGTTTTCTTAATTAACATGTATACACAAAAAAAAAGTCTTAATGACTGTTTAAAGATTTTCACCACACCCAAGTAGTAGGAGCAGAAATGTGAAAATGTATTAGAGATACATAAAGTGTACAGGTAATACTTTGTGCTTCCAACACCAAAGGAATAATGTTATAAACTTCATTTTCTCTAGATTAAGTAAATGTTGTGTTTATCAATGAATTATGCAATAAGGGTGGATAAAATATAATTCTCCTCTGGGTTTTAAAGTAGAGGATAAATAGATGTTTGGCTTCAATTCTGAAAAGGCAACTTCCCTTTTTTTAAAAAAGATAAGTCAGAAGTCACAGGACACCAGGTTATGGTCTAACAGGTTTATTTGAAATCTCAAGCTTTCGGAGCGATGCTGCTTCATCAGATGAAGTGAAGAGAAGCACACAGGCACAGAACTTATAGGCAGAGACTATAACCTGGTATCATGTGACTTCTGATCTTGTCCAATTCCGTCCAACACTGGCACCTCCACATCATGGCTTTCTTTTGCTGAAGTGTCAAAGAAAAGGATCAAATTAATTTGGTGGACTGAAGAAAGAATGTATGAAATTAAGCTAAGAGCTTTACAAGATACCTGTACTGTTACTTGATGTGGTGTTTACAAAATTGAAGTTTAATGACATACATATAACAAGACTGGGAGCCACTAGTGGTTTGAGTTCAGTTCAGAAGAACAGCTTCATATCATCATGAGATTAGATTAGTTTATGAAGTTTCCAAGCAGAGACATCGTGTAATTTTTATTCAAACTTTCAGAACTGAGTAGTATCTAGGTCATCAAAACTGAACAGAATCTGTTAAATAAGAAATTTAAAGAATTAAGACAGTACCACCTCACTGGGATTGAGTATTCATAAACTATATTGCAGGGGGAAAATTAACTTTTGTGTAATAAATTTAGGTTCTTCTGTAAAAGAGCTTTGGCAGTTTTGTACGAATATATTCAGTGACTAGCAACGGTAACTAACTTCAAAAAGTGATCTTGTGATCCATCAATTCAGTTTCACTCTGGGATCTGACTCATTCAGTATTCCCATCAGCTGTGATCATAACAATTGTCATCTTCAATGATCGTGATTGCCTGTTCACAATCTAAACACATGGTCCAAAAGCTTCTTACTGGAGGAAATATAAAGGATGCAGTTAACCCTGTATGTAAAAATAAAAATCTTCCAAGCTAAGTATTTGTTACTTTTCCACTCTTGGTCATTCTGAAGGGATGGGAATGTATATGTAGTCATTGCACATCACAAGTTGGAGGTTCAAACTTCTTATCATAGTTTTCATGTCAGCTGATTTGTAAATTGTTCCCTATCCTAACTGTAAAGTGTGATAACTAGACGGTACCTATTTCATGTTTATTTTTAAAAGTACATAATTGTGGAAAAATTACTGTTATTACATCAAGTGATAAACACAGATTGGCCACTGGGCTATGCTACTGTTGATGCTCTGGAAGATTTTCCCAACCTACGTTCTCCAATTGCAGCAGCATATTTGCCCGAGGGGTAGTTGACTAATTACTTCTTCAAGGAACCAAAACATTTTTCCAGCAGTTTTTCTTTTTTTTTGTTTATAATTTGAGGTTTAGTAATAATGAGCTGTAGATAATTTTGACTTGAAATGAATTAGTAATTGCCGATTATGAATTACAGGAACATGCACATATTAATGCAAATTCAAAGTATTTAATTGTTTCTTCCATTTAGTTTATTTTGGTCATGTGTACCTAAATATGTTTAACTTTCTGTGCCTATTTATTCCCCAATAACCTGCATAGCTATGATTCCTCAGCCTTATTGCTGTGTACTGTCAATTATGCCACTTTTTTCTCCAGAGCTTGATGTCAGGTGCTGTTTATTTCTGTCACTGTTATAAGACTAATGTTTCCAAAATAAAAATAATGTTTGTTTTTCCGTGGGCCTTCTGATGTTACTGTGAGTGAGAAGGAGAATCTCCCGAAATGTCATTCAGCATGTTTTAATGTGGCAGCAGCTGACATGGGTCACATGGATTGCAATGTTGTTTTACAGTCCTATGCTCCTGTGTGTATTCTTAAGAGCTATGAAACTGTAACTTCAGTTCAAACAAGTTGTTGCTGGAATGGCAAATCTTACAGCAAGCATCCTGTTCTGGATTTTTTTTAACCTCCCCTTTCAGATAACAAATTGCAAGGCCGCAAGTTTATCATGGCAAGGTAATGTTAATATTTCATTTCACTAATCTAGCCAATAACTTATCTTAATCAAAAGATTTTAAAGATAGAAATTAGTGTACCTAAGTTTTAATTGGATGCAGAAAGAGAAATTGGAGGAGGAACGAGAAAAAGGTAAGAAACAAAATTGAAAAGTTCAAACAAAGAGGAGACTGTAATTAAGTTGTATTTGGGAATCATTGCAAAAGCAATGAGTGAAAAGTGTGTGAAATATACGAACATTTTTGCTCCGATCCCAAAATTACTGAGTGAAATCCAGATATCAAAATAGCAATTTCTTATTTGAATTAAAGTTGCAATTTCATAGCTCTTCAGAATACACATAGGAGCATAGGACTGTAAAATACCATTGCAATCCATCTGACCCATGTCAGTTACTGCCACATTAAAACCTACTGAATAAATGTAAGTTTCCCCACTGAGCTGGAAGGTTCATTTTGAGGCATTTCATCGCCATACTAGGTAACATCATCAGTGAGCCTCTGGTGAAGCTTCTACCTAGTATGGTGATGTTACCTAGTATGGTGACAAAACATCTGAAAATGAACCTTCCAGCTCAGCGAGCAAATCTACATCCAGAACCTCAACCTGATCTACAAATCTACTCAAAACTCGCTATGCTGAATGAAATTTGTGAAGATTCTCCTGCTCAGTCTCACAGTAACATCAGAAGGCTCACAGACTTGCATCCTGAACTTCCAACATAAATATGAAATATGGATGACAAGACCAGATCAAAAATACTGAAAAGATGCATAACAAGTTTTGAAAAACTCTAGGAATAATTTACTACCTCAGAAAGAGATACTCCTCATTCCCTTTGAGCTTTAAAGTTGTTTCATCCAGGTCTCTAATCATTAACAAGATCGTTACAACATGAGCCAGCAGCAACTGAACTAAGTTCGATTTGCAACACAAGTCCAGCCAACACACATGATGCATTTCATTTTGATGGAGGGGCTCATGGTGAAGTTGGCATTTTTTGTTTTGTTTGGTTTTGTTGAAATAAACTGTGGAATAGCATGAATTTTCCAGCACTTTATGGAAAATTGGAACTCGTATTGTATCTGCGCTTCACCACTAATTGATGAGTGATTTATGAGAATTGTTAATAGATACTATAAATTTGGCAAAATTCTATCCAGTAATTTATGGGTCCATGTTTCTTGATGATCCACTATACAATACCAGCAACTTGTATTTTTTTATACCGCCTGTGATGTAATCAAACCTCTCGAGGTGCTTTATTTATATTACATGATTTGGTAATGAGCCACACAGAGAAATATCGGGGAGATGGTCAAGGAGTTGTTAGTCTTAAAGGGAAACTGAAAGGTACGGAGATTTGAGGAGGAATTCCCAGAACCAGAAAAGGTTAAAGCTGCAAGCTGGAGGAAGGAGGAGGAGGAAAAGTTCAAAAGGAAAGCGCTGTGATAGGATAGAAGACAGCTGAGATTGTATTACTTTGTCATAAGGAGAAAGTGAGGATGCAAATGCTGGAGATCAGAGCTGAAAATGTGTTGCTGGAAAAGCAGGTCCTTCAGGTATTCCTGAAGAAGGGCTCATGCCCGAAATGTCGATTCTCCTGCTCCTTGGATGCTGCCTGACCTGCTGCGCTTTTCCAGCAATACATTTTCAGCGCTTATTTTGTCATAAGACAGGAGCAGATGTAGGTCATTCAAACCATTGAGTCTGCCAAGTCATTCAATGAGATCATGGCTAATCTAGTAATCCTCAACTCCACTTCCCTGCCTTTTCCCCAGACCCCTTGATTCTTTGGTGTAATGAAAGAAGGTATAGTAATGGTAAAGAACAGGATTCAGCTAATAATTTTACCAGCTTCCCCAGATACTAACTTGTAGAGTCATAGAGACGTACAGCATGGAAACAGACCCTTCGGTCCAACCATTCCATGCCAACCAGATATTCCAACACAATCTAGTCCCACTTGCCAGCACCCGGCCCATATCCCTCCAAACCCTTCCTATTCATATACCCATCCAAATGCCTCTTAAATGTTGCAATTGTACCAGCCTCCTCCGCATCCTCTGGCAGCTCATTCCATATACGTACCACCCTCTGCGTGAAAACGTTGCCCCTTAGGTCTCTTTTATATCTTTCCCCTCTCACCCTAAACCTATGCCCTCTAGTTTTGGACTCGCAGACCGCAGGGAAAAGACTTTGTCTGTTTATTCTATCTATGCCCCTCATAATTTTGTAAACCTCTATAAGGTCACCCTTAAGCCTCCGACGCTCCAGGGAAAACAGCCCGAGCCTGTTCAGCCTCTCCCTGTAGCTCAGTTCCTCCAACCCTGGCAACATCCTTGTAAATCTTTTCTGAACCCTTTCAAGTTTTACAACATCTTTCTGATAGGAAGGAGACCAGAATTGCACGCAATATTCCAACAGTGGCCTAACCAGTGTCCTGTACAGCCGCAACATGACCTCCCAACTCCAGTACTCAATACTCTGGCCAATAAAGGAAAGCATACCAAATGCCGCCTTCGCCATCCTATCTACCTGCGACGCCACTTTCAAGGAGCTATGAACCTGCACTCCAAAGTCTCTTTGTCTTATGATTAACCTCATATTAGCAAACCAACAGAAGATATTAGAGTTGAGGGAGCAATATGAATTTTATCTTCAATTCAGCCTATTTTTTCCCTATCTTTTATCTCTAGGCACAGAGCAGACTATGCAGTCCTTCACGTTTGCTCCACGCAAATGAAATTACAACTGAGCTTTTAACCAATTCATTGATTCTAAAATTAATCTTATTTTTACTTTCTAAGAAAATTGCTGAGGAAAAATCTACTTTGTTCATTTCTCAGGGATGGGTCGGCTTCAGCCACCTACTACTATGAAGAGAAAGCGAAAGCAGTC
Organism: Chiloscyllium plagiosum; assembly: GCF_037043375.1. Classification (NCBI taxonomy): domain Eukaryota; kingdom Metazoa; phylum Chordata; class Chondrichthyes; order Orectolobiformes; family Hemiscylliidae; genus Chiloscyllium; species Chiloscyllium plagiosum. The sequence goes on along the minus strand of NW_028270141.1, from coordinate 11,878,131 downwards.
AATAAAGTAGGAGAATCAACCTCCACTAGCAGTTCAGCACTTCCTTTAGATCAGTTACAGAGGAAATGGCTTTATTATAAGCCACTTAAAGAGGGAGAACAAGAATTTCCACTACGGAATGACCAGGTAAGGCATTGGGAAACTATTCTTGCATGTTGTACAAGATTACCTCTGTTGTGGAGATAGTAAACACACATCATGGCGATCCAGAGCACAACTACCTTTTTCATTTGGTAAAAAAAAGGTAACTACTTCATGGGTGTCTTGAAAGTCAAATTTTTCATTCGTGATTTTCTGAATTAAACCTATTACAGGTGGTTCTGGTATAACGTGCTTTTCAGCAGCACAATTTGGCTGTAACGTCACTGAAGAATTGGGGAGCAGTATTTTGGAGAACGCTTATTGCCTCCGTTGGCAATAGCGCGATTCTAGTGGGGATCAGTTCACACGCTCGTTCTGCACATGCATCAAAACGTGCACCAAAATCACCGTGCCGGTCTGCACGTGCACCGGTGTCTGTGCCATTCTGCATATGCACCAGTGTCCGTGCATGCTCGATGCCGGTGCTAGTCTTCATGCTGTTCTGCACAAGCGCCGAAGTCTATGCACCATTCTGTGCATGCACAATGTCTGCTACCGACAGAGTAGCTTTCTGTGAGAAGTATAGTATAGAGAGCACCTTTCTTAGGTATTTTAAGTGTACGGTGTTAAATTTACTTTTGTTTTATTAATAAATATGATTTCAACCTTCATTCAGGCTGTGTTATACCGAGCATTAGACTTTTGGATGATTTTTAAGCCATCGTGAGAGTTTTTTTTTGTTGGTCTGCCCCTAACCCCACTTTTCCCATAGGCCCCATTATTTATATTAAGTGAGCTTTCGCTGGAACACAGCTATGGCATTATAGGAGAACTACCTGTAATTTGCATTAATCTGGCCTGTTTGTAATCTGCCTTTGAGAGAACTTGGTCCAGGTCGCTTAACTAGCATTAATATTCTGGGATTTGGAGATACTGGAGTTGGACTGGAGTGTACAAAATTAAAAATCAGACAACACCAGGTTATAGTCCAACAGGTTTATTTGGAAGCACCAGCTTTCGAACAACCACCTGATGAAGGAGCAGTGCTCCAAAAACTAGTGCTTCCAAACAAACCTGTTGGACTATAACCTGGTGTTGTGTGATTTTTAACTTAATATTCTGGGAGTTATGAATGATGAGGTATGATTCATCAGATGCTAAAACAATGCAAATCAAATCACACCAGTGCAAATTCAAATAACTAATTTGAAGCATATTTAATAATACAGTTACTGCAGAATTTCTTTTATTATTCACTTGTGGGATGTTAACATCAGTAGCTAGGCTAGCAGTGATTGCTCATCCTGCAGTGAAGAAATTAACCACATTGCTGTGGGTCTGGAGTCATATGTAAGCCAGACCAGGAAGGACAGGTTTCCTTCCCGAAGCAACATCAGTGAACCAGATAAAGTATTATGACAATCAAATTTCACCATCTCCACAGTAGTGGCATTCAAACCCCATGTCTTAGAACATTGACCTGGGGATCTGGAATACTTGTCCACTATGTCACTGTCTCTCCATAATATATAAAAGTCCATTTGACTCATTACTATTCTTCTTTTGGAAATAGACTTCTGTTAATATTCTTCAACTGTGCAGTTTCATCTACAGTATCAAAGCTGAATGTTGTCTATGTACCAATCGCAATTTAGTGATAACCGACAAATCATGGATCCTGATATTTGTTAGTTTTAATTTTGTTTTGTAAAGCCAAAAGATAGTCATAAAAAGGCAACAAGCACTAGTATTAGCATTCTTCAAATAGACATGAGGCTTTGTAGCCTCAGGACTTTCGCCCCTTGGTTTTCACTTAAACAAGCAATTTTATCTTGTGACAACATATGGAAGTCCTAATTTTGCCTGATATTAAACTGGGGTGTGGTGCTGGGAAAGCACAGCCAGTCAGGCAGCACCCAAGAAGCAGGAGAGTCGATGTTTCGAGCATCAGCTCTTCATCAGGAAGTCCTCACTTTCTCCTATTAAACTGTTAAATTAACCATAAGAACTACAGTAGGTTAGCTGTCACAGAATATGGAGGGTAAACTCTTGGATGTCCAGTAGAGAGAGTTTATTCCTGAGGTGTTCACTGGTTACAAACAGTGTTTTCTGTGATCAGTTGATTAAAGCAATGGTGTTTAATTGGATACATTAAGGAAGCTACTACTGGTGACTTTTTTTTTTAAATTGGTGGAGATTAAATTTAAAGGGACACTGGCAGTTGAATTGTAGGGAAAAGCCATTTATGGGAGAGGATGTATAGTGGAAATTACAACAAAAGTTCTTGCTCCTGTAGCTGTTCAAAAGACTAACCTGCTGGGAGAAGTGTGATTTGAGAGCCAAAGCTTTCAGATATGGATATGCCTGTCAAAATGCTACTAATTTAAACAGGCTAGGTCAGTAGTTAATCGCACCAGAACATGCTCTTTCATGCCATTTTACTGAACGTGTGACAGAAGGTGACTGGAGTATTTCTAGAAAACCATCCAGCAGTAGTTAGGTAATCATCCTTCTCATGTTTGTGAAATTGGGCCTGTCATTGTGATTGGCTGTTTGAACCTATTTGACAATTGAAGGTTTTGCATACACGATATCTTCCCATGACTGTGTCGCCAAATACCAGACTAATGCCATTTACAAGTTTGCTGATGACACCACCATAGTTGGTCGAATCTCAGAGGGGGGCAAAACCGACTACAGACGGGAGGTGGAAGACCTGGAAAAATGGTGCACTGAGAATAACCTAGCTCTCAATGCCGGCAAAACCAAGGAACTCATTATTGACTTTCGGTGGGATGTTACTCATGCCCTGCTACACATTAACAGCACAGAGGTGGAACGAGTGGAGAGTGTCAAACTCCTGGCAGTGGTCATCAACAACAAGCTTTCTTGGACTCTTCATGTGGACACACTTGTTTCAAAAGCCCAACAATGTCTCCGCTTCCTCAGGCAGCTGAGGAAATTTGGCATGATGGCGAATACCCTTGCCAACTTTTATAGGTGCGCCATCGAGAGCATTTTGTCTGGATGTATCACTACCTGGTATGGCAACTATACCATTCACGACCAGAGACGGTTACGGAGAGTGGTGAACTCGGCCTGGACAATCACAAAGGCCAACCTCTCATCTATAGAATCCATCTAACAGGCCCGCTGTCAAGGAAAGGCCACCGGCATTCTCAAAGATCCATCCCACCCTGGCAATGCTTTTCTACAGCCTCTACCATTGGGAAGAAGGTACAGAAGCCTGAACAGCCGCATCAGCCAGTTTTGTAACAGTTTCTACCCTACTGTTGTTAGAATGCTGAATGGACTCACAAACATTTGCCTGTACCTGTGTTTTTGTTTTTGCTACTGTTTAACTATTATTTACTTATCTATGCTTCTTAACCAAGTGATCTGCCTGTATTGCTCACAAGACAAAGCTTTTCACTGTGCCTTGGTACACGTGACAATCGATTCAATTCAATTATGCTAAAGCAAAGAGTTTGCAACCTGTTATTACTTCCAAAGGTGTCATGGATCATACTGCTATGACAGATTTGTTCTGTCTGGTGTCTTTTCTCTGACTTTCTATATCTTTTGAGATGGGGAATTCATTTGTAGATCCATTAGTCTATTTAACCAGGAGAAATAATATGAAGCAGAAGAGCTGTTGTCACAAATATCCTACTCTTGATCTTGACACTTTCCCGATTGAAGTTCAACTTTCACAGCTACATATTCCACATTGAACCTGAGAATTGGTCTTCAGCCTTGAGTTGCTATTTTCTGGGGTTCTCAAACATTTCCACCAAAAAGCACAGAATCTTTTCTGGCCAACCACATTAGGATGCTGAGCTAGACCGAAGAAGAAGGTACATTTTAATATTCTGTATTTTTATTTTTGTATTTTTTTATTAGCTAAATTACAAATAGGGCCACTGAAATTAAAAAAAATTGAAAACTAAACCCTAGACAGTACCAACTCTTATGCAGCCATTCACATTAAATCTTGTATTTGCCCTGCATTAATAATTTTAATGAACTCCTCATGTCATTAATTTTTCAGTGAATAATACTAGTAGGCGGCATGGTGGCTCAGTGGTTAGCACTGCTGCCTCATAGCACCAGGGTCCCACATTCGATTCCAGCCTCGGGTGACTGTTTGTGTGGAGTTTGCACATTCTCCCCGTGTCTGCGTGGGTTTCCTCCGGATGCTCCAGTTTCCTCCCACAGTCCAAAGATGTGCAGGTTAGGTGAACTGGCCATGTTAAATTTCCCATAGTGTAAGGTGCATTAGTTAGAGGAAAATGAGTCTGGGTGGGTTACTCTTTGGAGGGTTGGTGTGGACTTGTTGGGCCGAAGGGCCTGTTTCCACACTGTAGGTAATCTAATCTAATAATTGTGCTTTTTTTAATTTGCCAAGACATTTGTCTTGATAAAAATTATTTCTTGATGTTGTTTAATTTCCTGAAACCATTTAAAATTAGTTAACATTCTCATTGATTAGTTTGTTGTTTTGTGATTTGTAGGTACATCAGAGAGCAGAAGAGTGCACCAAGGCCTTAAATCTGCTTACTGATATAAACATGGGAAAGCCAGTCAATAATATATTTCCAGTGAATTTTGATTTCACTAAAATGAAGGTATGAACAAGTTGTGCTATAAAGGGGGGGGGAGGGGGGGAGACGCATGGTCGAAATTTGTGATTTGAACATTTGGAATGTTTTTAAAATACAGTTTTTCCTTCAGATCCACCCGGTCCACTAATACCCTTTTGGAAAGGTAACCTGTTATAGTCACGCAGTCTGACCTACAGTTGTCTGATCCTATGTACGAGTAGGTTCCTATTCCATTACTTGGAGTAACGTCATTTCTGCTGAATTTCTTCTGGACTTATTAACAATTATGTTATTTATAGCTCCTAATACAGTCACCCTCACAAGTAGAAACACCTTCCCTACATCTGCGTTATCAAATACCTTTGTAATTTGAAGGCCCTCTATCAGGCGATCTCATAATCTGCTGTTTTCTTTTAAAAGAGAACTCTGCTCAGTGTTTCCTGATGAGCAACTCTTTTTTTTGTGCTTTTATGTCATTTTTCAAATGCCTCCGGGCAACTGGAGATGGTGAATAACATCTGGCTTTGTCATGGTACCCACATGGAGATGATTAATTTCTAATATTCTATTTTGCTTTTGGTCAATATGAATGAGGGGGCATATGCCCATTTCCTTTGGCAAGAACCTTTTTTGCATTCAGTGCCTGGCACTTTCAAATACTTAGTATAGACGGATTTAAAACAATTCTGATAATGATTTGTATATAAAATGGTAAATGAGCTATTGTCTTATGCACGCTTGAACTTGCAAATAATAATCTCTGTAGTGTCATACTGAACAATTGTATTGCAGCCTCCTATGTCCTAGAAAGCCACAAACATACAGATCTCTGATTTCTGTCATTTTGTATTAGACGTTCCATTGTTTTCATTGACTATTTTATATATATTTTGTTGCGCCTTCTTTCTTTGTATATATTTAATTTGCTAGATCTGTCATCTCCTTTGCTGCTTTATCCACACAATTTCTATCTTTTACTTTTAGGATTCACCTGTTTTGTAGCAAAACATGCAGAGCCATTTTGGGACCAACTTTGGAATGGCCAGGAAGTGATTTCTTTTGAGGACCATCTTTTAGGCTGCTCACCACTAAAATACATATATAAGGCTGGTCTAGAACAAACTCACTTGATATATCCCTTAAAATTGTTTACAAGATTTAAACTATTTATTATAGAACTGCAGTTTGTAAATCGATAGGCCTATTGAAATAACTCCAGAGGCTGGTATCCCATTACCAAGTCACTCTTTGTTTACACGTGGAAAGTCCTTGTCACTGATCCAGCTCCAAACAGAACTTCTGACATTCCTGTTTATATTTGTCAGCCAGAGCTCCCTGGTCCAATCAAGGAGCTCCTTTCTATTATTAAAGCAGAGAACTTAGATAAGTTCAAGTTAATCAGGCAGAAAGGGAAATCAGGTTTAACTAATTTATTGGAATCCTTTGAGAAAGTAACATGTGCTGTGCACAAAGGGGACCTGGTGGATGTATCGTACTTGGATTTCCAGAAGGCATTTCATAAGTGGTCACATCAAAGTTTATTGTGAAAGTAAAAGCTCATGGTGTAGGATGTAGCATATTGCCATGAATGGTAGATTGGCTGGCTAACCAGATGCAGAGAGCACTCACTAAATGGGCCTTTTTCAGGAGGTAAGGAGTGGCATACATGGGAATTAGTATCAAGACCTCAACTGTTCATAAGTTAGCTAACTAGGATGAAGGGACAGAAGGTATGGTTGCCAATTCTGCTAAAGAGACAAAGATAGATAGTAAACTTAAAAATGGTTGATTTGACCAATGGAACATAATGTAAATGTGCAGTTGTTCACTTTAGAACAATGACCAAAAAGGGTATTATGCAAATGGTTAGAGATTGGAGAACTCTGAGAGAGATTGGCTGTCCTACTGCATGAAGTACAATGTGTTGGTATACAGGTTATAACAAGTTGTTATTATTAAGAAAACAAATAGTGTTATCATTTTGGATACAAACCTTTGGCAGTGATGCTTCAGTTACACAGGACATTTGTGAAACCCCATTTTGAGTAGTGTGTGCAATATTTGTTCCTTTATTTACAAAAGGATAGAAATGTGGTGGGAAGGTTTACCAGACTAAAATCGGGTTGGGGAGGATTTTTCTGAGGAAAGGTTGAACAGGCTTGCTTGTATCCGCTGGAGTTTAGAGTAAGATCCTGAGGAGCCTTGCCAGGGTGAATGTGGAAAAGATTTTTCCTGTTACGAGAGAATCTGAAACCAGGATTCACTGTTTAAAATCGTCACCCAATTAAAAGCAGATGAAATGAAGTGTTTCTTTTCTGTCTAAGGGTTGAGAGTCTTTGGAACTTCTGCCTTGAAAAGATGACGGAAGCGGAGCCTTTGGATATTTTTAAGGCAGAGGTGGATAAATCCTTGGTGAGCAAGGGGGTGAAAGTTTATCAGAGTATGCAAGAATGTGGATTTCAGATTACAGTCAGATCAGCCATGACATCATTCAGTGGCAGAGCAGAGTTCAGGTGTTAAATGGCTTACTTCTTGTTTGCATATTCTGTTCAATAGTCTTATTGCTGTGTCCTGTCTTATACATGCTCATTCTTTTTCTTTGCATTCATTCTCCCTGTTTGCCTGCGGTCATTCCATTTGACCCGTCTTTATCCTTTGACTGTTCTTTCACACCATACCAATAAGCATGAATAGTTTAAAAGCTAGTTCCCTATATCCTTCCATACCTGCCCTCCATTGTCTTTACCTTTCTCAAACTGGTTTTGTACACAGACAAAACATTCAAGAATCTGTATTGCATTGTAAAATAGATTATTTCTATCGAAGACAAACAGTCAGGATCTATGGGTCACTGAATGATGTGTTCTGTATTTGTCAGGCCGAGTAGCAGTACACTTTGCAAGTCATCCATGTTTCACAATTTGTATGTGTGTTTACAGTAAATTGGGATCCCTGGTAAACCAGCTATTCTCCAAAGCGTTTGTGTAAGTTTTCAAAACAATCAAACAGTGATTCATGTTGGCTTCAGAAAATATGTTCGACACACCATTGTTCTGCCATTCTCACTTCAGATCACTTGGTCTGCGCTATCAACATCATTTCTCCCCCAGTACTCCACCCCTCACAATTACATAAATGATGCCCCTCCATACTTCAGTCAGCTCTGATGAAGAGTTGTTTAAATTCGAAACGTTAGCTTGCTGTCTGTCCATGGATGTGGCCTGACCTGCTGTGATTTGCAGCATTTTTTGTTTTCAGTACAGAAAATATGAAAATGCTGCTGAAATAGCTGCATATGCAATTGTTTATTACTATAACGTTGACTACATATTCAGCAGTTAGCTAACTGGAAGTGCTTGAAAGGGTTAGAAGCAAGAGAGAAACCCTTTTTGTTCAGAAGTACTTCCCTAATGATCTGAAACTGATACAGAAATCTAGCTTGAATTGCTTGGGCTGCATAAAAGTTTGTCAGATTCCAGAGTCCCCTTTGCTAGACCATTCCATGATGACGTCTAGAGTGGGTGAATCCATGGTTTCGTTGAAAATAACATTGGTCATAACCTTGAGCTGGCTGGAAAACCAGTTTCTGTGGAGTGTTGTGTAACTACGATAGTTCATGTTTTGCATTTGGAAACAACTTGGAAATTACCTTTGAAGGAAATTTACTTTGAATCAGATTGTTTAATCTAAGACATTTTCAAAAACAAAAATCTATTCTAAAATAGTAACATAATATTGCTTAAACTTTAAAAAAAAATGTTCACTTTTTTTTGTAGGATTCTCTCGATCTGCACAAAGTAGCTATCATGGGCCACTCATTTGGTGCAGCCACAGTTATTGATTCACTCAGCAAAGATGTTCGGTTTGGGTAAGTCATAATAAATCTGGTACAATATATGGTAAATGTTGATAGAAAATGTCTTGAGTATTCCAAAGTGATATGAACATCCTGCTACGTGCTGCATGCTAATAGACAGTTGCTACTTTAATTCAAGACTTGTAAAATTGCTTGTAAATGAAAACTGTCAGTGATATTGTGTGATTTAAACAGTGTGTCAAACTGACCAAACAGCTCACGAGATAAAAGCAAAATTATTCAGATACTGAAAGTCTGAAATGAAAATGGGAACTGAAAATGGGAACTGAAAATGGTAGAAATACGTAGTAAGTCAGATAGCAGCTGTCTAGAGAGTAACAGCTCTAACACTTTTAAGTCAATGACCTTCCACTGGAACTTAGCAACATTTTCCAATTTTTAGATTAGATTAGATTACTTACAGTGTGGAAACAGGCCCTTCGGCCCAACAAGTCCACACCGCCCCGCCGAAGCGCAACCCACCCATACCCCTACGTGTACCCCTTACCTAACACTACGGGCAATTTAGCATAGCCAATTCACCTGACCTGCACATCTTTGGACTGTGGGAGGAAACCGGAGCACCCGGAGGAAACCCACGCAGACACAGGGAGAACGTGCAAACTCCATACAGTCAGTCGCCTGAGGCGGGAATTGAACCCGGGTCTCTGGCGCTGTGAGGCAGCAGTGCTAACCACTGTGCCACCATGCCGCCCACTGCCACCGTGCCGCCCACATTTTCCAATTTTAGTTCAAAAATATTAGCAAATGTTTATAATAGATATGTGAAATAAAAACAAAATGCTGGAAAGATATAGCAGGTCAGATAACATCTGAAGGGAGAAGAAAGTTATGTAAATGTTAACCATCCATCAGAAATGTCCCAATTGTTCATTCCATTTGAAAATTGTACTCCACACTTTGGTTAGTCAGTATATTAAATTATCCATTCCCACAGCCACTTGTCAAAAAGTAAGAACTCTAACGGAAGTAAAGGAGAACCGCAGCCACAGATTACTTTCAAAGGAGTTATTCTTAGTTATCCCTAAATTGGCATCAACCAAAATCTTACTAAACAGCCATTGTTTGTAAATTGCAGTCTGAGGTTGAATTAGGTCTATTTTGCTCTTTCTACATTCAACTAACTTGGAAACATTCTTTATCAGGCGCCCTACCCAAGCTCTGTCTTGTTTGTCCTAAAATTTTGCTTTCCTTTTAGTCATGGGTTACTGGAGGGAACGATACAAATTTTCAATCTAATGTGTGACATTAGTCAGTACAGAAATATTTGGTAAATATTTCCACAAATATTGGATTGGATCGTCACATCACGTGTACCGAGGCACAGTGTTGTTAATGTTTGCCCTGTTTTATTCCAAAGTCCATTGTCACTTCAATCTTTTTAGAATTGAGGGCTTCTTTGAGGTGAAGCTTGCCCTGCCATCCTATACAATCATGGCTAATCAGATTAAGATGGCTAAACTCCCCTGTCATGCCAGCCCTCATCTCTAATTCACAGTCTCTCTACCTTCTCTTTAAATAGTTAGTTATCCAGCATCAGATTTATAATTGTATCTATCATCATGTTTTCAATGTTCCCTGATCTCCCAAGATGTGTGGGAAGTTGACACCAAGGTGCACTGTTTGGGTTGAGCACCATTGAGAAAGTGGATGAGAATTGGACCCAGATGGAAGAAGCAGTGGAAGAGTAAAGAGGGGAGAAGGGCGCAGGATTTTATAAGAGGAGTGGGATCACCTTCAGGAGCATTATGCTTGAAGGTGCTCCCACAAAAATACCATGAACATCAAAAAAAGGGTTTTAGAATAAGAGTAAAATTTTAAGGGAGAGAATTTGAAAGTAAATCCAACTGGATGAGATTGCCAAGGGAGAAAACGGAAGGATCACAATAAATTCAGCTTACTTTCATTGCAAACAGCCTTTTTATAAGGTAAAAACAATGACTGCAGATGCTGGAAACCAGATTCTGGATTAGTGGTGCTGGAAGAGCACAGCAGTTCAGGCAGCAACCGAGGAGCAGTAAAATCGGCGTTTCTGGCAAAAGCCTTTCATCAGGAATAAAGGCAGTGAGCCTGAAGCATGGAGAGATAACCGAGAGGAGGGTGGGGGTGGGGAGAAAGTAGCATAGAATACAATAGGTGAGTGGGGGAGGGGATGAAGGTGATAGGTCAGGGGCGGGGGGGAGGGTGGAGTGGATAGGTGGAAAAGAAGATAGGCAGATAGGACAAGTCATGGGGACAGTGCTGAGCTGGAAGTTTGGAACTAGGGTGAGGTGGGGGAAGGGGAAATGAGGAAACTGTTGAAGTCCACATTGATGCCCTGGGGTTGAGGTGTTCCAAGGCGGAAGATGAGGCGTTCTTCCTCCAGGCATCTGGTGGTGAGGGAGCAGCGGTGAAGGCGGCCCAGGACCTCCATGTCCTCCGGCAGAGTGGGACGGGGAGTTGAAATGTTGGGCCACGGGGCGGTTTGGTTGATTGGTGCGGGTGTCTCGGAGATGTTCCCTGAAGCGCTCTGCTAGGAGGCGTCCAGTCTCCCCAATGTAGAAGAGACCACATCGGGAGCAACGGATACAATAAATGATATTAGTGGATGTGCAGGTAAAACTTTGATGGATGTGGAAGGCTCCTTTAGGGCCTTGGATGGAGGTGAGGGAGGAGGTGTGGGAACAGGTTTTGCAGTTCCTGCGGTGGCAGGGGAAAGTGCCAGGATGGGAGGGTGGGTTGTAGGGGGGGGCGTGGACCTGACCAGGTAGTCACAGAGGGAACGGTCTTTGCGGAAGGCGGAAAGGGGTGGAGAGGGAAATATATCCCTGGTGGTGGGGTCTTTTTGGAGGTGGCGGGAATGTCGGTGGATGATTTGGTTTATGTGAAGGTTGGTAGGGTGGAAGGTGAGCACCAGGGGCGTTCTGTCCTTGTTTCGGTTGGAGGGTTGGGGTCTGAGGGTGGAGGTGCGGGATGTGGACAAGATGCATTGGAGGGCATCTTTAACCACGTGGGAAGGGAAATTGCGGTCTCTATAGAAGGAGGCCATCTGGTGTGTTCTGTGGTGGAACTGGTCCTCCTGGGAGCAGATGAGGCGGAGGAATTGGGAATACGGGATGGCATTTTTGCAAGAGGTAGGGTGGGAAGATGTGTAATCCAGGTAGCTGTGGGAGTCAGTGTAAAAAATGTAAAAAATGTCAGTGTCAAATCGGTCATCATTAATGGAGATGGAGAGGTCCAGGAAGGGGAGGGAGGTGTCATGGTCGAGGGGGCCGTAGGAAGAGGTGTAGAGGTCAGTGGGCCAGACTACCACTGTGCCCCCATTATCTGCTGGCTTGATGGTGAGGTTGGGATTGGAGCAGAGGGATTGGAGGGCTGCGCATTGTGAAGGTGAGAGGTTGGAGTGGGGAGTGGGGTAGACAGGTTGAGGCGGTTAATGTCCTGGCGGCAGTTGGAAATGAAGAGGTCGAGGGCAGGTAATAGGCCAGCGCGGGGTGTCCAGGTGGATGCAGTGTGTTGGAGGTGGGCGAAGGGGTCCTCGGAAGGTGGGCGGGAGTCCTGATTGTGAAAGTAAGCTCGGAGGCGGCGGAAGAAGTGTTCGACGTCACGGCGTGTATTATATTCATTGATGCGTGGACGGAGGGGGTTGAAGGTGAGTCCTTTGCTGAGGACTGATCGTTCGTCCTCAGTGAGGGGAAGGTCTGGAGGGATGGTGAAAACTCGGCAGGGCTGGGAGCTGGGATCTGGTGTGGGTGTGGAGCTGGGAGTGGGGGCGGAGCCAGTAACTGGAGTGGGTGTGATGGTGGGGGAATGGGGGTGGAGTCATGAGCAGGGGTGGTGTTCCCCTCAGGGTTCTGGGGGCCGGGAATGGTGACAGTGGGATATGTGGGGGGGGGGGTGTCAGCAGAATGCAGGTGAGTGGCATTGGTGGGGGTGGAAGTGGTGGCAGACATGGCAGTAGGGGTGGCGGAAGTCACTGAGCGTGTGACATCAGCGATGATGTGAGGGGCGGAAGTGATGTCACATGTGATGCATGAGGAATTGTGAGGGGTGGAAGTAGTTGTGGGAGTGGCCATGATGGGGGCAGAAGTGACATCATCAATCAGCGTGTGGGTGGCAGCCTGCACCAGCCACATGGCTAATGCCGTCCAAGCAGTTCCAGAGGCCGGGGGAATCTTCTGGAATGTTTGAGGAGCGCAGGTTATCTTTTCCACCTATCCACTCCACCCTCTCCTCCCTGACCTATCACCTTCATCCTCTCCCCCACTCACCCATTGTACTCTATGCTACTTTCTCCCCACCCCCACTCTCCTCTAGCTTATCTATCCACGCTTCAGACTCTCTGCCTTTATTCCTGATGAAGGGCTTTTGCCCGAAACGTCGATTTTACTGCTCCTTGGATGCTACCTGAACTGCTGTGCTCTTCCAGCACCACTAATCCAGCCTTTTTATAAGCCTAATAAAGAGACATCTGGTGGCAAAAGTTTGGAAATTCAGGATAATTCAGTAAATGAATTAAACACTATAGAATTTGTGGAAGCAGGCCCATTGAGTCCACACCGACCCCCTGAAGAGCATCCCACCCAAACCCACCTAATCCTGTAACCCTGTATTCCCCATGGCCAATCCACCTAACCTGCATATCTTTGGACTGTGGGAAGAAACCCATACAGACATGGGGAGAATGTGCAAACTCCACAAAGACTGTCTCAAGGATGGAGTCGAACCCACGTTCCTGGCGCTGTGAGGCAGCAGTGCTAGCCACTGTGTCGATGCAACTTTTCAAGCTGAGATATCTGGTTTGATTTGTTATTGTAACATGTACCTACAATGAAAAGTTTTGTGTTTTTTTTTGTGCAGTACAGGCAGATCATAACATTAAAACTGCATAAGGGTCATAGAACAGAGCAAGGGATATAATGTATCAGCTGCAGAGAAGGTGCATAAAAAATGAGATTAACATTAAATTTAAAATTAGAGGGGTTCATTCAGAAATCTGGCAACAGCAGGGCAGAGTCGCAACAGCAAATGCTTAATTAACAGAGCTACTATAACACCACTCGATGCATAACTGGTAAAATATTTAAATGTCTCTTTCTGAAATGCACAAGAACCAGTGCACTTTTAAACACAATCTTGTCTTCTAGTATGTTTTATACTGCTAACTAGATAATAAAGCTGTTAAATGATAGTTATGTTTTAAAATCCAGAATAATGCTCATTTCCAGGAACTCTTTGCATTGCTGTCTCATTTTTCAATCTCTGGCAACTGACTCAACATGGAAATGTTTTTCAAACCCACTGACTCCCACAGCTATCTGGACTACACCTCCCACTCCCCTCTCCTGTAAAAATGTGATCCCTTACTCCCAATGCCTCTGCCGTATCTGCTCCCAGCAGGAGCAATTCCACTCCATGACATCCCAGGTGGCCTCCTATTTCAGGGACCACAATTTCCCCTCCCATGTGGTTAGCAATGCCCTCCAGCACATCTCCACTTCCCACACCTCCGTCCTTGAACCCCACCCCTCCAACCGCAACAAGGGTAGAATTCCTTCCACTCCACTAATCTCCGGATACAGTGCATTATCCTTCACTATTTCTGCCACATACGATCAGACCCCACCAGCAGAGATATATTTCCCACCCCACCCCTATCTGTATTCTGCAGAGACTATCCCCTCTGTGACTCCCTCATTAGATCCACATTCCCCCACGAACCCACCCTCCACTCCCGGCACCTCCTCTTGCCGCCTCCAGAGGTATAAAATCTGTGTCCTCACCTCTGTCAAAGGCCCCAAAGGATCCTTCCACATCCAGCAGAGATTTTCCTGCACATCCAGACACCTCATCCATTACTCTCTGTGGCCTCCTCTACACTGGGGAGACAGGACGCCAACTTGCGGAATATTTCAGGGAACATCTCTGGGGGACACGCACCAAATAACCCCACTGCCCTGTGGCTGACCACTTCAATTCCCCTTCCAACTCCACCAAGGACATAGAATTCCTGGGCCAACTCCGCTGCCAAATCCAAGCCGCCCAAAAACTGGAGGAAGAACACCTCATCTTCTGACTTGGGACCCCTTAACAGCATCAACATTGATTTCACCAGTTTTCTCATCTCCCCTCAACCCACCTCATCACAGATCCAATCCAAAATTCGGCACCCCCCTCTCTAGAACTGTCCAATCTGGCTCTTCATCTTCCTTCCCACATAGCCACTTCACCCTCACCTCCGAGCTATCACAATCTGCATCTATCGCCTTCCCAGTCACCTACCCTACCCCCCCCCCCCCCCCCCCATTTATCTCTCAGCTCCTTTCTCCACCCCCCCACCACTTCCTGATGAAGGGCTTGTACCTGGAAATCTTGATTCTCCTGCTCCTCGGATGCTGCCTGACCTGCTGTGCTTTTCTAGCACCACACCTTCGACTCAGATCTCTAGTATCTGCAGTCCTCACTTTCTCGATACAGGAAAGTATCACTCTAGCAACCGACTTGAGCTAGCTGGTCAGAGCCCATTATTGTGCATGTATAAATAAAGGGTGACTTGGTGATGGGATGCCACCCTCTATGGAGTTACTTCAATGACCGTGATAATTTTCAACCAGTTTAAACTTCCCTGTTCCTGACTTGTCTACTTCCTTTTTCCTGTAGTATTTCATGCTATTAACTGCTTACCTTCCTGTACAATTGTACATCATGATTATCGCAAGGAGAGTGCTTGAGGCAAGAGTAATGTCAGAATGTTCAGTGAATCTTAAGAGCCAGTGCCTGGTCTCCTGTTTGTCACCCTTCTGAATCATTTAGACAGCAATATAGACTGTAATTTGGTCATATTCCTGAGCACAGAAATAGAATTATGAAAATTAGATGCAACGGCACAGAGGCTAAACTAGTTTTGCAGTTAAGCAGGGCATAAATTAAATACTATTGAATATAATTTGTCACATTAGTTAAATCAATGCCTCACATAAATATATACAGGAACATGGAAATTGGGAACAGGAGGTGGACTACTTGGCCTGCCCAGCCTGGATCACCTTTCAATACGGTCACAGCTGATCTGGTTGTGTCTGAGCTCCACTTTCTTGTCTGCTTCTCATTCCCTTCATCTTCTATTTCTCATCAGAAATATAACTCTGCCTTGAAGAAAGTCACTCTAACAACTCTCCTGGGAAATCTCCCCCACTCTTGTGCCCACCCACTCCTTGTTGTTAAAACAATGTCCCCTAGTTTTCCCCACAAGAGGAAACATCCTTCCAGTATTCACTTATAGTCCCTTACGATCTTACACATATCAGGAAGGTGACTTCTTATTCTTGTAAATTCCAATACGTATTGGCCTAATCTGTTCAACCATCCTTCATAAGATGAATCCTCTTATCCCATGAATACATTGAGTAAGCCCTCTTTGAACTGTTTCTGAAGCAATTGTATCTTTTTTGAAATAAGACCAAACTGCACCCAGTGCTCCAGATGTGATTTCACCAAGGCTCTGTTCAGATGCTGTAAACTTTCTGTATGTTTACATCTCATTTTCTCTCAAAAAAACAATGACTGTAGTGATTGGAACAAGGTTGGCCTGGTGAATCTGAGTATGAGTACCCTGATTGAGGCTGTTAAACTGGGCCAATCAGGGAGTCCTGTATCACTCTAGCAACCGACTTGAGCTAGCTGGTCAGAGCCCATTATTGTGCATGTATAAATAAAGGGTGACTTGGTGATGGGATGCCACCCTCTATGGAGTTATTTCAATGACCAACTACGATTTAATTAATTTGAATAAACTGGAACTTAGGAAGGTGTGTAAAATGATCTGTCACTTTCAATGTCCAGTTTGTGGGTAAACTATATTTTGAAGAAAAATTAACATATTAGGATTTATAGATCTTTAAAATACAAATAATGTAGGCACATTATGGTAAAATAATAGTGTGTTGATTGGACAACTTGAAGCTGGGTCACTCTGATTTTTTTTTTTGTTTAAAAATCAATCCAGAAATTTGTTTTTGAGGGGCAGTATTCTGGTTTAAATGTAATTTGGCTAAAACTGATGGCATGAGCTGCTGAATATGTTTTCGATAAATGTGGGATAATTAACAACTCTACACTACTTTACATAGATGTGGAGTGGCATTAGATGCTTGGATGTTCCCACTGGAGGATGAGGTATATACCAAGGTACAGAAGCCAATACTGTTCATCAACTCCGAAAAATTCCAGTGGGTTATTAATATCCTGAAAATGAAAAAACTTGATTCAAATGAAATACAGCGAAAAATGATTACAATCATGTGAGTAAATGTGTTGGTACTTGTTCACCATATCCATTCAATTCTGTGGCCATTCTAGGAGCTGGAGGTGAGGCACTTGCCAAGGGTTAGCCCTGTGCTAGGGTGTAAGTCATTATTTTATGGGGACTATGGTATTGAAGGTAAACATGGACATAAATGATCTCTTGACACGATATTCAGAGGAAAGCAGGGGAATCGTTCCAGTGTCCTAACCAAAACATAGCTGTTAGCCAACACTTCAATAATAGGTGAACATTTCTAATGAGCATTGCACTTCTGTTTGTGTCCCAGTTAACCACCTCAAAAGCCGTTAATGGTTGCAGTACTAAACCAAAGGAGAGGGCCAAAGGCTTGATGAAAGATATGGTTGGTCTTAACAGGTTGGTTTGGGCAGAGAATTGATAGCTGGGGCTAAGGTGGGCATAAGACAGAGCTGCTAATGATGGGACAGGCACAAATCTAGAAAAGAATTAGAAGTTTGCAGGGATAGAGACAGGTGGTCATTGTATGAGATCAGAGAGAGAGATGAGAATTAGGCTGTTTGAAGGATTTTAATTACATTTTAAATCTGAGAAAATGAACTGACTTTCATCGGTTAGGATAAGTATGATGTGCATACAAGCACTCTGTTGGTATATTACCACAGTTTCCTTTAATTCGGCTATTTGTTAAGAAATCTCACAGACAAATACTGAAGCAATAACTTTAACTTTATTGCATACAGTATCCAAATAAGACCCCTCAAGTAAGCAAGTTAAGCTTCATAAACCCAACCTACCTGTCATCCGATTAATGGTGGAATTTAGCTACGATTCCAACCAGCAGTGTCGATCTCTGAATGTCTCCAGGGTTCGATCCTTGTGCAGCATTGTTCTTTGAAGTTCTGATGCTGAAGAGACTTGGAGGTGAATTTTTATACCATTTTCTGTCCTTCAGGTTTATGGTGTGACATTATTCGTAATCCTTTAGATTTTTTTCATCCAGAATATTGACTACTCCTCCTGGAGCTGTCAAGTCTACAGCTTGCCACCTTCTCAGAAGTAGCTTCCCTGTTCCTTGTTATATTTGGTACTCAGTGTCTGTTTGAAGCACAGCCTGTCCTTTCATTAACTCCTTAAGGTCTTCAGGAGGGCACTCCCTTGTCCTTGTGGCATAAGGCAGCCCATTATCAATCAGATGTTAAAACAGTTTTGTTTATATAGCTTGAACTCCTCCTTTTCCCAGACATGGCTGATTGCTTTCGATCCCTGTATAACAGTTTGTCCTTGTCCCTTAACAGTTCATTCCAGACAGAGGTATTAATGCTGCTTTCAATCTATGAACAGATATTAAAAGTTCTGAAGTTTACACTATCATAGTGCAGACATGATTTAGTTGCATGAGTTAGCTATTCAGTCCTTCAAGCCTGATCCCCTATTTGCTTTGATCACATTGACCGGTTTGTGTGCACCAAATTCCACTTATCTCCATTAACCTTAGCTGCTTGTTAAGATTAGATTTTTTTTTTAAGATTACCCACAGTGTGGAAACAGGCCCTTCAGCCCAACAAGTCCACACCGACCCTCCAAAGTGTAACCCACCCAGACCCATTTCCCTCTGACTAATTGACCTAACACTATGGGGCAATTTAGCATGGCCAATTCACCTAACCTGCACATCATTAGATTGTGGGAGGAAACCGGAGGAAACCCACACAGACACGGGGAGAATGTGCAAACTCCACACACACAGTCACCCGAGGCTGGAATCGAACCTGGGATCCTGGTGCTGTGAGGCAGCAGTGCTAACCACTGAGCCACCGAAGGGACTCCATCTTCCTCCACCTTTTAAAAATAGTTGATAACCCCAACCCCTTCTTAGGCAAAAAGTTCCAAAAGGGCTCAACTCTGCGAGAAAGAAAATCACCTCATCTAGTCCTGGACTCTTCCACTAAATGTTCTTTCTAAATCCACCTTGGCAAGACCAATCAGGATCTCCTAAACTTTAATCAAATCACTCTTGTTGTTTTCTAATGGAAAATAAGCCCAACCTGTCCAATCTTCTCAACAGTCATTCATTTGAAATATTAATTTCCTCCAAACCAGGAGACTGAAACTAACACCGTATTTGAGATATGCTCTCACCAATGCCTTGAAGCATAAATCCTTCCTTTTATATGTTCATCTTCACTCATAATAAAGAATAACTTACCATTCATTACCTGCTGTAATCACTTGCTATACCTGCTTTCAATTTTTTGGGACTTGAGCACTAGAATACTTAGATCTCTCTGCACCTCGGAATTCTCCAGTCATTCACCATTTAAATAATACTGTTTTTTTTTAATTCCTCTTCCCAAAGAGAGCAACTTCACGTTTTCCTGCAATATACTGCATCTGCAAGGCTTTTGACCACTCGTATAACCTATATCTTTTTTCAATCTTGCTTACGTCTTCACAACATATTTTTCTAGCTTTTTTTGTCATCAACAAATTTTGAAACCCAAACTTTTGGCACCTCATCTAAGTCATTGATAAAAAGTGTAAAAAGTTGAGGGTTATGTACAGACCTCAACAGGACCCTGGTCAGCACATCTTGGCAAATTGAAAATGTTCCTTTTAGATATATTCCGTTTTCTGCCATCCAATTTTCTATCCAGGCTAGTATGTTAACCCTCTCGTGAACTCCTAAAATACTCAAAACCTTTTATGTGTAACTTTGACAAATGTATTCTGGAAATCCAGGAACAGTACATAAACAGGTTCCCCTTTATCTAAAGAGCATTATAACTTCAAAAATTTCAATAAATTGGTTCAACGCAATTTCTCTTCCACAAAAACAAGCTGACTATATCCAGTGCTAGACTGCATTGGTTCAACAAAGCAGCTTACCATCTTTTTCTCCAGCGTATTTAGGAATGGACAGTTGGTGGTGGCATTGCCTGTGACACACTCATCCCTAGAATGAATAGAGAAAAATGTGGCTATTTCTTAAAAGTACCTAGTTTTGTATTTGGATTGCAGACGGAATTTAATTTTTCTTTCTTTGTTTCTTTATAGGGGAACAGTACATCAGAGCTTCCCTGATTTCACATTTTTGACCGGCACTTTCCTTGGAAAGATATTTCGATTAAAAGGAACAATAGACCCCCAAATAGCTATTGATATTAGCAACAAAGCTTCTTTAGCATTCATGCAAAGACACTTGGGTGAGTAAATAAACTGATCTGCTTACATATTTCAATAATAAACACTTGTCTAATTTCGAGAATCGGAACAATTATAGTAGTAATTTTTTAATACTGAGGCAACACAATACTAAAGGTGAGACTGATGCAATCCTAGAAGACTATAGAAATATGCCTCTTTCTTTGAGTTTCAGATGTGTAGTCATCCTGAGTCAGTCTGAATCATTTTTTGATGAAATTGTGATTTCAATATTAATCAAATACTTCCCATTGGAACTAATGTTTTGAAGAAAATTGCAAAATGTTTAATGACAATGTACATTTTTAAAACAGTAGTCAGTTCTGCTATAATACATTAGTTTGATTCTCATGCACTCTCGTATTACAAGAAAATCGTGTAATAGCAGCACCATTTAAACTATTAGGACCAGAATCACATTATAACCAATACATAGGAACCTCGATTATCCGAATAGTACGGGAGGGAGTATTTTGTTCGGATAATCGAATGTTCGGATAATTGAGTGCCAGATAAGACAGTTTAACCAAGATTGCAATCTGGTTCAGATAATCTGAAATTCAGATAATCGAGGTTCCTCTGTACATGCCTTAAAACTACTTGCTTTAGAAACACATTTGTGTTAATGAAATGCACGTTATAACAGAACGACCTGTACCATAAAGTTCTGTCCTATTTAATGTATAGTGTGTATAATAAAGGTTGTATATCAGAAATTAGGTGAAATAGCTCAGGAAAGAACAGTTTCCCATTCTGAAGTTAATACTGATGTCCAGATGTGAATGTATCATTCTATATATGGATCTAACATTTCCCGTGTGACAGGAAGAAAATTTCCTTCTTATTCCATTCTTTCAGGATTTAATTGAATATCAAAATTCACTTTGCAGGTCTTGAGAAGGACTTTGATCAATGGGATCCCCTAATTGATGGGCAAGGAGAACACGTTATACCAGGCACAAATATTCAATTGCCTTCTGAGCCCAAGCAATGACTCATGAGTTCTGAATCCAAGCTATGAATGTTGAGTGTACTGTGGTAAAATAAAAATAACTATCAGTGTGAATGGATTTATCTGCACTGAACACTCGCATTGTGCAAAACATTTGCCTTATGAGATCTTTAAAATTAGAGTTTAAGGAATGTGTCCTCAGCCATAAAATACAATTTACCTCCAGAATTATTTCTGTAATTTTGTGTGTAAATCCATGCATCTTTTGCATGAATAATATAACATTCATGTACAGGTCTAATATTCTTCCAGGGCTCTAAAACAGTGGGGCTCCAAGTTGGAGTAACTCTTATTGATTGTCTCAATTTTAAAATTGAATTGTATTATACTGAGTTTTTAAGGGTTTCAATTATTGCATTCAGTATTTTGAAATTACATTGAACTATTTACAGGTATGATGCACATTAATTTAATCTGTATGTTTTCCTAAAACTACTGTTGTGATGAAGCTAAACGTTCACCTGTGATTAGAACTCATTAAGAAAAAAAATTCTTAAAACCAGAATTAGTGTATAACATAAGTTTTTGGAAACATAAATGATTATTTTATTCAGATTTTCCTTGGCTCGCTTGTATGCTAAAATTCATTTACAATGATTGTTTACATCTTTTGTGTCCTTTTTGCTGCTCTTAAAATTTTTGATCAAGGTCAGCTCCTTCCAAACACATCAGTGGCACTTTGTATTTGCTATTGACTGTCAAATACCAACCAATTTTCTCTTCATAACAAAAAAAACCCCAAAAGAACTAAGGATGCTGGAAATCCAAAATGGCTGGCAAATTTCAGCATGTCTGCCAGTATCTGTGGAAAGAAAGCAGAGTTAACATTTGGGTCCCGTTCTGAAGGGTGACTGGATATGAAACATTAGCACCATCTCCGGGAAATAGCAATGTTTCCTGTCCAGTGACCTTTCAGAACTGGACCCAAAATATAAAGTCTACTTTCTCTCCACAGACGCTGCTGAGTTTTCCTAGCTATTTATTTTTATAACCTTTTCTTCATTCTGTTGTAAAACGCGTCTGTGACAACCTATACAGTATCGAAACATGTGGCGCTGGAAAAAGTGCACTAAGGTCAGGTAGTGTCCAAAGAGCAGGAGAGTCGACGTTTCGGGCATAAGTTCTTCAGGAATGTGTACGTTCCTATACAGTGGCAACATTGTCTCTGATGTGCAAAATGATATGGAATATTTATAATCTATGAGTTGAATAGAAACACAATTTTTTTTTTCAGGGAATTTCTAACTGCATACACAACAATCTAATTCCAGATGCCAGTCTTTCACCCACAGAATGAAGATATTACTTTGGCTGCAGATAATGTACTCAGAATAACGTGCATAATTTGCACATTTGTTTTAAAATGCCAGTGTATGGAAGGGAGGAAACCTGGGTTTCAATTCCTGAAGAGATCAAATAGCTTCTTTGGCCTAATAATACAAAGATTCTACTTTCACTGCCACTTATAACCAATCACCCATGAAGTGTCAATCCATTGATTGGAACAGAATGAAAATCAGATATGAGAATGGTAGCTTAATGCACACCACCAGCTTAACAGCCCAGGTAGCATAAAGTATTAATGAGTTCATTCTGGAGTTAATGATTTAATGACTTCAATTTGGTAGCAGTCTCCTTTTTCACTTTTTGTATTGGTCCCCAAAATATTCTTCAGTCACCACCTATCTAGTAATTTCCTGTTTACTAATGATGTAATTATACTGTGTGCTGCCCTGCTGGTAAATAGAAGCCAACCCTTACAAAAGTATGAAGATGAACAGATCTTTCTAAGCATATTTACTACCATTTAGCTAGCAGTGTTTATAATGATAATGGTTAATCAAATTGTTGACCTTGATCTATAATCTTAACTAAGTTATAGGGAGTATTTGAAATACCTGACAATAAAAGTTAACTTTAAGCCTTAATCTTAAACTTCTTCAATTCATGTCAATCTGTACACTACACCACTTGTCTAGGAATTTTCCTAGATCCTCTGCTCAAGGGAAAGATGGGATTTTCATAGGAATTTTCCTGAAATCTACTACAATCTCAGTCAAAGGAACTCCAGGGAAAATAGTGCCCTCTTTACATTCTCAAAGATGGTACTGAGGCAATGGACATTATCTCTTTAAGATATAATTTGAACAGGTGAGGCAGAAAATTGATTATCAAGGAATGAGACCATCTGATCAATTAATTTGACAGCTCTCCTTTCTGCTACTCTGTCATCAAGCTTCCTCTCTAAGACTCTTCTTACATATGCCTGGATTTCTGGGGTTTTTTTCTCTTCCCTATTGCCCTTTCTGAGCTCACCTTTATATATAAAATCTACTGTCTCTTTCTCTCTCTTCCCAAGAGACCTCTGACCACCCAACTTTCTTAGCTGTCCAGTTACGTGATACTCTCTCAAGTAATGTTCCTCTCTCATTCATAACTGCTATTAACCTTTTTCCCTCAAATTTACCATCCCATTTCCAACCTCTCATTTCCTTAATTGTTGTTTTCACATCCTCTATCTGTCCCATTTTCTATTGACTTGCATGTTAAATCTCTCCAGTCAGGATTTTTCTCCCTGAGCACAGTACCAAGCATCTCTAAGACTCATAGAAACAGACCCATCGGTCCAACTCATCCATGCAAATGAATCTAGGCCCATTAAAGCATCTCAGGTTTACTGTGAAAGAGACAAAATCCATTATTGTTCTGTCCAGTAGCTTTTCACACAGTTGGTTGTACAGTCATTTAACACCTCTTCACTGAATAAACTGCATTCAACTGATTTTCTTATTTAGCTGCAACCAAAGAATTTTCCTAAAATTGATTTGCCATTCCTGCAGTAATTTCCAGTCTACTATGGTGATCAATTTGCCTCTTTGATATCACCCTCTTCAGAAAGTTTCCGAATGTACGCTAAAGAAAGAGCTCTACCTTGCCACCATCTCTAGTCCATTGCACTTATAAATTGGCAGACTCCAGTACTGGATTTTCAAATGTTTTCATCAAGTACTGATTTACCATTGTCTTTGGTCCATTCTACAAACTCTGAACCCTCGCAGCTGTCAGAAATGGAACCAGCCTTGGTGTCACATTTTACACGGGGATGAGCTTTTAACACGGAAACATTGCTTGGCTCGCTTGACCTTGGCACATCTTCAGCTGAAACCCTAATCAGTGCCTTTGTTACCTCCAAATATTCTGTTGTACTGTTCACCAGCCTTTCACAATCTACCGTGTGAAAACTTATAATCCAAAACTCTGCTCTAACTTGTAGTCAGTACCTTTAACCCATCACATTATGCTCGCTATTGTACACTAGCTCATAGTTAAGCGGCACTGACTTTAAAATTCTTGACCTTGTTTAGTCTTTGCCTGGTCTTGCCTGTATTTCTAATCTACAAACCCACATCACATATCTGTTCTCCAATATTCCTGATCTCCTAAGTACCCAATTTTAATTACTGTGCTATTGATGCCTGTGTTTCAAACTGGAATTGCCTCTTCTAAACTTCTACACTTCCCCCTTCTTTGACTAACCTTTTGTTTATCTGTCCTAGTATCCACCTTACGAGAGTTAGAGCTCATAAACAAAAATGACACTGTGAATTACCTTGGAATTTTTGATATCTGAAAGATGTTGTGCAAGCTGTAAATTCCTCTTAGGCCAAGAATATTAGTTATAAAATTATTGTTTTGACACGAATTTGAGTTTCAATGTACTAGTCTAGGTTCTTCAATTAGTGTTTCATTAATATTATCTTTGACAAAATTAGGATATATTTAAAATCTTTAACATTTGTCAGTGAAATGTGGTCTTGGTATGTCCCAAGCACAAAATGCTACATCATAATGCTACAAAGTGCTACGTTTTTCTCTTGTTCAATTAAACTTCTATTTTTTCAAGGTTTTGTGTTTTCTTTGTCATGGATTGCAAATTTAAATAATTTTACAAAGTACAGTTAACAAGGATGAATGTGACCAAAAGCAAAAGGGGCTGAAAACTGTGTGACAAGGACACATAGTGAAAAGTGGCAGAGCCATCATAGTGTGAGCAACTGGAAAGGTTTAGCGCACTTATGATCTGTAGTGAAATACAAATGCTTGTAGGCCACATCAGTATTCCCTTCATTTACGTATTTATGGGAGTGAAGGATATGCTATGGAGAGGAAACACAAAGACAGCACATGGATAGCCAGTGTATGGCTCAAAAAAGCAGAGAAATCTACCTGGTTGTCTGCCTCACTGAAGAATGGCACTGTGTTTAAAATGGAAACCACAGCATGAAGCATCTTCATGCAATGATCCTGTGTGTCATTTACCTGGAAATGTGCTGTTGGCTGCATTTTGCAAAGAATGACTGAACATTGATCTACAAAAGACATGACAGACCTCTAATGATTCAAATAACTGGATGAAAATGGAAATAAAAGATGACAATCAACGCTCTGAGTGTTGAGTTTCAGACTTTGGACTGTGCCAATTCAACACAGATGAAGAGTGGAAAGGTTGAAAGGCAGGGTGGCAATAGTAGGAGCCTGAGTGCTGTTTTCCCTTACATAGCAGATTCTTGCACCCTGGAGCTGCTCCCATTGGGTGACATTCCTGCAATCTGTTGGTGGGTAGATCAACTGTTACAAGAACCTGCATGTCTCTTTCAGCACTGATTGTTACAGCAGTTTGTATCTGCACAGCAACAAGATATGCAGGTATTAAAATGAGCACTGATTGTATGACCAAGATTCAAACTTACTGCAGTACTCAGCAATTGAGCAGCTTCTGTCTGGAAGCTGAGGCGTTGGCCACTGAGGCTGCTTCCAAGCTACATTCACAAGTACTTTATGGAGTTGCCCACCATTTTCACACTGTAAATACATGATTGGAAGGTCAACACAGAATCCTGTGCCACACTGGAGCTGGACACATCCCACACTCCTTGACTGCAACAGGTTCTGCGGAAGGTTCAATGCAACAAGCACCTCAGTGATGAAGGGGTTATGCCCAAAATGTCGATTCTCCTGCTCGGATGCTGCCTGACCTGCTTTTCCAGCACCACTTTCATTTCTGATCTCCAGCATCTGCAGTCCTCACTTTCTCATCTCAATTTTCATCCCTATTACACTGTCATGTACCCATGAGAGTCCTCTTTTTAGAATAACACATTTGTGGCCTCAACCCCTTGGAGCTGGCATGCACACCATACTTTCCATGTTACACATTCAGTGAGAGCCGACAGAATAGTACAGCAACAGGACGCCGTTCACACCGACTGCATCTGAAAAGGGCCAGTTTCAAGGCCAGTTATAACATGCTTTAATGAACTGTGATCTAATACCATTAATTTAAAGTCTGCTGTGGTGGTATATTGTAATATTACTGGACGTATAATCTAGATGACTGATCACAGAAGGATGGTGGAGGCATTTGTATGGGAATGAAGGTTCCAGTTAATTGAAACAGTCTGATTAGGGCAAATCCCTGGAGATAGGAGCATGACTCCATGTTGCAAGTGTATTTAGGACGCACCTAGTGTTCATTATGACTTATCACAATGTTATTATACAATAATCTGCCGTGCAGCCTGCCTAAACAACTAAACTGTCAATCAGGAATTAGCAATATACTAATGAAGAGCTTATGCTCGAAACATCGACGCTCCTGCTCCTTGGATGCTGCCTGACCGGCTGTGCTTTTGCAGCACCACACTTTTTAACAGTATAACTTGTAACACCTTAGTAATAGTTGCAGCGTTTTGGAAAAAATAAATGATCTCTTCTGAAAATAAAAGGGTGGTCCTCTTTACTCTTCAGACTTAGTAATATTCAGATACTTTAGATCAGCAGCGACCTTGGTGTCTGACAAGTGCCTACTGTGAGGCCAATAAACCAATATCCTGCAACATGTGAACAACCCCAATGTGGATCAGCCAGTGCTCAGGGTGAAGTAAAATGAAGCTGATTGTCCAGATGGCATGACTCGCACCAGGAATCTTTCTTCATGGCTCAAGAATCAGCCAGAATCAATGTGTGGAGTCATATTCTAATGGATCTTCAAGTATTAGGGTCACCTGTACGGTGTTAGTAATCCATTTGAGTCAGGAGCAAATTTAGCTGTAGCTATTAAATGCAGCCACAAAACTTGCATCCTGCATCTGCATTTGACTGCCATTCGGTGAGGGCAGACTGGTCAAATGAAACATTTCTCAGGGGGCTGCAGGTTTCATTACAGATCATTGCCGACATGCAGAGCATCAGAACAATACGTGAGATGGGCAGTCGTTGGGTGGACTGAACTGTAGGTTGTCTGCTGCCACCAATGGAATAGTGTTCTGTAATAATCTTAATAAGTCACAACAATAATTTCCTATTAGATAAAACATGATGCTAGCTAACCTTTTAAGCACCTTCGTGTTTTCTAATCTGATTATTGGAGGGTCAACTTTTGAATTTTAAACTAATTTATTCTTAAATTGTTCTTTTTTTTTCCCTTAAACAAAGGAGCACTGACCAATCTCCAGTCCTCTGGAAGCTTACCTGCGGCTAAAGAGAATGCAAAAGTATCTGTTAAATCCCCAGCTACTTCCTCCTTTGCCTCCCACACTATCCTGGGATAGGTCCCATCTGGCCCTGGGGACTTGTATATATTTCAAAAAAACCCAACACTCATTATGTTGAACCGCCTAACAGTATTCACACACTTTTTCCTAACGTCAACATCCCTTTGGTGAATATGGACATAAAGTTCTCATTAAGGATTTCCCTGCCATCCCACCCCCTATTTCCTCCACATACAACCTCCCTTCTTTTCCTTGAGAGGGTCTGCACTTTCTCTAGCTATCCTCTTGCTCCTAAAATAGGTACAAAATGCCTTGGGATTCTCCTCAACCTCACTGGACAAGGACATTTCATAGCCACTTTTAGCCCTTCTGACTCAGTTTTAACTCCTTCCAACTTTCTCTATGTTCTTCAATGACTTTCATTTTTAAATTTCTATTGACGTTAGATATGCCTCCTTTTTTGACTAAGCTGATGATTTCCCTTGTAATCCAAGTTTACCAAATCCTGTCATTCCTCTCCTTCATTTTCATGGGAACATACTTGTCCGGCACTCTAATAGACTGATCTTTAAAGGACTCCAACATGTCAGATGTGGATTTACCCTCAAACAGCAGCTCTCAATCCACATTTCCAATTCTTGCCTCATTCATTTATAATTGACCTCTTAATTTAACACCCTCATCAGAGGAAAAAGTGAGGACTGCAGATGCTGGAGATCAGAGCTGAAGAAGGGCTCATGCCTGAAACGTCGATTCTCCTGCTCCTTGGATGCTGCCTGACCTGCTGCGCTTTTCCAGCAACACATTTTCAACCCTCATCAGAGGTCTACTTCTTTGTAGCAAGTGTGGTATGTGTACAGGAAAATCAAGTATTTTTGTACACGTGTTTTTGAATTTGAACAAGTGGCATGTAAGGTTTGGGGGTCTGAAGGAATTTAATTATTTACTTCAAGTATTTTTGTAGAAGTGGAGATTTCTTTAAAACAGTGAGAGCATTTCCTAGAGAGTTATGGGTTTATTTTTACATTGTTGGCTTGTAAAATTGTGCATTAGGCTCCAATTTAGAAGGTCAGAATTGATTTATTTTTCTTTGGATTATGGGAAGTACCCATAAGACAAAAATATATATTTTTTAAGTTTGTTTGGACAAATTATTAGTATTCTTCAGTGAAGCTGGATGTGTAAAGCAGTTCACCTGCAAAAGGGAGATTATTTACATTTACTTAGAAAAAGGAATCTTAACTGTGGAAGGCATTTAGCAGAAGTTCTAGACCAGAAGTGTTTGATTAAAATTCTATATGGGGTTATTGGAATCTGAGAAAGTTTATGCTTAGTCACATGATGAATGAAGGAAGAGGCTGTCAAATTTTCATGAACAGAAACTGAAGCCACACATAGGTCAAACCATATGTGGAGTTGAGAAATTAATTCTGAAGATTGTAATGGGATGATGGTATTAATGCAATTGCATTTTTAAAATTTTTCAATAGCTGTAAAATGTGTTATCTAATTTAGTTTATTTTATTTCCTCTTCCTTTCTTTTGTGGAAGCTGTTTTATTGTTAAAACCAAATTTGCAACATTGCCTTTTTGTGTTTCAGTGGAAGACCACCTTACTAAAACTAAAAACAAAATTATCTGTTAAGCCAGATATATCAGTCTGACTCTGACTTGTCCATTAATAACACCAAATGGGATCATAACACAGTTCAAGAATCAACTTGGAAGCAATGCTTGGAAACATCTTAAAGGACCTGCAAACATCAGCATAGTTGGTAGCATTTCCTGAAACACTGTTGATACAAGAGCAGACTTTGACATCACTACTGAATACCGTCACAGTATTAGAATCCTATATCTGCACTTTGTTGCCATTTAGAAAAGGGTGTGGTATGATGCATGAATTTGTCAAATGAAGGAGCGTTTTCAGGAGGCTCAGGCTTTTACAGCAAGTCGTTGCTAATATCAGTAGCACTAGGACATCTGACCAAGCTGTCTGTTAAGATTGGCTAAGCTATACATTGATTTCTAAGGCTTGAGAAACCAAAAGGAATAGAGATGAGGACTGCAACAGCTGCTCCCTTGGTCTTGGGATTCTGGCTTAGGCATTGAGGGACTGTAAGGAGGTTCGTATTGAGACCAGCCTAATAATGCAAGTAGACGTGGACAAAAACAGCCAAAAAAAAACAAGCAATAGCAGTGTTTTTTGGCAAAACTAGAGATAGTGGCCTACAAAATTCAAAGATTTATAGGAAGGCAGGATATGTGAATGTAACCCTACAACCCCACACTGTATAATAACATTCTCCATCCCACCTCTCCCAATAGCCTGCTTCTCACTCATGTCAGACAAGAATGCAGAGCTGTAAGGAAATAAGTCAAAACAGTGACTGGAACTTTAGTAACATTGGTAGGATGGGCATCAAACAATGATTTATGATTACTTGGAAAATAATAGTTGGATTAGAGATAGCAAGGCTTTGAGAGGAGCAGGTTATGTCTCACAAACCTTGCTGAATTCTTTGAGGTGGTGAGAAAATACATTGAGATGAAGATAGAACAGTGCATGTGTCGTACATAGATTTAGCAAAGCGCTTGGTAAGGTTCCCCATGGTACGCTCATTCAAAAAGTGAGGCAGCATAGGATACAGGGAAATTTAGCTGTCTGGATTACAGAATTGGCTGGCCCATACAAGACAGAGGATGGTAGTAGATAGAAAGTATTCAGCCTCGAGCTTGGTGACCAGTGGTATTCCGCAGGGATCAGTTCTGGGATTTCTGCTCTTTGTGATTTTTATAAATGACTTTGACGAGGATATGGAAGAATGGGCTGATAAGTTCGCCAATGACACAAAGGTTGGTGTACTTGTGGATAGTGTGGAGGGCTGTTGTAGGTTGCAATGGGACGTTGACAGGATGTAGAACTGAACTGGTAAGTGGCAGATGGAGTTCAACCTGGAAAAGTGTCAAGTGATTCACTATGGAAGGTTGAATTTGAATGCAAAATAGTGTTAAAAGGCAGGATACTTGTGGAGGAACAGAGGGACCTTGCGGTCCATATGCACGGATCCCTGAAAGTTGCCAGCCACACTAATAGGGTTGTCAAGAAGGCATATGGGGTGTTTGCTTTCATTAGCAGAGTTTGAGTTTAAGAGCCACAATGTTATGCTGCAGCTCTTTAGAGCTGTGTTTAGACCACACTTGGAATATTGTATTCAGCTCTGGTTGCCTCATTATAGGATGGATGTGGAAGCTTTACGAGGATACTGCCTGGACTGGAGGGCATGTCTTATGAAGGAAGGTTGAGGAAGCTGTGGCTTTTCTCATTGGAGCGAAGGAGGATGAGAGGTGACTTGATAGAGGTGTACAAGTTGATGAGAGGCATAGATAGGGTGGATAGCCAGAGACTTTCCCATGGCAGACATGTCTATCATGAGGGGGCATAATTTCAAGGTGATTTGGAGCAAAGTTTAGGAGAGATGTCAGTGCCAGCAGGAATAGTAAAATATTAGGGACAGTTAAGCGACTCTTGGCGTAGGATAAAAGGCCAGCACAACAGAGAGCCAAAGGACCTGTACTGTGCTATGTTCTAACCAAACTCTGACCTTGGATTGTTGATAATTAAATTCAAGTGACTTTAAAATACTGTGTAACTTATCAAATAAATAAAGAATTTTACAAGAGATCATCTTACAGGAGTGCTAAACTCCATCAAGCTTGGATTTGGCTGAGGATACTTTTTAATATGGTCAGCCTAGTTTCTTGGTGTATTCACTACACTCCCTCAGTTTTAAGCACACAATATTAATGGAGTTAATTAACTGAACTTGATAAACTTTAGCTAATGGACACAATTAATAAGACTAATTTTTAATTCCAGAATTAAGTGAATCAAATTCTCCAAGTTTGTTATGATTCATGTTGTCACAGCATTAGCCTGGGCCATTCGCTTGGTAAATTCAAAAGGTAACTCATAAGGTAGCTTACACAAGTCAATACGTGCTTAATTGTAACTTATCACTTCACCTTACACCCTGATGTCTTACTACGCAACGAGTGCCCCTACTGTTAAACTAGAGGTAAAAGATAGCTTTGTTTAATGAAACTTGTGTTACTACTGTCATGACTACCTACAAATAGTGCATCTGAAGGAGAAAGACATGAGGGTGGAAGGGCAACTGGGCAATTAATGCACTTCAAAGTCATTGAACGACTGTTTTAGTATAGTGCAATAATCACCTTTCATTCTGGATACTTCTTACCAAAAGACCATTAAACACCAAGGAAATCAACATTATTGCTGTTGACTAGGACATTGTACTCTTAAAAGAAAATTTGCTCCCTCCAGCAAATTTCTTTTTAGCCAACCAAATGCTCAAAACCAGTGATGCTACATAATAGACTAAACAAACATTTTAACCACAAAACTGAAGAATCATTTGGATTTGTCAATAACTTTTATACACATCACAATCATGTTTTCTCATTACGTGCTTAATTCATAATCAGGTCTGGCATTCCAAATCATGTAATTGGGAAAATGGAGAATAATAATCTGATGACTTTTCCATAAACTGTTGTGCAAGAAAATGGATGGACAACATAAAGCAACTTCTAAACATCAACATGTTAAAATTTCAAGCTGCAAAAAAAATGTCTGCGTAAACAAGCTTTTATTTGTCATTTCAGCTGAACACATTTTCAACAGTTTGCAGTGTACATTAAAAGTATTTTGATGACTACTATTGGAAAAATCCTGTTTGTTTCTGGTAGTAATAGTTGACTTGTATTATAATCCATAATTCAGAGTTTGTGAAAGGACGTTTTCTAGAACCAGGGGTGATTATACTTTTGGCTGTGACGTACATATAGAAATAATTTTAAGACATTGACAGACTTGCATACTGATCAGATTTCAGCAAGATTCTTTACAATTTTTGCTTAATAGATTTATCATATTTTACAACTTCAAGTATCTATGCTCACCATTACAGATGAAATATGGTAAATTTCAACTGACTGGTACCAGCAGTAATCTTTAAATTCAAAATCTATCCAACAGGCCATACACCTGTGAATAACATAACCTCTACCACACCATTCCCTCCCTCCCTCTCCAACCCCCACCAACAGCATCACTCAGAAATTTAGACAACTTCATGGCAAGTAAGAGAAAACCTTGGGTTTTGCTGTGAATTGTATGCAAGCTTCAACCCCAAATTTAAAACATTGACTGAAGTACTGTAACATCCCAAAACAAAGATCACCTATTACTCTTTTAGGTACCTGATCAATCATAAACATAGTATAGAGTGGTTTCAGTTTTAAGGACTGGAGATTGATTCCAGAGTCTACAGTATTCTTCTCCAAAGAATCTTTAAAATCAGTTGGGCAGGTGGGGGCTAAATGAAAAGCTAATTTCACTATTTGTAGCCATGGTGTTTTTTAATAAGGAATAATCAGATAGTTCTTTACAAATCTTCTCTAAAGATCTCTGATGTCATTATTTAAGACAAGTCACAGATTCTCCTTTAGATGTGCCCTGTACGATGAAGCAGCTATCAGTTTCTACATTCTTGTTTGACAAATTTCCACGTCCACTTCATTTTTCTGATGCTGCAAGTGCAGCAATAGGCATCAATTGGTGTTTTTGGTTTTGATCAATGAAGTGTTTGAGCGATGCAATTTCTGATTCGGTAGAAAGTAGCACAGTATCAGTGACCTTGATACTGGCATCAATCAATTGTTCTTTATCTGATTCAACACTATCAGCAGTTGTTGCCACATGTGAACATCGCATTTGATCATCATCTTTTTCACAGTGAACCTCAAAACCAACCATTTTCTTTTGGGAGACATCAGTACAGGGATTTGAATAGCTTGACCCAGTGCTCTGGTTTTCTTTCTCACTTTGAGCATCCACACAAATATCATGATCAGCTTGAAGTATCAATGATGATGATTCTAATAAAGAAACAAAAATGAACAAGGAAAAGTCAAAACTTTGCTTTTGAACTCAGGAAGCTTTGGGACAGCATTAACAACATGGTGGCAATCTTCAAGCTATGACCGCAATAAGGGTCACAAGTGGATAACAGTTATGTTGCAAAAGGACACTGGTCAAAAACCAGTTTTAACTGTTCATCCTTCTGGCCCCAAATATCTTCAACTGGATAAACCAAAAACCTGCTGGTCAAAATAAAATATACTTGTTACAAATTTAGCAACCAGCCACATGTATATTACCCTGCAATTACCAATAATAGAATGATGAAGAATGCTTTAAAATAGCCTAGTTACAGCCGCTCGGTCGGTTGTGGAAAGAAATGTCCTAATTATTAACAGACCTAATTTCCATACAGCAATCAACTCAAAAATCTTGACACATTTGCTTTATGTATTCATTTGAAGCCCAATTGAAATCATCTAAATATTTGTGGTCTACCATACTGCATCACATCAAGGTCGCGGAGATGATTTACACCCTGCGTTTATCAGAAAAATTGTGCCGACTGAGAAAGGGACATTTGAGATATCAGGCAAGAGTTTTTTGAAAGATAAACTAAGAAAACAGAAAGAACCGGAGACCCAAATATTGAATACATTATGCAACAGTAGTCAAAGCTTGCAATTGAAGCAGATATAACAGATTAAAATCAAATTTCAAAATAGAACTTTAGCTTTGATTAACAGACCTGGAAATTATGAGACCAGATGAAGGACAGCATGAACATAAACGCTTCTTGATTGCTGCTACACACTCAAAATGCAAGACTAAGGTGGAAGGAAATTAAAGCTACTGTCTGAGGTCCAGCTAGTCTCAATCCAAGAGTAGAGGTCAAAATAGGGCAGGAGAGCACTTAAAAAAAACAAAAAATTGTACGTATTGGGATTAATTTATTTTACATATTTGCTATTTCATACAAGCATAAAAGGACAGCCATCTAGTAGGGAAATATTTTTCAATACAGGTACTTCTTTTTTAAACCATCTTTGCCCAGGCAAAAATAAGATGGCTCAAATAGCCATGTGGCATACAAGGTCATTCATGTTTCATGCCTTAATGTATTGACCTACCTAAGAGAATGTTGGAGCATCTAAAGTTAGTATGGCTGTGTGTAACGGCTCCTAAATTGATTCATTCATTATAAGTTAGATCAATTTTAAAACAAGTAGCTTTGATGATTCATCAAACTGCAGTTAGGTTGTTGCAATAATCAATAAATGTCTTTGTTAATCACTGTGTAGTGTGTCTAGACTGAAGATAAAGAAACAAAGCATCAACTCTTGCATGGACAATCTAGCGTTTGAAAGCCAAGACAAGCACAGAAATTGACCCTTCAGTGCACTCGCCTATGCCAACTACATATCCTAACGTAATCTGGTTCCCTTTGCCAGCAGCTGGCCCATAACCCTCTAAACCCTTCTCATTCATATACTCATCCAGTCTCCTCCACTTGCAACTCATTCCATGCATGTACCACCCACTGCGTCTTAGGTCTCTTTTACATCTTTCTCCTCTCACCCTAAACCTATGTCCTCTAGTTCTGGACTGCCCCACCCCAGGGAAAAGACTTTTGTCTATTTATCCTATCATGTCCCTCATGATTTTATAAACCTCTATAAAGGTCACCCATCAGCCTCCTACGCTCCAGAGAAAACAGCCCCAGCCTATTCAACCTCTCCCTATAGCTAAAATCCTCGAACCCTAGCAATATCCTTGTAA
Organism: Chiloscyllium plagiosum; assembly: GCF_037043375.1. Lineage (NCBI taxonomy): Eukaryota > Metazoa > Chordata > Chondrichthyes > Orectolobiformes > Hemiscylliidae > Chiloscyllium > Chiloscyllium plagiosum. Next base: position 11,842,814 of record NW_028270141.1, on the reverse strand, counting down.
ATCTTTTCTGAACCCTTTCAGGTTTTACAACATCCTTCTGAAGGAGACCAGAATGGCACGCAATATTCCAAAAGTGGCCTAACCAATGTCCTGTACAGTGGCAACATGACCTCCCCAACCACTTTACTCAATGGTCTGACCAATAAAAGAAAGCATACCAAATGCCTTCTTCACTATCCTATCTAGCCGCAACTCTATTTTCAAGGAACTATGAACCTGCATTCCAAGGTTTCTTTGTTCAGCAACACCCCCAGAACCTTACCACTAAGTGTACAAGTCCTGCTCTGATTTGATTTTCCAAAATGCAGCACATCACATTTATCGAAATTAAACTCCATTTGCCACTCCTCACCCCATTGGCCCATCTGATCATAGAGATATTTTCATTTAGCTTGACTGTATGTACCAGATAGGCGTTAGGAAACCAGTTTAAATTGAAACTCCATTCTGACCCAAATTGAATTGAAATGATCAAAGTCTTGACAGGAAATAACAATCTTAACTCTTCCAGTATACCCACCTGATATGAATCACTATATTGCTTTATTTCCTTTCAAATCTCGACTCACCAAGAGCTTGTTCAAGTGTGCCTTTGGAAAAATTGAAGAAATACATGTGCAAAAGACACAAATATCTGGTCCAAACCACAACAGTGCTACTGATTTTATTTCATTAGAGTAACCACAAAAAGCAAACAAACAATTCATCCATAAAGGTTTTCTTCGAATGCACCTTTACATCTTCAATAGTTATTTCAAACAGAGAAGTTCCTCCAACAATAAAAAAATCCAGTTATCACCAAGTTCACTTTATTTATAGCACTTTTACCACAGTCACACCAAAATTGCAACTCATTTTTTTATTCAATGCCCACCCTTATAATCCCACAACCTTCAACATTCCCTAAATGAGTCAAAAATCTTACAAAGCAAAAACAGTAGAAAGTTCGGAATCAAATACCATTCCCTTTGTAAAAGGGACTTTGATTAGAATCTAACTAACTAGTAACTGGTGGTCAAAGAACTGCAACCCCTTAGCAATAATCCATTAGACAGACACCAGGAATGAAACATCAGCACAAGGATCAGATACAACCGACTTCCATTTCCTTCCCACCAAATGAAATTCATTCTCCTAACAGTTAAACTAAGAAGAAGACAAACCATTACTCACCTTTTGCTAAACTGACAGATTTTAAAACGTTTTCTTGAAACAATAGTAAAATACAAGGATATTTACCAGATAGGACTTTAGCATCCTAGTTTTATACAAAATCAAAGACATCACTATGAATTCCAGGCTACCACTGATACAGATGATATCAGTCACTAATCAGTCCAGATATCTGCCTTTATGCGGTCGACTCCCAATTAGACCATAAGACATAGGAGCGGAAGTAAGGCCATTCGGCCCATTGAGTCCACTCCGCCATTCAATCATGGCTGATGAGCATTTCAACTCCACTTACCCGCATTCTCCCCGTAGTCCTTAATTCCTTGTGACATCAAGAATTTATCAATTTCTGCCTTGAAGACATTTAGCGTCCCAACCTCCACTGCACTCTGTGGCAATGAATTCCACAGGCCCACCACTCTCTGGCTGAAGAAATGTCTCTGTATTTCTGTTCTGAATTTACCCCCTCTAATTCTAAAGCTGTGTCCACGGGTCCTAATCTCCTCGCCTAACGGAAACAATTTCCTAGCGTCCACCCTCTCCAAGCCATGTATTATCTTGTAAGTTTCTATTAGATCTCCCCTTAATCTTCTAAACTCCAATGAATACAATCCCAGGATCCTCAGCTGTTCCTCGTATGTTAGACCTACCATTCCAGGGATCATCTGTGTGAATCTCCGCTGGACACGCTCCAGTGCCAGTATGTCCTTCCTGAGGTGTGGGGACCAAAACCGGACACAGTACTCCAAAGGGGGCCTAACCAGAGCTTTATAAAGTCTCAGTAGCACAACAGTGCTTTTATATTCCAACCCTCTTGAGATAATTGACAACATTGCATTCGCTTTCTTAATCACGGACTCAACCTGCATGTTTACCTTTAGAGAATCCTCAACTAGCACTCCCAGATCCCTCTGTACTTTGGCTTTACGAATTTTCTCACCATTTAGAAAAGTAGTCCATGCTTCTATTCTTTTTTCCAAAGTGCAAGACCTCGCATTTACTCACACTGAATTCAATCAGCCGTTTCCTGGACCACTTTCCCAAACTGTCTAGATCCTTCTGCAGCCTCCCCACTACCTGCCTGTCCACCTAACTTTGTATCATCAGCAAATTTCACTAGAATGCCCCCAGTCCCTTCATCCAGATCATTAATATATAATGTGAACAGCTGTGGCCCCAACACTGAATCCTGCGGGACACCGCTTGTCACTGGCTGCCATTCCGAAAAAGAACCTTTTATCCCAACTCTCTGCCTTCTGTCAGACAGCCAATCCTCAATCCATACTAGCAGCTCACCTCGAACACCATGGGCCCTCACCTTGCTCAGCAGCCTCCCGTGTGGCACCTTATCAAAGGCCTTTTGGAAGTCTAGATAGACCACATCCACTGGGTTTCCCTGGTCTAACCTACTTGTTACCTCTTCAAAGAATTCCAACAGGTTTGTCAGGCACGACCTCCCCTACTAAATCCATGTTGACTTGTTCTAATCCGACCCTGCTCTTCCAAGAATTTGGAAACCTCATCCTTAATGATGGATTCTAGAATTTTACCAATAACCGAGGTTAGGCTAATTGGCCTATAATTTTCCATAGCTGGAAATGTGTTGCTGGAAAAGCGCAGCAGGTCAGGCAGCATCCAGGGAACAGGAGAATCGACGTTTCAGGCATAAGCCCTTCTTCAGGAATGAAGAAGGGCTTATGCCATTCCTGAAGGGCTTATGCCCGAAACGTCGATTCTCTTGTTCCCTGGATGCTGCCTGACCTGCTGCGCTTTTCCAGCAACACATTTCCAGCTCTGATCTCCAGCATCTGCAGACCTCACTTTCTCCTATAATTTTCCATCTTTTGTCTTGATCCTTTCTTGAACAAGGGGGTTACAACAGGGATCTTCCAATCATTCGGGACTTTCCCTGACTCCAGTGACTTTTGAAAGATCTCAACCAACGTCTCCGCTATTTCCTCAGCCACCTCCCTCAGAACTCTAGGATGTAACCCATCAGGGCCAGGAGATTTATCAATTTTAAGACCTTTTTGCTTTTCTAGCACTTTCTCTTTTGTAATAGCAACCATACTCAGCCCCCTGACTCCCTTTAATTGTTGGGATATTACTCATGTCTTCCACTGTGAAGACTGACGCAAAGTACTTAAGTTCTCCTACTATTTCCTTATCTCGCACCACTAGGCTTCCAGCATCAGTTTGAAGTGGCCCAATGTCTACGCTTGCCTGTCATTTGTTTCTTATGTATTGAAAGAAACTTTTACTATCATTTCTAATATTACTGGCTAGCCTACCTTCATATTTGATCCTCTCCTTCCTTATTTCTCTCTTTGTTATCCTGTTTGTTTTTGTAGCCTTCCCAATCTTCTGATTTCCCAGTGCTCTTGGCCACTTTATAGGCTCTCTCTTTCTCGTTCATAGATTTCCTGACTTCCTTTGTCAGCCACGGCTGTCTAATCCCTCCCCGGATAATCTTTCTTTTCTTGGGGATGAACCTCTGTACTGTGTCCTCAATTTTACCCACAAACTCCTGCCATTTTTGTCTACTGTCTTCCCCACTAGGCTTCCAGTCTATTTTCGTCAGTTCCTCTCTCATGCCCTCATAATTATCTTTATTTAACTGTAACACCATTACATCCGATTTTGCCTTCTCTCTTTCAAACTGCATACTGAACTCTACCATATTATAGTCACTGCTTCCTAAGTGTTCCCTTACTTTAAGATTTTTTCTAAAGTCTGGTTCATTACATAGCACTAGGTCCAGAATAGCCTGCTCCCTTGTGGGCTCCATGACAAGCTGTTCCAAAAAGCCATCCTGTAAGCATTCCATGAATTCCCTTTCTTTGGATCCACTGACAACATTATTTACCTAGTCCACCTGCATATTGAAGTCTCCCATGATCACTGTGACCTTGCCTTTCGGACATGTCTTCTCTATTTCCCGGTACATGTTGCGCCCCTGGTCCTGACCACTTAGGAGGTCTGTACATAACTCCCACTATGGTTTTTTTTACCTTTGTCGTTCCTCAATTCCACCCACACAGACTCCACATCATCCGACGCCATGTCATTCAGCACCATAGATTTAATTTTGTTCTTAACAAGGCAACCCCGCCCCCTCTGCCCACCTCCCTGTCTTTTCGATAAGTTGAAAACCCTTGTATGTTTAACAGCCATGTTTAATTGTCTCATGGTTATTTCGATGGTAGATTTTCAATTAAAATGACACATCCCTTGTTACATTTTGCATGTGTTTCTATGTGTCTTCAAAAGACGATAGATTTCAAAATGGAGACACAATTGCGTGTTGCTTTACTCACCAACAATACGAACATTCAAATCAAAGTAAAGTTTAGACTGGTAAAATTTAGCAAGGATAGTCAAAAAAGATCCAAGCCAGATTTCCTGCCATGTCATGTACAGGATTAAAACACAAGATCATAAAGGGTAAAAGAAGCTTAAAAGGTAGCAAATTATGTAGAACAGACTTTCTAATGTGGATACTGAAACAACATCCCGTTTTCAAGAAAGAACTACATTTTCCTATTAATTAGATGCATGACAGAACTTATCCTTAAAACACAGGTTTGAGAAAGAATGGCACAGCACAAGAACATGTCCTTCAGCCCACCATATCTGTGCCCTGATGCCGTTCTAAACTAATCCCATCCCACCTAGAATGACTGCTGATTCATAATTCCACATGGGGCGTATCTAATTAATACATTAGATTTAAATTCTCAAATAAGCCATAAGGTGTCAAATGGGAGCTACACCTGGATGATTTAATGAAATTTTGCCTCTCTCCAAACATCTAATAGAGACATGCAAGTTCAGTGAATTTCAACATCCATTTTAGCATGGGTGATTCATAGGAAAACAAAAAAAAAGGGTAATTTCTTCAATCCTTGCCTAAGAATATTAGGAGAGCTTTCATTCAGTCAGAAAACAAGAACAGTTTAACTCACAAGTGAAAATCTTGAGATAAGAAAGAAATGATTACTCTCCTGTAGAAGGGTTGGTTATGATCAGAAACATCACTGGTCAAAATTGCATTTACTATGATCGTTGTTAGTGTCCATGGACTGTACACAATAATTCTACCTATTGGTTGAAACTTAGCCTAGCTACCATATTGATTAATAATTAATTAGTGCCCTTTCTGGGAGGCTGAAGGAGAACACATGATGGCAACATAGAAGATTGTTATCCAGTTCAGATAATGCTTTTCAACACTTAGTAATAGTAGGGCTCAATAACATCAATCACAAAATCATGAGATACAGGATTTGTTTATTGCACATTTACATAGCACAGAAATACTAACAAATACTTTCCAACTGTAATACAAAATGTGACCTGGAAATAGTAGATAAGTCAAAGACAATTGAGGATGAATGAAAGCTAGGAATATTTTAATGCAGCCAAGTCAGAGAGAATATCTAGGGCAGACTTGAAATTTGTAATAATCAGCCAGTCAACCAGTGGTCCACAGTGAAACAAAATTTCCAATATACAAAACCCATTTTGGTCACTTGGAGGCATGAGTGACAACTTGGCCACAAACTGGAAAAAATATATAAAATGTTATGTCACACTGGCATGTTGTAAATTGTGGAATGCCACAAGGTTGAATGCATCACCAAAGCAGTATCACTGACTTAGACAAAAAGAAAGAGACCAGATGCAGTATGACCAAGCTTGCTGACAACAATATTGAGAGGAGGAACTGCAAAAAGGTACATTGGCAGTTTAACTGCATGGGCAAATTGAAATATAATGTAGGAAACTGTACAATGGTCTACTTCTTTGGACTAGAAATGCAAAATACTGTACAGTGTAAAAGGCGACTTTTCGATACCAACTTTTTCTTCAACCAGAAGTCACTGGGTTAACATTTACACTCACGTGTGAGGGGTTAATATACATGACTGATTTGGACCTAACTGAAGTCCCAACAGATTGTAATGAATGGTAATAATCAAAATGAACCTTGGTAATTTACAAATAATAATAATGTTATTCATAATGGTTTATCATTAATTAAAGACAAAAACATACTAAAAACATTTATTTACTGGCACACTTAATATATTAGGCAATGTTACAATATCAAGATCCTGTGAATAACCAAGAGTTTACAACGAAACAAAAATCAATACCGTCTCCAGGGTTATATTTTGAGTTACCTTTACACAGACTATATGAAATGTTATGGGTTTTTTCAGTCAAGGATAGCAAATAGATTTTTACACAAATATGCATGGTATTTTTATAAAGTGAAACTATCATGCTGATATTCAGAGGATGATAAAGATTTGGTGACTATGTAAACAAATCACAAAGTAGACAGCAAGCATTTAGGAAGGCAATTTGTATGTTTGCTTCTATTGCAAAAGTAAATGGTAAAGAACTCATATCAATTAAAATTTGCTTTAGTGAAACCACATGTAGAAGGTTGTGCCGTTTTGATCTCGTTAAGCAAATACTGCTGCTTAGGAAGTAATGCAAGAAATTACTAGAACAATGATTATCTTATGAGGTGAGATAGTGGAAAATAATTTTAAATTTTCTGTAGTTTAGAAGAATTTGGTGATCTGTAATTTGAGAGCTTGACAGAGCAAACATCAATCAGCTGTTTCCCCCTTGTTAGTGAGTTTCAAACAATGGATCATAGTCACAGAATAAAGGAATTGAGCAATTATAATTGGAATAAGGAGGAAAGTCGTTTCTCGGGTTTTGAATCTTTTTTTTCTTCATCAAGGGTAAGGATACTCAGTCATCATGCACACTCAAGAGGAGAACAATAGATGTTAGCTGGGAATCTCAACTGTGAAGGATCTCAAAATGTGAAGTCAAAAACCTAGTTTCTACCTTGTTACGTTCTGTCCTTGTTACGGTTGGAGGGGTTGGAGACCATACAGAACCTCATCACCTCAGGAGATCTCCCACCCACAGCTTCCAACCTCATACTCCGGGAACCCCGCACTGCCCGGTTCTACCTCCTTCCTGAGATCCACAAGCCTGACCACCCTGGCCGACCCACTGTCTCAGCATGCTCATGCCCCACTGAACTCATCTCTACCTACCTCGACACTGTCCTATTCCCCCTAGTCCAGGAACTCCCCGCATACGTTCAAGACACCATCCACGCCCTGCACCTCCTCCAACACATCCGTTTCCCTGGCCCTCAACGCCTCATCTTCACCATGGATATCCAATCCCTCTACACCTCCACCTGCCATGACCAGGGCCTCCAAGCCCTCCGTTCTTTCCTCTCCAGACATCCCCAACAGTACCCTTCCACCTCCGCCCTCAGACCACACCCCTCCAACCGTAACAAGGACAGAATGCCCTTGGTGCTCACCTTCTACCCTACCAACCTTCGCATAAACCAAATCATCCGCCAACATTTCCGCCATCTCCAAAAAGACCCCACCACCAGGGATATATTTCCCTCCCCACCCCTTTCCACCTTCCGCAAAGACCGTTCCCTCCGTGACTATCTGGTCAGGTCCACGCCCCCCTACAACCCACCCTCCCATCCTGGCACCTTCCCCTGCCACCGCAGGAACTGTAAAACCTGCACCCACACCTCCTCCCTCACCTCTATCCAAGGCCCTAAAGGAGCCTTCCACATCCAAAGTTTTACCTGCACATCCACGAATATCATTTATTGTATCCGTTGCCCCCGATGCGGTCTCCTCTACATTGGGGAGACTGGGCGCCTCCTAGCAGAGTGCTTTAGGGAACATCTCCGGGACACCCGCACCAATCAACCACACCGCCCCGTGGCCCAACATTTCAATTCCCCCCCCCCCCCACTCTGCCGAGGACATGGAGGTCCTGAGCCTCCTTCACCGCCGCTCCCTCACCACCAGACACCTGGAGGAAGAACGCCTCATCTTCCGCCTCGGAACACTTCAACCCCAGGGCATCAATGTGGACTTCAACAGTTTCCTCATTTCCCCTTCCCCCACCTCACCCTAGTTCCAAACTTCCAGCTCAGCACTGTCCCCATGACTTGTCCGGACTTGTCCTACCTGCCTATCTCCTTTTCCACCTATCCACTCCACCCTCTCCTCCCTGACCTATCACCTTCATCTCCTCCCCCACTCACCTATTGTACTCTATATGCTCCTTTCTCCCCACCCCCACCCTCCTCTAGCTCATCTCTCCACGCTTCAGGTTCTCTGCCTTTATTCCTGATGAAGCGCTTTTGCCCGAAACGTCGATTTCGCTGCTACTTGGATGCTGCCTGAACTGCTGTGCTCTTCCAGCACCACTAATCCAGAATCTGGTTCCAGCATCTGCAGTCATTGTTTTTACATCTAAAAAATTGCAGGGCCCCAGCAGAGACTTTTTTTTAAAACCTATAACCACAGGTTAAGTGGAAGAGGACTGGAGGGTAGCTACTATTGTGCCTTCACTTAAGAAAGGCTGTATGGAGAAGCCTGGAAACTACAAACCTGAGTCTAATATCATTGATGGCAAAGTTGTTGAAGGTGATTCTGAAAAACGAGACGTATTTGGAGAGGTGAGGACAGATTTAGAATAGTCAGCATGGTTGTGTGCGAGGAAAATTGTCTCTCACAAATTTGATTTAATTTTTTTCAGCAAGTATCCAAAGAATTAATGACGACTGTGGTAGGCATTGTTTACATGGATTTTAGTAAAGCTTTTGAGAAGGTTCTGCATGGTGGACTAATTAGAAAAGTTAATCACGTGGAATTCAGGGACAGCTTGCCAACTGGATACAAAATTGGCTTGACAGGAAGAAAGAGGGTGGTGGTGGAGGGTTTTTCTGGGACTGGAGGCCTGTGACCAGGTGTTCCACAGGGATCAGTACTGAATCCTTCAGCAGGTGGATAACCATCTGATGAAGGAGCAGCGCTCCAAAAGCTAGTGTTTCCAAATAAACCTATTGGGCTATAACCTGGTGTTTTTTTTTAAACTTTGTACACCACAGTCCAACACCAGCTCTTCCAAATCAGGTCGGTCAAACAAACAAACAAAGTTGGATAGGAATATAGGAGCTGAAAATGTGTTGCTGGAAAAGCGCAGGTCAGGCAGCATCCAGGGAACAGGAGAATCGACGTTTCGGGCATAAGCCCTTCTTCAGGAATGAGGAAAGTGTGTCCAGCAGGCTAAGATAAAAGGTAGGGAGGAGGGACTTGGGGGAGGGGCGTCGGAAATGCGATAGGTGGAAAGAGGTCAAGGTGAGGGTGATAGGTCAGACTGGGGTGGGGGCATAGAGGTCAGGAAGAAGATTGCAGGTTAGGAAGACGGTGCTGAGTTCGATGGATTTGACTGAGACAAAGTGGGGGGAGGGGAAATGAGGAAACTGGTGAAATCAGAGTTATAGGAGACAGGTTAGTAAATCTGTGGATGACACCAAAATTGGTGATATAGAGGACAGTGAACACACTTAAATGAGATTACAAAGAGACCTGATCAATTGGGTCAATGGATGGAGGAGTGTAGATGGAGTTTAATTTGGATAAATGAGTTTTTGCATTTTGGTAAAACGAACAAGGCAAGACTTATACAATTTATGGTATGCTCTTGTTGGTATTGTAGAATAAAGACCTAGGGCTCAGGTAAAAATTCTTTGAAATTTGCATATGTAGACAGGTGGTTAAAGTCGCATTTAGCACATGTGCCTTCATTGCACAGACCATGGAGTATAGGAGCTGAGATGTCATGTTGAGGTTGTACAAGACATTGGTGAGGCCTGTTCTGGGGTAATGTGTACAGTTCTGGTCACCCTTGCTACAGGAAAGATATTATTAAATTAGAGGGGCTTCAGAATGTTGTCACAAATGGAGGGTTTGAGTTGTAAAGATAGGCTGGGGCTTATTTCCCAGTGAAGTGTAGGAGGTTGAGGGGTGACCTTATAGAAGTTTATAAAATCACGAGAGGCAGAGATAAGGTGAACAGCAAAAGTCTTTTCCCTAGGATGGGAAAGTTCAGAACTGGGGAACATATTTTTAAGGTGTAAAGAGAAAGATTTAAAAAGAATGAGAGGGGCAAACTTTTTTTTTTGCACAGAGTGGTTCACGCATGGAATGAACTACGAGAGGTGGTGAATGCAGATACAATTACAGTTACAATATTTAAGAGACATCTGGTTAAGTACTGAATAGGGAAGGCTTGGAGGGATGTGGGCCAAACGCAGGCAACAGGGACTAGTTTGGTTTGGGAACATGGTCAGTGCAGACTAATTGGACTGAAGGGTCACACAGAGTAAGACTGGATACAGACTAAGATTCTATTCTTGAACATTTAGCTGAAATCAATACCAAATCAAAGGCCAACATAATGAGACCAAAACTGCCTTGTCACAAGTAGAAGAATGAAGGTATCAAACAATTATAAACTAAAATCCTTTGGAGTTAATGCATTTGAAGGTTTTTTAATTTGCATTCAGCAATTTATCTTATAGGTTAAGGTCAGGTTTGGACTAATGCAAATAGGAATTCTGACATGAAATTATCAAGGAACACAAAGTCAAATAGTAAAGTGTTTTACAGGTACATCAATAAATAAGATTGTGATAGGAAAAAGGCAATTAAGGGATAGACAGAATAATAGCCCAGTAACAAAGATAGTAGGAATATTAATAATTTGATTTAGTTACTTACCTATAGATTAGAACAAATCAATGGGATTGCAAGTGGATGAAATGAGTATTGAGACAAGGGCAGTTAAACTAAAAAAGCGCAATGAAACAAATAAACAAACTCAAAAGAAAGCTTATGGGCTAGATGAATTCCACTTACATACTTTTAAAGAATCTTGGAAAGAGTTCACGAGGCAGAAATATATTTAATCATTTTTAGATTAACGTGTATGCCAAAGGACTAATGGATAGCTAATGGAGTCCCTATATCTAAAGGGGGAGCGAGCATGTCCAAGGAATTAGAGGTTAGTTAACCTAACACCGGTGGCAAGGAAATTAATGGGATTACTATTAAAGGAGAAAACAAAAGCACAGAAATGAGAAATACTGAAAAGTTAAAATGGATTTTAAAAATGAAAAATCACAATCACTATCCTGACTGAACTTTTGGTATAAGTGTACAAGGAGGCTGGGGGGCGCAGGGAGATGGTGAGATGGGACAGGCAGGCAGATATATACAGCACAGAAACAGACCCTTCAGTCCAACTTGTCCATACCATCCAGATATCCTACATAAATTAACAAATAATAAAATACACCAACTAATACAGATTCAAGTACATAAAGAAAATTTCAGATTTTACATCATACAATCTACAAAAACAATTAGTGCTTTGCAAAATTGCATGTTGTTCACTGATAAGTACTTTCAAATGCAGAAACATAAGTAAAAACCATCAGGAAATTATTGAAAACTTTACATACCTTTCTCCATGCCAGTAAATGGATCTTTCAAAGGAATGTCTTTCTCTTTTATAGCACTTTCTTCAGTTATTGCTATCTGTAATCCTAAGGGAAAAACATTGAAAGTACCAACCATTCATTATACCAAAACTAATTAGTTTTCAAAATCATAGATGCAATGTTTGCAAAAATCTTTTTATCAAATAGTTTATACCTTAGCAACAGCTAGGTAAAACAGACCATATGTCCTACTAAACCTTGTAGCCCCATTAATGCCTCAGTGTGACTTCAATTCAGCAAAAGATTAGTCCAAAAAAAAAAGGAATATTTATTTCACTAGGAAGCTCGTCATCCCGTTAAGTAAACCCGAACCAGGACATCAGTCAAACTCTCTGTATTTAAACTATTTTGCATTTAAGGCATAGCAGTTTTGCTCACTTTATGACGAGCACGGTGTGTTAACAGTAATGGTAAGCCCGCGATTCTGGGAATTGACCTTGTGAACTTACCTTGCACTCCCTCAACAGCCAGAATGTCCTTCCTCAAATTTGGAGACCAGAACTGCACAAAGTAGTCCAGGTGCAGTCTCACCAGGACCCTATACAGCTGCAGAAGGACCTCTTTGCTCCTATACTCAATTCCTCTTGTTATGAAGCCAGCATACCATTAGCTTTCTTCACTGCCTGCAGTATCTGCATACCTAACTTGACTCCATTTAGATAGCATCCTGCTCTTGCCACCAAAGTGGATAACCACACATTTATCCACATTAAACTGCATCTGCCATGCATCCGTCCACTCACCTAGTCTGTCCAAGTCACCCTGTATTCTCATAACATCCTCTTCACATTTCACCATGCCACCCAGCCTCGTATTATCAGCAAATCTGCTAATGTATATTGTAAACAGCTGCGTCCCCAGCACCGAACATTGTGGTACCCCACTGGTCACAGCCTGCCATTCCAAAAGGGACCGGTTTATCACTACTCTTTGCTTCGTGTCAGCCAGCCAGCCAATTTTCAATCCGAGTCAGTATTTTGGAACCAATACCATGTCCCCTAATTTTGTTCACCAATCTATGTGGGACTTTATTAAAGGCTTTCTGAAAATCCAGGTACACTCCATCCACTGGCTCTCCCTTATCCAGCTTCATAGTTACATCCTCAAAAAAAATTCAAGATTTAGTCAAGCATGATTCCCCCTTCGTAAATCCATCCTGACTCTGACCTATCCTGTTACTGCTATCCAAATTTTAGATTAGATTACTTACAGTGTGGAAACAGGCCCTTCAGCCCAACAAGTTCACACCAACCTGCCGAAGTGCAACCCACCCAGACCCATTCCCCTACATTTACCCCTTCACCTAACACCACGGGCAATTTAGCATGGCCAATTCACCTAACCTGCACATTTTTGGACTGTGGGAAGAAACCGGAGCACCCGGAGGAAACCCACGCAGACTCCACAGTCAGTCGCCTGAGGCAGGAATTGAACCCGGGTCCCTGGTGCTGAGGCAGCAGTGCTAACCACTGTGCCACCGTGCTGCCCACAATGTAAATGAGTCGTAATTTCATCTTTTATAATGAACTCCAGCATCTTTCTAAATACCTCAAAAAAAAACGCGGACTTTGTGTGGATCCGCGGAAAATGGGGGAGATTCTAAATGCGTATTTTGCATCAGTATTTACTGCGGAAAAGGATATGGAAGATATAGACTGTAGGGAAATAGATGATGATATCTTGCAAAATGTCCATATTACAGAGGAGGAAGTGCTGGAAGTTTTGAAATGCGTAAAGGTGGATAAATCCCCAGGACCTGATCAGGTGTACCCTAGAACTCTCTGGGAAGCAAGAGAAATGAGTGCTGGTCCTCTTGCTGAGATATTTGTATCATCGATAGTCACAGGTGAGGTGCTGGATGACTGAAGATGGGTAATGTGGTGCCACCGTTTAAGAAATGTGGTAAGGACAAGCCAGGGAACTATAGACCAGTGAGCCTGACATCGGTGGTGGACAAGTTGTTGGAGGAAATCCTGAGGGACAGGTGTGTGTATTCGGAAAGGCAGGGACTGATTAGGGATAGTCAACACGGCTTTGTGCTTGTGAAAATGTCTCACAAATTTGACTGAGTTTTTTGAAGTAACAAAGAGGATTGATGAGGGCAGAGCGGTAGATGTGATCTATATTGACTTCATTATGGCGTACGACAAGGTTTCCCCATGGGAGACTGATTAGCAAGGTTAGGTCTCTCAGAATACAGGGAGAACTAGCCATTTGGATACAGAACTGGCTCAAAGGTAGATGACAGAGGGTGGTGGTGGAGGTGGAGGGTTTTTCAGACTGGAGGCCTGTGACCAGTGGACCACAAGGATCGGTGCTGGGTCCTCTACTTTTTGTCATTTATATAAATGACTTCAATGCGAACATAAGGAAGTACAGTTAATAAAGTGTGCAGACAACAAAGAGGGTTACCTCAGATTGCAATGGGATCTTGACCAGATGGGCCAATGGGCTGAGAAGTGGCAGATGGAGTTTAATTCATATAAATGAGAGATGCTGCATTTTGGGAAAGCAAATCTTAGAAGGACTTATACACTTAATGATAAGGTCCTAGGGAGTATTGCTGAACAAAGAGACCTTGGAGTGCAAGTTCATAGCTCCTTGAAGGTGGAGTCGCAAGTAAATAGGATAGTGAAGGCGGTATTTGGTATGCTTTCCTTTATTGGTCAGAGTATTGAGTACAGGAGTTGGGAGGTCATGTTGCGGCTGTACATTGGTTAGGCCACTGTTGGAATATTGCGTGCAATTCTGGTCTCCTTCCTATCGGAAGGATGTTGTGTAACTTAAAAGGGTTCAGAAAGGATTTACAAGGATATTGCCAGGGCTGGAGAATTTGAGCTGTAGGGAGAGGCTGAACAGGCTGGGGCTGTTTTCCCCTGGAGTGGAGGCCAAGGTTTACAAAATTATGAGGGGCATGGATAGGGTAAATAGACAAAGTCTTTTCCCTGGGGTCGGGGAGTCTAGAACTAGAGGGTATAGGTTTAAGATGAGAGGGGAAAGATATGAAAGAGATCTACGGGGCAACGTTTTCACAGAGAGGGTGGTACGAGTATGAAATGAGCTGCCAAAGGATGTGGTGGAGGCTGGTACAATTGCAACATTTAAGAGGCATTTGGATGGGTATATGAAAAGGAAGGGTTTAGAGGGATATGGGCTGGGTGCTGGCAGGTGGGACTAGGTTGGGTTGGGATATCTGGTCGGCATGGATGAGTTGGACCGAAGGGTCTGCTTCCATGCTGTACATTTCTGACTATCTTTCCACCACTGACATCAGGCTAACAGGTCTATAATTCCCTGTTTTCTCTCCATCCATTCTTGAAAAGTGGGACATTAGCAATCGTCTAATCCGCAGGTACTGATCCCGAGTCTATAGAACATTAGAGCCACCTCAAGTACCCAGGGACACAGACCATCAGTTCCTAGGGACTTAGCTTTCAGATCTAACAGTCTATCCAACACCATTTCCTGCCTAATATAAATTCCCTTCAGTTCATCCATTACCCGAGATTCTTCTGCATCTTCTACATCTGGGAGAGTGGATCGGTCTTCACTGGGGAAGACACAAGCAAAGTACCTATTCAATCCGGAGGAGGAAGTGAGGACTGCAGATGGAGATCAGAGTTGAAAGAGGTGTTGCTGGAAAAGCGCAGGTCAGGCAGCATCCAAGGAGCAGGAGAATCGACGTTTCAGGCATAAGCCCTTCTTCAGGAATGAGGAATACCTATTCAATCCATCTGCCATTTCCTTGTTCCTCATAATAAATTCACCCATTTGTGTCTTCAAGGGCCCAATTTTAGTCTTAAACCTTTTTTTTTCTTTTCATATACCTAAAAATGTTTTTGCTATCCTCCTTTATATTTTTGGCCAGTTTGCCTTCATCTCTCATTTTCTCTCTGCATCTTGCCTTTTTAAGTCATCGTCTGTTGCTCTGTGAAAGTTTCCCAGTTCTCTGGCTTCCCACTCAGCTTTGCTAGGTTATACTTCTTTTATTTTTATATAGTCCTTAACTTCCCTAGTCAGCCACAGCCACCCCTACCTCCCCTTAGGATCTTTCTTCCTCTTTGGAATGATCCGATCCACCACCTTCTGCATTATATCCAGAAATACCTGCCATGGTTGCCCCACTGCCATCCCTGCTAGAGTATTGAACTATTAAACTTTGGCCAGCTCTTCCCTCAAAGCTCTATAGTTCCCTTTGTTCAAGTACAATATTGACACACCCGATTCTCCTCCTCAAATTGAAGATTAAAACTTATCATATTATGGTCACACCTCCTAATGATTCCTTTACTTCGAGATTCCTGATCAAATCCGGTTTGTTGCACAACACCAGATCCAGAATTGCCTTCTTCCTGGTAGGCTCCAATACAAGCTGTTTTAAGAATCCATCTAGGAGGCACTCCACAAACTTCCATTCTTGGGGTCCAGTACCATCCTGATTCTCCCAGTCTAGCTGCACGTTGAAATCCCCTATAACTGTAGCATTACCTTTGCAACACGCCAATTTCAACTCCTTACTCAACTTACACCCTACATCCTGACTACTGTTTGGGGGCCCGTAGATAACTCCCATTAGAGTCTTTTTACCCTTTGAAATTCTCAGGGCTATCCATACTGACTCTACACCTCAGACCACAATACAGGCAAAAACTCAACCAAGAGACCCTTTCGTGGGTTGAGGTGCAGTGCTGATCGGAGGAGGCAGAGGATCAAGTGCGATGCTGTCTGGAATTGGCCGATTTGGCCTTATTCAAACAGTCCACATGTACCTTGGACGAGCATGCTACCACAGTCACAGACTTTACTAGCAAGTGTGTGGAGGACCACATACCAAGCAAGTCAATCCAGGTGTTCCCCAACAGGAAACCCTGGATGAATCAGGACATACAGAACCTGCTAAAAACCAGGAGTGAGGCCTTCAGATCAGGAGACCCATTCAAATATAAGGAATCCAAATATAACCTTCGCAGGGCCATTAGGACTGAATGATATCACAGGTTCTAAAAAGAGACAGTGCAAGATAGCAGGCGATGACACATCTCTCCCAGATCGTCTCAATGCCTTCTATGCTCGCTTTAAGCAGAATTTCAGCACAGAGGTAACACCTATTCCGACAAGTACTGATGAATCTATCCCAATAGTCACTGCAAAGGTCAGATCAGGTTTTCCTTCATGTGAATCTAAGGAAAGCAACGGGTCCAGACAGAGTACCAGGCTGTGCACTCAGAGCATGCGCAGGTCAACTGGCAGAGGTCTTCAGACATCTTCCACCTCTCCCTGCAGCAGGCCACTGCCCCTGCCCGTTGCAAGAGAGCCAACATCATCCCTGTGCCTAAGGCGACTCATGCAACATGTCTCAATGACTACCACCCAGTGGCCCTAATGTTGGTGGTCATTAAGTGCTTTGAAAGGCTGGTGATGGCATTAAATCAACTCCAGTCTCCCTACTACTCTTGACCCACTCCAATTTGCCTATCAGACCAACAGATCCACATCAGATGCCATATCATTTGCCATTCACTCCTCCAGAGAACATCTCGACACCAAGAACAGCGACGTAAGAGTCCTACTCATTGAAGCCTGAACTATAATCAACATTATCCCATCAAGACTGATTACTAAACTTAATGATCTCGGACTAAGTCCCACTCTCTGCAACTGGATCTTCAGTTTCCTGACCCACAGCCAACAATCAGTGAAGATTGGGGACAATATTACATGCTCACTAACACTCAACACTGGAGCCCCCCGCCCCCAGGGATGCGTACTCAACTACCTACTGTACTCACTGTATACCCATGAGCGTGTCACCAAATACCAGACAATGCCATTTACAAGTTTGCTGATGATACCACCATAGTCGATCAAATCTCAGATGGCGACGAAACAGACGACAGGTGGAAGACCTGGAAAAATGTTGCACCGAGAACAACCTAGCTCTCACTGCCAGCAAAACCAAGGAATGCATTATTGACTTTCAGCAGGATGTTACTCATGCTCCACTACACATTAACAGCACAGAGGGGACACGAGTGGAGTGCCAAACTCCTGGGAGTGGTCATCAACAATCTTTCTTTTACTCCTCACTTGGATGGACCTGCTACAAACACCCAACGTCTCTTCTTCCTCAGGCAGCTGAGCAAATAAGCTCACCAACTTTTATAGGCGCGCCAGAGAGCATTCTATCTGGATGTATCACTACCTATTATGGCCATTCAAGATCAGAGATGGCTACAGAGCGGTGAACGCGGTGCGCACAATCACAAAGGCCAACCTCCCATCTATAGAATCCATCTACCACCGCTGTCAAGGAAAGGCTGCCAGCATTCTCAAAGATCCATCCCATCCCGGCAATGCTTTTCTACAACCTCTACCATCGGGGAGAAGGTACAGAAGCCTGAGCACACGCACCAGCCAGTTTCGAAACAGTTTCTATCAGACTGTTGTTAGAATACTGAATGGACTTAAACTCTTAACGCTCGCTGTACCCGAGTTTTGGTTTTTTGCCACTGTTTAGCTATCATTTCCTTATCTATGCTATTTAACTATGTGATGTGCCTGTCTTTCTCGCAAAACAAAACTTTTCATTGTGCCTCAGTACACATGACAATAAATTCAATTCAAGAGTTTTATTTTTATCGTCTTCTGGGTAGATATTCAATGTAGCAGTTTTAACTATGGAGTAAGTGGAAAAAAAATTAGGTATGCGGTATAAGAATGAATATGGAGTACGGAATGCCACAAATCTATAGTGATCAGGATTAAACTGAAGGTTCTTTCAACTTAATTAATTGGTCAGAATTTGACTTTAAAAAAAAAGTTACCAACGGCTGCAAGAGAAAACTGTAAAGGAAACAATGACTATTGATTTTTTAGGCTAGGATGGAAACTTCTATTTAATTACAACATGGTTGCCAGAAAGTACCAGAAACAGTAATGTGCTACAAGGCACAAAACATGTAAAAAGACGCAGGTTTAAAGTGCTTCCAAAAGTAATTGCACTGCATGTAGACAGGTTTGGACAACGTAATTTTAACTGAACACAATAAATGAAATAGGATTTTAAAGATTACATTTTTAAAACTACAGCTAGCAACCAATCACAAATAATAATTTTCACTTTCAACAGTTTACCATATTACAGATTTTGCATCCAGCTGGTCAAAGCCCCCTTTCAAAGTTTCTATGTTGCACATGAAAATATACAACATGAATAGGCCAATAATCCCCTTTTAGGTGGGTGAGCCTCTTAAGACATGAATGGTTTGCAGATATCATTAAAACATCCCAAAGTATCTCACCTAAAAATCTATTATCTGATCAGTTCTGATATAAAGTAGCAACTGTATTATGCACACGTTTTTACAAAATACAATAGGAAGCATTGCAAATTGCAGTTAATATATTTGAAAATTCTGAATTATAAAGTAACCATTAACTAACCAAGCAAAATACTGAAGACAAAGACTACGTTATATATGCTCAATTACGAAAGGGAAGCCATTAGACTAGCGATTTAGTTAATTGTTATATCAACGTAGGCAGTACAGAATGTTTATAATATGGCAAAAAAAGGACCAGGTAATTAACACTGTCTCCCTCTCCAATAGTGAATTTGAAGAATATGACAACAGTTTTCTGAATATGAAGTTTTACTTTTTTTAAAAAAAGCAAGATCAACTGCTCAATTACTGAAGGTATGTGCTATTAGAGACCTGAGCTCAGCAGCAGTTAGGTCTAGTAATAGTTACAGGGAGAAAGTGAGGTCTGCAGATGCTGGAGATCAGAGATGGAAATGTGTTGCTGGAAAAGCGCAGCAGGTCAGGCAGCATCTAGGGAACAGGAGAATCGACGTTTCGGGCATTAGCCCTTCTTCAGGAGTCCTGAAGAAGGGCTGATGCCCGAAACGTCGATTCTCCTGTTCCCTAGATGCTGCCTGACCTGCTGCGCTTTTCCAGCAACACATTTCCATAATAGTTACAGGGAGTCAAGTGTAGAGGTCATAAGGTGGGAAACCCTAAAGGTATTGATAATTCAACCAGTCTCACTACCTGTTGCATTAACATAGGACTAGGAGTCTCAGTGAACGTGAATTATAATAGAAATACAGCGGTTTTTGAACCAACCTGCACATTAAAGGCAGATTTCCTGGACTACTGGACATAGTTTTGATCCCCTTATCTAAAGATGAACGTGTCACTGACTATGTAATGGAGGTGCACTAGATTAATCCTTGGATTGTCCAGATTGAATTAAAAAGGAAGGGGGAAGTTGCTACAGGGCATGACAGGGAGGATGTGGATAAGATTTTTCCATCATCTGGAGCATCCAAACAATAGGACCTAAATGCAGGATGAGGCAGGCCAATTATGAGAGGAGATGGAATTTATTCACTCAAAAGGTGGTGAACCTTTAGAATTTTTTCCTCAGAGTGCTGTGAAAACTATCACTGAATTCCATGTTAACACACTCAATACAAGTCGGGAAACTAACAGCATCAAGGAATGTAGAGCTACAGCAGAAAAAAAAGCGTTGTGATTAATGATCAGCTATGATCTAAGTGTACATTAGAGCAGACTTGATAATGTCAGGAGTAAGCCATCCAACCCCATGCTCCTACTTCAAAGGTTTAAGCTTTCCACTTGGCCAAAAGCTACCAGTGAGAGGGAGTAACATCCCACCAATATCCATTTCAAAACAGGTAACATTTGAAGCATAACAAGACTTAGGACTCCTAGTTTAGGATTCCCTTAAGATTAACCGGACGGTTCAGTTGGCAGCTTGGGAGGCAAATGTAATGTTGGTGTTCTTTTCAAGAGGTCTAGCATATAACAGCAGGGATGCCTTGCTGAGGCTCCATAAGGCGCTGGTCAGACCGCATTTCAAATATTATGAGCAGTTGTGTCCCCAGTATGTAAGGAAAGATATGCTGGCCTTGAAGATTGTCCAGAGGTGGTTTACAGGAATGATCCTGGGACTGAAGAACTTGTCATTTGAAGAGTTGAGGACTGAGTCTGTATCTGGAGTTTAGAGGCTTTTTTTTTGGGGGGGGGGTACTCTGACTGAAACTTACAGAATACGGAGAGGCCTGGATAGAGTGGCCACGGAGATGATGTTCCCACCAGCATACACAGCCTCAGTGAAAGCACGATACCGTTCAAGTGACATAAGGAGGAATCTTTTCAGCTAGAGGGTAGTGAATCTGTAGAACTCATTGCCAAAGAATGCCAAGTCATTGAGTCTATTTGAGACCATGATTAAGGAGATGATCATGGATTACAGAGTGAATGGGGTTGAGAAACATATCAAATATTATCAAAGGGTGGAGCAGATTAGATGGGTTGAATAGTCAAATTCTACTTCTATCTCTTATGGTTGATGTCTACCATTCACAAATATCACCTGCTAGTAACACCACTGATCAAGGTTTACACTCTTGATAGCCAGAAGGTAGAAGTAGGAGAGCGACTGGAAATAGAGGATGACGAAACAACGGTTTAAAATACAAACAAATTAAGCAAAGTGATAAAGCACTTAAATCCAAGCTGATTTTTGGAAAACAACTTTCAATTTTATGATTTAAGTAATTTAAAATTTCCCAAAAGTAATTCACAAAAATAGTTGAATAGATTTTTCAAGATTAGAAATGGAAGAGGACGATCACTTAAAAGGGCAAAGTGGGAATTTGCTGATGAAAATTCTATTAACCATAATGGCTAAAGTCAAGTCCAATCTGGACCCTTGCACGCTTCTCAAAGGGACTAAAAAAAAATACAAGATTTTAAATCAAATGGTTATAATTAATAACCTAAAAGACATGATAAACTAGCCATTCAATACAGCCAACCCATGCCAAAACTCAAAAATAGTTTAGAACACTTTATTCATTAACATGAAGCAGATGTTACCAGATGTGCAAAAATATTGGCCTATCTCCAGCTGTGAGAAGTTGGTGAGTTGCCTTCTTGAACCAATGTAATCCGTAAGGTGTTGGGATACTCCGATGTTTGGAAGGGTGTTCCAGGTTTTTGGCTTGGATGGTCTGCAGAAAAACTTCCAGACAGTGATATTCCCATATATCCATTCTAAATGGCTGTTATCTTTAATTTGGAATGTACAGTCAGAGCAGCCTACAGCCATACATCTTGCATAAAACAAACACTGTTGTCACTGTGTATCAGTGAAGTGAGAGTGTGATTGGCACATCATCCACAGCCTTTGACAATAAGCAGGCTGCTTGGTCTGGGGTGGCTCCCAGCTGAGTGATATTGGCTCTGCACTTAACCAGACAAGTGGACAACATTCTATTTACAATTCAAACTTGCGCCTTTAGATGATTGACAAGTTATCACTGCAGAATTCTTAGCCTCTGACTTGCTCTCCTCGCCATATTTATGTTTGGAAATTTGTGTCAGTTTAAAACTAAACTTTCCTGCCATTTACAGTGTAATATTAGAAGAGGAGATTTAATTTAACTGCTGTTACAGCACTAATTAGTTTTCCAAATTTCAAGCATATGAAACAAAGAATAGTCACAATAATTAGAGATCAAATGTCCTACTGAATTAGCATCAACTTAGTTGTTGCCAAATTATTATCAATGCACTATTTGGAAAAATACAAAGTTTTGTTCTTACCAAAACAAGATAAACTACTCCTCAGCTGAAGGCAGGCAAGGGGAGCACGAGTCGTTTTGGTGTCACCACTGTGATCATTGGCCAAACTGGGTTCGGTCAGGTGATTGACAGAATTCCTGGACTCTAAGCCAGCAACACTGAAGGAATGGCAGTTCAGCCCATTTCAACAAGATCATAGTTGATCAGATATAGTAAACTCCACTTTCCTATCCTTTTCCATAATCCTTGATACATACTCAGCCTTGAATATAGTGACTTAGCATCAGTCTTCTGTAGTAAATTACAGAAATTCATTACCCTCAGAAGAAATCTCTCATCGGTCTTATGAATGACCCCTTTTCTGACATGGTCTTCTGATCCTAGACACTACCACAAAAGGAAAACTGTTTCACACCTACCCTGTCAAGTCCCCCAAGAATCTTGTATGGTTCAAGAAAGATTGCCTTCGTGTTCTATATTCCGACAAGTACAGGCACAACCTACTCAACCTCTCTTCATAACACAACATTTCTATACTGAGCATCAGCTTAGTGAACGTTTTCTGGACTACCTCCAATGTCTTAGATAAGTACCCTGATAGTGTTTCAGAGTATTCTGGCTAAAGTCTGACTCATGGTTGTCTAGTCTTAACACAAACATCCCTACTTTTATACCTCTATTCCCTTTGAAATACAGATCAACATTCCATTTGCCTTCCCTGTTACGTGCTAAAACTGATGCCAGCTTTTCATGATTCAAAGACAAGGACTCCCAAATCCTCCATTCGGTAGCTTTCTGCAATGTCTCTCTAACTAACCATTACTCAGCTTCTCTATTATCCCTGGCAAAGTGCATAACCTCACAAACCCCCACATTATATTGCACCTGTCAAGTTTTTGTCCACTCAATTAACTGCTCTATAAATTCCTTTGAAGATTGTCATCCTCACCACTTGCCTTCCTACCTGCCTCATCTGCAAACTTGGCTCTTATACATTCATTTTCCTCACCAGTCATTTTTGTAGTAAAATTATAGCTATAGCACTGATCCATATGGCATTCTAATAGTTACACAGATTGCTATCTTGAGAATACCACGCCTTTAGCCAAACTCTCATCTATTAGTCAATCCTTTATCCAAGCTAATATTACTACTTTCAACATTAAAGACTCGTATTTAGTAGGTGAACTTGTGCTAACTTAACAATACCTTCTAAAAATCCAAACATATCCATTTTGCCCCCTTTATCTACCTTAAAGAATTTTAATCAATTTGTTCGGCATGATTTCCTCTTCACAAAGCTAGCTGACTCCGCTTGATCAAGCTAACCGCATGCTTTTTTGCATTCTTCCTCTTTGAACAAAGGTAAGATGCTGCCAATTCTCCAATCCCCTGGAATTTTGTTCCAGAATGCAAGGATTCCTGGAAGATTACTATGATCGCATTCACTACTGTCTCCATAGGTGCCTATTTACATATCCTAGGCTACATGCCATCAGGTCCAGAAAACTTGTTGATCTTTAGCCAAAAGGAAAATGCTCCATCTCCTGGTGTTCACTGGCATGTGGTGTATTTTTAAATATACACATATTATATCACTCAAATGCAACACAAGTTAAAATTTTTAAAACATAGTTCCCAGAAAGTGCATCAAAATCAAATCTGATTCAGGTGTTTAAAGCTTACTTCCAAAATGTTTGTTAAAATTCTGACCACTTCTAGGTTTAAAGAGTTCTTACCCACCTGTCTCAAATTGGTCCTCCGTTTCACTGGTATTCACCTGGAGCTCTGATACATTTTGATCATAGTAGTCATCATCGTCATCATGGGAGATGAGAATACGGGTCATGGAATCATCACCAATCTCCTCTGTGAAGGGTTGATTCTGTTGGCAGTTAAAAATTTCTTCATACAAATCAATACTCTGCACAGAGGCCTGCAGATGTTCACTTGCTTCAAATGGTCCTTGTGCTTCAAGATCTGCATCTTCAATCTGGTTGCTTAAAGAGTATTGATCCATACAAGGCTGTGTTGAAAGCATTCCTTCATCTGGACCCGAAGAGACAGAATCTTCAAAATTGCCAACCACAACTGTCTCAATAGTATCTTCAGTGGGAATTGAAGACAATGCAGCAGGTTCATGAGTTTTTGAAGTATTTTGTCCGAGTCCTTCATTACCTATACCATCCACTATTGAAGATGCCGGAATATTTGGAATATTAATTAGGAATTCATTATTCCCTTCTGGTATATTTACAGGTGGATTAAGACATTTTTCTTCGTCATTGTGCAAACTGCTAAAATTACCAAAGTTTCCTGAATTTGGTACTTCAGAACATGCTCCATTTGTTGAAGTTATAGCCTGCATACGTTTATCTTCTCGATTCAAACCACCAGGGCTAGACAGCAGAGGAGTTAACTGACCAGTACATAATGAATCTTTATCATATACCTGGCAGTTTTTGCCATATTTTTCAACATGTGGATTCCACAAGTGCCTTACTATATCATTGATTACACCACCAACATACTGAATTTGGACAAATAATAAAGACGGTAAACTGGTGTCTTTACATTCATTTGCTACCACAGTAATTTTTAACAACTGATCTGAAAGACGAAGGAGAGCATCTACAGCACCATCTTTCCAAGAACCTTTAGATAAATCATATCCAGAAAGGCAACATGGAAAAGACTGCGTGGGAATCTTTAGTAACTCTTTGGGCATTTTTTTCATTTGTTCTATTCCAACATCATCTTCATTCCCATAATCAACATATTGTAGAGATATTATGTTTCCTTTTACTTTTTTTACTTCAGCTCGGTACCACTGCCCATCTTCACAATATTTACAAAAACAGCTGTCGTCAACTGAAATGTCAGAGAGTAATTCCCTATTGGTAACACCAAGTACTCCAACTTCTTGCATTTTTCTAGATAACATTTGAACTTCAGGGGATGAATACTGACACCAGAAATAACTAGGACTTTCTGCGGCAGTTATATATCCTTCAATGGTCTGACCCACTAAAGGAAGTTTCTTGATGTATCGTCCATAACTGGTTCTGTCAGATACACACACATTTGGCTTTTCAACACCCAATCCTGAGGATATCAGTGTGCTGCTCACAATTTTATCCAAGTGATCGTACAATGTCACGTCCAATACATTATCTTCAGAAATACTAATCACTTTAACAGTCACAGTTTTGTGCAAAACCAAAGCTTTAAAGAATTCAATGGTTTCTTTAGACCAGCTATTTCCATCAACTGGAAACAAGCCATGCAACTTACATTCATAAGTTAGTGTAAATGCAGGAGTTACTTCCTTTGTGTCTTCATTGTTTACTTCTTCCCTTATGCCTTCCTTTAGAAAGAGTACTTCAACACCTCTATTACAAACTTGCACAATTTCACAAGTAGCCCAGTTATTATTTGCTTTACTTTTCACCATACACAGAACACCAGCTTTGGGAGCTGAATCATCCTTAGATATTAAATTATGGCAGTTATCTTTCATTTTCTCAATTGCTTCAGTAAATATGCCATCACTTGTTGTTTTAAACTGACACCAAAACTGCTGAGGAGAGTTTACTGCAGAGACATGTGCAAGAAGCTTTGAAGCAGATCTTACATCACTTATGGGGCATTCAGTGGGATCAGAACACTGTGTACCATTTCTAAATGCAAAGTTATTCAACAAATCAACTACTGATCCCTGGTCATCATGAAGATTAACCTCCCACAGTTGCCCACACGGTTGTATAAATTCACACATTATTCCAGTTTTATTTGTTCTTTTTATGAATTCAGAGACAGCTTCCTCTTTATTTTCTCTTAAACTTGAATCCTGAAATCCTGCAAGAAAGCATGGTATACTAAGCCGGTGGACTTCCAAGCAGTCTTTAGGAAGAGGAAAAACTTTTGATGCATCCACCGTTGCAGTATTACCATAATCTATATACTCAACAGAAACAGTATCACCATGAACTTGAGTTATAACAGCTCTGTACTGAGACCCATCTTCAGGAAATTCTGCACATACTACATTACCAATCTGAAAGCTTCCCACTTTGCTGTCATTCATATTGCTTGCATTCAACTTTTCTTCCATTGCAGTTACTTTGTCTTCATTTTGGAGAAGCTGAACAAAGAAGTGTGATGGACTGATAACATGCGAGACAGATACCTCACTTTTAAATCCACTACTTAATGTCATCAGTGGGAGGTCTGTCAACTTAGGCCAAGTTATATCCAAGTCAGAGTTCTTTTTGATGGAGTTTTCAGCCAAAATGCTATCTAATTTGTGATCGATAATTTCCATAGCAGATTTTACATCCAAATATTCTTTTGTATTCTTGGTATACATTTTGTTGTGAACACCTTTCTTTATCCCAGTCTCCTCAGTCTGTGTAATAACTTCTGTTCTGTTTTTCCACCTGTCCTGCTTGCATGTGATAGTCACCTTCTCGGTTTCTCGATTATCACCTTGGTCCTCAACTGCACGTCTTTTAAGAGGGGATTGGTCATGGTCACTCTTCAAGTATGGGGAGCAAGACTTTTCATTTTTGTTTTTTTGCCTACCAGCATTTCCATTTATTTTGATTTCACTGACATTCTGCAGGCATAACTGTTCTTTAATCTTTGCATTAATTTGTATGTTCCCATCATATAATTCAACAATCAGTTTTCCATCAGTTTCTTTTGCTACAACTACAGCTTTTAAAGGCTTATCCATCACAGCCTTTTTAAACCAGATAATAATGTCAAGTGATAGGTCCACTGGTATATCAGATAAACCACATTTAATTGCTTGCATGGGTAAAAATTTAACATCTTTTGCACTGTTGGGTATTGGAAGCAATTCATCTTTATCAATATCTAATTTATTGCCATAGTCTACAAAAGAGACCCGAATTCTATCTTGCATAGGCCATGCCAAAGCACGATACCACCGATTATCAGTATATTTTGCAAGACAGATAGGATCAATCCCCTGCGTAAAAGTATACCCCTGCATCTTAGAAGACAGTTTATTAACCTTGTCGGCAAGTTTATCCAGTATGCCGAGATTTCTACCAAGTAAACAGTAGAACTTTGTTGGGCTTGCAACATGGCTCACATACATTTCTTCTTCACTACCAATTTTCACGTCATGAGTTGAATAGTAATAGGTATAAAGGCTTACTGATGGGGCAAGAATACTAGGTGATCCTACAAACTTGGCTAAGCCTCGCTCAATAAGTAACTGGCAAGCACTCTGAAAAGGGGTATTCAAATCTACAACATTGCACAGCCCTTTGCCTTCTACAACAGTCAATGCATATACTGTGCATTTGAGCTCCATGTACAAGCTTAAGGCATTATCAATAAATTCCTGAAATGCAGCAATTGAATCTTCATTCCACATGAATGGATCAGGACCCATGGGCTGAATGATGTTATAAAGACTGCACCTAAATGCCTGACCTTTGAAAAGGAGGAATTCTGGTTTTATTAGACGCAATTCACTTATCGGCACTCTCTCTCTATTCCCAAAATCAATGTACAGTACATCCACTTCTATCGCAGTCACTTTCCCAAGGATTAGTGCTCTGTACCACTTTCCATCTTCAGAGTACCGTACAATACAAGCAGATTGACCAGGCTGAAAACTATCTTCATGCGTATTATAATATTCCTGTATTTTACTCATTAGTATTTTCAACTCATGTGTATTTTTAGTCATTTGACACCAAAAGTCACCAGGTTCATCAATGTAAGATACTTGTACATCCACAGTGCTTCCCACTTTAAGATATTCTTGTTTATAGGGAGACTCCATAATTACAGATTCCAAGTGGGTTGCTGTGCCACCTTCAAATTCACTTTGACTGGAAAATAATGTGGTTACAGAATCACTTAAGGCTGCTGTCAACGCCCCACAGTACTCTGTAAATGGTTTAATTTTTTCAGGAGTCATTGGTCTTTGTTCCAATTTCTCTTTGTTACTTCTGCCATGTGTATGCACAATTTCTTCAGATGAATGAGAAACATATAAATGGCCCAACAAATCCAAGTTCTTTGAATTGAAATTTGAAATTTTAAGTTCTTTGCGATCAGCATAACCAGCCAGCAAGATTAACTTATTCACACTGGGTTCTCCTTCATCTTCTACATCTAGAAGTTCAATCAAGTACTTGTCCATTTCCTTCTCTAAAACGTGAACCACCAGATGCTTTTCAAACACTGCCTTTTCAAAATAGGCAATAGCTTCTCGACTCCAGCTCCCATCTTTTGGTGTGAGATCAGCAAGGCAGCACTTCACTGCCAAGGCAGGTAATTTTCTATACTCTGGAAGCAAGACCTTAACATCATGCCAGTCAACGACTTCCATATTCCCATAATCAATGAAGAATACCCTGAAGTGGCCATCAAGAATCTCAGTAATAACAGCTCTATAAAATAAGTTGTCAGCCTTGAACTTAGCGCAACATAACAAACCAGGTTCGGGTTTTTTCACTAATCCTTCATTTCGACCCACGTTTGCATATTTCTTGGCAATGCTGTTCATGAGCTTTTCAAATTCGCTGGCTGTTTCCATGGTTCGTATCCAAAACTCTGAAGGATCTTTCACAAATTCGACTAGAACATCATAAAACGCGTTGAGCTTGAGATTGGCGTTCTTCAGCAGAGAGACGCGATCCTTGGTCTTGGAGGAGATTCCCTCGGTCCTCCGGTCCCCTATGAGATAGTCGCCGCCGCACTGGAGCGCGCTGGGCTTCTGAGTGTCGGGCCAGACCCTGACCTGTTCGCAGTAGCCGGTCAGCAGGCTCTCGGCCTGGGCGTTGAAAGCCGCGTTGACGGAGGAGCCATCCTCCTGGCGCAGGGTGACGAAGTAGACGTTCTCCACCGAGCTGTAGTACTCCACCTTCGCCTGCAGCACCCGGCGCAGGATCAGCGACTTGAGCAGCTCGATGTGGCGCGGCGACCAGCCACGGCCGTAGTCGGAGGCGTCGCGCAGCGCGAACGGGTAGGTGACCACCGGCATTTTGAAGTAGCCGGGGCTGAGCTTGCGGACGGCGCGGGCCGGCACCACCTCGCGGTCGCCGTAGTCGACGTAGAAGACCTCGAGCACGCCGTCGGCCAGCGTCTGCTGCACGAGCGCGCGGTACCAGCGGCCGTCGGCGCTCTTGGCGGCGCAGGGCGAGCCGAGGCGGCGCGGGGCGTCCAGAGCTGCCCCTGGAGCCGGGCCTGCTGCTGGCGCCGCGGCCACCGCGCGACTGTTGTCATAGTAACGGTGCATGCTGTCGTGCAGCCGCTCGAGTTCCGGGCAGTGGCAGCGCAGTTGGCAGAAGAAGCGGTCCGGGTAGCGCACGTGGGTCACCCGCACCGTCACCGTCTCGTCCACCTGCAGCAGCGGGTAGAAGTAGTTGAGGCTGTAGCCCGCCTCGCTGGGCTGGTGACCCGCCGGGCCCGAGGCGGAGGGCGCTTCGCTCGTGGAACCGGCACCGCCTCCGAGCGGCACCGGGACGCGCTCTTTCCTGAAGAGCGACGACGACGGCGGCGGGGGGACGGTGGCGACGGTCCCGCCCGCTCCGCAAGGCCGCGAGGTGGACATCTCCACCATCAGCCGGAAGGCGGCCGGGTCGATGGGCCGGGCCAGGCCCAGCTCGCACAGCTGTCTCGACACCCGCGCCACCTCGATCAGCACCAGGCGGTTAGGCAGCACGGCCTCCACCTGCGCCTCCAGGGTGCGGCCTTGCAGGGTCCGGAAGAAGGAGAGCGCCCCCGGCGACCAGGTGGTCGCGCCGCCGCCGCCGCCATCCTCCGGTATCCTCTGCTGTTCCGCTTCCTCCGGCTCCTCTTGGTCGTCCTCGGCGGCGGAGGACGAGGAGGAAGCGGCGGCGAGGTGATGGCGGCGGCTGTTGTTGTTGTTGTTGGTGGTGCCGCCTCCGTCTCCGGCCCCGGCCGCCGGCACCAGGTTGGCCAGGATGCAGCAGACCACCTCGGGCGGCAGCTGGAAAAACTCCTTCTTACCTCGGTCCAGGCTTCGGGCTCGCACCGGCAGCGCCCGGCCTTCGTCCAGGGTGAAGACGGTGTAATCGTCGCCCACGCGGCTCAGCACGCGGGCCCGGTGCCACTCGCCGCCCGTGTCCACCAGGCATCGCTCGTTGGTCTCCAGCGGAGGGGCCGGCTGGGCGCCTCGCCCGCTGCCGACGCCCAGCCGGGCCGCCTTGGCCCAGCTCTGTATGTCGCTGTGCAGCCTCTGGTACTCCGGTTGCCTCTCCCGCTGCTGGAAGCGGCCCCACAGCTTGGCCAGCACCGAGCCGGGCCGGGGGGTGTCCACCCGGGTCACCCGGAAAGCGAGGCAGGCGCCCGCCGGCGGCAGCCCGGCGGTCGAGCACATCGTGTTGCGACCGCGATGCACGGCTCCTTGTGCCGTCTCGTCCCGGTCCTGTCCTGTTCAATTGTTTTTCTTCGCCAACGGGCAGAGCCCCATTCACGAGCCTGGGGCCGTTAATCTTTGAATTCGATTGGAACCCGGCATCATGGCGCCCACAATCGAGCGGCTTTTTCAAAAGTGGCGGCGGAACGTGCTTCGGTTGACTCTCCTGCGCATTCGACGCTGCGCATGCGCCAACCTGGTTCCGCTCACTTGACGCCTGCGAGGGAACGGGTAGAGGAAGAGAGGAATGGTAGTGTTGACTCTTGACATCTTTATTTTTTTTTACAAAACCAAATATTTTATTATTTATAATTTTTAGCATTATTCTGTTGGAAAGAACGGACTAATGTTTCGGGAGTTTCCGGTGAATTACTTAGATCCGACAGTTGATTCCCCCCTTTCATGAGATGGACTGCACCGTGTTGGCGAATCACGTGTTCTAGGACCGCACATGCGCGACATGGCGTGAGTGTGCCCGCGTGATCCTTTGTGATGTCATCGCTTCCGGGATAGCTCTGAACCGGGAACATGTTGCAATACAAACATCACTCTGACTCTGTATCTGATTGGAGAGCCAGCCTTCTGAGTCTTTGTTCATGTTTTACTTTCGGTGTCTCATGTTTGTTTTCATTTTAAAACAGGTCTCACTGCTGCAGTTGTGTGCAAATACGGACCATCAGCATTTCTTATCAGACTGGGAGCAGTACTTGGGCTAAGATATCATAGCCAATATCCAAAGAGATGTGATCTTGCCTGTTCGCCTGGTAATGTCTGGTCCCACGAAGCAGGCGACTGACTTAGCCTTTTCTTACATTTCCAACTGGAAAGCATCAGACCTTTTAATGGCAAATGTATTCTGCAAGGGTAGACAGTTTAGCAAATAAACATGTAGGTAATCCTAGCAGGCAGGAACAGGAAAGCATGCCATTCTACCAGTCCTGAAGAAGGGCTTATGCCCGAAACGTCGATTCTCCTGCTCCTTGGATGCTGCCTGACCTGCGCTTTTCCAGCAACACATTTTCAGCTCTGATCTCCAGCATCTGCAGTCCTCACTTTCTCCTACAAGTGTTAGTTCTCCAGATAGAGTTGTTAGCTCGGCGCACCCGAATACTTTCATGTTTGTGATACTTCAATTGTTTAAGGAATGTGAATATTTGGTGTCTGTACATTCACGATTGATCATTATATTTGCAAGTTTCCACACAATCAGATTAAAACAAACAAAAGAACCCTGCCTCTCCATGCTCCCTTTTGGTGATCACAGTAATATATTGTAATATAAGGGTAGGACTTCTGGAAGAATATGGCAGTTGGACAGGGAAGCAACATTGCTAATAGGTTCAAAAACATAAGTTGCTTGAAAACTCAGCAGGTCCAGCAGCAACTGTGGAGAGAAATCAGAGTTAAAGTTTTGGGCCCAGTGACCCTTCCTCAGACTGATGGTAGCAAGGAAAATATGTGTTTATAATCAGAACATAGAGAAGGGTTAAGGAGTAAACAATAGTTGGGGGAGGGGAATAGAGCCTAAAGAGAGAGAAGATAACAATCTGGCTAGGAGGGTGAATAGCTATTAATGGGGACTTTTAATGGCTAACATTGGGTTTTAATAGCAGACTATGTGATAACAAGGCTTGGTGTGTGGGGGTAGGAGCAAAGACATGGGAGAATTCAGGCCCTACAGTTAATGAACTTGCTATTGAGTCCAAAAGGCTACTCACCCTCCTCAAGTGGGCATTGGATGATTATTTCGTTGGAAATGGTGTACAGGAATAAAGGGGAAAAGCAGGAGATTGGCACTACAAAATAGAGCCATTGCAGGCACCATAACAATTCTGTGACTATACCCATATAAAGCACAATACTGTGGATTCTGGAAATCTGAAGCAAACACAGAACATGCTGGAGAAACTCAAAAGATCTGAAGAAGAGTCATACCAGACTCGAAAAATAAAGTCTGCTTCTCTCTCTACAGGTGCTGAATTATTCCAGCATTTTCTATGTTTGTTTCTTATACTCATGTCTTATGCTTCCTCTAATGCTATTGTTTATGCTGGTGTTTCGGATAAATGATGGATTTGACACAGTCTGCAATGAAGTGTGCAGATCGGTTGGTGGTGTGAGCTTGCCTCTCTTCGCTTGAGAAAACCTTGAAGGAATCAAAGAAGTGTAAGATTTGCAGAGGATGTCGAAAGAATGGCTGCAGGAATAGCTAACATGAGATGCCATTATAAATGTCATGAAGTTTTGCAACTATAGATCAATCTGTTACAGCATCAAAGTTGGAACTATCTTTCATCACATATTGGACTGGCACTGGCACCAAAATCTTTTTCCAACATTGGCAGTACAAATGTTGCTGCTGTTGGAGGTGGATGCAAGGCATACTACCCTATTTGTAATTCCTATGAACCCTCACCAGAGTGTGGAGGTGCCGGTGGTGGACTGGAGTGGACAAGGTCAGAAGTCACATAACACCAGGCTGTAGTCCAACAGATTTATTTGAAATAACAAGCTTTTGGTGCACTGCTCCTTCAGGTGATGTCTGACCACTCTTTCATATGCCACATGTTCTTCATTCCTGAAGAAAGGCATATGCCCGAAATGTCGATTCTCCCGCTCCTTGGATGCTGCCTGACCTGTGCTTTTCCAGCAGCACATGTTTGTAAGGTAGTGGAAGAGTGGCTTGAGCACTTGGGGGTTGTGTTGCCTTGCAATCAGTGTGCTTTTGATTGAGGCGAAAGTGGGTACTGCAGATGCTGGAGATTAGAGTTAAGATTAGAGTAGTGCTGGAAAAGCACAACAGGTCAGGCAGCATCTGAGAAGCAGGAAAATCGATGTATTGGGCCAAAGCCCTTCATCAGGACTTTGATGAAGCCGTAATGAAGGGCTTTGGCTAGAAATGTCAATTTATAGGACATAGAAGAATACAGCGCAGTACAGGCCCTTTGGCCCTCGATGTTGCGCCGATCCAAGCCCACCTACCTACACTAGCCCACTATCCTCCATATGCCTATCCAATGCCCGCTTAAATGCCCATAAAGAGGGAGAGTCCACCACTGCTACTGGCAGGGCATTCCATGAACTCACGACTCGCTGAGTAAAGAACCTACCCCTAACATCTGTCCTATACCTACCACCCCTTAATTTAAAGCTATGCCCCCTCGTAATAGCTGACTCCATATGTGGAAAAAGGTTCTCACGGTCAACCCTATCTAAACCCCTATCTTTACCTGCTCCTCGGATGCAGCCTGACCTGCTATGCATTTCCAGCACCACTCTATCTATGCTTTTGATTGAATCAGTCATGGTGTGTGTATGTTGTTGGGTTAACTCCAAGGGATGCCAGCCACAATAATCTGCAACTGCTTTGACCCTTTCTCTCCCTTCACTCAACCAAGAGTGACAATACTCCTGCAGTCTGCCAACACTATTTAAATGCACTTGATGTTAGCTAAATTACTTAGTTTTCATAGGGGACATTGCAAAGCTACACTAAAATTAATCCTGTCAGATTCCTAGCAGTTTAGTAAATCCAGATTTATAGGATGTTTTAAATTCAAAGTCAAAAAGTGTGCCGCTGGAAAAGCATAGCTGGTCAGGCAGCATCTGAGGAGCAGGAGAGTCAACGTTTCAAACATAAGCTCTTCATCATATAACTAATTAAATAAAGTAATGCAAAGCAAAATTTAGCAAACTATTTGTGTTTGATAGAAATATAATTGTAGGAAAACCCTGATTGAACATTCCCTAGAAAAATAAAATCTTATGTAACATGTTCATCAATGCTTTTAGTTTTTGACATTGACTCCAAAAGCACAAGTGCCTGTGTCTGCCATCTACTTTTTGCTATCAGTTAGCTCATTTGGCTAGTTTGTGATGCAGTGACACGAATGGTGTAGATTCAAATCTTACATTGGCTAAGATTAGCATAAAGGAATCCCTTCTCAATGTCTCCCCTCCCCACCTCAGGTGCAGTAATCCTCAGATTAAATTGCCACCAGTTGTCTCTCTAATGTGAGCAGCCTAATGGTCTGGTACACTATGGTGACTTTACCTTGTTGCAGGTTTGCTTAGCTCAGTTGCTTGGATAGCTGGCTTGCAATGCAGAGTGATGCCAACAATTCAAGTCCCACACCGGCTAAGGTTATCATGAAGTCCATCATCTTTCTCAACCTCTCCTTTCCCTTGAGGCATAATGAGCCTCAGGTTAAACCATCGCCAGTCATCTCTTTCTCAGACATATGTGCCAACATCAACTGATCCTGAAAGACTAGGAAAAACATACTCTGGTCTGCCTGAAACTTGTAGATCTTCAAGTGCGAAGAGTTGTCCTTGACTGAGTATTGCAGACTGACACATTCCAAGGTCCAGAACTGTGGGTCAAGGGATGCACTAAAAGTTGGGACAACTGCTGCCATGGGGAAAGGCCACCATCTAAGGTCTTTCTGCCATAATGTAACAGGGGACTGTTAGCTTACAGAATGTTGAGCAACTACATGGATCGGTAGAATGATGATGACATTATCTTTATGGGCATTATACTTGTATGGAGATGTATAAATTTCTTGTCATATTTAGTGAATGTTCCAATTTTCCATTTGGATTGAGGCACCCAAAGGTGCAATGTGCTGAACTGAAAAATGTTGAGCAACTACATGGATCGGTAGAACGATGGTGACATTATCTTTTGTATTGGTCAGTAAACATGGGTGGTAAGGGTGTGGACTGCCCTACCTGCCAATGTGGTCAACTCAGCCACATTAGGGAGATTTAAACAATCCTTGGATAAGCACATGGATGGTGATGGGATAGCGTAGGGGGACGAGCTGAGAATAGTTCACAGGTCAGTGCAACATCAAGGGCCGAAGGGCCTGTGGGCGCTGTATTGTTCTATATTCTATGTAAAAGGGGGCAGTGTACCTCAATCTAGAAAATACAATACTCAGTACTATTATATATTGTAAACTTGAAGAGTTGTACTTAAATATAAATATTTTAATATAATTTTCCTCAACTATATCACAAAAGAAAATTGTAGAATAGACCATATTCCTCAATTGGCAACATATCATTATCCAGCATGAAACCCACCTTGCCAATCGACAGATGCATGAAAGAAGCAGTGAGTTGACCAAACTGGACTTCTCACATGATTCTACCACAAATTTCGTGTCAGTCCACATCATTCAGGCTCCTATAAGATTCCACTCTAAGTAATTTTCTCAATATAAAATATGACGAAAGCGTATTGTTAAACATAAAGAAATTAACAAGAATTCCAAAGTAAGAGTGTGAATAGTTCTCAATATAACCAGCATGGAAATCATTATAATCACATTTTTGGACTTGCCAACATGGTTTCTAATCTAAGTTTAATTAATTGCTGCTGTCCCAGTTCATCTTTGTAACCATTCGTCATCCAGCTTTTGGCTGAAGGCTATTATGATGGAGTCATCATTCTTGGCACTGCTACTATTTGAAAAGACAGGTATATTAGACTAGTTAGACTCTATTTCAGACCATGCTTTCTTATGCTCTGAGATAAACCATACAATGGTTTGAAAAACTCTAATAAAAGCATGTACTTCTTCCTGTCATGACAGATAATTCATCTTAATCAAGTGCAGTTTTCTTTCTATCATGGAATCAAAGAAGAGGCTTTTAAAACAGGTGGCCTGCTTTTAAAAGGAACATCATTCATTTTGTCTTTGTTCAGGTTATGCAAACGTATTTCATATATATTCTCTCGTGTCTGCCAAGTCACCAAAAATAATTCACATGAAATTCAAACCAAGCATAGAAAACTTTGAAATGAATAGTAGTATTCAAGACGTGATGGAATCAAGGACTATCTTGTGCATTATTTTAACCCTGTTTTTGCAAGCCAAACACATGTAGGATCAGCCTGGCCAATGCATCTATCTTGCCTACATTCGCCATACAAAGGACAGACTGTGTCAAATCTTACATAGAATCTATGGCCAAGAAACAGGCCCCTCAGTCACCACAATCCTTACTTGTGTTGATATACCATACAGGCTCTTCCTAATTATCTCCTCGCACTCTACCCTTATGCTTTCTCGTGCATGAATCAAACATTACACAAGTATATCTTGATTTGGAGATGCCAGTGTTGGACTGGTGTGTACAAAGTTTAAAATCACACAACACCAGGTCATAGTCCAACAGGTTTCTGACATTTGTTATCAGACTTTGAATGGTCCTCTTTAATGTTAATATTGATCGGTCTCTGCACCTTCTCAGCAGCTGTAACATTGTATCCTGCACTCTGTTCTTTTACCCTGATGCACTTGTGCCATATGCTCTGCCTGTAAATCATGTAAGACAACACTTTTCACTGCACAGGTACCTTGGTACATGTGACAGTAACAAATCAAATCAAGTATCCCATGTGGCAGTGAGTTCCGCATTCTCTTGATTTTTAATGTAAAGTAATTCCTTCTTAGTTATTTCCTTTGGTCTATGAATGCCCATCTGATATTTACTATCCTATTATTTGGTCACAACCACAACAGCCATCAGTTTCCCGGCACATTCCACCTACTATTATCTACAAGAAGTACTGAGGGAGGATATTCCAGAAATACATCCAGGGAAGTTATTTGGGCGGAACTGAGAAATAAGAAAGGGATGATAACCTTATTGGGATTGTATTATAGACCCCCTAATTGTCGAGGACTTTCTTTTTAAATTCCTGCCTAACTCTCTGTAATCTCCCTTCAGAATCTCAGCCTTTTCCCTTCTGATGTCGTTGGTTCCAATGTGGACAATGACCTCTTTCTGGCCCCTCTCCCCCGTGAGGACATTCTGCACCCTCTCTGAGACACCCTTGATCCTGGCAACAGGGAAGCAACACACCATTCTGCTTTTTCGCTGCTGGCCACAGAAACGTCTGTCTGTACCTCGAACTAGAGAATCCCCTAATACAACTGATCACTGGGAACCCGACGTACCCCTCATTGCATTAGAGCCAATACCAGAAACTTGGCTGTTCGTGCTACGTTCCCCTGAGAATCCATCACCCCTACATTTTCCAAAACAGCATACCTGTTTGAAATGGGTATATCCACAAAAGACTCCTGCACTAGCCGTCTGCCTCTCTTACCTTTCCTGGAGTTAACCCATCTATGTGACTGTATCTGAGAATTTCCTCCCTTCCTATAACTGCCATCCATCACATACTGTTGCTGTTGCAAATAACTCATTGCTTCTAGTTGTCTCTCTAACCAATCCATTAGATCTGATAAGATTCGCAGCCAGCAGCATTTATGACAGATATAATCCGCAGTAACCCTTAAATTCTCTTTAAACTCCCACATCTGAGGGGTGGCACTGCTGCCTTACAGTGCCAGAGACCTGGGTTCAATTCCTGCCCCAGGCAACTGTCTGTGTGGAGTTTGCACGTTCTCCCTGTGTCTGCATGGGTTTTCTCCGGGTGCTCCGGTTTCCTCCCACAGTCCAAACAAAATGAGCAGGTTAGGTGAATTGGCCATGCTAAATTGCCCGTAGTGTTTGGTGTAGGGGAATGGGTCTGGGTGGGTTGCTCTTTGGAGGG
The DNA here is from genome assembly GCF_037043375.1 of Chiloscyllium plagiosum. Taxonomy (NCBI): domain Eukaryota; kingdom Metazoa; phylum Chordata; class Chondrichthyes; order Orectolobiformes; family Hemiscylliidae; genus Chiloscyllium; species Chiloscyllium plagiosum. The sequence goes on along the minus strand of NW_028270141.1, from coordinate 11,804,598 downwards.
TTGGTGTGGACTTGTTGGGCCGAAGGGCCTGTTTCCACACAGTAATCTAATCTGACAAGAAGTACATATCACTCTATTAAAGGCCATTTTTACTCCTTCACAATCTACAGACCCAGAAAATAACACCATCTTATTCCTCTACAAACACTGCCCCAGGTTAAATTAATAGTTATGGCTTATATTTTAAGTTTAATCAAGAGACATATCTCCAAAAACATATAATCAAGAAATAACCTACTCTACTCCCTACTGCAGATTCTCTGTAGGCCACACTTAAAACAGCAATTAACTTATCTAATTTTTTGCTGTGAACTTCGCCCAACAGTTCCTTCAAGATCAGTTGTGAATTTCACTGTTTGATCATTTTCCCAGATGCACTCTGATGTCCAGCGAAACCCAAATTCAAACACCAAAGGCAGTAACTGTGCAGGTTCTCTCCCTCCTGCAATGACCTCACCATGTGCTTCCTTTGTCTGTTCTTCTCCCTTTTAAAACTGCTGTTGTTTTGACTTTTTTTTCCAAAGTTCCAAAACAATGCAATAGCATATTAAACAGTAATTGCTGCTCCTCCAATTCGAGGAAATCACCTCCAGCACCTAAAATACCTCAAAAAAAGGAGCAGCTGTTCCAGCCAGAAATTTTTCCTGTCCTCCATCTTGGATTACCCAGAATGTTCTCTGTGGGCAAATTTCCTCTGTGGAGGGAATCCTGAGGGACAGGATGTACATGTATTTGGAAAAGCAAGGACTGATTAGGGATAGTCAACATGGCTGTATGCATGGGAAATCATGTCTCACAAATTTGATTGAGTTTTTTGAAGAAGTAGCAAAGAGGATTGATGAGGGCAGAGCGGTAGATGTGATCTATATGGACTTCAGTAAGGCATTCGACAAGGTTTCCCATGGGAGACTGGTTAGCAGTGTTAGATCTCATGAAATACAGGGAGAACTAGCCAATTGGATACAGAACTGGCTCAAAGGTAGAAGACAGAGGGTGCTGTTGGAGGGTTGTTTTTCAAACTGGAGGCCTGTGACCAGTGGAATGCAACAAGGATCGTTTCAGTGTCCATTATTTTTCATCATTTATATAAATGATTTGGATGTGAGCATAAGAGATATAGTTAGCAAGTTTGCTGATGACACCAAAATTGTTAGATTACAACAGGATCTTGTTCAGATGGGCCAGAAGTGGCAGGTGGAGTTTAATTTAGATAAATGTGAGGATCTGCATTTTGGGAAAGTAGATCTTAGCAGGATTTATACACTTAATGCTAAGGTCCTTGGGAGCGTTGCTGAACAAAGAGACCTTGGAGTGCAGATTCATAGCTCCTTGAGTCGCAGGTAGGTAGGATAGTGAAAAGCACATGGCTTGCTTTCCTCTATTGGTCAGAGTATTGAGTACAGGAGTTGGGAGGCCATGTTGCAGCTGTACAGAACATTAGTTAGACCACTGTTGGAATATTGCATGCAATACTGGTCTCCTTCCTATCGGAAAGATGTGAAACTTGAAAGGGTTCAGAAAAGATTTACAAGGATGTTGCCAGGGTTGGAAGATTTGAGCTATAGGGAGAAGCTGATTAGGCTGGGACTGTTTTCCCTGGAGCATTGAAGGCTGAGGGGTGATCTTTTATAAGGTTTATAAAATCATGAGGGGCATGGATAGGTAAATAGGCAAAGTCTTTTCCCTGGGGTGGAGGAGTCCAGAATTAGACGGCATAGGTTTAGGGTGAGAGGGGAAAGATATAAAAGAGACCTAAGGGGCAATGTTTTCACTCAGAGGGTAGTACGTGTATGGGGCAAGCTGCCAGAGGAAGTGGTGGAGGCTAATACAATTGCAGCATTGAAAAGGCATCTTGATGGGTATATGAATAGGAAGGGTTTGGAGGAATATGGACCGGGTGCTGGCAGGTGGGACTAGATTGGGTTGGGATATCTGGTCGGGATGAACGAGTTGGACCAAAGGATCTGTTTCCGTGCTGTACATCTCTCTGACTCTAATTAACACTAAGCACCTGATCTATGAGGAGGTTGCGGCGATTCTATGGATCTTAAAAGTACTACCAGGAACCAGATGTGGAGAACTAACTCCCATTTCTGACAGAATTTATTTGTGCCAGCCGCTCAATGGTATCAGTATAATTCACACAGGAGAAAACCCCAAATTCAGCCAGGACATTTTGGCTGTTGTAAGGGACTTAATTTGTAAGTGGGAGGCACAAATTGATGTAACCATTTTTAAAGGGTGCATAAGTTCAGTTTTAAGTGAGGTTTGATTAGATCTCACATTCTTTAAAAAGGAGAAAAGGCTTAAGCTGTCAATGAGAGTTAAAAAAAACTCTGTTTGACTGCCTTGATTGACAGACCATCTGGTGTAGATTTGAAAGAAACATAACCATCTGGTTGTGCTGTTACAATAGAGTTCTTGATTGACATTCTCCCAGGCGGTGTTTTTATTATGAATGCCTGTTTGATTTATAAGAAGCTACAATTACCTCAGCAGATGATTCATGGTTGACAGTTTAAACAGATTGACAGCTTAAAAAGGCATTAAATGATTAGTTGCCTTTGATGTGGAGTCTCCTTGGATGTTTGATTGTATTTTAAGAGATTAAGCACTTGAGGAGATTTAAAAGCACTGAATGAGTATCATGATTGGGAGATTTTATGCTATTAATTACTATTTTTTCATTTCTTTAATGCATTCAGTCATTGACGGGGGCATCAGTTGGCTAGCCCAGCATTCATTATTCATCCCTAATTTACTTGAGAAGGTGGGGACAGGAGGGATTTTGGAGTGTGGGATGGGGCAGGGGCCAGTGGTGGCTGGTGCACTGAATGTGCTATTAGGAAGAAGTTCCAGGCTGAGGAACCATTTCACAGGTTGGAAGAAGGTTTTTCCTGAAGTTTTCGAGGAGAAAGTGAGGTCTGCAGATGCTGGAGATCAAAGTTGAAACTTTATTGCTGGAACAGCACAGCAGGTCAGGCAGCATCCAGGGAACAGGAGATTCGACGTTTCGGGCACAGGCCCTTCTTCAGGAATGAGCAGAGAGTGTTCAGCAGGAGAAGATAAAAGGTAGGGAGGAGGGACTTGGAGGAGGGGCGTTGGAAATGTGATAGGTGGAAAGAGGTCAAGGTGAGGGTGATAGGTCGGAGTAGGATGGAGGCGGAGAGGTCAAGAAGAAGACTGCAGGTCAGGAAGGCGGTGCCGGGCTGGAGGGATTCGGCTGAGACAAGGTGGGGGGAGGGGGGATGAAGAAACTGGTGAAGTCCAAGTTCATCCCCTGTGGTTGGAGGGTTCCCAGTCGGAAGATAAGACGCTCCTCCTCCGACCGTCGCGTTGTTGTGGTTTGGCGGTGGATGAGTCCAATGACCTGCATATCCTCGGTGGAGTGGGAGGGGGAGTTGAAATGCTGTGCTACAGGGTGGTTGGGTTGGTTCGTCCGGGTGGCCCAGAGGTGCTCTCTGAATCGCTCCGCAAGTAGGCGGCCTGTCTCCTCAATATAGAGGAGGCCACACTGGCTGCAGCGGATGCAGTAGATGATGTGGGTGGAGGTGCAGGTGAATCTGTGGCGGATATGGAAGTTTCCCACACCGCCGCACCGCACCGCCCGTTTCTACCTCCTGCCCAAAATCCACAAACCTGACTGCCCCGGACGACCCATCGTCTCAGCCTGCTCTTGCCCAACCGAACTCTTCTCGGCATACCTCGACACGGTCCTGTCCCCATTAGTCCAAGAACTCCCCACCTACGTTCGTGACACCACCCACGCCCTCCACCTCCTCCAGGATTTCCGCTTCCCTGGTCCCCAACGCCTCATCTTCACCATGGACATCCAGTCCCTGTACACCTCCATCCCCCATCACGAAGGACTCAAAGCACTCCGCTTCTTCCTTTCCCGCCGTACCACCCAGTACCCTTCCACCGACACCCTCCTTCGACTGACCGAACTGGTCCTCACCCTGAACAACTTTTCTTTCCAATCCTCCCACTTTCTCCAAACAAAAGGAGTAGCCATGGGCACCCGCATGGGCCCCAGCTATGCCTGCCTCTTCGTAGGGTATGTGGAACAATCCATCTTCCGCAACTACACTGGCCCCACCCCCCATCTTTTCCTTCGCTACATTGATGACTGTATCGGCGCTACCTCGTGCTCCCACGAGGAGGTTGAACAGTTCATCCACTACACTAACACCTTCCACCCCGACCTCAAATTCACCTGGACAGTCTCGGACTCCTCCCTCCCCTTCCTAGACCTTTCTGTTTCTATCTCAGGCGACCGAATCAACACGGACATCTACTACAAACCAACCGACTCCCACAGCTACCTGGACTACACCTCCTCCCATCCTGCGCCCTGTAAAAACGCCATCCCATTCTCCCAATTCCTTCATCTCCGCCGCATCTGCTCCCAGGAGGACCAGTTCAAAATACGTACAACACAGATGGCCTCCTTCTTCAAGGACCGCAATTTCCCCCCCGACGTGGTCGACGGTGCCCTCCACCGCATCTCCTCCACTTCCCGCTCCTCCGCCCTTGAGCCCCGCCCCTCCAACCGCCACCAGGACAGAACCCCACTGGTCCTCACCTACCACCCCACCAATCTCCATGTACAGCGCATCATCCGCCGTCACTTCCGCCACCTCCAAACAGACCCCAGCACCAAGGATATATTTCCCTCCCCTCCCCTATCAGCTTTCCGTAGAGACCACTCCCTCCGCGACTCCCTTGTCAGATCCACAACCCCCACCGACCCAACCTCCACTCCCGGCACCTTCCCTTGCAACCGCAGGAGGTGCAACACTTGCGCCCACACCTCCCCCCTCACTTCTCTCCAAGGCCCCAAAGGAAACTTCCATATCCGCCACAGATTCACCTGCACCTCCACCCACATCATCTACTGCATCCGCTGCAGCCGGTGTGGCCTCCTCTATATTGGGGAGACAGGCCGCCTACTTGCGGAGCGATTCAGAGAGCACCTCTGGGCCACCCGGACGAACCAACCCAACCACCCTGTAGCACAGCATTTCAACTCCCCCTCCCACTCCACCAAGGATATGCAGGTCATTGGACTCATCCACTGCCAAACCACAACAACGCGACGGTCGGAGGAGGAGCGTCTTATCTTCCGACTGGGAACCCTCCAACCACAGGGGATGAACTTGGACTTCACCAGTTTCTTCATCCCCCCTCCCCCCACCTTGTCTCAGCCGAATCCCTCCAGCCCGGCACCGCCTTCCTGACCTGCAGTCTTCTTCTTGACCTCCCCGCCTCCATCCTACTCCGACCTATCACCCTCACCTTGACCTCTTTCCACCTATCACATTTCCAACGCCCCTCCTCCAAGTCCCTCCTCCCTACCTTTTATCTTCTCCTGCTGAACACTCTCTGCTCATTCCTGAAGAAGGGCCTGTGCCCGAAACGTCGAATCTCCTGTTCCCTGGATGCTGCCTGACCTGCTGTGCTGTTCCAGCAATAAAGTTTCAACTTTTCCTGAAGTTTCCCGGGGGTTTGTTTGGGGCCCTTGTTTTTCCTGATTATATGGAGTTGATTGAGATCATGGTACTTGGGGACAATTTCAAAGTGTGCAGATGACACAAAACTTGGGAAAATTGTAACCTCTGAGGTGCAGAACTGCATAAGGGCATTTAAACATTTAAGTGGGCATATAGGTGGCTAATGAAATGCAATGTAGAGAAGTGAGAGGTAATGCACCTTCAAACAAAGAACATAGAGAGAGAGAGAGTACAAAATAAAATGTATTCGTTTAAAAGGGTGTACAGGAGCAGAGAGACCTGGGTGCATATGTGCATAAATTATTAAAAGTGGCAGAACAGATAGAGAGAGATATTTAAAAAGCATACAGTATTCTACGCTTCATAAATAAGAACATAGAGTTCAATAGCAGGGAGCTATTGATGAACTTATAATAGAGATTAGTTAGGCAATTCTGGATATCATACTGTAGGGAGGGTGTGAGAAGAGTGGTTCTAGGGATGATACACTTCAGTTATGAAGAAAATTTGGAGACGTTGGAACTGTTTACCCTAAAGAGAACAAAGCTAAGAGGATATTTATTGGATGTTTTCAAAATTATGAAGAATCTAGACAAAGTGGTTTAGTGGAAAACTGGCTACTTTCGTATGAACCAAGAACCAATGAGCACTGTTTTAAATTGTTTTGCAAAAGAAACAAATGCCAGTGAGAAAATACTTTTCACACACTAAGTGGTTCGGGTTTGGAATGTTTGGAAGCATGTGGCGGCATGTTAAAGAGAGAGAGAGAGCATGAAATGATTTTTAAAATAGAAACAATGCTGTTGATTATGAGAAACGTCAGGAGATTGGCCCTGGGATAAATGCTCAGAGAGCCAATGCAGACAGATAGTCTGAATGGCCTTCTGTACCGTAACAATTCTGTGAACTTCAGATTCAGTGATTTAATTTCCTTTTACGTATTAGAGGTTAAAGGTTTTGAAGCTGCTACTGAAGATGAGCTGCTGCAGTGTATTTTGCAGGTGATACACACTCTGTGTGTTGGTGGTAGAGGATGACAATGCTGAATGTGATGGATGCTGTGGTATTTTCCTTAAGGTGTTTCTTGGTAACTTGAGGCATTTGGCACCTCTTCCAGTAAATGATAAGGGAAAGTGTTGTTTGAGGTCATTCACTGACATCAATCCTCCTACCTCTTGTGCCTACCAAATGACTAGTGATGGAGGATTCACCACTATAGAATATTTGCAGAAGACGCACTGTTATTAGATAACAAGAAGGTTTATTGCATGATAGCAATAAGTACAACTGCATTTGGTCAGGTGTAATTATTTTGGGAACGGGAACAGATATATCTACTGCCTCCAAAAACTAGAGTGTAAACCATTGACCCCATATGCACTCTTTGTGACATCAATTGGTTGAGTGAAGCTGAAATAACATGGACATGACTCCTTCAGAAACATTATCTTATACATCATCTTCCAACCACATTTTTCTTCATACTTAACCCATTATATTAGCATGTACGTAACAATATTGCCCTTACCATTACCCCATTTCCCAATTCTCTGACTTCGCAAATGCACTTTTTACACTTTTCTCAGAATATGCTATTTTCAGATTTGGAAGAAAGGTAGATGTTTCACTTGAGGGCTATTGACCTTTATTCTGATTTTGAAACATTTCTCTGCTGAAGAATTTTTTAACTCTTGAGTAGCCTTCCAAGGATACTGTTCTTTGTAGGTCCTTTTGCTTTACTTAGAGGAATTTGATCTCCTGAATTTCCTGTACAGAGGAATTCCTCTTTGCTAACTCAGGTAGTTATTCCTTAACAACATCTAGTGGACCTTTTTTTTTCTCCTGAATGTCCATCTTAAAAGACAGCAGCTCTTTTGAAACAATTGCTTTTTTCTTTGTGGCTCCCTGGATTTCGTGATTAGGCAATCTCGTTAAATTGGAAGAGGTAATCTACATTTTACAATATCTTGGACATGCACATCAGGAATTTTCATTTTCATGACCACTTCCTGAATTTGTAGATATTGACCTGCCTCCCATGATAAGATACATGCCAGGTATGATCAGGATGGATGTCAACAGTCACCAATTGTGGTTATTTGACACTTTGAAGTAAACTTCTTCAGATCTTCAGTCATATCAATGAAAGACGGATGTTTATTCAGTAGTAATTGTCACTGACATTGATTGATGCATTATATGTAAAGAAGATAGATAATCATGATCATATAGAGTCATACAGCACAGAAACAGGCCCTTTGGCCCAACTCACCTGTGCCAGGTGTGCCATCATCTGTAAATATGAGAGCATAACTTTAAGGTGAGAGAGGAAAGATTTATGAGGGACCTGAGAGGCAACCTTTTTACACAGATGATACTGTACATATGGAAAGAATTGCCACATAAAGTGGCAGAAAAATTACAACATTTAAAATAATTTTGGACTGGTATATGGATAAGAAAGGTTTAGAGGGATATAGACTAAACACAAGCACATGGCAATAAGTTCAGTTTAGGAAACCGAGTCAGCTCAGACAAATTGGACCAGAGGGCCTGTTTCTGTGCTGTATGACTCTATGACTATACATGATCATGATTATCTATCTTCTTTACATTTAAGAGAGCATAAGAGGGTTTGGTTCAGAAAAAGAAGGAAGCATATGTAAAGGTAGAGACTGGATAGATCGAGTGAAGCCTTAAAGAGTATAAAGGCAGTCGGAGTATACTTAAGAGGGAAATCAGGAGAGCAAAAAGGGGACATGAAATAGCTTTGGCAAATAGAGTTAAGGAGAATCCAAAGGGTTTTTTTACTAATATATTAAGGACTAGGGAGAGAATAGGGCCCCTCAAAGATCAGGGAACAGGAGAATCGACGTTTCGGGCACAAGCCCTTCTTCAGGAATGAGGAAAGTTTGTCCAGCAGGCTAAGATAAAAGGTAGGGAGGAGGGACCTGGGGGAGGGGCGTCGGAAATGTGATAGGTGGAAAGAGGTCAAGGTGAGGGTGATAGGTCAGACTGGGGTGGGGGCGGAGAGGTCAGGAAGAAGATTGCAGGTTAGGAAGGCGGTGCTGAATTCGATGGATTTGACTGAGACAAGGTGGGGGGAGGGGAAATGAGGAAACTGGTGAAATCCGAGTTCATCCCTTGTGGTTGGAGGGTTCCTAGGCGGAAGATGAGGCGCTCTTCCTCCAACCGTCGTAGTAGGTGAGGACCAGGACAGAACCCCACTGGTCCTCACCTACCACCCCACCAATCTCCATGTACAGCGCATCATCCGCCGTCATTTCCGCCACCTCCAAACGGACCCCACCACCAAGGATATATTTCCCTCCCCTCCCCTATCAGCATTCCGTAAAGACCACTCCCTCCGTGACTCCCTCGTCTGATCCACACCTCCCCCCAACCCAACCTCCACTCCCGGCACCTTCCCCTGCAACCACAGGAGGCGCAAGACTTGCGCACACACCTCTCCCCTCACCTCCCTCCAAGGCCCCAAAGGAAACTTCCATATTCGCCACAGATTCACCTGCACCTCCACACACATCATCTATTGCATCCTCTGCACCCGATGTGGCCTCCTCTATATTGGGGAGACAGGCCGGCTACTTGCGGAGCGTTTCAGAGAACACCTCTGGGACACCCAGACCAACCAACCCAACCACCCTGTGGCTCAACACTTCAACTCCCCCTCCCACTCCACCAAGGGTATGTAGGTCTTTGGACTCCTCCATCGCCAGACCACAACAACACGACGGTTGGAGGAAGAGCGCCTCATCTTCCGCCTAGGAACCCTCCAACCACAAGGGATGAACTCGGATTTCACCAGTTTCCTCATTTCCCCTCCCCCCACCTTGTCTCAGTCAAATCCATCGAATTCAGCACCGCCTTCCTAACCTGCAATCTTCTTCCTGACCTCTCCGCCCCCACCCCAGTCTGACCTATCACCTTCACCTTGACCTCTTTCCACCTATCACATTTCCGACACCCCTCCCCCAGGTCCCTTCTCCCTACCTTTTATCTTAGCCTGCTGGACAAACTTTCCTCATTCCTGAAAAAGGGCTTATGCCCGTAAACGTCGATTCTCCTCCTCCCTGGATGCTGCCTGACCTGCAGCGCTTTTCCAGCAACACATTTTCAGCTCTGATCTCCAGCATCTGCAGACCTCACTTTCTCCCCTCAAAAATCAGCGAGGTGGCCTTTGTGTGGAGCCGCAGAAAATGGAGGAGACACTAAACGAGTATTTTGCATCAGTATTTACTGTGGAAAAGGATATGGAAGATATAGACTGTAGTGAAATAGATGGTGACCCCTTGCAAAATGTCCATATTACAGAGGAGGAAGTGCTGGATGTCTTGAAACGCATAAAGGTGGATGAATCCCCAGGGCCTGATCAGGTGTACCCTACAACTCTGTGGGAAGCTAGAGAGGTGATTGCTGGGCCTCTTGCTGAGATATTTGTATCATCGATAGTCACAGATGAGGTGCCGAAAGACTGGAGGTTGGCTAACGTGGTGCCACTGTTTAAGAAGGGTGGTAAGGATAGCCAGGGAACTATAGACCAGTGAGCCTGATGTCAGTGGTGGGCAAGTTGTTGGAGGGAGTCCTGAGGGACAGGATGTACCTCTCCACTCTGCAGGCACCCTGCCTCTATTCCTGATGAAGGGCTATTGCCCAAAACGTCGATTTTCCTGCTCTTTGGATGCTGCCTGACCTGCTGTGCTTTTCCAGTACTATTCTAATCTAGACTCTGGTTTCCAGCATCTGCAGTCCTTGTTTTTAACCTATGTATTTGGAAAGGTAAGGACTGATTCGGGATCGTCAACACTTTGTTGTGCGTGGGAAATCATGTCTCACAAACTTGATTGAGTTTCTTGAAGAAGTAACAAAGAAGTCTGATGAGGACAGAGCGGTAGATGTGATCCATATGGACTTCAGTAAGGCATTTGACAAGGTTCCCCATGAGAGACTGGTTAGCAAGTTTAGATCGCATGGAATAAAGGGAGAACTAACCATTTGGATACAGAACTGGCTCAAAGGTAGAAGACAGAGGGTGGTGGTGGAGGGTTGTTTTTCAGCCTGGAGGCCTGTGACCAGTGGAGTGCCACAAGGATCGGTGCTGGGTCCTCTACTTTTTGTCATTTACATAAATGATTTGGATGCGAGCATAAGAGGTACAGTTAGTAAGTTTGCAGATGACACCAAAATTGAAGGTGTAGTGGACAGCAAAGAGGGTTACCTCAGTTTACAACAGGATCTTGACCAGATGGGCCAATGGGCTGAGATGTGGCAGATGGAGTTTAACTCAGATAAATGCAAGGTGCTGATTTTGGGAAAGCAAATCTTAGCAAGACTTATACACTTAATGGTAAGAGCCTAGGGAGTTTTGCTGAAGAAAACGACCTTGGAGTGCAAGTTCATAGCTCCTTGAAAGTGGAGTCGCAGGTAGATAGGATAGTGAAGAAGGCGTTTGGTATGCTTTCCTTTATTGGTCAGAGTATTGAATACACGAGTTGGGAGGTTATGTTGCGGCTGTACGGGACATTGGTTAGGCCACTGTTGGAATATTACGTGAAATTCTGGTCTCCTTCCTATCGGAAAGATGTTGTGAAACTTGAAAGGGGTCAGAAAAGATTTACAAGGATGTTGCCAGGGTTGAGGATTTGAGCTATAGGGAGAGGCTGAACAGGCTGGGGCTGTTTTCCCAGGAGCGTCAGAGGCTGAGGGGTGACCTTATAGAGGTTTACAAAATTATGAGGGGCATGAATAGGATAAATAGACAAAGTCTTTTCCCTGGGGTGGGGTAGTCCAGAACTAGAGGGCATAGGTTTAGGGTGAGAGGGGAAAGATATAATAGGGACCTAAGGGGCAACATTTTCATGCAGACGGTGGTATGTGTATGGAATGAGCTGCCAGAGGAAGTGGTGGAGGATGGTACAATTGCAACATTTAAAAGGCATTTGGATGGATATATGAATAGGAAAGGTTTGGAGGGATATGGGCCGGGTGCTGGCAGATGGGACTAGATTAGCTTGGGGTATCTTGTCAGCATGGATGGCTTGGATCAAAGGATCTGTTTCCATGCTGTACATCTCTATGTCTCTATGGCTCAACATCAAATGTCAAAACAGGCTTGAGGAGCTTAATCACCTCTTCCTGTTCCTAGTTCTTATGTTTTTATGATCAAACCCACTTCTTTTAGTGTTTCCCATTTCCTGAAGAAGGGCTTATGCCCAAAACGTCGATTCTCCTGTTCCTTGGATGCTGCCTGACCTGCTGCTCTTTTCCAGCAACACATTTTCAGCAAATCAAAACCTGCAACCCATTCTAAAAGATGAAAGACTTAACAGCAATCCAGGTTTGTTCAATATATTATTTCAGTTACATGGCACTGAGATCTTTTGCTATAAATTCTGTGTCTCATGGTCCTGCTCCACAGTTACTTGATGAAGGAGCAGCGCTCCGAAAGCTATTGCTTCCAAATAAACTTGTTGGACTATAACCTGGTGTTGTGTGATTTTTAACTTTATCCACCCCAGTCCAACACCAGCACTCTCACATCAAGGTTATTCAAAGAATAGGATGCATGATAACAACATTGATGGCACTGCCCATCAATTTACTGATGAGTGAGAGTAGATTACCGGGGCGGTAATTGTTGAATTTGTCCTGCTTTTTGTAGAAGAACATGGCTGGCAATTTTCTGCATTGTTAGGTAAATACCAGTGCTGTAACCAAGAATAGCTTGGCTAGGGGCACGATTAATTTTCTGGAGCACAAATCTTCATTACCAGTGCTGGAACATTACTAGAGTTAATAGTCTTTGCAGTATCCAAAGCTTTCAGTCATTAATTGATAAGGAGTGAGTCAAATTGGCTGGAGACCAGTGTCTGTGATGCTAGGGATCTCAGAAAGAGGCTGGGATGAATCATCCTCTCAGTATTTCTGACTAAGGTTGGTTGCAGAGACTTCAGTTTTGTCTTTTACACTGATGGACTCTCCCATCATTAGCGATGAGTATATTTGTGGATCACCTACCTCCTGTTAGATAGTTAATTGTCCACAACCATTTACAACTGGATGTGACAAGACTGTGGATTCTTGATTTGATTAGTACTTTGTGAGATCACTTAGCTCTGTCTATTACTTGCTGCTTTTTACTGTTTGACATGCAAGTAGCCCTGTGCTGTATTTTCACCAGGCTAACATCTAATTTATAATGTAGAGGAGCTGGTTTTGGACTGGGATGGACAAAGTTAAAAATCACACAACACCAGGTTATAGTCCAACAGGTTTAATTGGAAGCACTAGCTCCTTCGTCAGATAGCTAGTGCTTCCAAATAAACCTGTTGGATTATAACCTGATGTTGTGTAATTTTTAATTTTATCTAATTTATATATATGACTGGTGGTGTGCCTTGCAGGTCTTACTGGTTATGATTATGGTAAGTTGGGATATATGCGAGGTCATCAAGTAACAAAATGTCTGAATACATAACTTGCTGCTGATGACTCACAGCATGCCACAGATGCCCAGTTGAGTTGTTTAATCTGTTCAAAATCTAACCCATTCAGGACAATGGTGGTGTCATACAACTCAATAAAGTGCATTCTCAGTGGGAAGATAGGACTTAGTCTCCACAAGGATTGTGTGGTGGTCCAACACTGGCATCAACAGCTACAGCTGTGAAAGGTAGGTTGGTGAGGGTGCAGTACAAAAGAAAACAAAAAAAAACCCCAAGTATGAACATTGACATACAGTTAAATCTTAAATAAATGATAACCAAAATCTATCAAACAAGAAAACAGAAATACCAAGAGAAAAAAAAGACAAAACTCATCTAACTACTCATCTAACTTACAACTAACCAGAGTGTATCATTAAAATTCTTACATTATTCAAGAGAAAAAAAAACCCAACGGATAACACATAAATTGAGCAGTGATATATATGCTTGGAATGTGTTAACATCTGATCACGACAAAACCTGTATTTATCCAAAACATCCCGAGCATAGAGCATATAAAATTCACAAAAAAAAGCTCTTTAGTACATTCAGATCAATACAGTAAAAAAGAACTATTTCTAAATAGTAAAAAAAAGTATAAAACGTATTTAAACGGAGATCTTCCCCCTTATTCCCAGGGGGCATCACTTCCTTTCCAAAAAACCCATCATAACCTCACCCAACCAGTGCCCCACCCTTGACCCAGGCACCCCACGATAAGGTAAAGAAAATTCAACTATACTACTGAACTAGAACAGTGAGTACCCTATCCCCCACTCCCCCCACCCACACCAGCACCTGGATATATTTGGTAATGTTAATACCATATATGAACATATATGACTATAAAATTACAGTCTCAGCAAATAATAATTAAATGTATTAATATAAAATAACAGGGGAAAACAATCCCGCTCCCAAGGACAAAGATAAAATAAGATAAGATAGCCACCTTCCCCCCATCTACATTAACTAGACCCCCTGGCCTATATATATATATATACATATATAATATATATATAAAAAAAGGGGGAAAGAAAATCGTAAAGGATGAATAAATAAACCCTTCTTCCCACTCCCCGGAGATAATATTAAACAGTAAGGTAATGAAAGGAAAAAACAAGAGGGGGTAAACCGGGGTGGGGGTAGGGCAAACAACATCAATTAATTCTTATAATTTGTCTAAGAGAGTCCAAAAGTTCCTTGGCCTTCTCCGGTGATCCGAAGTTATACACGGACCCTTCATGGCTGGAGCATAGTATAGCTGGCTAGCGCAAGGAGTATTAAATCCCTTAAACGCTTCTTTGTTTCATCAAACGCGTTCCTCTTTCGGACCAATGCTGGGGAAAAGTCCTGAAATAACATAATCTTGGATCCTTTCTAAGTCATGGCTTGGGGATCTTTCCCAAGATTTCTGGAAGCTTTCAAGAGCATCTGCCTCGCCTTATAGCTCTGCAGCCGGAACAGGACCGGGCGGGGGCGCTGGTTCGAGCCGGGCCTGCGTATTGCGACCCGTTAGGCCCATTCCACCCTTACCAGGCCTGATCCAGCCTCCAGATTCAATAACTGCGGAAGCCACTGTTCAAGGAACCTTGTAAGCTGGCCGCCTTCTTCCCATTCGGGAAGGCCCAGCAAACAAATTTTTTTTTCAACGACCTCAAGGTCGTCAATGTGATTCTCTAAGGTCCGGACTTGCTGCTTGAGAGTCCGGACCCGATCCACGGCCGATTCTGGAATGGCCTCGGAGGTCGCGGCCTTTAGCTCCACCCCTCCGACACGGCATTCAATTTCTTCGATGTCTCGGCCGTGCTTTTCTAGCGCGGCCGAGAATGAATTTCATCGACTTCGAGACTCTTCAATGAAAGCATCGATCTTCGCATCAAGTTTGGAAATTATTTCCACGAGGCTCGCCACCGTAGGTAAGTCCCCCTGGGGCGGCTGCGGACGTCTCTGCTGCAGCTTGGAAGGTGGGGGAAGGGCTCCTGCCTGCTGAGAACTGCGGGATCCTTTCCCCTAGTCATTTTTAAAGGAGACTGTACTGTTTAAATTTAGTACTAAACCACTAATTACATTAAGTAAAAACTATTTTTAATTGATTTGGTGAGTATGGTGGAGGAGGGTGGCCCACTTTGCCTAGTCTTGGGAGGAGCACTATAGACTCAGACTTGCTGAGTCGCCGCCATCTTGGATCTCCCCTTTTCCCGCTCCTTAATTTCCCTCATTTGAAAGCCCCCATCCAGAATACTTTCTATGCCCTTGACACTGTCAATGCTCCTCCCAATTGGTATTCAACACGGGGGAGTTACTGATTTACCAACTGAGGGATGTACTGTCAATGGTAATCAGAGTCAGAAGTCACATGACACCAGGTTATAGTAAAGCAGGTTTATTTGAAATCACAGGCTTTCGGAGCACTACTCCTTCATCAGATGAAGCGATGTTGCCTGATGAAAGTGCAGCGTTCCGAAAGCTCACGATTTCAAATAAACCTGTTGGATTATAACCTGGAGTTGTTTGACTTCTGACTTTGTTCACTCCAGTGCAACAACAGCACTTCCACATAGCAGCACTCAGCTGGAGGTAATATTGATCATACTTGAGCCGATGACATGAGACCTCATGGGGTCCAGAGTCAGTATAAAAGGTTCCCCTGGCAACTACGTCCCAATTATATAGCACCTCTTCTGGGTTTGTGCTGTTGGTCGGACATGAGATATGCAACGTTGGTGCCTGGGACATTGTCTTCTCCTTTCCCCATGGAAAATACCTTTGCTATTCACTTATCTATGCACCTCATGACTTTATAAACCTCCATAAGGTCACCCCTCAACCTCCTATGTTCCAGTGAAAAAAAGTCCCAGTCTATCTGTTCTCTCCAGTGTCTGAGATGAAGTGCTCCTCTCCTGTTATGGGCCTGGTGCCAGTAGCCATGGATGCAGAGGATAACTCTAAGAATGATCCATCCAGTATCTTATTTTTAAACAATATGGGTGTTGTGGATTGCTGCACAATGAGGGCATTGTGGCTGCTTGCTGTTTAAATACCACTGATATGTTTAATGAGTTCCAGTAAGCAGATACAGCCTGCCCATCAATTATAAACCTTTTCTATTCAGTAAAAACACAGGATCAATTTGAACTCACATGGACTTTGTGTGCAACAAACCACGCTTGAGAAAACCTTGCCATCCCTGAAAATGGTCACATTTCTAGTCAATGCATACGGAAAGTGATGACAAGATTTCTCCTCACTGACACAGTGGTTATCAGTCACTTGATGTGTGTGTGTGTGCGCGCACTATAGACTGCCTGATGTGGGGAACTGCTCCTATGAACTTCAGATGGATGTGTTGGCATGAAAGTTATCCACTCCCTTCTATTAGAATAGCAGCCCCTGATAAAGATCATTGGACATTACATGGAACAACTCTATAGTTGTTCTGATTTGGAAGGTCAGCATTAACAAAGAATAATGAAGAAATATATTTACTAGAGGATGTGGAGTTTAGGGAGAGTTTACGGGTTACTGAGGATTACATCTGCAATAAATGCCATTGGTTGCAATCGTATCAGATCGAATGGATTGATTGGAGAGGCAGCTAGAGGCAATGAGAATTTACAAAAGCAAGGGGATGTGATGGATGGCAGCTATAGGAAGAGGGAAAAGTTGCAGATACAGTCACATAGGTGGGTTAACTCCAGGAAAGGTAAGAGAGGTAGGCAGTTAGTGCAGGAATCTTCTGTGGTAATCCCCATTTCAAACAAGTGTGCTGTTTTGGAAAATGTAGGTGATCATGGATTCTCAGGGGAACATAGCACGAACAGCCAAGTTTCTGGTATTGAGACTGGCCCTAATACGACGAGGTGTACATCGGGTTCCAAGTGTTAGGAGCCTCCCTACTCCGAGGTACAGACAGATGTTTCTGTGGCCAGCAGCAAAAAATCAGAATGGTGTGTTGCTTGCCTGGTACCAGGATCAAGGATGTCTCAAAGAGGGTGCAGAATGTCCTTAAGGGGGAGAGGGGCCAGCCAGAGGTCATTGTACACATTGGAACCAACGACATAAGAATGGAAAAGGTTGAGATTCTGAAGGGAGATTACAGAGAATTAGGCAGGAATTTAGAAAGGAGGTCCTCGAGAGTAGTAATATCTGGATTACTCCTGGTGCTACAACCTAGTGAGGGCAGGAGTAGGAGAATAGAGCAGATGAGTGCATGGCTGAGGAGCTGGTGTATGGGAGAAGGATTCACATTTTTGGATTATTGGAATCCCTTTTGGGGTAGAAGTGACCTGTACAAGAAGGATGGATTGCACCTAAATTGGAAGGGGACTAATATACTGGCGGGGAGATTTGCTATAACTGCTCAGGAGGATTTAGACTAATAAGATGGACGGGGTTGGGGGGTGGAGTCAGTGAGATAGTGAGGAAAGAGATCAATCTGAGACTTGTACAGTTGAGAACAAAAGCGAGTCAAACAGTCAAGGTAGGCAGGGACAAAGCAGAGAACAAGGTAGGACTGATAATTAAACTCCATTTATTTCAATGCAAGAGGCCTAACAGGGAAGGCAGATGAACTCAACACATGGTTAGGAACATGGGACTGGGATATCATAGCAATTACAGAAACATGGCTCAGGGATGGGCAGGACTGGCAGTTTAATGTTCCAGGATACAAATGCTACAGGAAGGATAGAAAGGGAGGCAAGAGAGGAGGGGGAGTGATGTTTTTGATAAGAGATAGCATTACCAGCTGTGCTGAGGGAGGATATTCCCGGAAATACATCCAGGGAAGTTATTTGGGTGGAATTGAGAAATAAGGAAAGGATGATCACCTTATTGGGATTGTATTATAGATGCCCTAATAGTCAGAGGGAAATTGAGAAACAAATTTGTAAGGAGATCTCAGTTGTCTGTAAGAATAATAGGATGGTTATGGTAGGGAATTTTAACTTTCCAAACATAGACTGGAACTGCCATAGTGTTAAGGGTTTAGATGGAGAGGAATTTGTTAAGTGTACAAGAAAACTTTCTGGTTCATTATGTGGACGTACCTCCTAGAGAAGGTACAAAACTTGACCTACTCTTGGGAAATAAGGCAGAGCAGGTGACTGAGGTGTCAGTGGGGGAGCATTTTGGGGCCAGCAACCATAATTCCATTAGTTATAAAATAGTGATGGAAAAGGATAGAAGTTGTAGTTCTAATTTGGAGGAAGGCCAATTTTGACAGTATAAGGCAAGAACTTTCAAAGGTTGATTGGAGGCAGATGTTCGCAGGTAAAGGGACAGCTAGAAAACGAGAAGCCTTCAGAAATGAGATAACGAGAGTCCAGAGAAAGTATATTCCCATTAGGTGAAAGGAAAGGCTGATAGGTATATGGAATGCTGTTGACGAAAGATATTGAGGGTTTGGTTAAGAAAAAGAAGGAAGCATATGTCACGTATAGACAGGATTGATCGAGTGAGTCCTAAGAGGAGTATAAAGACATAGGAGTATACTTAAGAGAGGAATCAGGAGGGCAAAAGGGGATATGAGATAGCTTTGGCAAATAGAGTTAAGGAGAATCCAAAGGGGTTTTACAAAAACATTAAGGACAAAAGTTAACTAGGGAGGTGGGGGAGATACTAAACGAGTATTTTGCATCAGTATTTACTGTAGAAAAGGACATGGAAGATACAGAATGTAGGAAAATAAATGGTGACCTCTTGAAAAATGTCCATATTATAGTGGAGGAAATGCTGGATGTCTTGAAACGCATAAAAGTGGATAAATCCCCAGGACCTCATCAGGTGTACCATAGAACTCTGTGGGAAGCTAGCAAAGTGATTGCTGGGCCTCTTACTGAGATATTTGTACCATCAATAGTCACGATGAGATGCCGGAAGACTGGAGGTTGGCTAACGTGGTGCCATTATTTAAGAAAGGTGGTAAGGACAAGGTAGGGAACTATAGATCAGTGAGCCCTACATCGGTGATGGGCAAGTTGTTGGAAGGAATCCGCAGGAACAGTAAGTACATGTATTTGGAAAGGCAAGCACTGATGAGGGATAGTCAACATGGCTTTGTGCATGGGAAATCGTGTCTCACAAACTTGATTGAGCATTTTGAAGAAGTAACAGAGGATTAATGAGGGCAGAATGGTAGATGTGATCTACATGGACTTCAGTAAGGCATTCGGCAAGGTTCCCCATGGGAGACTGATTAGCAAGTTTAGATCTCATGGAATACAGGGAGAACTAGCCATTTGGATACAGAACTGGCTCAAAGGTAGAAGACAGAGGGTGGTGGTGGAGAGTTGTTTTTCAGATTGGAGGCCTGTGACCAGTGGAGTGCCACAAGGATCGGTGCTGGGTCCAGTACTTTTCATCATTTATATAAATGATTTGGATGCGAGCATAAGAGGTCCTGGGGAGTGTTGCTGAACAAAGAGACCTTGGAGTGCAGGTTCATAGCTCCTTGAAAGTGGAGTCACAGGTAGATAGGATAGTGAAGAAGGCATTTGGTATGCTTTTCTTTATTGGTCAGAGTATTGAGTACAGGGGTTGGGAGGTCATGTTCCGACTGTACAGGATATTGGTTAGGCCACTGTTGGACAATTGCGTGCAATTCTGGTCTCCTTCCTATCGGAAAGATTTTGTGAAACTTGAAAGGGTTCAGAAAAGATTTACAAGGATGTTGCCAGGGTTGGAGGATTTGAGCTATAACGAGAGGTTGAACAGGCTGGGGCTGTTTTCCCTGGACCGTCGGAGGCTAAGGGGTTGAGTTTTATAAAATCATGAGGGGCATAGATAGGAAAAATAGACAAAGTTTTTTCCCTGAGGTGGGGGAATCCAGAACTAGAGGGCATAGGTTTGGGGTGAGAGGGGAAAGATATTAAAGAGACCGAAGGGGCAACGTTTTCACGCAAATGGAATAGTGCATGTATGGAGTGAGCTGCCAGAGGATGTGGTGGAGGCTGGTACAATTGCAACATTTAAAAGGCATCTGGATGGGTTTATGAAGAGGAAGGGTTTTGAGGGATATGGGCCGGGTGCTGGCAGGTGGGACTAGATTGGGTTGGGATATCTGGTCGGCATGGACGAGCTGGACCGAAGGGTCTGTTTCCATGCTGTACATTTTTGTGACTCTATGACTGTATGACAAACAAGTGTCAAGCTTTCTAGAGAATGAAAAACCTTTGGAACAATATGCAACACAAGGTAAAAGGTACAAAAAAATTCAAAACATTGTCAAAAAAAATTACTTTGGTAGTGATTTGATAGTACAGAACTTGAATATTAGATATTAGAGTCAGAGAGTCATGGAAATGTACAGCATGAAAACAGACCCTTCGGTCTGACTCATCCATGCTGACCAGATATCCTATATTAATCTAGTCCCATTTGCCAGCATTTGGCCCATATCCTTCTAAACTCTTCCTATGTTTCCTAAAATTGCCATCGCCCATTTGCCAGCACTCTCTTCTCATGCAGTATAATTTTAAAAATATATATTTTTACATGTTCAAGGGTTTTTCCCCTCTAATTTTTTTAAATATAAATGGTCCTGATGAGTGCATGATGAAAAAGAATATTTATTTCAGCAACATCCCTGCTACAGGAAGGATGTTGTGAAATTTGACAGGTTTCAGAAAAGATTAGCAAGGATGTTGCCAGGGTTGGAGGGTTTGAGCTATAGGGAGAGGCCGAATAGACTGGGGCTATTTTCCCTGGAGCGTCGGAGGCTGAGGGGTGACCTTATAGAGGTTTATAAAATCATGACGGGCATAGATAGGATAATAGACAAGGTATTTTCCTTGGATTGGACAAGTCCAAACCTAGAGGCCATAGGTCTAAGGTGAGAGGGAAAAATTTAAAAGAGACCTAAGGGACAACTTTTTCACAAAGAGGGTGGTGCATGTATGGAATAAGCTGCCAGAGGAAGTGGTGGAGGCTGGTACAATTACAACATTTAAAAGGCTTCAGAATGGGTATATGAATAGGAAGGATTTAGAGGGATTTGGGCAAGTGCTGGTGAATGGGATTAGATTTATGGGCGGCAGGATGGCTAGCACTGCTGCCTCACAGCACCAGAAACCCGGGTTCAATTCCCTCCTCAGGCAACTGACTGTGTGGAGTTTGCACATTCTCCCCCTGTCTGCGTGGGTTTCCTCCAGGTGCTCCGGTTTCCTCCCACAGTCCAAAAACCTGCAGGTTAGGTGAAGTGGCCATGCTAAATTGCCCATAGTGTTAGGTCAAGGGGTAAAATGTAGGGTAATGGGTCTGAGTGGGTTGCGCTTTGACGGGTCGGTGTGGACTTGTTGGGCCGAAGGGCCTGTTTCCACATTGTAAGTAATCTCATCTAATCTAATTAATTTAGGATATCTAGTTGGCATGGACGAGTTGAATTGAAAGTTATGTTTCCATGCTGTGCATCTCTGTGACTCTATTCTGGTCAACTGTTAACCATTGATATGTGTGCTGATCAATGTTCTGTACATATGTAACGTTTTCTGCCTTTATATTAATTTCAGAAACCTGGAGCCACATAGGTCTAGATCAGACCGAAAGATTACCTACAAATTACTTTTATCCTAGTAAAATGCAGATCAGATCAGCATCATTTTGAAGTTTATGGAAAATTTTAAAAAGTCTTACACTAATTTAGCGCCTTTCACAATCACATGGTGTCCAAAGCGTTTTACAGAAATGAAGTATCTTTGAAATATAGTCAATGTTTTAATGCAGGAAGGTGGTAGTCAACGTAAGCAGCAATATGGTAGTGATATTGTTGTGACTGATTAAGGACTCAAAATATTAATTGTTTCTTTCTCCATAGGTACAGCCAGACCTGTGAGTTTCTCCAGCACACTCTGTTTTTATTTCAGACTCCAGCATTAACAGCACTTTGTTTTTATTTTATAGACTTCCTACAGAAAGATGTCATTCAGTCCATCGAGTCTACACCAATCACCTGCAGAGCATCCCACCCAGACCCACATTTACTGGACCAGTGGTGCTGGGAGAGCACAGCAGTTCAGGCAGCATCCGAGGAGCAGCAAAATCCATGTTTCGGGCAAAAGCCCTTCATCAGGAATAAAGGCAGAGAGCCTGAAGGGTGGAGAGATAAGCTAGAGGAGGGTGGGGGTGGGGAGAAAGTAGCATAGAGTACAATAGGTGAGTGGGGGAGGGGATGAAGGTGATAGGTCAAGGAGGAGGGTGGAGTGGATGGGTGGAAAAGGAGACAGGCAGGTAGGATCTCCCAAAGGTCAGACTGCATTGCTTCAATAATGCGCAGGACTGCCAGTCTGTGCTCAGAATTTTGAACAAGATTTAAACTCAAAACCTTCGCTCTCAGAGTAAAAACCGAAAGAATGGTGGATGCTGTAAAGCAGTAACAGAAACAGAAATTGCTGGAAAAGCTCAGTAGGTCTGGCAGCTTCTGTGCATCTTCTCTCCACAGATGCTGCCAGACATGCTGAGTTTCTCCAGCTATTTCTGGTTTTGCTTCTCTCTCCAAGCCCTGGCTGATGTAACAATGTGCTCTTATTGAGTACAAAGGCAGAAGTTTCAACTCATTGTCCCAGTCAAAATGAATGGGACCAGTAATGAGATGGAAACCTATTAATAGCTGAAGTGGGCTTTGCCAGGGTTCCTTAACTGAGCCATGACACTACCATCCCACTTCGAGGCTCTCTGGTCAATTAAAGAATGCAGTGGGATGTAGGAGGTAGGTGATGAGGCTGTAGGAATCTCAGGAAACGTGACATTTGTGAAGAATATGTAAAGTTATTGACAATAGCCAGAGTCACAGCGACAATGCTGAAAGATGGCAGTTTAATAAAATCCACGACTTTGACATTTGGTCTTCTTGATGCTAAAGTTCAAACCAAACATTTAACAGGCATGAGAGAGTTTGCAGTTTTGCTGCTGAAGGCGTTGGTTGGTATATCACTTCAGGTGGGAACACACTAATGAGCAAGTAACTGGGATGTAGAATTTCATAGAATCCCTACAGTGTGGAAGCAGGCCATTTGGCCCTTCAAGTCCCCACTGACCCTCTGAAGAGCAAAGTTATAACCAGTCATCATTGAAGCACCATCTCAGAGGCTGTTATTCTTTAACATCAGTAGTTTTCAGTGCATTCTGAATCTTTTTGGCTTGAGTCATAGAATCTCTACAGGATGGAAGCAGATCATTTTGCTCATCGAGTGCAGACTAACTGTCCAAAGCACATTCCACCCAGACCCACTCTATCCCTGTAACCCTGCATTTCCTATGGCTAATCCACCTAGCCTATAAATCCCTGGACAGTATGGGCAATTTAGCATGGTCAATCCTATCTAACCTGCACATCTTTGGACTGGGGGAGGAAAACAGAGCACCAGGAGAAAATCCTCATAAATATGGAGAGAATGTGCAAACTGCACACAGACAGTCACCTGAGGGTGGAATTGTGAGGCAGCAGTACTAACCTCTGTGCCACTGTGCTGCCCTTATCTCTTGTAATTAATGAGTCTAGGTTTTGCTTGAATGACATGTTTCACTATTGTGATGTTAGCCTCAAACCTGTAAACATTTTTCTGTTGTGGTTTCACACGTATTAAAAGTACAGTTTCATAAATGGCTTCTCAAAGTGTATTCCATTTCACCTCTGCACTTTGTGTGGGAATGCTAGAATGCAACGCTTCAACTGTTGGTTTTTGAAAGTAGGCAGTATAGTTGACATTGATATGCGAACTCCATTTCTGCTTTGAATTAACAACTTCAAGGACTACTTGCTAACTGTGGTGCAGATGTGGTAGTTGTGTGTGATCAGAATGCTGTTCAGAGGATCACGTTTGGTGATGATTGAGTCTATTTGGTGAAGACATCTTCATCTTGACTATCTCCAGGTCATCATGTGGCACAGTTTATTCTGAAAGACAATATTAGTTACACAAAGCATTGCACTTTCGCACCATACGCTTTTACAGAAATCATCGAATAAACTCATGTAGAAGTTCCTCTCGTTCTTTTCTCCCCATTTGAGTACCCAAGATTCATACACACTCTCATTCTATTGTCCTTATCCACCCAGGTCTGACAGACACCCTTCACAGATGTTGGCTTTCCTTCGTCTCCACACAAGCCACTTCTTAAACTAACATTTCTCTGCTTGTAAGAGAAGAGAACACATGTTTCCAGGGAAATGGAGGGATGCAGCATTTGGGGATCCTGGAGATGAAGGTGGCTTTGCAAATGTGTTCATTGGATGCACTGGGGAAAAAAGGTGCTTCCATGAGGATGCAGATGTCAACAGGGACCTATCAAGAAAGACTGAGGCCCCTGAGATACAGCTAAGATACACAAGAGCTGAGCCTTGGGCTGTAGACCCTGCACTGGAGGTCTTGCCTCTTTCCAACTGGTTCTTATTAAGTGACATAATACTGAGGGCAGCTAGCTGGTGCTGGTGGGAATTTCATTTCCTGCTATTTCTAGTGCTGTTGATGTTGAGAGGTGAGAACCTCCTTTTATACATGCTTGCTTTCCCTTTCTGGTCATATTCTGTTGCCCCTTAGGGATCTATAAAGATCTGTAAAGATGTTGCTAGAGTTGGAGGATTTGAGCTATGGGGAGAGGCTGAACAGGCTAGGGCTGTTTGCCCTGGAGCGTCGGAGTCTGAGGGGTGACCTTATAGAGGTTTACAGAACTATGAGGGGCATGCATAGGGTAAATAGGCAAAGTCTTTTCCCTGGGATTGGGAGTCCAGAACTAGAGGGCATAGGTTTAGGGTGAGAGGGGAAAGATATAAAAGAGATCTGAGGGGTAACCTTTTCACAACAGTGGGTGATACGTGTATGGAGTGAGCTGCCAGAGGATGTGGTGGAGGCTGGTATAATTGCAACATTTAAGAGGCATTTGAATGGGTATATGAATAAGAAGGGTTTGGAGGGATATGGGCTGGGTGCTGGCAGGTGGGACTAGATTGAGTTGGGATATCTGGTTGGCATGGACAGATTGGACTGAAGGGTCTGTTTCCATGCTGTACATCTCTATGACTCTATTTCTGAGGAAGCCTCAAGTGGAATCACCTGTCAGAAACGTGGATCCATTCTTTTTGTCAAATAGAAGGGCTAAGGTAACAATTGATGTGAGATTTCCACTGCTCAGAATATCTAGCCCAAGGTATATGACAGCACAAAGTACAACTACATTTGGTCAAGCCTTAGAGAGCTGGAGCAGATGGATCAACTGCACCTGAAAGCTAGTGTAGAACTCCTTGGTTCTGGATCAGTGGTGCTGGAAGAGCACAGCAATTCAGGCAGCATCCGAGGAGAAGCAAAATCAACGTTTCGGGCAAAAGCCCTTCATCAGGAATAAAGGCAGAGAGCCTGAAGCGTGGAGAGATAAGCTAGAGGAGGGTGGGGGTGGGGATAGAGTAGCATAGAGTACAATAGGTCAGTGGGGGAGGAGATGAAGGTGATAGGTCAGGGAGGAGAGGGTGGAGTGGATAGGTGGAAAAGGAGCTGGGCAGGTCGGACAAGTCCGGACAAGTCAAGGGGACAGTGTTGAGCTGGAGGTTAGAAACTAGGATGAGGTGGGGGAAGGGGAAATGAGGAAGCTGTTGAAGTCCACATTGATGCCCTGGGGTTGAAGTGTTCCGAGGCGGAAGATGAGGCTTTCTTCCTCCAGGCGTCTGGTGGTGAGGGAGCGGTAGTGAAGGAGGCCCAGGACCTCCATGTCCTCAGCGGAGGGGGAGTTGAAATGTTGGGCCACGGGGCAGTGTGGTTGATTGGTGCGGGTGTCTCGGAGATGTTCCCTAAAGCGCGCTGCTAGGAGGCGCCCAGTCTCCCCAATGTAGAGGAGACCGCATCGGGAACAACGGATACAATAAATGATATTAGTGGATTTGCAGGTAAAACTTTGATGGATGTGGAAGGCTCCTTTAGGGCCTTGGATAGAGGTGAGGGAGGAGGTGTGGGCACATGTTTTACAGTTCCTGCGCTGGCAGGGGAAAGTGCCAGGATGGGAGGGTGAGTATTAGGGGGGCGTGGACCTGACCAGGTAGTCACGGAGGGAACGGTCTTTGCGGAAGGCGGGGAGGGGTCGGGAGGGAAATATATCCCTGGTGGTGGGGTCTGTTTGGAGGTGGCGGAAATGTCGGCGGATGATTTGGTTTATGCGAAGGTTGGTAGGGTGGAAGGTGAGCACCAGGGGCGTTCTGTCCTTGTTCCGGTTGGAGGGGTGGGGTCTGAGGGCGGAGGTGTGGGATGTGGACGAGATGCGTTGGAGGGCATCTTTAACCACGTGGGAAGGGAAATTGCAGTCTCTAAAGAAAGAGGCCAGCTGGTGTGTTCTATGGTGGAACTGGTCCTCCTGGGAGCAGATACGGCGGAGGCGGAGGAATTGGGAATACGGGATGGCATTGGCTCCACCCACTGTGTATAATATCAAGAGAATGGGTGAAGCCAATGTGCACAGATATTAACACCTTCATGATCGTAACTTTACCCAAAGGGGTTGATGTTAGATGAAGATAAATGTTCGGCACAGCATCATGGGCTGAAGGGCTTGTACTGTGCTGTACTGTTCGATGTTCACAATGTCCAGTGTTATTCTGCACATTGACCAGCAAGTGGCACTGCAGGCAAGTTTGTTAAAGAATATCTGTGTGGTTTTGATCATTTTCAACTAATATATCTGATTTCAAATATAGGGGTTTAAAGAAACTAATGGTCAAAATGTTGCTCTTAAGATAAGAATCAAATAAAAGCCTCTCAAAGAATGTAAACCTTTCACATACCATTTAAATATAAAAGACAGGATTTGAGTAATTTAAACATGACTGGCTCGAAGGTAGACCACAGAGGGTGGGGGAGGGTTGCTTCAGACTGAAGGCCTGTGACCAGTGGTGTGCCACTAGGGTCAGTGCTGGGTCCACTGTTTTTCATCATTTATATAAATGATTTGGATGTGAACATACCGTAGGTGGTACGGTTAGTGAGACCAAATTGACACCAAATTTGGACAGCAAAGAAGATTACCTCAGAGTACAACAGACCCTTGATCAGATGGGCCAATGGGATAAGGAATGGCAGATAGAGTTTCATTTAGATAAATTTGAGTTGCTGCATTTTGGAAAAGCAAATCAGAGCAGGACTTGTATACTTAATGGTAAGGTCCTGAGGAGTATTATTAAACAAAGAGACTTTGGAGTGCAGGTTCATAGTTCCTTGACAGTGAAGTCGCAGGTAAACAGGATAGTAAAGAAGGTGTTTGGTGTGCTTGCCTACGTTGGTCAGTACACTGAGTATAGGGGTTGGGAGGTCATGTTGCAAATGTACAGAGCACTAGTGAGGCCACTGTTCGAATACTGCATGCAGTTCTGGTCTCCCTCCTGTAGGAAGGATGTTGTGAAATTTGAAATAGTTCAGAAAAGATTTACAAGGATGTGGTCAGGGTTGGAAGGTTTGAGTTATAGGGAGAGGCTGAATAGATTGGGGATGTTTTATCTGGAGCTTTGGAGACTAAGGGGCGACCTTGGAGAGATTTATAAAATCATGAGGGGCATGGAGAGGGTAAATAGACAAGGTCTTTTCCACAGGATGGGGTAGTCCTTAACTAGAGGGCATAGGCTTAAGGAGAGAGGGGAAAGATTTAAAAGGAACCTAAGAGGCAACATTTTTCATGCAAAGAGTGGTGCGTATATGGAATGGGCTGCCAGAGGAAGTGATGAAGGTTGGTACAATTACAACATTTAAGAGCCATCTGGATGGGTATATAAATGGGAGGGGTTTAGAGGGATATTAACCAAATGCTGGCAAATGGGATTAGGTTAATTTAGGATATCTAGTCAGCATGGACGGGTTGGACCGAAGGGTCTGTTTCTGTGCTGTACATCTCTATGACTCTGACTGTTGTTGGCACTTCAAACAATGAATTCCTGATGCTGAGCTTATTTTGTCAAAAATAATCCAATTTATTGTTAGGAAATGCAAATAAAAGCTGGAAATAACTGACACGTACCATGATCAGAAGTGCATTCTTGAGACAATGGATGTGCGTGCTGTGGACAGCTATATTCACTTCAAATTGTTGATTTTTGGTGTATTTTGTTTTGAAATAATTCAGATCAGCACTCAATAAACCTATTCTGATTGAGTGACTATTGGAGGCTGTCAAATACATCATGTTAAATCTAAACACAAAGTTTGCAATTATAATCTATCATGCGGAAAACTCAGATCAAGATAATTATTTCCATTAAGGATAATTGTCCCAGTAATCAATTAAGTATGTCGTAAAATAAAAACAGCAAGGCTGCAATGAGAAGCTAATATTAAACGCTGGAATGTGCTCTCATATTTTTGCAGAATTACAAGTCTTTAATGTGCTTCTTCCAACAGATATTCAAAAATGAGCCATTTATTATTCCGAAATGTCTCATCTCACAAAGAATGAAAGCTTGTGTCTGATCCTGGTGGAGTATCAAATATATCTAATCTTGTGGATTTGGAATCTGGGCTGGATGAAAGCAGTTTAGGAACACAAAGAAATGATTGTTTCCCGTCAAACATAAATCTGAGCAGTTACAC
This sequence comes from Chiloscyllium plagiosum, assembly GCF_037043375.1. NCBI lineage: Eukaryota > Metazoa > Chordata > Chondrichthyes > Orectolobiformes > Hemiscylliidae > Chiloscyllium > Chiloscyllium plagiosum. The sequence goes on along the minus strand of NW_028270141.1, from coordinate 11,776,026 downwards.
AGTAGATGTTTACAAAAAAGAAGGAAGGAATTTGCCCATCATGTCTATGCTGTCAACAAAAATCTGTGTAACCTAATCCCATTTTCCAGCTCTAGACTCTAACCCTGGAAGTTACAGCAATGCAAGTGAATATCTGAATACTATTTAAATGTTACGAGAGTTCCTGACTCAATCACTCTTTCAGGTAGTGAGTTCTGAACTCACACCGCCCACAATTTTTCCTCAACTCCTCCTTTAGCCATCTACCTTTTATTTAACTCTATGCCCCCAGTTACTGGTTATCTACTAATGGAAAAAGTGCCTTCCTATGCACGCTCATGGTATCCCCCACAATCTTACACACCTCCATCAGTTCCCCTCTCAACCTTCATTGCTCTAAGGAAAACAATATATGTATAATTTAAAAACAGCAAGTACTGGAAAATGATCTGCTTTTACTTCAGATTTCTAACATCTTGGTAAATCTCCTCATGTACTAGTGCACCACAGCCTTCCTGTAACACAGTGACCAGACTGCATACTGTACTCCAGTGGTAGCCTAACCACCATTTTCTGGATTAGTGGTGCTGGAAGAGCACAGCAGTTCAGGCAGCATCCAAGGAGCAGCTGAACTGCTGTGCTCTTCCAGCACCACTAATCTAGAATCTGGTTTCCAGCATCTGCAGTCATTGTTTTAACCACCATTTTCTACAGTTCTAGCATAGACTCCTTGCTCTTGTATTCTATGGCTCAGCTAACAGTCAGGCTTCACCTGACAAAGCAGCAGCGCTCTGAAAGCTTGTGATTTCAAATAAAAAAAACAAAAGAACTGCGGATGCAGTAAATCAAAAACAAAAGCGGAAGTTTCTGGAAAAGCTCAGCAGGGCTGGCAGGATCTGTAAGAGAAATCAGACTCTACGTTTCGGGTCCGGTGACCAATCCTCAGAACTGATGAGGAAGGGTCACCTGATCTGACAGTTCATTATAGCAGCCTTCTTTGTTGGGCAACTGATGTGCTTTTAAATGTATATGTGTATTAACTCGGCAAGATGGCGGCGATTCTGTGGAACTGCTGTTGTCAGCTCTGGCCAACTTATGTGGTGGAATTATTAGTTTAAAACCTTACAGAACACATATTTGTTAATATTTGGGAGGGGGGAAGGATGCCAAAGGGAAAAGGAGCAAGTGAACAGCAGCGGGGAGGACACTCCCCTTCAGCACCTATCACACCAGAGACTGCAGCAGCAGCAGCCTCTCCTGAACCCCCCAGGGACCTGACAGACTCACAGCAATTGGCTGCAGCGACAGAGAGACTTACCTTGAAAGTTGCGGCTGTGATTGAGGAGATCCGTGGGGAGATTCGTGCCCAGGTCCAACCTATCGCATCCGTGCTGCAGAAGCAAGAGCAGGAGATCCAGGGCCTCGGGGAGAGGCTGGAGGAGGTGGGGAGTCGAACTAAGGCCTCGGAAGCTGCGATAAAGTCCTCATCCCGTCGGATCCAGGTGCTGGAGCGAGAGGTGCGGGCCTTGCGAGACCATATCGATGACTTCGAAAATCGAGGTCGGGGGATAAATCTCCAAATTGTCGGGCTCCCTGAAGGTGAGGAAGGTGAGCAGCCAGTCAGTTTCTTTGAAAACTAACTGCCAACGTTTTTGGGCCTTCACATGGAGTCCAGCAGGCTGAAGATTGAAAGGGCTTATCGGGTTACAGTGCACAGGTCAGGGCTGGTGCAGCACCCCCGCTCGGTCCTAGTGCACTTCCACTCATATAAGGACAAGCAAAAAGTCATAGGAGCTTCCAGATCACTGGGAAAAGATACGCAGGCTCTGCTGTACAAGGGGTCAAAAATCATGTTTTTCCAGGGTTTTTCAGCGGCTGTAATTCGAAAGAGGAAGTCCTTCAATTAAGTTGAAAAGAGGCTGAGGAACCTGGGCATCCAGTACTCCATGGGCTACCCCGCAGTGCTTCGTTTCAGCCATGAGGACTCCATTTATACATTTGACTCAGTGGATAAGGCTAAAAACTTTGTGGACACTTTAAAATAGACGGATTGGCCTGAAGAATACGTTCAATGTTTGTTCTCTTTTCTATCTTTCCTCATGTTTTCCCTTCCTTTTTTTATCCCTTTCTTTCTCCCTAATAATTTCCTTTTTGGAAAGTGGGGGAAAGACTTTGGAATAAGTTGTTCCTTTTTTTTAATAACTGGATTTTCTGATGGGAAATTTTGTGGATGTTTTTTGTTGTCTCTCCCCCATTTTTTTGTTTGTTCTGCTTCTCTTTTAGTCACAAGCAGGGGTGACATGAAGCCAGGGATGGGTGGAGTGCTCATCCTGACTTTGTCTTTTTTCTGTTGATTTAAGGATCATCTCCTTGTTTTTTTTCTGGCGTAAGGCTGGGGCACAGTCTAGGTTTGAAGGAGCTGTGAAGGAGGGGATGGGAAGGGTGAGTGCCCCCTATGGGCAGGGGGAAGAGTCTTCCATTCAAGGTTGTATAGTTGATTTTCTTTGTTTTTTTTGGTAGTAATAGTTGTTTATAGTTATGATAGAGTAGTTTTTGTATATATAGTTTCTCGATTCCATGAGTCTTTATTTACTTATACTCTGCGCTTTGTAAGCAGGGCTCTCCCTCTGAGGGGTTCAAGGGTGTCTGAAAGGGGGTATGGCTAAGTGTCTTATTAAATGGTGCACCTGGAACATTAAGGGAGGTCATTCGCCTGTTAAAAGGAAAAAAGTGTTTTCTAGCCTTAAAAGGGAAAGGGTTGATATCGCTTTGTTGCAGGAAACCCATCTTGATGATGGGGAACACCTGAAATTACAACAGGGGGGTAATGTCCGGGTATTCTTTTCATCTTTTACTACTAAAAGTAGGGGAGTGGTGGTACTTATCCAGAAAAATCTTCCTTTAACATTATTACAGAAAGTGAAAGATGAGCAGGGATGCTTTGTGATACTTAAAGCCCTGATCCATGGGGAGGAATATGGTATTTTAAATGTCTACTGTCCTCCGGCACATCCCCTCAAATTTTTGATTAGTGCTTTCTCTAAGTTGAGTGCTTTTGGAACACGGCACATTGTTATGGGGGGGGGGGGGGGGGGGCGGATTTTAATTGTCTTTTGGATTCGACAGTGGACAGGATGCTTTGTGGGCCCCCAACCATTTCTTCGCAGGCCATGCAGGTGGTTGACTTATGCGAGGAGTTGGGGCTGGTGGATATTTGGAGATGTCTTCACCCTACCGGCAGGGACTTCACCTTTTTTTCAAACCCACATAAATTTCACACGAGGATTGACCTCTTTCTGGCTCCCTCAGCCCTTATGGATTCGATTATGAGTTGTAAAGTTGGGAATATAGCTATCTCTGATCACGCGGCAGTATATTTGGAGGTTAAGGCCAAGAGTGAAGGGCAATGTTTGCGGCATTTGGACCCTTTTCTCCTTAAGGATTCCAAATTTGTGAAATACCTTTTGAAGGAGTTTCAGGAATTCTTGACTATCAACTCAGGCACGGCTAGTAGTCCGTCTATGCTATGGGAGACTGCTAAGGTCTTTGCTAGGGGATTAGCTATTTCCTATTCGGCTAGCCGGAAACAACAAAAGGAGGAATAGCAGCGTCTATGTGAGACGCGGTTGAAAGCTGCAGAGGCAGCACATTTTGCACGGCCTTCAGTGACTAAGCTACAGCGGATCATGGCCATCCGAGCTGCCTTGAATTCAATACTGAAAGAAAGAACTTGCGTTTGCTAGACAGAGGCTGTTCAAATATGGGGATAGGCCAGGGAAGTATTTAGCATTCTTGACTAGGAAAAGGTAGTTCATTGCTGCAATCAGAGACAGCGCCAGGGTCCTTACATACGATGCTAAAAAAATTAATGAGGCTTTTCAGAGCTTTTACTCTGAATTGTATCGGTCTGAAGGTTGTGAGGACAGGAGGGCTAAAATGGAGATCTTTTTTAAGAACCTGGACCTCCCAGGGGTAACCTTGGAACTGGCCTCTCTCCTTAATGCCCCCTTGACAGTTCAGGGAATACAGGAGGTAGCTAGGCAACTTCAGAGTGGGAAAGCACCTGGCCCTGATGGTCTTCCGGGTGAGTTTTATAAGGAGTTTATAGGGATACTGTCAGGGCCGATGTTGGAGATGTATAATCACTCCTATAGGCATGAATGCCTATCACCATCTTTGAGAGAAACTAATATTTCCTTAATTCCTAAGAAGAGGAAGGTTCCTGAGGATTGTGCCTCATACAGGCCCATCTCTCTATTAAATTCAGATTTCAAGATTCTGTCCAAGATCCTGGCGCTGAGATTGGAAATGGTGTTGCCCCATATTATTAAAGAGGACCAGTCAGGCTTTATAAGGGGCCGTAGGTCCTCTAATAATATTTGAAGGTTGCTGAATGTGGTCCAAGTTTGTCAGCAACGACCGATTCAGGGGTTGGTGATTTCGTTAGATGCAGAGAAAGCATTTGACTGGGTGGAATTGCCGTATCTTTTTTATTAGATTAGATTACTTACAGTGTGGAAACAGGCCCTTCGGCCCAACAAGTCCACACCGACCCGCCGAAGCGCAATCCACCCATACCCTTGCCTAACACTACAGGCAATTTAGCATGGCCAATTCACCTGACCTGCACATCTTTGTGACTGTGGGAGGAAACCGGAGCACCCGGAGGAAACCCACGCAGACACGGGGAGGATGTGCAAACTCCACACAGTCAATCGCCTGAGGCAGGAACTGAACCCGGGTCTCTGGCGCTGTGAGGCAACAATGCTAACCACTGTGCCACCGTGCCACCCACATGTCTTAGAACAGTTCGGTTTGGGTTGAGTCTTTGCTAGGTGGGTGGAGGTTTTATATCGCCACCCTCTGGCCGCGGTCATCACCAACGGGGTGAAGTCTGGGAATTTTAGGATTGGTCGGGGTAGTCGGCAAGGCGGCCCTCTCTCACCGTTGTTGTTTACGTTGGTGATAGAGCCGCTGGCAGAGGCTATTTGTCAGAACATCCACATAACCGCTCCGGAAGTGGGATCGAGGGCACACAAGATTACACCGTACGCGGATGATATCCTTCTGTTTTTATCAAACCTGATGACCTCTGTACCCCATTTGATACAATGTATCAATTCATTTGGGGCTATATCAGGATATAAGATTAACTTTGCAAAATCAGAGGCTATGCCTTTGGGGAACCTTAAGGATGTGCCAGAAGTTGAAGGTGGACCTAAGTTTCTTTTTAAGTGGTCACGGGCAGGGTTCCGATACCTAGGCATCTTTATTACCCCAAGTTTGATCTGTTATTTCGGACTAACTTTGCTCACTTGCTCGACAATATTAGGCGAGATCTCTGGAGATGGGAGGCTCTTCCAATTTCATGGCTGGGCCGAATATCTCTCATTAAGATGAATGTTCTTCCTCATTTGCTTTATTCCATGCGTATGCTGCCTATAATGTTTCCCAGCTCAACACTGCGGAAGCTTATGGGGTGGTTTGATTCCTTTGTCTGGCATCGTGGGCGGCCCCTCATCAAACTTACTAAATTACAGTTGTCTCAAGGAGGGGGAGGAGTTGATTTCCCAGACATGAGAAGGTATCAATTGAGTTCCCTGCTGCCCTTTGTCTGCGATTGGGTAGGTAACGATCCAAACTCAATATGGCCTCCCAAGCAAAGTGCCCTCTTATTAACCTATTGTTCATGGATAAGATGAGGAAAGTTATGGACCACTGCCAGAACCCCATTGTCATTAGTACAGTCAGGGCTCGGAGGGCGATGCGTCAAAGTGAGGGCTGTTTATCCCAGACTTCGCCACTTACACCTATAGTTGGTATGCCAGGGTTCCGACCAGGGATGATGGACTCAGGGTTCAAACTTTGGGCAGCGAGAGGAGTTTCTAGTTTTGGAGACTTGTTTGAGGGGGAGGTTATGTCTTTTGAGCAACTGAGTTGCAAATATGGGTTAACCAGCAGAGATTTTTTCTGTGTTTTTCAGGTTAGGGATTTCATCCAGAAGAACACTACGCTTCTCACTAAGCCCTATAAGCCCGATACAGAGAGGTTATTGTTACATTCCACAAGCACCCTTTCGTTTAGTGCCCTCTATCGCCTGCTGGGTGACAGGGCCTGGACATTAACTGGTTATGTGAGGTCTGGGAACAAGAGCGAGGAGTGGAGATCTCTTCTGAAACATGGGAGAGCATATGGGAGAATACTCGAAAGATCTCAATCTGTAAAAGGACATGCGCTATGCAGTTAAAGGTTCTACACAGGGCTCATCTGGCGAAGTTTAAAAAAAGGGGCATCTTCAGTGTGTCCCAAATGTAAAATAAGTGGAGGTACTCTTACCCATTGCTTCTGGACATGCCACAGGGTCCGTGTTTATTGGAGTGCTGTGGCGGGAGAGATAGGGAGGGTATTGAGGACTGAAGTCAAAGTAGACCCAATATCTCTCCTCTTAGGTCTACCAAATTTACCATCTTTAGACGGGCATGGGAAGAAACTATTTAATATGCTTGCATACTGTGCACAGAAGAATATTCTGATGAATTGGGTGTCTGAGAACCCGCTGGGCTTGCTGGGATGGCAGAAATTAATTATGGAGCACATTCCCTTGGACTTTTTTTTTTTTACAAACATGGTGCACCACACAACAGAAAATTTTTATAAGACATGGAAGCCCTACTTGGGGTTATTTGGAAACAGATTTGTCAGTTGTCTTAACTAGGGCGTTTAACCAGAATGGTTAGATTTGTCAAGCCCTGGAGGGGGTCTCCTGAGTTAATACGGGTATATATACAATGTATATATACCCATTTCTGTTTGGGAGTTTTGCGCCCAGCATAGCTGTTCTGTATTCCGTGTTTTTTGCTTTTTTTTGGTGTTGCTTTGCAGTTTGTTTTGTATAAGAGGGTAGGTTAATAGTTAGGAGACAGCAGTTGTATTGTTTTTGGGTTTGTTTTCTTTTTATTATATTGATATTTGTTATAAAATTATTGAAAAATATAATCAATATTTGTAAAGTTAAAAAAATTTGCTAATAATACACATTTTTTTGTAAATATATTTAAGTTTTTTTAGAAAGATATGTATTAAGGGTGCATATTTTAATCTCTTCATGACAAGGGGTAATGAAGGGATATCAGCTAGTGCTCCTACTGGTGCTGGTGCCTGTTATGTGACCTCTGCTCTTTCCCTTCAGCAGTTTTGGATACTGGCATTGCAGACACTTCCCAAGCCATGCTGACGTTTGGCAGCAGGGAGTGCAGCTAAAGGTGAATGAAGTGCTTAACCATTCAAGTGTCTTTCAAGAAATTAGCAATCAGCTGTCAAACAGTTTAAGCACTCAGAAGCAGCTTCTCAATGGCCATGGCTAGATCCCTTCAGTGTAACAGATGAGAGCATTCCCAGTTTCACTGAAAGCTTTTGAAAAGGCTCAGAAAACATTCACAAGGATGCTGCCAGGGTTGGAAGATTTGAGCTGTCGAGACAGGCTGAATAGGTTGGGGCTGTTTTCCATGGAATATTGGAGATTAAGGGGTGACCTTATAGAGGATTATAAGATTATGAGGGGCATGGAGAGGATAAATAGACAAGGTATTTTTCCTGGGGTGGGGGAGTCCAAAACTGGAGGACAGAAAATTTAACTGGGGGGAAAATTTAAAAGGGACCGAAGGGGCAAAGTTTTCATAGAGGGTGGTGAGTGTGTGGAATGAGCTACCACAGGAAGTGGTGGAGGCTGTTACAATACAACATTTAAAAGGCATCTAGATGGGTATATGAATAGGAAGGGTTTACAGGGATACGGACCAAATACTGGAAAATGGTACTAGATTGGGTTGGGATATCTGGTCGACATGGACAGGTTGGACTGAAGGGTCTGTTTCCGTGCTATACATCTCTATGATTCTATAAGCTGTTCCCATTGTACACATTCCTCAGTCCCCTGGTGAGATTCAGACATAGTTTACAGCTTTCAAACTCTCAAACAGGCAATTCATAATGAAAATATCACTTAATTGTTTTTTTTTTAAATCTCAATTTTGTTAGGATGAAAATTTCAAGAGATTTCAACAGAAATTGTAGCTCACCTTGGACAAAGCTAAATGGAGGCTGGATTGCAAGAGTCGTGACAATATCACTTTCCTGAAACTTCATATGTACCAAAACCCACATCTACCTGGCCAGGCATATTCTGGCCAATGTGTCTTACTACAGAGGGAAACGGCACTGCATTTGGAATTATCAACGGGCTGCCTCGAGTTAACATAGATCTGTAAACAACGCCCTCAAAACACTGCAAAGATCACAAGGGGGAGAAAAAAAATCAAATTGTTGTTCAGCTACAAAAAATAAATGGATTTCTTATCAAGATGCTTTATAACAGTCAAAGGTCACCCAAAATGGTTACAATTGCTTTCCAAACTGATGTCTCAGTTGGTATTAGATCAGAAGAGCACTGGAGAGATGAAAATGAGGTAAAGCAACTATGCTTTTTTTCTGTACATGTTTGCATACATATACAAAGCTGCACATTTTTGAAATACAAATATAAAAGATTGCAACATTTCAAAACTTTATAACTGGTTACTATTTAATGACAAGAACATTTACACTTAATGTTTGGAGGTGCTGGTTTGAGGGAGGATAACAAGACAGAGAAGGTCAGAATACTGAACAATAGGTGGACTTCTTCATCTCACGTCCCAAACCAGGCCACAACCCAGTGTTCTAGCTACCTAATTCACTGGTATCAACAGGCTTACACTAGAACATTAGCTTCACACTTCGCCACAGAAATACATCAATAATGACCAACATAAAACCATTTTACAGTTTATTGTACACAAACAATCATTTTGAATACAAGAGTGCACATTTGACAAATAATATCTGGATCACCATGATAACTGGTGTGTAGTCCCAGTAAAAGTATTTGCAAATATAAACATCACCATTTGTATGCAAACTTAATTACGTTAGGTTTCAAATTAAGAAAATATTACATAAAGTCAAAATAAACAGAAGTAATATTTAAAACAACCACCGATTATTCAAAGTAAATGGTATTCTTAAACTACAAAATAACCTGGTGAGATTTATCCAAATTGCTAAGTTTAAGACATCTTCAAAAGTCCTTTCAATAGTATTTACAAAGCAAAAGTTAAAAAAACAAAACCCAATGGTTCATTTTGTTTCAGTGTTGATTCCATACTTCTCCTTGAGAATTTTAAGTTGCTCTTCCTTTTTCTTTGTATCCATTTTTTGGAAAGCCTGTAAAGAGGGAGAACAAATGTTTTTTTTTAAAGCAATGGAAGTCACAAAAATAGCCAAATCCAGCTATCGATTTACAAATTGTGAACTATATCAATGGAAAATGAGATTCCATTCGTGTTAAGGATTCAATGATCATTAACCAGAAAGGAACACCACAAAGAATTTAAGGATCAAGGCTAAGTGTAACAAGCTCAAAACCTTACTTTTAAACAAACAGCCACTGTAGCACACTAATCAACTGTTAATCCAAGAATTAGCAAAACAAAATACAACATTTACCAGAATATTTAGAATTACTCCCAAAAGTGATGGTGTCATTAGGTTTACAGTGGTGAAGACTACAAAACTAATCAGCACTCACAGTCATTATTCCATTGAAACATTCAGCAAATGTCGGCACATATGCAGAAAAGCAGAAACCCAGAAGTTGCTGTCAGTGATGCGACACTTCCTCAGGTTATGCAGTGATTGATTGTGGTCCGGGGGTGTTGCCCAGAAATCAAGTGGATTGACAATAATCTATGGCACCTATCTGTGTTCCTCTGTCTGAATCTCTTATACAAAGTATAATCACTTCAAGACACAACAACCCTGATGTGCTTCTCATTTCATTCTTAGAAATTCCAACTTGTCCAAAGTTCAGCAACACATATCCAATTTCTCCCAAGTCCCGAACATGTTTCCTATCCTCCATACTAAACACTCAGGATAAATGTGGTGTACTGCTAATGTCATTGGACCGGTAGTCAAGAAACCAGGCTAATGCACAGCAGAAATGTTCATATCCTAACATGGCAGCTGACGGAATCAAATTCCAATTAACCAAAACTCTAGTTAGTCCTAGTGATATGATCTTAAAACTCCATTTAAAGATCGAAAGCTGTGTTCTTTACCCACATATACACAGTAATGAGGTTGACTCAACTGCTTTCTGAAATAGCCAAGTAAACGGGTTTCAGGGCAGTTAGGGACAGACAACACATGCCACCCTTGCCAGTGACATCCACATTTCCAAAAGGATTAAAAAAGTTTAAGCCTTAAAATATTTACTCCATAGCAGCTCAACATTACTCCAACCCTATACATTCCCATGCAAGCGGTTTATTCTGAATTCCATCAATCTGTATACCTTTTCCCCCTACCCACTTTTACCATCCACTGTGCAGAGCATTAAGCCGAATCAGACTCTTTGGAACATTTTCGAAGTCTACTTCACCAGCTTATACAGGTAGATCTCCTATAATGGGGTAGTTGTGTTCCAGTAAAACTTTGCTTAATAGAAATAATGGGGCCTATGGGAAAGGTGGGGTTAGGGGCAGAACAGCAAAATAAAAATCACTCACGATTGCTCAAAAACAACCCAAAAGCCTAACACAATATAGCACAGCCTGAAATGAAGGCTGAAACCATATTTAAATACATTTAATACATTACTTTAAAAAAAATTGTTAATGCAGGGACAGAGCTTCTTCACCACTACCTTCAGGTACAGTTGTGGTTGCCTCAGAGGGAGAGCAATGAACATTTATTAGGTTAACTTTTGAGATGAAGCAGCTCAATGTATTGTACCGTATCTCTCATATCTGACTTTAGCCGACATTGGCAAAACTACAAAATGAAGCATGTGAATCGATTGCTGCTCGAATCGTGTTACTGTGAACAGAGGTAAGTGTTCGCAAAAATACCGTTCCCTAATTCTTCAGTGATGTTATAGCCAAACCACGCTGCTGGAACATCACTTTATACAAGAACTATATGTAAAAGCTTGTCATCCATTCCTTAAATACCTACGCTGACTTTGTATGGTTACGTTTTACTCTTTTTGTGAAATACCTTGGATTTTTAACTATCGAAAGACACGTATATTTTTACTGGGTCATTTCCAGCATCGTTTAACAAATCAGGCTTGATCATAAAACTTCAACACGAACAGCCTAGTAACAAAGCTTACCCTGTTTGCATTGTAGTACAAAACCACAAGGTATCTGTTGCACACATTGAACCCAGATAAGTGGTCACAAGCATTCTTGGCATCAAAAATATCTTCGTACACTACATATGCAGTTCCTCTTGTCTCAGGTGTATTTCCTCTGTTAGACAAAGTTTACAGAATTAAGATTATACAAACTTGGGGTCATTAAAACTACAGATTTTGCTTGGTTTCATTTATTCCAGTAATTTGAAAGAACTGACATTTCTATATGACAGAAAACACACTTTTTTCCTACAAAGGAGGGCAATCTGTAACATTCTCTCCCAGAAAAACATTGTGACTTCATGAAATTGAAAATTTCAACTTCAAGACACTTGTTAGTTGAGTGTTTTCAGGGTTAGTGAACCAAGACAGGTGGATTACATTAAGATACAAATTAGTCAGATAGTAAACATACTAAAAGGGTCATTAGTCTACTCCAATTATTATACCTCTATGTACAGCATGTTAATTCCTCATTTACAGCCATTAAACAATGTGCATTCATTATTTGTGAATTTCTCTTGAAGTACTTATTTTCCAGAAGTAAAAAAACAATCTACCATTTATTGAACAAGCTTATGAGCAAGCAAAATGTCAGGAACACAAGTCAGCTTTTCAATGCTAGTTTGTAATGTGAACCAGACTAACGAGTGGCATGGTGGCTCAGTGGTTAGCCATGCTCTCTCTCAGCGCCAAGGATCCAGGTTCGGCTGCACCCTCAGGTGACTGTGTGTAGTTTGCATATTCCTGCCATGCCTGCAAAAGGTTTCTTCCTGGGCGCTCTGGTTTTCTCCTACAGTCCAAAGATGTGCAGGTTAGATGGACTAGCCATGGGAAATAGGGTAGGGGAGTGGGTCCAAATGGGATGTTCTTCAGAGGATCACAGTGTGGACATGCGTGAATGGCCTGCTTCCATGCTGTTGGGATTCTATGAATGGAATGAAAGCTTATTTATCAGATATCAGCTTCCTGGCTAAAATTTGCTCTGGAATTGTTAAGCCAGTTCCAATGGGTGTCTGTTAAACTAAATATACTGACATATCTATTCCACTTAGGTTTTTTTAAATCAGCAAGACATTTTTGTCCTCGTTAAGAAAAGGACATTCTTCAGAAGTTGACTTATGGGATAGGCAACTTTTATTTGCATGTAGATGTGTTGTTCAGTACTTGGAGGATATGGACCCCAAGCATCAGAAGAGGGGAGGAAATAAAAACCATTCCACTCCCAAACAGGGAGGAACAGGTTATTCTGACAAATCTCATTTTTGATTTCCCTTCCAAAAAGCAAAAAAAAAAAATCACACATAACCATGCTGGTGAAAAGCAATGGCTCAGTCAAAAGTTGTGAACAATTTCGCAAGTCTCTTTAAAGAACGAAGATAACAAAAGAGTACAGATTTGTCAGCATGAAACCGGAAACAAGAAGCTACGAAGACAGTGGATGTTTCCACTGGAGCAGAGACACTGAAAACATTAGTACAGGTGTTTTAACATTGAAGAAATTCGGCAGGATAAATAAGGAAAGACTTCCCCCTGGGCGAGGAAATCAGTGTTAAGATTTGAGGTAAACATTTGACAGAGGTGTTACTCATTAATAACAAGTAAAGAACGCACTGCATTTCATATTGCATAACTATTTGAATAAAATGATGGCCAGAGCAATGAGAAGAAGACAGAAACAATGGAATTTTTTTTTCTAACAACAAGGCAGGTCAAATGGCTGCTACTTGTCCTTGCAGCGTTGTACTCCAGACTAAGCAAGGATACCAAGTTCAGCTTTGACAGGGATACATTATGAACACATCATAATAAGAGGATTTAGATTTCACTATCCTTTTCAAAAATTTCCAAGTCTTTTTAATAAAAAAAAGTCAATTTGCTCTTAAAAATTTAAACTCAATTTTAAAATTTCAACTTTTAATTTCTAATTATTCATTCAAGCCTAAAATGGAATACAAATAGCTAAATTTATTCTCAGACACCCAGGTCCAAGACAAATCTCAAATTTTGGTCTAAGTTAAAACAGCGCTTGTCAATCTAAGGCAATTACGTACTTAACCCAGCAGCAAGGTACAATGAATCATGGGCCTCAGCTCAGCACAAATTAAAAATTTAACTGTACTTGGCTCACATCAGGAAGACTTTGCTAATCTCTGAAGATGTCTTGAGAAATGCACTCTATTATTCAATTAATGAGGCAATCCACATATCATTAACAAAGATGCATTTCTTCATAACTTAATCATGTTAAAACTGGCATTAACTAGCAGAATAAAGAAATTGTTGCCCTATTCACATATAGCCAAAGTTCCATCATTGTTAGTAGCAGCAGGGAATCACTCTGCTTTCTGGCCAGTATTTACCCCTGAAAGAACATGACAAACAGGTTAGACATCATATTTGTTGAAATTGGCTATCATGTGATTCCTGAAGGGCTTATGCCCGAAACGTCGATTCTCCTGTTCCCTGGATGCTGCCTGACCTGCTGCGCTTTTCCAGCAACACATTTTCAGCTCTGATCTCCAGCATCTGCAGACCTCACTTTCTCCTCTATCATGTGTCTTACATTATTATTGTAACCATGCTTCAACAGTACAACATGACTGTAAAGCTCTTTGAAACATCTCAAAGGCTTTCATTTCATAAATGAAATGATACGTTTTGCTTTGCAATGAGCAGCTTGGTTTCTTCATTCACAAAAATTTGATTTTAAAGAATGAATTTGGTTTTCATCTTTAGTGGCTTTTATCATTGAGTTTTAGCAATACTGCATTTCTTGCAATATTACATTTTACCAAGGTTGTTTGGCTTTAAAATAGTTGCACATCCAGTACCAAATTAACACAAAGACTTCAGAAACAAAACACAGAAGTTGAAGTCAGCTATTCAGCCCATTGCTTCTACTCTACCATTTAATGAGATTATGGCCGGCCTGATAATCCTCAATTCAACCTTCCTGCCTTTCCCCATAACCACTGATACCCTTAACTGATTAAAAATCTCACTTAACTCGTCAAAAAAAATAAGAAAACAATTTGCACATCATGTTTTGACCAATATCTCTACTTCACAAGCAGCATTTTAATTCTTGCCAACCTCCACTGGCTGTCAAATGACAAACCTTTAAATCCTTTGATTATTACCTTCAACTTACATAAGTAATAGTCTATAGTTTTCTTGCAAACTTCTTCCACTTCCAGATTCCTAACTGCCTTCTATTTCCTCCACATTTTTATTTTCATAAATTAGGTTTATGCCCTATGAGGTCTTCCCCAAAATTATTCTATTTTACTACCTCACCATGCCTGTTCTCAAAACCTCTTCGATGATGTCTTTGACTTCATCCCTCTTCCAATTTCAGCTTGGTGTGCACTTCTGCCTTTAAAATGTTCTCCAACATTAAGACGACAAACAAAAGCTACCCTAGTTTACAGATATTCTTGAATTGTTTTCAAACTAACATACAAATATTCACAATATTTTTTCAGACTTTAAAAATAACAACGTGCTATTTAAGCACAGTTACCATTTGTACTTGTGTCAAAGAAAATACTGTATGGCAAAAACATGACAAAAGCATCCAGTAACCTGAAAGTAGCAAGTTACTGAGCCTTTAAAATGTTAATGTAAAAATCAAATGGGTGTATAAAGTTAAAAATCACAACAACCGAAAGCTAGTGTGCTTCCAATTAAACCTGTTGGACTATAACCTGGTGTTGTGTGATTTTTAACTTTGTACACCCCAGTCCAACACTGGCATCTCCAAATCAAATGGGTGTGAACTTCATAATCTGCATGACATCTCAACCTCTACAACCTAAAAGGACAGATGCACAGGAACATTTAACTGCACAGCACAAGTCCACACCACCCTAACTTGGAACTGTATTACCATCCTTGTAAAGTATTTGTCAAACTCCTAGAAATCTCTTCCTAATGAAACTAACATGGAGGTGCCAGTGTTGGACTGGGTCGGGCAAGGTCAGATGTCACGTGACACCAGGTTAAAGTTTTATTTGAAAACACAAGCTTTTAGAGTGCTGCCCCGTCAGGTGACTTCACTTCGGTTTCTGACCTAACTAAACTATCATTCCACCTGCACCAGATGAACTGCAGTTATTCAAGTCGTCACCTTACCACCTCTTTCTCAAGGGACATTAGGGATAAGCAGCAAATGCAGGCCTTGCTAGGAAGACATTGTACAGAAGATGTAAACAAAACAAGCTGATACACAAATAGTTTAGATCAGAGTGATGCTGGAAAAGCACAGCAGGTCAGGCAGCATCCGAGGAGCAGGAAAATCGACATTTCGGGCAAAAGCCCTTCATCAGGAATAAATGGCATTTTTGCAGGAGGTAGGGTGGGAGGAGGCGTAATCCAGGTAGCTGTGGGAGTCTGTGGGTTTGTGAAAAAAATGTCAGTGTCAAGTCAGTCGTCATTAATGGAGATGGAGAGGTCCAGGAAGGGGAGGGAAGGTCAGAGATGGTCCAGGTGAATTTAAGGTCGGGGTGGAATGTGTTGGTGAAGTTGATGAACTGTTCAACCTCCTCGTGGGAGCACAAGGTGGCGCCGATGCAGTCATCAATGTAGCAGGGAAAGAGGTGGGGAATGGTGCCGGTGTAACTATGGAAGCTGGACTGTTCTACGTAGCCAACAAAGAGACAGGCATAGCTGGGGCCCATACGGGTGCGCATGGCTACCCCTTTGGTCTGGAGGAAGTGGGAGGATTCGAAGGAGAAATTGTTAAGGATGAGGACCAGTTCAGCCAAACGAATGAGTATGTCAGTGGAAGGGTATTGTTGGAGACCTCGGGAGAGGAAGAAACGGAGGGCTTGGAGGCCCTGGTCATGGCGGATGGAGGTGAAGAGGGATTGGATGGCCATGAGGAAGATGAGGCGATGGGAGCCAGGGAAACAGAAATCTTGGAGGAGGAGGGTATGGGTACTATCTCGAACGTATGTGGGGAGTTCCTGGATGAGGGGGAATAGGACAGTATCGAGGTAGGTGGAGATGAGTTCGCTGGGGCAGGAGCAGGCTGAGACAATGGGTCGGCCAGGGTGGTCAGGCTTGTGGATCTTGGGAAGGAGGTAGAATCAGGTGGTGCGGGGTTCCCAGACTATAAGGTCGGAAGCTGTGGGTGGGAGATCTCCTGAGGTGATGAGATTCTGTATGGTCTGGGAGATGATGGTTTGGTGATGGGGAGTGAGATCATGGTCGAAGGGGCAGTAGGAGGGTGGTGTATTCGAGCGGATACATAAATATTCTAACACTTTGGTAGAGGATTGTCCACCTTAAATCCACACTCCAGATTTGTACATCAAGACCTGCAATATTAACTTTGAAAACAGAGCTCTGCAATTATATAGCTTTCATGATATTACAAAGCACTTCACAGTTAATGGGGCACCTTTAAAGTGTACTCATTGTACACTGTAGGAAAAGCAGCATTTAATTTGTGCACATTAAAGTTGTGCAAACAGTAATGATGGTCAAACAATTTAGAAGCATTCATAGAGATTAATATTGGCCAGATCACTAGGAGAATTCCTGCACACTCCTTTGACATCTCCCGAGATCTTTTGCTACCTCCTAGTTTCTGCTTAATATATGAATTAAAAAGGCTTTACCTCTAACACTGCTTTTCTTCCTTGGTGGCACTGAAGTTTTACTCTAGATTTTATGTGCAAGTCTCGAGACGAATATTTTAACCCATGAATTTCTAATTCAGAAACAAAAGGTGCTATTAACTAAGCCACAGCTGACATTGCTGGCTTTAATTTCAACTTTGGGTATAAGGACACTTGGAGATTTCCTTAATTGAACCTCAGGCATTTTGCACTATTTTCTCTGCGGCACAGTACCCAAGCCTGCTACTGGGAAACATTGCCAACTAGAAGAATCACCAGAGCAAACAATGCAATTCACAATTACGAATGGTTATGTTCAATCCTATCATCCCTCGCCCACCAAATCACATATCTGCCACTCATTATACAAATCATTTGGAGATATAATATTGTAAGGTTTAAGCAAAAGTAGACCATTTGGCCCACTGACCCTGTACTACTAATCTATGAGATGGTGATTTATAATCCTCAGCACCACTTTCCTATCTTTCCTGCAGCACGGTGGCTCAGTGGTTAGCACTACCACCTCACAGAACCAGAGATCCAGCTTCAATTCCAGCCTCAGGTGACTGTGTGTGGAGTTTGCACATTCTCCCTGTGTCTGCGTGGGTTTCCTACGAGTGCTCTGGTTTTCTCCCACAATCCAAAGAGGTGCAGATTAGGTGAACTGGCCATGCTAAATTGCCCATGGTGTCCAGGGGTGATTAGGTTAGGTGCATTAGTCAGGGGTAAATGTAGACTAGTAGGGGAATGGGTTTCGGTAGGATACACTTTGGACGGTTGGTGTGGACTTGATGGGCCAAAGGGCCTGTGTCTACATTGTCGGGATTCTTTTCCTCAAATGGTTCCCTTTATTAAGAGTCTGTCACAGCCTAGACAAATACTAATCTGAAATAGTATAGTACTTACACTCTGATTTGTCGGATTGGTCCATATTTCCCAAATATATCGTACATTTCTTCTGCTGTTATTTTGTATGGCAAATTTCTTATATACAAGATACGATTTACTTCTGGAGGCAAACGAATCTGAAATAAGAAAACAAGTGATTATTAATGCACTGATGTAGGAGGTACAACATAAAGGGGGACACAGATTCTCAAGGGAAGAAATCCAAGGGCAAACATGAAGACATTACTGAAGCTGGAAGGGTAAACTGAAAAGTGGTTAACAAGGCTTTAAGCACAAAGGGATAAAATGCAAAAGAAAACATTGAAAAATATTGCTCAACCACAAATGGAAAGAGAAATACCAGAACAGCTCCAAGGATAAGAAAAAATACAGGGGTAAAAAGAACTGAAGATGCTGGAAATCAAACAGAACCAAAAAATTGTTGGAGAAACTAAGCAGGTCTGGCAGCATCTGTGTAAAGAAAGCAGAGTTAGTGCTTCAGGTCCTAGTGATGCTTCTTCTGAACTAGTGGTAAGTAGTTGGAAGTATTTCAACTAAATTTGGTGGTGGTGGTGTAGTCATACACAACAGGTGGAACAAGGTACAAAGTGGGGGAGAAAGATAGTTAGGAAAAGGAAGGTACAATAGTAAACTAAAGAAAAACTGATGATAGGGACCATTGTGGGTGAAAGCAGCCACAGGTCAGTGTGTGTGTGTGTGTTGGGAGGGGTGAGTAAAAGACTAAGGGGCAGGCACTGAGGCCCTAAAGTTGCTGATCCCAACACTGAATCCAGGAGGGGCTTCTCTGCAGCACCGACCCCGAGCTGCACACCTGGACCCGAGGCAATTAACCCTTTCCTCTCCCCACGCGGGGGGCGGGGGCTATCGGGTCTCCGGGGGGGGGGCCTGTAGCGGTGGGGAGGAGCTCCGCACGGAGGCCGCACTCACGTTCGCCCTTTTCGCCGCTTGCATCGCCATCGCGCCGCGTCTGTACCAACAACAGGCCCAACACGAAACCGGAAGGAGCGCGCCGGAAATGGGGCAGATGGGACGCTGCAGCGCGGTGACGTCAAAGAGTCACTTCGGCGTAACGTCACTGGCCACCCACGCATCGGGGAGTGCGCATGCCCCGGGGTGGGGAGGTCACAGGGAGGTCAGCGAGGTTCCGGGTCGTCAGGATCACGTGTCTCCAGGGGAACCCGGGATGACCTGCCGTGCTCCATGTTCGTGAAACAGTGTGTGGCCCCCTTGGCAATGAGTAATCCCGGGCACAGTGTACCCCTGGGTCACTCACCGTCCCTGGGCACTGTGTACCCCTGGGTCACTCACTATCCCTGGGCACTGTGTACCCCTGGGTCACTCACCGTCCCTGGGCACTGTGTACCCCTGGGTCACTCACCATCCCTGGGCACAGTGTACTCCTGGGTCACTCACAATCCCTGGGCACTGTGTACCCCTGGATCACTCACCATCCCTGGGCACAGTGTACTCCTGAGTCACTCACCATCCCTGGGCACAGTGTACCCCTGGGTCACTCACCGTCCCTGGGCACTGTGTACTCCTGGGTCACTCACAATCCCTGGGCACTGTGTACCCCTGGATCACTCACCATCCCTGGGCACAGTGTACTCCTGGGTCACTCACCATCCCTGGGCACTGAGTACCCCTGGGTCACTCACCATCCCTGGGCACAGTGTACTCCTGGGTCACTCACCATCCCTGGGCACTGAGTACCCCTGGGTCACTCACCATCCCTGGGCACAGTGTACTCCTGGGTCACTCACCATCCCTGGGCACTGAGTACCCCTGGGTCACTCACCATCCCTGGGCACTGTGTACCCCTGGATCACTCACCATCCCTGGGCACTGTGTACGTCTGGGTCACTCACCATCCCTGGGCACAGTGTACTCCTGGGTCACTCACTATCCCTGGGCACTGTGTACCCCTGGGTCACTCACCATCCCTGGGCACTGTGTACTCCTGGGTCACTCACCATCCCTGGGCACAGTGTACTCCTGGGTCACTCACCATTCTCGGGCACTGTGTACTCCTGGGTCACTCACCATCCCGGGAACAGTGTACTCCTGGATCACTCACCATCCCTGGGCACAGTGTACGCCTGGGTCACTCACCATCCCTGGGCACAGTGTACCCCTGGGTCACTCACCATCCCTGGGCACAGTGTACCCATGGGTCACTCACCATCCCCGGGCACAGTGTACTCCTGGGTCACTCACTATCCCTGGGCACAGTGTACTCCTGGGTCACTCACCATCCCCGGGAACAGTGTACTCCTGGGTCACTCACCATCCATGGGCACAGTGTACTCCTGGGTCACTCACCATCCCCGGGCACAGTGTACTCCTGGGTCACTCACCATCCCCGGGCACAGTGTACTCCTGGGTCACTCACCATCCCCGGGAGCAGTGTACTCCTGGGTCACTCACCATCCCCGGTCACTGTGTATTCCTGGGTCACTCACCATCCCCGGTCACTGTGTACTCCTGGGTCACTCACCATCCCCGGTCACTGTGTACTCCTGGGTCATTCACCATCCATGGGCACAGTGTACTCCTGGGTCACTCACCATCCCCGGGCACAGTGTACCCCTGGGTCACTCACCATCCCCGGGCACGGTGTACAGCTGGGTGACTCACCATCCCTGGGCACTGTATACTCCTGGGTCACTCACCATCCCCAGGCACTGTGTACTCCTGTGTCACTCACCAGCCTTGAGCACGGTGTACCCCTGGGTCACTCACTATCCCTGGGCACTGTGTACTCCTGGGTCACTCACCGTCTCTGGGCACAGTGTACACCTGGGTCACTCACCATCCCTGGGCACTGTCAACCCCTGGGTCACTCACCATCCGTGGGCACTGTGTACTCCTGTGTCACTCACCATCCTCGGGCACGGTGTACCCCTGGGTCACTCACCATCCCTGGGGACTGTGTACCCCTGGGTCACTCACTATCCCTGGGCACAGTGTAGTCCTGGGTCACTCACCATCCTTGGGCACAGTGTACTCTTGGGTCACTCAACATCCCTGGGCACTGTGTACCCCTGAGTCACTCAGCATCCCTGGGCACTGTCTACCCCTGGGTCACTCACCATCCCCGGGCACTGTGTACTCCTGTGTCACTCACCATCCTCGAGCACAGTGTACCCCTGGGTCACTCACCATCCGTGGGCACTGTGTACTCCTGTGTCACTCACCATCCTCGGGCATAGTGTACCCCTGGGTCACTCACCATCCCTGGGCACTGTTTACCCCTGGGTCACTCACTATCCCTGGGCACAGTGTACTCCTGGGTCACTCACCATCCCCGGGCACAGTGTACACCTGGGTCACTTACCTTCCCTGGGCACTGTGTAACCCAGGGTCACTAACCATCCCTGGGCACTGTGTACCTCCTGGGTCACTCACCATCCCTGGGCACAGTGTACTCCTGGGTCACTCACTATCCCTGGGCACTGTGTACCCCTGGGTCACTCCACATCCCTGGGCACTGTGTACTCCTGGGTCACTCACCATCCCTGGGCACTGTGTACCCCTGGGTCACTCACCATCCCTGGGCACTGTGTACTCCTGGGTCACTCACCATCCCTGGGCACTGTGTACTCCTGGGTCACTCACCATTCCCGGGCATGGTGTACCTCTGGGTCACTCACCATCCCTGGGCACGGTGTACCCCTGGGTCACTCACCATCCCTGGGCACGGTGTACCCCTGGGTCACTCACCATCCCTGGGCACGGTGTACCCCTGGGTCACTCACCATCCCTGGGCACTGTGTACTCCTGGGTCACTCACCATCCCTGGGCACTGTGTACTCCTGGGTCACACCTTCCCTGGGCACTGTGTACACCTGGGTCACTCACCATCCCTGGGCACTGTGTACTCCTGGGTCACTCACCATCCCTGGGCACTGTGTACCCCTGGGTCACTCACCATCCCTGGGCACTGTGTACTCCTGGGTCACTCACGATCCCTGGGCACAGTGTACCCCTGGGTCACTCACCATCCCTGGGCACAGTGTACTCCTGAGTCACTCACCATCCCTGGGCACTGTGTACCCCTGGGTCACTCACCATCCCTGGGCACAGTGTACTCCTGGGTCACTCACCATCCCTGGGCACAGTGTACTCCTGGGTCACTCACCATCCCCGGGAACAGTGTACTCCTGGATCACTCACCATCCCTGGGCACAGTGTACACCTGGGTCACTCACCATCCCTGGGCACAGTGTACCCCTGGGTCACTCACCATCCCTGGGCACAGTGTACCCCTGGGTCACTCACCATCCCTGGGCACAGTGTACTCCTGGGTCACTCACCATCCCTGGGCACAGTGTACTCCTGGGTCACTCACCATCCCCGGGAACAGTGTACTCCTGGGTCACTCACCATCCATGGCCACAGTGTACTCCTGGGTCACTCACCATCCCCGGGCACAGTGTACTCCTGGGTCACTCACCATCCCCGGGAACAGTGTACACCTGGGTCACTCACCATCCCCGGTCACTGTGTATTCCTGGGTCACACACCATCCCCGGTCACTGTGTACTCCTGGGTCACTCACCATCCCCGGTCACTGTGTACTCCTGGGTCACTCACCATCCATGGGCACAGTGTACTCCTGGGTCACTCACCATCCCCGGGCACAGTGTACCCCTGGGTCACTCACCATCCCCGGGCAGGGTGTACAGCTGGGTGACTCACCATCCCTGGGCACTGTATACTCCTGGGTCACTCACCATCCCCGGGCACTGTGTACCCCTGGGTCACTCACCATCCGTGGGCATTGTGTACACCTGTGTCACTCACCATCCTCGGGCACAGTGTACCTCTGGGTCACTCACCATCCCTGGGCACTGTTTACCCCTGGGTCACTCACTATCCCTGGGCACAGTGTACTCCTGGGTCACTCACCATCCCCGGGCACAGTGTACACCTGGGTCACTTACCTTCCCTGGGCACTGTGTAACCCAGGGTCACTAACCATCCCTGGGCACTGTGTACCTCCTGGGTCACTCACCATCCCTGGGCACAGTGTACTCCTGGGTCACTCACCACCACCGGGCACAGTGTACCCTGGGTCACTCACCATCCCTGGGCACTGTGAACTCCTGAGTCACTCACCATCCCTGGGCACTGTGTACCCCTGGATCACTTACCATCCCTGGGCATAGTGTACCCCTGCGTCACTCACCATGCCCGGGCACAGTGTACTCCTGGGTCACTCACCATCCCCGGTCACAGTGAATCCCTGGGTCAATCACCATGCCCGGACACAGTGTACCCTGGGTCACTCTCCATCCCCAGGCACAGTGTACTCCTGGGTCACTCACCATCCCTGGGCACTGTGTACCCCTGGGTCACTCACCATCCCTGGGCACTGTGTACCCCTGGGTCACTCACCATCCCTGGGCACTGTGTACTCCTGGGTCACTCACCATCCCTGGGCACAGTGTACCCCTGGGTCACTCACCATCCCTGGGCACAGTGTACTCCTGGGTCACTCACCATCCCTGGGCACTGTGTACTCCTGGGTCACTCACTATTCTCGGGCACTGTGTACTCCTGGGTCACTCACCATCCCCGGGAACAGTGTACTCCTGGATCACTCACCATCCCTGGGCACAGTGTACGCCTGGGTCACTCACCATCCCTGGGCACAGTGTACCCCTGGGTCACTCACCATCCCTGGGCACAGTGTACCCCTGGGTCACTCACCATCCCCGGGCACAGTGTACTCCTGGGTCACTCACCATCCCTGGGCACAGTGTACTCCTGGGTCACTCACCATCCCCGGGAACAGTGTACTCCTGGGTCACTCACCATCCATGGGCACAGTGTACTCCTGGGTCACTCACCATCCCCGGGCACAGTGTACTCCTGGGTCACTCACCATCCCCAGGCACAGTGTACTCCTGGGTCACTCACCATCCCCGGGAACAGTGTACTCCTGGGTCACTCACCATCCCCGGTCACTGTGTATTCCTGGGTCACTCACCATCCCCGGTCACTGTGTACTCCTGGGTCACTGACCATCCCCGGTCACTTTGTACTCCTGGGTCACTCACCATCCCCGGGCACAGTGTACCCCTGGGTCACTCACCATCCCCGGGCACGGTGTACTGCTGGGTGACTCACCATCCCTGGGCACTGTATACTCCTGGGTCACTCACCATCCCCGGGCACTGTGTACTCCTGTGTCACTCACCAGCCTTGAGCACGGTGTACCCCTGGGTCACTCACTATCCCTGGGCACTGTGTACTCCTGGGTCACTCACTGTCCCTGGGCACAGTGTACTCCTGGGTCACTCACCGTCTCTGGGCACAGTGTACGCCTGGGTCACTCACCATCCCTGGGCACTGTCTACCCCTGGGTCACTCACCATCCGTGGGCACTGTGTACTCCTGGGTCACTCACCATCCCTGGGCACTGTCTACCCCTGGGTCACTCACCATCCGTGGGCACTGTGTACTCCTGTGTCACTCACCATCCTCGGGCACGGTGTACCCCTGGGTCACTCACCATCCCTGGGGACTGTGTACCCCTGGGTCACTCACTATCCCTGGGCACAGTGTAGTCCTGGGTCACTCACCATCCTTGGGCACAGTGTACTCTTGGGTCACTCACCATCCCTGAGCACTGTGTACCCCTGGGTCACTCACCATCCCTGGGCACAGTGTACTCCTGGGTCACTCACCATCCCTGGGCACAGTGTACACCTGGGTCACTCACCATCCCTGGCAACTGTGTACCCCTGTGTCACTCACCATCCCTGGGCTCAGTGTACTCCTGGGTCACTCACCATCCCGGGCACAGTGTACACCTGGGTCACTTACCTTCCCTGTGCACTGTGTAACCCAGGGTCACTAACCATCCCTGGGCACTGTGTACCTCCTGGGTCACTCACCATCCCTGGGCACAGTGTACTCCTGGGTCACTCACCAACCCCGGGCACAGTGTACCCTGGGTCACTCACCATCCCTGGGCACTGTGTACTCCTGGGTCACTCACCATCCCTGGGCACAGTGTAGCCCTGGGTCACTAACCATCCAGAGGCACTGTGTACTGCTGGGTCACTCACCATCCCTGGGCACTGTGTACTCCTGAGTCACTCACCATCCCTGGGCACTGTGTACTCCTGGGTCACTCACCACCACCGGGCACAGTGTACCCTGGGTCACTCACCATCCCTGGGCACTGTGAACTCCTGAGTCACTCACCATCCCTGGGCACTGTGTACCCCTGGGTAAATCACCAACCACGGATGGTGATTGACTCAGGAGTACACAGTGCCCAGGGATGGTGAGTGACCCAGGGTACACTGTGCCCGGGCATGGTGATTGACCCAGGGATTCACAGTGACCGGGGATGGTGAGTGACTCAGGAGTACACAGTGCCCAGGGATGGTGAGTGACCCAGGGATACATTGTGCCCGGGCATGGTGATTGACCCAGGGATTCCCTGGGCACTGTGTACCCCTGGGTCACTCACCATTCCTGGGCACTGTGTACCCCTGGGTCACTCACCATCCAGAGGCACTGTGTACTGCTGGGTCACTCACCATCCCTGGGCACAGTGTACCCCTGGGTCACTCACCATCCGTGGGCACTGTGTACTCCTGGGTCACTCACCATCCCTGGGCACTGTGTACCCCTGGGTTACTCACCTTCTCCGGGCACAGTATACTCCTGGGTCACTCACCATCCCCAGGCACTGTGTACTCCTGGGTCACTCACCATCCCTGGGCACTGTCTACCCCTGGGTCACTCACCATCCCCGGGCACTGTGTACTCCTGTGTCACTCACCATCCTCGGGCACGGTGTACCCCTGGGTCACTCACCATCCGTGGGCACTGTGTACTCCTGGGTCACTCACTATCGCTGGGCACAGTGTACTCCTGGGTCACTCACCATCCCTGGGCACAGTGTACTCCTGGGTCACTCACCATCTCTGAGTACAGTATACCACTGGGTCTCTCACCATCCCTGGGCATTGTGTCCCCCTGGGTCACTCACCGTCCCTGGGCACAGTGTACTCCTGGGTCACTCACCAACCCCGGGCACAGTGTACTCCTTGGTCACTCACCAACCCCGGGCACAGTGTACCCTGGGTCACTCACCATCCCTGGGCACAGTGTACTCCTGGGTCACTCACCAACCCCGGGCACAGTGTACCCTGGGTCACTCACCATCCCTGGGCACTGTGTATTCCTGGGTCACTCACCATCTCCGGACACAGTATACACCTGGGTCACTCACCATCCCTGGGCACTGTCTACCCCTGGGTCACTCACCATCCTCGGGCACGGTGTACCGCTGGGTCACTCACCATCCCTGGGAACTGTGTACCCCTGGGTCACTCACCATCCCTGGGCACTGTATCGTCTGGGTCACTCACCATCCCTGGGCACAGTGTACTCCTGGGTCACTCACCATCCCTGAGTACAGTGTACTCCTGGGTCACTCACCATCCCTGGGCACTGTGTACCCCTGGGTCACTCACTGTCCCTGGGCACTTTGTACTCCTGGGTCACTCACCATCCCTGGGCACTGTGCACTCCTGGGTCACTCACCATCCCTGGGCACTGTGTACTCCTGGGTCACTCAACATCCCCAGGCACTGTGTACTCCTGGGTCACTCACCATCCCTGGGCACTGTCTACCCCTGGGTCACTCACCATCCCCGGGCACTGTGTACTCCTGTGTCACTCACCATCCTCGGGCACAGTGTACCCCTGGGTCACTCACCATCCGTGGGCACTGTGTACTCCTGTGTCACTCACCATCCTCAGGCACGGTGTACCCCTGGGTCACTCACCATCCCTGGGCACTGTTTACCCCTGGGTCACTCACTATCCCTGGGCACAGTGTAGTCCTGGGTCACTCACCATCCTTGGGCACAGTGTACTCTTGGGTCACTCACCATCCCTGGGCACTGTGTACCCCTGGGTCACTCACCATCCCTGGGCACAGTGTACTCCTGGGTCACTCACCATCCCTGGGCACAGTGTACTCCTGGGTCACTCACCATCCCTGGGCACAGTGTACACCTGGGTCACTCACCATCCCTGGCAACTGTGTACCCCTGTGTCACTCACCATCCCTGGGCTCAGTGTACTCCTGGGTCACTCACCATCCCGGGCACAGTGTACACCTGGGTCACTTACCTTCCCTGTGCACTGTGTAACCCAGGGTCACTAACCATCCCTGGGCACTGTGTACCTCCTGGGTCACTCACCATCCCTGGGCACAGTGTACTCCTGGGTCACTCACCAACCCCGGGCACAGTGTACCCTGGGTCACTCACCATCCCTGGGCACTGTGTACTCCTGGGTCACTCACCATCCCTGGGCACAGTGTAGCCCTGGGTCACTAACCATCCAGAGGCACTGTGTACTGCTGGGTCACTCACCATCCCTGGGCACTGTGTACTCCTGAGTCACTCACCATCCCTGGGCACTGTGTACTCCTGGGTCACTCACCACCACCGGGCACAGTGTACCCTGGGTCACTCACCATCCCTGGGCACTGTGAACTCCTGAGTCACTCACCATCCCTGGGCACTGTGTACCCCTGGGTAAATCACCAACCACGGATGGTGATTGACTCAGGAGTACACAGTGCCCAGGGATGGTGAGTGACCCAGGGTACACTGTGCCCGGGCATGGTGATTGACCCAGGGATTCACAGTGACCGGGGATGGTGAGTGACTCAGGAGTACACAGTGCCCAGGGATGGTGAGTGACCCAGGGATACATTGTGCCCGGGCATGGTGATTGACCCAGGGATTCCCTGGGCACTGTGTACCCCTGGGTCACTCACCATCCCTGGGCACTGTGTACCCCTGGGTCACTCACCATCCAGAGGCACTGTGTACTGCTGGGTCACTCACCATCCCTGGGCACAGTGTACCCCTGGGTCACTCACCATCCGTGGGCACTGTGTACTCCTGGGTCACTCACCATCCCTGGGCACTGTGTACCCCTGGGTTACTCACCTTCTCCGGGCACAGTATACTCCTGGGTCACTCACCATCCCCAGGCACTGTGTACTCCTGGGTCACTCACCATCCCTGGGCACTGTCTACCCCTGGGTCACTCACCATCCCCGGGCACTGTGTACTCCTTTGTCACTCACCATCCTCGGGCACGGTGTACCCCTGGGTCACTCACCATCCGTGGGCACTGTGTACTCCTGGGTCACTCACTATCGCTGGGCACAGTGTACTCCTGGGTCACTCACCATCCCTGGGCACAGTGTACTCCTGGGTCACTCACCATCTCTGAGTACAGTATACCACTGGGTCTCTCACCATCCCTGGGCATTGTGTCCCCCTGGGTCACTCACCGTCCCTGGGCACAGTGTACTCCTGGGTCACTCACCAACCCCGGGCACAGTGTACTCCTTGGTCACTCACCAACCCCGGGCACAGTGTACCCTGGGTCACTCACCATCCCTGGGCACAGTGTACTCCTGGGTCACTCACCAACCCCGGGCACAGTGTACCCTGGGTCACTCACCATCCCTGGGCACTGTGTATTCCTGGGTCACTCACCATCTCCGGACACAGTATACACCTGGGTCACTCACCATCCCTGGGCACTGTCTACCCCTGGGTCACTCACCATCCTCGGGCACGGTGTACCGCTGGGTCACTCACCATCCCTGGGAACTGTGTACCCCTGGGTCACTCACCATCCCTGGGCACTGTATCGTCTGGGTCACTCACCATCCCTGGGCACAGTGTACTCCTGGGTCACTCACCATCCCTGAGTACAGTGTACTCCTGGGTCACTCACCATCCCTGGGCACTGTGTACCCCTGGGTCACTCACTGTCCCTGGGCACTTTGTACTCCTGGGTCACTCACCATCCCTGGGCACTGTGCACTCCTGGGTCACTCACCATCCCTGGGCACTGTGTACTCCTGGGTCACTCAACATCCCCAGGCACTGTGTACTCCTGGGTCACTCACCATCCCTGGGCACTGTCTACCCCTGGGTCACTCACCATCCCCGGGCACTGTGTACTCCTGTGTCACTCACCATCCTCGGGCACAGTGTACCCCTGGGTCACTCACCATCCGTGGGCACTGTGTACTCCTGTGTCACTCACCATCCTCAGGCACGGTGTACCCCTGGGTCACTCACCATCCCTGGGCACTGTTTACCCCTGGGTCACTCACTATCCCTGGGCACAGTGTACTCCTGGGTCACTCTCCATCCTCGGGCACTGTGTACTCCTGGGTCACTCACCATCCCTGGGCACTGTCTACCCCTGGGTCACTCACCATCCGTGGGCACTGTGTACTCCTGTGTCACTCACCATCCTCGGGCACAGTGTACCCTTGGGTCACTCACCATCCGTGGGCACTGTGTACTCCTGTGTCACTCACCATCCTCAGGCACGGTGTACCCCTGGGTCACTCACCATCCCTGGGCACTGTTTACCCCTGGGTCACTCACTATCCCTGGGCACAGTGTACTCCTGGGTCACTCACCATCCCTGGGCACTGTGTCATCTGGGTCACTCACCATCCCTGGGCACTGTGTCATCTGGGTCACTCACCATCCCTGGGCACTGTCTACCCCTGGGTCACTCACCAGCCCCGGGCACTGTGTACTCCTGTGTCACTCACCATCCTCGGGCACAGTGTACCCCTGGGTCACTCACCATCCGTGGGCACTGTGTACTCCTGTGTCACTCACCATCCTCAGGCACGGTGTACCCCTGGGTCACTCACCATCCCTGGGCACTGTTTACCCCTGGGTCACTCACCATCCTCGGGCACGGTGTACCCCTGGGTCACTCACCATCCCTGGGGACTGTGTACCCCTGGGTCACTCACTATCCTCAGTCACGGTGTACCCCTGGGTCACTCACCATCCCTGGGCACTGTTTACCCCTGGGTCACTCACCATCCTCAGGCACGGTGTACCCCTTGGTCACTCACCGTCCGTGGGCACTGTGTACTCCTGTGTCACTCACCATCCTCAGGCACGGTGTACCCCTGGGTCACTCACCATCCCTGGGCACTGTTTACCCCTGGGTCACTCACTATCCCTGGGCACAGTGTACTCCTGGGTCACTCACTATCCCTGGGCACTGTGTCATCTGGGTCACTCACCATCCCTGGGCACTGTGTACTCCTGGGTCACTCACCATCCCTGAGTACAGTGTACCCCTGGGTCTCTCATCATCCCTGGGCATTGTATACCCCTGGGTCACTCACCGTCCCTGGGCACAGTGTACACCTGGGTCACTCACCATCCCTGGGCACAGTGTCCCCTGGGTCGCTCACCTTCCGTGGGCACTGTGTACCCCAGGGTCACTAAGCATTCCAGAGGCACTGTGTACCTCCTGGGTCACTCACCATCCCTGGGCACTTTGTACTCCTGGGTCACTCACCATCCCAGGGCATTGTGTACCCCTGGGTTACTCACCATCACTGGGCGCAGTGTACTCCTGGGTCACTCACCATCTCCGGGCACAGTATACTCCTGGGTCACTCACCATACCCAGGCACTGTGTACTCCTTGGTCACTCACCATCTCTGGGCACTGTCTCCCCTGGGTCACTCAACATCCTCGGGCATGGTGTACCGCTGGGTCACTCACCATCCCTGCGCACTGTGTACCCTGGGTCACTCACCATCCCTGGGCACTGTGCACTCCTGGGTCACTCACCATCCCTGGGCACAGTGTACTCCTGGGTCACTCACCATCCCTGAGTAAAGTGTACTCCTGGGTCTCTCACCATTCCTGGGCACAGTGTACTCCTGGGTCACTCACCATCACTGGGCACAGTGTACCCCTGGGTCACTCACCATCCAGAGGCACTGTGTACTGCTGGGTCACTCACCATCCCTGGGCACAGTGTACTCCTGGGTCACTCACCATCCCCGGGCACTGTGTTCTCCTGGGTCACTCACCATCCCTGGGCACTGTGTACCCCTGGGTTACTCACCATCTCCGGGCACAGTATACTCCTGGGTCACTCACCATCCCTGGGCACTGTCTACCCCTGGGTCACTCACCATCCCCGGGCACTGTGTACTCCTGTGTCACTCACCATCCTCGGGCAAGGTGTACCCCTGGGTCACTCACCATCCGTGGGCACTGTGTACTCCTGGGTCACTCACCATCCCTGGGCACTGTGTCATCTGGGTCACTCACCATCCCTGGGCACAGTGTACTCCTGGGTCACTCACCATCCCTGAGTACAGTGTACTCCTGGGTCACTCACCATCCCTGGGCACTGTGTACCCCTGGGTCACTCACTGTCCCTGGGCACTGTGTACTCCTGGATCACTCACCATCCCTGGGCACTGTGTACCCCTGGGTCACTCACCATCCCTGGGCACTGTGTACTCCTGGGTCACTCACCATCCCTGGGCACTGTGTACTCCTGGATCACTCACCATCCCTGGACACTGTGTCATCTGGGTCACTCACCATTCCTGGGCACAGTGTACTCCTGGATCACTCAACTTCCCTGGGTACTGTGTTGTTTTCATTGGAGAAAAGAAGGTTTAGGGGTGACTTGATAGAGGTGTACAGGATGATTAAGGGTTTAGATAGGGTCAACAGTGAGAAACTTTTTCCACGTATGGAATCAGCTATTACAAGGGGGCATAGCTTTAAATTAAGGGGGGGTAAGTATAGGACAGATATTAGGGGTATTTTCTTTACTCAGCGAGTCGTGAGTTCATGGAATGCTCTGCCAATAGCAGTGGTGGACTCTCCCTCATTATGGGCATTTAAGCGGGCATTGGATAGGCATATGGAGGATAGTGGGCTAGTGTAGGTTAGGTTGGCTTGGATCGGCGCAACATCGAGGGCCAAAGGGCCTGTACTGCGCTGTATTCTTCTTCTATGTTCATCATCCCTGCGCACTGTGTACCCTGGGTCACTCACCATCCCTGGGCACTGTGCACTCCTGGGTCACTCACCATCCTCAGGCACGGTGTACCCCTGGGTCACTCACCATCCCTGGGCACTGTTTACCCCTGGGTCACTCACTATCCCTAGGCACAGTGTACTCCTGGGTCACTCACCATCCCTGGGCACTGTGTCATCTGAGTCACTCACCATCCCTGGGCACTGTGTACTCCTGGGTCACACACCATCCCTGGGCACTGTCTACCCCTGGCTCACCAGCCCCGGGCACTGTGTACTCCTGTGTCACTCTCCATCCTCGGGCACAGTGTACCCCTGGGTCACTCACCATCCCTGGGCACTGTTTACCCCTGGGTCACTCACTATCCCTGGGCACAGTGTACTCCTGGGTCACTCACCATCCCTGGGCACTGTGTCATCTGGGTCACTCACCATCCCTGGGCACTGTGTACTCCTGGGTCACTCACCATCCCTGAGTACAGTGTACCCCTGGGTCTCTCATCATCCCTGGGCATTGTATACCCCTGGGTCACTCACCGTCCCTGGGCACAGTGTACACCTGGGTCACTCACCATCCCTGGGCACAGTGTCCCCTGGGTCGCTCACCTTCCGTGGGCACTGTGTACCCCAGGGTCACTAAGCATTCCAGAGGCATTGTGTACCTCCTGGGTCACTCACCATCCCTGGGCACTTTGTACTCCTGGGTCACTCACCATCCCAGGGCATTGTGTACCCCTGGGTTACTCACCATCACTGGGCGCAGTGTACTCCTGGGTCACTCACCATCTCCGGGCACAGTATACTCCTGGGTCACTCACCATACCCAGGCACTGTGTACTCCTTGGTCACTCACCATCTCTGGGCACTGTCTCCCCTGGGTCACTCACCATCCTCGGGCATGGTGTACCGCTGGGTCACTCACCATCCCTGCGCACTGTGTACCCTGGGTCACTCACCATCCCTGGGCACTGTGCACTCCTGGGTCACTCACCATCCCTGGGCACAGTGTACTCCTGGGTCACTCACCATCCCTGAGTAAAGTGTACTCCTGGGTCTCTCACCATTCCTGGGCACAGTGTACTCCTGGGTCACTCACCATCACTGGGCACAGTGTACCCCTGGGTCACTCACCATCCAGAGGCACTGTGTACTGCTGGGTCACTCACCATCCCTGGGCACAGTGTACTCCTGGGTCACTCACCATCCCCGGGCACTGTGTTCTCCTGGGTCACTCACCATCCCTGGGCACTGTGTACCCCTGGGTTACTCACCATCTCCGGGCACAGTATACTCCTGGGTCACTCACCATCCCTGGGCACTGTCTACCCCTGGGTCACTCACCATCCCCGGGCACTGTGTACTCCTGTGTCACTCACCATCCTCGGGCAAGGTGTACCCCTGGGTCACTCACCATCCGTGGGCACTGTGTACTCCTGGGTCACTCACCATCCCTGGGCACTGTGTCATCTGGGTCACTCACCATCCCTGGGCACAGTGTACTCCTGGGTCACTCACCATCCCTGAGTACAGTGTACTCCTGGGTCACTCACCATCCCTGGGCACTGTGTACCCCTGGGTCACTCACTGTCCCTGGGCACTGTGTACTCCTGGATCACTCACCATCCCTGGGCAC
Source organism: Chiloscyllium plagiosum (assembly GCF_037043375.1). Classification (NCBI taxonomy): domain Eukaryota; kingdom Metazoa; phylum Chordata; class Chondrichthyes; order Orectolobiformes; family Hemiscylliidae; genus Chiloscyllium; species Chiloscyllium plagiosum. The sequence goes on along the minus strand of NW_028270141.1, from coordinate 11,742,741 downwards.
TGTGTACCCCTGGGTCACTCACCATCCCTGGGCACTGTGTACTCCTGGGTCACTCACCATCCCTGGGCACTGTGTACCCCTGGGTTACTCACCATCTCCGGGCACAGTATACTCCTGGGTCACTCACCATCCCTGGGCACTGTCTACCCCTGGGTCACTCACCATCCCCGGGCACTGTGTACTCCTGTGTCACTCACCATCCTCGGGCAAGGTGTACCCCTGGGTCACTCACCATCCGTGGGCACTGTGTACTCCTGGGTCACTCACCATCCCTGGGCACTGTGTCATCTGGGTCACTCACCATCCCTGGGCACAGTGTACTCCTGGGTCACTCACCATCCCTGAGTACAGTGTACTCCTGGGTCACTCACCATCCCTGGGCACTGTGTACCCCTGGGTCACTCACTGTCCCTGGGCACTGTGTACTCCTGGATCACTCACCATCCCTGGGCACTGTGTACCCCTGGGTCACTCACCATCCCTGGGCACTGTGTACTCCTGGGTCACTCACCATCCCTGGGCACTGTGTACTCCTGGATCACTCACCATCCCTGGACACTGTGTCATCTGGGTCACTCACCATTCCTGGGCACAGTGTACTCCTGGATCACTCAACTTCCCTGGGTACTGTGTTGTTTTCATTGGAGAAAAGAAGGTTTAGGGGTGACTTGATAGAGGTGTACAGGATGATTAAGGGTTTAGATAGGGTCAACAGTGAGAAACTTTTTCCACGTATGGAATCAGCTATTACAAGGGGGCATAGCTTTAAATTAAGGGGGGGTAAGTATAGGACAGATATTAGGGGTATTTTCTTTACTCAGCGAGTCGTGAGTTCATGGAATGCTCTGCCAATAGCAGTGGTGGACTCTCCCTCATTATGGGCATTTAAGCGGGCATTGGATAGGCATATGGAGGATAGTGGGCTAGTGTATGTTAGGTTGGCTTGGATCGGCGCAACATCGAGGGCCAAAGGGCCTGTACTGCGCTGTATTCTTCTTCTATGTTCATCATCCCTGCGCACTGTGTACCCTGGGTCACTCACCATCCCTGGGCACTGTGCACTCCTGGGTCACTCACCATCCTCAGGCACGGTGTACCCCTGGGTCATTCACCATCCCTGGGCACTGTTTACCCCTGGGTCACTCACTATCCCTGGGCACAGTGTACTCCTGGGTCACTCACCATCCCTGGGCACTGTGTCATCTGGGTCACTCACCATCCCTGGGCACTGTGTACTCCTGGGTCACACACCATCCCTGGGCACTGTCTACCCCTGGGTCACTCACCAGCCCCGGGCACTGTGTACTCCTGTGTCACTCTCCATCCTCGGGCACAGTGTACCCCTGGGTCACTCACCATCCGTGGGCACTGTGTACTCCTGTGTCACTCACCATCCTCAGGCACGGTGTACCCCTGGGTCACTCACCATCCCTGGGCACTGTTTACCCCTGGGTCACTCACCATCCTCGGGCACGGTGTACCCCTGGGTCACTCACCATCCCTGGGGACTGTGTACCCCTGGGTCACTCACTATCCTCAGGCACGGTGTACCCCTGGGTCACTTACCATCCCTGGGCACTGTTTACCCCTGGGTCACTCACCATCCTCGGGCACGGTGTACCCCTGGGTCACTCACCATCCGTGGGCACTGTGTACTCCTGTGTCACTCACCATCCTCAGGCACGGTGTACCCCTTGGTCACTCACCGTCCGTGGGCACTGTGCACTCCTGTGTCACTCACCATCCTCAGGCACGGTGTACCCCTGGGTCACTCACCATCCCTGGGCACTGTTTACCCCTGGGTCACTCACTATCCCTGGGCACAGTGTACTCCTGGGTCACTCACCATCCCTGGGCACTGTGTCATCTGGGTCACTCACCATCCCTGGGCACTGTGTACTCCTGGGTCACTCACCATCCCTGAGTACAGTGTACCCCTGGGTCTCTCATCATCCCTGGGCATTGTATACCCCTGGGTCACTCACCGTCCCTGGGCACAGTGTACACCTGGGTCACTCACCATCCCTGGGCACAGTGTCCCCTGGGTCGCTCACCTTCCGTGGGCACTGTGTACCCCAGGGTCACTAAGCATTCCAGAGGCACTGTGTACCTCCTGGGTCACTCACCATCCCTGGGCACTTTGTACTCCTGGGTCACTCACCATCCCAGGGCATTGTGTACCCCTGGGTTACTCACCATCACTGGGCGCAGTATACTCCTGGGTCACTCACCATACCCAGGCACTGTGTACTCCTTGGTCACTCACCATCTCTGGGCACTGTCTCCCCTGGGTCACTCACCATCCTCGGGCATGGTGTACCGCTGGGTCACTCACCATCCCTGCGCACTGTGTACCCTGGGTCACTCACCATCCCTGGGCACTGTGCACTCCTGGGTCACTCACCATCCCTGGGCACAGTGTACTCCTGGGTCACTCACCATCCCTGAGTAAAGTGTACTCCTGGGTCACTCACCATCCAGAGGCACTGTGTACTGCTGGGTCACTCACCATCCCTGGGCACAGTATACTCCTGGGTCACTCACCATCCCCGGGCACTGTGTTCTCCTGGGTCACTCACCATCCCTGGGCACTGTGTACCCCTGGGTTACTCACCATCTCCGGGCACAGTATACTCCTGGGTCACTCACCATCCCCGGGCACTGTGTACTCCTGTGTCACTCACCATCCTCGGGCAAGGTGTACCCCTGGGTCACTCACCATCCGTGGGCACTGTGTACTCCTGTGTCACTCACCATCCTCAGGCACGGTGTACCCCTGGGTCACTCACCATCCCTGGGCACTGTTTACCCCTGGGTCACTCACTATCCCTGGGCACAGTGTACTCCTGGGTCACTCACCATCCCTGGGCACTGTGTCATCTGGGTCACTCACCATCCCTGGGCACAGTGTACTCCTGGGTCACTCACCATCCCTGGGCACTGTGTCATCTGGGTCACTCACCATCCCTGGGCACAGTGTACTCCTGGGTCACTCACCATCCCTGAGTACAGTGTACTCCTGGGTCACTCACCATCCCTGGGCACTGTGTACCCCTGGGTCACTCACTGTCCCTGGGCACTGTGTACTCCTGGATCACTCACCATCCCTGGGCACTGTGTACCCCTGGGTCACTCACCATCCCCGGGCACTGTGTACTCCTGGGTCACTCACCATCCCTGGGCATTGTGTACTCCTGGATCACTCACCATTCCTGGACACTGTGTCATCTGGGTCACTCACCATCCCTGGGCACAGTGTACTCCTGGATCACTCAACTTCCCTGGGTACTGTGTTGTTTTCATTGGAGAAAAGAAGGTTTAGGGGTGACTTGATAGAGGTGTACAGGATGATTAAGGGTTTAGATAGGGTCAACAGTGAGAATCTTTTTCCACGTATGGAATCAGCTATTACAAGGGGGCATAGCTTTAAATTAAGGGGGGGTAAGTATAGGACAGATATTAGGGGTATTTTCTTTACTCAGCGAGTCGTGAGTTCATGGAATGCTCTGCCAATAGCAGTGGTGGACTCTCCCTCATTATGGGCATTTAAGCGGGCATTGGATAGGCATATGGAGGATAGTGGGCTAGTGTAGGTTAGGTTGGCTTGGATCGGCGCAACATCGAGGGCCAAAGGGCCTGTACTGCGCTGTATTCTTCTTCTATGTTCATCATCCCTGCGCACTGTGTACCCTGGGTCACTCACCATCCCTGGGCACTGTGCACTCCTGGGTCACTCACAATCCCTGGGCACTGTGCACTACTGGGTCACACACCATCCCTGGGCACAGTGTACTCATGGGTCACTCACCATCCACCGGCACTGTGCACCCCTGGGTCACTCATCATCCACGGGCACAGTGTACACTGCGTCACTCACCATCCCTGGGCACTGTGCACTCCTGGGTCACTCACCATCCCTGGGCACTGTGCACTCCTGGGTCACACACCATCCCTGGGCACAGTGTACTCATGGGTCACTCACCATCCACCGGCACTTTGCACCCCTGTGTCACTCACCATCCTCGGGCATGGTGTACCCCTGGGTCACTCACCATCCCTGGGCACTGTGTACCGCTGGGTCACTCACTATCACTGGACACAGTGTACTCCTGGGTCACTCACCATTCCTAAGTACAGTGTACTCCTGGGTCACTCACCATCCCTGGGCACTGTGTACCCCTGGGTAACTCACTGTCCCTGCGCACTGTGTACTCCTGGGTCACTCACCATCCCTGGACACCGTGTCATCTGGGTCACTCACCATCCCCGGGCACGGTGTACTCCTGGGTCACTCAACTTCCCTGGGTACTGTGTACCCCTGGGTCACTCACCGTCCCAGCGCACTGTGTACCCTGGGTCACTCACCATCCCTGGGTACTGTGTACTCCTGGGTCACTCACCACCCCTGGGCACAGTATACTCCTGGGTCATTCACCATGCCCCGGTACTGTGTACCCCTGGGTCACTCACCATCCCTGGACACAGTGAACTCCTGTGTCACTCACCATCCCTGGGCATTGTGTACCTCTGGGTCACTCACCGTCCCTGGGCACTGTGTACTCCTGGGTCACTCACCGTCCCTGGGCACAGTGTACACCTGGGTCACTCACCATCCCTGGGCACAGTGTACCCCTGGGTCACTCACCATCCGTGGGCACTGTGTACTCCTGGGTCACTCACCATCCCCGGGCACGGTGTACCCCTGGGTCACTCACCATCCCTGGGCACTGTGTACCCCTGGGTCACTCACTATCCCTGGGCACACTGTACCTCTGGGTCACTCACCATCCTTGGGCACTGTGTAGTCTGGGTCACTCACCATCCCTGGGCACAGTGTACCCCTGGGTCACTCACCATCCTTGGGCACAGTGTACTCCTGGGTCACTCACCATCCCTGGGCACAGTGTACACCTGGGTCACTCACCATCCCTGGGCACTGTGTACTCCTGGGTCACTCACCATCCCTGGGCAGTGTACTCCTGGGTCACTCACCATCCGTGGGCACTGTGTATCCCTGGGTCACTAACCATCCAGAGGCACTGTGTACTGCTGGGTCACTCACCATCCCTGGGCACTGTGTACTGCTGGGTCACTCACCATCCCTGGGCACTGTGTACTGCTGGGTCACTCACCATCTCCAGGCACAGTGTACTCCTGGGTCACTCACCATCCTCGGGAACAGTGTACTCCTGGGTCACTCACCATCCATGGGCACAGTGTACTCCTGGGTCACTCACCATCCCTGGGCACAGTGTACTCCTGGGTCACTCACCATCCCCGGGAACAGTGTACTCCTGGGTCACTCACCATCCCCGGTCACTGTGTATTCCTGGGTCACTCACCATCCCCGGTCACTGTGTACTCCTGGGTCACTCACCATCCCCGGTCACTGTGTACTCCTGGGCACTGTGCACTCCTGGTTCACTCACCATCCCTGGGCACTGTGCACTCCTGGGTCACACACCATCCCTGGGCACAGTGTACTCATGGGACACTCACCATCCACCGGCACTTTGCACCCCTGTGTCACTCACCATCCTCGGGCATGGTGTACCCCTGGGTCACTCACCATCCCTGGGCACTGTGTACCGCTGGGTCACTCACTATCACTGGACACAGTGTACTCCTGGGTCACTCACCATTCCTAAGTACAGTGTACTCCTGGGTCACTCACCATCCCTGGGCACTGTGTACCCCTGGGTAACTCACTGTCCCTGCGCACTGTGTACTCCTGGGTCACTCACCATCCCTGGACACCGTGTCATCTGGGTCACTCACCATCCCCGGGCACGGTGTACTCCTGGGTCACTCAACTTCCCTGAGTACTGTGTACCCCTGGGTCACTCACCGTCCCAGCGCACTGTGTACCCTGGGTCACTCACCATCCCTGGGTACTGTGTACTCCTGGGTCACTCACCACCCCTGGGCACAGTGTACTCCTGGGTCATTCACCATGCCCCGGTACTGTGTACCCCTGGGTCACTCACCATCCCTGGACACAGTGAACTCCTGTGTCACTCACCATCCCTGGGCATTGTGTACCTCTGGGTCACTCACCGTCCCTGGGCACAGTGTACTCCTGGGTCACTCACCGTCCCTGGGCACAGTGTACACCTGGGTCACTCACCATCCCTGGGCACAGTGTACCCCTGGGTCACTCACCATCCCTGGGCACTGTGTACTCCTGGGTCACTCACCATCCCCGGGCACAGTGTACCCCTGGGTCACTCACCATCCCCGGGCACGGTGTACAGCTGGGTGACTCACCATCCCTGGGCACTGTATACTCCTGGGTCACTCACCATCCCCGGGCACTGTGTACCCCTGGGTCACTCACCATCCGTGGGCATTGTGTACACCTATGTCACTCACCATCCTCGGGCACAGTGTACCCCTGGGTCAATCACCATCCCTGGGCACTGTTTACCCCTGGGTCACTCACTATCCCTGGGCACAGTGTACTCCTGGGTCACTCACCATCCCCGGGCACAGTGTACACCTGGGTCACTTACCTTCCCTGGGCACTGTGTAACCCAGGGTCACTAACCATCCCTGGGCACTGTGTACCTCCTGGGTCACTAACCATCCCTGGGCACAGTGTACTCCTGGGTCACTCACCACCACTGGGCACAGTGTACCCTGGGTCACTCACCATCCCTGGGCACTGTGAACTCCTGAGTCACTCACCATCCCTGGGCACTGTGTACCCCTGGATCACTTACCATCCCTGGGCATAGTGTACCCCTGCGTCACTCACCATGCCCGGGCACAGTGTACTCCTGGGTCACTCACCATCCCCGGTCACAGTGAATCCCTGGGTCAATCACCATGCCCGGACACAGTGTACCCTGGGTCACTCTCCATCCCCAGGCACAGTGTACTCCTGGGTCACTCACCATCCCTGGGCACTGTGTACCCCTGGGTTACTCACCATCACTGGGCGCAGTGTACTCCTGGGTCACTCACCATCTCCGGGCACAGTATACTCCTGGGTCACTCACCATACCCAGGCACTGTGTACTCCTTGGTCACTCACCATCTCTGGGCACTGTCTCCCCTGGGTCACTCACCATCCTCGGGCACGGTGTACCGCTGGGTCACTCACCATCCCTGCGCACTGTGTACCCTGGGTCACTCACCATCCCTGGGCACTGTGCACTCCTGGGTCACTCACCATCCCTGGGCACAGTGTACTCCTGGGTCACTCACCATCCCTGAGTAAAGTGTACTCCTGGGTCACTCACCATCCCCGGGCACAGTGTACCCCTGGGTCTCTCACCATTCCTGGGCACAGTGTACTCCTGGGTCACTCACCATCACTGGGCACAGTGTACCCCTGGGTCACTCACCATCCAGAGGCACTGTGTACTGCTGGGTCACTCACCATCCCTGGGCACAGTGTACTCCTGGGTCACTCACCATCCCCGGGCACTGTGTTCTCCTGGGTCACTCACCATCCCTGGGCACTGTGTACCCCTGGGTTACTCACCATCTCCGGGCACAGTATACTCCTGGGTCACTCACCATCCCTGGGCACTGTCTACCCCTGGGTCACTCACCATCCCCGGGCACTGTGTACTCCTGTGTCACTCACCATCCTCGGGCAAGGTGTACCCCTGGGTCACTCACCATCCGTGGGCACTGTGTACTCCTGTGTCACTCACCATCCTCAGGCACGGTGTACCCCTGGGTCACTCACCATCCCTGGGCACTGTTTACCCCTGGGTCACTCACTATCCCTGGGCACAGTGTACTCCTGGGTCACTCACCATCCCTGGGCACTGTGTCATCTGGGTCACTCACCATCCCTGGGCACAGTGTACTCCTGGGTCACTCACCATCCCTGCGCACTGTGTCATCTGGGTCACTCACCATCCCTGGGCACAGTGTACTCCTGGGTCACTCACCATCCCTGAGTACAGTGTACTCCTGGGTCACTCACCATCCCTGGGCACTGTGTACCCCTGGGTCACTCACTGTCCCTGGGCACTGTGTACTCCTGGATCACTCACCATCCCTGGGCACTGTGTACCCCTGGGTCACTCACCATCCCCGGGCACTGTGTACTCCTGGGTCACTCACCATCCCTGGGCACTGTGTACTCCTGGATCACTCACCATCCCTGGACACTGTGTCATCTGGGTCACTCACCATCCCTGGGCACAGTGTACTCCTGGATCACTCAACTTCCCTGGGTACTGTGTTGTTTTCATTGGAGAAAAGAAGGTTTAGGGGTGACTTGATAGAGGTGTACAGGATGATTAAGGGTTTAGATAGGGTCAACAGTGAGAATCTTTTTCCACGTATGGAATCAGCTATCACAAGGGGGCATAGCTTTAAATTAAGGGGGGGTAAGTATAGGACAGATGTTAGGGGTATTTTCTTTACTCAGCGATTCGTGAGTTCATGGAATGCTCTGCCAGTAGCAGTGGTGGACTCTCCCTCATTATGGGCATTTAAGCGGGCATTGGATAGGCATATGGAGGATAGTGGGCTAGTGTAGGTTAGGTTGGCTTGGATCGGCGCAACATCGAGGGCCAAAGGGCCTGTACTGCGCTGTATTCTTCTTCTATGTTCATCATCCCTGCGCACTGTGTACCCTGGGTCACTCACCATCCCTGGGCACTGTGCACTCCTGGGTCACTCACAATCCCTGGGCACTGTGCACTCCTGGGTCACACACCATCCCTGGGCACAGTGTACTCATGGGTCACTCACCATCCACCGGCACTGTGCACCCCTGGGTCACTCATCATCCACGGGCACAGTGTACACTGGGTCACTGACCATCCCTGGGCACTGTGTACACCTGCGTCACTCACCATCCCTGGGCACTGTGCACTCCTGGGTCACTCACCATCCCTGGGCACTGTGCACTCCTGGGTCACACACCATCCCTGGGCACAGTGTACACATGGGTCACTCACCATCCACCGGCACTTTGCACCCCTGTGTCACTCACCATCCTCGGGCATGGTGTACCCCTGGGTCACTCACCATCCCTGGGCACTTTGTACCGCTGGGTCACTCACTATCACTGGACACAGTGTACTCCTGGGTCACTCACCATTCCTAAGTACAGTGTACTCCTGGGTCACTCACCATCCCTGGGCACTGTGTACCCCTGGGTAACTCACTGTCCCTGCGCACTGTGTACTCCTGGGTCACTCACCATCCCTGGACACCGTGTCATCTGGGTCACTCACCATCCCCGGGCACGGTGTACTCCTGGGTCACTCAACTTCCCTGGGTACTGTGTACCCCTGGGTCACTCACCGTCCCAGCGCACTGTGTACCCTGGGTCACTCACCATCCCTGGGCACAGTGTACTCCTGGGTCACTCACCATCCCTGAGTAAAGTGTACTCCTGGGTCACTCACCATCCCCGGGCACAGTGTACCCCTGGGTCTCTCACCATTCCTGGGCACAGTGTACTCCTGGGTCACTCACCATCACTGGGCACAGTGTACCCCTGGGTCACTCACCATCCAGAGGCACTGTGTACTGCTGGGTCACTCACCATCCCTGGGCACAGTGTACTCCTGGGTCACTCACCATCCCCGGGCACTGTGTTCTCCTGGGTCACTCACCATCCCTGGGCACTGTGTACCCCTGGGTTACTCACCATCTCCGGGCACAGTATACTCCTGGGTCACTCACCATCCCTGGGCACTGTCTACCCCTGGGTCACTCACCATCCCCGGGCACTGTGTACTCCTGTGTCACTCACCATCCTCGGGCAAGGTGTACCCCTGGGTCACTCACCATCCGTGGGCACTGTGTACTCCTGTGTCACTCACCATCCTCAGGCACGGTGTACCCCTGGGTCACTCACCATCCCTGGGCACTGTTTACCCCTGGGTCACTCACTATCCCTGGGCACAGTGTACTCCTGGGTCACTCACCATCCCTGGGCACTGTGTCATCTGGGTCACTCACCATCCCTGGGCACAGTGTACTCCTGGGTCACTCACCATCCCTGCGCACTGTGTCATCTGGGTCACTCACCATCCCTGGGCACAGTGTACTCCTGGGTCACTCACCATCCCTGAGTACAGTGTACTCCTGGGTCACTCACCATCCCTGGGCACTGTGTACCCCTGGGTCACTCACTGTCCCTGGGCACTGTGTACTCCTGGATCACTCACCATCCCTGGGCACTGTGTACCCCTGGGTCACTCACCATCCCCGGGCACTGTGTACTCCTGGGTCACTCACCATCCCTGGGCACTGTGTACTCCTGGATCACTCACCATCCCTGGACACTGTGTCATCTGGGTCACTCACCATCCCTGGGCACAGTGTACTCCTGGATCACTCAACTTCCCTGGGTACTGTGTTGTTTTCATTGGAGAAAAGAAGGTTTAGGGGTGACTTGATAGAGGTGTACAGGATGATTAAGGGTTTAGATAGGGTCAACAGTGAGAATCTTTTTCCACGTATGGAATCAGCTATCACAAGGGGGCATAGCTTTAAATTAAGGGGGGGTAAGTATAGGACAGATGTTAGGGGTATTTTCTTTACTCAGCGATTCGTGAGTTCATGGAATGCTCTGCCAGTAGCAGTGGTGGACTCTCCCTCATTATGGGCATTTAAGCGGGCATTGGATAGGCATATGGAGGATAGTGGGCTAGTGTAGGTTAGGTTGGCTTGGATCGGCGCAACATCGAGGGCCAAAGGGCCTGTACTGCGCTGTATTCTTCTTCTATGTTCATCATCCCTGCGCACTGTGTACCCTGGGTCACTCACCATCCCTGGGCACTGTGCACTCCTGGGTCACTCACAATCCCTGGGCACTGTGCACTCCTGGGTCACACACCATCCCTGGGCACAGTGTACTCATGGGTCACTCACCATCCACCGGCACTGTGCACCCCTGGGTCACTCATCATCCACGGGCACAGTGTACACTGGGTCACTGACCATCCCTGGGCACTGTGTACACCTGCGTCACTCACCATCCCTGGGCACTGTGCACTCCTGGGTCACTCACCATCCCTGGGCACTGTGCACTCCTGGGTCACACACCATCCCTGGGCACAGTGTACACATGGGTCACTCACCATCCACCGGCACTTTGCACCCCTGTGTCACTCACCATCCTCGGGCATGGTGTACCCCTGGGTCACTCACCATCCCTGGGCACTTTGTACCGCTGGGTCACTCACTATCACTGGACACAGTGTACTCCTGGGTCACTCACCATTCCTAAGTACAGTGTACTCCTGGGTCACTCACCATCCCTGGGCACTGTGTACCCCTGGGTAACTCACTGTCCCTGCGCACTGTGTACTCCTGGGTCACTCACCATCCCTGGACACCGTGTCATCTGGGTCACTCACCATCCCCGGGCACGGTGTACTCCTGGGTCACTCAACTTCCCTGGGTACTGTGTACCCCTGGGTCACTCACCGTCCCAGCGCACTGTGTACCCTGGGTCACTCACCATCCCTGGGTACTGTGTACTCCTGGGTCACTCACCACCCCTGGGCACAGTGTACTCCTGGGTCATTCACCATGCCCCGGTACTGTGTACCCCTGGGTCACTCACCATCCCTGGACACAGTGAACTCCTGTGTCACTCACCATCTCTGGGCATTGTGTACCTCTGGGTCACTCACCGTCCCTGGGCACTGTGTACTCCTGGGTCACTCACCGTCCCTGGGCACAGTGTACACCTGGGTCACTCACCATCCCTGGGCACAGTGTACCCCTGGGTCACTCACCATCCGTGGGCACTGTGTACTCCTGGGTCACTCACCATCCCCGGGCACGGTGTACCCCTGGGTCACTCACCATCCCTGGGCACTGTGTACCCCTGGGTCACTCACTATCCCTGGGCACAGTGTACCTCTGGGTCACTCCCCATCCTTGGGCACTGAGTAGTCTGGGTCACTCACCATCCCTGGGCACAGTGTACCCCTGGGTCACTCACCATCCTTGGGCACAGTGTACTCCTGGGTCACTCACCATCCCTGGGCACAGTGTACACCTGGGTCACTCACCATCCCTAGGCACTGTGTACTCCTGGGTCACTCACCATCCCTGGGCAGTGTACTCCTGGGTCACTCACCATCCGTGGGCACTGTGTATCCCTGGGTCACTAACCATCCAGAGGCACTGTGTACTGCTGGGTCACTCACCATCCCTGGGCACTGTGTACTGCTGGGTCACTCACCATCCCTGGGCACAGTGTACTCCTGGGTCACTCACCATCCCCGGGCACAGTGTACTCCTGGGTCACTCACCATCCCCGGGAACAGTGTACTCCTGGGTCACTCACCATCCCCGGTCACTGTCTATTCCTGGGTCACTCACCATCCCCGGTCACTGTGTACTCCTGGGTCACTCACCATCCCCGGTCACTGTGTACTCCTGGGTCACTCACCATCCCTGGGCACTGTGCACTCCTGGGTCACTCACCATCCCTGGGCACTGTGCACTCCTGGGTCACACACCATCCCTGGGCACAGTGTACTCATGGGTCACTCACCATCCACCGGCACTTTGCACCCCTGTGTCACTCACCATCCTCGGGCATGGTGTACCCCTGGGTCACTCACCATCCCTGGGCACTGTGTACCGCTGGGTCACTCACTATCACTGGACACAGTGTACTCCTGGGTCACTCACCATTCTAAGTACAGTGTACTCCTGGGTCACTCACCATCCCTGGGCACTGTGTACCCCTGGGTAACTCACTGTCCCTGCGCACTGTGTACTCCTGGGTCACTCACCATCCCTGGACACCATGTCATCTGGGTCACTCACCATCCCCGGGCACGGTGTACTCCTGGGTCACTCAACTTCCCTGGGTACTGTGTACCCCTGGGTCACTCACCGTCCCAGCGCACTGTGTACCCTGGGTCACTCACCATCCCTGGGTACTGTGCACTCCTGGGTCACTCACCACCCCTGGGCACAGTGTACTCCTGGGTCATTCACCATGCCCCGGTACTGTGTACCCCTGGGTCACTCACCATCCCTGGACACAGTGAACTCCTGTGTCACTCACCATCCCTGGGCATTGTGTACCTCTGGGTCACTCACCGTCCCTGGGCACTGTGTACTCCTGGGTCACTCACCGTCCCTGGGCACAGTGTACACCTGGGTCACTCACCATCCCTGGGCACAGTGTACCCCTGGGTCACTCACCATCCCTGGGCACTGTGTACTCCTGGGTCACTCACCATCCCCGGGCACAGTGTACCCCTGGGTCACTAACCATCCCCGGGCACGGTGTACAGCTGGGTGACTCACCATCCCTGGGCACTGTATACTCCTGGGTCACTCACCATCCCCGGGCACTGTGTACCCCTGGGTAACTCACCATCCGTGGGCATTGTGTACACCTATGTCACTCACCATCCTCGGGCACAGTGTACCCCTGGGTCACTCACCATCCCTGGGCACTGTTTACCCCTGGGTCACTCACTATCCCTGGGCACAGTGTACTCCTGGGTCACTCACCATCCCCGGGCACAGTGTACACCTGGGTCACTTACCTTCCCTGGGCACTGTGTAACCCAGGGTCACTAACCATCCCTGGGCACTGTGTACCTCCTGGGTCACTAACCATCCCTGGGCACAGTGTACTCCTGGGTCACTCACCACCACCGGGCACAGTGTACCCTGGGTCACTCACCATCCCTGGGCACTGTGAACTCCTGAGTCACTCACCATCCCTGGGCACTGTGTACCCCTGGATCACTTACCATCCCTGGGCATAGTGTACCCCTGCGTCACTCACCATGCCCGGGCACAGTGTACTCCTGGGTCACTCACCATCCCCGGTCACAGTGAATCCCTGGGTCAATCACCATGCCCGGACACAGTGTACCCTGGGTCACTCTCCATCCCCAGGCACAGTGTACTCCTGGGTCACTCACCATCCCTGGGCACTGTGTACCCCTGGGTCACTCACCATCCCTGGGCACTGTGTACCCCTGGGTCACTCACCATCCCTGGGCACTGTGTACTCCTGGGTCACACCATCCCTGGGCACAGTGTACCCCTGGGTCACTCACCATCCCTGGGCACAGTGTACTCCTGGGTCACTCACTATTCTCGGGCACTGTGTACTCCTGGGTCACTCACCATCCCCGGGAACAGTGTACTCCTGGATCACTCACCATCCCTGGGCACAGTGTACTCCTGGGTCACTCACCATCCCCGGGAACAGTGTACTCCTGGGTCACTCACCATCCATGGGCACAGTGTACTCCTGGGTCACTCACCATCCCCGGGCACAGTGTACTCCTGGGTCACTCACCATCCCCAGGCACAGTGTACTCCTGGGTCACTCACCATCCCCGGGAACAGTGTACTCCTGGGTCACTCACCATCCATGGGCACAGTGTACTCCTGGGTCACTGACCATCCCCGGTCACTTTGTACTCCTGGGTCACTCACCATCCCTGGGCATTGTGTACTCCTGGGTCACTCACCATCCCTGGGCACAGTGTACCCCTGGGTCACTCACCATCCCTGGGCACAGTGTACTCCTGGGTCACTCACCATCCATGGGAACAGTGTACTCCTGGATCACTCACCATCCCCGGGCACAGTGTACTCCTGGGTCACTCACCATCCCTGGGCACTGTATACTCCTGGGTCACTCACCATCCCCGGGCACTGTGTACCCCTGGGTAACTCACCATCCGTGGGCATTGTGTACACCTATGTCACTCACCATCCTCGGGCACAGTGTACCCCTGGGTCACTCACCATCCCTGGGCACTGTTTACCCCTGGGTCACTCACTATCCCTGGGCACAGTGTACTCCTGGGTCACTCACCATCCCCGGGCACAGTGTACACCTGGGTCACTTACCTTCCCTGGGCACTGTGTAACCCAGGGTCACTAACCATCCCTGGGCACTGTGTACCTCCTGGGTCACTAACCATCCCTGGGCACAGTGTACTCCTGGGTCACTCACCACCACCGGGCACAGTGTACCCTGGGTCACTCACCATCCCTGGGCACTGTGAACTCCTGAGTCACTCACCATCCCTGGGCACTGTGTACCCCTGGATCACTTACCATCCCTGGGCATAGTGTACCCCTGCGTCACTCACCATGCCCGGGCACAGTGTACTCCTGGGTCACTCACCATCCCCGGTCACAGTGAATCCCTGGGTCAATCACCATGCCCGGACACAGTGTACCCTGGGTCACTCTCCATCCCCAGGCACAGTGTACTCCTGGGTCACTCACCATCCCTGGGCACTGTGTACCCCTGGGTCACTCACCATCCCTGGGCACTGTGTACCCCTGGGTCACTCACCATCCCTGGGCACTGTGTACTCCTGGGTCACACCATCCCTGGGCACAGTGTACCCCTGGGTCACTCACCATCCCTGGGCACAGTGTACTCCTGGGTCACTCACTATTCTCGGGCACTGTGTACTCCTGGGTCACTCACCATCCCCGGGAACAGTGTACTCCTGGATCACTCACCATCCCTGGGCACAGTGTACTCCTGGGTCACTCACCATCCCCGGGAACAGTGTACTCCTGGGTCACTCACCATCCATGGGCACAGTGTACTCCTGGGTCACTCACCATCCCCGGGCACAGTGTACTCCTGGGTCACTCACCATCCCCAGGCACAGTGTACTCCTGGGTCACTCACCATCCCCGGGAACAGTGTACTCCTGGGTCACTCACCATCCATGGGCACAGTGTACTCCTGGGTCACTGACCATCCCCGGTCACTTTGTACTCCTGGGTCACTCACCATCCCTGGGCATTGTGTACTCCTGGGTCACTCACCATCCCTGGGCACAGTGTACCCCTGGGTCACTCACCATCCCTGGGCACAGTGTACTCCTGGGTCACACACCATCCATGGGAACAGTGTACTCCTGGATCACTCACCATCCCCGGGCACAGTGTACTCCTGGGTCACTCACCATCCCTGGGCACAGTGTACTCCTGGGTCACTCACCATCCCCGGTCACTGTGTATTCCTGGGTCACTCACCATCCCCGGTCACTGTGTACTCCTGGGTCACTGACCATCCCCGGTCACTTTGTACTCCTGGGTCACTCACCATCCCTGGGCACTGTGTACTCCTGGGTCACTCACCATCCCCGGGCACTGTGTACTCCTGGGTCACTCACCATCCCTGGGCACAGTGTACCCCTGGGTCACTCACCATCCCTGGGCACAGTGTACTCCTGGGTCACTCACCATCCCCGGGCACTGTGTACTCCTGGGTCACTCACCATCCCTGGGCACAGTGTACCCCTGTGTCACTCACCATCCCTGGGCACAGTGTACTCCTGGGTCACTCACTATTCTCGGGCACTGTGTACTCCTGGGTCACTCACCATCCCCGGGAACAGTGTACTCCTGGATCACTCACCTTCCCTGGGCAGAGTGTACGCCTGGGTCACTCACCATCCCTGGGCACAGTGTACCCCTGGGTCACTCACCATCCCCGGGCACAGTGTACTCCTGGGTCACTCACCATCCCTGGGCACAGTATACTCCTGGGTCACTCACCATCCCCGGGAACAGTGTACTCCAGGGTCACACACCATCCATGGGCACAGTGTACTCCTGGGTCACTCACCATCCCCGGGCACAGTGTACTCCTGGGTCACTCACCATCCCCAGGCACAGTGTACTCCTGGGTCACTCACCATCCCCGGGAACAGTGTACTCCTGGGTCACTCACCATCCCCGGTCACTGTGTATTCCTGGGTCACTCACCATCCCCGGTCACTGTGTACTCCTGGGTCACTGACCATCCCCGGTCACTTTGTACTCCTGGGTCACTCACCATCCATGGGCACAGTGTACTCCTGGGTCACTCACCATCCCCGGGCACAGTGTACTCCTGGGTCACTCACCATCCCTGGGCACTGTATACTCCTGGGTCACTCACCATCCCCGGGCACTGTGTACGCCTGTGTCACTCACCAGCCTTGAGCACGGTGTACCCCTGGGTCACTCACTATCCCTGGGCACTGTGTACTCCTGGGTCACTCACCGTCCCTGGGCACAGTGTACTCCTGGGTCACTCACCGTCTCTGGGCACAGTGTACGCCTGGGTCACTCACCATCCCTGGGCACTGTCTACCCCTGGGTCACTCACCATCCGTGGGCACTGTGTACTCCTGTGTCACTCACCATCCCTGGGGACTGTCTACCCCTGGGTCACTCACCATCCGTGGGCACTGTGTACTCCTGTGTCACTCACCATCCTCGGGCACGGTGTACCCCTGGGTCACTCACCATCCCCGGTCACAGTGAATCCCTGGGTCCATCACCATGCCCGGACACAGTGTACCCTGGGTCACTCACCATCCCCGGGCACGGTGTACAGCTGGGTGACTCACCATCCCTGGGCACTGTATACTCCTGGGTCACTCACCATCCCCGGGCACTGTGTACCCCTGGGTCACTCACCATCCGTGGGCATTGTGTAAACCTATGTCACTCACCATCCTCGGGCACAGTGTACCCCTGGGTCACTCACCATCCCTGGGCACTGTTTACCCCTGGGTCACTCACTATCCCTGGGCACAGTGTACTCCTGGGTCACTCACCATCCCCGGGCACAGTGTACACCTGGGTCACTTACCTTCCCTGGGCACTGTGTAACCCAGGGTCACTAACCATCCCTGGGCACTGTGTACCTCCTGGGTCACTAACCATCCCTGGGCACAGTGTACTCCTGGGTCACTCACCACCACCGGGCACAGTGTACCCTGGGTCACTCACCATCCCTGGGCACTGTGAACCCCTGAGTCACTCACCATCCCTGGGCACTGTGTACCCCTGGATCACTTACCATCCCTGGGCATAGTGTACCCCTGCGTCACTCACCATGCCCGGGCACAGTGTACTCCTGGGTCACTCACCATCCCCGGTCACAGTGAATCCCTGGGTCAATCACCATGCCCGGACACAGTGTACCCTGGGTCACTCTCCATCCCCAGGCACAGTGTACTCCTGGGTCACTCACCATCCCTGGGCACTGTGTACCCCTGGGTCACTCACCATCCCTGGGCACTGGGTACCCCTGGGTCATTCACCATCCCTGGGCACTGTGTACTCCTGGGTCACTCACCATCCCTGGGCACAGTGTACCCCTGGGTCACTCACCATCCCTGGGCACAGTGTACTCCTGGGTCACTCACTATTCTCGGGCACTGTGTACTCCTGGGTCACTCACCATCCCCGGGAACAGTGTACTCCTGGATCACTCACCATCCCTGGGCAGAGTGTACGCCTGGGTCACTCACCATCCCTGGGCACAGTGTACCCCTGGGTCACTCACCATCCCTGGGCACAGTGTACCCCTGGGTCACTCACCATCCCCGGGCACAGTGTACCCCTGGGTCACTCACCATCCCCGGGCACAGTGTACTCCTGGGTCACTCACCATCCCTGGGCACAGTGTACTCCTGGGTCACTCACCATCCCCGGGAACAGTGTACTCCTGGGTCACTCACCATCCATGGGCACAGTGTACTCCTGGGTCACGCACCATCCCCGGGCACAGTGTACCCCTGGGTCACTCACCATCCCTGGGCACAGTGTACTCCTGGGTCACTCACTATTCTCGGGCACTGTGTACTCCTGGGTCACTCACCATCCCCGGGAACAGTGTACTCCTGGATCACTCACCATCCCTGGGCAGAGTGTACGCCTGGGTCACTCACCATCCCTGGGCACAGTGTACCCCTGGGTCACTCACCATCCCTGGGCACAGTGTACCCCTGGGTCACTCACCATCCCCGGGCACAGTGTACCACTGGGTCACTCACCATCCCCGGGCACAGTGTACTCCTGGGTCACTCACCATCCCTGGGCACAGTGTACTCCTGGGTCACTCACCATCCCCGGGCACAGTGTACTCCTGGGTCACTCACCATCCCCGGGAACAGTGTACTCCTGGGTCACTCACCATCCATGGGCACAGTGTACTCCTGGGTCACTCACCATCCCCGGGCACAGTGTACTCCTGGGTCACTCACCATCCCCAGGCACAGTGTACTCCTGGGTCACTCACCATCCCCGGGAACAGTGTACTCCTGGGTCACTCACCATCCATGGGCACAGTGTACTCCTGGGTCACTGACCATCCCCGGTCACTTTGTACTCCTGGGTCACTCACCATCCCTGGGCATTGTGTACTCCTGGGTCACTCACCATCCCTGGGCACAGTGTACCCCTGGGTCACTCACCATCCCTGGGCACAGTGTACTCCTGGGTCACTCACCATCCATGGGAACAGTGTACTCCTGGATCACTCACCATCCCCGGGCACAGTGTACTCCTGGGTCACTCACCATCCCTGGGCACAGTGTACTCCTGGGTCACTCACCATCCCCGGTCACTGTGTATTCCTGGGTCACTCACCATCCCCGGTCACTGTGTACTCCTGGGTCACTGACCATCCCCGGTCACTTTGTACTCCTGGGTCACTCACCATCCCTGGGCACTGTGTACTCCTGGGTCACTCACCATCCCCGGGCACTGTGTACTCCTGGGTCACTCACCATCCCTGGGCACAGTGTACCCCTGGGTCACTCACCATCCCTGGGCACAGTGTACTCCTGGGTCACTCACCATCCCCGGGCACTGTGTACTCCTGGGTCACTCACCATCCCTGGGCACAGTGTACCCCTGTGTCACTCACCATCCCTGGGCACAGTGTACTCCTGGGTCACTCACTATTCTCGGGCACTGTGTACTCCTGGGTCACTCACCATCCCCGGGAACAGTGTACTCCTGGATCACTCACCATCCCTGGGCAGAGTGTACGCCTGGGTCACTCACCATCCCTGGGCACAGTGTACCCCTGGGTCACTCACCATCCCCGGGCACAGTGTACTCCTGGGTCACTCACCATCCCTGGGCACAGTGTACTCCTGGGTCACTCACCATCCCCGGGAACAGTGTACTCCTGGGTCACACACCATCCATGGGCACAGTGTACTCCTGGGTCACTCACCATCCCCGGGCACAGTGTACTCCTGGGTCACTCACCATCCATGGGCACAGTGTACTCCTGGGTCACGCACCATCCCCGGGCACAGTGTACCCCTGGGTCACTCACCATCCCTGGGCACAGTGTACTCCTGGGTCACTCACTATTCTCGGGCACTGTGTACTCCTGGGTCACTCACCATCCCCGGGAACAGTGTACTCCTGGATCACTCACCATCCCTGGGCAGAGTGTACGCCTGGGTCACTCACCATCCCTGGGCACAGTGTACCCCTGGGTCACTCACCATCCCTGGGCACAGTGTACCCCTGGGTCACTCACCATCCCCGGGCACAGTGTACCACTGGGTCACTCACCATCCCCGGGCACAGTGTACTCCTGGGTCACTCACCATCCCTGGGCACAGTGTACTCCTGGGTCACTCACCATCCCCGGGCACAGTGTACTCCTGGGTCACTCACCATCCCCGGGAACAGTGTACTCCTGGGTCACTCACCATCCATGGGCACAGTGTACTCCTGGGTCACTCACCATCCCCGGGCACAGTGTACTCCTGGGTCACTCACCATCCCCAGGCACAGTGTACTCCTGGGTCACTCACCATCCCCGGGAACAGTGTACTCCTGGGTCACTCACCATCCATGGGCACAGTGTACTCCTGGGTCACTGACCATCCCCGGTCACTTTGTACTCCTGGGTCACTCACCATCCCTGGGCATTGTGTACTCCTGGGTCACTCACCATCCCTGGGCACAGTGTACCCCTGGGTCACTCACCATCCCTGGGCACAGTGTACTCCTGGGTCACTCACCATCCATGGGAACAGTGTACTCCTGGATCACTCACCATCCCCGGGCACAGTGTACTCCTGGGTCACTCACCATTCCTGGGCACAGTGTACTCCTGGGTCACTCACCATCCCCGGTCACTGTGTATTCCTGGGTCACTCACCATCCCCGGTCACTGTGTACTCCTGGGTCACTGACCATCCCCGGTCACTTTGTACTCCTGGGTCACTCACCATCCCTGGGCACTGTGTACTCCTGGGTCACTCACCATCCCCGGGCACTGTGTACTCCTGGGTCACTCACCATCCCTGGGCACAGTGTACCCCTGGGTCACTCACCATCCCTGGGCACAGTGTACTCCTGGGTCACTCACCATCCCCGGGCACTGTGTACTCCTGGGTCACTCACCATCCCTGGGCACAGTGTACCCCTGTGTCACTCACCATCCCTGGGCACAGTGTACTCCTGGGTCACTCACTATTCTCGGGCACTGTGTACTCCTGGGTCACTCACCATCCCCGGGAACAGTGTACTCCTGGATCACTCACCATCCCTGGGCAGAGTGTACGCCTGGGTCACTCACCATCCCTGGGCACAGTGTACCCCTGGGTCACTCACCATCCCCGGGCACAGTGTACTCCTGGGTCACTCACCATCCCTGGGCACAGTGTACTCCTGGGTCACTCACCATCCCCGGGAACAGTGTACTCCTGGGTCACACACCATCCATGGGCACAGTGTACTCCTGGGTCACTCACCATCCCCGGGCACAGTGTACTCCTGGGTCACTCACCATCCCCAGGCACAGTGTACTCCTGGGTCACTCACCATCCCCGGGAACAGTGTACTCCTGGGTCACTCACCATCCCCGGTCACTGTGTATTCCTGGGTCACTCACCATCCCCGGTCACTGTGTACTCCTGGGTCACTGACCATCCCCGGTCACTTTGTACTCCTGGGTCACTCACCATCCATGGGCACAGTGTACTCCTGGGTCACTCACCATCCCCGGGCACAGTGTACCCCTGGGTCACTCACCATCCCTGGGCACTGTATACTCCTGGGTCACTCACCATCCCCGGGCACTGTGTACGCCTGTGTCACTCACCAGCCTTGAGCACGGTGTACCCCTGGGTCACTCACTATCCCTGGGCACTGTGTACTCCTGGGTCACTCACCGTCCCTGGGCACAGTGTACTCCTGGGTCACTCACCGTCTCTGGGCACAGTGTACGCCTGGGTCACTCACCATCCCTGGGCACTGTCTACCCCTGGGTCACTCACCATCCGTGGGCACTGTGTACTCCTGTGTCACTCACCATCCCTGGGGACTGTCTACCCCTGGGTCACTCACCATCCGTGGGCACTGTGTACTCCTGTGTCACTCACCATCCTCGGGCACGGTGTACCCCTGGGTCACTCACCATCCCCGGTCACAGTGAATCCCTGGGTCCATCACCATGCCCGGACACAGTGTACCCTGGGTCACTCACCATCCCCGGGCACGGTGTACAGCTGGGTGACTCACCATCCCTGGGCACTGTATACTCCTGGGTCACTCACCATCCCCGGGCACTGTGTACCCCTGGGTCACTCACCATCCGTGGGCATTGTGTAAACCTATGTCACTCACCATCCTCGGGCACAGTGTACCCCTGGGTCACTCACCATCCCTGGGCACTGTTTACCCCTGGGTCACTCACTATCCCTGGGCACAGTGTACTCCTGGGTCACTCACCATCCCCGGGCACAGTGTACACCTGGGTCACTTACCTTCCCTGGGCACTGTGTAACCCAGGGTCACTAACCATCCCTGGGCACTGTGTACCTCCTGGGTCACTAACCATCCCTGGGCACAGTGTACTCCTGGGTCACTCACCACCACCGGGCACAGTGTACCCTGGGTCACTCACCATCCCTGGGCACTGTGAACCCCTGAGTCACTCACCATCCCTGGGCACTGTGTACCCCTGGATCACTTACCATCCCTGGGCATAGTGTACCCCTGCGTCACTCACCATGCCCGGGCACAGTGTACTCCTGGGTCACTCACCATCCCCGGTCACAGTGAATCCCTGGGTCAATCACCATGCCCGGACACAGTGTACCCCTGGGTCACTCACCATCCCTGGGCAGAGTGTACGCCTGGGTCACTCACCATCCCTGGGCACAGTGTACCCCTGGGTCACTCACCATCCCTGGGCACAGTGTACCCCTGGGTCACTCACCATCCCCGGGCACAGTGTACCCCTGGGTCACTCACCATCCCCGGGCACAGTGTACTCCTGGGTCACTCACCATCCCTGGGCACAGTGTACTCCTGGGTCACTCACCATCCCCGGGAACAGTGTACTCCTGGGTCACTCACCATCCATGGGCACAGTGTACTCCTGGGTCACGCACCATCCCCGGGCACAGTGTACTCCTGGGTCACTCACCATCCCCAGGCACAGTGTACTCCTGGGTCACTCACCATCCTCGGGAACAGTGTACTCCTGGGTCACTCACCATCCATGGGCACAGTGTACTCCTGGGTCACTGACCATCCCCGGTCACTTTGTACTCCTGGGTCACTCACCATCCCTGGGCACTGTGTACTCCTGGGTCACTCACCATCCCTGGGCACAGTGTACCCCTGGGTCACTCACCATCCCCGGGCACAGTGTACTCCTGGGTCACTCACCATCCCTGGGCACAGTGTACTCCTGGGTCACTCACCATCCCCGGGAACAGTGTACTCCTGGGTCACTCACCATCCCTGGGCAGAGTGTACTCCTGGGTCACTCACCATCCATGGGCACAGTGTACTCCTGGGTCACTCACCATCCCCGGGCACAGTGTACTCCTGGGTCACTCACCATCCCTGGGCACAGTGTACTCCTGGGTCACTCACCATCCCCGGTCACTGTGTATTCCTGGGTCACTCACCATCCCCGGTCACTGTGTACTCCTGGGTCACTGACCATCCCCGGTCACTTTGTACTCCTGGGTCACTCACCATCCCTGGGCACTGTGTACTCCTGGGTCACTCACCATCCCCGGGAACAATGTACTCCTGGGTCACTCACCATCCATGGGCACAGTGTACTCCTGGGTCACTCACCATCCCCGGGCACAGTGTACTCCTGGGTCACTCACCATCCCCAGGC
Source organism: Chiloscyllium plagiosum (assembly GCF_037043375.1). NCBI lineage: Eukaryota > Metazoa > Chordata > Chondrichthyes > Orectolobiformes > Hemiscylliidae > Chiloscyllium > Chiloscyllium plagiosum. Next base: position 11,718,839 of record NW_028270141.1, on the reverse strand, counting down.
ACAGTGTACTCCTGGGTCACTCACCATCCCCGGGAACAGTGTACTCCTGGGTCACTCACCATCCCCGGTCACTGTGTATTCCTGGGTCACTCACCATCCCCGGTCACTGTGTACTCCTGGGTCACTCACCATCCCCGGGCACAGTGTACTCCTGGGTCACTCACCATCCCCGGGCACAGTGTACTCCTGGGTCACTCACCATCCCCGGGCACAGTGTACCCCTGGGTCACTCACCATCCCTGGGCACTGTATACTCCTGGGTCACTCACCATCCCCGGGCACTGTGTACTCCTGTGTCACTCACCATCCTTGAGCACGGTGTACCCCTGGGTCACTCACTATCCCTGGGCACTGTGTACTCCTGGGTCACTCACTGTCCCTGGGCACAGTGTACTCCTGGGTCACTCACCGTCTCTGGGCACAGTGTACGCCTGGGTCACTCACCATCCCTGGGCACTGTCTACCCCTGGGTCACTCACCATCCGTGGGCACTGTGTACTCCTGTGTCACTCACCATCCCTGGGCACTGTCTACCCCTGTGTCACTCACCATCCGTGGGCACTGTGTACTCCTGTGTCACTCACCATCCTCGGGCACGGTGTACCCCTGGGTCACTCACCATCCCTGGGGACTGTGTACCCCTGGGTCACTCACTATCCCTGGGCACAGTGTACTCCTGGGTCACTCACCATCCTTGGGCACAGTGTACTCCTGGGTCACTCACCATCCCTGGGCACTGTGTCATCTGGGTCACTCACCATCCCTGGGCACTGTGTACTCCTGGGTCACACACCATCCCTGGGCACTGTCTACCCCTGGGTCACTCACCATCCCCGGGCACTGTGTACTCCTGTGTCACTCTCCATCCTCGGGCACAGTGTACCCCTGGGTCACTCACCATCCGTGGGCACTGTGTACTCCTGTGTCACTCACCATCCTCAGGCACGGTGTACCCCTGGGTCACTCACCATCCCTGGGCACTGTTTACCCCTGGGTCACTCACTATCCCTGGGCACAGTGTACTCCTGGGTCACTCACCATCCCTGGGCACTGTGTCATCTGGGTCACTCACCATCCCTGGACACAGTGTACTCCTGGGTCACTCACCATCCCTGAGTACAGTGTACCCCTGGGTCTCTCACCATCCCTGGGCATTGTATACCCCTGGGTCACTCACCGTCCCTGGGCACAGTGTACACCTGGGTCACTCACCATCCCTGGGCACAGTGTCCCCTGGGTCACTCACCATCCGTGGGCACTGAGTACTCCTGTGTCACTCACCATCCTCGGGCACGGTGTACCCCTGGGTCACTCACCATCCCTGGGGACTGTGTACCCCTGGGTCACTCACTATCCCTGGGCACAGTGTACCCCTGGGTCACTCACCATCCGTGGGCACTGTGTACTCCTGTGTCACTCACCATCCTCGGGCACAGTGTACCCCTTGGTCACTCACCGTCCGTGGGCACTGTGTACTCCTGTGTCACTCACCATCCTCAGGCACGGTGTACCCCTGGGTCACTCACCATCCCTGGGCACTGTGTCATCTGGGTCACTCACCATCCCTGGGCACAGTGTACTCCTGGGTCACTCACCATCCCTGAGTACAGTGTACCCCTGGGTCTCTCATCATCCCTGGGCATTGTATACCCCTGGGTCACTCACCGTCCCTGGGCACAGTGTACACCTGGGTCACTCACCATCCCTGGGCACAGTGTCCCCTGGGTCACTCACCATCTGTGGGCACTGTGTACTCCTGTGTCACTCACCATCCTCGGGCACGGTGTACCCCTGGGTCACTCACCATCCCTGGTGACTGTGTACCCCTGGGTCACTCACTATCCCTGGGTAAGGTGTACCTCCTGGGTCACTCACCATCCCTGGGCAATGTGTCGTCTGGGTCATTCACCATCCCTGTGCACAGTGTACCCCTGGGTCACTCACCATCCTTGGGCACAGTGTACACTTGGGTCACTCACCATCCCTGGGCACTGTGTACCCCTGGGTCACTCACCATCCCTGGCAACTGTGTACCCCTGTGTTACTCACCATCCCTGGGCTCAGTGTACTCCTGGGTCACTCACCATCCCCGGGCACAGTGCACGCCTGGGTCGCTCACCTTCCGTGGGCACTGTGTACCCCAGGGTCACTAAGCATTCCAGAGGCACTGTGTACCTCCTGGGTCACTCACCATCCCTGGGCACTTTGTACTCCTGGGTCACTCACCATCCCAGGGCATTGTGTACCCCTGGGTTACTCACCATCACTGGGCGCAGTGTACTCCTGGGTCACTCACCATCTCCGGGCACAGTATACTCCTGGGTCACTCACCATACCCCTGGGTCACTCACTATCCCTGGGCACAGTGTACTCCTGGGTCACTCACCATCCCTGGGCACTGTGTCATCTGGGTCACTCACCATCCCTGGGCACAGTGTACTCCTGGGTCACTCACCATCCCTGAGTACAGTGTACCCCTGGGTCTCTCACCATCCCTGGGCACTGTGTACTCCTGGGTCACTCACCATCCCTGGGCACAGTGTAGCCCTGGGTCACTAACCATCCAGTGGCACTGTGTACTGCTGGGTCACTCACCATCCCTGGGCACTGTGTACTCCTGAGTCACTCACCATCCCTGGGCACTGTGTACTCCTGGGTCACTCACCACCACCGGGCACAGTGTACCCTGGGTCACTCACCATCCCTGGGCACTGTGAACTCCTGAGTCACTCACCATCCCTGGGCACTGTGTACCCCTGGGTCAATCACCAACCACGGATTCACAGTGACCGGGGATGGTGAGTGACTCAGGAGTACACAGTGCCCAGGGATGGTGAGTGACCCAGGGATACATTGTGCCCGGGCATGGTGATTGACCCAGGGATTCTCTGGGCACTGTGTACCCCTGGGTCACTCACCATCCCTGGGCACTGTGTACCCCTGGGTCACTCACCATCCAGAGGCACTGTGTACTGCTGGGTCACTCACCATCCCTGGGCACAGTGTACCCCTGGGTCACTCACCATCCGTGGGCACTGTGTACTCCTGGGTCACTCACCATCCCTGGGCACTGTGTACCCCTGTGTCACTCACCAGCCTTGAGCACGGTGTACCCCTGGGTCACTCACTATCCCTGGGCACTGTGTACTCCTGGGTCACTCACTGTCCCTGGGCACAGTGTACTCCTGGGTCACTCACCGTCTCTGGGCACAGTGTACGCCTGGGTCACTCACCATCCCTGGGCACTGTCTACCCCTGGGTCACTCACCATCCGTGGGCACTGTGTACTCCTGTGTCACTCACCATCCCTGGGGACTGTCTACCCCTGGGTCACTCACCATCCGTGGGCACTGTGTACTCCTGTGTCACTCACCATCCTCGGGCACGGTGTACCCCTGGGTCACTCACCATCCCTGGGGACTGTGTACCCCTGGGTCACTCACTATCCCTGGGCACAGTGTACTCCTGGGTCACTCACCATCCTTGGGCACAGTGTACTCCTGGGTCACTCACCATCCCTGGGCACTGTGTCATCTGGGTCACTCACCATCCCTGGGCACTGTGTACTCCTGGGTCACACACCATCCCTGGGCACTGTCTACCCCTGGGTCACTCACCATCCCCGGGCACTGTGTACTCCTGTGTCACTCTCCATCCTCGGGCACAGTGTACCCCTGGGTCACTCACCATCCGTGGGCACTGTGTACTCCTGTGTCACTCACCATCCTCAGGCACGGTGTACCCCTGGGTCACTCACCATCCCTGGGCACTGTTTACCCCTGGGTCACTCACTATCCCTGGGCACAGTGTACTCCTGGGTCACTCACCATCCCTGGGCACTGTGTCATCTGGGTCACTCACCATCCCTGGACACAGTGTACTCCTGGGTCACTCACCATCCCTGAGTACAGTGTACCCCTGGGTCTCTCACCATCCCTGGGCATTGTATACCCCTGGGTCACTCACCGTCCCTGGGCACAGTGTACACCTGGGTCACTCACCATCCCTGGGCACAGTGTCCCCTGGGTCACTCACCATCCGTGGGCACTGAGTACTCCTGTGTCACTCACCATCCTCGGGCACGGTGTACCCCTGGGTCACTCACCATCCCTGGGGACTGTGTACCCCTGGGTCATTCACTATCCCTGGGCACAGTGTACCCCTGGGTCACTCACCATCCGTGGGCACTGTGTACTCCTGTGTCACTCACCATCCTCGGGCACAGTGTACCCCTTGGTCACTCACCGTCCGTGGGCACTGTGTACTCCTGTGTCACTCACCATCCTCAGGCACGGTGTACCCCTGGGTCACTCACCATCCCTGGGCACTGTGTCATCTGGGTCACTCACCATCCCTGGGCACAGTGTACTCCTGGGTCACTCACCATCCCTGAGTACAGTGTACCCCTGGGTCTCTCATCATCCCTGGGCATTGTATACCCCTGGGTCACTCACCGTCCCTGGGCACAGTGTACACCTGGGTCACTCACCATCCCTGGGCACAGTGTCCCCTGGGTCACTCACCATCCGTGGGCACTGTGTACTCCTGTGTCACTCACCATCCTCGGGCACGGTGTACCCCTGGGTCACTCACCATCCCTGGGGACTGTGTACCCCTGGGTCACTCACTATCCCTGGGCACTGTGTACCTCCTGGGTCACTCACCATCCCTGGGCACTGTGTCGTCTGGGTCATTCACCATCCCTGTGCACAGTGTACCCCTGGGTCACTCACCATCCTTGGGCACAGTGTACACTTGGGTCACTCACCATCCCTGGGCACTGTGTACCCCTGGGTCACTCACCATCCCTGGCAACTGTGTACCCCTGTGTTACTCACCATCCCTGGACTCAGTGTACTCCTGGGTCACTCACCATCCCCGGGCACAGTGCACGCCTGGGTCGCTCACCTTCCGTGGGCACTGTGTACCCCAGGGTCACTAAGCATTCCAGAGGCACTGTGTACCTCCTGGGTCACTCACCATCCCTGGGCACTTTGTACTCCTGGGTCACTCACCATCCCAGGGCATTGTGTACCCCTGGGTTACTCACCATCACTGGGCGCAGTGTACTCCTGGGTCACTCACCATCTCCGGGCACAGTATACTCCTGGGTCACTCACCATACCCCTGGGTCACTCACTATCCCTGGGCACAGTGTACTCCTGGGTCACTCACCATCCCTGGGCACTGTGTCATCTGGGTCACTCACCATCCCTGGGCACAGTGTACTCCTGGGTCACTCACCATCCCTGAGTACAGTGTACCCCTGGGTCTCTCACCATCCCTGGGCACTGTGTACCCCTGTGTCACTCACCAGCCTTGAGCACGGTGTACCCCTGGGTCACTCACTATCCCTGGGCACTGTGTACTCCTGGGTCACTCACTGTCCCTGGGCACAGTGTACTCCTGGGTCACTCACCGTCTCTGGGCACAGTGTACGCCTGGGTCACTCACCATCCCTGGGCACTGTCTACCCCTGGGTCACTCACCATCCGTGGGCACTGTGTACTCCTGTGTCACTCACCATCCCTGGGGACTGTCTACCCCTGGGTCACTCACCATCCGTGGGCACTGTGTACTCCTGTGTCACTCACCATCCTCGGGCACGGAGTACCCCTGGGTCACTCACCATCCCTGGGGACTGTGTACCCCTGGGTCACTCACTATCCCTGGGCACAGTGTACTCCTGGGTCACTCACCATCCTTGGGCACAGTGTACTCCTGGGTCACTCACCATCCCTGGGCACTGTGTCATCTGGGTCACTCACCATCCCTGGGCACTGTGTACTCCTGGGTCACACACCATCCCTGGGCACTGTCTACCCCTGGGTCACTCACCATCCCCGGGCACTGTGTACTCCTGTGTCACTCTCCATCCTCGGGCACAGTGTACCCCTGGGTCACTCACCATCCGTGGGCACTGTGTACTCCTGTGTCACTCACCATCCTCAGGCACGGTGTACCCCTGGGTCACTCACCATCCCTGGGCACTGTTTACCCCTGGGTCACTCACTATCCCTGGGCACAGTGTACTCCTGGGTCACTCACCATCCCTGGGCACTGTGTCATCTGGGTCACTCACCATCCCTGGACACAGTGTACTCCTGGGTCACTCACCATCCCTGAGTACAGTGTACCCCTGGGTCTCTCACCATCCCTGGGCATTGTATACCCCTGGGTCACTCACCGTCCCTGGGCACAGTGTACACCTGGGTCACTCACCATCCCTGGGCACAGTGTCCCCTGGGTCACTCACCATCCGTGGGCACTGAGTACTCCTGTGTCACTCACCATCCTCGGGCACGGTGTACCCCTGGGTCACTCACCATCCCTGGGGACTGTGTACCCCTGAGTCATTCACTATCCCTGGGCACAGTGTACCCCTGGGTCACTCACCATCCGTGGGCACTGTGTACTCCTGTGTCACTCACCATCCTCGGGCACAGTGTACCCCTTGGTCACTCACCGTCCGTGGGCACTGTGTACTCCTATGTCACTCACCATCCTCAGGCACGGTGTACCCCTGGGTCACTCACCATCCCTGGGCACTGTGTCATCTGGGTCACTCACCATCCCTGGGCACAGTGTACTCCTGGGTCACTCACCATCCCTGAGTACAGTGTACCCCTGGGTCTCTCATCATCCCTGGGCATTGTATACCCCTGGGTCACTCACCGTCCCTGGGCACAGTGTACACCTGGGTCACTCACCATCCCTGGGCACAGTGTCCCCTGGGTCACTCACCATCCGTGGGCACTGTGTACTCCTGTGTCACTCACCATCCTCGGGCACGGTGTACCCCTGGGTCACTCACCATCCCTGGGGACTGTGTACCCCTGGGTCACTCACTATCCCTGGGCACTGTGTACCTCCTGGGTCACTCACCATCCCTGGGCACTGTGTCGTCTGGGTCATTCACCATCCCTGTGCACAGTGTACCCCTGGGTCACTCACCATCCTTGGGCACAGTGTACACTTGGGTCACTCACCATCCCTGGGCACTGTGTACCCCTGGGTCACTCACCATCCCTGGCAACTGTGTACCCCTGTGTTACTCACCATCCCCGGGCACAGTGCACGCCTGGGTCGCTCACCTTCCGTGGGCACTGTGTACCCCAGGGTCACTAAGCATTCCAGAGGCACTGTGTACCTCCTGGGTCACTCACCATCCCTGGGCACTTTGTACTCCTGGGTCACTCACCATCCCAGGGCATTGTGTACCCCTGGGTTACTCACCATCACTGGGCGCAGTGTACTCCTGGGTCACTCACCATCTCCGGGCACAGTATACTCCTGGGTCACTCACCATACCCCTGGGTCACTCACTATCCCTGGGCACAGTGTACTCCTGGGTCACTCACCATCCCTGGGCACTGTGTCATCTGGGTCACTCACCATCCCTGGGCACAGTGTACTCCTGGGTCACTCACCATCCCTGAGTACAGTGTACCCCTGGGTCTCTCACCATCCCTGGGCACTGTGTACTCCTGGGTCACTCACCATCCCTGGGCACAGTGTACCCTGGGTCACTCACCATCCCTGGGCACTGTGAACTCCTGAGTCACTCACCATCCCTGGGCACTGTGTACCCCTGGGTCAATCACCAACCACGGATTCACAGTGACCGGGGATGGTGAGTGACTCAGGAGTACACAGTGCCCAGGGATGGTGAGTGACCCAGGGATACATTGTGCCCGGGCATGGTGATTGACCCAGGGATTCCCTGGGCACTGTGTACCCCTGGGTCACTCACCATCCCTGGGCACTGTGTACCCCTGGGTCACTCACCATCCAGAGGCACTGTGTACTGCTGGGTCACTCACCATCCCTGGGCACAGTGTACCCCTGGGTCACTCACCATCCGTGGGCACTGTGTACTCCTGGGTCACTCACCATCCCTGGGCACTGTGTACCCCTGGGTTACTCACCATCTCCGGGCACAGTATACTCCTGGGTCACTCACCATCCCCAGGCACTGTGTACTCCTGGGTCACTCACCATCCCTGGGCACTGTCTACCCCTGGGTCACTCACCATCCCCGGGCACTGTGTACTCCTGTGTCACACACCATCCTCGGGCACGGTGTACCCCTGGGTCACTCACCATCCGTGGGCACTGTGTACTCCTGGGTCACTCACTATCGCTGGGCACAGTGTACTCCTGGGTCACTCACCATCCCTGGGCACAGTGTACCCCTGGGTCACTCACCATCTCTGAGTACAGTATACCACTGGGTCTCTCACCATCCCTGGGCATTGTGTCCCCCTGGGTCACTCACCGTCCCTGGGCACAGTGTACTCCTGGGTCACTCACCAACCCCGGGCACAGTGTACTCCTGGGTCACTCACCAACCCCGGGCACAGTGTACCCTGGGTCACTCACCATCCCTGGGCACAGTGTACTCCTGGGTCACTCACCAACCCCGGGCACAGTGTACCCTGGGTCACTCACCATCCCTGGGCACTGTGTATTCCTGGGTCACTCACCATCTCCGGACACAGTATACTCCTGGGTCACTCACCATCCCTGGGCACTGTCTTCCCCTGGGTCACTCACCATCCTCGGGCACGGTGTACCGCTGGGTCACTCACCATCCCTGGGAACTGTGTACCCCTGGGTCACTCACCATCCCTGGGCACTGTGTCGTCTGGGTCACTCACCATCCCTGGGCACAGTGTACTCCTGGGTCACTCACCATCCCTGAGTACAGTGTACTCCTGGGTCACTCACCATCCCTGGGCACTGTGCACTCCTGGGTCACTCACCATCCCTGGGCACTGTGTACTCCTGGGTCACTCAACATCCCCAGGCACTGTGTACTCCTGGGTCACTCACCATCCCTGGGCACTGTCTACCCCTGGGTCACTCACCATCCCCGGGCACTGTGTACTCCTGTGTCACTCACCATCCTCGGGCACAGTGTACCCCTGGGTCACTCACCATCCGTGGGCACTGTGTACTCCTGTGTCACTCACCATCCTCAGGCACGGTGTACCCCTGGGTCACTCACCATCCCTGGGCACTGTTTACCCCTGGGTCACTCACTATCCCTGGGCACAGTGTACTCCTGGGTCACTCACCATCCCTGGGCACTGTGTCATCTGGGTCACTCACCATCCCTGGGCACTGTGTACTCCTGGGTCACACACCATCCCTGGGCACTGTCTACCCCTGGGTCACTCACCATCCCCGGGCACTGTGTACTCCTGTGTCACTCTCCATCCTCGGGCACAGTGTACCCCTGGGTCACTCACCATCCGTGGGCACTGTGTACTCCTGTGTCACTCACCATCCTCAGGCACGGTGTACCCCTGGGTCACTCACCATCCCTGGGCACTGTTTACCCCTGGGTCATTCACCATCCTCGGGCACGGTGTACCCCTGGGTCACTCACCATCCCTGGGGACTGTGTACCCCTGGGTCACTCACTATCCCTGGGCACAGTGTACCCCTGGGTCACTCACCATCCGTGGGCACTGTGTACTCCTGTGTCACTCACCATCCTCGGGCACAGTGTACCCCTTGGTCACTCACCGTCCGTGGGCACTGTGTACTCCTGTGTCACTCACCATCCTCAGGCACTGTGTACTCCTGTGTCACTCACCATCCTCGGGCACAGTGTACCCCTGGGTCACTCACCATCCGTGGGCACTGTGTACTCCTGTGTCACTCACCATCCTCAGGCACGGTGTACCCCTGGGTCACTCACCATCCCTGGGCACTGTTTACCCCTGGGTCACTCACTATCCCTGGGCACAGTGTACTCCTGGGTCACTCACCATCCCTGGGCACTGTGTCATCTGGGTCACTCACCATCCCTGGGCACTGTGTACTCCTGGGTCACACACCATCCCTGGGCACTGTCTACCCCTGGGTCACTCACCATCCCCGGGCACTGTGTACTCCTGTGTCACTCTCCATCCTCGGGCACAGTGTACCCCTGGGTCACTCACCATCCGTGGGCACTGTGTACTCCTGTGTCACTCACCATCCTCAGGCACGGTGTACCCCTGGGTCACTCACCATCCCTGGGCACTGTTTACCCCTGGGTCATTCACCATCCTCGGGCACGGTGTACCCCTGGGTCACTCACCATCCCTGGGGACTGTGTACCCCTGGGTCACTCACTATCCCTGGGCACAGTGTACCCCTGGGTCACTCACCATCCGTGGGCACTGTGTACTCCTGTGTCACTCACCATCCTCGGGCACAGTGTACCCCTTGGTCACTCACCGTCCGTGGGCACTGTGTACTCCTGTGTCACTCACCATCCTCAGGCACGGTGTACCCCTGGGTCACTCACCATCCCTGGGCACTGTTTACCCCTGGGTCACTCACTATCCCTGGGCACAGTGTACTCCTGGGTCACTCACCATCCCTGGGCACTGTGTCATCTGGGTCACTCACCATCCCTGGGCACTGTGTACTCCTGGGTCACTCACCATCCCTGAGTACAGTGTACCCCTGGGTCTCTCATCATCCCTGGGCATTGTATACCCCTGGGTCACTCACCGTCCCTGGGCACAGTGTACACCTGGGTCACTCACCATCCCTGGGCACAGTGTCCCCTGGGTCGCTCACCTTCCGTGGGCACTGTGTACCCCAGGGTCACTAAGCATTCCAGAGGCACTGTGTACCTCCTGGGTCACTCACCATCCCTGGGCACTTTGTACTCCTGGGTCACTCACCATCCCAGGGCATTGTGTACCCCTGGGTTACTCACCATCACTGGGCGCAGTGTACTCCTGGGTCACTCACCATCTCCGGGCACAGTATACTCCTGGGTCACTCACGATACCCAGGCACTGTGTACTCCTTGGTCACTCACCATCTCTGGGCACTGTCTCCCCTGGGTCACTCACCATCCTCGGGCACGGTGTACCGCTGGGTCACTCACCATCCCTGCGCACTGTGTACCCTGGGTCACTCACCATCCCTGGGCACTGTGCACTCCTGGGTCACTCACCATCCCTGGGCACAGTGTACTCCTGGGTCACTCACCATCCCTGAGTAAAGTGTACTCCTGGGTCACTCACCATCCCCGGGCACAGTGTACCCCTGGGTCTCTCACCATTCCTGGGCACAGTGTACTCCTGGGTCACTCACCATCACTGGGCACAGTGTACCCCTGGGTCACTCACCATCCAGAGGCACTGTGTACTGCTGGGTCACTCACCATCCCTGGGCATAGTGTACTCCTGGGTCACTCACCATCCCCGGGCACTGTGTTCTCCTGGGTCACTCACCATCCCTGGGCACTGTGTACCCCTGGGTTACTCACCATCTCCGGGCACAGTATACTCCTGGGTCACTCACCATCCTCGGGCAAGGTGTACCCCTGGGTCACTCACCATCCGTGGGCACTGTGTACTCCTGTGTCACTCACCATCCTCAGGCACGGTGTACCCCTGGGTCACTCACCATCCCTGGGCACTGTTTACCCCTGGGTCACTCACTATCCCTGGGCACAGTGTACTCCTGGGTCACTCACCATCCCTGGGCACTGTGTCATCTGGGTCACTCACCATCCCTGGGCACAGTGTACTCCTGGGTCACTCACCATCCCTGGGCACTGTGTCATCTGGGTCACTCACCATCCCTGGGCACAGTGTACTCCTGGGTCACTCACCATCCCTGAGTACAGTGTACTCCTGGGTCACTCACCATCCCTGGGCACTGTGTACCCCTGGGTCACTCACTGTCCCTGGGCACTGTGTACTCCTGGATCACTCACCATCCCTGGGCACTGTGTACCCCTGGGTCACTCACCATCCCCGGGCACTGTGTACTCCTGGGTCACTCACCATCCCTGGGCACAGTGTACTCCTGGATCACTCACCATCCCTGGACACTGTGTCATCTGGGTCACTCACCATCCCTGGGCACAGTGTACTCCTGGATCACTCAACTTCCCTGGGTACTGTGTTGTTTTCATTGGAGAAAAGAAGGTTTAGGGGTGACTTGATAGAGGTGTACAGGATGATTAAGGGTTTAGATAGGGTCAACAGTGAGAATCTTTTTCCACGTATGGAATCAGCTATTACAAGGGGGCATAGCTTTAAATTAAGGGGGGGTAAGTATAGGACAGATGTTAGGGGTATTTTCTTTACTCAGTGAGTCGTGAGTTCATGGAATGCTCTGCCAGTAGCAGTGGTGGACTCTCCCTCATTATGGGCATTTAAGCGGGCAATGGATAGGCATATGGAGGATAGTGGGCTAGTGTATGTTAGGTTGGCTTGGATCGGCGCAACATCGAGGGCCAAAGGGCCTGTACTGCGCTGTATTCTTCTTCTATGTTCATCATCCCTGCGCACTGTGTACCCTGGGTCACTCACCATCCCTGGGCACTGTGCACTCCTGGGTCACTCACAATCCCTGGGCACTGTGCACTCCTGGGTCACACACCATCCCTGGGCACAGTGTACTCATGGGTCACTCACCATCCACCGGCACTGTGCACCCCTGGGTCACTCATCATCCACGGGCACAGTGTACACTGGGTCACTGACCATCCCTGGGCACTGTGTACATCTGCGTCACTCACCATCCCTGGGCACTGTGCACTCCTGGGTCACACACCATCCCTGGGCACAGTGTACTCATGGGTCACTCACCATCCACCGGCACTTTGCACCCCTGTGTCACTCACCATCCTCGGGCATGGTGTACCCCTGGGTCACTCACCATCCCTGGGCACTGTGTACCGCTGGGTCACTCACTATCACTGGACACAGTGTACTCCTGGGTCACTCACCATTCCTAAGTACAGTGTACTCCTGGGTCACTCACCATCCCTGGGCACTGTGTACCCCTGGGTAACTCACTGTCCCTGCGCACTGTGTACTCCTGGGTCACTCACCATCCCTGGACACCGTGTCATCTGGGTCACTCACCATCCCCGGGCACGGTGAACTCCTGTGTCACTCACCATCCCTGGGCATTGTGTACTTCTGGGTCACTCACCATCCTCGGGCACAGTGTACCCCTGGGTCACTCACTATCCCTGGGCACAGTGTACTCCTGGGTCACTCACCATCCCTGAGTACAGTGTACTCCTGGGTCACTCACCATCCCCGGGCACGGTGTACTCCTGGGTCACTCAACTTCCCTGGGTACTGTGTACCCCTGGGTCACTCACCGTCCCAGCGCACTGTGTACCCTGGGTCACTCACCATCCCTGGGTACTGTGTACTCCTGGGTCACTCACCACCCCTGGGCACAGTGTACTCCTGGGTCATTCACCATGCCCCGGTACTGTGTACCCCTGGGTCACTCACCATCCCTGGACACAGTGAACTCCTGTGTCACTCACCATCCCTGGGCATTGTGTACTTCTGGGTCACTCACCGTCCCTGGGCACTGTGTACTCCTGGGTCACTCACTGTCCCTGGGCACAGTGTACACCTGGGTCACTCACCATCCCTGGGCACACTGTACCCCTGGGTCACTCACCATCCGTGGGCACTGTGTACTCCTGGGTCACTCACCATCCCCGGGCACGGTGTACCCCTGGGTCACTCACCATCCCTGGGCACTGTGTACCCCTGGGTCACTCACTATCCCTGGGCACAGTGTACCTCTGGGTCACTCACCATCCTTGGGCACTGTGTAGTCTGGGTCACTCACCATCCCTGGGCACAGTGTACCCCTGGGTCACTCACCATCCTTGGGCACAGTGTACTCCTGGGTCACTCACCATCCCTGGGCACAGTGTACACCTGGGTCACTCACCATCCCTGGGCACTGTGTACTCCTGGGTCACTCACCATCCCTGGGCAGTGTACTCCTGGGTCACTCACCATCCGTGGGCACTGTGTATCCCTGGGTCACTAACCATCCAGAGGCACTGTGTACTGCTGGGTCACTCACCATCCCTGGGCACTGTGTACTGCTGGGTCACTCACCATCCCTGGGCACTGTGTACTCCTGGGTCACTCACCATCTCCAGGCACAGTGTACTCCTGGGTCACTCACCATCCCCGGGAACAGTGTACTCCTGGGTCACTCACCATCCCTGGGCACAGTGTTCCCCTGGGTCACTAACAATCAGAGGCACTGTGTACTGCTGGGTCACTCACCATCCCTGGGCACTGTGTACTCCTGGGTCACTCACCATCCCCTGGCACTGTGTACTCCTGGGTCACTCACCATCCCTGGGCACAGTATACTCCTGGGTCACTCACCATGCCCCGGCACTGAGTACCCCTGGGTCACTCACTGTCCCTGGGCACTGTGTACTCCTGGGTCACTCACCATCCCTGGACACTGTGTCATCTGTGTCACTCACCATCCCTGTGCACTGTGTACTCCTGGGTCACACACCATCCCTGGGCACTGTCTACCCCTGGGTCACTCACCATCCCCGGGCACTGTGTACTCCTGTGTCACTCTCCATCCTCGGGCACAGTGTACCCCTGGGTCACTCACCATCCGTGGGCACTGTGTACTCCTGTGTCACTCACCATCCTCAGGCACGGTGTACCCCTGGGTCACTCACCATCCCTGGGCACTGTTTACCCCTGGGTCATTCACCATCCTCGGGCACGGTGTACCCCTGGGTCACTCACCATCCCTGGGGACTGTGTACCCCTGGGTCACTCACTATCCCTGGGCACAGTGTACCCCTGGGTCACTCACCATCCGTGGGCACTGTGTACTCCTGTGTCACTCACCATCCTCGGGCACAGTGTACCCCTTGGTCACTCACCGTCCGTGGGCACTGTGTACTCCTGTGTCACTCACCATCCTCAGGCACGGTGTACCCCTGGGTCACTCACCATCCCTGGGCACTGTTTACCCCTGGGTCACTCACTATCCCTGGGCACAGTGTACTCCTGGGTCACTCACCATCCCTGGGCACTGTGTCATCTGGGTCACTCACCATCCCTGGGCACTGTGTACTCCTGGGTCACTCACCATCCCTGAGTTCAGTGTACCCCTGGGTCTCTCATCATCCCTGGGCATTGTATACCCCTGGGTCACTCACCGTCCCTGGGCACAGTGTACACCTGGGTCACTCACCATCCCTGGGCACAGTGTCCCCTGGGTCGCTCACCTTCCGTGGGCACTGTGTACCCCAGGGTCACTAAGCATTCCAGAGGCACTGTGTACCTCCTGGGTCACTCACCATCCCTGGGCACTTTGTACTCCTGGGTCACTCACCATCCCAGGGCATTGTGTACCCCTGGGTTACTCACCATCACTGGGCGCAGTGTACTCCTGGGTCACTCACCATCTCCGGGCACAGTATACTCCTGGGTCACTCACCATACCCAAGCACTGTGTACTCCTTGGTCACTCACCATCTCTGGGCACTGTCTCCCCTGGGTCACTCACCATCCTCGGGCACGGTGTACCGCTGGGTCACTCACCATCCCTGCGCACTGTGTACCCTGGGTCACTCACCATCACTGGGCACTGTGCACTCCTGGGTCACTCACCATCCCTGGGCACAGTGTACTCCTGGGTCACTCACCATCCCTGAGTAAAGTGTACTCCTGGGTCACTCACCATCCCCGGGCACAGTGTACCCCTGGGTCTCTCACCATTCCTGGGCACAGTGTACTCCTGGGTCACTCACCATCACTGGGCACAGTGTACCCCTGGGTCACTCACCATCCAGAGGCACTGTGTACTGCTGGGTCACTCACCATCCCTGGGCACAGTGTACTCCTGGGTCACTCACCATCCCCGGGCACTGTGTTCTCCTGGGTCACTCACCATCCCTGGGCACTGTGTACCCCTGGGTTACTCACCATCTCCGGGCACAGTATACTCCTGGGTCACTCACCATCCTCGGGCAAGGTGTACCCCTGGGTCACTCACCATCCGTGGGCACTGTGTACTCCTGTGTCACTCACCATCCTCAGGCACGGTGTACCCCTGGGTCACTCACCATCCCTGGGCACTGTTTACCCCTGGGTCACTCACTATCCCTGGGCACAGTGTACTCCTGGGTCACTCACCATCCCTGGGCACTGTGTCATCTGGGTCACTCACCATCCCTGGGCACAGTGTACTCCTGGGTCACTCACCATCCCTGGGCACTGTGTCATCTGGGTCACTCACCATCCCTGGGCACAGTGTACTCCTGGGTCACTCACCATCCCCGGGCACGGTGTACTCCTGGGTCACTCAACTTCCCTGGGTACTGTGTACCCTTGGGTCACTCACCATCCCTGCGCACTGTGTACCCTGGGTCACTCACCATCCCCCGGCACTGTGTACCCCTGGGTCACTCACCATCCCTGGGCACTGTGTACTCCTGGGTCACTCAACATCCCCAGGCACTGTGTACTCCTGGGTCACTCACCATCCCTGGGCACTGTCTACCTCTGGGTCACTCACCATCCCCGGGCACTGTGTACTCCTGTGTCACTCACCATCCTCGGGCACAGTGTACCCCTGGGTCACTCACCATCCGTGGGCACTGTGTACTCCTGTGTCACTCACCATCCTCAGGCACGGTGTACCCCTGGGTCACTCACCATCCCTGGGCACTGTTTACCCCTGGGTCACTCACTATCCCTGGGCACAGTGTACTCCTGGGTCACTCACCATCCCTGGGCACTGTGTCATCTGGGTCACTCACCATCCCTGGGCACTGTGTACTCCTGGGTCACACACCATCCCTGGGCACTGTCTACCCCTGGGTCACTCACCATCCCCGGGCACTGTGTACTCCTGTGTCACTCTCCATCCTCGGGCACAGTGTACCCCTGGGTCACTCACCATCCGTGGGCACTGTGTACTCCTGTGTCACTCACCATCCTCAGGCACGGTGTACCCCTGGTTCACTCACCATCCCTGGGCACTGTTTACCCCTGGGTCATTCACCATCCTCGGGCACGGTGTACCCCTGGGTCACTCACCATCCCTGGGGACTGTGTACCCCTGGGTCACTCACCATCCCTGGGCACAGTGTACCCCTGGGTCACTCACCATCCGTGGGCACTGTGTACTCCTGTGTCACTCACCATCCTCGGGCACAGTGTACCCCTTGGTCACTCACCGTCCGTGGGCACTGTGTACTCCTGTGTCACTCACCATCCTCAGGCACGGTGCACCCCGGGTCACTCACCATCCCTGGGCACTGTTTACCCCTGGGTCACTCACTATCCCTGGGCACAGTGTACTCCTGGGTCACTCACCATCCCTGGGCACTGTGTCATCTGGGTCACTCACCATCCCTGGGCACTGTGTACTCCTGGGTCACTCACCATCCCTGCGTACAGTGTACCCCTGGGTCTCTCATCATCCCTGGGCATTGTATACCCCTGGGTCACTCACCGTCCCTGGGCACAGTGTACACCTGGGTCACTCACCATCCCTGGGCACAGTGTCCCCTGGGTCGCTCACCTTCCGTGGGCACTGTGTACCCCAGGGTCACTAAGCATTCCAGAGGCACTGTGTACCTCCTGGGTCACTCACCATCCCTGGGCACTTTGTACTCCTGGGTCACTCACCATCCCAGGGCATTGTGTACCCCTGGGTTACTCACCATGTCTGGGCACTGTCTCCCCTGGGTCACTCACCATCCTCGGGCACGGTGTACCGCTGGGTCACTCACCATCCCTGCGCACTGTGTACCCTGGGTCACTCACCATCCCTGGGCACTGTGCACTCCTGGGTCACTCACCATCCCTGGGCACAGTGTACTCCTGGGTCACTCACCATCCCTGAGTAAAGTGTACTCCTGGGTCACTCACCATCCCCGGGCACAGTGTACCCCTGGGTCTCTCACCATTCCTGGGCACAGTGTACTCCTGGGTCACTCACCATCACTGGGCACAGTGTACCCCTGGGTCACTCACCATCCAGAGGCACTGTGTACTGCTGGGTCACTCACCATCCCTGGGCACAGTGTACTCCTGGGTCACTCACCATCCCCGGGCACTGTGTTCTCCTGGGTCACTCACCATCCCTGGGCACTGTGTACCCCTGGGTTACTCACCATCTCCGGGCACAGTATACTCCTGGGTCACTCACCATCCTCGGGCAAGGTGTACCCCTGGGTCACTCACCATCCGTGGGCACTGTGTACTCCTGTGTCACTCACCATCCTCAGGCACGGTGTACCCCTGGGTCACTCACCATCCCTGGGCACTGTTTACCCCTGGGTCACTCACTATCCCTGGGCACAGTGTACTCCTGGGTCACTCACCATCCCTGGGCACTGTGTCATCTGGGTCACTCACCATCCCTGGGCACAGTGTACTCCTGGGTCACTCACCATCCCTGGGCACTGTGTCATCTGGGTCACTCACCATCCCTGGGCACAGTGTACTCCTGGGTCACTCACCATCCCTGAGTACAGTGTACTCCTGGGTCACTCACCATCCCTGGGCACTGTGTACCCCTGGGTCACTCACTGTCCCTGGGCACTGTGTACTCCTGGATCACTCACCATCCCTGGGCACTGTGTACCCCTGGGTCACTCACCATCCCCGGGCACTGTGTACTCCTGGGTCACTCACCATCCCTGGGCACTGTGTACTCCTGGATCACTCACCATCCCTGGACACTGTGTCATCTGGGTCACTCACCATCCCTGGGCACAGTGTACTCCTGGATCACTCAACTTCCCTGGGTACTGTGTTGTTTTCATTGGAGAAAAGAAGGTTTAGGGGTGACTTGATAGAGGTGTACAGGATGATTAAGGGTTTAGATAGGGTCAACAGTGAGAATCGTTTTCCACGTATGGAAACAGCTATTACAAGGGGGCATAGCTTTAAATTAAGGGGGGGTAAGTATAGGACAGATGTTAGGGGTATTTTCTTTACTCAGCGAGTCGTGAGTTCATGGAATGCTCTGCCAGTAGCAGTGGTGGACTCTCCCTCATTATGGGCATTTAAGCGGGCATTGGATAGGCATATGGAGGATAGTGGGCTAGTGTAGGTTAGGTTGGCTTGGATCGGCGCAACATCGAGGGCCAAAGGGCCTGTACTGCGCTGTATTCTTCTTCTATGTTCATCATCCCTGCGCACTGTGTACCCTGGGTCACTCACCATCCCTGGGCACTGTGCACTCCTGGGTCACTCACAATCCCTGGGCACTGTGCACTCCTGGGTCACACACCATCCCTGGGCACAGTGTACTCATGGGTCACTCACCATCCACCGGCACTGTGCACCCCTGGGTCACTCATCATCCACGGGCACAGTGTACACTGGGTCACTGACCATCCCTGGGCACTGTGTACACCTGCGTCACTCACCATCACTGGGCACTGTGCACTCCTGGGTCACACACCATCCCTGGGCACAGTGTACTCATGGGTCACTCACCATCCACCGGCACTTTGCACCCCTGTGTCACTCACCATCCTCGGGCATGGTGTACCCCTGGGTCACTCACCATCCCTGGGCACTGTGTACCGCTGGGTCACTCACTATCACTGGACACAGTGTACTCCTGGGTCACTCACCATTCCTAAGTACAGTGTACTCCTGGGTCACTCACCATCCCTGGGCACTGTGTACCCCTGGGTAACTCACTGTCCCTGCGCACTGTGTACTCCTGGGTCACTCACCATCCCTGGACACCGTGTCATCTGGGTCACTCACCATCCCCGGGCACGGTGTACTCCTGGGTCACTCAACTTCCCTGGGTACTGTGTACCCCTGGGTCACTCACCGTCCCAGCGCACTGTGTACCCTGGGTCACTCACCATCCCTGGGTACTGTGTACTCCTGGGTCACTCACCACCCCTGGGCACAGTGTACTCCTGGGTCATTCACCATGCCCCGGTACTGTGTACCCCTGGGTCACTCACCATCCCTGGACACAGTGAACTCCTGTGTCACTCACCATCCCTGGGCATTGTGTACCTCTGGGTCACTCACCGTCCCTGGGCACTGTGTACTCCTGGGTCACTCACCGTCCCTGGGCACAGTGTACACCTGGGTCACTCACCATCCCTGGGCACAGTGTACCCCTGGGTCACTCACCGTCCCTGGGCACTGTGTACTCCTGGGTCACTCACCGTCCCTGGGCACAATGTACACCTGGGTCACTCACCATCCCTGGGCACAGTGTACCCCTGGGTCACTCACCATCCGTGGGCACTGTGTACTCCTGGGTCACTCACCATCCCCGGGCACGGTGTACCCCTGGGTCACTCACCATCCCTGGGCACAGTGTACCCCTGGGTCACTCACCATCCTTGGGCACAGTGTACTCCTGGGTCACTCACCATCCCTGGGCACAGTGTACACCTGGGTCACTCACCATCCCTGGGCACTGTGTACTCCTGGGTCACTCACCATCCCTGGGCAGTGTACTCCTGGGTCACTCACCATCCGTGGGCACTGTGTATCCCTGGGTCACTAACCATCCAGAGGCACTGTGTACTGCTGGGTCACTCACCATCCCTGGGCACTGTGTACTGCTGGGTCACTCACCATCCCTGGGCACTGTGTACTCCTGGGTCACTCACCATCTCCAGGCACAGTGTACTCCTGGGTCACTCACCATCCCCGGGAACAGTGTACTCCTGGGTCACTCACCATCCCTGGGCACAGTGTTCCCCTGGGTCACTAACCATCAGAGGCACTGTGTACTGCTGGGTCACTCACCATCCCTGGGCACTGTGTATTCCTGGGTCACTCACCATCCCCGGGCACTGTGTACTCCTGGGTCACTCACCATCCCTGGGCACAGTATACTCTTGGGTCACTCACCATGCCCCGGCACTGAGTACCCCTGGGTCACTCACTGTCCCTGGGCACTGTGTACTCCTGGGTCACTCACCATCCCTGGACACTGTGTCATCTGTGTCACTCACCATCCCTGTGCACTGTGTACTCCTGTGTCACTCACCATCCTCGGGCACAGTGTACCCCTGGGTCACTCACTATCCCTGGGCACAGTGTACTCCTGGGTCACTCACCATCCCTGAGTACAGTGTACTCCTGGGTCACTCACCATCCCCGGGCACGGTGTACTCCTGGGTCACTCAACTTCCCTGGGTACTGTGTACCCTTGGGTCACTCACCATCCCTGCGCACTGTGTACCCTGGGTCACTCACCATCCCCCGGCACTGTGTACCCCTGGGTCACTCACTATCCCTGGGCACAGTGTACCCATGGGTCACTCACCATCCTTGGGCACTGTGTAGTCTGGGTCACTCACCATCCCTGGGCACAGTGTACCCTTGGGTCACTCACCATCCTTGGGCACAGTGTACTCTTGGGTCACTCACCATCCCTGGGCACAGTGTACACCTGGGTCACTCACCATCCCTGGGCACTGTGTACTCCTGGGTCACTCACCATCCCTGGGCACAGTGTACTCCTGGGTCACTCACCATGCCCCGGCACTGAGTACCCCTGGGTCACTCACTGTCCCTGGGCACTGTGTACGCCTGGGTCACTCACCATCCCTGGACACTGTGTCATCTGGGTCACTCACCATCCCTGGGCACTGTGTACCCTTGGGTCACTCACCATCCCTGCGCACTGTGTAACCTGGGTCACTCACCATCCCTGGGCACTGTGCACTCCTGGGTCACTCACCATCCCTGGGCACAGTGTACTCCTGGGTCACTCACCATCCCCAGGCACGGTGTACTCCTGGGTCACTCAACTTCCCTGGGTACTGTGTACCCTTGGGTCACTCACCATCCTTGCGCACTGTGTACCCTGGGTCACTCACCATCCCTGGGCACTGTGCACTCCTGGGTCACTCACCATCCCTGGGCACAGTGTACTCCTGGGTCACTCACCATCCCTGGGCTCTGTGTTCCCCTGGGTCACTCACTATCCCTGGGCACAGTGTAACCCTGGGTCACTTACCATCCTTGGGCACAGTGTACTCCTGGGTCACTGACCATCCCTGGGCACAGTGTACTCCTGGGTCTCTAACCATCACTGGGCACGATGTACCTCTGGGTCACTCACCATCCCTGGGCACTGTGTACTCCTGGGTCATTCACCATCCCTGGGCACTGTGTACTCCTGGGTCACTCACCTTCCCTGGGCACTGTGTACTCCTGGGTCATTCACCATCCCTGGGTACTGTGTACTCCTGGGTCACTCACCATTCCTGGGCACTGTGTACGTCTGGGACACTAAACCATCTCTGGGTACTGTGTACCCCTAGCTTACAGGTGCGAAAACCTCTTGTCATCCCCTGCATTTGAAGTAAAAAGAGTAAGTCTTCTTTGCTAGAAAATAGAAAGCAGACAAGCAGGAGGCTGGAAGACATGGCAAGCCAGGCAGCATCAGGAGGTGGAGATGTTGACCGAAACATCGACCTCTACCTCCTAATTCTGCCTGGCTTGCTGTGTTCTTCCAGCCTTTTGTGTGTCTACTTTGGATTCCAATATCTGCAATTTGTTTTTCTCTAAGAAATTAGAATGCAAGGAAGGAAATGAAACGGGACAAAGGTTGTTCAGCTGATTTGCAAAGACAAGTATCTCAAAATCACCAGCTTGCCTTTCAACGTCAAGCTGCTCATATCACCAAAAGTATCACAGAACTAGGAGAAGGTCATTTGGCCCTGCTCCATTCAGTGTGGTCATGGCTGATTAGCCCACTCAGTAGACTGTTCCCTCCCCACAGCTACGGATCCCTTTACCCCCAAGAGTGGGTGGCATCTTGGCACAGTGGCTAGTACACATCTGTGGAGTAGGTGGGTCTTGAACCTAAGTCTATTAATCCAGAGATGGGTACACTATCACGGCCCCACCGAAGCCCTGCCAGGCTATAATGGAAATAATTGATTGGAAGCAGCTTCACAGTGAAAATTCATTCGATTGATCCCTGTGGTGGCTGTTGTTCTATATCACGAGAGAATATTCTCTCTAATTTTTCCTGCCACTGCATAGACCTCCAAGGCACCAGCTTCAGAAAGTGAAGTTTTATCAGCACACCAATGGATCTGTGCAGAGGTTAGAGAGAACATAGATGGACAGCTGAATAGATTGGGCCTAAAACATTGTGAAAACATGTTGTGATTTAACCAGAAATTGTCTTTAACTACCAGTTAATATACAGATGAAAATGTTTTATTGGAATAAAAAAAATATTCACAATTCAATCAAGATGTACTTTTGGATGATTTGTTGGGGTTGTGAATTTTTCTATTACAATTTTAATGATTTATGAGCAAGTTGTATTTACACTGTAGAATTTATCTTGTTTACTTTGGCCAGATAGGAATCCCCGAGTTAGGACATTTGGATTTCACAACAGATCATAAAGTAATTGTAAATTTTCAATTCCTCAAACTGCAGTGTCACTGCTGCTTTGCACTAGAATATGGACATAATTCCTTGTCTCACAAATGTCTCAGCTTTTCACTTTGAACTATTATTTTTTGGAGCATTGGGTGTCCCTGAGGTGCTGAATGTGCATGCAGGTGCTGGTTATTACTCGGTGTTTCTGGAATACTGTGTGTCACTGGACATTCCTGGGCACTGATCGTCCCTGGAGTGCCGTTGTTCTGAAGGAGGGCTACACCCAAAACATCGACTGCTCCACCTCCTTATGCTACCTGGCTTGCTGTGTACTTCCAGCCTTCTGCTTGTCTACCTTGGATTCCGGCATCTGCAGTTTTTGTTTGGTTCTGCAGTTGTTCCTGGCACGCTGGGAGTTTTTGGGGCAGTTTGTGTTTCTGGGTATTTCTTTGATTTTTTGGACATTGGGTGTGTAACAGACAGGGCCTAAGGCATTGGGCGTTCATGTGGCATTGCCTATTTTTTAGGTATTCCTGAAACTCTGAAGTTCCAGAGCTGGGCACTGAAATGCCATTGTGAAATTTCGAGGATCACCTTTAAAATGTGTAACTTTGTATTCGTGCCAAACTATCAAATGATCTTAGTGCACTCATTAGAGTGTAATTGTTGGAAATGAACAATAGGCAGTAGACCTATTTCTTATTATTGTGGAAGGTGAGTGAATTACTTTTTAGAAAGAAAAAGACGAGAAAAGGTGGCAAGACTGAAACAATTTCGCATAATTCCGTTAAGTAAAAAGCAGAAAGTGTTGCAATTACTCAGGTGGTCAGGTTGCTTCTGTGGAGAAAGGAGAGAGATTAAATTTTTAAGTCTGCAACTCTTCGGCCACATCTTGATGTTCTGTTAGAGGATGGATACACCAATAAGTCAACAGGGTTTAAGAACAACCTTTGTTACGCCTACAAATTTAAGTAGAACAAATCACCAAGTAAGCCCAAACAGAACAGTTTACTGGATTTTATAGTTTGGACTCCCATGCCAGAGGTTCCTGGATGGAATTCTTGAGTCCATACAGCTAAAGGAAGAGGAATGCAGTGTGCACAGTGGATTAAAGGCCCATAACCCTTGAAACATTTCGTTTTCATCTACTTAACTAAATGTCTTTTAAATGTTGTAATCACTTCCTCTGGAGGTTCTTTCCACACATGAACCACCCTGTGTAAAAAAACTGCTTTTGATAGGAACTTCCAAGAAGCCATTTGCAAATGTCAAACACTAGCTGTACAATATAAGCCAAACAAAACCACCTGGTTGACCTCCAGTAAAATGTCTCAATGAAAAGAAAGATTATCACTGATGACCTTGAAGATTCTGATGAAAGATCTACCCTCTTGTCTACCTCGCAAAGGCCAGAGAGATACTTTGGGACTTTGCACTGCAACATGAAACGTGGTTTGACTGCATTGAACATCGAACATAGAAAAGTACAGCACAGAACAGGCCCTTCGGCCCATGATGTGGTGCCGCGGATTATTCCTAATCTAAAATAAAATAACCTAACCTATGCACCCCTCAATTCACTGCTGTCCATGTGCATATCCAGCAGTCACTTAAATGTCCCTAATGACTCTGCTTTCACGACCACGGTTGGCAACGCATTCCAGGCATTCACAATGATGACATGGTAGTCAATAACACGACTGTCCAAAGTCAATAAGCTAAGCAGAAAATGATAACTGAATTTTTCCAGTGCTAACTCTGATCCAGTTACTTTACAAGGTCACGCCATTGTAAGATATTAGTAAATAGAAAAGTAAAGACACTTTCACATATTCATTGTATCACTCACTGTGTTTTCACTTCTTTTGAAATAGAATGCATTTGTAGCAAATCAGGTTATGTAGGGGTTTTCTTGCCACATTTAAGCTCCACTTAATACAAATTTGTGGATACGCCCCCTGAATTTTGACTTATTGTGATTTTTAAACAATTTATGTTAATGAAGGAAACACATCATTCAAGTTTCAACCATCCACCTAGAGCAATGTTCAGTTCATCGAATGAAGGCTACATTGAAGCCTATTTAAACCTACAACAGGGATCCAGGCTATTTCTATAGTTTTAAAGATAAAGCAAAGGGTCTTGTAGATTCTAAATCTATTATGCTTAAATCCATTGACATTTGTTTTCTGGGAAAGACAACAAATTTCCACTGCAAGGTCATTAAAAAAATATCAAGGTCACATTCTAATCTTCTTTATAATGCCTGTATTAATTTGTAGTGCATTTGATGTGTTGTCAGGGATAGGGTGAATTGGTGCTGTGCTCACAAAATGTGCTTGAGTAGAATCCACTTGAACCTGCCCATATTTGCAGTTTTTAAGTAATTTACATGTTGTGTAGGTGTGTGCCTGGTATGTTAGCCTCTGGGATTGCATACAAGAACAATAGGAGAGCAATTTGCAATTTGGTCTCCATCAGTATCAAAGTCATGAAGTGAAAGCACACATTATAGCGTTCACTTCTTCTTTGTGTCTAAACCAAAGCACACTGCTTGTTCTGTGTGTTTCTGGAAAGAACATCATTTTTGAATTTAAGTTTAGTTAAAATAAATTCTTATTTTGGCAGAATTTTTAAATGGCTGCCCATGAATCTTTGGATTCCTTGTACATACTACATAGAAGTAAATTGGGTGTGGGAATTGTTGGAAGTAACAAAGCCCATTTAAGTTCTACATGGAGAATTAGATGGGGAACATTTTCAGTGTGCGATTCTCCCAATCAATTTTTTTTGGTTGCTCCCAATCATACTAAAATGAGCAAGGATAATAATAGGAAAATTTGTCCCATATTTTGATACCTGAATTCACAGCAGAAATGTTCCAACTTTTTGACTCATAATTCTATAATACACTAAAAACATTTACCATGAGACTAAGCTGCCACTGGAATTTTAACTAAGTTATAGGAAAAGCGTCAAATTGAATCATTATTTTTCACTGACAAAAGTTTGTTAAACGCAGAAACTAAAAATGCATGAATTAGTTGAACAGATTGCTATATTTTTAGATTAACATTATGATAGCCATTCCAATTTTAATCAAAGCAAACTGAAAATTGGATTCTCCCCAGTGATCAGTAAGGTCTATCTACAAAATAATTTTCTTGTTTTAGAGCCCTTAGGGTAATGTAAGAAAATCATTTTTTAAAAATAACTATTGATAAAATGCTCCTTTTAATTCTTGCTCTTCAGGAGGTTTAGCAGCTTTTTTCCTCTAAGCTGAAAAGCAATTATTCAGATCTGGCCTCAAACTAGAAGTCTAAATACCCAAAAGACTCCAGTGATTTGAATAGCTGAGGATTTGTTCCCTAACTAATAAATAAACACATTGTGCTTTATTTATCTTCGGCTGTGAAATGCACAGCTGGGATGTGTTCTGCCAGGCCAGAAAAGCATTACTTCTCAAATCTCCTCAGGCTACAATTATCATTCTTCTTACTGTATACACTCAGAATCTTTTTAAAAAAGAAAAATCTGGAAGGAGTTCAGTCAGTGCAAAGGACTCTCCTTTTTCCTACAAAACTAAACCCAGTACTTCTCACCTTGGCGGTGACATTTCATTTTTTTTGTCTGAAGTGTTCAACCTATCTCAAATCCTCCGTTATGTTCTTCCCCTATCATTCCCCTCTACTTTATCCATCTCTGTATTTGTTTAAAACTCTGTAACATTTCTAGCCTTTCCAACGAAAAGTCTCTCTGGCCTGAATCATTAACTATGGTTTCCCTTTCACTTGTTTCCTGATAAAATGTCAATACTGTTGCAAACCATTGTGCAGATATGCAAGAGATGTTTCCTCGGTGGAAGAATTTTTTTTTTTTGCAAAATGAATGGAGGTGGTGAAGAGACCATCTTCACTCTGGGTGTGTCAATGCTTCAGGAGCACGCATAGCCATTTCAAGCCCCGAGTCGTCCTCAGTAAATGTGTAAGAAGCACACTGTTTGGGAACTGGAACAGCACTGGTAGCATGAGGTGACTGCCAGCCATTCAGTGCACATATCTAACATGTTTTGGAGGCTTTCATATAATCCTGAGTGTCTACAATGGCCTACCACACAGTATAACTATACAAGATTGTAATGAGTTGACACTACCACATATTCTTGTGGAACACAGGAGATCGTTCACCTTCTTTTGCACTGGACTCAGGTTTCACTGAGAAGCACTGACTTGCCTTGGTAACGAGGTGCAGGCTGATGCCGTTCCAAGGGAGGAGGACTTCCTGCTGTCTAAGATGACCTGGAGCAGAATATCCAGCAATGCTCTGAGGAAGTTTTGAGGGTCATTTGACTCGACACATTAACTGATTTCTCTCCACAGACCTGCTGACCTTTTCTAGCAATTTCTGTTTCTATATCTAGAAACGCTCTGATCAACCACAGGGCCGTCTATGGTGGGTTAGTGTGAGGAAGTGGGGTGAGCAGTGGTGGCAGAGAGACCAACACAAGCTCTATTAATCATCTTGGCCATCCCTGCTCCATAAGATTCATCATTCAACAATGCAAAAAAAAAGCATACACACATGATGACTGGACAGGAAAACCTGACCCATCCCCATCCAAGCAACATCTACTTTCAGACCAACTCCCACCCTAGACCCCACTGTGGAAGATTCTGTCCACTGCCTATTTTATTTGGCTCAGTCTACTACACATCTCTCTTCTTAGCCTGATCTGTCACCTTTCTTTGTAGCTCTACGTGAATACTGATGCCTAAGGTACACAGTAAGATGGCAGATGGTACATGCCACTTGAATGCAACATGGTGAAACGATATTGCAACATTGGCAGTTCAGAGGGTTGAGGGTCATGGTACGTCTACAGGCTGCAGCAGAAGTAGGAAACTGAATGACTGACCAGTCTCATGGTAGAGGAAAGAGCTGGTGCATAATTAGAAATGGCTCATGGCAGGACAGTGTCCAAGAATACAAGTAGAACTTGGGGCTAGCTGGCACTTGGCAGTACTTTTGCAGTCTCCAGGCACAGAAATGTAACTAAATTGGTTCTGGTGCTAAGAAATCAATGGGTTAGGCAACAGCTAAGGTCGACAGGAAAGGCTATGAAAATGAATTTGAAGACACAACAATGAAGTGAGTATGATTACATATCCCAAAAACTCCTGATACCACAAAGTAAATTGTTTCTTTTTAATACATTTTAAAGCTTTCTTTAATTTTAATTCATTCATAACATATTTCACTCTTATCTACAAAATTGGGATCCAATTCCATAAATCCCAAACTGGTTTTGACCAATTCCCACCAAAATGTGTCAGCTTTTTGAGCTTCGTTAATTAAGAAGTAATACACTGTCAAGTACACAAGGTCAGTCTTTCTTGTTGCTTCTTTAGATCTACTTCGATCTACTTTTTCATAATTTTACAATTCAGGAAGAAACTGAACTGAGGCAAATCCAGTAACACTGGGATTGATTGGCCCATGTACCAAACATCAATCCGATTGGGAACAGGTAAAATTAGGAAAACTTTTCAAATCAAAAGCACTTAGGATAAATGAGGGAGAAAATGGATCAGTATGTACTTGGATATGTAGGAAACCTTCCTAAGCGGAGGTGGCACAGTGGCTCAGTTGTTAGCACTCACTGCTACCTCACACCGCCAGGAACCCAGGTTCAATACCAGCCTTGGTTAACTATCTGTGTAGAATTTGAGCATTCTCCGTGTCTGCATGGATTACCTCTGGGTGCTCTGGTTTGCACAGGTTAGGTGAATTGGCCATACTAAATTTACCCATAGAGACACAAGGATGTGGTGGATTAGGTGGATTGGCCATGGGAAATGCAGGGTTATAGGTATAGGGTAGTGGGGTGGGATGCTCTTCAGTGTGGACTTGAATAGCCTGCTTCCACACTGTGGGGATTCTATAATGGGTGGGAATCTGAATCAAGAATTATTGGAAAGTCAACAGCAGATATACAATATCCAATTAAATTTGATATGAACCAAGCTTCTCTTGATCCTCTCCTGAATTATACGGTCTTTTTACTCAATTAAAGTGGTACAAGAAATAAGGTGGCAGTGGAAAACGTAGAGGACAAATTGGCAGTAGAATCACATACGGATAAGTTTTAGCAAATATACATGACCACACAGGTCAGCAACAAACCCAGACTTTCACAGTGTATAACAAGAGTTATCTTCTAACAGGAATGAGGAAAGTGACTGAGTGGAGGGAATGTGGCTCTGGAACAGTGTTAAAACAGCTTCATATTTATTTAAACAAGTAACACAAATGAAGACAAACCCTATTTAACCGTTAACATCAGTTTTCTCAGACATGAGAAAAACAGACCATTCCCTATCTTTTATTTGTCCTAAAAAAGCAGTTACCCTCCTGAGATATATCATTGTTTGGTATGGGAGGAACAAGACTTAATAAAATAAAATTCTTGGCAAATGCTAATGACAAGATCGGCAAACAAAATAAAAATCCTGCTCTGTGCAACCTTTCCTCCTCTAATATTTCACTAACCCACACAGCTCAGGATGGACTTAATTTACAACACAAAGATCAAAATGAAAAGGGGAGAAATCTTGACATTAATTGCAATGAACTTCAGGAAGCCTGCATACTGTACAAAGAAAGAAAAAAAGAAAGAAATTGGAAAATCACGACAGTAATCTAAATTCCAGTCAAGAACTCCAAGTTCAGCTTTTGTTCCTTTTCATTGAGGTCTCAAGGGAGAAGGTCCACCCATTACTCACAGGCATGCATAGGGAACTCTGAGCGAGAATAAGCATTTTAATTTAGAATGAAACAAACTAGAAATTGCTGGAAAAGCTCAGCAGGTCTGGAAGCATATGTGGAGAGAAATCAGAGTTAATATTGCAGGTCAAGCAACCCTTCCTCAGAACTGATGGTAGCGAGGAAACTGTTGGTATTTATGAAGAAGGTAGGGTGAGGGGAGAGAGTAAGGAGTAAACAATAGGTGGAGATAGAGGGGCAATTTTCCACTTCAGAACTTGACAGATTTCTGGAGTCAATATCAACAACTGTAGGGCTAGAGCTCCCATGTCATTACCCCAAAGCCCCACACATCAGACTTTGTTATCTCAGTCTGCTATTACACACCACCCATTTTTAGCCACTAACAGTCCCCATTAATAGTTAGTCATCCTCCAAGCTGATTGTTATGCACTGCTTTGTCCAATTGTTTCTCTCTCTTTGGGCTCTATCCCCACGCATCATTTATTCCTTACTCCCACCCTATTCTGCATATAAACCGATATTTCCTAGCTACCATCAACCAGTTCTGAGGAAGGGTCAGTGGACGTGAAATGTTAACTCTGATTTCTCTCCACAGATGCTGCCTGACCTGAGCTTTTCCAGCAATTACGGTTTTTGTTTCTGATTTACAGCATCTTTACATTTCTTTTGATTTTCATTTGATTATAGATTTGAAACTTTTTAACCATTGAATATTCATTGAAGGGAATGGGACTTGGAGGAGTCTGCAGCAGGTCAACATCACTGATGTAGACAGGGACAGTATCCCTGTATGAGAAGGGCAGATTATGTACTCGTGGTAGAAATAAAAATACAAAAAAAACCCCACAAAAGTAGGCACTATTTACAACAGTGAGACAGCATGTGTGTAAAATATCAACAAAAAAACATTAGAACCGAATGAATAATCTTTTACAAAAATTACAAGGAAATATTTCCTGTTGTGGTTGTGACTTTGAATAACTAAAGAAATTAAGTAGCTGTAAGGTAGGAGTGTGGTGATGGAGGATTGTTTCTCAGACTGGAAGCCCATGCATAACAAGCAGTGTTGCACAGGGATCAGTACTGGGTCCACTATTGTTTGTCATTTATTTAAGTAATTCAGATGAGAATATAGGAGGCACGGTTAGTAAGTTTGCAGATGACACCAAAAATGGTGGTATAGTGGACAGTGAAGGAGGTTATCTAAGATTACAAAGAGATCTCAATCAATTGGCTCAATGGGTCGAGGAGTGGCAAATGGAGTTTAATTTGGATAAATGTGAGGTATTGCATTTTCGTAAAACAAGCAAGGTCAGAACTTATACAATTAATGATAAGGCCTTGGGTCATGTTGTGGCCCAAGGTATTTGAATAAGTGATTCTTTGGAATTTGCATCACAGGTAGACAGGTGGTTAAGGTGTCATTAAGCACACGTGCCTTCTTTGCTCAGACCATTGAGTACAGGAGCTGGGACGCCCTGTTGGAGGCTGTAGGATGTTAGCAAGACCTCTTCTAGAGTGCTGTGTGCAGTTCTCGTCACCCTGTTATAGGAAAGACATTATTAAACTGGGGAGGGTTCAGAAAAGACTTGCTAAGATGTTGCTGGGATTGGAGGGATTGAGATATAAAAATAGACTGGAAAGGCTGGGAGGTTTTTCATTGGAGCGTAGTATGTTGAAGGTTGACCTTACTGAGGTTTATAAGGTTATGAGGGATGTCGATAAGGTGAATAGCAAGGGAAAAAAGAAGTGGGAGTCCAAAACCAGGGCCATATTTTTTAAAAGGTGAGAGAAAGATTTGAGAGCTAACTTTTTTTTTAAAAACACGGTGTGTGTGAAATGAACTGGCAGAGGAAGTGGTAGAATTGGGTACAGTTACAGTGTTTAAAAGACATTTGGATATATTCAAGAATAGGGAAGGTTTGAAGAGAGATGGACCGAGTGCAGTCAAGTGGGACTAGTTTAGTCTGGGAACATTGTCAGTGTGGACCAGTTGGACCAAAGGGTCCATTTCCATGCAGTACAACAATGCCTCTGAGATACATTCAACAATAATTGGTCTCCAACAGATTTTACAATTAATTCAGAAAGTTTTCCAACAGTATGTCTTAAATAGCTGTCTTCAATAAGACAAAGTTAAAAATCACAACACCAGGTTATAGTCCAACAGGTTTAATTGGAAGCACACTAGCTTTCGGAGCGACACTCCATCAGGTGATTGTTGCTCCGAAAGCTAGTGTGCTTCCAATTAAACCTGTTGGACTATAACCTGGTGTTGTGTGATTTTTAACTTTGTACACCCCAGTCCAACACCGGCATCTCCGAATCTTAAATAAGACCGGTTAAATAAGCTACGCTTAAACCGACCAGTGTTGCTGAAAATGTCAGCAGTTAATAAATGTAATAGAAAAACTAAACAAAAGAACGGTAGATACTGCATTAATATTTCAGGTCCAATGATGCTTCAAGTCCTTTGACGAATCACTGAATCCAAAGCATTAACTGATTTCTCCCCACTGATGCCAGATCTGCTGAGATTTTTTCCCCAGCAATTTCTATTTTTGTAGGAAATATAACAGATTCACTTCCATTATACTGACTTCACTACTGCTGATTAAAACCTACGCAAGACGAATCACAACTCAAGCA
This sequence comes from Chiloscyllium plagiosum, assembly GCF_037043375.1. Taxonomy (NCBI): domain Eukaryota; kingdom Metazoa; phylum Chordata; class Chondrichthyes; order Orectolobiformes; family Hemiscylliidae; genus Chiloscyllium; species Chiloscyllium plagiosum. The sequence continues at coordinate 11,686,224 of NW_028270141.1, read as the reverse complement.
TGCTGTAAAAGTTTATAGCAGACAAGAGGAGGCCAGAAGAGCACAGCAAGCCTGGCAGCATTATGAGGTGGAGAAGTCAATGTTTTGGGTATAACCCTTTCGTGAAGAAGGGTTAGACTTGAAATGCTGACTTCTCCACCTCCAGCTTCCCGCCTATCTACTTTGGATCCCAGTGTCTGCAGTGTTTTTTATCTCTAATAAAATTTTAGGAAGCAAAAATAAAATTCTTCTTTCCCTATTCCAACAAAAATAATCACAACTACTGCTTTAATATCACCAGTAAAATCAAGTCTTTGGGAACAGCTGCAAATACTCCTCAAACATAGCCTAATGCCTGGGCTGGTCATCACTGCTGAATGTTACCACTGGATGGAAAATGATTTTCAGCCTTATCAGAATATTATTTTAGTAATTCCACAAATTGGATTGAATACTTTATACCTTGATTTGCCTGTTGCAAAATTTAGGTTAATTGATTGGGTGGAGTGGAGGATGGGGTTGGGGGTGTTAGGAGAATAGGAGGGAAGAAATGCACTCCTGTAACAAAAATATCCAAATCAAAAAAGAACAGTAAACCATTTATTCCATTCTATTCGGAGATCCACTTTGCCAGATTTTCTGCTGTGCTCTGCATTAGTGCAAATTACTATATATGAAGATATTGAAATAGGAACATCTGTCCTGTCTTGCAGCACCAAATAGGTTTTCGCCTAATTTCTTCTGGTTTCCTGGCCTGTTCCCTTCCCAAACCATGACTAATTCACTTCCGGATGGACATGCACATTTAAGGCAACCTGGATGTACTTTTACTTGGCAGTGCTATAGACAAGTATTAATTTAGGAACTGATATTAATAAACAGGCAAAGGTCATTAATATCCATTCTTATTCTAAAACTAAGATATTAAATGTTACAGCAAAGTTTAAATATTAGCAAATTTGGTTGCTGGATAGAATCTTAATGGATACATTGAGAAAGGACTGGAGTCAAATTGTTCAATGAAATCAAACATGCACCACTCGGTGCCAGGAGTGAGATATCAAACCCCAGAACTTACCTATCATTTAAATTAATGAATTTGTACAAGAAACTACAAAGAATGCTCTATACATTCTCTGAAAAGTGGCATATCACACTTTTGTACTTTCAGGTGAGAACTAACATTCAGTCTTTTTTATTATGATACACAAGTTACACAAACTATTGACGGCACAAATATTTAATAAACAGAAAACCAATCCTTACAGGAGCACTATTCCTTTACTGGAATTTTTTTTAAACAATTGTGGGTGAAACAGAAAGACCTTTATTACATGATTATTACAAAATCTCTTGTCAACAAGGGCCCAGCAGTTCATTTGATCAAATTAACACTAGAAACAAGACAAATTGCCAGCAATATTTTTCAGTCCAGGGCTTCAGAATAAAGGATTTCCAATCAATTAGATTAATACATATTATCATCAACAGACATTTAGTCAAACCTTGAAAATACTCCCATTAATAAATATATGAAGGCCAAGTATTTCATAGAATTGTGGATACTCAGTTGCATATATTCAAGACAGTGGTCAATAGATTTGAGAGTACTAAGGAAATTAGAGGATATATAGATAGTGCAGCAGGGTGAAGTCAGTCAATCAGCTTTTTGCTTATTGAATATGGAGAAAGCTCAAAAGGGGCTTCTAATTCTTAAGTTTGTGTGTAATGTTTACGCAGTGTTTAATTTGATTAACATAGAGGGTCAAGTTTCTGAGGTCATATAGCCAGAAGGCAATCATAAGCTTGTTAAAACCATAGCAAAATTGATTCTTTCTTGACGTTCAGACTGGAATGTCAGTTCAGTTTTCTGCAATTTCTATTGCCCTGGCAGAGAAAGTGGGATTTGGGTTCTGGGTTGAATCAATTATCTAGTTAATAAAAGCCATTAGAATCAAAAAGAATGCATAAGTGTCAAGACAAGTGTTACCAATTGATCAACATGTCTGTTTGACTCAGATGATTGGAGTCTCTCTCAAAGTTAGAATGCTGTAGGCTCAGCCCAAACTCCAATTGTTGGACATATAATTGAAGCTGACATTCCAGTGCAGTATTAAGTCAGGAAGCCACTGTTAGTGCTGTATTTTGAATGCAACGTTAAGCTATTCTGTGTTTTAATACAAGTTTAAAACAAATCCCAAAGCAAAGAATACTTTTTTTCCTGAGCAACATTACCAAGAAATGGATCAATTAAATTCAGTTTTTTTTAAAAAATGGTTGCTACATGCAACTTCGCTGCTGCATTTGCTTTCACTGTAATAGTGACTGTTAATTCAATGCAGGCTCTTTCTTATTTGACAAAACCAAAGCTTACTTACATCAAAATGAGAAATTTCCATAAGTTTTATTAGCCTACATATTGACATTCAATGCCATTAGTCAGAAGTTTAGAAACAGTTTATTTTAGAAAGAAATACTTGATTACATTGCGCTTCGTCATCAAATACTTTGACTGTGCCCTTTAAATGTTTTGTTGAATGTCATTTGATGCATTTGCATTAATTTATATTAAAGAATTGGTTTATCACCACCTTTAAACATTTTTTTGCAAACGAACTGAACTTGCTAAATGTTTTCATAGTTTCGACATTTTGAAATATTGAGAGGATAGAGCTGAGAAATACTAAGGGTAAAAAGACCTTCTTGGGAGTCATCTACAGGCCCCCAAACAATAGTCTGGACGCGGATGTAAGATGAATCAGGAGCTGAAATTGGCCTGTCGCAAAGATGTTACTACATGCATTTCAACATGCAGGTAGACTGGGAGAATCAGGATGGTATTGGACCTTAAGAGAGAGACTTTGTGGAGTGCCTCAGAGATGGAGTCTTAGAACAGCTGGTGCTGGAGCCGACCAGGGAGAAGGCAATTCTGGATCTGGTATTGTGCAACGAACCAGAATTGATCAGGGACCTTGAAGTGAAGGAGCCATTGGGAAGTAGTGACCATAATACAATAAGCTTCAATCTGCAATTTGAGAGGGAGAGGGTACAATTGGAAGTGACAATATTTCTGTTGAGTAAAGGGAACTATGGAGCTATGAGGGAGGAGTTGGCCAAAGTTCAATGGTGCAATACCTCAGCAGGGATGACAGTGGAGGAACAATGGCGGATATTTCTGTGTATAATGCAGAAGTTGCAGGATCAGTTCATTCCAAAAAGGAAGAAAGATTCTAGGAGGAGGCATGGGTGGCTGTGGCTGATGAGGGAAGTTAAGAAACATATAAAGTTAAAAAAAGTATAACATAGCAAAGATAAGTGGGAAAACGGAGGACTGGGAAGCTTTTAAAGAACAGAGGATTACTACGAAGGAAATACGCAGAGAAAAAATGAGGTATGAAGGTAAACTGGCCAATGATATAAAGGAGGATAGTAAAAGCTTTTTTAGGTATGTGAAAAGCAAAAAAATGGTGAAGACTAAAATTGGGCCCTTGAAGACAGAAACAGGGTAAGATATTACGGGGAACAAAGAAATAGCAGAAGAATTGAATTGGTGCTTCAGATCTGTGTTCACTGGGAAAGACACAAGCAATCTCCTTGAGGTAACAATGGCTGAAGGACCTGAACTTAAGGGAATTTATATTTGCCAGGAATTGGTGTTGGAGAGACTGTTAGGTCTGGAGGTTAAGTCCCTGGGGCCTGATGGTCTACATCCCAGGGTACTGAAGGAGATGGCTCGGGAAATTGTAGATGCATTGGTGATTATTTTCCAGAGTTCGATAGATTTGGGATCAGTTCCTGAGGATTGGAGGGTGGCTAATATTATACCACTTTTTAAGAAAGGTGGGAGAGAGAAAGCAGGAAATTATAGACCAGTTAGTCTGACCTCAGTGGTGGGAAAGATGCTGGAGTCTATTATAAAAGATGAAATTACGACACATCCTTTACTAGTAACAGGATAGGCCAGAGTCAGCATGGATTTATGAAGGGGAAATTATGCTTGACTAATCTTCTGGATTTTTTTTGAGGATGTAACTCTGAAGATGAACGAGGGAGATCCAGTAGATATGGTGTACCTGGACTTTCAGAAAGCCACATAAAAGTCCCACATAGGAGGTTAGTGAGCAAACTTGGGGATCATGGTATTGGGGGCAAAGTACTAACTTGGATTGAAAGTTGCTTGGCTGATAGGAAACAAAGAGTAGTGCCAAACGGCTCCATTTCGGAATGGCAGGCAGTGACCAGTGGGGTACTGCAGGGATCAGTACTGGGACCGCAGCTTTTTATTATATTAATGATACAGAAGATGGTATTAGCAGTAACATTAGCAAATTTGCTGATGATACTAAGCTGGGTGGCAGGGTGAAATGTGATGAGGATGTTAGGAGATTACAGGGTGACCTGGACAAGTTAGGCGAGTGGTCAGATGCATGGCAGATGCAGTTTAATGTGGATAAATGTATGGTTATTCACTTTGGTGGCAAGAACAGGAAGGCAGGTTACTACCTAAATGGAATCAATTTAGGTAAAGGGGCAGTACTGAGAGGTGTTCTTGTACACCAGTCAATGAAGGTAAGCATGCAGGTACAGCAGGTAGTGAAGAAGGCTAATAGCATGCTGGCCTTCATAACAAGAGGGATTGAGTATAGAAGCAAAGAGGTTCTTCTGCAGCTGTACAGGGTCCTGGTGAGACCACACCTGGAGTACTGTGTGCAGTTCTGGTCTCCAAATTTGAGGAATGACATTCTGGATATGGAGGGAGTGCAGTGTAGGTTCACGAGGTCAATTCCTGGAATGGTGGGATTACCTTACACTGAAAGACTGGAGCGACTGGTCTTATATACCCTTGAGTTTAGAAGACTGAGAGGGGATCTGATTGAGACATAAGATTATTAAAGGTTTGGACACTCTGACGACAAAAAACATGTTTCTGCTGATGGGTGAGTGCCGAACCAGAGGACACAGCTTAAAAATATGGGGTAGACCATTTAGGACAGAGATGAGGAGAAACTTCTTCACCAAGAGAGTGGTGGCTGTGTGGAATACTCTTCCCCAGAGGGCAGTGGAGGCCCAGTCTCTGGATTCATTTAAGAAAGAGTTGGATAGAGCTCTCAAGGATAGTGGAATCAAGGGTTATGGAGATAAGGCAGGAACAGGATACTGATTAAGGATGATCAGCCATGATCATATTGAATGGTGGTGCAGGCTCGAAGGGCAGAATGGCCTACTCCTGCACCTATTGTCTATAATCCAGGCATTGCTCATCTGTATTAGCATGTGATATAATGAAAAAAAAATTGCAAGTGAGAAAATATATGTATATTTGTTCCTAAATTTCTTGTATCCCTCTCCTCCTTTCGACGTGTTACTTGCTTCCGTGCAATTCTCGAGCCAGAAAAAGGAAATGGTTGAGGCTACCAATTCCTGATTTCCTGAGGTGAGGTGCAAAGAGAGCAGGTCATATTATAAAATTTGCCAGTATGAAGTAGAGCAAATCATTTATCTGCATTTCAGACTTTGTCTGATACATCACTATCTCATGGCATTCGAGCCAACAACCTAATTTTGAACACAGCACAACATTCTGTGTCGCATACTTCTCTCACATGTAAATAAATCATAGTTGTGTATTTAATTACTGGGGGGTATCGAATTGTTTGTAAAGCCAATTTGGAATGCTCGATTTTCCTGTTCCTTTTCTGAAGTGTGCATACATTACAAAACTAATGGCTTCTGGAGTTTAGCTAGAATTCAAGATTAAATCAATAATCACAATAATTATCCCAATAGATTAAAAAAAGGAACCATACACTTAGCTGGGACGATATAAATGTATTTTCTTTTAAATTGTTTTTTATTTCAACAACCAATTAAGTTTTACATCAGTTCTTGCTTCAGTGCAAGACTGGCAAATACAGGTCCTGCAGTTTCTTATGAATGCCCATTTATTTTAATTTTATAAAACCTTTGTATGCCTTTTAGGTATTTGCTATTCAAAAATTAGGTTAGACCCTGGTTAGGTCAACTTCATCAAATATTTTAGAAATTACTTAAATTCATTAAATATTGCATGCAATCAAAATAGACCAAAAACTAAAAAAGAACAAGGTATCAATCCCATAAGCAAAGGATCTACAAATTAACAACACTGGTCGTCAAAACTAACAATTCCAAGTAGCAAGAGCAAAATAAACAGGATGCAGGTAGCTAGGCAGGATTTTTTTTTGTTTAAAATCAATATCATAAAAAGGTCTTCAGTGGCTCACAGAAGTCAGTTTGAAGATCGATTCCACTGTATTGATACCCAGGACTCCCTATGGCATCCCTTTTTTAAAAAAAAAGAAATAAAATTATTATTTAATAACCGGTGAATATCACTTTCATGCCTGTAGCATCAGCATACCAAAGTTTTATTCAAGGAATAATATCTAATTTTAGTTGTAAATGAGCATGTTTCTATCTAGGCACTTGCAGCTTAAAATAAAAAGAGGAATCTAACTACTCCCATAACAGTTAAAAATTGTCATTTTTAAAAGACTTGCCTGTAAACTCATGCCAAATGTTGTTCTTTGGTAATGAAGATAAATACGCATGATGGACAATTTAAGTGGACAGGGGAAAATGATGTACCTATTAATCAAGGAAACAGATTAATGAGATGAACTACATTCTAGTATTAACTTCCTCATTAGTATGAGGTTTGCAGTGTATTCATAGCCTCAGTGAAAAGCTCTCAAAATGTCTGCAGCAAACACGGATGGTGTTGTTTGGGAAAATAAGTAGTGCAAAATATTAATTCATCAATATTTATTGATATTAGTAATTTGGAATATTGCTTGCCTAAAAACCAAGAATAAATGTGCACCAACATTTCAACCAAAACAATAGTCATTGTGCAGAACTTGCCTGTTACTGGTTCTGTATTGCTACAAGTGAAGTTTGTTCATAAATAAAAGTCCTCTCACAAATGTCCGACACATACACTCTTTTCCCCTAGCAATTCAACAGTGTGATAGTGCATTTATTTAGCACAGAAATAACATCATAATTGCATAGTTGTTAAGATGTTAGATCTCGTAGCTGTTATTCAAGTTGGGGAACAGAAGAAAATCTGAAACCTTTCCCTCACTTCCATTAGCACCGTTAGTGGATTAGTGCCGAGGAGCAAGACATGAATTTCAGCACCTTATTTCGTAGATGAGCTTCAGATGAAGGCAACTGTTCTGCCAACTGATCTCATCCTTCCAAAGTACTAATCCTATTGTCTTCCCCTTAGAGGGTATAACCATTGTTTAAATTAATCCAATATCCTGACTTCTAGAACTCTTTCTAACAAGAAGGTTACCTCAAGAGTACAACGGGATCTTGATCAAATTGGCCAGTGGGCTGAGGGGTGAGAGATGGAGTTTAATTTAGATAAATGCGAGGTGCTGGATTTTGGAAAAGCAAAACAGAGCAGGACTTATACACTTAATGGTAAGGTCCTGGGGGTTATTGCTGAACAAAGATCCCTTGGAATGCAGGTTCATAGCTCCTTCAAAGCAGAGTTGCAGATAGATAGGAAAGTGAAGGCGGCGTTTCGTATGCTTTCTTTTATTGGTCAGACCATCGAGTATAGGACTTGGAAGGTCATACTGCGGCTGTACAGGACATTTGGAATATTGTGTGTAATTCCCATCTCTTTCCTATCAGAAGCATGTTGTGAAACTTCAAAGGGTCCAGAAAAAATTTAGAGAGGAATACCAATTATCTGAATATCGATTATCCAAATTTCAGATTACTTGAAGATGATTTCAAGGCCTCGCAAAAACGTTACATCAAAGAGATAAGTGTATTTGATTTACCTGGACTGAAGGACATGTGAAAATACTGGCAAAGAAAGAAAGAAATACAAGCACCTCAAACATCAGCAACTGGATTTTTTTTAAGGTAATGGTTAGTTACACAGCCCTTTGCAAAAGTAAGCATTTTACAGTATTCCCAGCACTTTACTGGGCGATTTATGAAAAGAATATGGCCAAGAACGTAGACGCATGCGCGAGGCAGTGCTTCTGTCTTTGGTGTTGAGAGACTGAGTTCCTAGAAACTGACAAATGTTCTTGCAATCGTAGAAGTTGTTTGGGACTTTGTTTAATGCTGTCTTCACCACTCCTTGCCAAATGCTAACTACTGCTGCATTTTAAAAATGTTTTCTCATGTTATCATTGCTTTTGAGTATTTTGCATCAGCATTTACTGTGGAAAGGATATGGAAGATATAGACTGTAGGGAAATAGATGGTGACATCTTGCAAAACGTCCATATTAGAGAAGGAGGAAGTGCTGGATGTCTTGAAACAAAGGTGGATAAATCCCCAGGACCTGATCAGGTGTACCCGAGAACTCTGTGGGAAGCTAGAGAAGTGATTGCTGAGCCTCTTGCCGAGATAGTTGTATCATCGATAGTCACAGGTGAGGTGTCGGAAGACTGGAGGTTGGCTAACGTGGTGCCACTGTTTAAGAAGGGCGGTAAGGACAAGCCAGGGAACTATAGACCAGTGAGCCTGACGTCGATGGTGGGCAAGTTGTTGGAGGGAATCCTGAGGGACAGTATGCACATGTATTTGGAAAGGCAAGGACTGATTCGGGATAGTCAACATGGCTTTGCGCATGGGAAATCATGTCTCACAAACTTGGTTGAGTTTTTTGAGGAAGTAACAAAGAGGGTTGATGAGGGCAGAGCAGTAGATGTGATCAATATGGACTTCAGTAAGGTGTTTTGCAAGGCTCCCCATGGGAGACTCATTAGCAAGGTTAGATCTCATGGAAGCTGAAAATGTGTTGCTGGAAAAGCGCAGCAGGTCAGGCAGCATCCAGGGAACAGGAGAATCGACGTTTCGGGCATAAGCCCTTCTTCAGGAATCTTATGCCCGAAACGTCGATTCTCCTGTTCCCTGGATGCTGCCTGACCTGCTGCGCTTTTCCAGCAACACATTTTTAGCTCTGATCTCCAGCAACTGCAGACCTCACTTTCTCCTCATAGATCTCATGGAATACAGGGAGAACTAGCCATTTGGATACAGAACTGGCTCAAAGGTAGATGACAGAGGGTGGTGGTGGAGGGTTGTTTTTCAGACTGGAGGCCTGTGACCAGTGGAGTGCCACAAGGATCGGTGCTGGGGTCCTCTACTTTTTGTCATTTACATTGATTTGGATGCGAGCATAAGAGGTACAATTTGCACATGACACCAAAATTGGAGGTTTAGTGGACAGCGAAGAGGGCTACCTCAGATTATAACAGGATCTTGACCGGATGGGCCAATGGGCTGAGAAGTGGCAGATGGAGTTTAATTCAGATAAATGTGAGGCGCTGCATTTTGGGAAAGCAAACCTTAGCAGGACTTATACATTTAATGGTAAGGTCCTAGGGAGTATTGCTGAACAAAGAGACCTTGGTGTGCAGGTTCATAGCTCCTTGAAAGTGGAGTCACAGGCAGATAGGATAGTGAAGGTGGCATTTGGTATGCTTTCCTTTATTGGTCAGAGTATTGAGTACAGGAGTTGGGAGGTCATGTTGCAGCTGTACAGGACATTGGTTAGGCCACTGTTGGAATATTGCATGCAATTCTGGTCTCCTTCGTATCGGAAAGATGTTGGGAAACTTGAAAGGGTTCAGAAAAGATTTACAAGGATGTTGCCAGGGTTAGAGGATTTGAGTTATAGAGAGAGAGTGAACAGGCTGGGGCTGTTTTCCCTGGAGCGTCAGAGACTGAGGGGTGACCTTATAGAGGTTTTTAAAATCATGAGGGGCATGGATAGCTTAAATAGACAAGGTCTTTTCCCTGGGGTAGGGGAGTCCAGAACTAGAGGGCATAGGTTTAGGGTGAGGGGGGAAAGACATAAAAGAGACCTAAGGGGCAACGTTTTCACACAGAGGGTGTTATGTGTATGGAATGAGCTGCCAGAGCAAGTGGTGGAGGCTGGTACAATTGTAGCATTTAAAAGGTATCTGGACGGGTATATGAATAGGAAAGGTTTAGAGGGATATGGACCAAGTGCTGGCAAATGGGACTAGATTAGGTTGGGATATCTGGTCAGCATGGCCGAGTTGGACTGAAAGGTCTGTTTCCATGCTGTACATCTCTATGACTCTAAATCATCGATCAGTCTCTGTTTGAATGCTTCTAGCACTCATCCTTCGTGTGGACATGTAAGCAATTCTATCCGACATAAGGCTCTTGTCTTGGTATATTTAAAATATTTAAGTGAGCGCATGGTTTGAGGTTACAACTTAATAAAATGTTTCAGACGAAATCTTGCTGAGACAAAATTGTTCAACATTAAATAAAAATTCAGTAACCTCAAACAACTTACATACCTTGAAACCAAATATCAACAAAGGAATTCTTCACTCCAACTTCAGCAGTTCGACGTCAAAGATAAGAGTGGCATTGGCTGGGATGACTCCGGGGTGACCTGTTACACCATATGCCACATCGGGAGTACAGGTCAGTTTTGCCCTTTGCCCCAAGCTCATCTGTAATTTTAATAAAAAGATCTTATTTGGTTATAAATCCTATTCAATAAAAAAATTCCTTCTACTGCCAGTAGCAGTGGTGGACTCTCCCTCTTTATGGGCATTTAAACGGGCATTGGATAGGCATATGGAGGATCGTGGGCTAGTGTAGGTTAGGTGGGCTTGGATCGGTGCAACATGGAGGGCCAAAGGGCCTGTACTGCGCTGTATTTTTCTATGTTCTATTTGTTTAGATGTTAATAAAAAAAAGTCTTAAAAAGTAAAAATTGATTTCATCGCAAACTTTAACCAAGGAATATGTACCATTGACATTTAATTGTTCAGTTCATAGAACTCTTAGAGTACAGCCCATTGGGTACACACAGACCCTCCAAAAAGCATCCCACCCAGTCTGCACATCCCTGTTACAATATAGGTCAATTTAGCTTGGCCAATCCATCTAACCTGCATGTCTTTGGACTGTTCATTATTCTGTCTTATCAACACTATATTGCCCACTGCAAAATGTTTCTTTAAAATATTCAATTAGATTGACTGTTAACTCTGTTGACCTCTACTTCCCCACATACATAAATACCTTTTATGAGTAAATCACCTGCTTACACAATTGTAACCAACCAACACATTTATCTTTATTTTCCAAAGATAACTTGTTCCCATTCTTCTTTGCACATTCTCCCTGTGTGAGCGTGGGTTTCCCCTGGGTGCTCCGGTTTCCTCCCCCAGTCCAAAGATACGTAGGTGGATTGGCAGTGCTAAATTACCCATCGCATTCAGGAACGTGCAAGCTAGATGAGTTAGCAATGGGAAATGCACGGTTACAGGGAATGGTGGATCTGGATAGGATGCGCTTTGGAGAGTTGGTGCAGACTCGATCGGCTGAATGGCCTCTATCTGCACCTTTATTCTTCTAAGGTAACAGAGGTATGCATACTCCTCATAACAAAAAGTCACAATGTAATGTAATTCTATGATTCTTTTAAGTTAGATGCCTATACTTAAAGATTATTTTGTAACATACTGGCATCACTGATACTTTGTAAACTTGGACAGTTATAAAACAAGCTCCTTAATTGATCTTTCCTCATTAGTTTCATTTTATTGAATTTATTATACTGTATAGAGGTATATTAAAGTTATCAACCGCCATAGTATTTTTTTAAAAATGTATTTGGTGAATTTTTTACAAAAACATAACCACACAATAAATACCTGTGCTACGCCTTCTTCCCAACCTTTAATTACTTCCTGTTTGCCAAACTTGAACTTGAAAGGCTTGCCTCGGTCTCTGGAAGAATCAAACTTCCTTCCATTCTGCAACATTCCTGCAAAAACCACAAAATTGTCTTTGAAGCCATGATAAGACAGAAAAACAAAAATAATTCATGACATATTTTCTGTGACTACAATTTTCAACCAGAGGCATTATAGAATGCTGTACAATTGCTGAAGCCGAAATACTTTCTCCTAAGCTTACTTTACACAGGCATTGATAGAGCAAATATTGGAATGGAGCATAAAAGAATTACCTATAAATGCATTACCTTACAACCCTGGACCAGATTATTGCTTAGAACCTATATCCTTTCCATCTGGTTCAAAGCATTCAGCCCAAAGATAATTTGGACATCGTATCTGAGATTCTGAAAAATTCAAGATTATATGCTATCAAAGGATGGCCTTAAATTTACGCACGAATTAAGAGATGAAATTTATGTGGAGCCAAACTATTGTTTTTAAACAATTAGAACAAGATGGCATACACTTATTGGAAAAGAAAAAAAAATTAGAAAAAGGTTTTCTCAATGAAGGCACTAAATGTTTGGAACAAAGAGTATTAATTACACCAATAAGATTTGAAGCAGTTAGATGCTATGCTGGTTGATTTGACAATAACAAAGCACATGTTAAAAACATCCTAATCTTTCATTTCATTTTATTCAAAGAGACCTAGGAATTGACAATGACTAACCCAATCCAATCATTGCTGGCAGCATACCATGCAAACTCTTGAAAGGGCACAACATTGTGACTTTTGGTTATGAGGAGTATGCATACCTCTGTTACCCTAGAAGAATAAAGGTGGCAAAAACAAGAGTTTACAGTGATGTGCAGTAGCAACAAAGGTGGTTTTTAGCACTAACATGATGCTATCATCTGCCCAATCTGTGGGGTGGCAGAGTGGTTAACACTGCTGCCTCACAGCGCCAGGGACCCGGGTTCAATTCCCACCTCGGGCAACTGTCTGTGGAGTTTGCGTGGGTTTCCTCCCACAGTCCAAAGATGTGCTGGTTAGGTGAATTGGCCATGCTAAATTGCTTATAGAGTTAGGTGGATTAGTCAGGGGTAAATATAGTGGGGTGGGTTTTTCTTCAGAGGGTTGGTGTGGACTTGTTGGGCCGATGGGCCTGTTTCCACACTGTAGGTAATCTAAAAAAGATGCCTCACCTACTACAGAAATGGGTAATGTGGTACCTAAATTTTAGTGCCAGTGTGATGCCAGATATGTAGGCTGTATGTTCCAATGGTTGGCGGATCATAAGAAACAACACATCTCTGTTTGTTTGCAACAGGCAGAGCATTGACCATACTCAGCCAGCCTGTGCCTGCAATACTCAATGAGGTGTCTAACATTAGGTGGGGCGATTGGGCAGCACTAAATGAACATTTCCAAGTGCGCCAAGAATTACACTGACAAGCAATTTGAAATATCCGTCAGACTCTCAGTACAGCTTATTTACACTTGGCAGAAGCTATATATTCCTATACAGGAACATGCCCTCTGCAGACAAATGGAATATCCAGGCATTGCACCTTTTCTAATAACCATAGACTGTGTCTGAGAGTACAGATAGAGATGCAGTGTGTGTTGTATTTGAGTGGTTTCTAGTGCATTTTCCACATCATGTCTCATGTTTCTTCCAAAGCTGCTTTGTCAGTCTAAAATTAAATAAAAGCTCTGGGTTACTGTTTTCTGGTGCATTTTCCATGGCATCGGCTTGACCACAGTCTATACAGGAGCTGGTTGGCACCTCATTTCTCATGCAAAATAAATAACTGTACCTTTTTCAATGGTTGTATGCTTGTGACATTCCTGATAAATGCAAGGCAAAAAGCTTTGCCAGCTTCTTTTTTTTCCAAATAATAAAATAGTTGTGGTCACAAAGCATTGTGGTTACGTCAAAGAAAGACTGTGAGCCCACTACTATTTTATCAAAAACATCAACCCAATCATTTTAAGCAGGTTAATGGGTAGTTTCAGACAAAAGATTCATGACTATGGAGAGGTCATGAAGTCCCAGCTCTAATGCTAATTTGGACTCCTTGCATTTTTGGCAAAATATTAAATTTCTACATTTTGATAATAGCTTTTATAAGCATGGAACTCATTCCTATAAGACGTGCACTTAGAATGCCAGCACCACTGAATAAAACTCAAAAGGGTATCCAAAATGTTCAATGCTTTAAAAGTTCAGTAATTAATGATTTATGTTCGTATGATGCAAATATTTTCAAAGCACGTTAAAATGGGAATTGTTCCCCCACCTATAGAGAAAGACATTTTATCAGTTCTAAACAAACAGAATACAATAACAGGATACTCAAACTTCATCCAAACAAAACCATTAACATTCACAAACAAGTCTTAACTGCAATTACATTCTGCCTGTTTTTGTATCATTGAAACTAACATAACTGTGTGCCAGAAAGTTCTTTGAAACTCAAACTACAGGAAGAACATTTGATAAGTAAAACATTTTGTATGAATATCCACATTTGTTGGGCACTGCACAAAAATATTACTGAAGAGCTGCTAAATGTGATCTATTTCTGCAGAATTCACTATAAAATCTAGGTCAAAGCTTTGCCTTTGGTTGTTTGATAGTGTGCTTAGAATGCCAATCAAAGCAATACAGTGGCACCATAAATTCAGAGAAAATAAACACCACAATGAATCCGGTTTTTTTTTTGGGAAAGAAAAAACACTGAACGTACTCTATGAAAGTAATGTTCCTAAAATGTACAAAGGCATTCTTTTAATACCCATTTTATGTTGCAAATCATTTGGATCAGGCAGCCAAAGCATTTTCACAGGCTGCATCAAGAATTAAAACATACCAAGAAGCATTACGAATTTATTTTTGTTGGTGAATAATTTATTAGCACTGCCTTTTAATTTTATAGACTTAATCTGTTGATAATTTCATTAGTTTAACATATTTCACAGAGATGGTAACAAAAAGACAAAATATCATCTGCAAATCAAATATTTGGAGCATTAGTTCCTAACTATGCAAATACACTGTAAAACTACTTCACTAGATAAATGTGCTGATAAATCTTAGCAACACAGGAACAAGAGTAGGCCATTCAGCCCTTTAAACAACTGCCACCATTTTCAATCACCCCTCTCAATATCATATTCAGACACTACCCCCAGATTAGTAATGAGGAAGCTGTCTACTCTCTGTCCTGAATTTAACAATGACTGAGCCTCACACTAATCCAAATTATATTCCATTTGCCATGTTCGCACCCACTCATTCAATCTCTGAAGCTTCTTTACATCCTCATCACCCATATTATCTGTAAACTTTGAATTATCACAATTAACCCCATATGCAAATCGTTGGTATAGATTGTAACAGCTGCGACTCTAGCACTGACCCTTCTGGTACCCCACTGGTCACACAGTACCAACTGCAGAATGACCCATTTATTCCTACTCTTGCTTTCTGCCTGTTAACCAATTCTTAGTTCACGTTAGTATATTTCCTCAAACTAATGCACTTTAATTTCATTAACCTCACGTAGAAGTGTTTCAAACACTTTCCAGAAAACCAAACACATCACATTCCATTATTGAAACTGTTAATAACATCCTCAAAAAACTCAGACTCGTCAAACATTATTCCTGCTTCATAAATTCACAACGACAAGCCATTCAAAATTAGTTTTAAATATCCAGCAATAACATTTGTTGTAGGTTCTAGAAGGAGATGTCAGGTTGACAGACCACGATTCCGTTTTCTCACTCTCTCCTTCATTAAGCAGCAGTGTTGCAGATTGGAATGTTGCAAGTGTAGTCTCCAATGCAAAACAGACAAAGTGCGAATAGGCTACGTAGAGCAGTTGATCTTCCGTAATTACACCAGCACCACTCCCCACCTCTTCCTCCACTACATTGGTGACTGCATTGGCGCCACCTCGTGCTCCCACGAGGAGGTTGCGCAATTCATCAACTTCACCAACACATTCCACCCTGACCTTAAATTTACCTGGACCATCTCTGACACCTCCCTCCCCTTCCTGGACCTCTCCATCTCCATCAGTGACGACCGACTTGACACTGACATTTTTTAACAAACCCCACCGACTCCCACAGCTACCTGGATTATACCTCTTCCCACCCTACCTCTTGCAAAAATGCCATCCCGTATTCCCAATTCCTCCGCCTCCGCCGGATCTGCTCCCAGGAGGACCAGTTCCACCACAGAACACACCAGATGGCCTCCTTCTTTAGAGACCGCAATTTCCCTTCCCACATGGTTAAAGATGCCCTCCAACGCATCTCGTCCACATCCCGCACCTCCACCCTCAGACCCCACTCCTCCAACTGTAACAAGGACAGAACGCCCCTGGTGCTCACCTTCCACCCTACCAACCTTCGCATAAACCAAATCATCCGCCGACATTTCCACCACCTCCAAAAAGACCCCACCATCAGGGATATATTTCCCTCCCCATCCCTTTCCGCCTTCCGCAAAGACCGTTCCCTCCGTGACTACCTGGTCAGGTCCACACCCCGCTACAACCTACCCTCCCAACCTGGCACCTTCCCCTGCCACCGCAGGAACTGTAAAACCTGCACCCACACCTCCTCCCTCACCTCTATCCAAGGCCCTAAAGGAGCCTTCCACATCCAAAGTTTTACTTGCACATCCACTAATATCATTTATTGTATCCGTTGTTCCCAATGCGGTCTCCTCTACATTGGGGAGACTGGGCGCCTCCTAGCAGAGCGCTTTAGGGACACCCGCACCAATCAACCACACCGCCCCGTGGCCCAACATTTCAACTCCCCCTCCCACTCTGCCGAGGACATGGGAGGTCCTGGGCCTCCTTCACTGCCGCTCCCTCACCACTAGACGCCTGGAGGAAGAACGCCTCATCTTCCGCCTCGGAACACTTCAACCCCAGGGCATCAATGTGGACTTCAACAGTTTCCTCATTTCCCCTTCCCCCACCTCACCCTAGTTCCAAACTTCCAGCTCAGCACTGTCCCCATGACTTGCCCGGACTTGTCCTACCTGCCTATCTCCTTTTCCACCTATCCACTCCACCCTCTCCTCCCTGACCTATCACCTTCACCCCCCCCCACTCACCTATTGTACTCTATGCTACTTTCTCCCCACCCCCACCCTCCTCCAGCTGATCTCTCCACGCTTCAGGCTCACTGCCTTTATTCCTGATGAAGGGCTTTTGCCCGAAACGTCGATTTCGAAGCTCCTTGGATGCTGCCTGAACTGCTGTGCTCTTCCAGCACCAAAAATCCAGAAAGTGGGAATAGGTGTCTAAAGATTCATCTGAAATACTGTCAAATCAGGAGTATGATTTGGATAAAGCAGTTCTCCAATTTGCCAAGTGCTCTCTAAGTCCTGTAAAAATGTATGCTTAAAACGTTTTAGCTAGAAAAAACAAATTCCACTTTAACATATCGAACACCACTGCTGACCAGACAGACACAAGTGCAAGTATATTTGTTGAAATTTTCATTACTCCTCGATGGGAATTGGCGTTGTCACCAAAAGCTGGAGGTCTGAATTTCCAACACAGACCTTGTATGCAGTACTGTTGCATGGGCACATGATACCCACCAGGGGCAGCTATTACCATCTCCTTTCCTAAAGGGCCTTACTCTGAAGTGGAAGGGGATAACCACTAACCAGTCTAACGAGAAGAGACTCTCATCTTCAACAACAGTTTGTTTACTGCATGGTAACATTCAGGTACAATTTACACGATAATCCCCATGACAATGAAGAGACTACAAGAACAGGTGTATCCCCTTGGAGAGCTGGAGGTGTTCTGCCTTTCTCCACACAAGTACTTCTGACACCAGATTAGGTAGAGCTAAATGTAGTTCTCAGCATTAACCCGTCACCTTATACAAACAGGAATTATGGTGCAATTTCTGGTCACTTTAGACTTTGAAACTACATTAAAGAACAAATCTGTCAGTCATTTTGTGGATTTGTTTCCACAAATAAAAATAGGAAGGATATGAAAACAAAGATGAAGAAAATTTATCAACGATTACAGGAATGAGAAACTTCACTTATGAGAATAGGTTGGAGCAGCTGAAACTATTCATCTTGGGCGAAACATTATTAAAAAAGATTTGATAGATATGCTCATAATCATGAGGGAGTAGGAAACAGTATATATTTTAAAAAAAGGAGTAAATATTCCTTTTGATAAAAGAGTTGACAACCAGAGGGCATAGATTTGCAGCACTGGCAAAGAGTAACACGAGGAGAAAGTGTTTCTGCCCTAGCAAATGATTAGTATCTGGATTGGATCATTCAAGAGTTGTGAGGTAGCAATTAAGTAGTGCACTGCTATATAAATGAACAGTCATTCCAATGCCTGTTCAGCCATTTAAGATCAAGGTTAATTTAATAGTGGCCTCAAATTCTTCTTTGCGATTCACCTCTGAAACGCTTCGACTCCCTGTTGGGGAATAACCTACCTACTTGTGCTTTATAAAACATTCAATGACTCTACCAGCAATGCTCTGAGGCTAATTGTTCCAAAACATTCCTCGAATGAGTTTTGTATGGGTAACTGTTCATTTTAATACTTCCATTAGAAAGCAAAAGCTAAAATTGAATGGAATAAATTTCAGTAAAATATTTGTGAATTAATTGTCATTGCAGCAGCATTAGCATACTGGAAACGGTCATGGCAAAAAGAAAAACGCTATTTTTCTCCTGGTGAAGGCCATTTCTGGTCACAATCCTGGTACCTATAAAGAGAGATACTTTGGTATATAGTATTTTTTCATATCATCTCACCACGTATGAGCAACTTTTACATTTGAAAATTTGTCTTATTCAGTACAAATAGGAACTCAGAGGAGGGTTTACACAAGAAATATCGTTTCAAATGTTATCCTGGACATGCCTAAAGAACTTTTTTCCATTGTGGAAGAAATTGGATTGGTGGTGGAGTGATCAGACCTGGAGAAGGGAGTTGAGTTCAGGTATGGTGGAAGGAGAGAGACCCAGTGGCAGGAACAGAGACAGGGCTGTTGGATGAGCAACTACTGGGGATGATGGTGGCTGGGGGAAGAGGTGTAGTTCGGAGTCCGTGAACTAAGTTTGGGAATGGTTTGGAGATGACTGTGTTGGACTGGGGTGTACAAAGTTAAAAATCACACAACACCAGGTTATAGTCCAACAGGTTTAATTGGAAGCACACTAGCTTTCGAAGCAACGCTCCTTCATCAGACAATAGTGGAGGGCTCAATCGTAACACAGAATTTACAGCAAAAATTTACAGTGTGATGTAACTGAAATTATACATTGAAAAATTGATTGTCTATGAAGCCTTTCATCTGTTAGAATACAGTGATAGTTTCACTTCTTTCATGTGTAAATCACAAAACCTTTTTTTTAAAAGTTGCATTCTCGGGTTAGCTGTTAACAATGGTGATAGCTAGACAATGTGTTGAAGATATTGTTAGCCCCCTGTGTTCTCTGTCTATGACCTGATGTTTAGATTGATTCTAATCTAAAAAGTGAGATAACAGAGTTTTACATAAATTCATGCAGTTTTTGAGTTCAGAATTCTACATGAATGTATGCAGTTTTTGGTTCATGTTCTTGTTCATGTTCATGTCCTTCGTGACCTGCAACACATTATCAATGAGGATGAGCACCTCACCAAGACCTCCCACACCTCCACTATTTGCCTTTAAACAACCGCCAAACCTCAAACAGATCACTGTTTGTAGCAAACTGCCCGGCTCTCAGGACAACTCCATACAACCCTGTCACGGTGGACGCTGCAAGACGTGTCAGTTTGTGGACATAGATACCACTATTATGTGTGGGAACACCTCCCACCTTGTATATGGCAGGTACTCATGTGACTCAGCCAACATTGTCTATCTTATACGTTGCAGGCAGGGATGCCCAGAGGCATGGTACATTGGGGAAACTGAGCAAAGGCTACGACAACGGATGAATGGGCACCGCACAACAATCAACAGACAGGAGGGTTCCCTCCCAGTTGGGGAACACTTCAGTGGTCCAGGACATTCAGCCTCGGACCTTCGGGTGACCATCCTCCAAGGTGGATTTCGGGACAGGCAGCAGAGGAAAGTGGCCGAGCAGAGGCTGATAGCTAAGTTCGGTACCCATAGGGAGGGCCTCAACCGGGACCTTGGGTTCATGTCACATTACAGGTGATCACCATTGCACTACACACACACACACACACACACACACACACACACACACACACACACACACACACACAAAACCCCAACCCCAGGCAGACAAAAACACACACACACACACATTTTGTGGGGTGAATTTGTACTTGCAGAGTTACATTGCACTTTGCTCAAAAACTGCATACATTCATGTAGAACTCTGTTATCTCACTTTTTAGATTAGAATCAATCTAAACATCAGGTCATAGACAGAGAACACAGGAGGCTAACACCTTCAACATATTGTCTAGCTATCACCATTGTTAACAGCTAACCCGAGAATGCAACTTTAAAAAAAGGTTTTGTGATTTACACATGAAAGAAGTGAAACTATCACTGTATTCTAACAGATGAAAGGCTTAACAGACAATCAATTTTTCAATGTACAATTTCAGTTACATCACACTGCAAATTTTTGCTATAAATTCCGTGTTACGATTGAGCCGTCCACTATCACCTGATGAAGGAGCGTTGCTCCAAAAGCTAGTGTGCTTCCAATTAAACCTGTTGGACTATAACCTGGTGTTGTGTGATTTTTAACTAAGTTTGGGAAGCATCAGTTGAATAGACTCCACGGTTAGAGTCTATTTAATAATCTAAAATTTCACTAGTGAACTAATTAGTTAAATCCAGCAGAACCCTCTGAATTAGACGCCAATATTTAGCTCGGAAGAAAACCATTTAGCCATAGTATATCATTGGTCAACAAACATCTGAAGACAGTAATCCAGTTTTCCATAATTATCCAATTTAAATGGATACTTTCGTATCCAAGCACACGGGAAAAAAAACACTTAGCACAATCTCTAATATCCATGCTGATTCCCTCAGAGTCCAAAAAACGACTGGTCTGCACCTGCTTACTCATTGTAAATTTAAGTAACCCATATCTCAAAGTCAACATGTCCTCATATTCCATGTATTAAAAACAGCAAGGCTGGTACAGGTGGGAAACGAAGGCTTTGAGCTAGAAAGAAGCCAAGATTTGGCATGTCGAGGTGTACACCACATCCTCCTGTCTGTCTTTGGCTGGAGTGATGTCATATCTGAAGATTGTTGCTAAATCAGTTTAGAAACATCAAAATAAAATAAAAAAATCAAATCTATTATGGCACTAGGATAATCAAATAAAGCAGTCACAGGATTATATGCAAGACTGATACATGAAATCATAATTTGAAAAAACTTTTGTTAGATTATCATTTTTCAAATTATGAATTAAAACATTAGCAATAAAGATGTTATTCAAATCCAAGGTTTCTTTCTTTTGACAGAACGGTTATGTGACTTTCTCACATTTCTATAGTAAACAGCATGATGGGTTTTGGTGATCTACATTACACACTTGCACAGATTAAATGTTTAGTATACAATGGTATTGTGAGGAGTGTAGAACATCAAATAAGCTTTCATCATGCTCTCTGAACTATTCTTTTTCCACACATTCATTTCACTTATTTGTTTTCGAAGATATGACACGGCTGCATGATAATGACAACAGATAAGTACAGAAACACTGATTAGACCAAGTCTATTCAATGAAGCAAGTGAACAAGCAGGATTCCTCAGAAAAAGTACATTCCACTGCCTGTAATAACAGTTGCAGAGCTCATGGAGATGACAGCCTTCCTTCCGCACAACACAGAAGAGAGTTAAATCTTTGGGGTGTATTTTTGCAAAAAGAAATCTATACTGAAAGATTGAATTTGTTTCAATAAACTTTTAACCTTTTCCTCAAAGTGTCACAGAACAGATGGAAAGGGAAACAAACATCAAAGAGCCAGGAGAATGGAATTTTCCTGCCACTATACAGTGTTATGCAACAAAATAGCAAACGGCAAGTAGTAGTAACCGCAAGGACAGGCGTCATTGAAATGGTTGCTAGACGCATGTTGAAACAATATGGATAATTCAATTTTCTCATAACCTCATCATTTCCACTTGAACAAGTGCAATACATAATTAATGGTTGATTTTCCATCATGCAAATCTCGCAGAATAAAAGCTCAAAAGGACAGCTCTGCATCTGTTCACCTGTGATTCTGTTCAGTTTAAGGAGCAATATTTTGAAAAGGTACCAGCATCCCCAAGAGTCAACATAACATCACCGAGGATAAACTGGAAGTCACGACTCTCTCGGGATTTAGATGTCACAGCAAGCTCCTGGAAAGTGTGAATTGACGTGCATAATTTTTTGGCATAGACTATCTGGATATTGGAGTGGTATTCTTTTAATAATAAAGACAAATAAGATCATACAGCACAGAAACAGACCCTAAAGTCTAATCAGTCTCTGCTGACCATAATCTCAAACTAAACTAGTCCCACCTGCCTGTGCTTGGCCCATATCCCTCCAAACATTTCCTATTTATGTACTTATCCAAATGTCATTTAAACAATGTAACTGTACCCACATCCACCACTTTTTCCTAGTAGCTCATTCCACAGATGAACCACTCTAAAGAAAAGACTTGCCTTTCTCCACTCACCTTAAAAAATATGCCCTCTCGTCGTTATGGGGTTGAACAAATTCTGTCTGGGAATGACAGACATGTGCTTCCCCTGTGGTGCAGCTCCATACTGACTTTGCTGCAGGACATGTACAGCTACATTATAACAAACAACTACACTTCAAAATATACAGCTGGTGTGAAAGCATTTTAGGATCGGTGAGACCATGGTCACGTGCCAAATAAATGCAAATTTCTCCTTTCTTTTTGGTCCTGGTTGAAACAGCAAACTATAAAGAAGCTAAACACTTAACACATCTGGCATCGATAAAAAGAGAACCAGTTATTGCTACAGACAAATCAACAACCTTTCAGATGTGATCTCTTTCTGCTAAGAACTTGCAGCAATCAGTGTTTAATTTCAGATTCCTGGCATCTGCAGTATTTGCATGTGTCACAAACTACTGAACCTGTTTGTTGCCTTGGCAATAGCACTGAACGCTTTACTTTTACCACTAAATGTAAACAGATTCATGATTATTGGTCAGCTTTTAGAAGCTAGCATCAACATAAATGCCTTCAGAAAGGTGTAACCTCTGATATATTTAGGTTATTTAAGAGCACACCTAGTTCTTAAAGCAACACACTATCCTGTTCCCGCCACCCCTGAACAAAACCACATGCAAAATGAAGACAAAATATATAATGTTGCAAAACCATTTGCATTGAAAACAAGAAACGTCAAATTGACTGGGTTTAAAAAAAATCTATAACAGGTGGTTTGACAATCTGTCCAGGTCTCCTGATGGTATAACCTTCCAGAGATTGACTTCACTTGGCTGCTCCCGATTATGCATTCGTATGAGTCTCTTGCATATTGTTAATGTATTGTTTGTCATGTTGCTCTTGTGCATCATTTTCTGAATGTGACTGTGTGTTCTATGCACAGTTGGAGAACTGTACAACTCCGGAGTTGATTGTTCTTTCTCAAGGTTGCTCCATTTGATGTCATAGCTTTGTAAAGCTTACGGACCACTTTGGATGTATCAATGAATAACCAGCTTCCATGAGAAGATATGACACTAATGTTCTGACCCCCACACAGATTAAGCAGCACTTGAACAAAACAGTCATTTACTGTCTTAGTCCTCCTCAGTCTTTTGAGAGGTTCGTCCTGGGTTTTTGAAAACAAATGATGGCTTAGTAGGGTTGTTCTAATTTGCCTTCCAAATATGATCTCCGTTGGTGGCAGTAAGCCTATACGCAGAACTGTAGCTCTTGGGTATAGCACAGCAACATGACAATCTTGTTTTGTCGCCATGCACTTTAATGATGCAAACCATTCACTCAGCAACACCGGTGGATCTGGGTGTCTGATGAAGCTTTTTATTTCAAAATATACTTTACTCAAAAATATCTTTGTATACATAGTCACTGAAACAGTTCAGTTCTGTACATTAGCAAATTAAGCTATTAGATGGCTCATTCCCATTTGGCATACTGCCAGACCTGCTTAAGGACAGTATGTGGTGGCCCCATTGTCAGACACTTTTCAGATGTAATGAATAGACTGAATAATAGAATTGTTATGATAAAGAATTAGGTCAATCATGTCTGCACTGGCTTTCTGGACATTTTAGTTCATCTTCTGCCTTTTCCCTAATCCTGCACAATATTTAAATGTAAACAATCATCCAATGTCCGCTTGAATGCCTCTGATGAACCTCCCTTCACCACACTTGCACACAGTGCTTTTCCATACCCCAGCTATTCATCATACTGTATTACAAAGCTTTTTGCATTTATTACATCTATCAGAGACAGACTTGAAATGTACTTCAACTGTCAGACAATTGGTATTTTGGATAATGTAGTTGTGAACCAGGAGAATATTGCTGCCATGTATGGTAAATAAATCATTTGTGATTTTTCAATTAAATAATGTGGAATCTCATGAGAGTTTACAGGTATACTGATGTGGTTAGGGACTCTGGCACACTTCACATATCCTCACTTTGGTCTCAATGTTTTGGTCGATTCTTGGCCAATACACAATACCTTGTGCCAAGCATCTTGTTCGCTGTATATCCATATAATAGGACCTGAGGCAGTTTCAGGTACAAGTATTTGTTTCATTTCAAAATTAATCTGAGATGTCTATTTCATTTTATTTAATGGCCAAAGGCACTGAAAGTATGGTGTTAGGCCACCCGTCTATGATAATTATTCACAGTGCCTTCGGTTGTGAATCATTAGCTGTTGCTTCTTTAAGTTGGTTGAGTTTGTGTTGATCAAAATTCATCCAATCTTCCTCCTCAATGTTCATACTGTCTACTTGGTAAGTCGAGTGGACTTTTTCAATTCTTATTTGGATAACCTGCTCAGTGTATCCAAGGAATCCATGTTGATACCAGTTTTGTAGCAGATGACAAAATGATATCTGGTACTTTGATGAGAAGTTATAGTCCAGCTGTTGCATTTGTTTGTGCCAAATAATTTCTAATGGTTTCCACAGTATATCATTTACTGCTCAGGACATCTTGTGATATAGAGAACCAGCGCAAATTTTCCACAGTCTTAGGAATAATTGGACTGCTTCTTAAGAGACCTTTGAAGCCAAATGCAATTGGTTTGCCATGTTGCATGATGCAGACTCTTAGCCCTTTCTGAGAAGCATCACCTTCCAAAATTGTCTTCTCCCTTAGATCAAAGTAATGTAGGGTACAGGTCGACGATGCTGGTTTGAAAAATTCAAACAAGTCTTGATGGTCTTCACCACATATATATTGAAAATGTTTCCATAACAGCTCTCTTACTGATGCTTGTTGGAAAAGTTTAGTAAGTAAGACAATAGAAAGTAAAAATCAAATCAAGAGATCTCAGCAGCATGCAGCCGAGGCAGGTATTGTACAACTTTGACTTTTCATGGATTGGGAAGGATCCCATAATCTGGATAGTTAGAACCTCTGACCCATATTCAACTGGCACTTTTTGCTATTGAAGGTAGCTCCTTTATGACAACTGCCACCATCAGTTTGATCAAATTCTTTGTTTTTCCTCATTAGTCCAATATCATTGGTGATACATGCATGCAGTTCTCTCCATATGCTGCTGGAACAGATCCTGACTGAAACTGAAAAGGTAGTCTCTGAAAGCAACATCTGCAAATTGGGTGTTGTGAAAGTCATGACTTCGAGATTCGTTTGCTGAGTGAACTGACCAATATCCCCGCACTCTGTATCCAGCTTGGAAAAGAATTTATTTCCTGTGAAATTGCGAATGAATTCTGCTCATGTTGAAGTGTTGTACAGGCAATTCTTCAGAAATTGTTTTGGATGTTGTGGGTGCAATCATACCCTGATTGTGGCATTTTTATTTTGCACACACGTAACATAACTACACCATGTGGTACGTGATAGATAATACCATTATGTTCCATATTGTTCAGCTCACTCTTAAGTTTCCTCTCTATATGAACACTGCAACTTCTAGCAGGGTCAATTGATTGAATTGCATCTTCCCTGAAGTACAATACAGCTTCAACTTGCAGTTTTGTCTTGTGCTGAATCTGTTGTCAAAATCCCTGGACAGACTTCACAGAAAATTCACGAGTTTAGTCCCGGGTATAAAGAAATTGCATGATGAGGAGAGGTTCAGAATGATGGGCCTGTATTCAGAATTTAGGAGAATGAGACATGACCTTATTGAACTTGACAGGCTAGGTGCAAAAAGGGTGTTTCTCCTGTGGGGAAAGCCTAGGACAAGAGGGCATAATCTCAGAAAAAGGGGTTGCATATGTAAAACTGATGAGAACATTTAAGGTGGTGAATCTATGGAATTCTTTACTACAAAGGGCTGGGGAGTCCGGTCATTAAGTATATTCAGGATTGAGACTGGCAGAATTTTAAGTCAGTAAATGAGCGTTATGTTAAAAAAGCAAAATGTGGACTTGATTGTTAGATCAGGCAAACCGCATTGAATGATGTAGTAGACTTAATGGGCTACTTCTGCTCTTAGAAACATGGTCATTTTTAATTTCTTCTCTAGTGCAGTGAGTGTAGATCCTAGATTGAGTACACACAACAATCATGGGAGGACTTACCAGGAATATTTGCATGCATAGTCTGTCCAGCAGGAATTCTGCCTGAACCAAAAACTAAAATCTAAATTCAGTGGTAATAGGGAAGACAAATGAATGTGAGCCTTTATTTCAAAAGTAGTATAAAAAGTATTCCCAAATCCCTCCGTGCTGCAGCTTTCTGCAGTCTTTTTCCATTTAAATGATGTTCAGCTACTTTGTGCCAAAGTGCATAATCTGACATTTTCCCACATTATACTTCACCTGCCAAATTTTTGCCCATTCACTTAACCAGTCTGTATCCCTCTGTAAACTCTGTCATTCTCACCTCTTGCCTTTCCACTTATTTGTGTGTCAACCTCAAACTTGGCTGTTGTATATCCACTTTCTTCATCAAAATCATTAAATATATCCAGTTCTTACAGTTAGCCAAACTCAAAATGTCCCACTTAGCCAAAGTGGGTACAGGGAATTACTGGCACAGTGAACTAGTAATCCAGTGCCTCAGGTTAACATTCTGGCAGTCTGGGTTCAAACCCTACTATAGCAAATAGTGAAATGTGAATTCAATAAAAATCTGAATAAACAGCCAGCGTAATAGTGGAATGTAACGACCTATTCATCGTCAAAAAAAAAACAACAAACAATAATCTGGCTTACTGGCATCTCTCAGGGAAGGAAATTCTTACCTAGTTTGGGCTACATGCGACTCCAGTCCAAAGCCATATGATTAACTTAGCTAGGAAGGGGATAGGTGGGGACGTGATGATGGTGATAGGTCAGAGCAGAGGGTGGAGCAGATAGGTAGGAAGGATGATGGACAGGTGTGTGGAGTTCAAGAGGGTGGTGCTGAGTTGGAGGGTTTGATCCGGGATATTGGGGGGGGGGGGGGGGAAATGAGGAAACTGGTGAAAGTGACGTTGATGCCGTGTGGTTGGAGAGTTCCTAAGGTGAAAAATGAGGGATTCTTCCTCCAGGCATCGGGTGGCTAGGATTTGGCGGTGGAAACCGCCCAGAACTTGCATGTCCTTCACAGTGTATGAGAGGAAGATGAAGTGGTTGGCCACAGGATGATGGGGCTGTTTGGTCTGTGCACCCTGGAGATGTTTTTACAACATGAGATACAATGTAAACTAGCCAAAGCAATTTAAATCTTCGTCATTTCAAAGCCATTGTTTTAATATGTGATCAGATGATGTTAGTAATTGCCAGTTAACTTCACTTCTAATGGTTCATATTCAGTGCTAGTGCAGTCTTTTGTCCTTCAGGCTTAGAGTCGTACACACCCTTTAGTCCAACCCATACATGCCAACCAGTTATCCTAAATAAATACACGCACCACCCTCTGCATGAAAAAGTTGCCCCTTAGATCCCTTTCATATCTTTCTCCTCTCATCTTAAACCCATGCCCTCAGGTTTTGGATTCCACTATCCCAGGGAAAAGACCTTGTCTATTTACCCTATCCATACACTAAAACTGCATGAATTCATGTAAAACTCTGTTACCTCACTTTTTAGATTAGAATCAATCTAAACATCATGGCATAGACAGAGAACACAAGGGGCTAACACCTTCCACATATTGTCTAGCTATCACCCATTGCTAACCGGAGAATGCAACTTTTTTAAAAAAAAAGGTTTTGGTGATTTACACATGAAAGAAGTGAAACTATCATGGTATTCAAACAAACAGATGAAAGACTCAACAGACAATCAATTTTTCAAATGTATAATTTCAGTTACGTCACACTGCAAATTTTTGCTATAAATTCTGTGTATTAGGATTGAGCCCTACACTATCACCTGAAGTAGCGACACTCTGAAAGCTAGTGTGCTTCCAATTAAACCTGTTGGACTATAACCTGGTGTTGTGTGATTTTTAACTTTGCATACCCCTCATGATTTAATAAACCTCTATTAGGTCACCCCTCAGCCTCAGATGCTCCGGAATAAACAGCCCCAGCACACTTAGCCACTTTCTATAATTCAAACCCTCCAACCTCAGCAACGTCCTTATAATTCTTTTCTGAACCCTTTCAGGTTTCACAACATCTATCCTATAGGGAGACCAGATTTGCACACAATATTTCAACAGTGGCCTAACCAAGTACTGTACAGCTACATCATGACCTCCCAACTCCTAGACTCAATGCACTGACCAATAAAGGCAAGCATGCCAAAAGCCTTCTTCACTATCTGACCTCCCTGCATCTTCACTTTCAAGAGACTATGAACCCAATGCTTCTCGGAGATTTGAAGATTTGTGCATACTTGAAGAAAAATTGTTGGACTAAGTGCCCATTTTTAAAAATGTGACATTAAACAATACATGCTTTCCTTTTCACAAGGAAAGGTTTAATTTCTCTTCCCCTTGCAATCTTATACCAAACAGGAGACAGACCTTGGAAAGGCAAACCTCTATTTGAAATTGTTGTCAGGTCTGGCAAGCCAAATTGGTTGCAAGACCTATTTGTACAAAATAACAACTGTTTGTACGCAACACATTACTGATAATAAGCAAACACTTCACAATTTTTTTTCCTTCTATATTTCTTACTTGCCATATCAGTATTTATCAAACAGTAAGAAATCACTTCAGGGGATCACACAGTTCAGGGAAATTATGAAAGTGAACAGATTTCGTTTACACAGTGAAGAAAATATGGGCCTGTGAGACTCCATGTTAAAACACATTATATTGTTCAGTAGTTGATTCTCACATTACACCAGACATAAAATTAATGATACTGGAAGAGGCCAATTTTGACTAATTACATTAGTAAACAGCAGCTTCTGGGAGAAAAATACTGACTTGCCACATAGCATGGTGATGGGAAATAGAGGTAATTAAGCATATATAGCAGTAAAAATAAAAAAGGTACTTTGGACTGTAGTGTGCATCTGAAAGACTTCCACAGTCACACATATAATTTATCATGTAAATAAAAGTACCAGTTCTTATACTTAGAAGAAAGGAAATTATCTTCATTCAGTAAATACATAGCTTTCCAGATATCTTTCCAAATGAATGCAAGTACTAAAAGCATTCCATATGTTGGAAAATGAGAAGGGTAACAACACTATGCTTTGTACAGCAGGATTAACGCACCTTTATAGTATAAATGCTCGAAATGTTCCAAGGTACTGTCATTAAAATAACTGATTTGATTTTGTTAAGATCAACCTTGTAGTGAAACAGTGAGATGAGCTGCAAAATAATAGCAAACCCAGGTGGCCCAACGCAAATCATTTCCTTCCACTTGCTTCTGGACTTGGGGTTATGAGCATTCAGTTCCCCTTTTTGTATCATTTTCAAACAGCAACTGCAGATGAATGGGCAAAGTCACTAAATCTGATAATGGGCTCATTTTTAAGTCAAATGAGGCAGCTTGGTTGAATTTAATTCGTTTGGTGGCTGATAACTCAAAATGTTCACATTATATTCCTTTCTGCATGATTTGAGCCACTTAGTTTATAATCGGTTAACAACAGCATTTAAATAGTCATAAGGGAATATTTTATAAAACACACAAACCAGTACCATACCAAAGAATGGCATTTACAAGAAAATTTCAATTTAACCTAATGCTGTAATAAGCTGAAGATCTGAAGTGATGGAACAGCTCAAATAATAACTGAAAAACTGCTACCAATGAAAATTAGAGATGAACCTCTATTGCTTACAGATGAAGAAGTGATTCAACTGTTTTTATTACAGAGTAATTCTTACAAAGAAGATATTACTAATCAAATATTAACTACTCAATAAAGTGGTCTCAGTAACAATCATGGAAGCAGCTAACTAACAAAGGTGATCCAATCAGATGAATAACTGCATAATTTATTGATTAGCTGCATTATTAATCATACAAAGTCTTGATCAGGGACTTATGGCACAGTGACAGTGTCCTTACTGCTAAATGAGGAGGCCTGAGTTCAAGTCCCACTATCTCAAGAGATGTGCAGGAACATCTCTGAACAAGCGGATTAGAAAATATCCATAAAGCCTTAATCAAAATCTCAGTTTCAAAAGGAAGCGAGAATCTGATGCCAGACAGTTAATGAACAAGCTTGGTAAAAATCCAATATGCAAATCAAGATCATAGCTGTACTAAACTATTCTAGGATGCTAAAACAATATCTGAATGAGAACTACAGATTATACTTCACAAGTTGCATTCTGCATGTCAAAATCTGATATTACACTAGGGAATGGTTAATTTTGACTATTTTTGATTATAGTCAGACAGAACAACGTAAATTTTTTGAATCCAAATAGGGCAAAAAAAAAACACATTTAAAAGAAGAGAGGTGCATCAAAACCCAGATGACCCAGTGGATAACATCACTGCTCAGAAGTAGCAGTCACACAGAACAGAAAGTCACAACACTGATTACTGCTGTGGTCAAGATAGTAAGCTCATGATTTTTCTTGGAATCCATGTTACAACAAACCCCAAGGGAGATGTGGAATGATTACATTTTCTATTCTTGATGGCTATCCATTGATTGTCACTTGTCCAAAATCCCTCTGAGGCTCACACACGAGAAACAACCACTTTGATGAGGCACCACTTTTCAACTAGCAATGTGGTACCAGATTCTGTGCTTTCAAAATTGAAAAGGTTAGACAAAAATATATTAAAACATTAGCGACAAAAAATATTAATAACTGCTTTGCCCAATAGTTTATGGATTCTTCAACTGGAGTAGAATTATAATTGTATTTAGGGTAGAATAGAGTAATGGTTAGATTATTGGACTAGTTATAGAGAGTTATACAGCATGGAAGCAGACCCTTCTGACCAACTCGTCCACCCCAACCAGGTATCGGAAATTGATCTAGTCCTAGATTCCAGCATTTGGCTCACATCCTTTTAAAGCCTTTCTACTTATATACCCATCCAGACCTCCTTTAAATGTTGTAATTGCACCCATCTCCACCACCTCCTCTGCCAGCTTATTTCATAAGGGAACCACTCTCTGCGTGAAAATATTGCCCCTCAGTCCCTTTTAAATCTTACCCCTCTCTCCTTAAACCTACACCCTCTAGTTTTGGGCTCACCTATCCTGTGAAGACTTTGGCTTACTTGTACAATCTGGAAGTTATACGGAGATGACAGTTGGTTTGGTTTCAAAATGATGAGTATGGACTGTGAGCAAGCATCACCACAGTATAATGGCATCACTGCTACATTATTTCCTGACCATATATCATAAACTGTACCAGTCACGCATGTCCTCAATCATGTCAGCATTTATCACCATTCCAAATCTAAGTTTTCCCAACACTTAAATATGTTGCTCCTTCAATTAATGGTTAATTGAAGGAGACTGCATTAATTCAGAGCAACAAGAAAGACTGATTACAAACAAGGAATTCTGATTTGTAACAAAACAATTCACCATTTCACAAGGGTACTGATAAACATGGAAGCAATATTACAGAACAATCAATCACTCCCCACAGTAATATCAAGCTGCAACTTCACCTGGTGCCTTTATACCTTTGTCAAGAAAACCGGTAGGGTGAACAGTTTGACAGGTAGTATAGATATATCTAAACACCTGCAATAATAATCCAAAAACCTGAGCTCAAATACAACATAACGGAATGTGTACTTCCCAAATAAAGTAATTTTGAAGTAAAAATGTTAGCGTCAGTAGTGAGGTTTGTCAAACCGTTTGTAAAAGTTAAAAATCACAACACCAGGTAATAGTCCAACAGGTTTATTTGTAAGCACTAGCTTTCAGAGCGCTGCTCCTTCAATCAGGTGGTTGTGGAGTATAAGATCGTAAGATACAGAATTTATAGCAAAAGCTTAGTGTGATGTAACTGAAATTATATCTTGAAAAAGACCTGGATTGTTTGTTAAGTCTCTCATCTTTTAGAATGACCATGTTGGTTTCAGTTCTTTCACATGTAAATCACAGAACATTTAAAGTTACATTCTCAAGAGAACTTTTAACGATTGGTGCTATGTCGGCCCAGGCAATGCACTGAAGGTGTGAGCTGCGCTGTGAGAACCGCGTTGTGAGAACCGTCTGTGCCACAACGGTCAGACCGATTCTAATCTAAAAAAAAATGGATTTGCAGAATCTTACACGGATTCATGTTGTTTTTGAGCAAAGTAAAATGCAAAATATGCAGAATTACATTTTACTTTTAAGATTAGAATCAGTCTGACCCTTGTGGCACAGACAGTCTCTCACAGCGCAACTCACACCTTCAATGCATTGCCTGGGCCGACATAGCACCAATCATTAAAAGTTCACTTGAGAATGTAACTTTAAATGTTCTGCAATTTACATGTGAAAGAACTGAAACCAACATGGTCATTCTAAAAGATGAGAGACTTAACAAACAATCCAGGTCTTTTTCAAGATATAATTTCAGTTACATCACACTGTAAGCTTTTGCTATAAATTCTGTGTCTTACAATCTTATACTCCACAGCCACCTGATGATGGAGCAGTGCTCCGAAAGTTAGTGCATCCAAATATACCTGTTGGATTATAACCCGGTGTTGTGTGATTTTTAACCCCAGTCGAACACCAGCATTTCCAAATCATGTTCGTTAAAGGTAATTCACAGAAGAAAGTGTGCCTTCACTGGCCTACACACGACCAGATTACCCCATGGTCATATGGGTAACAACTGAAATGGCTTAGAAAGCTTTACAATTTCATTAAAAGTAAGTGATGCAGCACCCCAACTTCAAGGGCAATTCGGAATGGACATAAAATGGTTGTCTGCCCAGAGGTTAACACATCATGAATATAAGAAAACAAATTCCACAATAGGAAACCATTCTAATCAATACTCCAACTGTTACTAGTATTATTTGGTTGAAGTTTGGTTGAAAGTGAGTAATTTATAAAAGCGGATTCCCTTTATTTCCCACATCATCTCATTATTTTAACTTCTATGGGAAAGAGATTAGGTTGAAGCTTAATCTTTACTGCAGTGCATCTTTAGTGCCAAGTACAATTGTTGAATGAGTGGGCATGGAGGATTAAGCATGCAACACAGTAGAACTAACTTAGTTAATAATTATCCTCTACTTGATTCAAGATTATTTGAATCCAAACACATTAAAATCAGAAAAAAAAACTGGATCTCCATGCATCAGTGCACATTGCTATATTGTACTGAATCAACTTTTCCATAACATTTAGCATGAGTTTCTCATCTTAGGTGGACTTCTGAAACAAAGAGGTAGGGACAGAGGAAATGTTCCCTTCAAAAGGAAAGGATATTTAAGTGCAATGCAACCTGGTCTCACTGTACCAACTTTATTACATATTGGAAAATGTTAGCCATTGTACCAAGGCAATCTGGAGTCAGAGTCAGAGAGATGTACAGCACGGAAACAGACCCTTCGGTCCAACTTGTCCATGCCAACCAGATATCCCAACCCGATCTAGTCTCACCTGCCAACATCCGGCCCATATCCCTCCAAACCCTTCCTATTCATATACCCTTCTAATGTTGCAACTGTACGAACCACCACCACATCCTCTGGCAGCTCATTCCATACACGCACCACCCTCTGCACGAAAAAGCTGCCCCTTAGGTCTCTTTTATATCTTTCTCTTCTCACCCCAGCCTATTCAACCACTCCCTATAGCTCAAATCCTCCAACCCTGGCATCATCCTTGTAAATCTTTTCTGAACCTTTTCAAGTTTCACAACATCTTTCCGATAGGAAGGAGACCAGAAATGCATACAATATTCCAACAGTGGCCTAACCAATGTCCTGTACAGCCGCAACATGATCTCCCAACTCCTGTACTCAATACTCTGACCAATAAAAGAAAGCATACCAAAAGTCTTTTTCACTATCCTATCTACCTACGACTCCACTTTCAAGGAGCTATGAACCTGCACTCCAAGGTCGCTTTGTTCCGCAACACTCCTCATTAAGTGTATAAGTCCTGCTAGGATTTGCTTTCCAAAAATGCATCACCTCACATTTATCTAAATTAAACTCCATCTGCTACTCCTCAGCCCATTGGCCCATCTGATCAAGATCCTGTTGTAATCTGAGGTAACCTTCTTTGCTGTCCTCTACACCTCCAATTTTGGTGTCATCTGCAAACTTACTAACTGTACCTCTAATGCTCACATCCAAATCATTTATATAAATGACAAAAAGTAGTGGACCCAGCACCGATCCTTGTGGCACTTCACTGGTCACAGGCCTCCAGTCTGAAAAACAACCCTCCACCACCACCCTGTCTTCTACCTTTGAGCCATCTAATGTTATTTAAACACAGTCCCAAATAAGCACATCAATATATAGAGTGCTCCAAAAACATGTAACCTGTAAAATGCTGCAATTCATAACAGATTCTTCAGTATACATTTTTCAATTCTAACGTCTGGCCACTTATCTCAGAATAAATTACCGCAAGAGAAAAAAAAAAGTTAGACGTGGATAGTGCAGATAAAAGGCAGCATTGATTGTCCATGTCCAATTATTTTGAGATGGCAGTGGTGAGCTGCCATACTGCACTGTGGCAGCCACATTGTGAAGGTACAACCAGAAGGGAGGAAGCTTTACAATTTTTGTTCAGAGAATGCTTCGTTTGGTAGGAGATGACATTAGAGAAATTAAATTAAAGACAACAGAAAAAGATATCAAACAAATAGAACTAAACACAATACAGCAAGAAAAAATATAAATCAATCAATTAAAACACCATGGGGTTGCCGTAAAAGAAACTCATGAAAACAATATGAATGAGAATATGAATAAAGCAAATCTGAAAAAAAATGTATCAAAACATGGAAAAACTAGAACGAAACGGTTTCTTTAAATTTAGGGCATTTGATACTCATTATATTTTTGAATACTTTCAAAAAAATGGAAGGTTTTAAATGTTGAACCTCACACTGGAAGAAGTGGATAACACAGCTCAGTTACAAGACCATCAACCCTTTACTGTTATGTGTTGGGAACAATTTCAGAATATCTGAAAGCTGGTCACCTGTTTGTCCTCTTGATTAAGACTACTGTATTAGCACCATATAAAGACTTTAAACATTACATGTTGCTGTTGTTCTAAGTCTGTAAACATGCCCTAAACTTGAACCAAGGAGGATACGTTCTAAATCCTGAGATAAGTAATCAAAAGCAACAAAACTGGCAAAGTATTAATTTTTTTTGACTGGTATGGTTTTGCTCACTTTCTGAAGCTGGTGCCACACAGTCAGCCCCAATTCCATAACCATGCCAGCCCTTATAACCAA
The DNA here is from genome assembly GCF_037043375.1 of Chiloscyllium plagiosum. Classification (NCBI taxonomy): domain Eukaryota; kingdom Metazoa; phylum Chordata; class Chondrichthyes; order Orectolobiformes; family Hemiscylliidae; genus Chiloscyllium; species Chiloscyllium plagiosum. The sequence continues at coordinate 11,650,448 of NW_028270141.1, read as the reverse complement.
AATATGGACAAAAAAGACAGCAGAGTTTGATCTGCACACAGTTTAAGCAGATGCCATTAAAAAACATTCAAATAATGAAATATCTGGTTGAATTTTCTTGTCTCATGGCATATAGGCTAAAAGACTGGTGCTAAAAACCTGATTTTCAGGCAGAACTTCCAAACAGTCCCCTATACCGTGTAAGCTATTGTGTAGCTATAAAACAATGCTTTACAAAACAAGACCAGTGTACAATGAAAGCACTGGTTTCTGTTTTCTGAATTCTCCATAGGCTCCTGGATTCAGATAATAGATACCGAGCCCAGCCAGTCTGATGGCAAGAATGGTATATATTGTATCACAAGCAAGATGATACACTGCATTGGTCAGTGTATTCAACTGGCCAACGGTGAAGCCAATTGTTATGATTAAAATAAAACAGTCAAAAACAAGTGTGCGTTTGCTGCCACTTCACCTTCAGGACAGCAACTCATTTCAGGAAAAATATGTCTCAACAGTTAGACTGACTAACAAAAGGTTCAGAATTAACATATAGCACATTTCTGATCTCATATTCTCAATCTCCACTGAAAGACAGAGTTAACCACAGAGCAATAGTTACAGAAGGACCAGACAATAATATATCTGCAACCAGTGAGCAAACGTTAAGGATGCTAAAGAAATAATGCACTAATAGTTTAATGGTACATGAAGGTTGGGGGAGTGAGGAGCTGTTGACATCCATTGTTCAAGTAGATGTATTTGAGTTAGAATAACAGATCAAGAATTATTGCTTTGCCACATGAATGGGTAAGGGAGAAGAACCATCAGCCAAGACACCAAAATGCTGATTTCTTGTAGGAAAGCTTCAAATGGAACTGAGTCAGATACAACTAATATCCAATGGAGACATGATGACAGAGCTAAAACTAATTCTACTCTCATCAGGAGATTTCACACAGCAGCAAGGATCAGCACCAGTAAAATTTCAGAACTACGTTTTGATTAAAAAGATTGACATCATTGCCAGAAGAAGAAAGTAATAATTACAATCTGACAAATGTAGCCATACAGAACCAAAATATTACCAGTTCTGGGGAATTCTAGTTCTGGAGATCACTGCTTTGCATGGATCTTGGAGCTGGTAAGAAATTTAGAGGGAAGCAGGTGGTGAGTTACCTTATTGAACTATCACAGTCTACGTGCTGTAAGTAGACCCTCAATTCCATTATGGAGGAAGCTCCAGAACTTTGACCCAATGACACTAAAGGAACGGCAATATATTTCCAAGTCAGAATGGTGAGTGGTTTGGAGCGAAATGCATGGGTAGCAAGAATCCCAAGTGCATAGATGCACAACTAAATTTTAAACCATCTAAAATTGTACAATGTAATAAGAAAATAGCAAAATGGACCTAGTGAACTGTTGGCTTGCAAGACTACCAACATCCACTACCAATCTCATGCAGGTCCCACTAAATCAGATAATGGTATGTCAGAACTGAAAGCAAAGTGCCAAAGAAACTCAAATCTAGTATCATCTGTGGAGAGAGAGATGATACCAGACCTGCTGAGTTTCACCAACAATTTCCATTTTTACTTCTGATCTCCAGCATCCGCTATATTTTGTTTTTATTAGGATAAGTCTTACTTTTAAAAAAGGTAAGCGCTTACTAAATCCCCTTAGACGAACAACTTGATGCAAATCACCAGCTGTCATCTTGAAGCAGATCCGATTTGAGATTTCGGATAATCAGTTAAACATTAGTATAACATCAGATACTAGGAGATTCTTGTGACACTTGACAGAAGAATTGCACTGTCTTTTTATCAACCTTCAATTTTATATTAAAACATGATCAGAAGAATGGAATTTGATCAGTAGAAGACACTTTTGACCAAAGTCTTTAAAAGATTTAAGATCAAAAGGCAAAAACCAATTAAAAGAAAATATGCGTGTGAAGAAAATGTGAGCCAGGCAAGAAAGCAATTATAAATTTTAAAGCTAATGAGAAAGGAAGAACTTACCTGGTAAGTCTATCTCTCCAAAATGAAAAAAAAAGCAAGATTTTTAGTGTCTGATATCTGAGAAACAGAATGCTATGCTTGGAGGTTTTCAATGGTCAACATATTTAAATCAAGCAGAAACACTTCATGTTACATCAGGTAGTACAAGGTCCTACCAGGTGCATCAAACAATTGTATAATAGTCACTCAGTAAGCCATCACACCCCTGCTCTGAAAGTAATGCAATATGATAAATACTTCAGCGCAGATTTACATTTGGTTGAATAACAGGAAGTAATCATTTCAGTTTTATATGTTTTTGTACATTTATTTGTTCTATTACTGACTATTTTTCTTAGATATTTCAGGCTAATGCAAAATTAATTTGCAAAAAGAATCAGCACTTTGAGTTTCAGTGCTCACAGATTACATTTTTTTTTAAAAAAGAGATCACACCAAACAGCAATTTATTTTACTTGCAACATTAGCCCCATTTCCACCATTGAGACACAGTTATTTAAAATAAAAAGTATACACAAGACAGTAGCCTTAATAGTTTCTAATCATGTGTCAGATGAAGGATACATTTAATGAGACTCCCTTTTCCTTAAAACATTTCTCCTTTGTTGCTTCACCTAATGCTGGCACTACCTCCAGTTGAATGAGTGAACTATCCCGGTATACAGCCAGCCATACTAAAACCAGCAACCAAGGGATACAAAAACAGCTGATAGCAATTTTTCCTACAATTTTCGCTTCCTCACAGAGGAAGCAGCTACCTACCTCTCAGCACTTTTGCCATGGTGTCATGGTCAAAAATCAAAACTGTGTGGGGGAGTGACTGCAAATTCAAGACCAGGTCTTACCATGGTCAAAACAGGCTCAAAAACATTATCATAGTCACCAGCTTCAGAAAACTGCAATGCCCATTACCACCCACTGGTGACATTCTTATTGAATGTATGATTCATATGAAACGTATGATTCATAGTATACATTACCTATATAGTGAACAACACATGTCTGGCCCTTTTTTGGAAATGTCCTGCCTGAAAAAGAAGACATGCAATTAGTACCTTTGACATCTTTGTGTTTCTGCAAGATATGTCGCAATTCTTTGTAATGGGTCGCCCAACTAGACGTTATAGTGGTTTTGAGGTTCTAGCACAAAACCACGTTAACTTTCAGAAAAAAATGGCGTGTCCAATTAATTGCTAAAATGTTAGCTTGCTTTTTCGATTCGCTCCACGGTCTTAAATTTCACGACTTTCGTAATGAGTGCTTACCTTCAGGCATAAAGCCTTTGGAAGATTTGATTTCTACTGCCGGAACTAAAGTTCAAACGCCTTTTTTCAGGAACACGCTTTGTTGAAAATACGAACCCGCCTAATCATTTCCCCCTTAGCACGGATACCACCAACAGCAGCAACAATACTACTAACGAAAAGCCAGACAGAGTGAAATCATACAGTCCTTATCTCTCCTTTATAGTACAGTACTAGCCTTTACGCAGCTGTCAGCAAATGCCATTTAAAAATCCACACACACTGCATTGCTACCAAATTTGTTTAGACTACCACGACAAGGCAGATTCCTGCAATGCAAAACCCAGTTAAAAAACACAATAAAGATCTGTTGGGATGGCACAATTACCGTCTCCTGGCGATATGGTCTCGATTTCAACGCCCATTCTTAAACAACAATGCTCTCAAATATATACAATATATATATATTCTATATCTCTTCCGCGGAAGAAATTGCCACGCTTCCCACTGCAGCCTGCAGCAATAACAGTCCTTTGGCTGCACACCCTGCGTCGTTACAGCCACGCACCGCTCTGCCCACGAGCACGTGACCTCCGCGGCGTCCGTCAATCACCCCTATCCCCGCCTCAATGGAACAGTGATACATTCCGCCGGCCAATCGGCAGCAAGGCTCCCGCCCCTGTAAGTTGCCATGCTACTTGCTGTTACTTCCTGGGGATGGGTTGTCAATGGAGCAAGCAGCATGGCTCTGAAAAGAGGAAGGTGTCTTATTATAGGGATAATGAACTAAAATAAATATTTACAGGAGCAGGCCATTCGGCTCTGCTCTGCCATTCAATAGATTCAGTTTGTTTGTAGTTAACCTGTTCAGAGATGTTTCGCAGGAGGTCAGGCAACATCCCAGGAGTAGAAGAATCGGCGTTTCGGGCATAACCCCTTCATCAGGAATGGGGGAGGGGTTATGCCCGCATCGTCGATTCTCCGACTCTTTGGATGCTGCCTGACTTGCTGTGCTTTTCCAGCACCACACACTCCACTCTGATCTCCAGCATCTGCAGTCCTCACTTTTTCCTACACCTCTCGAGCAGTTAGGACTTGAATCCCCACCTCCTGGCTCAGAGTACATGGCTAATACAAAAATTCTCACGTTCGCTTTCCTGTATTATCCCAGTAACCCATGATTCCGCTACTGATCCACAAATATCTCAGCCATAAATATACACAAAGATTTTGAGTCTGCAGCAGGAGTTCAAAAGGCTCACAACCTTCTGAGAAAAGAAATTCCTCCTCATCTCAGTCCTAAATTGGCACCTGTTTATTCTGCAACTATGTCATTTCAAAGATAGAGCAAAGGCAGGTAAATGGAGTTAAATCACAGACCAGCAATGATCACAGTGTTGCAACAGATTCAAGGGGCTGAATGGCCTACTGCTGCTCCTATGTACTTGAAAATTTATGCACTCTGTCCAGCTTGAGAACTCTGCATCATACTGTTCAATACACCATAGGACATAGTGGTATTTCAAAGTGATTTAGTTCACCTCCCTCTCCCTCCCCCAACGGTGCAACTTTTGCCCCATCCAACTGCAGCAGATCCCTTTGTCTTGGGGTAGCAGTGTTCCAATTTCATATCCCACTTCCAGGAATTAAGCGGAAAACACAAGGCACAAAGCTGATGCTCTGGAGATGGGAGTGTTCTGCACTGTTGAAGTTCCAATTGTTTCAATGAGACCTTAAATGGCCACTCCATGTGTCTGCTCTGGGAAATGTAAAACATCCTAAGAAAATACTTGAGAAGCCCAGGAGTTATCCCCACCACCCCCAATAAACCAATACTTATCCTGAAATCAGCATCACATTATATTTGTGGGAATTTGATATGCACAGATTGGCTACTCCACTTTTGGTGGTATTTCAGTGCCTGCTGTCAGTTATCCAAACTCTGAACTATAGAAGAACATGGGATCACTGCTACCCAGTAAACCATAATGTTAGTCTCAACTTTGAGTTCCTAGTCCTTAAACACTCTTCTTCAGTCAATCAGCAACTATCACACAGGGAGGCAATGATGAATTTCAAGACCTTTGTTGAGAGAACCCTCTCAAGATATAAGAAAATAGTCCTGATTTCCAAAGGTGGGTCACACAAAACTAATAACATTGACATCATTTCTGTCTGAGATGTTGTCAGTCCTGCTGAGTTTATCCAGTACATTGTGCTATTTCAATCTCTAAAGTGCACCTTTTTTTGTGTATATCTAAAGATAATTTTTTGTCCCCCAAGGGCCACTTTCATTTCTGCTTTACAAAAAGCTCAACTTCCATAACTGTGTCTGATAATTAGTTCAATATATTTCTGCACCTAGCTAATTATTCCTGAATTGTCTGTGGTATTATTCACATTAGGCTGAAGGATCTGTGACTTTTTCAGGATATCAGCATTATCTATGTAAAACTCAGTGCCTCATTATATAAAAATAATATCCCAGTCAGATACTCTAGTTTTGTCCAACAGCAATTACTAATAACTGCTGTCACATGCCTTTGAGCACATGGCCTAATCTAGTATTAAGTATTTTGGATATACTTGCAAATGCAGGGAAATTCATATTTACTTAGCAAACATCTGAAATTTATCAGTAGCTGAGGATGTAAGACACTAACAATTATCAAAAATCACATACTTCTTTTTCTCTTACTTATTTAATACACAGAAGGTTGAATTATATATGCAATCATTGAGGTTGCATGCCAAAAGACAGTTTATTTTATTTTCTATTTATCAACTGAATGTTTAATTGGTCTCATTTTGATTCCTAGCTAGCCAGATGGATTTGTAGCTTACATTTGGTCAGCAGTGTCATACTGTCACCCAAACTCATAATTGAGTTCAAACCCTACTTTAGGATACGATTGCATAATTTAGCACAATGTGCTTCAGGAAGTTTGAGAAGATTTGTAGCTCAGGTTGACGTTTGGATGTAGGTTTGCTCGCTGTGCTGAAAGGTTCATTTCCAGACGTTTCATTACCTTACTAGGTAACATCTTCAGTGGACCTCATGTGAAGCAATGCTGAAAATTCCTGCTGTCTATTTAAATGTGCTTCAGTACTATAATAAAGGAAGAATGCACTGGTAGAAGTACTATCTTACGAATGAAATTATTGAACTGCCTGGCTTGTTATCAATGCAATGAAATCTTTGCATAATATGGGTTATTTTCTTGTTGACAGTGATACTTTAACAACAGAATACTTTATTAACAATATGACAAGGATAATAAGGGATCTGGTAAATAGATAAATAGATAGAAGAAGCCAATAATCATTTCAACAAAGTCAAATTCTTTTCTGAACTAGTAATGCTGTAAAAAGATAAGTTATAAAGTACCCAGAATCTTGTAACGCAAATGCTTATCAAAATTCACCTGCAAACAAACCATGCTTAAATCAATAGAATCTCGTATACAATCACCATTGCATTGATGATAATTCTAGGTGAGAAAGTGGCTCATTTTTCTGAGTTGCTTTTGATCCCATTATCTGTGTTGCAGTCTCATATTTCAGAGGTGGATAAGGATACCCTGGGTGAAAATCTTTTGTCCAGTGATGAAATGCATAGGAGAAATGAGAATCTCTCATAAATGTGTTCTGTGCAAAGAAGTAATTAGTGATTTCTAATGGTCTCAGTCATTCTTGGAAGTTTACTTAATTATATTGCTTAAACGTTAATAGAAAAATGCAAAAGGAACTGTAAAAAACAAACACATGCTGTATGCCTTTCATTTATAAAATGACTTAAAAGTATGCCATTATTACTTATTGCGTGATTGTGCTGGACACCATTGACCAGGCCACAGGTATGATCCTGAGCCATTTCAGTTCTCTGTCCCACTCCTGTTCTGACCTCTTGGTCATCAACAAAGAGTTGAAAGGTGTTGTCAACACTTCTACCAAGTATCACTGACTCACCAATAACCTGCTTATTGATGCTCAGTTTGGTTTCTAGAAGGGCCACTCAATTGCAAATCTCATGACAGCCTTGGTTCAAACAAGGAGAAACAGCCAAATTGCAGAGATGAAGTGAGTCGAGGAGATATTTGATGAAAGAGGCACAAAGGAGCCCTAGAAAAATTGAATTCAATTTAAAGTTCCACTGGTTGGAGTCACATCTTGTAAAAAAAATGTTAAGGTTGTTGAAGACCAATCATCTTAGCCCCAAGATATTAACTCCTCTGAGCAGTAACATATCCCCATCCTCAGCTGTTTCATCAAGGACCTTCTCTCTATCATAAGGTCAGAAATGAGCATGTTTGTTGATAATTACTGATTGTTCAATTCCACTTGCAATATACCTCTGGTTTTTTACCTTCTCTAGACCTTTTCTTCAGGAAGTACCAGAATTGTATCAACCACCTAAATTTCTTGACTTTCTTCACTCATGCTAACCTATTTCTCTCTCAACGTGGAGTGATCTGTTCTCTCAGATCCAGCCATGGTAACATTGAAATTTCAGTTCCCTATGGACGTTTTTCAGTGTGTGAAGACCTGAAAAATTGCAAATGGAAAAGGTGTCACTGGTTCCACATGCTTCAGTGACGTGATTAGATTTTCAAAGGTGGAGTCAGAAACCTTCACACCTCCAGTCAATAACTTGTCAATAGCTCATTGTAGGGCATACTAGGAATATGAGGAGCAACAATTCTTTGTTATCTTGAGGTCTCTGCCCAAAGGCAGATCTGATCCACGATGCCATAGCCTCCATCATGAGTAGGGCAAAAAGGCAGTTTCAGAATCTACCCAAGCTAGAACAGGGACTGAACTTAGTGCTGTTGGTATCTACCTAATCCTCATTGTTTGTCTAACCAACTGCACCCCTCCATCAAAGAAGTCTCAAGTTGCTGTAGCAATATACACTTTCCTTGCAAATTGTGGTTTGGCAATATGGATATTAAAGTCTCCAGCATTCTGTCCATTATATGGACGACCAGGAACTTCTCCCACTCTTGCAGCCTGTCTTTGGTGTATGTTGGAAGGGTTTACTAGTTAATATTCAACCTGTTTGGCCATTTATGAATGCACCTTTGTTAGTCATAAAGTACTGCGTTTCTGGCTCAGAGGCAGGGATACTACCTTTTATGCCACAAGACCTCCTGAGCAATGATCAACAATTTTCAAATTAAAAGCATGGACAACATGAGAGCTGGGACACATCTCTACGTAATTGTCAAAATAAAGTGAGGAGCCATTTGTAGTTATGACTGCAGTGTGAAAAAGTTGTCTAAAAGGATAGATTTAAATTCAATTGTTCATGCAATGGCACAGAATTGCCATCAGCTGAGAGACTTGATTTTGTGAGGAGACAGTGCTTGATGCTGCTGACATCCATGGCCAGCTCCAGCCATGCCTGTTGGTCTGTTTCTTTCTTGGCTCTTCTTCCAGTGTGAGGGAAGTGTAGAAATCTCCTGTCTGCCACAACTTAAGCAGAGCAACAAGTGATGGCTGCCCAAACAATGCAGATCAGGTTGATGCCAACAGTCCTGCCTCTTTGGACTACTCATGATACTGTTTGAGTTTCCAGTGCATCCATTTCTGATGGCAACAGCCAGTCTGGTCATTTGCCTTTTCATTTATCTATCTGTGCTTGGATCCCACCTGCTGGCTGAATCCTCACCTCTAATTGGGTACCAAATTCATTTTTGGGCCAATTAGTTGCTGACACTTTGAAAAGCGTATTGCATCACAGTAAGGTTGAGACTCAGAAATCTTCCAGGTGTTAGGCTGCTAACCCCAGAATGAAAATTCAATCCATTTAAATCTGCTGACAATGACAACTTCACGATTACCATCATGGCTTTTTTTTTTGCTTGTCATGCTATCATCTATTTTTATCTCGCACCATCATGCTCAGTGCTATTTAATCACTCCTGTCTTCAGTGCAACAAAGGTTTACCAGACTGATTCCTGGGATGACCAGACTGACATATGAGGAGAGGTTGAATTGGTTAGGATTCGCCAGAATTGACAAGAATGAGGAGGGGGAAATCTCATAGAAACCCAAAAGATTTCCAACAGGACCAAACAGGGTAGATGCAGGAAGAATGTTCCCCATGATAGGAGAGTCCAGGCCAGGGATACATGGTGAACCATTGAAAACTCAGATGAGGAGAAATTTCTTCACTCAGAGAGTGATGAGCCTGGGGAATTTACTACACCAGAAAGCAATTGAGGCCAAAACACTGAATGATTTCAAGCTAATTGGATACAGCACGTGCGGCTAACAGGATCAAAGGATATGGAGGAAAAAGCAGGAACAGGCTATTCATTGGATGATTATAATGAAAGGCAGAGCAGGCTTGAAGAGCCTAATGGCCACCACCCACTCCTATTTTCTATGTTTCTACATTTCCACCCTCTTTCCTTCTGTTCCTTGTTCTCTTCGCCACCTTCCCTGCCTCTATATTTGCAAGTAATCTGCCACCTCTTATCATTTCCAATTCCATCAAAAGGTCATTGACCTGAAATGTTAGCATTATTTGTCTGTTCACAGATGCTGACTGACCTGCTGAGTACTTTTTGTTGACCCATCAGCTTCGAAGGGGATACTATTTAAATAGACCATAAAAATGCCGGGGATAAAGGATGAACATATGAAGATCATTTTCATTAACTTGGCCTATATTCCTCTGAGTTTTGAAATTTAGGGGATAATCTAAACAATGTATTTAAAATAAAGAATTGAATCGATAGGTAGAAAATGATAAACTATTTCTTCTGGTGGGAGAATGCTGACCAAGAGGGTACAATCTTAAAATTGCAAAACTTTCCATTTAGAAAATAGATTTGAGATACAGACGATCTAGTTAAAAGGTGCAAGATATTTCAGAGGTTGAATGACTTACCCCTTTGCTCTGTTGTAAAATTAGATATCTTCATATATGCATTACTTAAACCTTTCTGTAGCTAAGATGGTTACTGTGTTTCTGTTTCACTAACATTATTTTGACTGGGTTTATTCTAAACAAGAAGCCGGAAATATATAAACCCTTTGTAAACCCTTACTTCTGTGAATAATTTCACTTATAAATATGGACAAGCATGAAAAATTGTTTACGAGACAAAACAGAGCTGGAGTTGCTACGCACTCTATAACCATTTCTGACCTACAGCTTTTGTATTTAAGAAGGTTAAAAAAATGGTAAAATTTTCAACTTGTCACTCAGATGTAAAACTTAAATTACAGAAGTATAAAACATTTTAAAATGTCATAGAGTCATACAACACAGAAACAGCCTTCAGTCCAAACAGCCCATGCTGATTATAATCCCAAACTGAACTTGTCCAACCTGCCTGCACTTGGCCCATATCCCTTCGAACATTCCTTATTCATGTACTTATCTAAATGTCTTTTAAACGCTGTAACTGTACCTGCATCAACCACTTCCTCTGGAAGCTCTTTCCACACATGAACCACTCTGTGAAAAAAAATTGCTTCTCATTTCTTTTTTTTAAATCTTTCTCCTCTCGCCTGAAAAATATGCTCACAGTCATGAAATCACCCATCCTAGGGAAAAGACACCTGCCATTTAGAGTCATAGATATAATACAGCACGGAAACAGACACTTAGGTCCAACCCATCCATGCTGACAAGATATCCCAACCCAATCTTGCCATTTGCCAGCACTTGCCCATACCCCTCTAAACCCTTTCTATTCATATGCCCATTCAGATGCCTTTTAAATGTTGCAACTGTACGAGCCTCCACCACTTCCTCTGGCAGCTCAGTCCATATACACACTACCCTCGGTTTGAAAAACTTGCCCCTTAGGGCTCTTTTATATCTTTCCCTTCTCACCCTAAACCTATGCCCTCTAGTTCTAGACTCCCCTACCCCAGGGAAAAGACATTGACTAGTTATCCTCTCCATGCCCCTCATGATTTTATAGACCTCTATAAGGTCACCACTTAGGGTGAGAGGGGAAAGATAAAGAAGAGACCTAAGGGGCAAGATTTTCATGCTACCTTACCTATAGTCCTCATAATTTTTATAAACCTCAATAAGGTCACCTCTCAACGTTCTACACTCCAGCCTCTCCTTTTAACTCAAACCCTCCATTCCCAGCAACATCCTGATAAATCTCTTCTGAACCCTCTCCAGTTTAATAATGCCCTTCCTGTAACAAGGTGACCAGAACTGGACACAGTACTCCAGAAGACACCTCAGCAATGGCCTGTACAACCTCAACATAATATCCCAACTCCTATATTCAAAGGTCTGATGAGCAATGAAGGCAAGCATGCTAAATGCCTTAACCATCATTTTCTATATGTGATGCAAACTTCAAAGAATTACGTACCTGAACCCCTCAGTCTCTCTGTTCTACAATACTGCCCAAGGTATTACTTATAATTTGATAAGTCTTGTCCTTGTTTGTTTTACCAAAATGTAATACCTTGAATTTATCCAAATTAAACTCCATTTGCCACTGTTCAGCCCATTGACCCAATTGATCGAGATCTCTTTGCAATCTTAGATAACCTTCTACGCAGTCCACTATACCACTAATCTTGGTGTCATCTGCAAACTTACTAACCATGCTTTCTTTATTCTCATCCAAATCATTCTATATAAATGACAAACAAAATATCCTTTTCTATAAAGGGCAGTGATCCTCCCGCATGCGCTGCATGCATTGTTGTGTATTTGTGTGCATATTAAGTCAGGTCTCAAAGCTTTTGAAAAAAAAGAAGGAACATTATAGAACCATTTTTCACCAAAACCATTAGTAATCGCTGAAAGGTCCAGAGGTCACAAACAGCATGATGGTGACGCTACCTTCTCGTCTAAAGAAGTTAGCAGAATTTTGTGAATTCAAACACAACTTTTATGTTGTGAAACCACACATAAGAGATTTCTGACAGAAAGGAATCTAGACTTAAAGAAGACACTGAAAATTGCAGTCTCAATGGAACTAGCAGAGAAGGAAGCTCAACAACTAAGCTCAGTATTGAGAGTTCATAAAATGGGAGCTGAGAGATAAGCACCAACGCAGACTCAAAACTGTCATTGGTGTGGAAACACAGGTCATGCAGGAGCAAATTGCTGATATAAAGAAGCTATATGCAGAAACTGTGGAAGCAAAGGACACATTAAATGGATGTTTGAGGAAGAAACATGAACAACATATAGTAAAAGTACAGAGACTAACAAATAGAAAGTAACCTATATGGAACAAAACGTGCATAAGAAAAGCCCAAACGCTCAGTCCAGAGAGGAGTTGGTCACTGGAGGACCTGAGTAGTGCTTTCATTGATACATGAACTTGTTTATCAGAAACAGCTCACACTGCACTGCAACTTCAAAATGTACATAGGTGAAGTAATGCAGTAAGGGTTGTATTGGTGTGAATGTTCAGTTATCTAGTCAGTCTGAAGATTTGTCTACTTTTTCCCACTTAATTGGGAAGAATGTGGTTGAGAAAATCAAACTCAATTGGTACATTGTCAGATTTTGAGACTGATCCATCACAGATTCTAAAGAAACATGCTGTTGTTTTTAACAGGGGTCTGGGAAGCATGGCAAAGATCTGTCAATTAAAATCAATGAAGAGATTCAAGCAAGACTAGATCAGTCCTTATGCATTCAGATCAAAGGGTGAAGCATAATTAGAGAGCTTGGTTGAGATGGGATTCCTTGAATTTGTAAATGTGAGTGATTGTTTCATGCATAGCATACCATGATCTGTATGTCCTCGCTTACTATGATCAGTCTGTACCGTTCGTAAACAAAGCATTTCACTGTATTTATGTACATGTGACAACAAATAAATCAAACCAAATCAAATCAGTGATGAAGAAAGTTGGATTGGTACACAGCAGTGGTGATGTTACGGTCAGTGCTGTGTGCTGAGCTGTATCCTTTGTCTTCAATCAATGACCTATTTGCTGAACTAGTTGGAGATCAGCTTTTCAGTGAAGCTGACTTCAGCCAAGGCTATCTTCAGACGAAAGTTGATCCTGAATCCTAGAAATGTTTAACGATTGCAATGCAAAGGACTATTCAAATGCAAGGGACCCAATCACATCTGCACCTGTGATATTCTAACATGCCACGGTCAGATATTTGGTGGATGAGGAGTCCATTGTTACCGAGACAATATTTTGGTCATGGTGAGAAACAAGAAAGAACATCTCCACAATTTAGGCTGCAGAGAGTTGAAGATTATGGCCTGTGAGTGATGCAAGGCAAATGTGAATTTTTTATATATGCCTAAATATTTTATGAAAGATTAGTAATTTGTTATTAAATACACAGAATCCTGTATTTTTGCAAACAGAAAAGAAGTGTACACACATAAGACCTGCTTTAACTCAACAAAAGAGGTGACAACAGGTTCATGTTTCTTGGCAATGCCCAAACCAATTGGAATTAGTCTGTTTTAAAATTTAAACAAAGCTTGAAAGTTAACTATCAAACATGTAGACTCGTACAGCAGAGATACAGATATTTTCGTCCATACTGATTGTGTATCCCAAACTGGACTAGTTTCATTTACCTACATTTGGTCCATATCTCTCTTAACATTTCCTTTTTGTGTGCCTATTCAAATGTTTTTAAATGTTGTAATTGTAATCGCCTCTATTACCTCCTCTGGGACTTTATTCCATACACACACCACATTCTGTGCAAAAATGTTGCCCTTCATGTCCCTTTTAAATCTTTCCCATCTCACCTTAATCCTATGCCCTTTACTTTTGGACTCCCCTTCCCTGGGGAAAAGACCTGGACTATTCACCTTATCTATGCTCCTCATGATTTTATAAACATCTATAAGGTCGCCTTTCATCCTTTGATGCTGCAAGGAAAAAAAGTCCCAAACTATTCAGCCTCTCCCTGTAATTCAAACCCTCCAGTCCTGGCAACATGCTTGCAAATGCTTTTCTGCACCCTTTCTAGTTTAACACATCCTTCCTATAGCAGGGCGACCAGAATTGAATGCAGTCTTCCAAAAGTGGCCTCCACCAATGTTGTTACAACTGCCACAAGATGGCCCAATCCTATACTCAATGCTCTGACCAACGAAGGCAAGCGTGCTGAAACCCTTCTTCACCACTACATGCGACGCTACTTTCAAGGAACTATGTACTTGAACCCCCTCGGTCTCTCTGTTTGACAACACTACCCATAACCCTACCATTAACTGTGTAAGTTCTGCATTTATCTAAATTAAACTCTACCTGTCACTTCTCAGCCCATTAACCCTTTTGATTAACAATATTAATTGGTGCATTCTCCATGGTATCCCCACCAATCAGAATCTATTTGTGAACTAATCAATTTCCCCTCATGCAGTAAAATGTTGGTTTTCCCTTGAATTGGTATTCTTGTAAAATTGTCCTGATGGGTGCAAGACAGAAATGTTCATCAAAATGTCTTTTTCAACAATATTCCTATTGTTTGTCCATTCTGTTTTTCTTATGAAGAGAGATTGAGCAGTTGAGGCCTATATTCTCTGGAGTTTGAAAGAATGAGAAGGGATCTAACTGAGATATGCAAGGTGCACAAAGGGATTTATGAAATTGACATAGAATGGATGTTTCCTCATGTGAAGCAATCTAGAATGAGAGGTCATAGTTTTATGATAACTGACAACAGATTTAAAACAGAAATGAGCTGAATTACTTCTCTTCAAGGGATATGAATCTGTGAAATTTACTACCTCAGAGTATAGCTGTGACATTGATTAAATTTAAAGAGGAGACAGCTCCTGTTGCTGTTCCCCTCAATACAAGTATACCATTTTGGATATTGTGATTTTTTAGGGGGGAGGGGGGGAGGAGAGAGAGAAAGAAAACGAGTTACCAAGGTTAACCCATACAGTATAGGTCTCTGGCACAGACTCTGTCCCTGTTGCTCAGAAGGAAAAGGGGCGGGGGTGGGGAGGAGAAGAGCATTAGTCATTGGGGACTCCATAATTAGGGGGGCAGATTGGAGGTTCTGTAAAAAGGAGAGACACTCACGGTCGGTGTGCTGCCTCCCAGATGCCAGGGTTCATGATATCTCGGATCGTGTTTTCGGGATCCTTGATGGGGACGGGGAGCAGCCCCAAGTCATGGTCCACATAGGCATTAACAACATAGGTTGGAAAAGGATTGGGGTTTTAAGGCAGAAATTCAGGGAGCTAAGGTGGAAGCTTGGAGCTAGAACAAACAGAGTCGTTATCTCCGGTTTGTTACGCATGCCACGTGCTAGCGAGGTGAGGAATAGGGAGAGGGAGGAGTGGAATACGTGGCTACAGGGATGGTGCAGGAGGGAGAGTTTTGGATACCTGGATAATTGGAACTCATTCTGGGGCAGGTGAGACCTCTGCAAACAGGATGGTCTACACCTGAACCAGTCGGGTACCAATATCCTGGGGAGGGGGGGGGGGAATTTGTGAATGCTCTTCCGGAGGGTTTAAACTTACTCAACTGGGGGATGGGAACCTAACTTGTAGCTCCAGTGTCCAGGAGGTTGAGTAGTGAGGTCAGAAATAAGGCTTCAAGGTCACAAGAGTGCATTGGCAAGCAGTAAGGTGGTTTGAAGTGTGTCTACTTCAACACCAAAAGCATCCAGAATAAGGCGGGCGAGCTTGGAGCATGGGTTGGTACCTGGGACTTCGATGTTGTGGACATTTCGGAGACATGGATAGAACAGGGACAGGAATGGTTGTTGCAAGTTCTGTGATTTTAATGTTTCAGTAAGAACAGGGAAGGTGGTAAAAGAAGGGAAGGTGTGGCATTGTTTGTCAAGGACACTTTTATGGTGGCAGAAAGGACATTTGAGGATTTGTTTACTGAAGTACTATGGGCTGAGGTTCGAAACAGGAAAGGAGAGGTCACCCTGTTGGGATTTTCGATAGGCCTCCGAATAGTACGAGAGAAGTAGAGGAAAAGATGATTCTGGATAGGAGTAAGAGTAACAGGGTATTGTTATGGGGGCCTTTAACTTTCCAAATATTGACTGGAAATATAGTTTGAGTACTTTAGATGGGTCTTTAGTTTTTGTCCAGTGTGTGCAGGAGAGTTTCCTGAAACAATATGTATACAGGCCAACAAGGGATGAGGCCACGTTGGATTTGGTACTAGCAATGAACCAGTCCTGGTGTCAGATTTGGAGGTAGGTGAGCACTTGGGTGATAGTGACCACAATTTGGTTATGTTTACTTTAGCGATGGAAAGGGATAGATATATACCACAGGCAAGAGTTATAGCTGAGGAAAAGGCAATTACAATGTGATTAGGCAAGATTTAGGATGCATAGGATGGGGAAGGAAACTGCAGGGGATGGACGCAATTGAAATGTGGAGCTTATTCAAGGATCAGCTATTGCATGTCCTTGATAAGTACGTACCCGTCAGGAAGGGAGGAAGTGGTCGAGCGAGGGAGCCGTGGTTTACTAAAGATGTTGAATCCCTTGTCAAGAGGAAGAAGGCGACTTATGTATGGATGAGTTGTGAAGGCTGAGTTAGGGCGCTTGAGAGTTACAAGTTAGCCAGGAAAGACTGAAAGAGAGAGCTAAGAAGAGCCAGGAAGGGACATGAGAAGTTGTTGGCAGATAGCTAAAAACCACACAACACCAGGTTATAGTCCAACAGGTTTAATTGGAAGCACACTAGCTTTCGGAGCGAAGCTAGTGTGCTTCCAATTAAACCTGTTGGACTATAACCTGGTGTTGTGTGATTTTTAACTTTGTACACCCCAGTCCAACACCGGCATCGCCAAATCTTGGCAGATAGCAACAGGGAAAACCCTAAAACTTTCTATATAGGTATATTAGAAATAAAAGAATGACTAGTGTCAGGTTAGGACCAATCAAGGACAGTAGTGGGAAGTTGTGCGTGGAGTCTGAGGAGATAGGAAAAACGCTAAATGAATATTTTCATCCATATTCACACTGAAAAACGACAATGTTGTCAAGGTGAATACTGAGATACAGCCTATTAGACTGGAAAGGATTAAGGTTCACAAGGAGGAGGTGTTAGCAATTTTGGAAAGTGTTAAAATAGATAAGTCCCCTGGGCCAGATGGGATTTATCCTCAGATTCTCTGGGAAACCAGGGAGGAGATTTCAGAGCCTTTGGCTTTGATCTTTATGATGTCATTGTCTACATGAATGGTGCCAGAAGACTAGAGGATAGCACATGTTGTCCCCTTGTTCAAGAAGGGGAGTAGGGACAACCCTGGTAATAATAGACTAGTAAGCCTTACTTCAGTTGTGGGTACGGTGTTGGAAAAGGTTATAAGTGATTGGATTTATAATCATCTGAAAATGAATGAGTTGATTAGGGATAGTCAACATGGTTTTGTGAAGGGTAGGCCGTGCCTCACAAACCTTATTGAGTTCTTTGAGAAGGTGACCAAACAGATGGACAAGGGTAAAGCAGTTGATGTGGTATATATGGATTTCAGTAAGGCGTTTGATAAGGTAGCTCATGGTAGACTATTGCACAAAATATGGAGGCATGGGATTGAGGGTGATTTAGCGGTTTAGATCAGAGCCATGAGGTTATGCTGCAACTGTACAAAACTCTGGTGCAGCTGCATTTTGAATATTGCATACAGTTCTGGTCACTGCATTATAGGAAGGATGCGGAAGCTTTGGAAAGGGTTCAAAGGAGATTTACTAGGATGTTGCCTGGTATTGGAGGGAAGGTCTTGAGGAAAGGCTGAGGGACTTGAGGCTGTTTTCGTTAGAGAGAAGGAGGTTGAGAGATGACTTAATTGAGACATACAAGATAATCACAGGGTTAGACAGAGTGGGCAGTGAGAATCTTTTCCTCAGATAGTGATGGCTAGCATGAGGAAATATAGCTTTAAATTGAGGGGTGATAGATATAGGACAGATTTCAGAGGTAGTTTCTTTACTCAGAGAATAATAGGGGCATGGAATGGCCTGCCTGCAACAGTAGTAGACTCACCAACTTTAAGGGCATTTAAATGGTTATTGGATAAACATATGCATGAAAATAGAATAGTGTAGGTTAGATCGGCTTCAGATTGGTTTCACAGGTTAGTGCAAAATCTAGGGCCGAAGGGCCTGTTCTGCAGTGTAATGTTCTATAGACATTTATAATAAATAATGGGTTAACTGGTTATAGTGAGTGGAGATAGGAGAGAAATTCACACCATACAAATATATATTGAGAAACAGGGTAGGGGAATGGGTCTGGGTGGGTTATTCTTCAGAGGGTCAATGTGGACTTGTTGGGCCAAATGGCCTGTTTCCATACTGGAGACATTCTATGACCTTCTATGATCTATACGCAAAGTATAAAAGGTTAACTTAAAATACACCAATAAACAGAAATAGAATGTAACAGAATATCTACGTTTTCCCAAATGGAGCTTCGCCTAAAAGATATTTCCTGTAATCCAATCTGCAAGTGTTGTTTCCTACGAGAGGTGCTGGATTGTGGAATCTTGCTAGGAATTATATTTTAACAACAATAAAAAAAATGTTTGATATTGCAGTGATTAATAAGCCTTATTAATAATTATTTAGTTTAGAAAGGCAAATTTAAAATTTCATTTTTTTGGCTGGCAGTACAAACTGATACTTTAGCTTTCTGCTCATATGATTTTGTGACCATGTAATTGGGCAAATGTTTGTTATTTTTCTTTAATTCTAGCTCATTAGCAAAGTTGTTAGGCAACGGCATACTGACGTAGGGAGTGAAATTACAGTTCTCTGATTGTTATCTTATGAGCTGAATCATGAACTCCTGCTTTAAGTAGGAGTTACAATGCATATATTTCTATGAGTGCGCACTGTGTGATATTTTACAGTTTAGATAATGGATACAAATGACTCATTGTGAGTGAGCTGTAGTTCAGCCTTCCTTGACTCACATGCTCTTTAAAAGGGTTGCTCCCCTTCTTCTTCACACACCTACTATAAAGGAAGAAATACTCAATCAAACTCCTTCAGCACAACTCAATGTAATATGATTGCCATCTTTGTTGGGATATTGTTTTTAGTGGCGATCTTTGGCAATAATGGGTTCCCAAGTGTCATATGGTTCTGGTGCTTAACAGTGCATTGTTTCATGTAGGCCACACAATTGATAATGATTCCAGCCAACAATAATGTGATAACAGCATCACAGGAAGTTAAATTACTTAATTTCAGCTCAGCCACAATTATTGTAATGTAGTATTTCGCAAACAGGAAAAAGCCTCCAGATCCATTCTAATACAGAATCAGAGGAGTTGTTTGAAAAATTGAATTTGAAATGGGTGGGCAGCTTTTTGACACACATGGATTAGATCTTGGCAAATGAAGCAGAGCATTTTGGTCAGGATATTTCCCAACTCACCAAAACACTTTATTCCATTTGTTTTAGAAGTTTCTAGGCCATCCAGCCCATTATCTCTCACAGGTTTTAATGACCTTACCCACCCTATGGCCTGAAGTACATTTGTGCCAGTTCAACTAGTTCAAAGAGTCAAAAAGTGTGGTGCTGGAAATGAACAGCTGGTCAGGCAGCATCTGAGGATCAGGAGAGTCTATGTTGAGCAGGAATGTGGGGGGTGCTCAAGGGGGCTGAGAGATAAATTGAGTGGAGTACGGTGGGGAAAAGGTAGCTGGGAATGCGATAGATGAAGGTGGGGAGTGATGGTGACAGGTTGGAGTGGAGGGTGTAGCAGATATGTGGGAAGGAAGATAAACAGGGAGGACAGTTCAAGAGGGCGGTGCTGAGTTGGAGGTTTGGATCTGGTATAAGGTAGGGGGAGGGGAGATGAGCAAACTGGTGAAATCAATATTGATCCCGTGTGGTTGGAGGGTACCAAGGCGTTCTTCCTCCAGGTGTCGGGTGGCTAGAATTTGGCAGTGGATGAAGCCCAGGACTTTTATGTCCTTGGCGGAGTGGAAGGGGAGTTAACATAGACATAGAAAAATACAGCGCAGTACAGGCCCTTTGGCCCTCGATGTTGCGCCGATCCAAGCCCACCTAACCTACACTAGCCCACCATCCTCCATGTGCCTATCCAATGCCCGTTTAAATGCCCATAAAGAGGGAGAGTCCACCACTGCTACTGGCAGGGCATTCCATGAACTCACGACTCGCTGAGTAAAGAATCTACCTCTAACATCTGTCCTATACCTACCACCCCTTAATTTAAAGCTACGCCCCCTCGTAATAGCTGACTCCATACGTGGAAAAAGGTTCTCATGGTCAACCCTATCTAAACCCCTAATCATCTTGTACACCTCTATCAAGTCACCCCTAAACCTTCTTTTCTCCAAAGAAAACAGCCCCAAGTGCCTCAGCCTTTCCTCATACGATCTTCCTACCATACCAGGCAACATCCTGGTAAACCTCCTCTGCACCCGTTCCAGTGCCTATAGTATGGCGACCAAAACTGCACACAATACTCCAGATGCGGCCGCATCAGAGTCTTATACAACTGCAACATGACCTCAGGGCTCCGGAACTCAATTCCTCTACCAATAAAAGCCAGTACGCCATATGCCTTCTTCACCGTACTATTTACCTGGGTGGCAACTTTCAGAGATCTGTGTACTTGGACACCAAGATCCCTTTGCTCATCCACACAATATCCCAACAAAGGGTTGTTGATTTTTTTTTATAACCTGTGCACTTCATTCAAACTGGTCTGAGGCTTTTTTTTACACACTCAGGCATTTTTTCCTGAAGTTTAAAGAGTGGGCCTTTTTTTTAAAAACCTTCAGATAATGGTAGTTACATAGATTGTAGCTGCTTGACAATGACATTGATGCCTATATCATCAGACACTTTCAGCCAAGGTGGGGTTTGTTTGAACTGAGCATAGAGTTTGAATGGCCTTGTTGAGTTCGGAATCCTTAATGAATCACAAACTTATCCCCGTTCCACTGCTGGCAAAAAACAGTCCTGATAGAAATGTGGTCAAAACTTCTGTATCCAGATCCCACCTGCCATTTCTGAAGAGCTGCAAAGTTTGGAACACTGTACAAAAATCTGCCAAAATGTTTTTCATTTTCACAAGTTAGTGAACGAGTAGGTGGCCAATAAATTGTTCAATCAAGGATAAGGCCTCCCAATTACCTGGCTAGAAACAATGAGCTTAAAGAAACTACAGTTCATTCCACCTCATCTCCAACACTCAAAATAGTTTGGTTGAGTTACAAAAATGATTTTATCCTTTAATGGCAATCATTATTTTCCACTGCCGGTCATGAGCACCATCAGTGGGAGTTAATGGGAATTTAAATTCCAAACATCACCAGAGGAACTGGAGGTACATCTTATGTTCACAAGGTTTGTGAAGGTTTGTAGCTCAGGTTGAGGTTTAGGGTGTAGGTTTGCTCGCTGAGCTGTAGGTTTGATATCCAGACATTTCATTACCTGGCTAGGTAACATCATCTTTCCTTTCCCATCTTCGGGCCAATTGTAGCGTGTTGCGCCCATAGGTTTTCACAAGGTTTGTGAAGGTTTGTAGCTCAAGTTGAGGTTTAGGGTGTAGGTTTGCTCGCTGAGCTGTAGGTTTGATATCCAGACGTTTCATTACCTGGCTAGGTAACATCATCTTTCCTTTCCCATCTTCGGGCCAGTTGTAGCATGTTGCGCCCATAGGTTTTCACAAGGTTTGTGAAGGTTTGTAGCTCAGGTTGAGGTTTAGGGTGTAGGTTTGCTCGCTGAGCTGTAGGTTTGATATCATGATGATGTTATCTAGCCAGGTAATGAAACATCTGGATATCAAACCTACAGCTCAGCGAGCAAACCTACACCCTGTACATCTTATGTATTTATGGAGTGTAAACTATCACAAAGAGAAAAGAGTTTCAGATTTCGAATTATGGTAACACGTTATTACTATCTCAGTTAAATTTTGCACATCTACAGCAACACATTGATGTAATGTATCTAACAAAATGAAATGGCCCAAGATGCTTAACATAAGCATTATAAAACAAAGAATGACACCAAGGCTGTCATAATGATACTGGACATGTCTGCAGAGTAGCCAGTGAACTACAATCTTATACCTGTTAGCTTTGAGTTTTCTGTTATAAAAGTAAATTACAAAAACGCTTTTAGTGGTAAACAAGATAAAGGTTAGTTCATTGCAAAAATACTATACTGGTATTTCCAAATCTGAAACATCTTTCTGTTTGTGAAAGTTCTGTTGCTCCTCTTGAATGTGGTAACAAATACAATGTTCAGGAATTTAAGCATATTAATAAAAAGATATAACAACTAATTTAAGGAGACCTGGGATGTAAATGAGGGCTTGAGGAGAAAATTAAGGCTGACACTCTTGTGCAATATGTGGGAGTATTGCACTATTGGAGATGCCATGTTTCGGATAAGAAATTAAACAAAGGCCTCATTCTGCCTGCTAAGGTGGATATACAAAACTCCACGGCACTATTTCAAAGAAAAGGTGGTGGGAGGCGGGGGGAAAGAAGCTATCTATGGTAAGCCGATCAATGTTTATCCCTCAGTCAATACCACAAAAAACTGTTCACTATCACATTTCTTTGTAGATACTTGCTGAGCACAAAATAACTGCTACGCCTCCTACATTAGAACAGTAACTATCCTTCAAAAATTCATAATTGGCTGCAAGGTGCTTTGAGATGTTTAGTGATCATGAAAAGCACGAAAGAAATGAAACTCTTTGCTTATTGTTAATTGGTGTAGTGAACTCCAATAAGTGGAGCAGTTGGGCAGCATGGTGACTCAGTGGTTAGCACTGCTGCCTCATAGCGCCAGAGATCTGGGTTCAATTCCAGCCTCGGGCAACTGTCTGTGTGGAGTTTGCACATTCTCCCTGTGTCTGCTTGGGTTTCCTCCCACAGTCCAAAGATATGCAGATTAGGTGAATTGGCTATGCTAAATTGCTTGTAGTGTTGGGGAGTGAGTCTGGGTGGGTTGCTCTTCGGAGGGTCGGTGTAGACTTGTTGGGTTGAAGGGCCTGTTTCCACACCATAAGTAATCTAATCCCTAGTGTTGGCTTTCTCCTTTTCACATTCAAGATGTCTCACCAAAATCATTAATTATGTGAAGTTTGTTTAACAAACAAAAGGAACAAATTCCTCCATCCAGCTCTAACTTTATTTTCAAGTGGTTTGAACTTATCTTCCCTTATCTTAACTTCAAGATGTTCCCAACTGTTTGACAAATGCTAGCAGCTCTCTGATCATCCATCACCAATGTAAAAGCAGAAAATTCGATACCTTGGCTCCTTTTTTCTTTGTTAAAAGTTCCTCATATTGTTGAGGTTTATTATGGAGGTGGAGAGTGGGAAGATAGCCAGTATTTTACCAATAGCTCAGGCACAGTCCCCCACCCAAACTCCCCTTCTGTCAGAAGGAGCCCTTCGCGCATGCGTGAAGCCCTCCATGCCCCCAGACCGGAAGTAAGACCGTTGCTAGGGGCGAGCTTCCGGTTGAGCATTCCGCGGCAGAGCAGTTGAATGCTCTCTGATTTTGATGCAGCCCCTGGGGTGGTGTAGTGAGGGGAGGGAGGCTTCGGGAAGGCGATCGCCGGGTGAGTGTCACCGCCATCACTCGGGCTCGTCGAAACGCAACAGGTTTCGCCCAACTCTCTCGTTCCGTCCCGGCGCCACCTGCTTCCCTTCCCCCGCCATGTGCGGGTGGGTTGCACCCCAAACAGGCTGCGCTGTTTGGTCACCTGCTCAACAACAACAAATCATTCAGCTGGTCATTTATTCTTATTGTTTGCGGGGGCTTAGCTGTGCACGAACGACCAGCTATGATTAGTTCCAGATGAAGGGCTTTTGCCCCAAACGTCCTTCTTCTGCCTGACTTGCTGTGCTTCTCCAGCACCACACTCTAATCTCCTGTCTTCACTTTCGCCCAGCCCTGATTAGTTGCAACTCACTTGCATTGGCTTTGAGACTTCCCAAAGTGCTAGAACGCAGCATAAATGCAAGTTATCTCTTGCTGAGATGAAAAGTTTCTTCCACCAGAGGGTATTTGGTCTGCGGAATTTGCTGTCTCAGAAAGCGGTTGAGGCCAAATCAAAATGTTTTCAAGAAGCAGTTGGATATAGAGAGAAAGGGAGCAAAGGGTAAGGTGAGAAAGTGGGAACAGGGCACAGTTGGATAATCAGCCACCATCATAGATTTGAGTCAGCCAGCACGGAAACAGACTCTTTGGTCCAGCCATACCATGCTGAACATAATCCCTAACTAAACTGGTCCCACCTGCCTGCTTCTGGCCATGTCCCTCCAAACCTTTCCTCTTCAAGGGCTTTTCTACGTGTATTGATTGTTTTGAGTGAAGCAGCAGGCACAAAGGGTTGAATGGGCAGAAGTGGGTACTGCAGATGCTGGAGATTAGAGTCACGATTAGAGTGGTGGTGGAAAAGCACAGCAGTTCAGGCAGCATCCGAGGAGCAGGAAAATCGACATTTCAGACAAAAGCCCTCCATCAGGAATGGGCTGTCCTGAATCCTATTTTTAAGTTTCTTAGGTCTTGACAGGCTAGCACCCTCAAATGGTTTATGAGCCTCCTATCTCTATTTTTGAAGTGATAATTGTGAAATCTATTTCTGTTTCAGATCCTCGGAACAAAGTTTGCCATTATGAACATGTTCTTGAAAGGAATTGTGTCTTGAAATGGTGTGAAATTATTGTTGAGAGAGTTTTTGGGAAACTAGTAGAATAGACGGTATGTTAAGACCGTCCAATGTAGCAGCAGAACTTGGCCATTCAGCCCATTGAGGCTGTTTTGCCATTCAATAAAATCATTAAAAGATTGCCAATGAAGGAAGGATTCTCTTTTTACTGATTTCCCTCATGATTTAAAACTTATTCTAATGTATTTAGTTATTAGTGTTTTTAAAGATTGTTTATATACTATTCATATTAAAAAAATAGCTCAGTTGGCTGGATGGCTGGTTTGAGATGCACAGTTATTCCTGTGTGGCTTCAATTCCTGCACTAACTGAGGTTACCATGAAGGACTCTCCTTCTCAACCCCTCACCTTGCCTGAGGCATGGTGACCCTTGGGTTAAAACACCACAAGTTATCTCTCTCTGAGAATGCAGTTTTAATGTTCTGCGGGGGCTACGGTAACTTCATAACATTAGTACAGCTTTTTTAATATAAAACACCTCAAGGTGATAGTTATTAAGCAAAATTTGACACTGACTCATTTAGTTGTTATTACAGATGACTAAAAGCCTGCTTCGAGCTTAGTTTTAAGGAATGTCTTAATGCAGGATGGAGAAATAAAGGTGGAATAATTTGGTTCAGACAGCCAAAGGCAGGATCTTTAATGACTGAGGAAATAATATGGATGTGCAAAAAGGCAGAATTGGAGCAGTATTGGAGCACTGGAGAAGGGAAAAGACCATAAAGGGAGTTTTTATTAAATGATTTAAAAATCAAGACATTACTATAGTTGGAGCCATTGTAGGTCAGAGCGAACAGTGGTGATGGGTGAACAGGACTACTTTAGAATGCAGCAACAGAGTTTTAAATGCGGTCATTTTGATGAAGAATGCAAGGTGAAAGATTGGACAGGAGAATGTTGAAGTCGTAAATGCTGGTTTTGCTAGCACATAAATTGAGGCAGGGACAGTTGAGTAATGTTCCTGTGATGAAGGTAGGTGATTTTGGTATATATTCGTAGTTTATCTCAAGATCAAACATAACTAAATACTGATCAGCCTCAGTTGCAAGGGAAAGGAATGAAGTCAGTTTCTAAAGATTAGTATTTGTAGTAGACATCAAAGATAATGGCTTTTAGTTGGAAGAAATTTCTGCTAATCTGCTACTGGATATTGGACAAGTTTATGTATAGAGTGTTGATACCCTGTATGAGGCAATGCAAGCTGCACTATTAAATAGTAAGATTGGAAAGAACTGTGAATGAAAGATTTTAGCTCTTGGTGTTTTTTAAAGTTTAAATAACATTTTTATTATTAGAATGAGGCAATAGGACATCAAAGTAACTCCACTGAATTATTAAAATCAGTACTGTGGTTATGTGCTGGGCTAGCAGACTTTCGATTATGCCTTGGAATTTCATCAAGGTAAATAGCAAGATTAATTTTAAACAAATCAGATTTTTGTATATTTGTCAAAAATGAAAATGAAAGCTCTTTTATTGTCTTAAACAAAAATCACTGATTTCCTTTATGGACATCCCTGTCTGGTGGTGGCCAAGTTCCATTCAACATGCCCTCATACTCAAATATGGGCTGCGAACGCTGCCTTGCCATCCCAACATCTTTTTAAAAAATTGATGAGGGTTGCCATTTAAAATACATTTTCAGACATATCAACTTTTTGATGAGATCTTAAATGTCCCAATCTGCTGCTTCAGGTGGATATAAAATATTAACATTATTATTTGTCAAAGAACATAAATTTCTCCAGTACTGTAGTTTAATTCCTCTTGCAAACACACCAAATTAACCAGAATATCTGTAGCAATGGATGTGTGTTTGATTGTGGTGATAGTCTTAAAGGTAAGAGTGGGAACTGCTTTGGCTATCCCATAGTTATGATGATATGATATGGTATAGGTATTCTGCCTTTATGTCCTTGGCCTATTGACTGCTCATGCTTCAACTTGAGTTACCTTGGTTTGTTTTCACCTTCCACTTTCAAGTGCAAATTAAGGAGGTAGGCCCCTAGTATACCTCAACCAATGGGAATTGAACCCACACTAGTCATTTGCGCCATCTGATCGAATGAATAATTCTCCGTGCAAATGTAAAATACGTAACTCCCTACCATTTAACACCTCTCTTCACTGTCCAGGATCCTAAATGCTCCATCCAGATGAAGTAGTGATTTACATGACGTCAATCCAGCCTGCTATGTTTGCTTCTCATAATGTGGTCTCCTGTACACTGTGAAGACCAAACACAGATCGGGTAACCAGTTTTGCAGAACACATGTAGTCAGTGTGCAACCGTGACCCAATTCTTTGATAGTCTGTTGTTTTAATTCTTCACCCTGCTTTCATGTTGACGTCTATCCTCTGCATACTGCAGTGTTTCAGTGAGGCATAAAATAAGCTTAAGGAACAGCCCCTTATCCTTCAGTTAGGCACTTCAGAGCCTTCCAGACTCAATATTGAGTTCAACAATTTAGATCATAATTTGCTCCATGTTGCTTCCATTTTCCTCAATCGTTACTAAACACCAAGAAATATATTCTTTTCCTCTAAATCTTTAAGAAACACCAATAAACATTCATTCCTGATATACTTTTTGCAATGGGAAAGCAACACATTTAGTATTCATGTGACTCATTAGTGTAATTTCTGCTGAGAGGCTCAATTATCTGTCGTTTTTAGCTTGGACTACTAAAAAGAATAATCAGCTCAGGTGTCATTATGGATTAAATGCTGCAGCTTTCTTCTTTTGGACAGCTGTATTGAAGGAGTTTTAGATAGGTGACGGAGTGCTGTAGGAGCAGATTGTGCTGATCATTTCAATGAGCCGTTCCTTCAATGGTACTGCAGGTATTAACAGATGAAATTGCTTTGACTTGATTATATGTATACAGCATTAAGGTCTACGCAAGTAATATGGAGAAAATATGCTGCTAGTTCAAGTATGATAATTGTTTTTCAATTACCTCTAGAATTCTTCAGATGATCAACATGGAGCTTGGAAAAGCAAAATTACTGCGGACTGGAATTAATGTATTACATCAAGCTGTTCATCCACTTCATGGGATTGCCTGGACAGATGGAAAACAGGTTGCTCTCACTGCCATTTACCTAGTCAATGGTGAGGTCAAGTTTGGCGACAGCAATGTCATTGGAAGTTTTGAACACGTCAGTGGCCTTCACTGGGGTCCTGTTTGTTGTACAGGGGCTTTGGCATTGCTTGCTGTGCAGCATAAAAAGCATGTAACAGTATGGCAGTTACAAAACAGCACCTTGGAACACAACAAGCTTTTGGTTTCGCAAACTTGTGAACTGGGAGAGATTTTTCCAATATTGCAACAAGGCTGTGTGTGGCATCCAAAACATGATGTCTTGGTGGTATTAACAAAGAGAGATGCTTCTGTTTTGTTTGCAGTACAGATTGATAACCGTAGAGTTAAAGCAGATATTAAAGGTAGTGGCTTGATTCACTGTGCCTGTTGGACTACAGATGGGAACCGTCTAGTGATTGCTGTAGGCAGTGCCCTTCATTCATACATTTGGAATAATAACCAAAAGACTCTTCACGCATGTAATTTTTGCCCCATATTTGATGTTGGAGGACGCATCTGTGCAATAGAGGCATGTTTGGATTTTCAAGTGGTTGTGACAACTGAATTGCCCCTTGATAAAATCTGTAGCCTGAATGCTGGTGCTACCTTCGATATTTCTCCTATGTCAGAAACTGGATCGTTGATGTCAAGACCCACAATGTTGGCAGTTGAAGAAAACCAGTCAATGAACATGAGGAGAAAATCAGTAGATTCCTCAAGGTCTTTGGCAGAAGGCCCAATACTTTCAACATCTAGTCCTTTAGACCTGACTCATCTTCTGGCAACTCATCGCAAATCTGATCCCAGCCCCCTTATTCACCTGAAGCGCAGGGATTGCCTTACTGGAAGTGGCCATGACTCTTCATATCTGATTCTAGTAACTTTTGAGAGAAAGGTGACCATAACTAGAAAAGTAAGCATCCCTGGAATTCTGGTCCCTGATATTGTGTGTTTTGACCCTTGTCGAAGTACAATTGCTGTATCGTCAAATAATTGTAATATAATATTAGTGTATTCAGTGACCCCTTCAAGTATGCCCAACATTCAGCAAATACAGTTGCACAAAAATGAACGGCCAAAGGGCTTGTGTTTTCTGACTGAGAAACTACTATTACTCTTAGTTGGGAGGCAAAAAATTAATGATGTTGCTTTTCTCCCATCTTCGAATTCAGACCGTTATTTAATCAGACTTATGACTAAAAAGCTACTGTTGGATGATGGTTCTGTATCATCGGAGATACTTGGGCAGCCTAGCATTAATATCTCTGGAATGAAGAAGTATTTTGAAGATCTGTCCAAGGAAGAGCGATTTACAGGAAAAGAACTATTATTGCCAGGAAACTGTGCAGTTCAATTTCCAAACATTAAAAAGAGATTGATTGAGGAAGTAAAGAACAGCAGTAGTGAGCAGAGCTCAGAAGCAAGTATGCCAAAACAATCCGGACAAGTCTCACCTAGTGAACCTGCAGTGATCTTAAGCTACAATGCTGAATCTGTAAATAGATCCATAGATAATCATGGACTTGGCACACCAAATAGGAATTTGACTAGCCCAGTCTTATTTAATGGAGACCAAGTTACCCAGTCACCTGCGAGTACTCCACTAAATATTGGTGACAGTGCAAATGACAAAATGGAACAACTGTCTAAGAAAATGGATAGATTATTTGAAAGTTTAACAGAGATAAAGCAGTGCCTTTCTCAAATATCAGATTATGCAAAAAATGGAAAGAAGTCTTCAGTAGCCTATTCATCTGATCCATCCATCATTTATGTCATTTATCAGGTATTTATTTTGACCATGTTAACTATACTTTCAAAATGTAGGTGCTTATCATATGCTTTTAGTTTAAAAGTCATAATTGTGTTTTATTTAATGTCTTAAATTAAGACTTCAAAATTTGAATCTCGATCCACTACTGTGTAGAAGATAGACTTAATCCAAGAAAGTTGATACGTTGTGTGATCTGGTTTATGTATTGCTTATTTATAGTGGCTGAAACTGGATCTTTCAAAAGTTTCATTGTTCTAATTATTCTCAATATGAGCTCATTATTTATGTTTGGCTGTGTACATGTAAATAATGCTGGATAAGATTCAGCATTAAATTTTTATCCCATGAAGGATTTATCCGGTAAGCTTGATTATTTTCTTTTGAAGCATGCAATGTCTGAAAATCAGTTTATTTTTATACAATAAATAAACTAAACCTTACACCTCTCTTTGGCAGTAATGAGGATACAAAGGTACTGACATTCAAATTGTCAGGTGTTAATTGCTTTTAATTGGAGATGACTAACCAGCTCCCTTTACACATTTCTGTAGGAAAGGTTTAGAGAGAGATGCAGTGGTTTGTTTCGAGGTTTGCCCTGAGCAGTTCTGTCATGCAGGACTCTGTGCTTTACGGGATATTCCCTCGGATGCACACAGACAAAAATTGACTGCACCTGGACGGCCATTAACTCAGTGAAAGATATTTGATATCCTGAAACTTGTTAGTCTTCCAGTGTAAAGAGTTGATCTTGACTGAGTGTTGTAGATTCCAGCAACCAGGACTATGTGCTGAGGGATATCCTCAAGCTCGGGGCAGCTGCTGCCAAGGCGCAGTGGGAAAGACGGCCATCTAGGGTCTTTCTGCCAATGTATAACAGTGGTCCATTCAGTTGTCAGACTCTTTCGATGCCTCAAAATAGACTTAAGTTGTTTCTTTCATAAGAAGAAAATGGCTTTTTTTTTGCATCTGAAGGGAAGCTCTGAAAAGTATCAAAGTTCCAATGTTTTGATTTTTTTATCTCTGCAAAGACTGTAACCATATGATTTAGAACATTTGCATGTGCTTATGGATGATATTATGAATAAAGTATATTTTGAAATAATAAAAGTGCTCACTCATAAATTCCAGATCCTTTCCCCACCCTTCATGTGTCTTTGAATTGAAGTAACAATTACTGAAATAAGAAGCACTCCGTGACCAACTTTTTCAATTATATTCTGTTGTTATCTTTCATAACCTTATTTGCTTTTCCATCTTTATCTCTACTCAAAAGATGAGTGGTAATTAATATCTTTTGTCAACGAGCAAAACCTATGAGTTCAATCTCTATTGGTCTATTTCATCTCTCACCTCTTAATACACTATCATTTATGGAATGCAAACCAAAAGCTACAAATGATGTGTCAGATCATTCACTGTCTGACAAGCAAGCTCTTTCTTTTTAAAAAATGTGTACTTCTTCTGTATTTTGCCTTGGAAAAGCTTTTAAAAATTATTCTGTTTGCAAAATTATATGCGAAAAGCCAATTTGTAGAATGAGTTAGAAATGAACAGACTGCACAATTTCAGCAAAATTTGGATAGTGCTGATATAATCTGGGAAGTTAGCCGGACAGTCTATTTTAAGTATATGCCTATTAACTTTCACCTTGAGGCCTAACTTTAACAAATGAATTTTGAACAGGTTAAAATTCTGTGAAATTTGGTGTCACAATTTGGGCCAAAAATATCAAGCCCAAACTCAAGCAGTAAAAAAACTTGATTTATATTTAATCTGTTTTCTTAGAAAGTTAGACTTATGATTTGAATTCGACATTTACATTACTGATAAACATTGGATACAAGCTTGAGCAATTTATCATTATCTGGTTCTTTGATTGCACAATACTGTATGAGGATTGGTTTTATTGAAGAAACTCCCATTCTAAACATGGATAGAACTCTTCAATGTGGAAAATTACAAAATATTGCGATAATAGGAAGCTTTTGTGTAGAGAGTTAATACAAATATTTCAGAACACATGCATATGAAATGATTTGTTGTGTCAGACTTTCTTGAGAGCTCAATCAATGAGTGATGTCTCTATGTTAATCAATATAGTAGTCACAAGGACATCCAAGTAATGAAAAATTGGATGTAAACTTATTCACTGGGTTTTTGGCAGCATAAGCGTTGATGATTTTAAATGTGGCCTATGATGCATATTATTTTGATAGTATGCAGTATTACTGTAATTAGTTGAATCTTGGTGACGATTGATGCAATTTCTTTTTATAGTATGTTTAAAATTATGTTAAGCCAGTATTCCGTGATGAAACACCCTTAACACTTAGGATTTTCTATTCGACATGGTGTTGTCAACATAAACATCGCTGAAGCTTAGATGTTCATTGTGAAGTGTTTTATGTTTAAGAATCAATTATGTTATTTATGTTCTAAATGCAGCTTAACATTGTGCTTTTCAAAATGTGCTGTGTATTGACTTGTCTCTATGGTTTCCAGCATGATCAATCTAACTGTCATTTGAGACTGTGCTCACCAGACATTTTTGTCAGGCAATTATGGAAACCACCCAAAGCCAGTCAACCTACAGTTGGCTGCAGCAATTCAAAGGAGACAGCAGGAAAAATCTGGACAGTACATCTCTGTCATTAGCAGATTGAACACCCAAAGTTAATATGCAAATTGGGAAAAAAAAAATTTCTTCCATTCAATTAAAATAGCTATGATTAAATCCATTATAAAAGCCACTATGATATTTTACTTTTGAATCTTAAAATTTCAGTAGTAAATTTCTGCTGTGACACTTAGTTTGTTTTTGATTTATTTATGTACTCATTAAAATTAGTAAATGGAATATCCTTCCAATTTGGGATCCGGTTTCAACATTTCATACCAGTTAGATACATTATAAAGTGAGGAATAAAATCCCTTTTCCTATATACAGGTAATTACAATATTTCTTAAATTCAGACTAACGAACTTCTGCTGTATGACATTTCCATTTACCATGCCAACTGTCTGACCTAGCTGAGTGAAATTGCCCTTCAACTCAGTTGCATTCAACAGAAATTTGCGAATCTGAAGGGGGTTGCAAATAATTTTCATTAGGACCACCATAGGCATTGGAGAAAGAAAAGTTGTATCAGTCTGGGCAGCATTCAGTCTCAAGAGCCTATAGCCCAAAAATAACCTATTGTAACGTCCTGTGGCAAATATGCACATTTTGATGAATATAATGACGCAAGTTACATAATTGAATGAAACATTCAATTGCTAATGGTTAAATTCATTTGCATTTTTGGTTGAAAAT
The DNA here is from genome assembly GCF_037043375.1 of Chiloscyllium plagiosum. Lineage (NCBI taxonomy): Eukaryota > Metazoa > Chordata > Chondrichthyes > Orectolobiformes > Hemiscylliidae > Chiloscyllium > Chiloscyllium plagiosum. The sequence goes on along the minus strand of NW_028270141.1, from coordinate 11,617,374 downwards.
TATATTTGAAATACTTAACTTTTTTTTCAAATCAACTTTGCTTTTGAAGAAAATACTGCAAGAAAATACCATTGTGGATGAAAAACGAGCATTTACCCTTTGTGAAGGCAGGCTTCGCCTGAATACAGTGCAGGAAGTTTTTAACATTTTTGCTGTTGAAATGTTTCATGGTAAGTAGTCTTGGTTTATAAACAGAAAATGTATGATGCCTTCCTGAGGTGACAACAGCAATTTTCGGAATTAGAAGTATTAGGCAAATCCGAGATACAAGATTTTCAGTCCTTAAGTATCATGTGCTAAAACAATAATTTTATAAAAGGTTGGATCTGTCATCCATATGCACTATGTCTTTGTGCATTTATTTTCCAGAGATTACTATATCGTAATTACTGGTACAGCATCAGTCACTTATTTCCCTAACTGGAGAAACCAAGCTAACTTTTTTTTTGTTAATAATGGGAGAAAGCACCAATAGTATGCTGCTAATGAATAACATTTTTGGGTCTTTAAATTATCACAGTAACTTGTTCACGTAGGTTGAAAACTCTTGGCTTGAAGGTAAAAGAAAGTTTGAAGGTTAGGGCCATCACAGAGTGATGCACACTGACTCGACCATTTCCAGTATCTTTATCTGCATGTGGATGGCAGAAATCCTTGTGGGTACAACCACTGGCACTACGATGCTTTATCATCCAATGAGCTGGAGATGAACTGTGACTTGCAACAGGATTCACAGAGTACTAGTCTCCAGATGCGATTAATGGTAGATTTTCAATCATTTCCATTCTTGCCACCAATACTGGAATCATTATGCCGGGTTGTGTGATGAAGTGCTTTTTTATGCCAAAACTTGGGAATCAGACGTTTTCTGCAGCTGTCAAGTGACCTCCGAGGAGGAGGTGGGAAAAAAATTGTCAACCATTTCCTGTGCTATGCCACAGAATGTTAAAGTTTTGAAGATCAAAGATCTATATGGAACTGAAAGCTCCCAAATACGTAATCCAAAACTCATTCAAATAACTTTAGCCAATTTTTTGATCATATGATTTCAAAGCAAGGGGGCATTTTTTTCTAAGGGGAGAGGAGAAAGTTTTAAAAATAGACATACGGGGCAATTTTTTAATGCATGTGTGAATGAACGTCCAGAGGAAGTGGTAGATGTGGGTACAATTACAATGTTTAAAAGACATTTGAAAAGTACATGAATAAGAAATGTTTGGAGGGGTATGGGTCAAGCGCAGGCAGGTGAGATTAGATTAATTTGGGATTATGGTCGGCATAGACTGATTGGACCAAAGGGTCTGTTTCCATGCTGTATCTTAATTTTCAGAGGGATTGTTTTCAAATTTCTAGTCATTTTGTTCGATTTATAATATTTAGCTGTATTTCAATAATTACGCTGTTGAGTTTGAAAAGTGCGCAGGTTGTTGTGTTGTATCTGTTTTTTTTCCATTTTTAAACTCTTAAGAAATACATTTCTGAAAATCTTGTTTGATTTTTAATTTAGAGCAGCTGTTCCAAAGGATGGGTAACTTGTATTATTTAAATTAGAACACTCTAATTATTACATTCCTTTTGTGTGATAAAATAGTTAAAAATAAGTTAGATTCGTAATGTTTCAGTATGCTGTTTAAAATTATATTGTTTGCAGAACCAGATAAAACACAAGTCATTGCAACTACATGAAATTGTATCTTCTAGTTCAGGCAATGTATGTTTATTATGAATAGAAATAGATTCTTGAGATTGTCTTTGGAGATTACTGAGCTAAGGCTGACAATTGAAATCCGATTATGCCCTAATATGTGACATTTATATTTATTCCTGTGACCTCAACAAATAGGACAATTGGTTGATCTAATTTATTTGACAGTTAGTTTTTTAGTGTTTGAATTAAAGGTATTCTCAAGTAGTATACAGAAATTTATAAAACTCCAGGTGAGAAGAATCTGCCACCAATGACTGTATTGAAACATCTTTTGAGAATATTGACAGTTGTCCAAATGCATTTTTAGATAATACTCCCTACTTGATTTTAGTGGTTGTCAGCTATTCCAAGTAACAAATGCAAGTAGTACTGTAGCATCAAGTAATCAAACATTCATTTATGACATACTATTATTCTTCCTTTATTTGGAGCTACCTTTCATGTCAATATCGTTTTCTCAGACTTTTGTTTCTAATTATTTTATTAAACTCTACCTTCTAGTGTTGTTACTTTTATCAATGTAGTGCATGGCTTCCCACATGCAAGATTGGGAACTCAAATGAGGTCGTGAGTTAGGGTCCTGAGCTCCATGGCACCATAGAATTCAGCCTCTTCTTTAACTACCCCCTCCCCTAAACTGCTCTGACATATTTTCTCACCTCCAGCTGTCATAGTGATCTGTGCTCCAAATCCCCTCCCATGCTCTCACTCTCTCAGTTCTCACTGAGGGTTGCACCTGAGGTGGGAAATTCAGTGGGAGAAACTTTGGGAAACATTGAGTATGGCCTCTGCTTTTTCTTTGGTCTTATTTCCTTAAACTCCAATACCTCACATCACAATCTAATTAGATGTTAGAGATTTATTCAAATTTCCTCTATTCCTTGATCCTGGTATTTTGAGTAGGCAGATGGATGTGGGTGAAGACAAAAACAGGTGGAGACCAGGTAAGACCAGTAGCGAGGATCCATGAAAGTACCAACCTAACACTCCTAACAGAAGGAATTCAGTGAAGTTAAATAAATTGTTCAATATGAGAACAGATAGGTAGAGATCTGGACCTTTGTTTAAGGAGATTGCCAGAGCTCTCGGATTATCCTGATGGGTGTTGGTGGTGTCGAAGATTAGACATCCACAGTGAGGAGGAGGCAGTTAGGACCAGGAAATTATAAACTAAGTGATGGTGGGCATCAGAAGAATCACAGATGTAAGCAACAAAGACTCATTTAAAAATACTTTGCAGAAATAAACAATCACACACAATTATTTGATAAACATGTCAAATATTATTGCAGATATTGTATTGTAACTTTCATCTTGAAGTGTTTTGAACTGTTCCAATCTGATGTATTTTAAGTAAATCCAAGCAAAATTACTGAACTGAATACAGTTAGTATATTTGTTGTTTCTAATATACAAAACTATATAATCTTGAATAGTATTGATTACTGACCACTTTTTTTGTTATGTTATATTTCCTTCCATACAATGGGGTGAGTTTAAATTTTTGACTGAATCAGATAGCATTCTGTTAATGGAAAAAAATGTATAATATTAGCAATTGTAATGAAATAGTGGATTCAGGAGAACTTCTTTAGGATTGAAAGTTAGCAATCCCAAGAGAATGAAATAAATATTTATTGGTGCCTATCATACCAATTATTTCCAATATCCTAGTTTTGTTGTTAATTCATATGTGTTCAATTGTAGCATGTTAATCTTTTAACTTTCTTCCTAACTACTTTTGATATCAGTACGAAATGATAGGTTTTGCTTCTTTATCAGTGCCCTTCATGCACCAAATCAATTTTAATCCGGTTGAATCTATTATTCTCCCCCCAAAGCTTTTCTTCTTTGTAGGGTATACATAACATACTACCTTTCTTCATTTTAATTATCCTGTTTTATATAGTTTAATGATTTGGAGGTGCCGGTGTTGACTGGGTGTACAAAGTTAAAAATCACACACACCAGGTCCAACAGGTTTATTTGGAAGCACTAATTCAGGCATTTAATGAAACAGTAATAGAGGGAATGTCTCTGGTGCTGTTTGCATGCTTTCCCTATCCTCATCTCTCCCAGGTTCTCGGTCTTGGGTTTTCCCAGACATGTAGAAATTCGATGGATGCATTAGATTATATTTCTTTCTCTAGTATGTTTGTGTCTTCTATATTGAAGAAAATTGCAAAGATTTTCTACTTTTCTTCATTATTGTCTCTTTCAACAGCGCATATTCAATTATTTAGTTTGCTCCTTGTATTTAAGTATATTTTCTTGTATTCAAATATTTTTGCTGACAAGTTGGTGGTTCTGTTTGTCAGATCTGAAATTTGATAAAATTTTAGTCACTTACCCTAAGAGGTTCAATTACTTCTAACTTCCGAGCTATTAAAATGGATATAATTAGTCTGAATTTGAGGTTCCTGTCATATAATCCATTATTTATCAGCTTGAAAATTATTGTTTGAAGTGTTATCGGTGAACACAACACATCGGAATTAGGTTCTTCTGTCTGCCCTTTTGACAAAAGGAATCAATCCATTTTATTATTTTCATCGAGTATTCCCAGTTAATCTCGTTATTGCAACATTGTTGACATACAATTGTATAGTTTCATCACAAAAAAAGTATGGTCTCTCATGTCATAAATAATTTGCTAGTGTAATCCTTTTATTTTGGATTCAGCTAAAAATTAAAATTTTACTTTCCTTTCAGATTCACAAATTCTTTAGCATGCTTGATGTCTTGAGGAGACAAAGATAATCTGCCTGACGTAAACAAACTATGTCTTAATGTACAAGCTTTTGGCTCGTAAAAGAAACAAAAATAAGAGGGGATAGATTTAAAGTGATGTGCAAATGAAACAAGAGTGACGTGAGAAACCCTTTCACGCAGTGAGTTGTTAGAGTATGGAATGCACTGCCTGGAAATATTAGATTAGATTAGATTCCGTACAGTGTGGAAACAGGCCATTCGGCCCAACAAGTCCACACCAACCCTCCAAAGAGCAACCCAGACCCATTCCCCTACATTTACCCCTGACTAATGCATCTAACACTACGGGCAATTTAGCATGACCAATTCACCGAACCTGTACATTTTTGGACTGTGGGAGGAAACTGGAGCACCCGGAGGAAATCCACGCAGACACGGGGAGAATGTGCAAACTCCACACAGACAGTCACCTGAGGCAGGAATTGAACCTGGGACCCTGGTGCTGTGAGGCAGCAGTGCTAACCACTGTGCCACTCCCAATATATGGTGGAGGTGGGTTCATTCAAGACATTCAAGAGAGCATTGGAATTTTTTTTTTGGATCGTAATGGTGTGCAGGGATATGGCGAAAAGATATGAGATTGGTATTAGATGATAAGACCACCAGATTAAGTAATGGAGATGGTGCAGACATGATAGGTTCCTTCCACACCATAGTCTCCTTCTACACCACAATGATTCTGTAAAATAACCCTGAGATTCTGAAGTGTCTGCACAACTTCTAAAATACCAATTTTTGCTTCTGCTCCAGTTGCTTCTGGTTCAGACATTTTACTCCTCATGCCTCCAGCATTTAACTAAACGTTGTACTTTTGTGTATGATTTTTAGTCCCTTTTTCAAAAGATTACAAATGTTATTTATTGGCTCATGTTTTCTGTTCAATCTCAATTTTTCCATCATCTTATGATTGAACCTGACTCCTCACTGATCCAAATTTTTAATTCCTATCTGGCAACGGAGGAGATGCCAGAGGATTGGAGAACAGCTAATTTGGTTCTGATATTTAAGGACGATTTTAGAGGTAAGACAGAGAACTATAGACTAGTGAGTCTCTTGTCAGTAATAAGGAAACTGTTGGAGAAAATTCAGAAGGAGAGCATCTATCTCCAATTGGAGAGGCAAGGCTTGATCAAGGATAGTCAACATGGCTTCATCAGAGGAAGGTCATGCTGAACAAATTTAACTGAATGTTTTGTGAAGGTGACCAGGCATGACGATGAGGGGAGTGTAGTTGATGTAGTTTATATGGATTTCAGCAAAGCCTTTGATCAGGTCCCACATAGGAGACTTATCAAGAAGACAAATCCACATGGGATACAGGGTAATTGACTCAGTTGTAGGAGACAGAGGATGATGACCGAAGGCTGTTCTAATGATTAAGTCAGTGTCCAGTGGTGCACCACAGGGGTCTGTGCTGGGTCTCCTATTATTCATCATTTATATAAATGACATAGTTGATTGTGTCAGATGTTGGATTAATAAATTTGCAGATGACAGAGATTGGTCTGGTGGTTAAGAGTAAGGTTGAGTATCCTGGGCTACAAGAAGGTATAAATGGGATGGTCAAACAGATCAATGTGCAGATGGAATTGAACCCTGCAAAGTGTGAGGTGATGAACTTTGATAAGAATAGTTTAACAAGAAAGTATTTAAAAGAACAGCTTGACACTAGGTTGTTCTGTGGAACAAAGGAACCTTGGTGTGTTTGTCCTTAGATCTCTGAAGGCAGAAAATCAAGTTAGCAGGGTAGTGAGAAAGGCATATGGGACACTTGCATTTCTCAATTGCGGCATAGGTGACAAAAGCAGGGAAGCCATGATGGAGTTGTGTAGAATTTTGGTGAGACCACAGCTAGAGTACTATGTGCAGTTCTGGTCACCACGTTACAGGAAGGATGTGATTGCACTGGAGGGCGTGCAAAGGAGATTCACCCAGATGTTATCTGGAATGGAAACATTAAGTTATGAGGAAAGGTTAGGTAGACTTGGGCTGTTTTTCTTGGAGCAGGGAAGACCAAGGGGTGATCTAATTGAGGTGCAATGAGATTATGAGGGGCGTGGAGAGAGTGGATAAGGAGCAGCTGTTCCGTAGTTGAAGGGGTCAGTCACGAGGGGACATGGGTTCAAGCTGAGATGTAGGAGGTTTAATGTAGTTGTGAGGAAAAATGATTTTACGCAGAAGGTGGGGATGGTCTGGAATGCTGTGCATAGGAGGATGGTAGAGGTGAGTTGCCTCACATCCTTTACAAAGTACCTGGATGAGCACTTGGCATATCTTAACATTCAGGGTCAAGTGCTGGTAGATGGGATTAGATAGAAGGTCAGGTGGTTCTTATGTGTCGATGCACAATTTGATGGGTTGAAGGATCTCTTGTCCACTGTGTGATTCCAAGTACTTTAAATTCACGTTGTTCTGACTCCGTTTACCTTTCCAAATTAATTTAAAATGAACCTTGTTTAAAAGAAATTTGATTAGTTTTGCTTAATCTAGCTAACAGTTATGATCTTACCTTAGCTAGCAATTCTCAGCAATTCAAACAAAAGCTATTTCACCTTTTCGAAGCAGCAGTAAAAGGTAATCTCACTGATTGATTGTGTTATATGATTGTCAGGGTAATCTTGAAGTTAAAATTAGTTCAGGATTTTTGCTTCAGCTAGTTTGAACTTCCAGGAATACATTTTCTTTTATCAGGTACCATATGCAAACTTAACTTGATCCACTTTATTTAGTAAAGAAATTGAAAAGATAAAAAAAGTGCCTGGCATTTAATGTGGAAATGGTTAGTTATTGGAAAATTGTGTCATAGTGTAACTGCTTACTAAAGATTGATGAAATTAATTCTCACATTGACTTACAATGGAAATACTTTGGAGATCTGTATTAAATTCAACAAGTAGAAAGCAGTATTTAAAATTTAAGTGAAATCACAAGGAGCCATATTCAAGAATGTTCAACATAGTCCAATCTTTCTTTTTCCTGGTGAGATGCACAAAAATATATTTGAGCCAAAGTAAGCCTTAAAATTTCACTTGACTGAAGAACTGTTCTATTATCTGAGCTGCTGTCCCCAAATTCAGTTACAGTTTGTGCTTAGCTGAGTCATCAAAAAGTGTACTGTAGTTGGCCACATCCTCCCTGTGCTACACCCTCTGTGGAAGAGACCGTACCTTTCTGCATTCCATTTCTTTTCCTCCGTGTTTTGTTGCTTTTCCAAAATTATGCATTCGCATTTTGCATTTATTCTCCTCTCTCAACTTCTGCAAATAATTCTACAAATTGAAGCTGATGAGATTTAATTAATACATTTTTAAACAATTACAGCAAATGGTGGGATGGCCTGTATTTTTACCCTTTGCTGAGTCTCTCTTTCATATTTTTATACTTCTCTCCACTTCTGCAGATTGACTTCATCTTCCATAAGTCATGTTTCATGGTCTGCAATCATTCTTGTGTTGAAATCTCCTGGTGGGTAGTAATATTCTGACTTAGTGATCCTGCTGATAGCCAGATGAAGTTTTTGTTAGAACTGTTTCTTTGCCTTTGGTGCAGTATAACATTTGGAGCATAGATACAATGAGGTTAACTGTTTGAGCTGAGAGTTAGGTAGAGGGAACTTGTTCTGAAATATTTTTGTGATTTCATCAATTAGCATGGTGAGTTCCTTACAGTGACATGTACACCTTGCTCACATTTGCTCTGAATACTCCCTTTGTCAGATGATCATGTAATAGTTTTTGTTTAATCTGTTTTCATCCAGCCTGGTCTTTTATAATGAAGCTTTGTCGATGGTCCCCCTGTCAGGTTCCATCTCAACCAGGGGGATCTTACGTGTGTTATTGACCAGCTGCAAGCCATCTATCAGTCAGTGTTACTTGCATGATCAGAATGTTTCAACTTGCCAATCAAAAGGTTGGCGGCATCTTTTTGTTTTGTTTGCCTGGTACAATGAATTCTGCCCATTGGTTGAACAAACACTATAAGCTAAGAGTACCCAATGAAACACATGGACTGTGGTGGGTCAGCAGCTTTCTATTTGAGGCCTGCCCAAATGAAGTGAGCAATGACTGACCATTAGGATATAATTGTACCTCCCAGCAAAGGAGGCAGTATGTAACACCCTTTTTACCTTCCAATCGACTTACCATGCATTACTACTTTCTCCTGTTTTGTGTTAATACTCTGCAGCAAAATTGGAATCTCCTTTCCGGGGCACAAACCTAGATATGAGTTAATGATACCCTGCCCAAACATCAGTGTCCCCTTCACAACCTCTGTGTTTTGAGTTTCTTTATGTCAACCTGAGGAGGTCCAACAGATGACTTGCTGTATACTTATAGAGCGAAACACATTGGTTGTCTTTTCTGAATTGCTGCTAGCCAGCAATTTAGACTGAAAATGAGAATTAAACAAACACACAAAAGCATCAAACTTTTTTTTTTAACCTAAGCACTAGATGCACCACATCTGATAGACACAGGTTTGATTAGCTCAGTTATTTAAATGACTCATGGACAGATCAGAATAGCACTGGTAGTGTACTGATCCTGGCTGATGTGAACCTAGTCTTCTACTGAAAATGGAAAGCAATGGCACAATATCACTGATAAAATGGATGCCTCAGTGGACAGTGCACCAACAACCTGCCTTTGTACTGAACACACTTTAATAGATTGCACAGCTGACAAAAAAAGCAATTTTTATTAAAAACCAGGTGAAAGAAAATGGCACATTGTAATTATGCTTAACACCATTCATTTCAAAATAATGAAGTTAAGAATTTATTAGCAGTCCTGTAAGGTATAAGCTTGGACATACAGGTGTTGAAAAGCATTGACCTAAGAAATGAACTTACTGGTAATGTTCATTAACCTTATTCTCCAATACACACATTGATTCCAGTGTGAGATGATAATTGTCCCAGGAATGGAGATCCCTAACTCTACTTTCATGCTGGCTGATCTTCATAGTTGTACAAGGGGTAAATCAAGAAGGAAACTGAAAACGTGTTTATATCCTGATTTATGTACATACCAGTTTCTTGAGTGGTGGGACAGCTGCAGGTGTCAGACTACACTAGAGTCACACCACCACTTGGATGATTATGGCTGCAGGCAACTTATGTGCAGTAGTTTTGGATTGAGCATCATGATAACTTAAAACATTAAATCAAAGGCAACAATATTAATTCACTGTGAAATTGATAATATTAGAATACCATAAGCCAGTCATGTATAATGTTTTGTTTGCAATGTTTGGCACCAGACCAACTAGGAAAAAAAATAGAGATTGAAAGAAAGTTTATAATGAAGTTATATTGTAGGAACTAGGATCATCACAGGTCCATTTTTGACCTTTTTTGTTTCAAACATTACTTACTTAATAGCCATTAAGCAATTAAAGATTATTTGGTACTGTTTCGAATAGCATCTTGTAAGTAATCTTTTTATTTTCACTTGTAGGTTCTAACTGGATTGTTCTAACAGCAGATGATGATGGATTTGCTCCATTAATGTTCAAACCAAATCAGGAAATTATTATTCGTGATGGGAGGCTAAACACAGGATCTATAGAATTCCCACCACCTCCGTCTCCAACCGACAGTATCAGTTTGGAAACTCAGAGAACAATGTGACCTGTGCTGCATGTGGTCAGAATGTAGTGAAATACTTTGTTTAGTTTAGCTATTATGTATTGTGTTCACATTTGAGCAAATTAATAATGAAGTAATTTGAATTTATATGGCAAGGTGGCTGATCATAAAGTGTTCGTTAATTTTGCTGGAGTCTGCATTGGAAATGGAAACATAGGAGAAGGACATTCAGGTCTTCAAGACTGTTCTGTCAATCAATGGCTTAATTGTCTTCTAAATGCATAGGGCATGGATAGGGTAAAAAGGCAAAGTCTTTTCCCTGGGGTTGGGGAGCCCAGAACCAGAGGGCATAGGTTTAGGATGAGAGGGGAAAGATATAAAAGAGACCTAAAGGGCAGCGTTTTCACACAGGGGGTGGTGTGTGTATGGAATGAGCTGCCAGAGGGAGTGGTGGAGCCTGGTACAATTGCAACATTTAAAAGGCATTTGGATGGGTCTATGAATAGGAAGGATTTGAAGATATATGGGCCGGGTGCTGGCAGGTGGGACTAGATTGTGTTGGGATATCTAGTCAGCACGGATGGGTTGGACCGAAGAGTCTGTTTCTGTGCTGTACATTTCTATGACTCTATGCGTTTTTGATGCATATCCTTTTAAAGCGTTGGCTAGAAAAAAAGATCTGTCAGTCTGGAATTTAACAATATTAATTGACCGAGCATCATCATCTTATGGGAGAAAAATTCCAAACTACTATCACTCTTTGCACAAAGAGATGTTTCCTAATTCATCTTCTGAATAGCATGGTGATTATTTTATAGTTATATCCCTTTGTCCTAATTGCTGTACCAGCTGAAAAGGTTTCCCATTAACCACCTGATCAATTCCTTTCACATTCTCAAAAACTCAATCAAATCACTCCATTACTTTCTTTAGTCATGACAGAAGCTTCCCGAGTTACTAGCCTTTATTCTAGAGCAATTCAAGTAACGCAAGGTTTTTCACAGAAATTTATAAAGCAAAGTGACATAACAAACCATATGATAAGCCAGATGACCAAAAGCATGGTAACATCCTGAGTTTTGAGGAGTTTCTTAATGATGATGGTGAGGTGGAGAAGGATTTCCTGAGCTTAGGGCCTACATAGTTGAAAGTTTAGCCACTATGGCTGAAAATTGAAAATGCTTAAGGAGTCTGAATTAGATCAGTGCAGATATGTTAAAGGATTAGGGGATAGGTGGAGCTAATGAAGTCCCAAGATGGTACAGAGTTGGCAATAGTACATGACATGCATATGTGGTCAGTTCATCTTTGGGTCAAATATAAAATAAGGTTGCAGATTGTGTCAGAAGTTGCCCGGAGAAGTGATGAGTGCCATCAACATATGTGTGAAAATCCACGCTGTGCTTTCAGAAGATGTCACTGATGGGCATTGCAGATGCAAAATAATAGGTGGCCAAGGATGGATCATTAAGGGACATCGGAAGTCATGCTGAAACAGCAGAAAGCGATACCTTTGCTAGTGTTATTCGAACTATGATTTGGATGGGTAAAAATGAAGCCAGATGAGTTCTTTGCATTTGAACGACAGTGGGGAGGTGTTGGAGGTGTGTCATATGATCAACAGTATCAAAGCCAGCAGACATGTCCAGAAAGACAAGAAGGAAATGTTTACCATTGTCACAGTGTTACAGGGTATCATTTGTCACGTGATAAGAGCTGTTTCAGTAATGTGCCATGGCAGAAACCTGACTGGAGGGATTGAAACATGGAGATTTTGGGAAATTCTACGAAAATAAAATGTTTTTTTAAAAGCACTGGTTGGAAAAACTCAGGCCTGGCAGCATCTGTGAAGAGAGAAAAACAAAATTAGTGTTTCAAGTCCAGTATGACTGCTCATTGAAACCAAAGAAGAACCAGGAGACTTGAAGTGTTAACTCTTTTCAATTCTCCACAGATGCTGCTGAACCTACTGAGTTTCTCCAGGACTGTATTTTTATTTGATATTTCCAACATTCTCAGTACTTTGTTTTTTGTGCTGATTTTCTGCAAATGTCATTTCTTGAGTGGAAGTTTAGCAAAATTAAGTGTTTTTAAGAAATAACTTTGTTTATTTTGATAGCTATCCTGTAAAACGCAGTACCGATTTCACTTTTGAAGAAAAGGTTTTGTTAGAATAATTTATTCATTTTTTTGTTTAGATATTTACAGCAGCAATTTATTACATTAAAGGAGTTTTTAATATATATATATATAAACACATATGTGTATGTGTGTGAAATATCTGAATGCACTTGAGAGGATCATTGGAAAACAAAATCTGACCCTTAAACACTTAGGCGAAATCGGGTCAGAAAATCAAAATCTAGGTCAAAGAGCTAGGTTTGAAGGAATTTCTTAAAGAATGAAAGTGAAGTGGAGAGGCAGAGAGGACAGTTTAATGCAGAGGCTTAGGTAACTCACTGCATGCCCACTACTGGTGGATTGACTAAAATCAGGGATTTTAGAAGGGCTTATGCCCGAAACGTCGATTCTCCTGTTCCCTGGATGCTGCCTGACCTGCTGCGCTGTTCCAGCAACACATTTTCAGCTAAAATCAGGGATACACTAGAGAACTGAATTGAAAGGAGCACAGATATCTCAGCAGGAAATGGGATTGGAGGAAAGTTTTGAGAAAGTATGGGGTGAAATCATGGAGGGATTAGAATTTTGGGTCAGAATTTTAAAATCTAGGCACTTTCACTGTGAGCCAATGTTACATTAATCAGACTACTTATATGAGCTGTTCAGATTTTGAAACCATGGATGCCTTTGTCTTGCATGCTACTCAGTTGTTGTCAACATTGTAATTTTCTGAATTACCGCAATTTTAGTTTAAAACAACTTTCCATCTCGGCTGCCTTCAAAACTCAAGGAAGCCACGCCAGCATCTAAAATTGAAATATCAAAAGATCACAGTGGGATTGGCCATTTTTATGCTTGCCAACCTATAATTTCCTGTCCATTTATTTAACAAGCAGAGAACTGCAGTTGACAAATGTTAAGAAGCTGAAAATTGCAGCCCTCCTGGAGGACAACTGATCACTGATATTCTTGTAGTAACAGGAAGATTGAAGTATTACTGGAGATAAAGAAACAAATCAACAGCTTTGAACAGTAATCATTTGAATTATTTTCTCATTGTCTTGTAGATGTTGTAGAGATTCCTGCAGCAAAATCTTTTATAAGAGATCACCTATGTCTAAGTATCATAAATCTTGGAAGTCTGACATTTATATATGTGAAGTAACTTGAAAGTTGGGGGTGAGGTTTGGAGCAGATTGTTTTGTGTGCGAAGTCTTCAGAATGATTTCAAGACTCACTTAGCTATTTTTCCCCTTTTTTTAGAGTTATATTAACTGATGATAAACTGTATTTCTTTGCATTGGAAAGAACAAGAATATGAAATTAACAAGAAGTATGAGAAATGTAAGGAGGTTTTAAATCTGATATTCATATTATCACCAATAAAATCAATGAAGCAATTCGTATTGTCAGTCCAATATCATATTGTTAAGGAAATGCTTTTCAAATTTAAAGACAGCAGACTAGGTTACATGCTATTGCATCTTCGTCTGGGAGCATATTAGCTCATCACAATGATTTTCTGGCTAGTTTTCTCATATTGAGTCATTTAAATAATTGAAGTGGACTCCCGATTTCTGACGTAAAGTCTGTTTTTAGAAGGATCAAAGATCAATTATTCCCAGGCATGGTTCTTTCCATAACTTAGCCAGCAGTTTTTTTTAAAACTCTTTTTCAATGAATGACTTTTTTCCTTCATAGGTTTTAAGTAGTCCATCTGATACTATACCAGCTGGATACACCAGCATTAATGTTGTCCAGTTTTACTATGATGCAGATAACTAATGCATCAGGTGACATTTCATGTAATTTGTGTCACGTTTGGAAATTCTCTTGAGTATTTGGGTGGATGTTTTCTACGCGTCCCATTAGTTTTGGCAGAACATCCGAAGAGTTTGACATGCCAGTGGGAAATACTGGCAACAGCTGTTGTACCCACATCTGGAGTTACCTCAACTGCTTGGTATATTTTCCAGTTGATGTTACGCGAGTCTATTTGCATACCATTTATAAGAAATAGTGACTGACAATGTAAAACAGATTATTTTACCCAAAGCTTTCAGTCTCCTGTTATGAAGTATTTTCTGTGATCTTTTAAGTTGCCTGTTTAAAATGAATTACATTAATATCTACACTTTTAATTACCAATAATAGCTTTGAGCAGAGAATTGTATCAAGAAACCTCTGGGAAATCTCATCTTGTGTATTACATACTTCAAAGAAAACCTTAAATATTGAACAATTCTGTAAATTGAAAGATCACTTAATATTGCATTTTTTTGTTTTATTTTGCTAACCTAAGTGGAAGCTATATATAAAAACATTTGGTTTGTTTCTCAGGCTAAACTGTAGACAATAGAGTTGATTTGCAGTGTACCTAATAGCAAGAGGGATCCTTTCCCACTACTAGTTTACCTTGTTAAATTACCTTTATTTTACTTTTTCCTGGGAGGTCGCCACACTATTAAGTGGACAAAATACCTGTTGCTGAAGTATTTCTGAGATGGCTGTTCAAAACAGGAAGTTGGTGTTTAAGCTTTGGAGGTAGCAAGTCAAGACCTTCTGTTTGTTGGTCAGAAACCATGGTGAACTATTTCTGTCAATAGTTTCATGCTAATGTTCATATTTTAACACTTTGTTTCTGTATTTCTAAACCTGAAACATCAAATTTTACTATTGATATGGGTGGTTGGGGACTAGTTAGCTCACTTGTCTATGGGCAAGTATGTGAATCAAGTTCGTGTCACCATCATGGGGTTTGTTCCCCCTTCTAATGAAGTTTGGCCCTCAGTGTGCCTCCTCACCTCATCCGTAACAAAATCATTGGGGAATAATCATCAGAGATTTGCAGAATTTCTGCAGAACAAAACAATTAAAATGCATTGTTAGAGACATTAGAGCTTATTGATATTCATTTTTCAAAGCTATAAAATTGTTTGTCTAAACAACTAAGATTTGTGATTTTTGAGAGGATTTGTAGCTCAGGTTGAGGTTCAGATTGTACGTTTGCTCGTTGAGCTGGTTAGAAGTTTCGTCTCCATGCTAGGTGACATCATCAGTGAGCTTCCGTTGAAGCGCTGGTGTTTTGTCTCTCTTTCTATTTAAGTGTTTTCATCTGTTAAGATGGGTGATACCATTTCCGGTTCTTTTGGTCAGAGGTTGGTAAATGGGGTCCAAATTGATGTGTTGGTTGATGGAGTTCCGTTTCGAATGCCAAGTCTATTGGAATTCTTGTACGTGGCTATGTTTAGCCTGTCCTCGGATGGATGTGTTGCCCTGTCGAAGTGTACAGAGTAGCAAAGGAACTTGGCTATAAACTGAAATACCTGGTAGAAGACTCATGCCACTCCATCCACTCCACCCAAGAATTCTTGAACATCATCAAAGGCACCAAGGTAGAAGATAACAAAATCATGGTCTCCTTTGATGCAACAACCCTATTCACATGAATTAACATCAGCCTGGCCAAAGAAACACTGGACTCACTGCTAGCCGAGGTAAAAACAATGACTGCAGATGCTGGAAA
This sequence comes from Chiloscyllium plagiosum, assembly GCF_037043375.1. Taxonomy (NCBI): domain Eukaryota; kingdom Metazoa; phylum Chordata; class Chondrichthyes; order Orectolobiformes; family Hemiscylliidae; genus Chiloscyllium; species Chiloscyllium plagiosum. The sequence continues at coordinate 11,601,657 of NW_028270141.1, read as the reverse complement.
CCAGATTCTGAATCAGTGGTGCTGGAAGAGCACAGCAGTTCAGGCAGCATCCAACGAGCAGCGAAATCGACGTTTCGGGCAAAAGCCCTTCATCAGGAATAAAGGCAGTGAGCCTGAAGCGTGGAGAGCTAAGCTAAGGGAGGGTGGGGGTGGGGAGAGAGTAGCATAGAGTACAATGGGTGAGTGAGGGAGGAGATGAAGGTGATAGGTCAGGAGGGAGAAGGTGGAGTGGATAGGTGGAAAAGGAGCTAGGCAGGTTGGACAAGTCCGGACAAGTCATGGGGACAGTGCTGAGCTAAACTTCAACAGCTTCCTCATTTCCCCTTCCCCCACCTCATCCTAGTTTCAAACTTCCAGCGCCGCACTGTCCCCATGACTTGTCCGGACTTGTCCTACCTGCCTAGCTCCTTTTCCACCTATCCACTCCACCCTCTCCTCCCTGACCTATCACCTTCATCTCCTCACCCATTGTACTCTATGCTACTCTCTCCCCACCCCCACCCTCCCCTAGCTTATCTCTCCACGCTTCAGTCTCACTGCCTTTATTCCTGATGAAGGGCTTTTGCCCGAAACGTCGATATCACTGCTAGCCGAACCAAGGACTTAAACACCAGACAGCACCAACTCCATCAGCAAGGACAGCATCCTAAAGCTAGTAGTCATTTGTCTCACTACCCACTTCACCTTCAATGTGGGATTTTAAAGAGAATTTAAGGGTTATTGCAGATTGTACCTGCCATAAATGCTGTTGGATGCGAATCTTATCAGATCAAGTGGATCGGTTGGAGAGACAGATAGAAGCGATGAGGAATTTGCAACAGCAACTGTATGTGATGAATGGCAGTTATAGGAAGGATGGATGGGTTAACTCCAGGAAGGGCAAGAGAGGTCGGCACCTTGGGCAGGAATCTTTTGTGGATATACCCATTTCAAACAGGTATGCTGTTTTGGAAAATATAGGGGGTGATGGATTCTCAGGGGAACGTAGCACGAACAGCCAAGTGTCTGGTATTGAGACTGGCTCTAATGCAATGAGGGGTACGTCGGCTTCCAAGAGATCAATTGTTTTAGGGGATTTAGTCAGAGGTACAGACAGATGTTTCTGTGGTGAGCAGAGAAAAAGCAGAATGGTGTGTTGTTTCCTTGGTGCCAGGATCAAGGATGTCTCAGAGGGTGCAGAATGTTCGCTCAGGGGAGAGGGGCCAGCAGGAGGTCATTGTCCACATTGGAACCAACGACATTGGAGTGGAAAAGGTTGAGACTCTGAAGGGTGACTACAGAGAGGCAAAAATTTAAAAAGGAGGTCCTCAAGGGTAGTAATATCTGGATTACTCCTGGTGCTATGAGCTAGTGAGGGCAGGAATAGGAGGATAGAGCAGATGAATGCATGGCTGAGGAGCTGGTGTATGGGAGAAGGATTCACATTTTTGCATCATTGGAATCTCTTTTGGGGTAGAAGGGACCTGTACAAGAATGGATTGTACCTAAATTGGAAGGGGACTAATATACTAGTAGGGAAACTTGCTAGAACTGCTTGGGAGGATTTAAACTAGTAAGGTGGGGGGGTGGGATCTAGGGAGATAGTGAGGAAAGAGATCGATCTGAGACGGGTACAGCTGAGAACAGAAGTGAGTCAAACAGTCAGGGCAGGCAGGGACAAGGTAGGACTAGTAAATTGAACTGCATTTATTTCAATGCAAGAGGCCTAACAGGGAAGGCAGATGAACTCAGGGCATGGTTAGGAACATGGGACTAGGATATCATAGCAATTATGGAAAGATGGCTCAGGGTTGGGCAGGACTGGCAGCTTAATGTTCCAGGATACAACTGCTACAGGGAGGATAGAAAGGGAGGCAAGAGAGGAGGGGGAGTGGCATTTTTGCTCAGGGATAGAATTACAGCTGTGCTGAGGGAGGATATTCCTGGAAATACATCCAGAGAAGTTATTTGGGTGGAACTGAGAAATAAGAAAGGGATGATAACCTTATTGGGATTGTATTACAGACCCCCCAATAGTCAGAGGGAAATTGAGAAACAAACTTGTAAGGAGATCTCCGCTATCTGTAAGAATAATAGGGTAGTTATGGTAGGGGATTTTAACTTTCCAAACATCGACTGGGACTACCATAGTGTTAAAGGTTTAGATGGAGAGGAATTTCTTAAGTGTGTACAAGATAATTTTCTGATTCAGTATGTGGATGTACCAACTAAAGAAGGTGCAAAACTTGACCTACTCTTGAGAAGTAAGGCAGGGCAGGTGACTGAGGTGTCAGTGGGGGAGCACTTTGGGGCCAGCGACCATAATTCTATTCGTTTTAAAATAGTGATGGAAAATGATAGACCAAAGTTGAAGTTCCAAATTGGAGAAAGGCCAATTTTGACGGTATTAGGCAAGAACTTTCGAAAGCTGATTGGAGGCAGATGTTCGTGGGAAAATGGGAAGCCTTCAGGAATGAGATAACAAGAATCCAGAGAATGTATATTCCTGAAAGGGAAGGCTGGTAGGTATAGGGAATGCTGGATGACTAAAGAAATTGAGGGTTTGGTTAAGAAAAAGAAGGAAGCATATGTCAGGTACAGACAGGATAGATCGAGTGAATCCTTAGAAGAGTATAAAGAAAGTAGGAGTATACTTAAGAGGGAAATCAGGAGGGCAAAACGGGGACATGAGATAGCAAATAGAATTGAGGAGAATCCAAAGGGTTTTTACAAATATATTAAGGACAAAAGGGTAACGAGGGAGAGAATAGGGCCCCTCAAAGATCAGCAAGGTGGCCTTTGTGTGGAGCAACAGAAAATGGGGGGATACTAAATGAATATTTTGCATCAGTATTTACTGTGGAAAAGGACATGGAAGATATAGACTGCAGGGAAATAGATGGTGACATCTTGCAAAATGTCCAGATTACAGAGGAGGAAGTGCTGGATGTCTTGAAACAATTAAAGGTGGATAAATCCCCAGGATCTGATCAGGTGTACCTGAGAACTCTGTGGGAAGCTAGAGAAGTGATTGCTGGGCCTTTTGCTGAGATATTTGTATCATCGATAGTCACAGCTGAGGTGCCAGAAGACTGGAGGTTGGCAAACGTGGTGCCACTGTTTAAGAAGGGCGGTAAAGACAAGCCAGGGAATTATAGACTGGTGACCCTGACCTTGGTGGTCGGCAAGTTGTTGGAGGGAATCCTGAGGGTCAGGATGTACATGTATTTGGAAAGGCAAAGACTGATTCGGGATAGTCACTATGGAAATCATGTGCGTGGGAAATAATGTCTCACAAACTTGATTGAGTTTCTTGAAGAAGTAACAAAGAGGATTGATGAGGGCAGAGCAGTAGATGTGATCTATATGGACTTCAGTAAGGCGTTCGACAAGATTCCCCATGGGAGACTGATTAGCAAGGTTAGATCTCATGGAATACAGGGAGAACTAGCTATTTGGATACAGAACTGGCTCAAAGGTAGAAGACAGAGGGTGGTGGTGGAGGGTTTTTCAGACTGGAGGCCGGTGATCAGTGGAGTGGCGCAAGGATCGGTGCTGGGCCCTCTACTTTTTGTCATTTACATAAATGATTTGGATGCGAGCATAAGAGGTACAGTTAGTAAGTTTGCAGATGACACCAAAATTGGAGGTGTAGTGGACAGTGAAGAGGTTACAACAGGTTCTGGACCAGATGGGCCAATGGGCTGAGATGTGGCAGATGGAGTTTAATTCAGACAAATGCGAGATGCTGCATTTTGGGAAAGCAAATCTTAGCAGGACTTATACACTTAATGGTAAGGTCCTAGGGAGTGTTGCTGAACAAAGAGACCTTGGAGTGCAGGTTCATAGCTCCTTGAAAATAGAGTCGCAGGTAGATAAGATAGTGAAGATGGTGTTTGGTATGCTTTCCTTTATGGGTCAGAGTATTGAGTACAGGAGTTGGGAGGTCATGTTGCGGCTGTACAGGATATTGGTTAGGCCACTGTTGGAATATTGCGTGCAATTCTGGTCTCCTTCCTATTGGAAAGATGTTGGGAAACTTGAAAGGGTTCAGAAAAGATTACAAGGATGTTGCCAGGGTTGGAGGATCTGAGCTACAGAGAGAGCCTGAACAGGCTGGAGCTGTTTTCCCTGGAGCATCGGGGGCTGAGGGGTGACCTTATAGAGGTTTACAAAATTATGAGGGGCATGGATGTGGCGGAGGCTGGTACAATTGCCACATTTAAGAAGCATTTGGATGGGTATATAAATAGGAAGAGTTTAGAGGGATATGGGCCAGGTGCTGGCAGGTTGGACTAGATTGGGTTGGGATATCTGGTCGGCATGGACTGGTTGGACCCCTTGACCCACCCCAAACTTTGGGTCCGCTATGTGGATGACACCTTGTCATCATGAAACGGAGTAAATTAGAGGAAACGTACATTATCAATAACGATATCCTTACTGGCATAGATCTCACCAAAGAGGAAGAGAACATCAACAGACTCCGCTTCGTAGATGTCACAGTGGAACGGACAGTCAATGGAAAGCTGCAGCGTCTACATAAAAGCAAAACACACAGACCAGATACTCAACCACAGGAGAAATCATCCCAATACCCAGAAATAGAGCTGCATCAGGATATTATTTAAATGGGCCACAAAACACTGCAGCGCTCAGGAACTATGAGCAACAGAAGATTACTTATGCAGCGTATTCAAGAATAATAGGTACCCAATAAAGAAGGGCTTTTGCCTGAAACGTCGATTTTCCTGCTCCTTGGATGCTGCCTGACCTGTGCTTTTCCAGCACCACTCTAATCTGGTTTCCAGCATCTGCAATCCTCACTTGTGCCTAGTTGATAAACACAGTCCGTTGATTTTTAAATAATGAACCCAAACAAGAAGGCATAACACGCCCAGAGACTCTAGCCACACTACCATACTTCAAAGACATCTCGAAGATGACTACCAGGCTATTCTGACCTCCTGGCATCATGTAGCCCACAAATCTACCAACGCACTGAAACAGCTACTAATTAACCTAAAGGACCCTATACTAGCAACTAGCAAATCAAACGTCATATACAAAATACCATGCAAGGACTGCAACAAACACTGCGTTGGATAGACAGGCAGAAAACTAGCCACCAGGATACACGAGTACTAACTAGCCACCAAAAGACATGACCACACACAGACAAAGAAGGTCACCACTTCGACTGGGACAATACATCCATCCAAGGACAGGCTAAACGGAGACATGCACAGGAATTCTTAGAGGCCTGGCATTCAAAGTGGAACTCCATCAATAAACACATTGATTTGGACACCATTTACCACCTCTGAGATAAAGAATCGGAAATGATATCACCTACCTGAACAGACCAAGATACATAAATACAAAGTGGGACAGAACACCAGCGTTTCAACGGAGGCTCACTGATGATGTTTCCTAGCATAGTGACGAACCGTCTGAGAACAAACCTACCCGCTCAGCAAACAAACTTACATCCTCAACTAAAATTTATTTGATTTAGAAATTTGATTTTCGAATGATTTGTTTTGTACTCTAGTTAATTAAGACAAGGCAATACCAAATTTAAAACAGAAAAATTACTAATTCAGTTCAGTTTTAGCTTGATTCATTCTGTAAAAACTACTTGTTTCATATAGGTTACATTCCTTTTACTTGGGGAAACTTCCTACCGGTGAGGGAATATTGCAAATTCCCACACTTCTAGATTTTTCTTTTAACACCCACTTTCTTTCCTTGGGGTGCTGATGAGTTTCCAGTAAATGATTGCAAGACACACATTGCAGTAGGCATAGGCACATAACTCCATTCTTTTGTGTTAATGCTGTCACACCGAAAGACTCGAGGAGTCAAATCTGACTCAACTGCCTTGACATTTCTCCTGCATGCTGTCTTCTGGGAGATAGCTAATGCTATGCTCTGATTACCAGCTGGCGTGGGGACAGATTGCATTGTTTTGTGTGGGTGCAATCCACATTTTAACTTGTTGTTAAAGTGCCCTTTATTTTTCCTGTCAATCTAGACAAGTCAACATGATCCTTGGAAATTATAATAATCTTTCTGATATGTATTTTTAAGCTAGGAAGTTAAAGTTAAAATTGAAGTAGCTGTTTTAGATTTAATGATCAGAGAATGGATTGTATGTAAAAGGAATTTGTACTTTATTCAGTTTGGCCAAGGGAACTACCCATTTGATCTTAGAAAAATATTTTAGTTTGGTGCTCTACGTTGTCCAAGAACTCTAAAACTCTTTTATCCAATAAATGAATTCTCTATGTTTGTAACATCATTACAACATTTTGCAGATTTACTTTATTTTGTTCAGCTCTCGTATTTTACATTTTTATTTTCTTTATTCCCAAATATATTTCTATTCATCCTAAAATCTTCAATTCTGATTATGAGCTGAACTTCTAAAACCCACTATACAAAATAATAATTTACTAATTGTAAGTATAACTTTAAAGACAACAAAATATAACATGGAATCAAATAAGTGGACAGAAAAGGATGAAATCAATTTTGCAACCTGCATGACTATGAAGCTGCGTTATAAGCATCTAGTTTGCAATGTGAATTTGCACAGTTGGTAAAAAAGAATGATCTGTAAGGGTAACCAGGTGTAAATGCATTTTATGTCGTAAAGTACTCATTTTGGGTTTAAATATGTTCACCAAATTATAGCATTTTGAAGAAAGAAATTGTGTATTTAGTACCTTGCATATCTTCTAGATATATAAAAAGTCCTTCACAATCAATACGTTATTTTTGGAATGTTGTCACTGCCATGCCAGGAAACACAGTGACTAACTTGTGCACAAAAAAATGTCACAAACAACAGTGAGATAAATAAGCCTTTGATCTTTACTGGGTGGCTTTTGAGCAGGTTATATGCTTTCAGCCAACATTCAAAGACCCCCTGCTCTTGTTCAAATTTTATTTTTCTAATTCATTCATGGGATGTGGGCTTTGCTGGCTGGCTAGTATTTATTGATCGGCCAGAGTTGCCCTTGACATGTTTGTGGTGAACTGCTGCAGTCCACCTGCTGTGGGTTGACACACAATGCTTGGTTGTAGGTAAGATTTTGGAGGATGAGATTACTGAGTACTTGGAATTTTATGGCCGTATAGGGCAAAGTCAGCATTATTTCATCAAGGGGAAGTCATGCCTGACAAATCTGCTAAACTTCTTTGAGGAAGTAATGAGCAGGTTAGATCAAGGAGAGCCAATGAATGTAAACTACCGGGACTTCAAGGAGGCCTTTGACAAGGTGCTGCACAGGAGGCTGCTGAGTAAGATAAGGGCCCATGGTGTTAGAGGCAAGGTGCGAGTATTGACTGTCTGGCAAAAAAGCAAAGAATGGGGATAAAAGGGTCTTTCTCAGGATGGCAGCCAGTGAGAAGTGGTGTTCCGCTAGGGTCAGTGCTTAGACGACAACTTTCACTTTATACAGTAATGATCTAGATGAAGGAACTGAGGGCATTCCGACTATATTTTCAGATGAAACAAAGATAGGTAGAGGGACAGTAGTATTGAGGTGTGGAGGCTGCAGACGGGTTTCGACAGGTTAGGAGAGCAGGCAAAGGAATGGCAGATTGAATACAATTTGGGAAAGTGTGGGGTCAGCACTTTGGTAAGAAGAATAGAGGCATTGACTATTTTCTAAATGGGGGGCAAAATCAGAAGTGTGAAGTACAAAGATACTTGCAAGTTCTAATCCAGGATTCTCTCAAGGTAAACTTGCAGATTGAGTTAGTAGTTATGAAGGCAAATGCAATTATGGCATTTATTTTGAGAGGACTTAAATATAATTGCAGGAATGTACTTCTGAGGCTCCCTAAGGCTCTGGCCAAACTACATTTGGAGTATTGTACACAGTTTTGGGCTCCATATCTCAGGAAGGACACTGGAGCATGTTCAGAGTATGGTCCCAGGAATGAAAAACTTAACATATGAGGAATGTTTGAGGACTCTGGGTCTATACTCGATGGAGATTAGAAGGATAGAATACTGAATGGTCTAGACAGAATGGATATTGGAAAGATGTTTCCATTTGCAAGACCTGAGGACCTAGCCTTAGAGTAAAGGTAAGGCCTTTGAAACAGCGAAACTACTTCAGCCAGAGAGTGGTGAAACTATGGAATTCACTGCCACAGAAGGCTGTGGAGACCAGGTCATTGAGTATATTTATGACAGAGATAGATAGGTTCCTGATTGTCATGGCGATCAAGAGTTACGGGGAGAAAGTGGGCAAATAGGGTTGAGAAACGTATCAGAGCTGAAAATGTGTTGCTGGAAAAGTGCAGCAGGTCAGGCAGCATCCAAGGAACAGGAGAATCGACGTTTCGGGCATAAGCTCTTCAGGGAGGGCTGAAGAAGGGCTTATGCCCGAAACGTCGATTCTCCTGTTCCTTGGATGCTGCCTGACCTGCTGCGCTTTTCCAGCAACACATTTTCAGCTCTGATCTCCAGCATCTGCCGTCCTCACTTTCTCCTCTGAGAAACTTATCAGCCATGATTGAATGGCAGAGCAGACTTGATGGGCTAAATGGCCTAATTTCTGTTTTTATGCCTTATGCTGTTAAGGAGGGAATTGCAGGATTTTGACCCAGTAACAGTGAAGGAATGGTGATTTATTTCCAAGTCAGGATAGTGAGTAACTTGCAGGGGACCTTGCAGGTGGTGGTGTTCCCATGTATCAGCTGCCCTTGTCCTTCGAGATGGAAGTAGACATGAGTTTGGGAGGTGCTGTCTGAGGATCTTTGGTGAATTTCTGCAGTGCATCTTGTAGATAGTACGCACTGCTGCCACTGAGCATCAATGGTGGAGGGAGTGAGTTTTGTGGTTGTGCTAACAGTCGAGTCGCCTGCTTTATCCTGGATGGTGTCAAGCCTTTTGAGTGTTGTTGGAGCTGCCTCCATCCATGCTAGTGGGGTGTATTCCATCACATTCCTGACTTGTGACTTGTAGATGGTGCGCTGGCTTTGGGGAGTCAGGAGGTGAGTTACTCACCGAGTTTACATTTATGACCAACTGAACAGACAGGTGGTTTAACATTTTATGCAACAGCACCTCTGACAGTTTTAGCTTTTTTATAACAGCATTGAAATATCAGCAAAGATTGAACCTACAACTTCAGTAGTAGAACACCCATACCTTTTGAACTCTGGCACAAAACTAGAGGTGAAGAAAGTTGAAATTGAACATAAGTTGGTTAAATGTTGGGTGTTGTCTCATTCTTGCATAACCACATGACTCTCACATGCAAGTGATACCACTGAACCAAGGTTCACAGATATGCATTTCTTGAAATCAGCATGTCCATGGAGGTCCATGGAGTCCCACCCACGCTCACTATTGTTACCATACTTAAAACAAAATCATGCACATGAATAGATTGAATTTGCCTGTTTACAACCACAGTTACAAATGCAATAATGGTCTTTTGAGGGGCTGTTGGCTGGATGGCCAATATGAATTAGGTTGGTGCCAATAACACAGGGATCAATCCCTATTCCAATTGAGGTGGCTTCAGGAGCTGCCTCTTTACCCTAGTCATGTTTTAGTTCAAAGTTTGTTCACAGGTAGTGGGTGCTGCTAGCGAGGCCAACATTTGTTACCCATTCCTAATTGCTCAGAGGTCAGTTAAGAGTCAACCATTTTGCTGTAGTTTTGAAGTCACTTATAGGCCAAACCAGGTAAGCGTGGCAGATATAATGGCCTAAAGGATGTGGGTGAACCAGATGTTTATTTCTTATGACAATTGTGGTTATTTGGTAGCTGTTAAACTAGCTTTTTATTCCAGATTTTCATTGAATTCAAGTTTCATTGTACTACAATGGGATTCAAACCCATATCCCTAAGGAAAAAAAAGCCGCAATGCCACTATCTCCCCTTAAATGTATACCTTGAAACAATGGGTATAACCCGGATTTGAAGCAGAGAACTGAAATAGTTGTGCTTTCCTGGTTTATAAGTAGTTGAAGAAACTAGACCAAAAATCAGAAGCTAACATACGTACAAAGCTAATTTGATCCAGTGTTCCTTTAGGGTCCAACAATTTGTCCATGTATAATATTCTCCACTTTGATTCCTTCACCTGTTTTATCTTCTGCCACTTTCAGCTGAGACCAGTACCTTTGTCAAGTCAGCCAATTAAAAGACTTTTTTTCTATTGGGCTGGATTGAATCTTTCTAAGAACTGTGGCTGGTGTCATGTTTACAAGCCAGTAAAGCACAAACCACACATTTAATTACTGGCATTGTTCATCCACAAATATTGAACTGTTTTCTGACAACGTGGATATCTATTGGAGTGTTAGTTCAGGAATGGATTCATATTTCTTAAATTTAATTCCTATAAGGCGTTTGCATCAATTCAGTTGGAGCCACTTTAGAGGCTCACTATAGTTTAACCTCTGCTGTTTTTTCTTCAGTTTGCACTATAATTTCAACAGGAAATCCATGCAATCCCAAAAAAAGTGTATACAGTAAATGTCACTTTAAAAATTCTGTGGATCTTTTGCTGACAATATGGAAGACAATTGGGATCCCTTCCCTATTTCATGCATCCCCCATTTCTTGTGGAAACCAAACTTCTAAATGGATCGCTAGATGGTTACAGAGGGGTAAAGTCAATTGAACCATTTTCATTCACACATGCAGTGAAATAAGAACATCTCCCCAACTTTTGTATTAAATTGTTTGTAAATCATTTCATGATTTTCTTTTCTTTAATGACCTTAGCTGGAGGTCTGTTCCAGATGTTGGCCACTTTATATGTTAAATATTTTCCCTGAAATTGCATATTATTCGATTTGAAACTATAGCCCCACCCCACCCCCATGATAGAATTAAATTTATCTGTAATATTCTGAGTTCACTTCATCTGTATCCATCACAACTTTATACATCTTTTATAGATTGAAAAGCCCAAGTTTCTCCAAGTTTTCCTCATAATGCAGCCTTGTGGCTGCTCTCAGCAATTCCTCCAGTATTTAAATATTTCCTTTGTTCTTTAAGAACAGCACTAGATAAAATATTCAATGTGTGTTCTGACAAGCCCAATATAAAATTTGATTATTACATCCTTTGATTTATTTACCAATGTTTCAGGTATGTATTTGAATATCATATTGACCTTGTTGATCACGATTTGTGTGATTGGTTATGTTTGATACCTGATCTATGTTGATTTCCTTGGTCTCTAACTTCACACACATGTATTTCAGCACCATTGCTAATGTTATCCCCTTGTTTAAGAAGGGTAGCAGGGATAATCCAGGTAATTACAGACCTGTGAGCTTGACGCCAGTGCTAGGGAAGCTACTGGAGAAGATACTAAGGGATAGGATATATGCCCATTTGGAAGAAAATGGGCTTATCAGTAATAAGCAACATGGTTTTGTGCAGGGAAGGTAATGTCTTACAAACCTAATAGAATTTTTTGAAAAAGTGACAAAGTTGATTGATGAGGGAAGGGATGTAGATGTCATAAACTTGGACTTTAATAAGGTGTTTGATAAGGTTCCCCGTGGTAGGTTGATGAAGAAGGTGAAGTCACATGGGGTTCAGGGTGTTCTAGCTAAATGGATAGAGAACTAGTTGGGCAACAGGACACAGAAAGTAGTAGTAGAAGGGAACTTCTCAAAATGGAGACATGTGACCAGTGGTCTCCCACATGGATCTGTGCTGGGACCACTGTTGTTTGTGATATACATAAATGATTTGGAAGAAGGTATAGATTGCCTCATTAGCTAATTTGCAGATGTGACACTAAGATTGATGGAGTAGCAGATAGTGAAGGGAACTGTCAGAGAATACAGCAGACTATAGATAGATTTGAGAGTTGGGCAGAGAAATGGCAGATGGAGTTCAATCCAGACAAATGTGAGGTGATGCATTTTGGACGATACAATTCCAGAGTGACCTATACAGTAAATGGAAAGGTCCTGGGGAAAATTGATGTACAAAGAGATCTGGGTGTTCAGGTCCATTGTTCCCTGAAGGTGGCAATGCAGGTCAGTAGATTGGTCAAGAAGGCCTACATTGAATGGGGTATTGAACACAAGAGTTGGCAGGTCATAGTACAGTTGTATAAGACTTTGGTTCGGCCACATTTAGAACACTGCGTACAGTTCTGGTCGTCACATTATCAAAAGGATGTGGATGCTTTGGAGAGGGTGCAGAGGAAGTTCACCAGGATTTTGCCTGGTATGGAGGGTGTTAGCTATGAGGAAAGGTTGAGTAGATTAGGATTATTTTCATTGGAAAGGAGGAGGTTGAGGGAGGACCTAATTGAAGCCTACAAAATCATGAGAGGTGTTGACAGGGTGGATAGCAAGAAACTTTGTCCCAGAGTGGAGGACTCAATTACTAGACATCACGAGTTCAAAATGAGAGGGGAGAAGTTTAGGGAAGATATACGTGGAAAGTTCTTTACACAGAGGGTGGTGGGTGGCTGGAATGCATTGCCAGTGGAGGTGGTATGGGCAGGAACGATAGTGAAATTTAAGATGTTCTTTATTCATTCATGGTACAGATGATTTGTTTATTCTTTCTTTGTGCAACATTTACAATTGCCTACATTAAATTCAATCTTATCTACTCACTATATTTTGTCCAATATATGCGCTGCTATATTTGAACTATTGCCTATGACTCGTAGCCACTTCCAGTCTTGATGTAATCTGCAAGATAGCCTTATCTATGTTCTGACAAGGGGATAAACATGCTAATTTGAAACCCCTCATACTCTTTAACCAACAAGGTATTGTGATCCCTCTGTAAGAGCATTTGCTTAAAAGGAGAAGATAAAATGTATTTTCTTGTCACAGAACTGAGTCATAGTGAATTTTGTATTTGCTAAAATTGCACATAACTGACTTTGCCCATTTTCTCAATGTCAGCCTGATTAAATATTCATAAAGAGATTCAAGTGAGTCAGTTGGCTTTTGCTCAGTGCCTGCAGGGGTCGGGAAATGGTTGCAGCTGTGACAGTTGGTTAAAGGGATTATATTTTTGCTGGCAAATAAGGGAATTTGCTAGCTGGAAGCATTTGACATGTAGGAGGGATAGGCAAAAAGGGGAAAGAGCTGGGGTGGTGTTGATAGTAGGGAACAGAATCAGTGTGTTAGTGAGAGAGCATCCCTAATTAGAAAAAAAAACGTAGAAACAGCAAGTGTCAGCCAACATTGGTAGGAATGCTTTATAGGCCATCAATCAGGAGTGATAATGCAGGGAAGATACAAATAAGAAAATTCGAGGTGCATGTAATTAGGGGAATGAAGTAATCAGGGTGACTTCAATCTGGACTTAGTAAATCTAAAGAGCATCTGTGCTGTGGATGAATCATTCCCGTAATATATTTGACAGTTTTACAATAACATATTGATAATTCATAGTAATATGTTGAGGAACCAATTAGGGTACAGGCTATTGTGGATCTAGTTCTATGCAATGGTAAAGGGCTCAATAGTAATTTTGTTGTAAGATAATCTTTAAGTAAGAGTGACCATAGTCTCATAGTCTTCCATTAAGTTTGAAAAAGATGTTATTCAATCTGTATTTAGCGTCTTAAATGTAAGCATGAGCAATCAAGAAGGAGGAAGTTGGCTGTGGTGGATTGGAAATAAGTTTCATGATAAGTAGGCAATGGGGTACTGTGAGGATCGGTGTCTGACCCCAAATGTTCATAATCTAAGCTAATGACATGGGGCCAAATGTAATATTTCCAAATTTGCAGGTGACATAAAACTTCTTGGAAATGTGATTATTGAGGGGAATGTGAGTTGTGAAGAGAATGTAAAGAGGCTTCAAGGCGTTTAGACAAGTTAAGACAAGTTTATACAAGTTGAGTGATTGGCAAGAGATTGGTCAATGGAATATAATGTGGATAAGTGTGAGGTTGTCCACTTTGGTAGGAGAAACAGAGATTCAGAGTATATTTTAAATGGTGAGAGATTATAAAGCATTGATATTCAAAGTAACCGAGGTGTCCTTCCTCATGGAGTCATACAGAACAGAAACAGACCCTTCAGTCCAACTCATTCGTGCTGACCAAGTTTCCCAAACTAAACCTGTCCCCCTTGCCTGCATTTGGCCCATATCCCTCTAAACCTTTTCTATTCTTCTTCCTGTCCAAATACCTTTTAAATGTTGTAATTGTACCTGCATCTACCACTTCATCTGATAATTTATTCCACATACATTTTGGACCTCCCTACCCTGGGGAAATTACCTTGGCTATTTGTCTGATCTATGTCCACCAAGATTTTATAAACCTCTATAACCCCACCCCTTAGCCTCCTGCGCTCCAGTGAAAAAAAGTCCCAGCCCATCCTACCTCTCTTTATATTTCAAGTCTCCAATCCTGGTAGTATCCTTGTAAATATTTTCTGAACCCTCTCAAATTTAATAATATCCTTCCTATAGCAGAATGACCAGAGCTGTATACAATACTTCACAAGTGGCAGCCAACACCCTGTACAACTGCAACACGACGTCCCAACTTCTGTACTAAATGGGTGAGCAATGAAGACAAGCATGCTAAATGCCTTCTTATAGCCTTTCTTAAATAAAGGCGCAATATTAGCCACCCTCCAGTTTTCTAGCACATCACTTGTGGCTGATGACGATTTGCAGATGATACAAATACCTCTGATGGGGGCCCTACAATTTCTTCCCTAACTTCCCACAAGGTTCTGGGATACACTTGATTAGGCCCCATAGCTTTATCCACCTTTATGTTTTTAAGACCCCTAACAATTCCTCTTCTGTAATACAAACAGTTTTAAAGACATCAATAGTTATTTCCATAAGTTCTCTAGACTCAATGTCTTTCTCCACAGTTAATACACAGTTAATGTTTTTAGTATCTCTTCCATCTCCTTAGGTTCCACACATAGACAACTTTGTTGATCTTTGTCAGCATGGAGGCGCAGCAGGAATTTTGGAAGGTCAACAGTATGTTATCCTTTATAGCAAGAGGACTTGTGTACAGGAGCAAAAAACTCCTGCTTCAATTATATAGGACACTGGTGAAACTGCATCTGGAGTAGATTAGATTAGATTAGATTACTTACAGTGTGGAAACAGGCCCTTCGGCCCAACAAGTCCACACCGACCCGCCGAAGCGTAACCCACCCATACCCCTACATTTACCCCTTTTACCTAACACTATGGGCAATTTAGCATGGCCAATTCACCTGACTTGCACATTTTTGGACTGTGGGAGGAAACCGGAGCCCCCGGAGGAAACCCACGCAGACACGGGGAGAACGTGCAAACTCCACACAGTCAGTCGCCTGAGTCGGGAATTGAACCCGGGTCTCTGGCGCTGCGAGGCTGCAGTGCTAACCACCGTGCCACCGTGCCGCCACACAGTATTGTGTGCATTTCTGGTCCCCTTGCCTAAGGAGAGATGTACTTGTCATAGAGCAGAATACTGTGTCCAATTTTAGGTCCGACACCTCAGGAAGGACATACTGGTACTGGAGCGTGTCCAGCGGAAATTCACACGGATGATCCCTGCAATGGTAGGCCTAACATATGATGAATGGCTGAGATCCTGGAATTGTATTCATTAGAGTTTAGAAGGTTGAGGGGAGATCTAATAGAAGACAATGCATGACTTAGAAAGGGTAGACACTGGGAATTTGTTTCCGTAAGGCAGGGAGACTAGGACCCATGGGCACGGCCTTAGAATTGGAGGGGGTCAATTTAGAACGGAAATGAGACTTTTCTTCAGCCAGGGAGTGGTGGGCCTGTGGGATTCATTGCCACAGAGCGCAGTGGAGGCTGGGACATTGGTTGTCTTCAAGGCAAAGATTGATAAATTCTTGATTTTGCATGGAATTAAGGGACACGGGGAGGGTGCAGGTAAGTGGAGTTGGTATGCCTGTCAGCCATGATTAAATGGTGGAGTGGACTCGATGGGCCGAATGCCCTCACTTTCACTCCTATGTCTTATGGTCTTAAATGTAACAGGCAGATTGATATAAAAGTTACTGTGGATGCTGGGATTCTGAAATAAAAAAGAAAGTGGGAGAAACTTAGCAGGTATGGTCTCTACTTCTGAAGAAGAGTCATTGGACATTAACTCTTTGTCTCTCCTCAGATGCTGCCACACCTGCTTTGTTTCTCCAGTACTTTTTGGTTTTGTTTCACCAGAGTGATTCCTTGATGGTAACACTCTCTGGTAGGGAGAGATTGAGGAAATAGGCCTACATTCTCTGAAGTTTAGAAGAATGAGGGGTGATCTCATTGAAACTTACAAAATTCTTGAATGAATGGAGACTGGATGCAGAAAGGATTTTCTGTACCTTTGTGGTCTTGAACCAGAGGACAAAATCTTAGAATAAAAAACAATCTATTTATGACTGAGATGAAGAAGAATTTCTTCATTCAAGGGGCAGGACAGAGGGCTGTGGAAGCTCCGTCATTAGCAAGTCAAGATAGAGATTTATGTATCACTAATCACTAATAACATCAAGAGATGTAGAGTCATGGAGTCATACAGCACAGAAACAGACCCTTCAGTCCAATTTGACTGTGCTGACCAGATATCCGTAACTGATGAAATACCGTTGCCAGCATTTGACTCATACCCTTTTATCCATATAACCATCCAGATGCCTTTAAAATGTTGTAATTTTATCAGCCTCCACAACCTCCTCGAACAGGTCTTTCCATAACAGGTCTTCTGCATAAAAAAAGTTGCCTCTCTGATCTCTTTTAAATATTTCCCCACTCACCTGTGCTCTCTAGTTTTGGACTCGCCTACCCTAGGGAAAATGACCATGACTATTCACTCTATCCTTGCCCCTCATGATTTTATGAACTTCTATAAGGTCACCCCTCAGTCAGCCTCTGTCTCTCCAGGTAAAAAAAACCCCAGCCTTTTCAGCTTCTCCCTATAGTTCAAACACTCCAACCCTGGCAACAGCCTTGGAAATCTTTTATGAATCTTTACAAGTTTGACAACATCTTTCCTATAGCAGGGAGACCAGAATTGAATGGAGCATTCTAAAAGTGGTCTCACCAACGTCCTATATAGCTGCAACATCATGTCCCAACCCCTATGTTCAGTGCACTGAACCATGAAGGCAACCTTACCAAATGCCTTATTCATGACCCAATGCACCTGCATATCTAGGTCTTTTTGTATGGCAACACTCCCCAGGGCCCTACCATTAAGTCCAGCGCTGAATTGCCTTACCAAAATTCAACACCTCACACTTCTCTAAATTAAACTCCATTTGCCAATTCTCAGACCATTGGGATAACATGGGAAAATAGTGCTGAGGTAGATGGTCTAGAATGGCAGGGTAGGCTGAATGGGCTAGTCCTGGTCCTCTGTGACCTAATTAAAGAAATGCTGCAAGACACAAAACATTGGTGAAAGTGCTGCTAGATTTGCAACTGCTGATTTTGAGGTGGTTTTGCAGAAGCTAAATAGTTGCCCTCTTTGACCCTGCAGGGTACCCTCCACCAGACATGTACACAATTTGCAAAGAGCTGACTCTGTAGAATAATGCTGTGCCAATGAACAATGGACAAGGGAGCAGATATCCAATATACGTAGTAATGCCATTCAATCTGCCATGATAAAACTAGTTAGGTTGGAATTTCCTTCAACCTGTCACAATGCAACTGAAATGAGTGTTACATTTAAAAATTGAAAGGTGAGTCTAGAAAAGCAAGATTACAACATTGTCTAGCTCCATAATGTGTTCATTTACTCAAGTACAAGTTGTGATATGTGGATGTCACTCATGTGGTGCTCATAACTTACAACATTCCAAGAATCATAGATAGATGTACAGCACAGAAATAGACCCTTTTGGTCCAACTTGTCCATGCTGACCAGTTATCCAAAATTAATCTAGTCCCATTTGCCAGCATTTGGCCCATATCCCTCAAAACCCTTCCTTGTCATATACCATCCACATGCCTTTTAATTACTGTAATTGTACCAGCCTCCATCACTTCCTCTGGCAGCTCATTCCATACATGCACCACCCTCTGCATGAAAACATTTCCCCTTAGGTGCCTTTTAAATCTTTCCCCTCTCACTTTAAACCTATGCCTTGTAGTTTTGGAGTCCCTTACCCCGGGGGAAAAAACTTGGCTACTCTTTCTCTCCGTGCCCCTCATGATTTTATAAACCTCACAGGTTGGGCCAAGCTGCATTTCAGAGCTACTTACTCATGCTCTGAGTGCTCATTCACCGAGATCCTATCTGGATAGTCACAGCATCCCTGCCTTGCCATGTAGCTCAGGCGCAAAGCCAGAAAGCTTGCTGTGGTTCTTGAGAGGCTTCAGTCATCTCAAAGGAGGCAGCCTTCAGTCAGGAGTCCCTGCTCAATAAGTCAAGGGCAGCCTTCAAATCAGTCCAGGGTTTGTATCTGCTCAGTCGACCAGTCAGAAATTCTTTTCTTGCAAGGAGTGAGCAGCTGAATGCTGGGCAGCCCATTGCCCATCTTTTCTTTTTCTGCTGTTTTGGACTGTTTTGTCCTTAAATAAGAGGGATTGAGTGGGATCAAAGTGGTTGGCACAGCTCCTAGTGTTGGTGCAGGCTGGGGAAAAATGGTGAGGTATTCCTGATGAGTGAATAGGCAGCACAGATGTTTAATAGTGCGAGTTTGGAGGTGGGCGATAGTGAATAAGAGGAAATGCAGATAATAGGATGGTAGAATTTTGAGTCTTGATGAGAGATGGGTACCAATAGCAGAGAGACAGAGAGAGAGCGCGCGAGCATGAGGTATCAGAGAGGAGATAGTGGCTCTTACCTTGGTAGAGAGGGAATGGTCATCTTCCTGCAGTGCGGGGCATTCCTCTAGATGGATGAGAGTGCTCCAACTGGATGGCAGCCTTGGATTAAGCTGGCATGATCGGCTGTTGTGCACCCCCTGCTGATCCTTGAGAAAGGCAATAGTCCTCCTCAACCTGTCTCTCAGGACTTCACTGTCCCTTGCCACAAAGTGAGGCATCAATTCCCTTCTTTGCCATGATGTGCAGGGTGAACGGCAATCACATGCAGGACACCTCCAGGCTGACACAGTGCTAGTGCCAGGGATGCCAGTCTGTTCTGGAGTAACCTGGCAGGGGCAGTTTCCTATGGAAACAGTGAATGGTAGAAGCATGCCAGTACAAGATGAAAGCATGCTATGAGGCAGGGTAGCTATTTAATGAGGTAAGTTTGACACAATATAGCGAGAAACTTCATTGGGCCTGGTGGAAAAAACCCTTTCGGGAAGTTCGACAAAATTGACGCAGCCAAAATATGACAACATTCAGCCCATTATGTCTTTGGTTTTGACAGGACCAGGAAACTTTATGAAGAATTCTAGAAAGCGAGTCATTTAACCTAAACTTTATTCTGGATCAGTGGTGCTGGAAGAGCACAGCAATTCAGGCAGCACCCGAGGAGCTTCGAAATCGACGTTTCGGGCAAAAGCCCTTCATCAGGAATAAAGGCAGAGAGCCTGAAGCGTGGAGAGATAAGCTAGAGGAGGGTGGGGTTGGGGATAGAGTAGCATAGAGTACAATGGGTCAGTGGGGGAGGAGATGAAGGTGATAGGTCAGGGAGGAGAGGGTGGAGTGGATAGGTGGAAAAGGAGCTGGGCAGGTCGGACAAGTCCGGACAAGTCAAGGGGACAGTTTTGCTGGAGGTTAGAAACTAGGATGAGGTGGGGGAAGGGGAAATGAGGAAGCTGTTGAAATCCACATTGATGCCCTGGCGTTGAAGTGTTCCATGGCGGAAGATGAGGCGTTCTTCTTCCATGCGTCTGGTGATGAGGGAGCGGCGGTGGAGGAGGCCCAGCACCTCCATGTCCTCGGCAGAGTGGGAGGGGGAGTTGAAATGTTGAGCCACGGGGCGGTTTGGTTGATTGGTGCGGGTGTCTCGGAGATGTTCCCTAAAGCGCTCTGCTGGGAGGCGCCCAGTCTCCCCAATGTAGAGGAGACCGCATCGGGAGCAACAGATACAATAAATGATATTAGTGGATGTTCAGGTAAAACTTTGATGGATGTGGAAGGCTCCTTTAGGGCCTTGGATGGAGGTGAGGGAGGAGGTGTGGGCACAGGTTTTACAGTTCCTGCGGTGGCAGGGGAAAGTGCCAGGATGGGAGGGTGGGTCATAGGGGGGCGTGGACCTGACCAGGTAGTCACGGAGGGAACGGTTTTTGCGGAAGGCGGAGAGGGGTGGGGAGGGAAATATATCCCTGGTGGTAGGGTCTGTTTGGAGGTGGCGGGAATGTCGGCGGATGATTTGGTTTATGCAAAGGTTGGTAGGGTGGAAGATGAGCACCAGGGGCGTTCTGTCCTTGTTGCAGTTGGAGGGGTGGGGTCTGAGGGCGGAGGTGCGGGATGTGGACGAGATGCGTTGGAGGGCATCTTTAACCACGTGGGAAGGGAAATTGCGGTATCGAAAGAAGGAGGCCATCTGGTGTGTTCTATGGTGGAACTGCTCCTCCTGGGAGCAGATACGGCGGAGGCGGAGGAATTGGGAATACGGGATGGCATTTTTGCAAGAGGTAGGGTGGGAAGAGGTGTAATCCAGGTAGCTGTGGGAGTCGGTGGGTTTGTAAAAAATATCAGTGTCAAGTCGGTCATCATTAATGGAGATGGAGAGGTCCAGGAAGGGGAGGGAGGTGTCAGAGATGGTCCGGGTAAATTTAAGGTCAGGGTGGAATGTGTTGGTGAAGTTGATGAATTGCTCAACCTCCTCGCGGGAGCACGAGGTGGCGCCAATGCAGTCATCAATATAACGGAGGAAGAGGTGGGGAGTGGTGCCGGTGTAATTACGGAAGATCAACTGCTCTACGTAGCCAACAAAGAGACAGGCATAGCTGGGGCCCATACGTGTGCCCATGGCTACCCCTTTGGTCTGGAGGAAGTGGGAGGATTCAAAGGAGAAATTGTTAAGGGTGAGGACCAGTTCGGCCAAACGAATGAGAGTGTCGGTGGAGGGGTACTGTTGGGATCGTCTGGAGAGGAAGAAACGGAGGGCTTGGAGGCCCTGGTTATGGCGGATGGAGGTGTAGAGGGATTGGATATCCATGGTGAAGATGAGGCGTTGGGGGCCGGGGAAACGGAAGTCTTGGAGGAGGTGGAGGGCGTGGGTGGTGTCTCGAACATACGTGGGGAGTTCCTGGACTAGGGGGGATAGGACAGTGTCGAGGTAGGTAGAGATGAGTTCAGGGGGGCAGGAGCATGCTGAGACAATGGGACGGCCAGGGTGGTCAGGCTTGTGGATCTTGGGAAGGAGGTAGAACCGGGCAGTGCGGGGTTCCCGGACTATGAGGTCTTGGGAAGGAGGTAGAACCGGGCAGTGCGGGGTTCCCGGACTATGAGGTCTTGGGAAGGAGGTAGAACCGGGCAGTGCGGGGTTCCCGGACTATGAGGTCTTGGGAAGGAGGTAACCCTATTTCCCTCCCCAGCTCTCTCCGCCTTCCGCAAAGACCGTTCCCTCCGTGACTACCTGGTCAGGTCCACGCCCCCCTATGACCCACCCTCCCATCCTGGCACTTTCCCCTGCCACCGCAGGAACTGTAAAACCTGTGCCCACACCTCCTCCCTCACCTCCATCCAAGGCCCTAAAGGAGCCTTCCACATCCATCAAAGTTTTACCTGCACATCCACTAATATCATTTATTGTATAGGCTGGGACTATTTTCCCTGGACTGTCAGAGGTTGAAGGGTGAACTGGCAGAGGCTTATAAAATCATGAGTGACATGGATAAGAAGAATAGTCAAGGTCTTTTCTCCAGGTCAGGGGAGTCCAAAATGAGAGGGAACAGATTTAAAGTGCGTTGCTCCCGATGCGGTCTCCTCCACTTTAGCAACACTGGACTCTGGTCATGGAAACATTTTCCCATATCTAACAGCAGATTAAAAATAAGCTACATTTATGCAGCATCTTTAACACCATAACCTTCTGTCAGGCACTTCACATAAAAGTAATCAGACAAACATTGATACCAAACCAAACTGGGTATAAAATCAAGTGATCAAAAACTGACTGATGGATAGCCACAGTGGCTGTGGCTGGCACAGATCCAAGTAAGCTATGTTAATTCTGGTCTCCCTGCTACAGAAGGACATGTGAAACATGAAAGGATTTAGAAAAAAAATTGCCAGTGTTGGTGGGTCTGAGCTAGAGGGAAGGGCTGAAGGAGGAGGCAGAGATAGAAAGGTTTAATGAGGAAATTCCAAGGCAAATCTCATCCTATCAATGATCGATTGGCATTCTTGGCAGAGAGTAAAACCCAATAATGTCTGTTTGTAGGTCAATAGTGGAGGATGTCAGGATCCTTAATTGTAATTTGAGTGAATACTTTAAATTAGGCATTCAATCGACTCATTCATTAGCAGAGCGCTTTAGGGAACATCTCCGAGACACCCGCACCAATCAACCAAACCGCCCCGTGGCTCAACATTTCAACTCCCCCTCCCACTCTGCCGAGGACATGGAGGTGCTGGGCCTCCTCCACCGCCGCTCCCTCACCACCAGACGCATGGAAGAAGAACGCCTCATCTTCCGCCATGGAACACGTCAACCCCAGGGCATCAATGTGGATTTCAACAGCTTCCTCATTTCCCCTTCCCCCACCTCATCCTAGTTTCTAACCTCCAGCAAAACTGTCCCCTTGACTTGTCCGGACTTGTCCGACCTGCCCAGCTCCTTTTCCACCTATCCACTCCACCCTCTCCTCCCTGACCTATCATCTTCATCTCCTCCCCCACTCACCCATTGTACTCTATGCTACTCTATCCTCACCCCCACCCTCCTCTAGCTTATCTCTCCACGCTTCAGGCTCTCTGCCTTTATTCCTGATGAAGGGCTTTTGCCCGAAACGTCGATTTCGAAACTCCTCGGATGCTGCCTGAACTGCTGTGCTCTTCCAGCACCACTGATCCAGAATCTGGTTTCCAGCATCTGCAGTCATTGTTTTTACCTAACCTAAACTTTAGTCAAGCATTCCATCGTGTTATGAGAGCATTGAATGCTAATGTCAGGAAGGGAAAGATTTGAATGTTTTGCGATAATTTTTACTTCATCGTCTGGTTGGTAGACTGGTTAGAAAACTCCCACAATTTTTATTTGCAATTCAACCTCGATTCATAGTCCTCATCCATTCATTGTATTTTGTGGTTTACTTTGCATTTTACAGCTGACATATTACAATGAGTTTTCTTCCAGATTCCCAACACGACTGTGACAGGAAACCAGAAGAATTCAAAGGGAAGGAATAGAGTCATGGTGACAGAAAATAGGAACTTGTGCAAGGCTCTGTGTAACCAGTGTCTGCTCATTAATTCCCATACAATTATCTGGCATTACTTCTGCTTAAGAATTTTTTAAAAAATTCATGGAATGTGGGCATGACAATTTTTGTTGACCATCCCTAATTGCCCTTAAAAAAACAAAGAGGTGGTGAGTTTGTAAATACAGGCAGCCAAGTACAAATAGAACAATTACAACTGAATGACCTTGTGCCACGTATTTTCCATTGTACCACTTTAGCAACACTGGACTCTGGTCACGGAAACATTTTCCCATATCTAACAGCAGATTAAAAATGACCATGACTATTCACTCTATCCTTGCCCCTCATGATTTTATGAACTTCTATAAGGTCACCCCTCAGTCAGCCTCTGTCTCTCCAGGTAAAAAAAACCCCAGCCTTTTCAGCTTCTCCCTATAGTTCAAACACTCCAACCCTGGCAACAGCCTTGGAAATCTTTTATGAATCTTTACAAGTTTGACAACATCTTTCCTATAGCAGGGAGAC
The DNA here is from genome assembly GCF_037043375.1 of Chiloscyllium plagiosum. Taxonomy (NCBI): domain Eukaryota; kingdom Metazoa; phylum Chordata; class Chondrichthyes; order Orectolobiformes; family Hemiscylliidae; genus Chiloscyllium; species Chiloscyllium plagiosum. Next base: position 11,577,864 of record NW_028270141.1, on the reverse strand, counting down.
CAGAATTGAATGGAGCATTCTAAAAGTGGTCTCACCAACGTCCTATATAGCTGCAACATCATGTCCCAACCCCTATGTTCAGTGCACTGAACCATGAAGGCAACCTTACCAAATGCCTTATTCATGACCCAATGCACCTGCATATCTAGGTCTTTTTGTATGGCAACACTCCCCAGGGCCCTACCATTTAGAAAAAAAATTGCCAGTGTTGGTGGGTCTGAGCTAGAGGGAAGGGCTGAAGGAGGAGGCAGAGATAGAAAGGTTTAATGAGGAAATTCCAAGGCAAATCTCATCCTTTCAATGATCGATTGGCATTCTTGGCAGAGAGTAAAGCCCAATAATGTCTGTTTGTAGGTCAATAGTGGAGGATGTCAGGATCCTTAATTGCAATTTGAGTGAATACTTTAAATTAGGCATTCAATCGACTCATAGAGTCATAGAACTTTACAGCACAGAAACAGACCTTTTGGTCCAACTCATCTATGCCGACAAATATCCTAAATTAATCTGGTCAAATTTGCCAGCATTTGTCCCATATTCCTCTGAACCCTTACTATTCACATACACATCCAGATCCCTTTTAAATGTCATTGTATCAGCTTCCACCAATTACTCTGCGTGAATAACTTGCCTCTTTTAAATCTTTCCCCTTTCACCTTAAATCTATATCCTCAAGTTTTGAACTCCCTTGCCCTGAGAAAAAGTCCTTGACTATTCATTCTATCCATGCCCCTCATCATTTTACAAACTTCTATAAGGTCACCCTTCAGCCTCCAATGCTCTAGGGAAAATGGCCCCAGCCTATTCAGCCCTTCCCTCTAGCTCAGACCCACCAACACTGGCAATTTTTTTTCTAAATCCTTTCATGTTTCACATGTCCTTTCTGTAGCAGGGAGACCAGAATTAACATAGCTTACTTGGATCTGTGCCAGCCACAGCCACTGTGGCTATCCATCAGTCAGTGTTCAGTATTATGTACTGGAAATAGTATTGTAACTAGAATGAGACCACCCTGACCACTCTCAATAATTGCAAATATAGGTGCCCCCAAAGAGCAACATAATAGTTTTGTGGTAACTGCATAATGTTATTTCCATTGTAAGGTGCTGCTTGTCTCAGCTAAGGTCAGTGACCATGCAAGATATTAATCTAACATTACAATCTATAATATTCAACTCTCACTTATTATGCTATTGATCATTCACTGAAAGTTTCCTGTTTATGGAAAGCTGCAAACAAAGCTATGAAGTAAAATGATCTATCTCAAGGACATTTGTAAGTTTAAACAAGTTGTTTTAATATGCTCTGTGCTAAGGTTATTATTCAGAGTTTTCGATACTATCTTCACCACTCTGCAGAAAGTGTTCAGGAAGTAACCAGAATAAGGGCGGCATGGTGGCTCAGTAGTTAGCACTGCTGCCTCACAGCACCAGGATCCCAGGTTCAATTCCAGCCTCGGGCGACTGTCTGTGTGGAGTTTGCACATTCTCCCCATGTCTGCGTGGGTTTCCTCCGGGTGCTCCGGTTTCCTCCCACAGTCCAAACACGTACAGGTCAGGTGAATTGGCCATGCTAAGTTGCCCGTAGTGTTAGGTGCATTAGAGGGAATTGGGTCTGTGTGGGTTACCCTTCAGAGGGTCGGTGTGGACTTGTTGGGCCAAAGGGCCTGTTTCCACACTGTAGGGAATCTAATCTAATCAAACTTTCAGGAGTTAGAGCTTTACTACGTTAGCCAGACTTCCAGAGATGAACATGTTTTCGAGTAATAAGTTTGAGGAATGGTAATGAAGCATGAAAGATCTTTACCTTACCCAGAGTCATGGATAATTTAAAAGTAGGTAATTTATTTCTTTGCACTGGAAATACTGTTCAGTAAAATCAGTTCTTTTGTACATAGATACACATGGAACATGATGCAAGATATTTAAAAGGATGAGCTTGTTATGTTGAAGAATATTTTTGCATCCTTTCTTTTCTTGTTTTTCATAATGAGTCCCTGGGAGATCAGAGCCCAAAGGATACATTTTCTTTTGAAATTCTGACCTCATCTCTTTGGACACCAGAGGAATCCACTGAAATTGTTTTGTTGTTGTCACAGTGGCATTTATGTTGGGTGTTAATCAACATCAAATGAAATTGGTATCCTATGGCCAAATTTAAAGCTGGAAAATACGCTCCAGATGACTCAGGCTTTTTCCTCCCTCTTTCCATATTACCATATTCTTCACTCATTGGACATGAAATACTGTATCATTTGACTGATGACTATTTTTGCAACCTTTGATGGAACTTAAGGCTGCTTCTCCATTATTTTCTTGGTTTCCTTCAGTTTGTAGTCACCTAACTCTGGTCTCCAACTGACCACTCTAAAGAAGCTTACATTTTGTGTCCATTGTTTGGCGACAAATTATCTGGAGATCATTTTCTAGTGTGTCTAGTCATGACAGGGCACAACAAGAATGGAACAAGTTGTAAACAGACTGAAGTATTTTTGATCATAGCTTTAAATCCAAAGATTTGGCAGTAGTAATTAACTGACTGAAACCAATGTCTGGTTCAAGTTTTCATTAGCTCATGTTTGAGTGCTTTGGTTATTTGCTTGCCAATTAATGTCTTCCACGTGGAATTGGTTTCAGATTTGCAACAGCTTTCTTAGTTTGATGGGTAAGCCTAGAATAAAAGTATAAGACTGCTAAATGCTTTGAGGATTACACTTTTAAAACAACTTGTGAAATTCAACAAGCAATCTAATTAATAAAATGAATACATTTAAGTGATGTTTGAACTTGTCTGAAGTACAGTCTCATCAAATCTAACAAACCTCCAGGAAAGAAAATGTAATGGGTGTGAATTTGATGAATTAGGTTCAATTTTGCATCTGGTGCCAGTTCACAAATAAGGTTTTCATTGACTAATTAAGTTTTTTTTTAGTTCTTGGGATTTGCATGTTGCTCGAGAGATCAGCATTTAATGTCCCTTTCTTGTTTGCATTAAGTAGGAGGTTGTGAGCTTTCATTCTGGATTGTTGCTGCCCCTGAGGTGGAAGTTGTTCCATGAGCTTGTTAAGTGGGAGTTCCAGGATACCGACCAAGTGATGTTGAAGGAATGACAATATACTGTCTGAAGTTGGGCTAGTGTGTGTCTTGCAAGAGAATTTGGAGATGAAGTAATTGCTCCTATGCAATTTCTTCTCTTCTTGGTGGTGAGAGTTGAACATTTGGGAGGCACTATTGAGAACTTGTTCTGCATCCTTTCGATAATGTGCATTGCAGCTGCATTGTGTCATTGATGGGCTGGATAGATATTTATGTTTGTGGATTGGCAGGTCTCATCCTGGTGGTATTTACTTCTTTGTTTCACAACCCATTGGGAAGTGCACTGGAAATTAAGACCCATTAATTCCCAGCATCTCCACAAGCATTAAATGTTATTGAAGATCCTCTGTGTGTTTGATCCTTTGGATAACAGCAAGGCATACCAAGTTGTCCTAGGTTCCATAAAAATACTCTTTAAAAGGTACAGTAACAAAATAGGAGTTTTAATTTGCGTAACTTAAACTTTATCTCTTTTAACCTACCACTCATGCAAATGACAGAGACACACAGTGGGGGAAAAAAAACCACTGGGTCAAAATCCTGGAATTCCCTCCCTAATGGCATTGTAAGTCAACCGACAGTAGATGGACTGCAACAGTTCAAGAAGGCAGCTTACCACCACCTTCTCAAGGGCACCTAGGGACAGGCAATAAATGCAGGGCCAGCCAGCCATCACCAAACTAGATGAATTTGTTCTTCAGTCCTTTTCTTTTCTTCAATGATGCCCTAACATAGCTTGCACAGTGATAATCAGTATTTGATTTACAGTACTGTGATCTGGGGTCTTTCTGGTTGTCTTTGGGTTTTAGCTATTTCTTTCAGTATTTCTGAATGTATTTTCGCCTGTTCTTTTGGTGGACAATTTGAGAAAGCAACTTTACAAAGAAAGGAGTAGAGAAAGATTGATACAATTATCTTCTTGGACTTTGTTGTAGTTCACTCTTCCCCTAGAATCTGTCTTAAACTGAAACCCAATCAATCAGAGACTTGTTGCAATGCTGAGCTCTCCTGAACCCACAACTGATGCAAACTGGAAGCCAGTCTAAAAACTGCTTCTGGGTAAAGGTACCCTGAGTGCTTCCAGATCGTGCTAATTTGTCAGGACCTGGTGCTACAGAAGCAACTTTGTTTCATCTTTTATTCATTCACGGAATGTAGATATTACTGGCTGGCCCTGCATTTATTGCCTGTCCCTAGGTGCCCTTGAGAAGGTAGTGGTAAGCTGCCTCCTTGAACTGTTGCAGTCCATCTACTGTCAGTTGACTTACAATGCCATTAGGGAGGGAATTCCAGGATTTTGACCCAATGACAGTGAAAGAACGGTAATATATTTCCAAATCAGGATGGTGAGTGGCTTGGAGGGGAACCTGAAGATGGTGGTGTTCCCACATATTTGCTGCCCTTGTCCTTCTAGATGGAAGTTTGTGGGGTTTGGAAGGTGCTTTCTGAGGATCTTTGGTGAATTTCTGCAGTGCATCTTGTGGATTTGACATTGCTGCTACTGAGCTTCAGTGGTGGGGGAGTGGAGGTTTGTGGATGTAGTGCCAATCAAGTTGGCTGCTTTGTCCTGGATAATGTCAAGCCTGTTGAGTGTTGTTGGAGCTACATTCATCCAGGCAAATGGGGAGTATTTCAGCAGACTCCTGACTGTTGCTTTTCAGATGGTGGATAGGTTTTGTGTAGTCAGGAGTGTTTCTCGCCTCTGACCTGCTCTTTAGCCACTCTGTTTATGTGGTGAGTCCAGTTGAATTTCTTGTCAATGGTAACCCCAGGATATTGATAATGGGGCATCCAGTGATGATAACACCATTGAATGTCAAGTGGTGATGGCTAGATTGTCACTTATTGGTGATGGTCATAGCCTGTGATTTGTGTGGGGCAAACATTAATTGACAGTTGTCAGCTCAAGCTTGGATATTGTCCAGATCTTGTTGCATTTGAACATGGACTGCTTCAGTATCTGAGGAGCTGAGAATGGTACTGAACATTGTGCAATCATCGACAAACATCCCCACTTTTGATCTTATGATGGAAGGGAGGTCATTGATGAAGCAGCTGAAGATGTTTGGGCTGAGGTCACTACCTGAGGAACTCCTGCAGAGATGCCTTAGAGTTGAGGTGACTGATCTCCAACAGCCACAACTATCTTCCTATGCACCAGGTATGACTTCAAATACAATAATGAGTTTCACATGTTTGTCTAAAGCTGCAAGTAACTCCGTGTATTCTCCCCTTTGTAAAGTCAGTGTCAATTTTTCAGCTTTTCAATCCTTAGTCCTGAAAACATTAAAATCTAAAAAGCTGTGGTCGTTTACTTCTTGGTATTATTGCAATTGCACTCGACCAGGCCATAGTCAGTACTCAATCACCCTCCTGACTTACGCTTTGTCGATGATGGAAAAGCTTCAAGGAGTCACAAAATGCTTCCCGTATTGTGGAATAGCTAATCTCTAATTATTATAACAGCCACAGGGGTTTTGTAGTCGAGAATGTGGTGCTGGAAAAGCACAGCAGGTCAGGCAGCATCCGAGGAGCAGGAGAATCGATGTTTCGGGCAAAAGCCCTTCATCAGTTTTGTAACTGGTGTAATTGAATTTCTGTTAAATGGCCACCCAACATGGAGTGAAATGGATGCACCACCAGTCCTAGAGAATTCTGATTCCAGCTGGGTTAAGTTTGTGAGCCTGTAGAAAATTCTGAACTCTTTTTAGAGATGTGAAGTTCAGAAATGGAGGGTATTTATTTTAGAGAAATTCCCTTAAAAGTACTGCGGCCTAGACTGGAAGCAATTATCAGGACACTGCTTGAAAAATGTAGCGACGAAAACTATAAAGCCAATTGATCTGAAACTTTGTGGACAGTTTGAGTATTTGTAGTTAAATCCTGCATAGTGTTTTCCTCAAGCTTCCAAATCCTGTGCCTTATACTGTGAATTACAATCAGATTTCACGCTGGGCATTTTTAGCTTTTGCCAATTCAGTCTCAGCTTGCACAGCTAAGTTGGTTATATAAGCTGTCCCAAAATCTTCAACATCTATAGCCTCCAGCTGTCAAACTGACAATTTGACAGACAGTAAAAGTAATTGCCTTCCATTTCAGTCTTTGCAGGATGTATGTGCAGTGAGAATGGGTGGCAGTGGGAGATGCTGTGAATACTATAATTTGCTTTTGTGGCTTAAAAAAAAGATAAAAGAGACACACACATCTGCTATTTTTCTCATCTTCCAAGCTGGCAGGCAATTCTACCCGACCCTAGTTCTGATTGGAATTCAAGCTTTGTCGCAACCTATCAAATAATGGCTGCAGTAATAGCTAAAAAGCAGAAATTATCACGTAGATTATTCTAAACTTGACATTAGTGTAGCCCCAAATGCACATTTCTTGCAAACTAGGTTGCAGGAAAAATAATCTGTCTAATATAGGAGTGAAAACTAGGATTTTATTTAAAAGAATAGCGCACATGTTTTCATGTTTCGCATCTCCGGAATCAAGCACAAATTAAAAGCTGTGTTTTCTTCTAATAGAGTCATAGTCATAGAGTCATAGAGATGTACAGCATGGAAGTTCATGACAACGAAAATTAGGGAAACGGAAAACTTCACATCATAATGAAGAAGAAAAATACCTTCTATACATCAGTGCAATAAACATAATTTGTTGCATACCAATGGCAAAAATGGCAGGTGAGCCTCGAAATCTCAGATCATGCCAGTGAACATGGCACTTTCCAATTTTGCTGGTGCAGGAATGAGGTGGGGGCGAGTACTGGTTGTGTATCGGGCATTTGTGCTTCACCGAGGCAGCTGGAGATTTAAGTTATCTGCTGCCTCCACTCAAGTCAGATTTTGATGCAAAGTAGACCTGGAAGGAGCTGTTCTGATATTTGTGCATTTCTTTGAACGGCCAAGGTAAGGTATGATTTGATATGGTTAGATATGGTCCTGGGACTTTAGACTCCTAGGGAGTGTTGCTGAACAAAGAAACCTTGGAGTGCAGGTTCATAGCTCCTTGAAAGTGGAGTCGCAGGTAGATAGGAGAGTGAAGAAGGCGTTTGGTATGCTTTCCTTTATTGGTCAGAGTATTGAGTACACGAGTTGGGAGGCCATGTTGCGGCTGTACAGGACATTGGTTAGGCCAATGTTGGGATATTGTGTGCAATTCTGGTCTCCTTCCTATCAGAAAGGTGTGAAACTTGAAAGGGTTCAGAAAAGATTTACAAGGACGTTGCCAGGGTTGGAGGATTTGAGCTATATAGAGAGATTGAACAGGCTGGAGCTGTTTCCCTGGAGCATCAGAGGCTGAGGGGTGACCTTATAGAGGTTTACAATATTATGAGGGGCATGGATAGGATAAGTAGACAAAGTCTTTTCCCTGGGTGGGGGAGTCCAGAACTAGAGGGCATAGGTTTAGGGTTAGAGTGGAAAGATATAAAAGAGACCTAAGGGGCAACTTTTTCACACAGAGGGTGGCATGTGTATGGAATGAGCTGTCAGAGGAAGTGGTGGAGGCTGGTACAATTGCAACATTTAAAAGGCTTTTAGATGGGTATATGAATAGGAAGTGTTTGGAGGGAAATGGGCCGTGTGCTGGCAGGTGGGATCAGATTGGGTTGGGATATCTGGTTGGCATGGATGGGTTGGACTGAAGGGTCTGTTTCCGTGCTGGTACATCTCGATGACAATGACTCTATATGGTTTTGGGACTTCTCTGGAGGTGATCAGGTACCCTTCAGAATTGTTAAAAGTAGGCATAAACCCACTATCAAGATAATTGGAATTATCAACATACTTGACAAAACCAGCTTTCAAAATAGGTCCAAACAACTGTCAGCTGAACCAGTGAAGAGAACCTGTCAATAGACATTGTCAAATGTGTCAAGAAGACCTGTCAAGGCATCTGTGACAGTGAACCATCAAGGCTTTTAAACTTCTTGTTCTTTAAATTTTAGAAAGAAATTGTTGAGAGCCAAGAGATTTTTTTCTTGCTTTTTGAATCTGTTGACATAATCTTGAGATTTTCCACTTTTGATTAGTGGTGCATGTTTGATTTCACAGCCATTCATTTTCACAGTCGAGTGTCAGTTCACAGTTTGATTGACAGCTACATGGATTTGTGGATAGTTTGAAATGAATTTCAATGCATGCTATTACAGGATTGTGGACTTTAATGAAATGTTTTGTCATTGCAAGGTATTACTTGAATATAAATGTAATAATTGGGTTTTTACCCAAAGAAGCTAGGAACAAGGGTAGGCCATTCAGCCCTTCAAGCCTGCTTTCTCATTCAACATGATATAGTTGATCTCCTACCTCAATGACATATTCCTGCTTTCTGCCCTTACCCCTTGATACCTTTAAAATAAAATAAAAACTTTCTGTTGAATATATTCAGTGACTTGGCCTCCACTACCTTCTGTGGTAGAGAACTGCACAGAACCATTATGCATTGAGTTAAGAAATGTTTCCTCATCTCAGCACTAAAAGGCCTACCATATCCTAAAATTGAGACTCCTGGTTTTAGACCTCCAACCAGAGAAACATTTTACCTGCATGTAGACTGTCCAGTCCTGTTGGAACTTTATACATTTCAATCAGATCCTCTCGTAACTTTCTAAACTCTAGTGAAAACATGCCCAGTCGAATTCAAAACATCAACTAATTTGTTTATTTCAATGTTGTTAAGTCTGCAATACACACTTAGAACCTTATTTCCTGTAACTTTATTTTATCTCATCTTTGCATGGATCCTTAGAAGTGTCTAAGATGAGTTGTCAGGTTATGAGAAAAGGGTTGTGGGTGAGTGCCACGGATTGGGAAGAGTTGAAGATAAATTTGTATAAGGGATATAAAGGATTGTGAGAGTGGGTACAGGGGCACAGGGTGATATGGAGGGCATGAAGGGCTGTGGGGATGAGTTCCAGAACAAAGGTTGACTCGGAGAATACAAAGGTTTCTTGGAGTGGAGTACGGGTATATAGATTTGATTGGAAGGCATAAGGGGTTTGAGATGGAATGGGTGATTGTGAAGGCTGGAGGCATGTTCTTGCTTTCTGTAAAATAAGATCTCCAAGATAGTTTTGGAGCTTAGAGACAGGCCACCTGCACAACCCGCCTCTGTTCCCAGCACCCATTCCAATACTTTTGAGGTCACCAGAATTGATCTCTAATATAGTCCTAGGAGAAAGTGAGCACTGAAGGTCTGGAGATCAGAGTCGAGAGTGTGGTGCTGGAAAAGCACAGCAGGTCAGGCAGCATCCGAGGAGGAGAATCAACATTTTGGGCATTAGCCCTTCATCAGGAATGAGGCTTGTGGGCCGGGGAGCTGAGAGATATATGGGAGGTGGGAATGGGGTTGGGAAGAAGGTAGATGAGAATGCAATAGTTACATGAAGTTGGAGGAGAAGGTGATAGGTTGGAGCGGATAGATGGGAAGGACAATGGTCAGGTCAAGAGGGCAGTGCCGAGTTGGAGGTTTGGGACTGTGCTACGGTGGGGAAGGGGAAATGGGGAAACTGGTGAAATCTCGTGTGGTTGCAGGGTCCCAAGGCGGAATATGAGGCATCCTTCCTCCAGGCATCAGGTGGTTAGGGTTTGTGATGGAGGAGGCCCAGGACCTGCGTGTCCTTGGTGGAGTGAGAGGGGGAGTTAATGTGTTCAGCCACAGGGCAGTGGGGTTGGTTGGTGTGTGTCCAGAGATGTTCTCTGAAATGATTTGCAAGTTGGTGTCCTGCCTTCCTGATGTAGAGGAGACCACATCAGGTGCAATGGATATAGTGGATGACATTTGTGGAAGTACAGGTAAATTTCTGTCAGATGTGGAAGGATCCTTTGGGCCTTGGACGAAGGTGAGGGAGTGAGGTGTGGGCACAGGTTTTGCACTTCCTGCGGTAGCAAGGGAAGGTATGGGGTGTGGGCTGATTTGGGGGAGGGGGGGAGCGGGCGGTGTGTGGATATGACAAGAGAGTTGCAGAGGGAATGGTCTCTCTGAAACGCTGATGGGGGTGAGGAGGAAAATATGTCCCTGGTGGTGGGGTCTGTTTGTAGGTGTCATAAGTGGCAGAGGATGATATGATGTATAAGGTGGTTAGTGGGGTGCAAGGTGAGGACCTGGGGTGTGGGTGGGGAGTTCTGTCCTTGTTGCATTGGAAGGGGTAGGGTTCAAGGGCGGAGGTGCAGGGAGTGGAGGAGATGCGCTGGAGGACATCGTTGACCACATAGGAGGGGAAATTATGGTCCTTGAAGTTCAATGGCGGAACTGATCCTCCTGGGAACAGACATGGCGGAGGCGGAATTGAGAATAAGGGATGGCATTTTTATAGAAGGCAGGGTGGGAGGAGGTGCTGACCAGGAAGCTGTGGGAGGCAGTGGGTTTGTAGCCGATGTCTGTGGTCAGTCAGTCACCAGAGATGGTCCAGGAAGGGGACGGAGGTATCTGAGATGGTCCAGGTGAATTTGATGTCATGATAAAAGGTGTTAGTGAAGTTGATGAACTGTTCAACCTAGGAGCACGAGGTAGCACCAATACCATCATCGATGTAGAGGAGGGAACGATGGGGGATGTTGCCGGTGTAGCTATGGAAGATGGACTGTTCCACTTACCCGACAAAGAGACAGGCATACCCGGGGCCAATGCGGGCGCCCATGGCTACCCTTTTGGTTTGGAGGAAGTAGAAGGTTTGGAAGGAGAAGTTGTTGAGGGTGAGGACCAGTTCAGCCAGGCAGATGAGAGTGTTAGTGGAAGAGTGCTGATGGGATGGCATGGGAGGAAAAAATGGAGGGTTTGGAGGCCTTTGTCATGGTAGATATCCTGCTCCTCCTGCTGTTGCCTGACCTGCTCTTGACTCTAATATAGTCTGCCCATATGGAAATGTGGCAATAATTTTCAAGGTCCGGTTCATGGAACTGGGAATTCTTCTGACTTGATGACCAAATGCAAGAGTTTCTTTTTGATTGGATTCTCTGCAGTGTGGAAACAGGCCCTTCAGCCCAACAAGTCCACACCGACCCTCTGAAGAGTAACCCACCCAGACCCATTTCCCTCTGACTGATGCACCTAACACAATGGACAATTTAGCATGGCCAATTCACCTAACCTGTAGGAGCAAACTGGAGCACCTGGAGGAAACCCACACAGACATGGGGAGAATGTGCAAACGCCACACAGACAGTTGCCCAAGGCTGGAATCGAACCTGGGACCCTGGTGATGTAAAACAGCAGTGCTAACCACTGAGCCACCGTGTTATTGGATGTAGAATCTTCAATCAGAGCAAACCAATTTGGACTGATTTCTATCAGCACTGTTACTGAAGCAAGTGTTTACAAGTGACATCATTCACAGTGATATCGCTATTAATCCAGAGACCCAGGTAATGTTCTTGCTTTGAATCCCACCACAGCAAACGGTGACATCTTATTGTGTGGAAAGGCTGCCGACATCATCAAAGTTAAAAATCACACAACACCAGGTTATAGTCCAACAGGTTTAATTGGAAGCACACTAGCTTTTGGAGCGACGCTCCTTCATCAGGTGATATCCACTGCACCCCACACTGATCTCCTACAGCTCCTTCCTCAAGCAGAAGATACAGAAGCCTGAATACTTTCACCAGCAGGTTCAGGAACAGTTTCTTCCTGGTGGTTTTTACACTGATGAATGGACTCTCTAGCCTCAAATAATGCTGACCTTGCTAATGTTGATCCCACCCAGTGCATGTCCTGTGCAATGTAACCTGTATACCCCTGTCTAAGTGTTTTTGATCTGTACATTCTTGCTTACTATAATCTGCCTGCACTGCCCATAAACAAAGCTTTTCACTGTACTTTGGTCCATGTGGCAATCAATCAATCAATAAAAATCTGGAATTAAGAGTCTAATGATGACTATGAATGTCCGTTAGAGAAGAAAACTGCCAACCTTACCTGGTCTGGCCTATATGTGACTCCACAGAGTCATCGAGCCATAGAGATGTATAGCACGGAAACATACCCTTCGCTCCAACTCATCCATGCTGACTTGTCCTAAATTAATCTAATTCCATTTGTCAGCGTGTGGCCCCTCTCAACCTTTCCTATTCATATACCCATCCAGATGCCTTTTAAATGTCATAATTGTATCAGCCTCCACCACTTCCTCTGACAGCTCATTTCATACACGCACCACCCTCCATGAAAAGGTTGACCCACAGCAATGTGATTGACTCTTGACTGCCCTCTGGGATGGGCAATAAATGCTGGCCTAGCCAGCGATACCTTCATTCCCGTGAATGAGTTAAAAAAGAGTAAGCTCCCTCAGACAGTCTGCTGCAAAAGTATTCTCCAATGTAAAGTGTAAGGAAAAAAACCCATCCAGACTCATAGGAGCTCTACAAGGTTGATCTGGTCCTGTTTCTGGACTGGAAAAATTGACAATAGAAGGCGGTGCACTCTTGATTTTCCGATGATTAAAATTGATGGATATTTGTAATTTCAGCTGACCAATATCATTTTATGAATGATATTTTCAGATTTATTTCCATATTCATCAACAGCAGAGTATTTAGGTATAAATATCTGCACATCTCTTATTATCTTCAATCCCTCTTTTGCTCTCACCTGGTCTGTTTGTATTTGAGGTTAAAGATGAGTGTCAATAGACTTTAGATGGAGCAGAACAAATTTTCAGCTAATATCGTCTCAGCGTCTCAAGTTTTCGCCACATTATGACTTCTGTTATTGTTTTGGTAATTCTCCGATGGATGGTTTCCATAGTTTCAACAACTATGTGGGCGGCACGGTGACACAGTGGTTAGCATTGTTGCCTCACAGTGCCAGAGACCCGGGTTCAATTCCCGACTCAGGCGACTGACTGTGTGGAGTTTGCACGTTTTCCCCATGTCCGCGTGGGTTTTCTCCGGGTGCTCCAGTTTCCTCCCACAGTCCAAATATGTGCAGATCTGGTGAATTGGCCATGCTAAATTGCCCGTAGTGTTAGGTTAGGGGTATGGGTGGGTTGCGCTTTGGCGGGGCGGTGTGGACTTGTTGGGCCGAAGGGCTTGTTTCCACACTGTAAGTAATCTAAACTAACTTTTCTGTAATGAATAGCCCAAAGCTGTACACAGTATCTATGGCCAAAATGATACAAAGTGATTATTTCCTCTTCACTCCTATATTCTAAAGCCCATTTATAAAATGCAAAATACTGTTGCCCTTATTATTGTTTAATCATCCACCTCATTTACATTTTGAACTCTAAAGAGGCGATTTTAACTGTGCATGTGGGCAGAAACTAGGTGGATAAGCAGTTAAGGTCAGCCTGGGTATTAGCATCCAACACCTTTCTCTCTTCCAAAAATAGAAATTGCTGGAAAAGCTCAGCAGGTCTAGCAGCACCTGTGGAGAGAAATCAGAGTTAACGCTTCGAGTTGCATGTTCTCTTCTGGCAGGTTCCAATGCTACTTTAGAATCATAGAATCTCTACATATGGAAGCAGGCCCTTCAGCCCAAAAAGTCCACACCGACCCTCCGAAGGGTAACCCATCCAGACCCATTCCTCGACCCCATTATCTTATATTTATCCCTAACTAATGCACCTAACCTACACATCCACGAACACTATGGGCAACTTAGCACAGCCCAATCCACCTAACCGGCATATCTTTGGATTGTGGGAAGAAACAGGAGCACCCAGAGGAAACCCATGCAGAAATGGGGGGAATGTGCAAACTCCACACAGACAGTTGCCCAAGGCTGGAATCGAACCTAGGTCTCTGGAACTGTGAGGCGGCAGTGCTAATCACTAAGCCACCGTGATCTCCTGAGCAGAGAAGGGGGACTTTGAGGGAAACTGGCAGACTCTTTAAAGATGCAAATTACAATTAGATAATGTCATCGGGGCAAGACTACTGTTTTAATCAGAAGGTTTTGCAGCAAAGCTATTGTTGCTTTCCTGCCAAGTGAACCTAGTCAAAAGAGTAACCCAAAATAAGCAAATGCTCAGGAAGGTCCTAATTTGAATGTTATTGATTATGATTGGAGGCAGGGAGGAGAGGGAGCTACTCGGCTGAGTACTTGGGAGTTGTGCCTGTAAACTCTCCAAATAGATTCCTCTTGCCCAATATTCTGCTCCTGCTTGATTTACAGCAGCTCATTTTACTAGTTTTGGGCAAGCAAATATTTATTGTTGGCTTTTCAAAACATGAGCCTTTCTGGACGATGGTCTGGGAGCTTACATTCTTCCAGTTGGAAACCAATCCATCTAATATAGTATACCTTATTTATTCATTTTTTGTGGGATGTGGGCATCACTCGTTGGGCGAACATTTATTATCCATCCCTAGTTGCCCGTGAGAAGGTGGTGGTGAGCTGCCTTCTTGAACTGCTGCAGTCTATCTGCTGTTAGTTGACCCAAAATGCAATGGGGTGGGGGGAGAGGTGGTGGAGGGGGCAGGAAGTCCAGGATTTTGGCCCAATGGGAGTGAAGAAGTAGCAATATATTTCCAAGTCAAGATGGTGAATGGCTTGGAGAAGAACTTGAGATGGAAGTGGACTTGTGTTTAGAAAATGCTGTCTGAGGATCTTTGGTGAATTCCTGCAGAGCATCCTGTAGGTAGTACACACTGCTGCTACTGAGCATGCAGTGCTGGTGGTGGAGGGAGAGGATGCTTGCAGATGTAGTACCAATCAAATGGGCTGCTTTGCCCTGGATAGTATCAAGCTTCTTTAGTGTTTTTAGAACTGCACTCAACCAGGCAAGTGGGGAGTATTCCATCACAGTCCTACCTTGTGCCTTGTAGATGATGGACAGGCTTTCGGGAGTCAGGAGGTGAGTTACTTGCCACAGTATTCCTAGCCTCTGACCTATTTTTGAAGCTACTGTGTTTTATGTGGTGAGTCCAGTTCAGTTTCTGATCAATGATAACTCCCAAGATGTTGATAATGGGGGAATCAGTGATGGTAACACCATTGAATGTCAAGGGGCCGTGGTTAGATTGTCTTGTGTTGGTGATGGTCATTGCCTGTCATTTGTGTGGCGCAAATGTTACTTGCCACTTGTCAGCCCCAGCCTGGATATTGTCCACATCATGTTGCATTTGAAGTGGACTGCTTCAGTGTCTGAGGAGTCATGAATGGTGCTGAACATTGTGCAATCATTGATGAATATCCCCACTTCTGACCTTATGATGGAGGGAAGGTAATTGATGAAACAGCTGAAGATAGTTGGGTCTTGGATACTATCCTGAGGAACTCCTGTAGAGATGTTCTGGAGCTGAGATGACTGACTTCCAACAACCACGACCATTTTCCTATGTGTCAGGTATGACTCTAATCATTGGAGAATTGCCCCGATACAGTGATTCCAGTTTTGCAAAGGCTCCTTGATGCCACACTCGATCTAATGCAGTCTTAATGTCAGGGGCTGTCACTGTCCCCTCATGTCTGGAATTCAGCTCTTTTGTCCATGTCTGAACTAAGGCTAGAATGATGTCAGGAAGTGAGTGACTCTAGTGGAGTCCAAACTGGGCATTGCTGAGCAGGTGCTGCTTGATAGCACTGTTGATGACACCTTCCTTCACTTTACTGATGATTGAGGGTAGATGCAGCAGTAATTGGCTGGGTTGGATTCATCTGCTTGTAACGTGCAGGACATACTTGGGCAATTTTCCACATTGTCGGGTAGATGCCAGTGTTGTATCTGTATTGGAACAGCTTGGCTAGGGGAATGGCACGTTCTGGAGCACCAGTCTTCAGTACTTTTGCCAGAATGTTGTCAGGGCTTGTAGCCTTTGCAGTATCCAGTGCCTCAAACAATTTCTTGATATCATGTGGACTGCATTGAAATGGCTGAAGACTGGTATCTGTAGTACTGGGGACCGCTAGAGGAGGCCAAGTTGCATCATTCACTCAGCACTTCTGGCTGATGATTGCTGTGAAAGCTTCAGTCTTACCTTTTGCACTGATGTGCTGGGTTCTTCCATCATTGAGGATGGGGATATTTTGGAGCTTTCTCCTCCAGTGAGATGTTTAATCATCCACCGCCATTCACGACAGGATGTGTCAGGATTGCAGAGCTTAGATCCTGCACAATAAGGGTTTGAAAACTTTATCTTTCAAGAACTTATTCTAGTTTCTCATGATTCTTAGCCCAGATTGTTATTTTTGGGAACAATAAAACAAGAGGGAGTAATTGCTCCTGAACAGGAACAATTGCTCTTTCGCCACCTTTTTGATTATGTTTGAATATAAAAAACACAACTCAGAAATTGTACCTAGAGATCAAATCTCATGACTAAATAAATTCCTACCTGAGAATGTGAGATCTATCACAATGTAATGTAGGATATATCTCTTTGGTACCTTCTACCCTAGCTAGTTGTTAATCTCTTCCTATGTTAGGAGTAACTAATTAAGTCTGTCCTGGACAAAGAGGACTGAATATGGACAGTCAGAACATGGATGTCAGTGTGGGCATTCCTGAAAGACTGTTCACCTGGACATGGCTACTGAAGAGAGTTTGCAAGTACTTTTCTTTTCCAGCTGACCACTGACTCTTTTTGGAGAGCACAATGCAATCACAACATTTTCTCGATCTTGCACTCAGTTGAGAAACACATTATACTTTGCTGTTAATAGAAAAGCTAAGAGTGTAAAGCCAATTTTCATGTATCTACAATGTGTAGTTTCCTAGAATCTGGGCTTGTTGATAGAATGGAGTGCAGCTGACAGACAGAAACCCAAGTGGACAACCTTGTAATGACACCTTAAGCACCTGGAAACACTTAAGTCACTTGTGAGTTATGTTCAGTACCCTCAGCAAAATATAATTATGTCCAATGACTTTTCATCCATTTATCTCTTATGAGACATATGAGGATTGATTTTTAACTGATGGAGGTGGAATAAAACAATCAGTAGTGAGTTGACTGACCGTTATACTATCCAATTAATTTCACTTTCCATTAACTCCAGTCCTCTACTCTGTATGTTCAAGATATCATGCAGTTCAAGAAATCAACTCAGCACTATCTTCTCAAGGGAAATCACACACAGGCAGTATATAATGGCTTTATGGCTTTGGCAGTGATGTTCACATTCCTTGGAATTTTTTTTAAGCATCTTCGCAGCTAAGGATTCTCAGCATTCAGTGGCTTGTGGCCAGTAGTTTTCCATCTTTTGTCTACTTCAATTTGGAAGTCATTACCTGCAATGAGTATGCATCAAAATGATAAAATCTATTCACTGATACATCACTTTAGAGTCTGAAAAGGAAAGGTTAACAGTATGCAATAAATTAAACTCTGGAAAAGCTAGTAAATAAAAGGAAATGCATAAAAGCAATCTTTTACAATTTATTAAATCAGTTTTCCACATAGCAACTACTCTTATTTTTATTTGAGATAAATTCATTACTTCAGGTTAACAAAACATATCCAGAAATTGCATTAAAATATAAACAGATGCAAATTCCAGTGTGGTTAGTGTAATATAAATAAGTGTTGCAGCAGTAATGATCCCTGCATACTCTGAAATCTATGGCTTATAGGTGATTGTCATATCTCAGTCTTGCTATTTATTATGATGCGTTCTCCACATTTTTCAGTGATTGACCACCAATGTGGACATTTTGCCTGTAAAACAAAAAAAGACACTCCAGTATTAATTTGGTAGAAATAGCAATTCAAGTTAAATAAAACAAAATCACATTGTATTTTTTAAAACATAGTATTTGCATTTACCAAATATTTGAAGAATATGTAATGATTTTTTTCCAGATATGCCATATGCAAGTTCAGTATTATAATTTTATTTAGAATACATCCCTGAGATTCCTTCAGCTACTCCTAAAAATGAATTTCTAACTCTGAGCAGAGCTGTTTGCCCATTGGGCTGTACTGTTTCTTTGATTTGAGCAAACATTACTGAAGTCCGTTATTCAAGAAATATCTACCTTAGCTCTTCGAGTGCCAGTTCATTTCTCATTCGGATGTCTTCTGTTATTGGATAAAACCGGAATATTATTAACCCAATAATAATCAGTCCCACAGGCAAAGCTGCCACTAGTAGTTTTAGGGTGAAAGCCACAGACTGGGGCTGGACACATGCTCCAGTTTTATAGCCTGCAAAACTAGGACACAAACATCATGAAACTTTATTTCTGACACCTACTCCATCTGTTTATTTCTTATGCTATCTTATCCCCTAGATTTTATGATCTTACAGTTCTAATTACAGGTAATTTGTACTGTTCGTATTGTGTAAAAGTTCTAACACTAGTTAGATGGATGAAGTTACAGTCAAAACAACCATTAAGTCTCAAGACAGAATAATCTACGTGATTTAGTTCCAGTCAACTATAAATTGAACTAGAATCCCAGGTAATGTAACAGTACATGAAGTTTCCTACATTGCTCAAGTTTTACAAAAAACCATAAGGATGTTGACTTCCTGCATCTCCTAACAATTAGTTTCTGAGTGAGACTTTAACATGTGCCTGTCTTTTCAATCATTTTACATGGTATATCATTGGATTGACAATAAGATGTAGGGACAAAAATAGAATCTGCCCTGCCATTCAAAGAAATCATGGTTGATCTAATAATTCGTCAGTTCCATTCTCGTGCCTTTTCCTCTTACAGATTAATCATTTGTCTAACTCAGGAGCTAAGGAGAACAACTGAGATGATTATCAAGCAACTACTGTCAAGAGGATGTCTAGGCTGGCCTGTATGTCAGTGATGCTGGAAAGAGATTCTGAGGAAGTGGAATTCAGATATGGTGAGTGACAGAAAGTTAAGAGTTTCATTCTTCATCCAAACATGCTAAACCTGATTCTTGACTATTTAAAGTTGAATGTGACACTCATTTATACTGACACATAAGCACAATACACAAAATCTCTTTTTAAAAGAGTGTGTTCCCTTTAAGCAGGTGGCACTATTCCATATCATTACTTAGTAAGATAATGCAATTGTTTTAAGGAAAGAAATCATGTAAGTTTAGCAAATGTGTTTGAGTCACTTACTGAAGGCTAAGTGCAGACAATCCCATAGAAACTCCATTAGCCAACTTGGTGAAGAAGACATAGAATGAGCAGAATATGGTTTCCAGTCCCTTTATTTGTGGTTTTTCAAGTCTAAAAGCATCAATAACATCAGGCAGCATAGACCTGTAATGAGAAATAAACAGGTCTAAGTTGATGAAGTCTATAAAGTCACCTCTGATGTATATAATGTCAGGAATGCTAAACAGAATCTTAGAACTTATCTTTCTAGTGTAGATGCCAACTGTCGTAAATAATTTTTCGATAATGTCATGACTGCAGCGCCAATAAAATTCACAAGGTGATCATGCTGTTTCAGATCCCACCTGGCAGGATTGCTGTGTGTGAAACAGACCCAAGATTTTGCTCTAGTTCAGATAGAAACAAGTCCTAACTGACCTTGGTAATACAGCAACTTAAAAATTGCTTTAGTGATCATTTTCTGGGAAGGATTCCTGTTGTTTTTGTTAAGGAATCATAATCAACTTGGTGTGAGAATGTATCTGCTCATCTCATCCTGTGAAGCAATCAGGCAGTGCATTTGGAAAGTGTCTTCAGAGAAGCCTTGGCAGGTACCTGAGGTGCATCATGTTGATGATGTACAATGTTGACAATATATGACAGGAGATGTAGGGAGTCAGTGTGGATGGGGAGTATGTCAGGTGGGTGGCTTTGGCTGTGATGATTCTTGAGTGTTGGTGGAGCTACACTCATCCAGGTGAGTTTTCCACCATACTCGAATTTCATTGTAGACACAGGGACTAGAAGGAAGAAACCTAATCAGACATTTGTAGAATTTACAATGGAAAAGGAAATGCTGTAAGATCAGTTGATTAGAAAAAAGCTGAAGAAGAAAAATGAGAATGTTAGGGAAATTATAACCATGGCAAAAATCAGAAAAAGTCTTCCAGCAAATTTAAAAGCCTTAATGGCAATGGCTATCACAAGGGGACATAGCTTTAAATTGAGGGGGTGATAGATATAGGACAGATGTCAGAGGTAGTTTCTTTACTCTTTTAAAAACTAATTTTTAAAAACTAGAGAAACAGCAGTTCTGACACAGATATATGATACTCTGACACAGACAATTACAGATCCTCAATGGAGAAAGAGAAATTTTGCAGATGGAAGAGTTACTAGTTTTAAAGAAACAGACTGAAGGATTCTAAAGTCATAATGAAGCAAGGTTAAAACCAAAAAGTTTCAAGTCAAAAAAATTAACATACAATTGAAATAAGACAACATATCAAAGCCAAATGCTGCAAGGTAGATTGCAGTTATAGGAATGCCTAAGGAATCTTCAGAAAAGGTAAAAGGAAATAAGTATTAATACTCCAGCAGAAGAGCAAAAGAAGATGTTTCCTTAGAATGTAAATGGAAGGGAGCAATAGCTCAGGTGATTCATGAAGGTTCTGATTCAAATATTGACAAAGGAGAATCAGACCATTAGAAGTCCTAAATATTTTATCTCAAAAGTGAGATATTTCTTTGTGATTTAAATCATGAAGGTAAACCAATCAAGATATTGAGAGATACAAATGCTGGCTGGTGATGCTATTTGCCTCCAGAGGTGTTAATGAAGGAGAAAATATTATTTGGATGTACACATGGAGGTTACAAACCAATCTCACTATACAGACTTGGATTAAAGAGTTACTCAGTAAATGGAGAAGTTGTAATGGGAGAAGTGAAACAAATCCAACAGAATAAATTGATTTCATTTCAGACATGACAGGACAGTTTCAAGAATACTGGCTTCACTATAGGTGGTAGAACAAACAGGTGGAGGCAAAAGAAACTGGAATGTTGCAGGATGAACATATTAGATTTTTAGGTTAATGTCCAGGTTGGGTTTGTCCTTTTGTTTGGACAGGACATATTTTGCTTATTAGATGTCAGCATTGTAACTATATTGCTACAGAGGCAAAGTTAGTTTTAGAGCACACACCTTCATCACTACAGCTGGAATATTGTCAGCACCCAACATCCTTGCAGTTTTCAGTATCTTTGACATTTCATATGCCAGAATGAAGTTGGAGTCCTCAGAAGGTGATCGAACTAGATCACCTCACTCAGCACTTCTGTTCGAATTGTTTCAAATACGTCAACTTTGTGCTTTGCAATTAAGTTCTAGTCTCCAACATTATTCAAGATGGGTTGTTTATGCAACAGGTTCCTCCTCTAGCAATTGTTTAAGTTCTCATTATCATTCATGAGTGGATCTGATAGAGGTTAGATCAGATCCATTGGTTGTGGGTTTGCTTTGCTCTGTTCGTAGCAAGCTGCATCTGCTATTTAACATTACTGTAGTTTTGTGTTGTTGCTTTCCCAGGCTGGCATTTGATATTGCACCTGGCATGCACTCCAACATGCTCATTCATCCAGAGTTGACTGTGTGGTTTGATGTTAATGGTAGGTTGAGGGATATGATGGGACATGGCGTCACAGATTCTGGTTGAGTATAATTCTGCTGCTGTCGACAGCTCACAACCCCTCATAGATGTCCAGTTCTGGGCTGCCAGAACTGTTCTGAATTCATGCCATTTAGCATAATGGTATTTGAAATATAACACTGCAGGATGTCCCTGTGTAAAGATGGGACTTTCTCCTCCGATGATCACTTCTACTAACAATGTCATGGACAAATGGATCTGTAAGCAGTAGATTAGTGAGGACAAGGTAAAATAGATTTCTTCCTTTGTTGTTTCTCTTACCATCTGCCTCAGGCTCAGTCCGTCAGGTATGTCCTTCAGATCTTGGACAGGTATGTCCTTCAGATCTTGGACAGCTTGGTCAATTGTGGTGTTACCAAGCTGTTCTTGGTCATGGACGTGGAATTGCCTCACCCAGATGACATTCTGTGCTGTTTGTACCCTGGTGTTTTTTTGAAATGGTGTTCTAAATTGAGGAATAGTGATCATCAGTTGAGAGAGGTGGGATGTGATGATCAGCATGAGGTTTCCTTGCTTATGTTTGACCAAATGCAGTGAGAGTTCACTGGGTCTAAAATTAATGCTGAGAACTCCAAAGGTCACTCCCTCATGACTGTACAGCCCACTGTGCAACCTGGTAGGGCCTGTTGTGTCAGTAAGAAACAATAAACACAGGCACAGAAATGAGGATTCGGTGAACTTGACTATATATGGCCATGGGGCAGATCTCCCAATTTTGGCACAGACTCCCTGATGTTAGTGAAAAGGCATCTGCAGGGTAGAATGGGCTGGGTTTGTCTTTATCCTGTCCTGTGTATAGTTTGTAGTCTATCCAGGGACAGCACGATGGATCTGTCACAGTGCCAGGGATCTGAGTTCGATTCCAACATCAGGCAACTGTATGTATGGAGTTTGCACATTCTCACCGTGTCATGCACGGATTTCCTCTGGATGCTCCAATTTCCTCCCACAGTCCAAAGACATGCAGGTTAGGTGAATTGGCCATGCTAAATTGTCCATAGTGATCAGGGATGTGTTAGTTATGTGCATCAGTCTGGCCTAAATGTGAGAGTAATAGGGAAATGGGTTTGGGTAGGTTACTCTTCAGAGGGTCTGCGTGGATTTGTTGGGCTGAAGGGCCTGTTTCCACACTGTAGAGATTCTATGATACTCACATTAGACTTTTCCATAGTATTTTAAAGCTATTTGTTGCAGCTTAGAATCTATGCAAGACATTTTAATGAAGTAAAGCATTCATGTAGCTTTCTGATAATATGCAGATTTTCTGGAATAGATGCAGAAGGAGGGATCTCTCTAAGTGATGCTTTCCGCCTAATTCTTCCTTTCTCTGTTCCCCACCAAGAGCTCCCTCAATATCAGAAAAGCTGCAGGCTTTCATTGGCCAGAATCCAAAACTCCACACTAATCCTCCCTCCCCCAAGATTTGCAGTGTGTCAAGGGTAAAACAGCACCAGTGCCAAAGAAATATTCAATTCAGCTGACATTGAGTTATTGAGCAGGATCAGTGCATGCGTGCACAAGTGCTCATAGCACCTGTTCCACAGGAGCACATTAATGACCCACTGAAATAATGAGGGGTTTTAAAAAATAACTAAATTAACATTATGAAAAGTTCAGGCTTACAAATTTCCAGGGTGTCTGCTTCATGAAAGCTGTAGAGTTTAATCCCCACCAGCCTTAGACCAGAGCAGACAGACCTTCCCAAATGTATGGCTGAGGTAGTCGCAGCAAGTGACATCTGTCTCAAACTACATGAAGATTGGCACCTCTCCAATTTGATGGTAGAGGGCAGGTCTTCTTCTGTTCCTCTGCTCTCAGTACACCAGCTGGAAGATTTTGACAGGGTAATCAATCACTTCTGAAGTACATGTTACCTTTTCCTAATGACATTTTTGTTACCATCAGTTGCACTGAGATCACCTCTCAGCTGGCATGTGCTGCTGAGCCCTCTGGAGGGCTTAAAGGGTCAAAAGTCTGCAGGGAACGAGAAACGCTGCAAGACGCACACTTTTGACACAGGAGAAGGAGTGAATCCACGAAAAATGATCGGAAAGAAAAGACAGGAGTAAATTCCACAGAAATAAGTCAAAGAACTGTAGATGCTGGAGATCTGAAACAAAAAATGAAATCGCTGGAGAAGGTCATCAGGTCTGGCAGCATCTGTGGGAAGAAAGCAGAGTTATTGCTTTGAGTCTGGTAACTCTACTTAAGAACATTCTGATAAAGAGTTAACTTGAAAAGCAGAAGAAAGCAGAGTTATTGCTTTGAGTCTGGTAACTCTACTTAAGAACATTCTGATAAGGAGTTAACTTGAAAAGTTAACTCTGCTTTCTTCCGACAGATGCTGAAAGACCTGCTGAGTTTCTCCAGCAATTTCTGGTTTTGTTTGAATAAATTCCTCATCTTTCCAGATTGGAAATTTATAGTCAAGGCAATTAAAGCCTTCTTTACAAACAGATCAAAATAAATTACCATATTTGGGTAAAATCTATTACAGTGAAATAACTCACTCATGTTGGTATGAGACATAGAAAAAAAGTTATCATAATTAATTCTGTACGAAAAGAAGTTCTGCAGAGAAGTACATTAATCAAAAGGCAATAACTTTGTGATTTACAGAATGGTAATGGCTCAATGGGCCGAATGGCCTACTTCTATAATTTCCTATAATGGAGACTTCATATTTAGTCATTTTTATAGGTGTCCTTGAAGGATTGTGAATACCTGGAATCACTTTTTAAAGAGATTGATGAAAGGACTTTGTTAACTAGCCATTTCTAGGTAGTCAAATCTCCTGTAATATAGACAAGCAGGAGGTTAGAAGATCACAGAAAGCCAGGCAGCGTCAGGAGGTGCAGAAATCAACCTTTATGGGAATGAACACTTCTTCAGGACTCTTGTGATAGTTGTTTATTTACTGAAGAACCCCCATTGCTTTATGACTGTCGAGCTGCAGTTCACTATTTGGAAATTATTTGGAATATATAGTGACCAGTCAGCCAAAGTGAAGATGCTCCAAGGTCAGGTCTTGCGTTTCTGAAAAATGTCCTTGTGAATCCAGTGTGAAAATCATTGCCCTCTTGAAGAGAGTTAAAAGTCACACAACACCAGGTTATAGTCCAACAGGTTTATTTGGAATCACTAGCTTTTAGAGCGTTGCTCCTTCATCACCTGTTGGATTATAACCTGGTGTTGTCTGATTTTTAACTTTGTACACCCCAGTCCAATACCGCCTTCCTCCATATCATTTCTTGAAGAGAAACTGGAAGACCTTTCAATACTGCTTTTCCAAAGCAAATTGCAGGTTGCTAAGATCCCAGCAACACCTGGTGGTTATTTTTCTTGGCACCCATTCATGCCAGAGATGGTGCATGTACAGAACGAGCTGCCAGGGGAGGTGGTACGAATACAATATTTAAAAAACATCCAGATAGGTACATGAAAAGGGAGGATTAAGAGGGATGTGGGCCAAATGCTGGTAAATGGGACAAGATTAATTAAGGATATCTGGTCGGCACGAAGGAGTTGGACCGAAGGGTCTGTTTCCGTGCTGTAAACTCTGTGATTTTATAATTTTCCTTGTTTTTTTTAAGAGATTTGATTGATAGCTATTTTTGTTCTAACTTCAATACAATGAAGGCATATAATTGGCAATATCAGGAACTAAGTTAAACAATAAAATTTATGTTGTCACCTGTAGAGTAATGAGATCAGAGAGAGAGAGAAAGTGCACTCCTCCTGTCTCAGTTGTAATATGTCTTGGATTTGAGGGTGTGAATGGTAATGGTACAATATCAACTATTGGATGTATAAATTCAAAGCAAGGAAATAAGTCAATGTCACTTACCATGGTAACAGAAAAAATGAAGCAAAACTCAGACCAGAGGAAGCTCCTGCCACATAGGCCACAATTAGATTGTTTGGAAGTGAAGCCATCAAGAATAAAAATGGAATTAACCACTATAAACAGAGAAAAGTACAACAAAATAAAACAGAAATCTGTAATTTGTTTTAGGATCCAACTTCTAGTTTTTAATACACAGTAAGTTAATAGTGTTGCTTCTCTGTGTCTTTTAGTGCTCAAGAACTTTTTCATACCTTTAATGCATTCCGGGCAAAATAGAGAACAGCAGGCCCTGTAGTTTCCTCAACTGAAGGAGGATATTTGCTGCACGCTTCATCATGAGCAGCAGCTTACACAGCACAGAAAGTTTGTATATCCATACGACAGTGGTCACTTCTCTCTGTGAATGCTAAAGTCTAAGTTTTCATGTACACTGATTCAACGTTGGCAGCCTCAATGCCTTCCTCAATTGAATTTTGCACCCAATTGTACATGGAACAGACATCAAGCAGATCCAGTGTCATATCCACTACTGGGCCCAAGACCAGTATCCTCCGTGCCCAATGGTATTTTAGCCCTTAATGGATTAAGTGAACAAAACCACCAAATTACAGAACGACCATGAAAGTCGCAATTTCAATCCTTGGTTAACACCTGAAATATTTGATCTCATCCAGGTTGATCATCTGGGCACTTGTCTGCTGTTCCTCTCTGCCATCTATTGGATGCACAGGGGGTCACGTCATTGGGACACAGTTTCCCATTCCCATTCGTATATACTATATTGTTACCTGTTGATGCTCACCAGTTAGGCGAGGAACTGAGCCATAACCTAGCCTGAGAACTGCCAACAGCACAGAATGAAACTGAGTTGAAATCTATACAAATGCTGCTCCCCCCATAGGTAATGGGGATGCTGTATTTTTATGGATAGTATTCCTTCAATGAGGAATTAGTACACTTCAATAAAGGAAATCAATATCCCGAAGTACAAAGTTGATATGGAAAAAAAATCGATACGTACAATAGTACCCAAGTAAACAGCAATTTTCTTTCCAAACCTTTGCAGAAAAAACTGCCAAAAGGGAACAATCATCACAGCAGTTACCTGTAATGGGAAACAAAATGATTGACTTGATCAATCCAGATCTAACGACAGTCTGTTATTTGAGATACATGAATAAAGCACTCCACAATAAAATCTACAATTCAGAAAAATATTGTTTGCAGAAACTACTAATTGTGTTTTCAATTTTATATTTAACCAAAAACTTTCAACATCATAAATATTCAGAATACTGTGTATTCACTAAATGAATTATCTCACTGTAATTGTCATTTATAACCTTTAAGTTCCTTTGTCTACAAATTGGTAGACCAACTAGTAAAATTAGATCACAGAGGATTCAGGGTGAGCTTGCCAATTGGATATAAACTTGGCTTTATGCTGGGAGACAGAGGGTGGTGGTAAATGGTTTTTCTCAGACAGGAGTTCTGTGACCAATGGTGTTCCACAGGGATCAGATTAGATTAGATTAGATTAGATTAGATTACAGTGTGGAAACAGGCCCTTTGGCCCAACAAGTCCACACCGACCCGCCGAAGCGAAACCCACCCATACCCCTACATTTACCCCTTACCTAACACTATGGGCAATTCAGTATGGCCAATTCACCTGACCCTGCACATCTTTTGGACTGTGGGAGGAAACCGGAGCACCCGGAGGAAACCCACGCAGACACGGGGAAAACGTGCAAACTCCACACAGTCAGTCGCCTGAGGCGGGAATTGAACCCGGGTCTCTGGCGCTGTGAGGCAGCAGTGCTAACCACTGTGCCACCGTGCCGCCCACAAGTATTGAGTCTACTTTTGTTTGTCATTTATATAAATGATTTGGCTGACAATATAGGAGGTATGGTTAGCAAATTTGCAGATGACACCAACATTGGTAGTGGGTGGACAGTGAAAAAGGCTATCTAAGATTACAAAGAGATCTTGATCAATTGAGTCAATGGGTTGACAAGTGGCAGATGGAGTTTAATTTGGATAAATGTGAGGTATTGCATTTTGGTAAAACAAACAATGGAATAACTTATACAATTAATAGTAGTGCCCTGGGCAAAGTTGAAGAACAGAGAGACCTAGGGGTTCTTTGAAATTACGTCACAGGTAGACAGGCCATTGACAAAGCAATTAGCATACGCCTTCATAGGTCAAGCCTGGGATGTTATGTTGAGGTTGTACAGGAAATTGGTGAGACTTCTTCTGGAGTACTGTGTGCAGTTCTGGTCCCCCTGGTATATGAAACTGGAGAGGATTCAGGAAAGATTTACTAGGATGTTGCCAGGTATGGAAAGTTTGAATTATAAACATAGGCTGTGTCAGCTGTGACTTATTTCACTGGGGCATAGGAGGTTGAGGAGTGACCTTGTAGAGATTTATAAAGTCATAAGGAGCATAGATAAATTAAATAGCAAAGGTCTTTTCCATAAGGTGTGGGAGTTCAAAACCAGGGGGCATATTTTTAAAGTGAGAAGAGAACAATTTAAAAAGGACATGAGGGGCAACTTTTTTTACACAGAGTGTGGTTAGTGTGTGGAATGAACTGCTAGAGGAACTAGTGTATGCAAGTACAACCACAACATTTAAAAAACATTTGGATAAGTACATGAATAGGAATGGTTTAGCTGGACATGGGCCAAATGCAGGCAGGTGTGACTAGTTTAGTTTGGGAACTTGGTTGGCGTGGACTAGTTGAGGTGGAGACCAAAGGGTCTATTTCCATGCTGTGTGACTCTATGACTCTATGAAAATACTCAGTATGGTATAAACTTCACAATTCTCACTACAATACCACCAGTTTCAAAGACGTTTGCTATACTACTATCAATTTCAAAATTTTCATGTCTGAGACTGTAGTTCTGCCAAATTCCATGATCACGCTTCATCATGTCCTGAGTCAGCTTTCTATTAATGATTAATTCCAAATACAGACAAAACCTAGATTCTGACTAAAATGTTTTGGGATTGAATTTTTTTTATTGCATTGCTACTTCAATAAATACCTTCATCTTCAAACATGTGACAGCGCTAAGTGTACGTGTTCACATGGAAAGGAAAACAAAATGTTAAAAATAAACATACCAGAATTACAAGTACGATGTTTTGATAATGGTATTGAAGATTAGCAGCATAAGTGCAAAACAGAGCAAAGTTCCCTTCTAAAACCTGGGTGTGAGAAAATAAATCTATTATAATAAACACTGGATCTGTTCATACAGAGATTCATCTTGTTCATTAGTTAATAGCTATACAAAAAATCATCAAAACTAAAAATATTAAAATGAGCGTAATTAAAAAATCTACACAGATGTTGGAGTTAAAAGTGAACTGATGGCAATCACCATTCAGTGTCCTGACACTATTGCACAAAACACTGCACTTTTGCACCACCATTTACAATAATTAGAAATCCATTTGGGTACAATCTCCACAGGGACTTTGGAGCCTACGTGATCTGGGAAAGCAACAATGTATTTCCTTCACCAGTCAAACTGAGGAATGGATAAGGAGTCTTGCAGGACCACTTACATTTGAAAGGACAAACCCCGTAACATTTTCCAACAGGTCCAGTGTGTATCTAACGAATAAGTGATTGTAATTTCTCTCTGTGAGGTACCAATATAGTGAAGCTTCTGAAGGAGTAGGTTGACTGATAGCAACTTCCTGATTTTCACACTTAACTGCTTAACAACACAAGAAATAGGAGCAGGATATGGTCCATCAAGCCAATTATGGCTGAGCTGGGACTTCAATTCCGTATTCCTGCTTATTGTTCATTTTATTAGATTCCCTGAGAGGTAAAACAAAATCCATCTCAGCCTGAAATGTATCTAATGATTGAAATTCTACTACCCTTTGGCATGGAGAATTGTACAGATTTCCAACTCCTTGAGTGAACTAATTTCTTGCGATCTCAGTCCTAAATGATCAGCCATTTATGCTGAGTCTGTGCCTCATGTTTTAAATTCCCCAACCAATGGAAACAGTCTCTCAGTATCTACCCTATCAAGCTTCTTCACAAATCTTGCATGTCTCAAGAAGGTCACCTCTCATTCTTCTAACCTCCAGAAAACATTGTCTCGCATCAGAGGACAACACCCTCATTCCAGGGACCAGCCTCATGAGCATTTGCTATAAATGCAAGTATACCCTTTCATAAATGTGGAGACCAAGGCTGCAAGCACACAGTATTTTAGATGTGCTCTCACCAAAACTCTGCACAAATATAGTAAGACTTCTCAATTTTCATACTATCAGTTTTGAAGAAGGGTTACTGGACTTGACTTTAACTCTGCTTTCTCTCCATAGAGACTTCCAGACCTGCTAAGGTTCTCTATTTTTCTTTCAAATCTTCAGCAATTTCAGAGATCTGCTTTATAATACTTTCACTCCAGTGCAGTAACATAGTGATTATATTATGGGAGCAGTAATCCAGAGGCCTGCTCTTTTGACTGGTGATGCTTAAGTTCAAATCCTGCAGTTGTGAATTTTAAATTCAATTAATTCAAAAATCTGATTAAAAAAAAGTATCTGGTATGGACCAGGCCAGACCCCCTCAAAATATTTTAAGAAAGTAGCCCAGACACTAATTTTATTTTTTAAAAGGCAGATGTAACATGGATATTCCCAGAGTGATGCAGCTGGTGAAACCACTCTGCTTTACGCAAAACAGAGTTTATTTACATACTATGGTTGAAACATGAACAAAAGGAAACAGAATTTAGAATAACTTAATTTGAAAACTCAACTGACTTAAAATCGCAACTTAACAAAGCTGTTCCAATTCCCGCAACATCCCATAAACACACCTCTTGGCAAAAGGTAAATTCAAACACAGGTTCTTACAGGCAGGAGAGGTTTCAGGGACAAAGTTCAGGCAAGACCTCTGCTGGAGCATGGAACCTCTTTTCACTGCTTTTCTAGGTGGCTGAGTGCCTGCTAAAACCGATGAAGGGTTTGTGCCCAAAACGTTGACTCTCCTGTCCCTCGGGTGCTGCCTGATCTGCTGTGCTTTTTCAGCGCCACACATTTCGACTGGTAAAACTAAACCAAACTACAGAAAACCTGAACTGGGAGAACTGGCCACTCCACTCTCATTGTGCAACTGTTTTTTTTAACAAAAAACCTTAAGGCCTCCCCTGACTGTTGTCTGTTAGCCATTTCAGCACCTCTTGAAAATACCAAGGACAACATAACCCTGTTAAACAGTCAGCATTGTCACATATCCATAATGAATACATGAGACAAAGAAACCCATCAGTAGGAAATCTGCCATCCTAGTTCAGTCTGGGTCAGTGCAGATGCACAACAATGCAATTAACTTTTAAACTCCCTTTGAACAATCCTAGCAAGTCACTAAGTTCTGTAGATTCCTTTGAAGGGACAATTAGCAATGACTAATAAATGGGGACTAATAAGTGAGTCCTCAACACTCACACCCTGAGAATTAATTTGTGAAATGCTACAGTTATTTTTACATTCCCACACTATCCATTGCAAAGTGTAAAATCCAGAGACTCCTTACACTTTTAATGTGTCAGAACAGTATGAAACATCTTTAAATGCTTGGGAGGATTACCTTAATAGCCATGGATATGAAGAGGAAAGATGCCGTCAGCTTCAAGTAAGGGCTGTATCTCAACACAAGTTTGGTTCCTTTCAGAAAAGGAATTGGTTTTTCTGACTTCTTAGTATAGGGGTCTAACCAAGAAAATGGAACATCAAACTATTTACCATTTGCATTTCATTAAACAGATTGTTTAACAGATTAACTAGTAAGTGAAACAAAATACCCATTAAAAGATAACATTATGTTGATTGAGCAGACTTCAAATTGGATTGGATGGTATGGCATTCAGAATAATGTTTAAGGATAAAGGCTACATGAAACTGACATTATTAAAATAAATAAATATGCGTCTTTTGTCCTCTTTCAATGTCCTTGTGTTTTTATCAATCATTAATTTAAATCTTCAAAATAGTTCAGGAACAAAATGCATTTCGAAACATTGTTCAGAAATATCAAGAAATGTGATATAAATGCAAGTCCTTGGGGCTAATTTTAATTTATCTGACACAGCAAGAAACTGTCAGAATACAATTGTTCACTCATTTCCTCCTGCGATGAAATTTATCACGCTGACTCGTACAATCCTGTCAGTTTCTCATCCGACAAGTTAAGTTCAGGTTACCCCTTTAATGTTTATCCTTCTCCCTTGTAGGAATTTATTTCCCATTCCAATTTAACCTTGTTTTCTTTGCACCACTCAAGAATTCTTCCTTTACTACTGTTTCTGAGCAAAAGCTGAGATTTCAGAACCAGATCGAATGCTCAACAGCAGGAAGAGGCCACATGGCTTCAAACCATTCAGTAAGTTCACAGTTCATCTGGTTGTGATCTTAAAACCACTCGCCCCAATCACTTTTGGTTTCCATGTCAATAAAAAATCTACCCAACTCCACCTTGAATAAATCCTTCCAGGAGTTTAACCAATTGCAAGTGTCTGGAGGACATCATAGATTCAACTTCCTCCCTCTTTTCCAAACAATTAATCTGTTGGCGTTTTGGCCCGAAGTCACTTGCAGCAATGGAAAAAATATTTCAATTTCCAGTGTCAGGTTTAACTCCTCAAATTCCATTAATGAGCCACATACATGATCTATAGTTTTTATGGTGCTCTTTACCTTAGTAGATTTTTTGGCTGCCTTTTAAAGGAACAACTTGCATTTACATAGCACCTCAAAGTACTATGTAATTTTCATTTTGACTGATTTATTTACCTTTTACTCGCGTTACTGATATTGATGAGAATACCAGAGGGTCCCTTATGTCACACTGTGTCAAGGAAATTAACAGGCCTCAGATTAACACCTTCCTTGAAGGACTGTGTGGTAATAATGCAGCATTCTCTCAGTTCTGTACCAACACATTAGCCTAGAGCAAGTTCTCTAGACTGGAACATGAATACATATCCTTTCGAGACAGGGCCAGAGTGCAACAGCTGAAGCGTAAAGGCATTTAAATTTCCTATGAACTTTGAATTTGGATATGGATCTGTTTCACCTTATAGGAATATCTACACTATTCTATTGAATTTCTGTTTGCATATGTCCAATATTCATCCATTGTCCTGCTTGTGTACTGCCTCAAAACTGCTGAGAATGTGAAATAAAACAGAGAATTAAATGAAAATATTTGTAAACAGAAAGAGTAAATTTGCATTTGAGATGTCAGTCCATCGTCAGCACAATGTTGTACAATTCTAGGATTATCAATTTGTACTCATTGAAATGTCACTGCTTTTCTCCGTTATCTAATCAGTTATTAAAATAAATGGGAAGAAATTGCTTCAAGAACATCCTATTTATAGCTTAGCAAAGGACGTGCATTATTAAAGCTCTGAATTTAGATATTTCAAGTTGCCATAATTAACTTGTCATGGGAGGCTATTCTGTAAATTTCTAGGACTGCATAGGAGAATGTATGTAACCATTGATTATGTTTTGTCCCATAATCAAAATAATGAGCTGCAGCAGATATCTCAAAGCATGCTACTTCAGGAACCCCAGTTGCTGAAAAAGCTCCATCTTGAGGCAATAATGCATATTTACAAAGCATCCTCATTTGAAACTAAATTATTAGTGTGCTTCAAAAAACTTTTTGCTATGGGAATGTACTCCATATGTGCGGTAAGATACTCACCATCTCTCTCTCTTACACCAACCAACAGAATAATCATACAAAAGAGATAAATACTGCCTACAGCACCACTCGCAATTATGTATAACTCCCTCTGTAAAAGGAGAGATGGTAATATTAAAACCATTCCATCAAGATATCAGAAACAAGGAATTCAAAAGCTATTTACATTTTCTAACATGCATCTGATATACATCAAAGATAATTTTATTTCAGGTGGTAATTTAAAATGGGTAATATCAGATCAAATAGCTATTATGTATTTCTCATGATTATAATTCCCATCGACTACCACTAAAATTCGGAATGACTCTGTTGTTTCAAACAAAGCTGAATGAATTGACACACTATGCTTTGACTTTAAATCCTCCAGGGATTAAATGTCTAAATTACTAAAGGGGGTTAAGGGACACAAGTGGTTAAAACATAAGTAGGCAGCAATTATGATGGTATGAGGAGTTGTTCAAGTGAACAGGTAAACTAGTTTAAGTGATAGATCAGCAGAGATACAGTGACAGGTCTTTAGGGACATATGTAAGAACTCTCAGAAAAGAAACATTCCAGTGAGACAGAGAAAATAAGAGATTCCAAGGGAAGGACACACCAACTATAGTTAAATAAAGAAATTTGTGATGAAGGTTCATAATATATTTCTTGAAAACTTAGGTTACAAGTCAGAGAAATAATAAAGGGTTTTTATTTTCAGTTCTGTGACAAACTAAAATGCTTTAATTTCTTTTCTGTGGACAAGAGGAATGAAGGTTCATAATACATTATTTTTGGTAAACTGAGGTTATGAGATGGAGGAAGGCATGGATGTTAGTCTTCAGTTATGTGAAGATCTGACCTTTTTTGAGAGGTCAAGAAATCATTTTTTAATAGTAAGCTAAAGACAGCATTTTCAAGAAATGATGTCATGTAAAGAACATTAGCAGCCTCTTTTGTATATGTCCAATAATGGATACCCACCATAAACAGAAAGAGAAAAATAAACTTACGATCTATTAAGCTAGGGTTGACTCTGTCATCTGATTTGTAATATCATCAGCTGAGATGATAGCAAATTAAAAATAAACACATAGTTCCCTAAAGATAAGTAGCCAATTTGAAATTTGGTTGGAATATGAAGAACAGTCAATAATTAAATGTTTAGTAAGAAAGGGAAAGTTGAGTTATGACAGAAAGCTTGCTGGAAATATTAAAACAAAAAATAAGAGTTTGTAAAGGTATTTAACCAAGAAAAGAGTAAGTAAGATGAGTATTAGTCCTCTTGAGAGTGTCTGGGAAAGTATTAAAGGAAAATAGAATGATGGCAGATGAATTAAGCAGAGATTTTATGACAACATTCACTGCAGAGGATACAAATAACAGCACAGAACTAATCATGAGTCAAAAGGTAAAATAGAGTGTTCATTTGGAGAGCTAGTGCAGACACAATGGATCAAATGGTCTCCTTCTACATCATAACTACTTTGAGTTCTGACTGAGGAATTTAAAACAATCACATTCACCAGGGCAACCTTACAAAGAACTAAAATCTGCCAAGTTCCTTAGTCCTGGTGAATATAATTTTGGGGTACTAAAAGCAGTAGCTATGAGAAAGTAGGTGCATTGATTTTAATTCTTCAAACTTACCTAAATTCTGGAAAGTCCCATCTGATTGGAAAATAAAGAACATGACTTCTATTTGAGAAAGGACAGAGACTGATAATAGGAAACTACAGGCCAGTTAGCCTAAAATCTATGATAGGTAAGTGCTAGAATCATCATAGCAGGTTATAGCAAGGAAATTAGAAAACTGTCTTCAATCAGGCAGAGTCAACATGGTTTAGTGAAAGAGAAGTCATATTGGATTAATTCGTTAGAGTATTTTGAGGAACTAACGAACAACAGATAAAGGTGAACTGATGGATGTACTGCACTTAGATTTCTAGGAAAGAATTTAACAAAGGATTTATCAATAACCAGAGAACCCATTTCTTCAATGTTGATCCAGGGATAAACAATGCCAGGATTTGGGAGATGACTCCTGTGTTGTTCTACAAAGTTTAAGTTTCATGTAATACTTGCTTAGTTCTACATTGCAGTGCTAACTTTAATCATCTTTTTGTCAAGTGCAAGAGTGGGATATGAACCCATGATGCTGTGATGCAGAGAAGAGCTTGCTACATGACTGACACTAGTAGCTCCTAATATGACATTTAGGAGTGACCTGGTGAACACACTGATGAGCCAGCCATCTGTCCAAGTTTGCAGAAGAAACAAAGAATGATGGGATAATGTAGGCAGGGTAATTTTTAAATTATGAGAGTGGGCAAAACATGCCCATCACCGAATCACTGGTAACTAAAAACAAACTCTGCTGGTTGGGATACATCAATCGTACACCTGACACCATACTCTCAAAGCAACGTCATTATTCAGCAATCCATCACTAGGGGCACAAATTCCACTTTCACCATCTCATATCAATTCACTGTAAATGATCTGGAATTCTAGTATGAACTGCTTACCATTTCAAGGATAGACTCCAGTGTATGCTGATTACTAGTGTTGCCATTGAACAATTTGCTTATATCTGTGGAGTTAACAATGAAATATGATGACATGTTACGTTCAAAGCAATGATGGGAGATATGATTCTCTGCTACAATCTGTCCCTGAACTGCAACTCCAACCACTGTTCCGATGGCTTGCATTGTCATACCTGTTGAGGAAAGATTAAAATAGAAGTAAAGTCCCATTTAATCATCACAATGAAACGTAGCATTGCCAGTTCACGCCTAGACAAGCCAACACCTTGATAGAATAAGTTTACTGTCAAGCAACCTTTTCTCCAACAGAGATTTTTTTTTTCACAGAGTTCACACAATATTTATTACAGAAACAAACTAACATATTGCCCCCGAGATTCCAATCGGGGTTGGAAACCATATTTCCAATCTTGATTTGGTTCATGCTTTTGCACTAACCTTGAGCTGTCCTTGGTGATGGAGATTCCTGCAAAGAGGTGTTCCATCTAGGAGACAATTAATCCACCAGCAGAGGGAATTGGAGACATGCCCCCTTCAGTGAAGTCAATGTGTTGTATTCTGTGACATTTATAACCAGCCACACATCCTGTCACTTTGACAGGGTTATTAAGGTAAGGGTGAGGTTAAGGTGGCAGATAGTTAAGAGTTCAGGATGGCAAGTGGATGAGAGAATAATGTGAAAGGTAAATGGGATTCCAGGTAAATAGCATGGCAAGTGGGTGACGTCGGTCGTGTGCCAGGCAGTCAGGGTGTCAGGTGGGTGAGTTCGGTTGGGATGGGTAGAATTCCAGGGTGCCACATACGTGAATGAGTCCTTAATGTAGGTGGGGAGATATTGGGTTGGAGAACTCCGGCTAGCAAAGGAAGGTGGAATTTGTTCGGAGTATGATTATCAGGGGTCTCGGCAGTGTCAATGATTCGGGGGATATAGTTGGGGAATAGTAGTGATTCGGGAGAGGTGCAATTTAATTGTTAACAAGGAGTTAGAGTGGGTATTTCATTTACTAACTTGCCTGGATAAATATCAAGCTTTACCAAGTCGGCATTCCCAAAGTTACAACTTCAAGGGTGTCCCAGATGCATTGGAATTTTCCATTGCAAGTTTCAACTTCTGGCCATTTCCCACGGAGTCTGCTGTATCAAGGATTCTTGTGATCCTGACATATGACTCCAGACTGTGCTGCTCCAGTGACTGTGTGGCCATCAGAATATCTAGACTATTCCCAGAGTTTTCCCAGTCCCTGAACGATGTGGCCACCGGTGGGTCAGTTGAGCAGTGAGAGGCTGATTTGTACCTCATCTTGCCTCATTGATATGCTATTGTCCTCCATGCTGGAGAGGAACCAAGCAGCGAGAATCCTCGATATGAAAATCCGAGCGGGTATGTGGTGATTCTGGCTCATTGCTCGCTCCTCTGTGCCTCCATCTTAGACAGCAGCCACTGACATATACCTCCATGGACAGTGACCACCTGCCCACACATCTGTGCCCCCTTCCACAGATGCTGGTGTCCATTAAGTACCAAGATTAAAGTGGTGCTGGAAAAGCACAGCAGGTGAGGCAGCATCCGAGGAGCAGGAAAATCGATGTTTCGGGCAAAAGCCCTTCATCAGGAATCATCTTGAGTCTGATCTCCAGCATCTGCAGTACCACTTTTGCCTCTATTATGTACCAGCCTCACTGCTTCATCGTGGCCTATCCCTAATCTACTCCACTCACAATGCAGTTTCCTACTTTAATGCTGCACTGTGAAGTGAAGAGACTTCCATCATTGTCATACTCTATGCACAGGGACAAATATCTGTCTCATGATTGGTCCAAGCTGCACTGTCAGCATCCTCACTTTCTCTTGTAGCACTCACTCACTTTGTCCCTACATGGATACTCATCGTCTCTCTGCCTTGCCTCTGGTGGGTGGGCCTATTGCCTATTGCTGTACAATAGCCTGTCCCTTTGTGAGCAATGGGACCTGGACTGAGATCAAGGTTCTTTGTTTCCTGCTGTCACCTTGCCATTGATGTTGGGCAGGTCATAGAGTCAGACAGCATGAGGACAGTCCAACTCATCCACACCGATCAAGTTTCCCATACTAAATTAGTCCCATGTCCCTGTATTTGGCTCATAACCCTTTAAGTCAAAACGTTTAGCGCCGGAAGGGAACAGCAGGTCAGGCAGCATCCGAGGAACAGGAGAATCAATATTTCGGGCATAAGCCCTCCATCAGGAATGAAGGGATTATGCCTGAAATGTTGACTTTCCTGCTCCTTGGACGCTGCCAGTCCTACTGTGCTTTGCCAGTGCCAGACTTTATGACTCTGATCTCCAGCATCTGCAGTCCTCACTTTCTCTCATATCTCTCTAAACCTTTCCTATTCATGTACCTGTCCAAATGTGTTTTAAATGTTCTAACAATACTTGCACTGACCACCTCCTTTGGCAGTTTATTCCACATACAAACCACCAAGTGCGTGAAAAGGCTGCCACCCCCCCCCACCCTCCCCACCCCAAGATGCGTTTAAATCTTTCTCCTCTTGCCCTGAAAAATATGGCCCCTAGTTTTGAAGTCACCCACCCCAGGGAAAAGACCTTGGTTTTCAAGTTATCCACGCCCTTCATGATTTTATAAACCTCTATATGGTCAACCCTCAACATCCTAAGCTCCAGTGAAAAAAGTCTTAACCTACTCAGCCTCTCCTTCTAACTCAAACCCTCCAGCAGATTCTGAATGTGTTCTCGATGACAGCATCAACTTGTTCACAGAGGCAACTAGACCCTCCTGTTCCTGAGGCAGCAACTTCCCAATGGTAATGCCTGCAGTTCTTCAGTCGTTGGGTCAGGTTATCCGGTTATCCCGACAAATCTGATTGCTGCTTCCCGTGTTTGCTTGTTCTTCTCAATGAAGCTTGGAATTGCCAACATCGCAGGCACCTCTCCTGCCTGGGGCAGAGCAGGTACCCAGTTTCTGACAATCCTCTGAGTGCCGGCGACGTAGGGAATTTCTTCCCTGGCCAACTTTGCAGATGTGGCAGTGGTGTACTCAGCAGGAGGTGCGATCAATTCTAATCTATCTAACCCACCTATTCTAACCTCCAAACCCACCTCCAAGGTTGTCAGTATGTGAGCTAGTGGGGGAGTGGGGTGCCGTGAATGAGCTGTGGCTTCTTGCTCAGAGCTGGAGAAAGGGGATGTCTCACAGTGATACACTCTTAGCTGCAGAGACCATGGTCTTGCTGCTTGTGTCTGCAGGAGATAAAAGACAGAGAATGTGGCACGAACAAAGGGTTGAGATTTCGTCATGTTTAGAGCACATTCATACTGGGGGATGATGGAAAAGTAGCATAACAGAAGACAATGCTTCTTACTCGGTTGCCCCAAATATGTACATTTCTGCATCTCCACTGGATGAGTCCTAGTCCTCATTAGCACAGTCAAAATGAGGGGGGCAAGGGGCTAAAGGTCAGGTACAGCCCACCCTTTCAGCCCTCTTTCGGCTCTACAGTGAGCCATTTTCTCCTGGAACGAGACAAAGGGACAGATCATATTAAATGACATGGGTAGCACAGCAGTTAGTGCTCATGTGGATAAAGGGACATTAGGAGGTGCCCAAAGCAAGTGAGAAGGTGCAGCAGGGTTTGTAATGTGTGTGTGTGTCTGTATGTGTTAGAGTGTGTGTGTGTGTGTTTGCATGTGTGAGAGTGTGTTTGTATGTGTGACAGTGTGTTTGTATGTGTGGTGGAGGGGCAGGTATGAGTGTGTGCATGTGCATGTGTGTGTATATCTGTGTAGAAGGTATGTGTGTGTGAGTGTGTGTGTGTATATCTCTGTGCAGGGTATGTGTGTGTGAGTTTGTGTGCATATCTGTGTACAGGATATGTGTGAGAGTGTGTGAGTTTTTTACTGTGTGAGTGAGTGTGTGTATGTGTGTGTGAGAGAGTGTCTGTGTGTTTGTGTGTGAGTGAGTATGTTTCTGTGTGTGTGTGTTTCTGTGTGTGTGTGTATATATGTGAGTGTGTCAGTGTGTGTGTGTGCATGTGCGTGGATTGGGGAATGTTGGGGTGGGGCTGATGGAGTGAATGAGGGAAGATGTCGCTAGCAATAATGAGCGCAGTGGAACTTGATCCTTGCTGAGAGGTGGGTGCAGTAGCAAAGGTAGATTTGAGTTTGAGGCAGTAGAGAGAATATGGTGGCACTTAGCCTGGCAGAGCTGAGGTGTGGCAAGGCTGGATGCTCTTCCAGATGTTTGTATCTGCACTGACCTGGGAGGCAATCTGAGACAAGGCGGGCACGGTCTGGGAACATGCTGTCCTCTGCTGGTCCTCTCCTTTGCATCACCCAAACCACCAGGGTGTCTGTCAAGAAAGCAAGGTTCCCATTTCTCCTTGTCTGCCACACAATGTCTCAAAATGTGTTGCTGGAAAAGCGCAGCAGGTCAGGCAGCATCCAGGGAACAGGAGAATCGACGTTTCGGGCATAAGCCCTTCTTCAATGGGCTGCCAATGTCTGACCATGTACACAACAGCCTTTTAAAGGTGGCACCAGACGATTCCAGGATGTTCATTTTCTGATCAACCTGCTCAGGGATGTTATTACACACCTCTGGAGCAAGTGGGATTTGAACCTGGGCCTCCTGGCTCAGATAAGGGGCACTGTCACTGCTTCACAGCAGCCTCAGATCCTGGGATATCCCAGCAATACTTTGAACTGTGACAAGCAGGAAAACCGGACTAGCAATGGATGATTGTCACACCATAGGAATGTGGTATCTCCAGTTAGTAAGGCGAGTTTGGATTGACAGCATGAGACAGCATGAGAAAACCTGGACAGAATCCCTCCTCAAAACCTAACAAAACTGACACTTTGCAGATTTCTGATAAGATTGAACATGGACTCTAAAAGAGGGCAGTGATGAAGGTACAGTTTTAAGTCCTCAGAAGCGATCTGTTCAGAAGGGATGCTAACAATAACTAAACTGGAACCTAAACCAAACCCTAATTGCCTCAATGCTGAAAATGTGTTGCTGGAAAAGCGCAGCAGGTCAGGCAGCATCTAGGGAACAGGAGAATTGACATTTCGGGCATAAGCCCTTCTTCAGGAATGAAACGTCGATTCTCCTGTTCCCTGGATGCTGCCTGACCTGCTGCGCTTTTCCAGCAACACATTTTCAGCTCTGATCTCCAGCATCTGCAGACCTCACTTTCTCCTAATTCCCTCAATGCCAGTTTTAACAGAGATGGGAAGCCAGTTGTTGATTTAAATATCTCAATGAAGCCCCTTGCCTTCATTATAATGATTATAACCATTTATCTTTCCATCTGTTCATTTTTCTTGTACAATTATCTTCTTTGAAGCAGTACGCTAAATCTGAAACAATCAATTTCAAAATAAGACATTGGAACCAACAGCATTGTCTGACTGTAACCTAATAGGGTTCCAATTGATTTTATTATGCTTATCTTCTGGTAAGTACAATGCAAAGTGTTGGCTTACAGGATTTTTTTTATAATTCAAAAAATGCAACTCATAGAGTTGCAAAGTGCTGATGTTTTGCATAAATATAGTAGGCAAGTAGAAACCACATTGTATCTTGTTAAGAGTCTACTGACAATCTGAATAGATCTACTCACCATTCCCAGCAGATGGCTTCAGATGGGCCAAGAAAATCTGTCTTAAATTTATTTGATTTTACTGGAAATTCTGTCAGAAGAATTTAACTTACGGAAGACAGTTGCTTTGTTTCTTTCCTTCAGGTCACAGCTCAGAAACATAGTGAGAGTTGAGTATGGCACCTGGTAACACTGAAAGAAGAGGTACAGCTCATCATGTATAGTTCTCCAAGAATATCCCAGTGAAGTTTATTCCAAAGTGACTACCAGCAGAAATATTACTATAATAAACATATCTGTCCCAGATCACAGATTGTTTAATGGGTGGCTTTGATAACAAATTTTTATTTGGTTTCAAAAGTTTTTATAGATTTTGTTTTAATATTTAAAGATGAAAGCATACATACTTTCATAAGGACATTCAGAGCAGTTGGTATTCAATCAGTTCTAATTGTAAAAGTGGGTATTTTGCCTATTCAAAGCCAGTTCTGATGGCAATAACAATAGCAACAATTTACATTTGTAAAGCGCCGCTAGCCTACTGAAATGTCCCAAGGTGTTTCATAGATGCTTACAAAGCAAAATATGGTCCCAGAAGACATAAGGAAATATTCGGCCAAATGGTCATATAGTCATAGAGATTTACAGCATGGAACCAGATCCTTTGGTCCAACCCATCCATGCCGAACAGATATCCCAACCTAATCTAGTCCCACTTGCCAGCACCTGGCCAATATCCCTCCAAACAATATCCTTCCTATTCATTAACCCATCCAGATGTCTTTTAAATGTTGCAATTGTACTAACCTCCACCATTCCTCTGGCAGCTCATTCCATACACGCACCACCCTCTGCATGAAAACGTTGCCCCTTAGGTCTCTTTTATATCTTTTATAGCCCTCTCACCCTAAACCTATGCCCTCTAGTTCTGAACTCCCCCACCCCAGGAAAAAGACTTTGCCTATTTATCATGTCCACGCCCCTCATTATTATATAGACCTCTATAAGGTCACCCCTCAGCTTCCAACGCTCCAGGGAAAACAGCCCCAGCTTATTCAACCTCTCCCTATAGCTCAAATCCTCCAACCCTGGCAACATTCTAGTAAATCTTTTCTGAACCCTTTGGTCAACAGTTTGACCAAGGAAGTAGCTTTTAAGAAATGTCTTAAAGAGGAAAGTGAGGTCGTGGGACATTTTAGGGAGGATATCCCAGAGCTTGGGATCCAAACAATTGAAGGTACAACCAGCAACAGCGAAGCAATTAACACTGGGAATTCACAAGAGGTCAAAATATGAGCAGCAAACATATCTCAGAGGTGTGGGAGCCTGGAAAAGATTATAGAATCAAGAGAGGGCCAGGCTGTGGAGAGGTTTAAAATGAAGGATGAAAGGATTGTGGTTCCAATTTATGCAGTGAGCACAGGGGTGATAGAGGCATAGGGCTTGCTGTGAGTTAGCAGTAAAGTTTTGGTTGGCCAGGTTTACGGATGGTAAAACCAGTCAAAGGTACATTGGAATAGTTGACTCTACAGATAACAGAGGCACAAGTGAGAGAATCAGCAGCAGGGACAAGGCCATTTGATGCTACAGAGGTTAGTGATTGAGATTGGAGCTCACTTTAGGATGAAATGTGACACCAAGATGAATAGATTTTAATCTTGGATTGCTGCCATTGGGATGGATGGAGTAAGTAGCTAGGGTATGAAGTTTGGAGCAGGAACCATTAACCTTCTTCACCCTTTACAATATTTAATTGAGGATTTACACGCAGGTCTGGTGATTACTCTAGAATAGAGTCCCCAACTTCCTTGTATCGGGCAGGATTTAAAACAGGCTGCAGTATCATCACTCACTGTTCACTTGGTGACAACAGGAACATTGAGCACCCCACCTCATGCCCCATGGAATAGAAACTGAGGTTTTGAACAAGTTACAATCTGGCGTGAAAATTATCCCAAGAACTTTGAAAGTAACTGCTAATATTTTCTGGATGAGGCAATGTGAAACGGCTATGTCTAAAAAGCAGGAATAAGTCTTGTGTTGAAAAGTTAGGATGGAATGAAATTTGAATACAGACAAGAAGAATTGCGTTCTAGAAACTAATCGGTAGTGAGTAAGAATAAGATGACCAAGAGACAGACGAACCAGATTCTCAATAAAGGGAAACTGAAAGAACTGTGGATGGTATAAATTAGAAACAAAAACAGAAACTGCTGGAAAAGCTCAGCAGGTCTAGCAGCATCTGTGAAGAGAAAGCAGAGTTAACATTTCCGGCCAAGTGACCTTTCCTCAGAATGGGTCTGAGGAAGGGTCACTTGACCCAAAATGTTAACTCTCATTTCTCTCCACAGATGCTGCCAGATCTGCTGAGCTTTTCCAGCAATTTCTGTTATCAAGAAAGTGTGTGTTTATGCAAGGCAGAAATTGTGCATACTTTCACAACCATGTGTCCAAATATTTTCAAGTTATTTGACTTTCAATTACTGATAACATACAAGTTTAACAAAACATTCACTTCCAGCATTTGGTTTGAAATAAACATTACATTTCAAACTAAATCAGATGCTGCAGATACCACAGAGAGGCAATCA
Organism: Chiloscyllium plagiosum; assembly: GCF_037043375.1. Taxonomy (NCBI): domain Eukaryota; kingdom Metazoa; phylum Chordata; class Chondrichthyes; order Orectolobiformes; family Hemiscylliidae; genus Chiloscyllium; species Chiloscyllium plagiosum. The sequence goes on along the minus strand of NW_028270141.1, from coordinate 11,533,967 downwards.
TTTCTTCACAAAACTGTTAGTGGTAGATAGTGATGACAATGCACTGCATTGTGTTTAAAGCACAGGAGCTGCAAGGAAGGCCCAATAAGTTGTGTCAATGATTAAGCTCCACATAAGTCTCCAATCACACCTCCTCATCTAATCCCACCAACACAGCTTTTTATGTCTTTCTTCTTCAAGCATCCACTTAGTTTTACCACCATTTGTCCCTCTAGTGGCAACCTCGTTTGCCCTGTAGTTTTCAATGGTTCTGGCATCCTTTATAAAAAATGAGACATCTCCTTTACATTCTCCGACCTAAAGTCTTCATAACCTGAAGACCTGTATTCTGATCCCAGCTGATATTAGAATTAGAATTATAACCCGTAGTGTGTGGAAACAGGCCATTTGGCCTAACTGGTCCACACCAACCCCCCGAAGAGCATCCCAACCAGACCCATTCCCCTACACTTATTACTCCATATTTCCCCTGACTAACGCACCCAGCTTACACATCCCTGCACACAATGAGCAATTTAGCATGGCCAGTTCACCTAAACTACACTCCTTTGGACTATGGTAGTAAACCAGAGCACCCGGAGGAAACCCATACAGACACAGGGAGGATGTGCAAACTCCACACAGATAGTCACCCAAGGCAGGAATCGAACCCGGCTCCCTGGCACTGTGAGGCAGCAATGCTGCCCATTGAGCCACCATGCCACTGGATGGTGTTGCAACTGGACGAGTTTGATGCCAAACTGAAATATGACTGAATGGATCATACTTTGTTTTGTATTATTTAACATGTTGATCTTTTACTTAAACAAAAGTACACAATGCTGGTTTTAATAATAAAACAGCAGTTTACTACACAAAAGAAGCGAACGTGAAATAGAACAAACCAGACTATTTGTATCTAACACAATTTGAAAGATCTTTAAACTCAGAATAGAACTTTACAGGATTCTTGAATGACCTGGATGGTGAGAAATCATGTGTAAGGTCAAATGAGACATATCTCAATGTCAGGAAGAACTAGTTGTATTTTGTAGCTGAGCTCCAGGCACTAAGATGAGATTGTCACTGTGGAGAGCAGCAAGATGCCTATTAACAGAGATTATTTCTTGCTGTCAGACTAACTAATGCAGATCACACCTCATAGCTGGCAACTCCGACTCACCACTTATTCCTGTGCTCCTCCAACTTGGATATCTGGCACCAACATCTCAAGGGTTCACTCCATAGGCAATGACTCTATGAACTCCAAATTCATCTGACATCTGTCAGTCTGTTTAATTCCTCAAAGTACATCTCTGATTTACTCACAGGATGTTTTCGCACTTCGAGACTGCACTTTGGGGCATACTGGCGACCAGCATTGAAATAGACACTTGGTGCGTCAGGATAGGTGCCTAGCTCCCAGACTCCATCTCAGGGCTGCTCACATATTCTCAGTGCTCACTCACTTAGTGTCACTCTGTATGCTCACAGCATCTCTGCCTTGCTTTGTTACACTGTGCCTTTTAGCAAGTCAGTCCATCAGCTACGTAACTGCTATGTTGGCTTGCTCTGTTTTAGCACAGAAACTAAGCCAGGTTGCCTGTCAGTAAAGATCAGTCCAGGAAATTGCAATCTTGCTGTACAGCACCATGTTCTGTCAAGATTGTGCCCATAGAAGTAAGTGATCTCCCAAGCATAGTTCTTGGATAACTGAGACTGTAATATCACTTGGATATTTATTTTGGTTCTATCTGAGCTGGAGACAGGGAACAGAGTATAGTCAGAGATTCAGGAAAATGCAATGTGTGTATTTTAAATAGTTCCGAGCTGCACACCCAACCCAACCATGGGTAACTTTGTCTGTGATTTTTCACTTTTTCACATGGTGCAGTTTGGAAACAGTTTGTAAAGAGCACAGAGACAGAAGGTTTACAAAGCTGCAGAAAGTGAGGAGCAGAATCAAAGATGAAGGAGGGAACATGGAGAGAAGCACAGTTAGGAAATGAGATACCGAGGAACGGAGTCCAGTGGAGGGACTTTAGGTAGACTTTAGAGTTTAAAATAGAAATAACTACACCTTGGAGAAAAAAAAAACCAAACTGTTTGATACTATAAAGTTTAATTTCTTCCTGTTTAATGAAAAAATAATTATTGATTGCCATTTCATTTTTGCTGAACATCAAAAGATTTAGCTTATTACATAACAACAACTTGGACTACTATACAGCCTTTACCATGGTAAAACATCTTAAGGTGCTTCATAGGAATATCATTAAGCAAACTTTGACATCCAGCCATTTTCAACTACAACACCTTGCAAGGATTGAGATTAAAGGGCAGAGATAATTAAATATTCCATTGGATATAATTTTTTCTATGATTTTGAAATGTTGTCTGCAGAGGGGAGCCATTCTCAATTCCTGCTACTTTTGTGAAGCAAGCAAAAATCAATTCAACTTTCTCTCAAACCAGTCTAAATATGTCAATGAAAAGGTTGCATATGTGTGACAGCTGATAGCCTAAACAATACGTTTATCATTTTTTTGTATGCTTTCCCTTGAATGACAATTTTCAAGTCAAAATGGATCTTCTGCAAACAAAGCATGCAAGCCTGGCTAATAATGAAGGAATAATATGGCGTTTCCTGTTATTTCACAGTAACTTGCTATAATCCATTTCTCAATGCATCAACTGCATGTTTACAGCAAAGGAGTTTCATATTCATACACCATGGCACAAATTGCTGATATCGGATAAAGCAAAGGGAGTTAATGGTTACTGAGGAATGGACCTGGCTATCATAGAGCAAAGTACTCCATCACCTTTAATAAAAACTTCCTATTCCTGCAGAACCCTTCCATCCAAACACAGGAGATGAAAGAACAGCTGTTTCACCTCTTTCCTTCTCACTGTCCAGGACCCCAATTATCAGTTCAAGGGAAATAGCAATTTACTTGCACTTTTTAGAATTCAGTACATTGTTTTTTTGGCTCACAGCATGGGCTCCTCCACAATGGAGGGACTAAATACAGGCTGGGTTTGACCATTTTGTAGAAAACATCTGTTTAGTTTGCAAGTGTGAGGCCAAGTCACTTCAAGTTTTAATTCTTTCCCCTGCTGCCACGCCCTGTCCTTTCTCGCCTGATCTACCTGTCCTGTTCAAACAGAGATTAATGAAAATTCAGAGGGGACATGTCGACATCTGTCAGCTGAGTGCTTTACAACTTTCTGGACTGAATACTAAATTCAATCACTTTTGATTACGGCCTCGATTGCCATGTTCTATATTTTTGTCTCTTGTTCTTCCATTGTTTGCTTTTAGCAGCTATTGAGGATCCTGTCAAGCACAGCTCCTCGAGACACATTCTTTGTTTCTTTACTTCTACTGTCTTGGCATTGCACCATGAAATGTTTTGGCATTTATTTTCTCTGCCATTCTCCCCAATCATAAATCTGCCCTTTTGTTCATTTTTCCAATCAACACCTTTTGACTTGTTCAAATTTGTTATGTTTCTAACTTTTCCTACTTCTGATGAAAGGTCTCAGGCTTAAAATGTTAATTCTTTTCCTTTAACTTGTTGTTTATCCTTTTATTTTTATTTCAGATTTCCAGCATCATTAGTATTTTCCTTTTGAATAAATCAGCAGTTTCGGAAAAGAGACTATCTTCTGAGAACATAGCAATGCAATGTACTAAAAAACAACTATCAGTTTATAAACCTAGAAGTAGCTCAACTGAAGTCAGTAATTGTTTAACTGATCAAGAATTTACATTTTCTATTACAGTCAACATTACCTTAGTCTCCACGAAATTCATCACCATTATTTCAATCAACTATTTAATTATCCAAGTTCCTTTGACTATAATCTGTGTTGATAATAATCAGCATTAGGTTATTCTGCTATGGAACAGTATTTAATAAACAATATAGACTGTGCTAGGTAATTTAAGATTGTCAGTCAGGTTTGCAATGTCATTTATTTGTGCTCACTAGACGTTACATTTTTTCAAGCACAGAGCCCAGTGCTTTTGAGGCAAATGGAATTTGTTTATAAATTGCACATTATCTGAGTTTGGTTTTCTTTTGTTTTAAGTCTTGACAGGTGCAAGACTAAAGGTGTTTACTTCATGTCTCTCTCAGCAACGTTTAATGTTCACAATCTGTACATTTAATTCTCAGTGTTGGTCTCAACATAATAATTGAGTTATTATAGTTTAAGTAATTATTATAAGTAAATTAGAAATAATCATAATTGAATAATTACTAATGCTCAAGTTATATTCTAAATTTACTTAATTCATGGTTCACTTAACTCAATCATCATATTTTGAGGTACTGAAGAACATTACATCCTAAGAACTAGTAACAATCTGATTGATAGATCACACTTTAATAACTCAATCAACATTATCTGAATATTCTGGGTACTTACTGTGAGCAGAGTAGAGAACAGACCGTAGAAGAATATATACCACAAAAATCTCCCTCTTCCGAATGGTGGCACATACCAAAGAAGAAAGTAGGATAAAACTGCAAAAGGGGCAGACCCAATTATCCTGAAAGAAAGCACAAAAGTTAATAGCTAGTTAAAAAAAAACACTTTTAAGTAAAAAATTCGCAATCACAGTGGAACCTAACATCCAGTATTCCTCTTAGCAGAGGTCACTTCTTGGACATGACCATGTTAATTTAGCTCAAATGTCTTTCAATGGAAGCCTACCAACTGAATATGATCTGCAGCTAGGTTCAATTTAACTGTTCAATGTAAGAAACAGCTACATGTGTCAGTCCAGACAATATTTATTAAGATTTACTGCAAATTATCTGAAGTAAATTAATATACTGTTTTATTATACATTTGTATTTCAATAACAGATGCACAAGGAGCAACCTTTACCTTGCCCAAAACATAACAAGCAGGAACTGATGTCTAATGTTTGCAATCAGGAAAAAGGTGACCTTAGCTTTGCTATTAGTTGTTAAAGCATTAAAGCATTCCTGCTTTGGTGGTGTCAGCATCATGATCTAGTATCATATTCTGCCAATTATTTTTTATTATTATGAATGTGGTTAACAATATAATAATAATGGGCAGATAACAATGACTCTTACCAATTTTTATAGATGCTCCATAGAAAGCATCCTATCCGGATGGATCACAGCTTGGGATGGCAACTGCTCCGCCCAAGACCACGCGAAATTGCAGAGAATTGTGAATGCAGCTCAATCCATTACGAAAACTAGCCTTCCTTCTAATGACTCTCATCTGCACTGCCCACTGCCTCAGGAAAGCAAAAGCCCTCTCCCACCCTGGTTATACTCTTCTCCACCTTCTTCCATCGGGGCAGAAGGTCACGCTTTAGAAACAGCACTTAAAGTGATGGTGCTGTAATTGCGTTATAGCCAACGTACGTTTTAAAACTCTGCACTTTAGAAACAGTGCCCCCTCAACTCATCAATCGTGTAACAATGAATTCACATTGACGAAATGCGTGTTATAACAAATCAACATGTACCAACAAATTCAAGAAGAGCTTCTTCCCCACTGTTATCAAACAGACCTTTGATTGGGCCTCTCGTTTATTAGAGTTGATCTTTCTCTGCACCTTCTCTGTAGCTGTAACACTATATTCTGCATTCTGTTCTATTACCCTGATGTACTTATGGAAGGTATGGTCTGTCGGGTTAGCACACAAAACAGTATTTCTCTCTGTATCTCAGTACATGTGACATTGTAAATCGAATCAGATCAATAACAATTATTTTGTGATGTCGATATTTTCACAGGTCACTGTTGCAATACAGAATATATGGCAGCTGATTTGCATTCATCCATAAACAATAATGTGAAAATGACCAAAAAAAAATAAATCTACTGGATTATACTCTGCACCCCTCTCCCTGTCAAAAGCACCAATCAGTTCCTCTATTGACGGATGGTTCAATCTGTCTTACATAGTCACACATAAATGAGGTCAAGCAGCATGCTTAATTTTCTAATACACTTTTCACCTAAATTCCATCTCAAATCCACTCAAAATAATTATTGATAATTTGAAGGCATCACTGCAGGCTGATACGGTTTTGTCTGAAAATCCCTTGAAAACTCTCATGGGGTTTCATCAGAATTTTTGTTGATAGTCTCACTCAACTCTGCAGAAAGTATTGCTTTGCACAGAACATCAATTTCTCATGAAAACATCTCTATTTTCATATTTTGAAGAGGAAGACAAGGATATGGAACTGATTGGAGTCAAGGGTCCAAAAGAACCAGGGCTCACATGTGGTCTTATGTACTTAGCAGAATCAAAATGGCCTTTTTATAATTTCCTGACTGCCAGTGTTTTACAGGGTTGCATAATGCCTTATCTTGCCCTAAAGGTTACTGCAGTAATGTATCACCAGCTAGATGAAAATCAGCAACTTACATTCAACATCAAAACAGCATTAATTATATCCATCTCCTCAGATGATGAAGCAGTCCATTTCCAAATGCATCAAGACTCCAGACTACACCTAGGTTTGGGCTGACAAGTGGCAAGTAAGATTCATGTTACATACGAGCCAGACAGGGAACATCTCCAAAGTAGAAAATGTAACTATTGTCCTTGACATTCAAAGGCAATGCCATGGCTGAATCCCCAATATCAACATCCTGGGGGTTACCATTAACCAGAAACTGAACAGGACTAACCATATAGTACAAAAACAGAATTGCAGAGCATTCTGATGAAGAGTCACGGAACTCTGCTTTCCCCCTACAAATGGTGCCAGACCTGCTGAGTTTCTCCAACAATTTACGTTTGTGATTCAGATTTCCAGCATCTGCTGTTCTTTGTTTTATTTTGTTTTGTTTTAGTTTAGATATACAAGTACTGTGGCTACAAGAGCAGGTCAGAGGCTAGGAATCCTGCGGCGAATAACTTACCTTGTGAACCCCACCCCCAAAATCTGTCCATCCTCTACAAGGCACAAGTCAGGAGTGTCATGGAATACTTCCACTTGCCTGGATGGGTGCACCTCCAACAACACTCAAGAAGCTCAACACCATTCAGGACAAAGCAGCCCCTGCACATCCACAAACATTCACTCCCTCCACCATCAGTGCTCAGTAGCAGCAGTGTGTTTGTCTACAAGATGCACTGAAGGAACTTGCAATAGGTTCTTAAGTCAGTACCTTCTAAACCCATATTCATTACCATCTAGAAGGACACTGTAGGAGAAACATGGGAATACCACCCACTTAAAATTTCACCTCCAAGCACTCACTGTCCTGACTTGGTGCTGCTTCACTGTCACTGGGTCCAAATCCTGGAATTCCTCCCCTAATGTCATTGTGAGTCAAGCTATAGCACGTGGACTACAGCTGTTCAAGAAGGTAGCTCACTACCAACTTAAGGGCAACTAGGAATGGGCAATAAATGATGACATCGCCAGCGACACCCACATCCCACATATAAATGAAAAGGAAAATAATTCAAAGTCATCAATTTCTTAGCATTAAGTGATTCTAAGAAGAATCAAATGATCTTTGCCTCAATAGACAGATGACTGCATTAAGCAAGTTTCCAATGATCTTTTCAAGAGTGCAACACAAAGTATAATCATCCCAAAGGAATCAGATTTAAAAAAGCTAATAATTCATGGAAAGCACGTGGAATTAAAGCTTTAATTTTATAACTAGTATGCTATTCTATGAATATTTAATACTAATTATCTTAACTTGCACGCCAATATTAGTTACATTGAAAGCTGCTATGAAACTATGATTGTCTAACTATACACCATTCCAAATCTCATGTTGCAGAGACAGGTATTCAGCTTGTTCTTTGGTTAATGGGGCTATTCCATGCAGTGTTGATGCCAGAAAGACTGCCACAAATGAAGATGGATTATAGATTTGAAGTGGATCATAGGAATATAAGAAATGCAAAGAAAATTACTGGAATGCTAAATTAATTAATTCCAACTTAATGAAAAAGGTCAGGCCTCTTTACTCTAAATGGCTGCTGCAATCATATTACTTGCTTAAAGCATATTTTGGGATTCAGCTAAAAAGTACTAGCCTTTACATCCTTCACTATCTTTATTTTGAATTGAAACTTCACACATTGAATTATGCATTGAATCAAGATTATTTTAATGGTGAAAATACTTTAAATGGAAAACAAAAGTTTCATGATTTAAACATCCAGGTGAAATTTGGACTGTGACAATTGTTCTGACAGACAACCTGATTCTTCTTGAGCTACATTATGGAATTTGAATTGTTTTTGCCCATGCAGCATCCTATTAGATGTCCATAGCTCAGAGGTGAAATTACATGTTCTGTTTGAAAAACACAGATGTGTGACTATGTGTCAATTACAGAGATGTGTGAATGATGAATCAGGGGGCGTGTTAAATTAAAAATGTTTGAACATTTTGTTTATGCTCTGTGGATTTCACAGCCACGAACTTTCAAAATGATTCCTCATCGATTAAATAATTGGTGAGTGAATTGCTGTGGGGATTCTCCCACTTGTTCATTGGATCTGTGGCATGAGAGCTGCGGATGCCCCTAAAGATGGTGCAAATGGAGCACTATGCACGCACTCTTGAGATTTCTGGTGAGGTTACGGTGGAAAAGTATAAGTGATCTTTTGGAACTTCTCCCCAGAGTGTGCACATTTTAATTTAGAGCATGTCTTATTTCATTATTGTGTAATCCATACAGGGCTATGGATACCAAATAAAAGAAGCATCTTACTTCTTTAGAAACAGATGATGATACTAAAATAAAATTTCTTTTTAAAATAAGATTATCATAGGGTGAAAGAATTGTAAAGGTCTACAGGGCAAGAGTTATAGCTGGGGGCAGGGAAATTATGATGCTGTGAGGCATGACTTAGGATGTGTGGCCTGGAAAAGTAAGCTTCAAGGCAAGGGTGTAATTGATATGTGGAGCTTGTTCAAGGAGCAACTATTGAGTGTCCTTGATAAGTATGTACCCGTCAGGCACGGAGGAAAGGGTTGTGTGAGGGAGCCGTGGTTTAATAAGGAATTGGAATCCCTTGTTAAATGGAAGAGGGCGGCCTATGTAAAGATGAGGCGTGAAGGTTCAATTGGGGCGATTGAGAGTTATAAGGTAGCCAGGAAGGACCTGAAGAGAGAGCTAAGAGCAGCAAGGAGGGGACATGAAAGGTCCTTAGTTGGTAGGATTAGGGAAAACCCTAAGGCTTTCTATAGGTATGTCAGGAATAAAAGAATGACTAGGGTAGGAATAGGTCCAGTCAAGGATAGTAGTGGGAAGTTGCGTGTGGAGGCTGAAGAGATTGGGGAGACACTGAATGAATACTTTTCGTCAGTATTCAATCAGGAACAGGACATTGTTGTCAATGTGAGTACTTAGTCACAATTAAGTAGAATGGATGGTTTTGAGGTATGTACAGAAGAGGTGTTGGAAATTCTGGAAAGGGTGAAAATAGATAAGTCCCCTGGGCCTGATGGCATTTATCCTAGGATTCTCTGGGAAGCAAGGGAGGAGATTGCAGAGCCATTGGCCTTGATTTTTATGTCCTCGTTGTCTACAGGAGTAGTGCCAGAAGATTGGAGGCTAGCAAATGTGATTCCCTTGTTCAAGAAGGGGAGTAGGGATAACCCTAGTAACTATAGGCCGGTGAGTCTCACTTCTGTTGTGGGCAAAATCTTAGAGAGAATTGTAAGGGATAGGATTTATGAACATCTGGATAGGAATAATGTGATCAAGGATAGTCAGCATGGTTTTGTGAAGGGCAGGTCGTGCCTCACAAACCTTATTGAATTCTTTGAGAAGGTGACTAAGGAGGTGGACGAGGGGAAAGCAGTAGATGTGGTGTATATGGATTTTAGTAAGGCGTTTGATAAGGTTCCCCATGGTAGACTACTGCAAAAAATACGGAGGTATGGCATTGAGGGTGAGTTGGAGATTTGGATTAGGAGTTGGCTGGCTGGAAGAAGACAGAGGGTAGTAGTTGATGGCAAAGGTTCATCTTGGAGTGTCGTCACTAGCGGTGTTCCGCAAGGATCTGTTTTGGGACCATTGCTGTTTGTCATTTTTATAAATGACCTGGAGGAGGGGTTAGAAGGTTGGGTGAGCAAGTTTGCGGATGATACGAAAGTCGGAGGAGTTGTAGACAGTGAGGAAGGATGTGGCAGGTGACAGCGGGATATAGATAAGCTGCAGAACTGGGCAGAAAGGTGGCAAATGGAGTTCAATGTAGCTAAGTGTGAGGTGATTCACTTTGGTAAGAGTAATAAAAAGATGGGGTACTGGGCTAACGGTCGGATACTTGGTAGTGTGGATGAGCAGAGGGACCTTGGTCTCCATGTACACAAATCTTTGAAAGTTGCCACCCAGGTAAATAGTGCGGTGAAGAAGGCATATGGCGTACTGGCTTTTATTGGTAGAGGAATTGAGTTCCGGAGTACTGAGGTCATGTTGCAGTTGTATAAGACTGGTGCGGCCGCATCTGGAGTATTGTGTGCAGTTTTGGTCGCCATATTATAGGAAGGATGTGGAGGCACTGGAACGGGTGCAGAGGAGGTTTACCAGGATGTTGCCTGGTATGGTAGAAAGATCGTATGAGGAAAGGCTGAGGCACTTGGGGTTGTTTTCATTGGAGAAAAGAAGGTTTAGGGGTGACTTGATAGAGGTGTACAAGATGATGGGGTTTAGATAGGGTCAACAGTGAGAATCTTTTTCCACGTATGGAGTCAGCTATTACAAGGGGGCATAGCTTTAAATTAAGGGGGGGGTAGGTATAGGACAGATGTTAGGGGTAGGTTCTTTACTCAGCGAGTCGTGAGTTCATGGAATGCCCTGCCAGTAGCAGTGGTGGACTCTCCCTCATTATGGGCATTTAAGCGGACATTGGATAGGCATATGGAGGATAGTGGGCTAGTGTAGGTTAGGTGGGCTTGGATCGGCGCAACATCGAGGGCCGAAGGGCCTGAACTGCGCTGTATTCTTCTATGTTCTATGTCTAATGAGGCCATTCAGTTTATCATGGCTATGTTGGGGCAGACCAATTAATCTCACTCTTCTTTCCTCTTAAGTACTGAAGGCAGTGATCCCATATATAGTGGAAGCATTGGTGGTCATCTTTCAAGATTCTATTGACGCTGGAACAGTCCCTATGGATTGCAGGGCAGTTATTGTAACCACACCATGTTAAAAAAAAAGAGAGATAGATAGAGAAGAAGCAATTCTAGAGTGATTAGCCTGTCAGTGGGAAAAAAATGCTAGAGTCCATTAAAATGAAGCAGAGCACTTGACAAACAGTGACAGGATCAGACATAGTCAGCATGGATTTACGAAAGGGAAACCATGCTTGACAAGTCTGCTGTGGTTCTGTTCGCCGAGCTGGAAGTTTTTGTTGCAAAAGTTTCGTCCCCTGTCTAGGTGACATCCTCAGTGCTTGGAAGCCTCCTGTGAAGCGCTTCTGTGGTGTTTCCTCCGGCATTTATAGTGGCCTGTCCCTGCCGCTTCCGGTTGTCAGTTTCAGCTGTCCGCTGTAGTGGCCAGTATATTGGGTCCAGGTCGATGTGTTTGTTACAGCAGACAGCTGAAACTGACAACCAGAAGCGGCAGGGACAGGCCACTATAAATGCCAGAGGAAACACCACAGAATCGCTTCACAGGAGGCTCCCAAGCACTGAGGATGTCACCTAGACAGGGGACGAAACGTTTGCAACAAAAACTTCCAGCTCGGCGAACAGAACCACAGCAACGAGCACCCGAGCTACAATCTTCTCACAAACTTTGACAAGTCTACTTGGATTTTTCAAAGATGCAGAGTTGATAAGGGGGAACCAGGGAATGTAGTTTACTTGGACATTCAGTTGGCTTTTGAAAAGCCCCAGATAAAAGATTAGCATGGAAAATAAAAGCCCATGGGATTGGTAGTAGTGTACTGACGTGGATACAGAACAGAAAACAAGGAGTAGGAATAGAGGGGTGCATTTCCGAGTGACAGGCAGTGATTTGTGGGGTATCCCGTGTGTCATTGTTTGCACGCCAGCTATTCACAATATATATTAATGATTTAGATGGGGGAACTAAATGTAGTATCTCCAGGCTTGCAGAGTGAGAAGGATGAGCTGTGACGAGGATGCTTCATGGATAAGTTGAGTGAGTGGGAAAATGCCTGGCAGATGCAGTACAATGTGGATAAATATGGGGTTTGGTAGCAAAAACAGCAAGGCAGATCCTTATCCGAATGACAATAGATTGGGAAAAGGGGAGGTGTAATGGGTCCTGGGTGTCCTTGTACACCAGTTCCTGAAAGTAAGCATGCAAGTACAGCAGGCAGTCAAGAAAGCAAGTGGTATGTTGGCTTTCACAGCGAGAGGATTCAAGTACAGGATTAGGGATGTCTTTCTGCATTTGTACAAGGACATGTTGAAACCACACCTGAAGTATTGTGATCCATTTTTGGTCTCATTATCTCAAGAAATAATTTTGAGATGTGGAGTGAGTACAACAAAAGTTTATTCTGATACTTGGGATGGCAGGAGGAGAGACTAGATCAGTTAGGATTATAATCACTGGAGTTTAGAAAAATGATGGGCGGCGTGGCTGGGGGAGGGCTGGTGGTGGTGGTGGGAGTGGATCTCATAGAATCCTATAAAATTCTAACAGAACTAGATAAACACAGGAAGGTTCTTCTGATGACAAGGAAGTCCAGAACCAAGAGTCACAGTCTAAGGAAATGGGGTAGCCATTTAAGACTAAGATAAGGAGAAATTTCTGCACCCAGACTGTGGTGAGCCTATGGAATTTGCTACCACAGAAAGTAGTTGAGGCCAAAACATAGAATGTTTATCCATACAACAACAATGGACATATTTCAGAAAAGAAATTCACAATTAAGGAAACAATGATTTAATAATTCAATTCATTCACCAGATGTGAGGACAAGATATTTTCGAAATATAATTTATAAAAATATCAGTATTTTATTTCATATTAATTCTGCCCCTGTGTGTTATGTCCATCCCCATTTTCAATTTGTATAACAAAAGCACCCCTTGTATAAATTTAACTAGACTTAAACTTAGCAAAACTAAACCAGGCCAAATTTAAGCTTTTAGAATTAACACTTCATTATAAGCTCAGTTTTCTCCTTGTATCTGATGATTTAAAAATACCACACTCGAAAATGGAGTTACGCATTCACTGGGAAATATCCTGTCAGTTCAGAGCTAATTTATCTAGAAGTACTTATATAAAGATTTATTTGATATTTAGAACAAAATTAGTTCTACATTTACCTATCATTCCCAACTTCACTGATTTCCCAGCAGATTAATTTCAAACTATGGTTCTTGTTTAAAAATATTTATATGGTTTTGCACCCTACATCTACTGCAAACTCTGGTATTCTAAAGAATTACAATTCAGATGCTCTTTCAACAAATTGCTTTGTTCCCATGTCTATAAAGTTGTATTTGTGAAACAAATCTCCTATGAACTAAAGTTAGAGACTTTAGCACTGTAGGAATGTGATAGAGCCCGAGGAATTAAGAACTGCACTTTAATTGCATCAATGACACTGAATTAATTAAATATGAATTTGCTATGTTTTCTGGGAAATGCCAAACATTCTAACAGTAACTGCACTTGCAAAAGTATTTTATTTGGTAAGATGTGCATTGGAATGTCACAAAGTCATGATTCGAACTGGCAGATCAATGCTGACAGGGAACTGTAATGGTCAGATTTATTTACAAGTTGAATAATAGAAGCAGTCAGACTCAAAACGCCAAGAAGACACTGACCCTGAATTTCCAATTTCCCATCACAACTTGATCAAAGCCCCAGAAAGCTGGTGCACATGGCTATTGTTAACTATCTTTCCCATCATCTCCAAAGATTTCTCTTGTTTCCCATCAGACAGCCATGACACGATTTCCAGGGACTTGAGGGTACAATATGTGAAAACAACAAAAATAGAGTCAGTCCAAGGGATTACAATATTTTCTGAACACTTATTTTTATGCAGTTTTATTGTATTCAGGAGTTTTGGATAAACAGTCTTTTATATAGCTCCTTTGTGATGCTTTAAACAGAAATGACTTGGAGGTGCCAGTGTTGGACTGGGGTGGACAAAGTTAAAAATCACACAACGCCAGGTTATATCCAACAGGTTTATTTGGAAGCACTAGCTTTCGGAGCGCTGCTCCTTCATCAGGTGGTGATGAAGAAGCGGTGCTCCGAAAGCTAGTGCTTCCAAATAAACCTGTTGGATATAACCTGGTGCTGTGTGACTCATAACAGAAACAATGAGTGCATATGAAGCACAATGCACATTCAGCAGTTTTCCAATATTACTTTTAGAGTGTAAACACTATAGTTAAGCATCTAAACAAGAAAGCAATTTGAACAGAACAAGGGTTCTAGAAAAATAAGATGCAAGTAACCTGTAAACTTAGCTTTGGTGGGCTGCATTAGTAACCAAGTATCACCACTAGATGGAGTACTGCACACCAATGCACAATATTGGAGAATATTTATAAACCAAATCCTCAGACTATTGTAGATTTATTACTGAGAGATCAGTATCAGTGATTTGTCACCTTTTCATCCATTAGTTAAGGTTGATAGAAAACATATATTAGAAAGTTCTGAGGGAGGGTCACTGGACCTCCAAAACGTTAACTCTGATTTCTCTGCTCAGATGCTGCCACAACTGCTGAGCTTTTCCAGCAATGTTTGCATTTGTTTCTGATCTATTTGAAACTTTGAAACACTGGACACATTAAACATTCAACATTGCAGGGTGTACCATAATAGCTCCAGGACATTCCTGCAGGAATTCCTCAGGGGGTATCCTAAGCTCAACCATCTTCAGCAGCTTCATCAATGCCTTTCCCTCCATCAGGTCATAAGTGGGGATGTTGACTGATGATCGCTCAATGTTCAGCACTGTACATTTACTTGTAGGACATGGGCATTGCCGGCTGGCCAGTATATTGCTCGTCCCTAGTTGCCCTTAAGAAGGGGGTGGTGTGCTGCCTTCTTGACCCGCTGCAATCCACATGCTATAGATAGACCAACATTGCATTCAGAGAGAGAATTCCAAAATGTTGACACAGCAAACTTGAAGCAGATACTGAAGCAGTCAAGGTTCAAATGCAGAGGAGAAAGTGAGGACTGCAGACGCTGGAGATCAGAGTCAAGAGTGTGGTGCTGGAAAAGCACAGCAGGTCAGGCAGCATCTAAGGAGCAAGAGAATCAATGTTTCAGACACAAGCACTTCATCAGGAATGAGGGTTGTGGGCCAGGGGGCTGAGGGGTAAATGGTAGGGGGGTGGGGTTTAAGGGGAAGGTAGCTGAGAGTGCAATAGGTAGATGAAGGTGAGGGAGAAAGTGATAGGTCGGAGAGGAGGGTGAAGCAGATAGGTTGGAAAGGTGATGGACAGGTTAGGAGGGCGATGCTGAGTTGGAGACTTGAGACTGGGATAATGTGGGGGGGAGGGGAAATGAGGAAACTTGTGAAATCCACATTGAATCCATGTGGTTGCTGCATCCCAAGGTGGAATATGAGACGTTCTTCCTGCAGGTGTCGGGTGGTAAGGGTTTGGCGATGGAGGATGCCCAGAACCTGCATGTCCTTGGCGGAGGGGGTGGGATTGGTTGGTGCGGGTATCCCAGAGATGTTCTCTGAAATGATCAGCAAGTAGGCATCCTGTCTCCCCAATGTACATGAGACCACATCAGGTGCAATAGATACAGTAGATGAAGGTTCAAATGCAGCAAGATCTGGACAGTGTTAAGGATTGTGTTGACAAGTGGCAAGATTAGATTAGATTAGATTACTTTACAGTGTGGAAACAGGCCCTTCGGCCCAACAAGTCCACACCGACCCGCCGAAGCGTAACCCACCCCTACCCCTACCCCTACCCCTACATTTACCCCTTACCTAACACTACGGACAATTTAGCATGGCCAATTCACCTGACCTGCACATCTTTGGACTGTGGGAGGAAACCGGAGCACCCGGAGGAAACCCACGCAGACACGGGGAGAACGTGCAAAC
This sequence comes from Chiloscyllium plagiosum, assembly GCF_037043375.1. Taxonomy (NCBI): domain Eukaryota; kingdom Metazoa; phylum Chordata; class Chondrichthyes; order Orectolobiformes; family Hemiscylliidae; genus Chiloscyllium; species Chiloscyllium plagiosum. The sequence goes on along the minus strand of NW_028270141.1, from coordinate 11,517,922 downwards.
TCCACACAGTCAGTCGCCTGAGGCGGGAATTGAACCCGGGTCTCTGGCGCTGCGAGGCAGCAGTGCTAACCACTGTGCCACCGTGCCGCCCACAAGTAACATTTATGCCACAAAAATGCCAGGGAATGACCATCTCCAATCAAAGACAATCTAACCACCACCCCTTGACATTCAATGGAGTTACCATCACTGAATGCCCCACTATCAACATCTTTGACCAGAAACTCACTGGACTCACCACATAAATACAGTGGTTACAAGAGCAAGCCAGAGGCTGGGAATATTGTGGCACATAACTCACTTTCTGGCTTCCCAAAGCCATCTACAAGGCACAAGTCAGGAGCATGATGGAATACTCTCCCACTTGCTTGGATGAGTACAGCTCCAAAAACATTCAAGAAACTTGACACCATCCAGAACCAAGCAGCCTGTTTGATTGGCATCACATCCAAAACATCCGCTCCCTCTACACCAACACTCAGTAGCAACAGTATTTACTATCTGCAAGATGCACTACAGGAGTTCACCAAAGATGCTTTGATCTCACTTTCCAAGCCCACAAGAACAAGGGCAGCAGATAAATGGGAGTACTACCACCTGCTAGCTCTCCTCCAAGCCATTCACCATCCTGACTTGAAAACCTAATGCTGTTCCTTTAGGCTTGCTGTGTCAACATTTTGGAATTCTCTCTCTAAATGCAATATTGGTCTCTTTACAGCACGTGGATTGCAACGGGTCAAGAAAACAGTTCACCACCTCATTCTCAAGGGCAACTAGGGACGGGCAATAAATACTGACCAGCCAGTGATGCCCACATCCTACAGGTGAGTTAAAAAACCTTAAACTTCCTCATTTAACTTTTTTAACTTCATAGGAAATGCTTTGTTTGTTTTGTCCAACCTCCCTCTCTTTATTTGTTTAGAAATAAAACAAGGGTACATTCTCTCCTTTCTGCTGTAAAACCTCTGAAGATTTATTCCTTAACGGTTGAGAAAACCATCAGTGGATAATCTGACCATGGTAAAGTTGCACACGTGCAGATGGATCACAATGGCCAGGATTAATAATGGCACCCTATTTCCTGTGTTGAAAGAAATATTCAATTTTTGATGTTGTAAATTGGGAAGTGATATAAAGTTGTTTTCATGTGCTGACTGTGATGCAGTTGTGAGAGATGACCATTGGCATGTAAAGAGAACATCTGAATGGTTCAGTGCTGATCCAAAATTAACAATCTTAATGAGGTTACAATACATAAAAGAATTCTGTATACATAAGCATAACAAGATAGTTCCTAACTCTTGCAGAATAATTTAATAATGTAACAGTGAGTAATCTCAAATGCGTTTGAGCTACAGCCAGATCTGTTGGCGATATATTTCAGACATCTGCAGGAATAATGGTATCAGGCAGTTCACATGTACAGAACAACCTCAGTTATCCGAACATCGGTTATCTGAGTTTTGGATTATCCGAACATGATCTCAAGGTCTCCATGCTTGGGTAAAGTGTGTTATCCAAACATTCGATTATCTGAACAAAATACTCCCCATCCATAGCTTTTGGATAATCAAGGTTGCTGTGTATAAATGCAGGCTGTAGGATTTTAGGCTCTGCTGGTGAAAATGCTTGACAATAAAGAGAAGCAGGCGCTAGGTGTGCTCCACTGGGATCTTTTCGATGTTGTCTGTGGCCATCGATGACAGCATTTTTAATTATAGAGTTTGTTGACGTTGAGCCAAGAAAAACCATGATCAGGGCAACTGGGCCCTTAATTAACATGGTTCATTTTCACTCCGTGCCTCTGTTTGCATACCAGTGGTCAGCGTCAATTTGCTCCACTAGCACCTCGAGCTCAACCTCGAGAATCTTCTCCAGGATTTAATTAAGCCAAAAGGATTTTGACCTTTGAGCTGTCAATCATTCAGAATTAAAACTTGTTGTGTGCCAACCACTGCACAAGGAGCTGATGAGCAGAATATGGTATGTCACATTGTTTACAAGGACAGTTAATCCTTTCTGATTATCATTGTGAACAAAGCATCTGTCCCAGCACACAATTAATCTCCAGCTATTTTCTAATCAGCTTGTTCAGGGATATTATTGCACACCTCTGGAGCGGGTGAGACATGAGCCAGACCTCTTGGCTGAGAAGTAGGGTCACTACCATTGCATTATAAGAACCCCGACAATTCATCTAGATCTTTTTTAAATTCAACATGTTTTTCCTAATCAACCTGTTCAGAGATATTATTACTCATCTCTGCAGCAGGAGGGACTTGAACCCAAGCCTTTTGGTTCAGAAGCATGGACACTATCACTGCACCATAACAGCCCCAACAATTCATCTACATGAGATTAGATCTTTTCCTTCACTCACAGCAATTATTCTGTCTTGAGTTTAACCCATATGGTTCTTTTCAAGCTCAATCATTTCTTTCAAATTTTCCTTCCTCTCTTTTTATTGTTTTAATTTCCCATCATCAAACTCTCATGCAGAACTGTTTGCTTGAATTATGCTGATACTTTACTATATTTTGATCACCAATATTTTTGGTTTTTTAACACGCTGCAATTTGGCTGCAAAATTATGGTGTAACGAGTCCTGCCAATAACATACTTTGGGAAATAAAAAAACATTGTAATGTGGACTAATTAAAATTCCTTTGAAAAAAAACCAGTATGTATGTAAAGTGAAGACTTTAAAGGACACGATCATGGAGACATTGCAAAAACAACTGAAAACAATTTTGTTTGTATGACCAGTGGAATCTATTTATAGTTCTCAGTCCTGCAATCCCAAAGTGCTTGTAATTCTTCCAGATAATCAAGAGTCATATAGGATAGTCAGATGGTTAAAAAGGAGTTCACGTGATGGACAGCATGTTATTCTGATTCAGCTGAAACATATGTTCAGGCATCCTGCAATAACACATACCGGAATATGAATTAAACAGTAACAACGCAGTGACACAATGTTTACACAGCATACAATACAACAGCTGTCAATTCCTTGCCTCACAAGATGCTGTACTGGAGTCACACAATGCCATGTATCCTTTCATTATTCCAACACCTTCACAGGGGAGGCGATGGCTTAGTGGTGTTATTGCTGGACTGTTAATCCAGAGATCCGAGTAATGTTCTGGAGACCCAGGTTCAAATCATGCCACGGTAGATGGTGGAATTTGAATCCAATAAAAATCTAGAACTGATGACCAGGAAATTGTTGGGAAAACCCATCCAGTCCACTAATGCCTTTTGGGGAAGTAAACTGCTATTCTTACCTGGTCTGGTTTACATGTGACTCCAGACTAACAGCAATGTGGTTGACTCTTAAATGCCCTCTGGGCAATTAGGAATGGGCAGTAAATGCTGGCCTAGCCAGTGATGCCATAAATACATAAGAAAAATGGCTGAGGCAGATCCAGGGAGATGGCTAGCACATTGGCAGGGTGTGGTTATACATATTTACACGATCTATTTTTCCAATGGGTAGGATGGATATTTCTCGCCTTTTATTTTCCCTCAATCTTCATTAAGAATGCTCATTATGGTAAGACAATCTCAATGTTGAGTGTTTACCCAGAATTTCCTGGAATGTTGCGATTAAAGCTGTCAATTCTGCTGTTTCATGCCCAGATGATTCCATCAGAAATCATTCCAACATTTCCTAGAAAAGTCATTTGAATAGGCCACGCTGAGCATGATAGTGAATCAGAGACCTGGGCTGCGGTACAACCAATAGCTCATTCATCCTGCATTAAGCAGATCAAATCTTATAACTCAAGATGCAGAAATCTGAATCGCTGACGTCTTCGTTATACGAACATGCACTTGCAGAAGTCTGTTTGCATTTGGACACAGTCAGATGCCTTATTCCCTTTTTGGGTGCATTCTAAGTTATAGGTTCAGTTTTTAACCAGTTACTGAACAGTGGCAGAAGACGAAGTTTATTTTTCAGGTGAGATTGCACCTTATATTGTCCATTTTCCATGCCCAAAACTATCAATTTTGTGGGTCACATCTACATAAAGCTGTAGGGTTTGTTTCTACGCTGTACAGCTCTATGACTCTAGGTCTGACATAATACAGGTTTGAGTGATATTCAAGCACACCTTAGCACATATTTGATGGTCTGTATCTCCTATATGGCTGCTTGATGTTTGTTACAGAACCACCTGCAAATGCATAAATGCCATACTTAAACAACTGCTTTTACCTGCTGGGACCTAGCCAGGACACAATCAGCCAAACTGGCCAAGAGAAAGCCTGCTACATTGCCTCGGGAATCTCAGCAGGCACCTACACCTTACCAGATTTATTGTATTATGAATGAGCCTCAGGAGATTATATAATGAGTAGACTCCCTGATATTGCTTATTATATATCACCACAGTGTAAAATTAAGTTTATCCAGAATAAGTTCTGAGACACAGATAAAACTTAATGGTTTGGAGGCATTGGTCCATGCAGTATCCAGTATCTGCAATCTGTACAATGGGTGGATGGGGATGAAGGTGATAGGTCAGAGAGGAGGGTGGAGCAGATAGATGGGAAGGAAGATTAAGAGCTTCAGGGCAGAGGAGGTGACCTGGGGGTTGCAGTGAGAGAGAGAGACTCACTGAGATTCTTGTGGAGAGAGGAGAACTTCTTCAAGGTAGGCATCCTTGCAAGAGGATTCGCAGGAAGGTTAAGATCAACTAGGCAAAAGTGAGGACTGCAGATGCTGGAAACCAGAGTCTAGATTAGAGTGGTGCTGGAAAAGCACAGCAGGTCAGGCAGCATCCAAAGAGGAGGAAAATCAATGTTTCGGGAAAAAGACCTTCATCAGGACTGAAGGCAGGGAGCCTCCAGGGTGGAGAGATAAATGGGAGGGGGGATGGGGCTAAGGAGAAGGCAGCAAAGAGCACAATAGGTGGATAGGTTGGGGATGAAGGTGATAGGTCAGAGAGGAGGGTGGAGCGGATAAGTGGGAAGGAAGATTAAGAGCTTCAGGGCAGAGGAAACAACCTGGGGTTTGCAGTGAGAGTCAGACTCGCTGAGATGCTTGTGGAGAGAGGAGGAAAACACAATCTGGTCTGTCTAATGTTACCAAACAGTCAGCGAGTTCACTTGGCTCAATGGCCTACTCTGGTCCAGTTTCTTAAGGTTAGTTAAAATATTTCAGGTTAGAAAGAGGCATTTACAGTAATGCATCACAATGTAATGCACCCTTGTTACATCCAGGTAAGGGGATTGGTGCCTTCCCGGTTCTCCTCTCAATAGTCAGCAACAGGCAATTCCAAAAGAATTTAATACTTAGCAAGTGTTTAACTGTTTAGGTGCTGTGAATCCAACAGACAGACACAAACAGGCTTTCTTGGAAGTCCCAGGAGAAAAGGGAATGGGATTTATTATACACTTTATGCGATTACTTGAAAATAATAAAATAAAACTCCAATTCAGACACACACACACACACACACACGGATGCGCATACACACGGACGCGCATACACACGGACGCGCATACACACGGACGCGCATACACACACACACAAAGCATTAGTGAGATTCATACATACAGTCAATCATGTACAGATTCTGTAGTTCAGTGACTTGGGATTTTAGACTGGGTTCGGTGATCTTTCTGGATCCAATGCAAGACAATTTAAAGAGTTATGTATAACTTCTGTCTTTTCCTCTGGATGAGAGAGGTGCCATGAGGAGCCTGAGGCATTGGCAAATATCAGATGCCAGTGACTACAGACAGGACTGTATCTGACGCCCGTGTATTGTGCCCTGAGATGCTGTTTTGGGGGCTGTTCAGTGCAAGCAGTGAGCTGGGGTCACTAGATGGCTGCTCTGACAGCCACACTGAGAATTCTCGGTGTCTCATCTGCTCACGGACAGCTGGTAAAATGAGAAGCTGATTATTATTAAGGGGCGATATGCAGTTAACAAGGTCATAGACGAACAATAATCCTCCTTAACCCTTTAGTGAGAATCTCACCTTTAAACCTGGAACCTGCTTAGAAGATACAGTGAGTTGTTCCCTTTACTGAGAAAGGCCTCATCAGACTTCTCACATGATTCTGTCATGTTTCTCACCATATCCAACATTGTTCAGGCCCTAATAAAATTCTCCCCAATGCTTTTATTCATCCCTAGCATAGTAACAGTTGTTAGCTGGTCTTTATCTGATAATCTTCCATTTGCATGCCCTGTTTATGCTCTCAGCTTCGCTTTCTGTCTAATTCATATATTATCTGTGGAATTTTTCCTTATTGACACTCATGTCTGTTGTACGGGACAACTGTTTCCATAGAGACATGATATGATTGAGATAGGTGAGCTTTACATTCTGTGCATAATCAACTTAGACTGCTCATGCTTCTCATTTGTGGCCACAGTGTTGAAGAACCTGAAGGACTTGTGTCAAACAAAAACACCTAACTGGTTGAGATATTATCACATTTACTTCCTGTAAACTGATTAATACGCCAATAGCAATTTCAACAAGTGAAACTGAATAACTTCTCAGAACCTGACAATTTATTCATAAGGGTGCTCGGTGAGAGTGGGAACAAATCTCACACAAGCGTGACAGTTTCATCTGACAGTTCTTGATGACCAGGGAACATGAATCATGACATCCAGCTACTGTCAACAAATGGAGTCAAGATAAACAGGAGTAGTTTCAGATCTAGATCAGAGTGGTGCTGGAAAAACACAGCAGGTCAGGCAGCATCCGAGGAGCAGGAAAATAGACGTTTCGGGCAAAAGCCCTTCATCCGGAGCATTCTCCGGGATACCCGCACCAATCAACCACACCGCCCCGTGGCCCAACATTTCAACTCCCCCTCCCACTCTGCCGAGGACATGGAGGTGCTGGGCCTCCTTCACCGCCGTTCCCTCACCACCAGATGCCTGGAGGAAGAACGCCTCATCTTCCGCCTCGGAACACTTCAACCCCAGGGCATCAATGTGGATTTCAACAGTTTCCTCATTTCCCCTCCCCCCACCTCACCCCAGTTCCAACCTTTCAGCTCAACACCGTCCACATGACCTGTCCTACCTACCAATCTCCCTTCCGACCTGTCTGCTCCACCCTCCCCCTTGACCCATCATCTTCATCCCCACGTCCATCCACCCATTGTACTCTTTGCTACCTTCCCCCATCCTCCTCTCTGACCTATCACCGTCACCCCCATCCCCATTCACCTATTGTACTCTTTGCTACCTTTTCCCCAGCTCTCAATAACAAGAATACTATTTTGGATACTGTTGGGGGGGGGGGGGGGGGGGGAGATGACTTACCAGGGGTAAGCAATGGGCCACAGGTCTCTGGCATTGACAGGAGGTTCTGTGGGAAGGTGAGAGACTCTTGGTTGGTGTGTTCCCTCCCAGGTGCCAGGGTTTATGATGTCTCTGATCGTGTTTTCGGGATCCTTGAGGGGGAGCAGTTCCAAGTCGTGGTCCACATCAGCTCCAATGACATAGGTAGGAAGAGAAATGGGGATTTAAGACAGAAATTCAGGGAGTTAGGGTGGAAGCTTACAGCGAGAACAAACAGAGTTGTTATCTCTGGCTTGTTGCCTGTGCCACCTGCTAGCGAGGCGAGGAATAGGAAGTGAGGAGTTGAATACGTGGCTACAGGGATGGTGCAGCAGGGAGGGTTTTGGATTCTTGGATAATTGAGTTTTGGATTCTTGGATAACTAGGGTAGGTGGGATCTCTACAAACAGGACAGTCTTCACTTGAACCAGAGAGGTACCAATGTCCTGGGGGGATATTTGCTAATGCTTTTGGGTAGGTTTAAACTAATTCAGCAGGAGGTTGGGAACCTAAATTGTAGTTGGAGTATAGAGGAGGTTGAGAGTAGGGAGGTCCAAAATAAGGTTTCAGGATTGCAAGAGGGCACCAGCAAGCAAAATATACGTTTGAAGTGTGTCTATTTCAACGCCAGGAGCATCCGGAGTAAGGTGGGTGAACTTGCAGCATGGGTTGTACCTGGGATTTCGATGTTGTGGCCATTTCAGAGACATGGGAAGAGCAGGGACAGGAATGGTTGTTGCAGGTTCTGGGATTTAGATGTTTTGGTAAGAACAGAGAAAATAGTAAAGGAGGTGGGGGTCGGGCAATGTTAGTCAAGGACAGTATTACGGTTGCAGCAAAGACATTTGAGGACTCCTCTACTGAGGTAGTATGGGCTGAGATTAGAAACAGGAAAGGAGAGGTCACCCTGTTGGGATTTTTCTATAGGCCTCTGAATAGTTCCAGAGATTTAGGGGAAAGAATAGCAAAGATGATTCTTGATAGGAGTGAGAGAGACAAGGTACTTGTTATAGGAGACTTTAACTTCCCCAATATTGATTGGGAATACTATAGTTCAAGTACTTTAGATGGGCCAGTTTTTGTCCATTGTGTGCAGGAGGTTTCCTGATACAGTATGTAGACAGGCCAACAAGGGGTGAGGCCACATTAGATTTGGGAAATGAACCTGGCCAGATGCTAGATTTGGAGGTAGGTGAGCATTTTGATAATAGTGACCACATTTCAGTTATGTTTACTTTAGTGATGGATAGGGATAGGTATACACTGGAGGGCAAGAGCTACAGCTGTGGGAAAGGCAATTACAATGTGTGTAAACCAGATTTAGGATGCATAGGATGAGGAAGGAAGGAGGTGGGCACAATTGAAATGTGGAGCTTATTCAAGGAACAACTACTGCGGATCCTTGAGAAGTATGTACCTGACAGACAGGGAGCAAGCTGTCAAGCACAGGATCCGTGGTTTACTAAGGAAGTTGAATCTCTTGTCAAGAAGAAGAAGGCTTACGTTAGAATGAGATGTGATGGCTCAGTTAGGGTGCTTGAGAGTTACAATGTAGCTAGGAAAGACCAAAAGACAAGCAAGGAGGGGACATGAGAAGTTGTTGGAGGACAGGATCAGGGAAAACCCTACAGCTTCCTATAGGTATATAAGGGATAAAAGAATGGCTAGAGTAAGATTAGGACTAAGGGTCCTAATCCTTGGATGCTGCCTGAACTGCTGTGCTTTTCCAGCACCACTCTAATCTAGACTCTGGTTTCCAGCATCTGCAGTTATTGTTTTTACCTAAGATTAGGACCAACCAAGGACAGTCATGGGAAGTTGTGTGTGGAGTTAGAGGAGTTAGGGGAAGCGCTAAGTGAATATTTTTCATAGAACGTTAAAGCACAGTACAGGCTCTTCAGCCCTTGATTTTGTGCTGACCTGTGAAATTAATGATGCCCATCTAAATTGCGCCGTTCCATTATTATCCATACGTATGTCCAATGCCCTTAACATCGGCGAGTCTGCTAACATTGCAGGCAGGCCGATCTATGCCTCTACTACTCTCTGAGTACAGAAACAACTCCTGATATCTGTCGTAAATCTATTACCCCTCAATTTATACCTATGTCCTCTTGTGTTAGCCTTCACCACCCAAGGAAAAAGGCTCTCACTGTCCAACCTATCTAACCCTCTGATTGGCTTATATGTCTTGATTAAGTCATCTTTCAACCTTCTTCTCTCCAATGAAAATAGCCTCAGTTCCCTCCACTTTTCCTTGTAAGACCTTCTCTCCATATCAGGCAACATCCTCATAAGTCACTTCTGAACCCTTTCCAAAGCTTCCACATCCTCCCTATAATGCGGTGACCAGACCTGCACGCAATACTCCAGGTGTGGCCTTACCAGTGTCTTGTACAGCTGAAGCATGACCTCATGGCTCCGAAATTCAATCCCCCTATCAATAAACGCGAACACACCATAAGCCTTCTTAAGAACCCTATCAACCTGGATGGCAACTTCCAGGGATTTATGCACCTGGACACCGAGATCTCTGATCATCTACACTGCCAAGAATTTTACTATTAGCCCAGTACTCTGCATTCCTGTTACTTCTTCTGAAGTGAACTGCTTCACACTTTTCCGCATTAAACTCTGTTTGTCACTTCTCAGCCCAGCTCTGTACCTTATCTATGTCCCCCTGCAACCCACAACATCCTTCCGCACTATCCACAACTTTGCCTACCTTTGTGTCATTTACAATTTTACTAACCCATCCTTCTACGCCCACATCCAGATCATTTATAAAAATGACAAACAGCAGTGGCACCAAAACAGATTCTTGCAGCTCTCCACTGGTAATGAGCTCCAGGATTAACATTTCCCATCAATCACCACCCTCTGTCTTCTTTCAATTAGCCAATTTCTGATCCAAACCACAAAATCACCTTCAATCTCGAAACTCCATATTTTGTGCAACAGCCTACTGTGTGGAACCTTATCAAATGCCTTACTGAAGTCCATATATGCCACATCTACCACCTACCTTCATCCACCTGTTTTGTCATCTTCTCGAAGAACTCAATAAGGTTAGTGAGGCATGACCAACCCTTCACAAAACCGTGTTGACTGTCCCTAATCAAATTATTCCTTTCTAGATGATAATAAAATGATGATGATTTCCTCAGTACTCACACTGGAAAAAAACAAGGAGCATACTGAGAAACAGGCTCCTAGACTAGATGGGATTGAGGTTCACAAGGAGGAGGTGTTAGCAATTCTGAAAAGTATGAATATAGATAATCTCCTGGGCCGGATGGGATTTATCCTGGGATCCTCTTGGAAGCCATGGAGGAAACTGCCGAGCCTTTGGCTTTTATCTTTATGTCATCATTGTCTACAGGAATAGTACCAGAAGACTGGAGGATAGCACATGTTGTCCCCTTGTTCAAGAAGTGGTGTACAGACAACCCTGGTAACTATAGACCAGGGAGCCTTACTTTGGTTGTGGGTAAAGTGTTGGAAAGGATTATAAGAGACAGGATTTATAATCAATAGGAATAAGTTGATAAGGGATAGTCAACATGGTTTTGGAAAGCGTAGGTCGTGCCTTACAAATCTTATTGAATTCTTCAAGAAGGTGACAAAACAGCTGGATGATGGTAAAGTCATTGATGTGGTGTATATAGATTTCAGTAAGGGGTTTGATAAGATTCCCCATGGTAGGCTACTGTACAAAATATGGAGACATGGAATTGAGGGTGATTTAGTGGTTTGGATCAGAAATTGGCTAGCTGAAAGAAGACAGAGGGTGGTGGTTGATGGTAAATGTTCATCCTGGAGTTCAGTTATTAGTGGTGTACTGCAAGGATTTGTTTTGGGTTCACTGCTGTTGTCATTTTTATAAATGTTCTGGATGAGGGCATACAAGGATGAGTTAATAAATTTGCAGACAACACTAAGGTCAGTACAGTTGTGGATAGTGCCGAACGATGTTGTAGGTTACAGAGGGACATAGGTGAAAGTGAGTACTGCAGATACTAGAGATTAGAGCCTAGAGTGTAGTGCTGGAAAAGGACAGCAGGTCAGGCAGCATCTAAGGAACAAAAAAATCAATACTTAGGGCAAAAGCCCTTAATCAGGAATGAGTCTGGGAACCTCAGGTGTAGAGAGATAAATGGGGGGGGGGGGTTAAGGTAGCTGAGAGTGCAATAGGTGGATGGCGGTGGCGGTAAAGGTGATAGGTCGGAGGGGAGGGTGGAGTGGATGGGGGAAAAGAAGATAGACAAATGGGACGGGTCATGTGGACAGTGCTGAGCTGAAAGGTTGGAACTGAGGTAAGGTGGGGGCAAGGGGAAATGAGGAAATTGGTGAAAACCACATTGATCGCTGAGCTGAAAGGTACAGAGGGACATAGATGAGCTGCAGAGCTGGGCTGAGAGGTGGCATATGGAGTTTAATGCAGAAAAGTGTGGGATAATTCACTTTGGAAGGAGTAACAGGAATGCAGACTACTGGGTGAATGGTAAGATTCTTGGTAGTGTAGATGAGCAGAGAGATCTCAGCGTCGATATACATACATCTCTCAAAGTTGCTACCCAGGTTGACAGAGCTATTAAGAAGGCATATGGTGTGTTAGCTTTTATTAGTAGAGGGATTGAGTTTCGCAAATATGAGGTCATGCTGCAGCTGTACAAAACACTGGTGCAGCTGCACTTGAAGTAATGCATGCAGTTTTGGTCACCACATTATAGGAAGGATGTGGAAACTTTAAAAAGGGTGCAGAGGTGATTTAGTAGGATGTTGCCTGGTATGCAGGGAAGGTCTTATGAGGAAAGGTTGAAGGAGTTGAGGGTGTTTTCGTTAGAGAGAAGAAGGTTGAGAGGTGACTTAATTGAGATATATAAGATAACAATTGGGTGGACAGTGAAATCCTTCTTCCTTGGATGGCGATGGCTAGCACAAGGGGACATAGCTTTAAATTGAGGGGTGATAGGCATAGGACAGATGTCAGAGCTGATTTCTTTACTCAGAGAGTAGTAGGGGCACGAAACGCCCTGCCTGCAACAATTGTGGTCTCGCCAACTTTATGGGCATTTAAATGGTCATTGGATAGGCATATGGACGAGAAAGTTAGATGAGCTTCAAACTGGTTTCACAGGGTGGCGCAACGCCAAGGGTCGAAGGGCCTGTACTGTGCTGTAATGTTCTATGTTCTATAAATAAACTGAAAAGACTGGAACTCTGTTCACTGGAGCATAGGACATTGAAGGGTTACTTTAATGAGGTTTATAAAATTTTGAGGAGTTTAGGCAAGCATCTTTTCCTCGGGTTGTTGAGTTCAAAACTAGGAGGTGTATTTTTAAGGTGAGAGGAGAAAGATTTAAAAGACACAAGAGGCAGAGTTTTTACACAGAGTAGTTCATGTGTGGAATGAACTTTCTGAGCAAGTGATGGAAGTGGGTACAGCTACAACAGTTAAAAGGCATTTGGATAAGTTCATGAATAGGAAAGGTTTGGAGGGATATGGGCCAAATGCAGGCAGGTGCGACTAGTTTAGTTTGGGAACATGGTCACATGTACTAGTTGGACTGAAGGATTTGTTTCCGTGCTGTATGACTCTCTCTATTATATATATATATTATATATATTTTATATATATATATATATATATATATATATATAATACATTTGTTTCAGAAGGTGGTGGTACAGCTTGATCAACCTCAATAACTTGTTTGATTTAAATGGACTCTATGTTGACAGAGTGAAGTTCTGCCATACTACCGACTTGACATTGAAAGGTGCCACTGATTATGTAGACCCACAAAACATGTAAACGCCCAGTGCACACACATCAAGGTGTTTTGCAAAGCACAAATTCCAGGGTCATAATGAGCCCACTCTAAAACATGAGTTTCACACCATGGAAGATATATGTCTGGCCCCAGACTGCATTTCATAATTTAAAGAAAACCCAAAATAGGTGTTCAAGATTCCATCTTTCTGTATTAATTGAGTATATCAGGAGTGCATGGCCCACCAAATGAGAATAATAAAGAGAGTACTACCCCTTGTTCAATCTGAGTCTTCCTTTTGCCCTGGTTATCTATTTAATTTAATTTCTCTAAGACTGTAGCACTCCAAATAGTGGTGGGATCTCAAAGCTCTTTTTGACAACACACTCCAAATGTGTGGCAACAGTAAATGGTTCTCACCACGGAGCTAGGGTTTCAAAATGTGTATAAAGCTTACTCACCATGGCATTAACCTCCCAATCTTTGTCCGTTTGCTTTTGCAGATTAAGCAACCAATAGCAGGATCAGTGACAGCATCACAAACTCTTCCAAAGAACAATATAAAAGAAGTATGAAATGGAGATATCTGAAAACAAGAACAAAAGATATTTTTAACTGTGAATAGAATACAGTATTTCAGCTCACAAAATAGAAATACAGGATTGGGCTAAGCAGGGCATTCATTTTTCACTTTATCACAGTGAAAGGGAAATGATAACTTCTGCTATCAACAGCAAATATGGGAGGGATGTTAGCCAAACACAGGCAAATGGGACTAGTTCAGTTTGGGAATATTTGATCAGCATGGACAAGTTGGACCAAAGGGTCTGCTTCCATGCTGTATGATGCTAGAAACAGTCTACATTTGGGTGAACACAGAACAGTGTGAAGGTTAGAGGCTTCATTCAGCCTGAGGCTTGAACACGGAGGGCCATCACAAATCGGCAAAGGGCAAGAGAGGCTTTGAGGGAGAGGTTGTCTGTTGGGCATCAAGGTGCCTGCAGTGGGGGGAAGAAGCTGTCTATACCAGGAAGAGGAGGAGAAGAGGTTGTGAGTATGAAGCTGGAGTGAGAGTTTATTGAAGAATCACAGAACTATAATGGTGCAGGGAGAGGCCACTGTACCTGCACTGTCTCGCCAAACAAGCAACATGACACAACCATTCTCCTGCATTAACCTGCATATTATTTTGATTCAAATAATCACCTAATGGCCTCTTGAATTCCTCAATTGAACCTGCCTCTACTACATGTCCAGGTAGCGAATTCTATGCCTTAACTACCCATGTGTGAAAGTGCTTTCTAATGTTTGCTTCTTTTCAAAACTGTTTTAAACTGCCCTCGCATTGTTGATTCTTAAAGAAGGGTAGGAAATGTCTATCCCTACTTATTCTGTCCTGACTCCTCATGATTTTGTAAACTTCTGTCAGGTCTCCTCTTTGCCTGGTCTTCTCCAAGGAAAACAGTCACACTGTTTGCAGTCTATCTTTCTAACTGAAGTGGTTCACCTCTGTAGGTGTGCATGGGTGTGTCTGTCTTGTCTTTCTGAATGCATGTGTATGTGCATGCGCAAGGATGTGTGTATGTGTGTGTATGGGTGTGTGTGTGGATATATGTGCATGGGTGTGTGCGTGTGTCTGCGTGTATGTGAGTTCACAAATTTATCAACTCTGATGCAAACACACTTCTCAGCACACAAAAATACACACACACAGACACATACTGAGTCATACACAAACACACACACAGACACACACACACACGCATGTCTGGATGAAATGGGTGAAGGTGAGATTTTTGGCACGATTCTGCGAGAAATCCAGTGAGGCTTATCTCAACATTAAGAGCACCAGCAACTGTCATTGCAATTAAATTACTTTTTATTTCAAAGAATCAATCACTGAAAATTGTTCCACAAAGACAAAACATCAGTAAAATGATTCTTGACAGTGCATGCTCAGGAGAAAGTGAGGACTGCAGATGCTGGGGATCAGAGCTTAAAAATGTGTTGCTGGAAAAGCGCAGCAGGTCAGGCAGCACCAAAGGAACAGGAGAATCCGAAACGTCGATTCTCCTGTTCCTTTGATGCTGCCTGACCTGCTGCACTTTTCCAGCAACACATTTTTAAGTGCATGCTCAGGGGCATGCTCCCAGCTAATGCACTGCACCAATCTGTAGGCCTGGTCTAATCACTTGCTACCTATGTGCACACTCACTTGGAGCATACCTGGTTGGTCACAGTATTCCCTCCTTGTCTTCCCACCTTGCACTTTCCCCTCTCCACCAGAGGTTTTTTTTTAAATTTCAAAAATATACTTTATTCATAAAAATATCTTCACATACATACATGGTCACTGAAGCAGTTCAGTGCTGAACAGTAGCATATGAACGGACAAACAAACATTGGAGTATGACTCTAAGCAACAAACAAACCCAAGGCATTTCTTACTTCTGCAAGATTATATTGACATATATTTGAGGTAGTGGGAGGTTCCAATAACTGAATGGACTCCAATTTACCTTCAGCAGGAAGACCTCAGACAGTGGCCTTTCCCCACTGTGCTTTGGTGGCAGCTGCCCCAAATGTGCCAGTCTGCAACACTTGGTCAGGGTCAGCTCCTTGCTCTGGAAGGCCAACAAGTTTTGGGCAGACTGAAGAGTATCTTTCACTGAGTTAATGGCCCTTCAGGTGCCTCTGCCCTGCCGTATTACTGTACTGTTTAGTATAGGCACAAACCAGGAAGTTTGTCCTGCTTGCCAACAGTCCACGGTGAGGTCATGAGGGATAGTCTTCACTGAGGTGTTCCTGTTATTGTAAGTCCAGGGCAGCCCCTGATACCAGTCCAGGGGCTTGCACGCAGAGTTAGTCAGCTCCTCAGACCCAAACCCCTTCTCCTCCCCTGTTAACATAGACTTGGGGCCATGTAATAATGTATATATGGTGGCCTGGTGGATCAGTGGTTAGCACTGCTGACTCATAGCACCAGGGACCCAAGTTCAATTCCACCCTCTGAGTGGAGTTTGCACATTTTCCCTGTGCCTGCATGGGTTTCCTCCCACAGTTCAAAGATGTGTAGGTTAGGTGGATTGTCCACAGTAAACTGCCCATAGTACCCAGAGTTATGCAGGCTAGGTGGGTTAGCCGTGGGAAATATGGGATGGGTGGGATGCTCTCTGGAGGGTCAGTGTGGACTTGATAGGCCAAATGGCCTGTTTTCACACTGTAGGGATTCTATGGATCTACATATTGATGTATTAATTAAGAGCAACAAGGGATCACTTGCTCCTTCAAGCCAGTTCCATCGTTCAATATTGTCTGCAGATAATGTCAAGGACTGTGCAGGGCAGTTTTGGGTGTACAGCAGCTTTTTAAAGTTGACACCCGCGATGCTGGTCAATTCCTGACAGTGGTGAGTTGCTCTGGTGGGATGGGGCTAGAACTGAACAAGTGCAACACCATAGGAGTGGGTTAAGTGGTTCATGAGGTGTAACTGATAAGGTATGATGAGAAAACCTGATAGACCTTGTAGTAAAAAATTCTCCAAAAAAACTCAATGTAACTAGCACTTAGCTGAAAATAAAGTAAGCTTAGCCCACAACTACCATTGCATGCCACCACTTTCACATTAATTCTGAATAGAGGTCAGCTCCACATGTATGCCAATAGAGGCGAATGCAAGGTCAACGTTCATCAAACTCAACTCCTTAGCTCAGACCTGGAACCCCTTCCATCCCCTGGTGACCAGGACTTGGGCCCTTCCCTGTTCTATCATTCAGTAATATCATGGTTAATCTAATTACTCCATATTCTCACCCACCAACAAGAACTTTTTGCCTCCTTTCTGTAAAGAATCCATCTCACTTTGCCTTAGAACGATTCAAAGCCCCTGCTTCCCCTTCCTATTGTGGAAGAGAGTTCCAAAGACTCATTACTCTCTGAAAACAAAAAAAAAATCTCCTCATCTCTATCTTAAATGGGTGAACCCATTTTATCTCTAATTTTAAATTCTCTCACAAGAATACATACTCTTTCCACATGCAACCTCACAAGGTTCCTCAGGATCTTATATTTACATTTCAATTAAATCACTTTTTACTGTTCTAAATTCCAATAGGTACAAGCTTAACCTGTCAAATGTTTCCTCATAAGGCAATCCACTCACAATATTGTTCTGCTAAACTTTTTTTTCAATACATTTACATCCATCCTTAAATAAGGAGACCAAATACTTTACACAAACTCCAGTTGTAGCCTGACCAATGCTCTGTATAACTGAAGCCTAACCTTTTATATTCAATTCCCCTGACATGAAAGGATAGTATTCACTTAACTTTTCTAATCACTTGCCAAACTGCATACATTTCGAACCTTTTATAATACACGTTCAAGAGAATCCCAGATTCCTCTGCATCTCAGAGCTTGCAATCTCTTGCCGTTTAAATAAAATGCATTGTTGTTTATTCTTCTTGCCAGAGCATACAATGTCATATTTTCCCACATTACACACCATTTACCGGACCTTTACCCACTCACTTAAACTGTCCAATCCTCTTCATGTTCCTTGTGTCCTCTTCACCAATTACTTGCCTATCATTGTGTCATCAGCAAATGTAGCACCTATAACTTTGGTCCCTTCATCTAAGTCTTTTCTATGAATTGCAAAACATTAAGGCCTATTATATTGTGGGCGGTACGGTGGCACAGTGGTCAGCACCGCTGCCTCACAGCGCCAGAAACCCGGGTTCAATTCCCACCTCAGGCGACTCTCTGTGTGGAGCTTGCACATTCTCCACATGTCTGCGTGGGTTTCCTCCGGGTGCTCCGGTTTCCTCCCACAATCCAAAAATGTGTAGGTCAGGTGAATTGACCATGTTAAATTGTAGTGTTAGGTGAAGGGGTAAATGTAGGAGTATGGGTCTGGGTGGTATACGCTTCGGCGGGTTGGTGTGGACTTGTTGGGCCGAAGGGCCTGTTTCCACACTGTAAGTAATCTAATCTAATCTGTAAATTATCTAATCTAACATATTGTCAACAAAACATGACCCATTTATACCAGACCTCTGTTCCTGTTAGCCAGCTGATCATTTAGTGTTACCCTGCACCTTGAACTTTTATATCCCACCATAATATTTGATATGGTAGCTTTTCAAATGTCTTCTAGAAATTAAATTACAGTACAGCATCCTCTTTCCACAGCACATGTTACTTCTACAAAGAGCTCCAATAATTTGGTTAAACCATGACTTTCCTTTTTACAAACATAGATTTTTTTTTGCTCCAATAGAAAAAGAATGTGTTGGAAATCCCAGCACATCTGGCAAATTAAATGCAGTTATAAACACAACTCAGTCACCCTTTATTAGAATAGGGTGGGGGTTATGAACCTGAGGCATTGACTCTCCTTCTCTCTGCCCACAGTTGCCGCCTGACCTACTGTGTATTTCTAGAATTGTCTGTTTTATATTTCACCCTTTCCAGCATCTACAGTAAAGTACACTCCAGTCATATGCTCTATGTCTGGGCATTTGTAAGTGTGGTTGGTTTCAATTTAATATGAGATAATATTTATCACTCAATTCAAAGTGTAATTTATCTGTTAACAAAGTCCACTCATGGGGATAGAAATAGAACATTATTGCATCTGCATTGCCTTGAGAATGTACACATGGCATGGAGTAATACATTATTTTCATAAAATGAGTGGGCACTGTCTTACACAAAAGATGACAGCATGGTAAGAACTTAGATAAAGTTTTGCAGATGCTGGTTTGACAAAAAAAGGTGGATTGGCAATATCTGAAAGCTTGTGTTCCTTGTCGGAATTTCACCTGACTTTGATTTCAATGGAGCAAAATAAGGTGACCTGTTTTCCGTGCATTGTAAAACCTGACCATACACTTGGTGCTGTGTGAAGGATGAATGAAGAGTCACTTCATAGAATCATAGAATCCCTACACTGTGGAAGCTGAACACTTCAACTCCCCCTCCCACTCCACCATTCGGCCCTTCGAGCCTTCACCACTATTCAATGTGATTGTGGCTGATTATGCAATCACAGTATCCCATTCCCACCCTCTCTCCATCCCCCTTGATCTCTTTAGCCACAAGGGCCACAAACAGCTCCCTCTTGAATCTATCTTATGAACTGGCCTCAACAGCTTCCCACTGGAGAGAATTCAACAGGTTCACAACTCTGAATGAAGAAATTCTTCCTCATCTCAGTCCCAAATGGTTTATCCCTTATTCGTAGTCTGTAAACCCTTGTTCCAGACTTTGGGGTTGAGAGTGTGGTGCTGGAAAAGCACAGCGGGTCAGGCAGCATCCGAGGAGCAGGAGAATCAACATTTCAGGCATGAGCCCTTCAGCGGGAATGAGGCTTGAGATAAATGGGAAGGGGGGTGTTGGAAGGTTGCTGAGGATGCAATAGGTAGATGAAGGTGGGGGAGAAAGTGATAGATTGGAGAAGAGGATGGGGCAGGTGGATGAGAAAGACGATGGACTGGTCAAGAAGGCAGTTCTGAGTTGGAGGCTTGGGACTAGGATAAGGTGCGGGGAGGAGAAATGGGGAAACCAGTGGAATTCATATTAATCCCGTGTGGTTGCAGAGTTCCAAGGCAGAAGATGAGGTGTTCTTCCTCCAGGGGTTGGGTGGTTAGGGTTTGGCGATAGCGGAAGCCCAGAACCTGCATGTCCTTGGTGAAGTGGGAGGGGGAGTTGAAGTGTTCAGCAACAGGGCGTTGGGGTTGGTTGGTGCAGGTGTCCCAGAAATGTTCTCTGAAACTATCTGTAAGTTGGCATCCTGTCTCCCCAATGTAGAGGAGACCACATCAGGAGCAACCAATACAGTAGGTGACATTCCTCCTCTCTGACCTATTACCTTCTCCCCTATTGCATCTACCTATTGCATTTTCAGCTACCTTCCCTCCCCATCTCCACCCCCCTCCTGTTTTTCTCTCAGCCACCCGGCCCATAAGTCTCATTCCTGATGAAGGCTTATGCCCAAAACATCGATTCTCCTGCTCCCTGGATGCTGCCCTGACCTGCAGTGCCTTTCCTGCACCACACTCGACTCTGATCTCCAGCATCTGCAGTCCTCACTTTCTGCTAGTTCTTGACTTCCCCAACATTGGGAACACTCTTCCCACATTTAGCCTGTCCAATTTCATCAGGATTTTATATGTTTCTCAGAGATCCCTTCTATTCTTCTAAATTCCAGCGAGTACAAGCCCAGTCTATCCACTCTTTCCTCATATGTCAGTCCTGCCATCCGGAAGTCAATCTGGTGAACCTTCACTGGACTCCCTCAAGAGCAAGAATATTCTTCCTCAGACTAGGAGACCAAAACTCCACACAATACTCAAGGAGTGGCCTCACCAAAACCCTGTAATAACTGCTCCAAGACATCCTTACTCCGACGCTTAAACTAGTTGTATTTCAACAACTTCAGCAAACATAATGGACAACCTGGTTACCAGAATTTTGGTAAGTTTGCAAAATTGGAATCACAGGTTGAATGGATGCTTTTGTGAACCTGGAAAATTAAAATGGTCAGATACTGCAGTGATGTTGTAATGATAAAAATCAGAACTGATTGCAAGCGGTTTCTCAATCGCTGTTGCTGTGTCATATTCTAGTGTACATAAGTTTGTCACTGACAAATCACCTAGTGTAACAGTCTCAATTATGGTGTTCAGAACCAAATACACAATTCTAGCAAATTCTGAGCTATTGTCTGAAAGATCCATGACTAGGCATCCAGGTGGAGGCAGTTCAGTAACTCTCAGCTCTGGGTGATGAGGCTGCATTCTTAAACAGACTGCTATTACACTTCTAGAATTTGACTCTGTTTACCGGTCATTAGGATTTTATCTCTGCACTGTTTACAATACTGTTTTTATTCTGCTTTCAGCAGCAGCCCAGTTTTTGTACTTACTTGCAAGCCCAATTTTTTTTTTGTGCTTTGCTGACATCTGCAATTCATACTGTTGCCGGCAAAATATTGGCTACCAGTACCCCACTAACAGGCAACAAATTGCAAAGCAGTGAGGTCATTTTTTTTATGACAAGGGAATCGCAGGCTGTGGGATATGATAACGAACATGGAGCCAGCCATTAAGACTGAGAGCCCTTCTGGGTAAAGCTACTGAGAAAATAAACCCTGCCGAAGCCACGTGCTCCAGAACTAGCTGTTATCCTAGCCAAGCGAGTCTAGAACATCTACAATACTGACATGCACGTGGCAATGAAAAACTGATCCAGGAATGTCTTGTGTACAAAACACAGAACAAATACCACACAGAATCACAGAAATGTTACAACGTAGTACAGGTGCACAATCCTTTATCGGAAATCCTTGGGGCCAGTTTTTCGGATTTCCGAATTTTTCAGAATTCAGAATAAATGACACTTTCGCACTGAAATAAAGAAAAACTTACCAAATGACTGAGACACAACTGACACCTGCCAGTGCTGGGCCACGCCACCATGTCACATCTGAATGATGTGGGTTGAGTGGGTGTGGAGTTGGGTCACCTGTTTGCATGCCAAACAACCTTGTTATACAGAAAAAAACTTCACAAGGAAACTTTGGATTTCAGAGTTCTTCGGATTTTGGATGAAGGAGTCTGTACCTGTATTATCCTGGCTGGACCAAGTCTCTAAATGAACAACATGACTTTGTGCAACTCTCCTGTCTTTTCCCATACCCTTGCATGTTATTTTAAATAATTATCCCTTGAATGTGTCAATGGCACCTGCCTCCATCGCACTTCCACAGTGTATTCCAGTCCCAAACCACTTGTTGACTGAAAACATTTTTTCTCATTCTAACTTGCCTCTTTTCAAATCACTTCTATTTCTTGGTTTTAAAAATGTCTGTCAGATCTCCTCTCAGCTTTCTTTTCTCTGGTCCCAACCTCTCCAGTCAATCTTCAGAAATGAAGTTACAAATCACATATTTCCAGGTTACAAATCACACATTACCTGATGAAGGAGCGTCGCTCCGAAAGCTCGTGCTTCCAATTAAACCTGTTGGACTATAACCTGGTAATGTGTGATTTGTAACTTTGTATACCCCAGTCCAACATTGGCATCTCCAACTCATAAATGAAGTTTCTCATCCCTGGTACCACATTCACAAACCTCCTCTGCCCTCTCCAATGTACTCACATCCTTCCTATAATGTGCTGCCCGGAACTTTACACAATACTGCAGCTGAAGTCAAACAAATATACCAGTTTAGCAATATGTCATTGCTGATGCAATCTATAACCGTATTAATAAATCCTGGTGTATTGTATGCTTTATTTATTTATGTTTGTTCACTCATGGAACTGGGTGTTGCTGGCTGGGCCAACATTCATTGCCCATACCTAATTACCCCTGAGAAGGTGGTGGTGTGCTGTCTTCCTGAACCGGTGCAGTTCATTTGGTGCAAGGACACCCACAGCGCCCTTAGGGAGGGAATTCCATAATTTTGACCCAGAAACATTGAAGGAATGATAATATATTTCCCAGTCAGGATGTTGAGTGGCTTAAAGGGGAACTTACAGGTCATGCTGTTTCCATACATCTGATACCCTTGTACTTCAAGATGGTAGTAGTCATGAATTTGAAAGGTGCTGTCTAAGGATGTTGGGTGGACTTCTGCAGTGCAACTCATATACAATGCCACTTCTACGCATCAATGGTTGCTTGACTGAATGCCTGTGGATGTGGTGCCAATCAAGCATGTTGCTTTGTCCTGGATGGTGTCAAATTTCTTGAGTGTAGTTGGAGCTGCACCCACCCAAGTAAGTATGAATATTCCATCATATTCCCTTGTGCATTGTAGATGGTAGACATGCTTTGGGGAGTCAGGAGGTGAGTTACTCACTGCAGTATTCCTAACCTCTGATCTGCCCTTGGAGACACTATATTTATGTGGTAAATCCAGTTGAGTTTCTGATCAATGATAATCCCCAGGATGTTGATGGTGAGGGATTGAGTGATAGCAATGCCATTGAATACCAAGGGGCAGTGGTTAAATTGTCTCTTATATAAAGTGCTCACTGCCAGTGTCACAAAGCTGGTCTATTTTCTAAAAGCTGTTCCTTTTCTCAAGGATACTGTGTCCTTGGGTTTTTTCAGAGGGGCCATAAACAGGTCGGGCTCTGAAACGGTTGGGTTTGGTACAGAGATTAGTGGACTTTTTGTTTATATGTAAAGAGATTAGACTTAGGCCAAAGCTTTTATGTTTTTAGAAGTAACCTGTATAAGTGGGGGGGGGGGGGGGGGGGTGGCCAGCTCTAGTTGACAAGTTCAGTCCAGAATGAGTTAGGGAGTTCAGCTGTGGGCTGTGTGGAAACAGGCTGCTAAACTCCCTCTCCTTCTGCCTTTCTAACTTCGACCTGTAAGCCTTTGTTTCATTTTTACAGTGTTTAAGGGGTTTGCTTATTTGGATTGTTGTGTATATTTGGAACAGCATAATTAAGTCTAGATTGGATAGACTGAGTTCTTTAGGTATTCTTTATTCTATTCTTTGTGTTTCATTGTGTAACTTTGTGAATAAAGTTTTGTCAGTTTTAAAACCTGGTAGTCAACCTAGCTAACGACTCTGGGCAATTTTCACTGTACACTTACTGAAACAAATTGCAAAGTTATGGTCTGGGGCTGCCTGCTTAAGAATGTTTTGAGTGGTCCGACCTAGTCCATAATACCTGGCATTTCTGTGGCAAATATGTTACTTGCCATTTCTTTTAGCCCAAGTCTGGAGAGCGTCCAGTTATACTGCTTCTGAATATGGATAGCTTCAGTATCTGAGGAATCACTAATGGTGCTGATCATTAGCAAATATCTCCACCTCTGAATTAATGTTAGAGGAAAGGTCTTTGATGATGCAGCTGAAGATGTTTGGGCTTAGGACACTACTCTGAGGAACTCCTGCAGAGATATCCTGGAGCTGAGATGACTGACCTCCAACAACAATGACCATCTTCCTTATTGGAAGATATGACTCTGGTTAGAATGCAATCTCGATGTCAAGGGTGTCACTTGCAGCTCACCTCTGGAATTCAGTTCCTTTGGCCATGTTTGAGCCAAGACTGTCATGAAGTCGAGAGCTGATTGGCCCTGGTGAACCCAAACTGAGCTGCAGTGAGCACTTTATTGCTGAACAGGTTTTGCTTGATAGCACTGTTGATGACAACTTCCATCACTTTAGTGAGGATAGAGGTCAACGTGTGGTAGTAATCCAGTTTCGATTTATCCTGTGTACAGGACATACCAGGGGAATCTTCCACATTCCATTATTACAGCATATACACACCGAGGAATTTAAAAAAAGAAAAAAAAAGAGAAAATAAAGCAGGAGTGTTAGGTATCGTGTCACACTGAAAGCTGGCTCTGAGGGAGCTGGATCAGTGTCAAGGTCTTTCCACATGTAAACGAAGGGTAACTTGGTGAAAGAATATCAGCCTCTGTGAAGCTATTTAAATGGTGATGACAGAAAAGTACACTCATGAATAAATTTGATCAGAACAGTCATTTTTGAGCCTAGGTAAGAATTTCTAGCATCATGCTGTTATTTGAGATGAACGGAAGAAAAAAAAAATGAAAAGTATACACACCGAGGTCCCCCGCTCCAGCAATCCATTTAGCATTGTGTGCTGAGTTTACGTTGTTTATCCATATTTTTGCTAAAAAAAATGCATCACCTCACACTTCTCTGTCTTGAACATCATCAGTCCGTCCAGTCCACCAACTTGTCTCTGTCCTTTTTAAGTTCTACAGAGATTTCCTCTCAGCTTAGTATTATTTGCAAGCTTTATAATTGACCATTGTAGACCAAGATCTAAATCATTAATATTTATTAAGAAAAGCATTGGTTCCAATAATGAACCACAGGAATGCCACTATAAACTCTCTGCAACCCAAAAATTACCAACTAATGATTACTCTGTTTCTGATCACTCAGACAGTTTTGCCTCCATGTTATACTGTCTCTGCATTCCATGAAGTTCACCTTTTCTTGGCTGTCTGTAATGTGGCACTGCACCAAACTCCTTTTCCAGAATCAAGAGACCCAGGTTGAGAAGCTCCATTCCCTCATCAGGCTCACTAGCAACCACTCCACAAAGTGTTCAAAGAAAACATTGGAACATGACCCCTCGGCAGGGTGTCCTCCAGTAAATAAGCAGATATCTCAAGACACTTGGCTACCAAGAAATACGTTATTAAAACAAAAATGTTCCAGTATCCTTAAATTAAAAACACTCATTCCAAGTATCCACAACTTCTGAAACACAAGTCCACGAAAATTATTAAATATGAACTTTCATAACACAGTGAACATTCATGCCAGAAAAATGTGTTGCTGGAAAAGCGCAGCAGGTCAGGCAGCATCCAAGGAGCAGGAGAATCAACGTTTCGGGCATAAGCCCTTCTTTATCAAGCAAGCTAAGATAAAAGGTAGGGAGGAGGGACTTGGGGCGTTGGGAATGCGATAGGTGGAAGAAGGTTAAGGTGAGGGTGATAGGCCAGAGAGGGGTGGGGGCGTAGAGGTCGGGAAGAAGCTTGCAGGTCAAGAAGGCGGTGCTGAGTCCGAGGGTTGGGACGGAGATAAGGTGGGGGGGAGGGGAAATGAGGAAGCTGGAGAAATCTGCATTCATCCCTTGTGGTTGGAGGGTTCCTAGGCAGAAGATGAGGCGCTCTTCCTCCCCCTGTAAAAATGCCATCCCATATTCCCAATTCCTTCGCCTGCGCCGCATCTGCTCCCAGAAGGACCAATTCCAATACCGAACAATCCAGATGGCCTCTTTCTTCAAAGACCGCAATTTCCCCTCAGATGTGGTTGACGATGCTCTCCACCGCATCTCCTCCACTTCCCACTCCTCCGCCCTTGAACCCCGCCCCTCCAATCGCCATCAGGGACAGAACCCCACTGGTCCTCACCTATCAGCCCACCAACCTCCAGATACATCGTATCATCCTTCGTCATTTCCGCCACCTCCAAACAGACCCCACTACCAAGGATATATTTCCCTTCCCTATCAGTGTTCCGGAAAGACCACTCCCTCCTCGATTCCCTCGTCAGGTCCACACCCCCCACCAACCCAACCTCCACTACCGGCACCTTCCCCTGCAACCACAAGAAATGCAAAACTTGTGCCCACATCTTCCTGCTCACTTCACCTGCATCTCCACACACATCATTTACTGCATCCACTGCACCCGATGTGGCCTCCTCTACATTGGGGAGACAGGCTGCCTACTTGCGGAACGTTTCAGAGAACACCTCTGGGACACCCGCACCAACCAACCCAACCGTCCCATGGCTGAACACTTTAACTCCCCCTCCCACTCCGCCAAGGACATGTAGGTCCTTGGCCTCCTCCATCGCCAGACCATGGCAACACGATGCCTAGAGGAAGAGCGCCTCATCTTCCGCCTAGGAACCCTCCAAACACAAGGGATGAATGCAGATTTCTCCAGCTTCCTCATTTCCCCTTCCCCCACCTTTTTTCAGTCCCAACCCTCAGACTCAGCACCGCCTTCTTGACCTGCAATATTCTCATCCACCACCCCCTCTCCGGCCTATCACCCTCACCTTAACCTCCTTCCACCTATCACTTCCCAACACCCCTCCCCCAAGTCCCTCCTCCCTACCTTTTATCTTAGCCTGCTTGGCACATCCTCCTCATTCCTGAAGAAGGGCTTATGCCCGAAACGTTGATTCTCCTGCTCCTTGGATGCTGCCTGACCTGCTGCGCTTTTCCAGCAACACATTTTTCAGCTCTGATCTCCAGCACCTGCAGTCCTCACTTTCTCCTAACATTCATGCCATACAAGCACATGGCAAACAGAGAGAATCTGACCATCTATCCTTGACAGTCAAAGGTGTCACCATTGTTGAATGCCCTAATATCAATATCCAGGAGTTAGCATTGACCAGAAACCAAACCTGGGCACACAGGTAGATAGAAAAGTAAATTGTCGATAAGAGATTGAGAATCCATAAAGGATGGGTTAAGTGAATGGGCAGAAATTTGGCACATGGAGTATACCATGGGTAGATGTCAATTTGCCAACTTTGGCAGGAAGAATGGAAAAGCAGAATTCTAACTAAATGGAGAAAGATCGAAGATCTAGCTCCTACAGAGAGATCGCAATGTCCTGGATGAATCACATAAAATTTGTATGAAGATAAAACGAACAAGTTGGAGAAATGATGGGATGTTATCATTTATTTCAAGGAGATTGGAATATAAAAGTAGGGAAGTTTTCCTACAGTTGTTCAGGGCAGTGGTGAGACCACATCTGAAGCATTTGAATCGTTTGGTCTCATAATGTGAACATTTTAATATAATTGCTGTATAGGTTGTTTACTCGACTAATTTCTGAGATGAACAGCCCACCTTATGAAGTAACATTGAACAATTTAGAACTAAACACCACTGTTAGACTCTTCATGGCAACCCTGGTAATGCCAGGCCAACAAAAATGCAACACAAAGGTGTTCCCAGTGCATTTTCATGACAAATAAGCCAAAGAAAACAATATTGTATCAAGACAATCAAGTTCAATCTGTGTTATGTTGTTGTGTTATAGAGTATGTAAGTGCATGAGTGCAAGAGTAGAAGAGAAGGAAAAATAAGCAAAATAACACTGTCTCTGAGTTGGGAGACACCCTCCAATTCTCATTTCTTTTCCAACAGAGTACAGCTTTCCATCACAGAATTTGGATAATTCGCTCCTCACAGGAAGTCAACAGGTGGTAACTGAAAGAATTCCATCTGGTTCACATTTGTTCTCATCTATTATATGTGACCTTTTCTTCTTGTTAGGTACAAATAAACTTACATCGGAATTGGAAAGAACTGTGAGAGTTATCGCACAAATGTTCAAGCTACTTACCAGCTTGTGTAAATCCACAAATTTTGGCTCTGTCTCCAAGAGTGGGTGAAAATCCTGGAACTCCGCTCCTGCTGTACTTGGGTGTATTACACAACATGAACAGCTTGGCTCAAAAAGGCAGCTCATTACTCAAAGCCAGGTACGGATGGTTAAAGCACTCTGCATATTAATGAAAAACAATACCCAGCATGCGAGCAAGTAAATAGCTTTCATTGACAGTGTACCTATTTGGAAAATACTCATGCAACATGAAAAGCATATTTCTGTGTTTGCAAGAAGGTGCTAAATATAGGTACATATGTCAATTAGCTCAAAACTTGTCTTGGTGTATTAGATTTAGATTATTTTTGTTGTCATGTGTACTCAAGTATAGAAGTACAAGAGTATATGAAAAGGGTGTAATGTTGCCACAAAAGGTGCCATCTCAAGTAACAAGACACTGAGGTACATAAACTCAGGTACAAAGTAGTAAGAGAAACACAAAAGTTAAAAAGTTAAGCATTACTTCATAGAATAAGTAGAAAAATAAAGAAGTAAGATAATAGTTAACATTAAAGTCTTTCTTAATTTAAACGAGGAAAATAAAGGAATACGTTAAATACACAACTGTCTTTGATTACATGCTATCCCAAAATGATAGTGAACTCTTGTTAGTAGAAGAATTTTTTTTGCATCTTTAAAAACTGTGGAGTCAAGGAGGAAGAACTGGTTTTGATTTATAAGGATGGCTGCATAATTTCACATCAAGAAATGATGTGGAGGAGCTGAGGAGTTGTTTTCAAATGAAATTGATTGGATCTCAGCCAACTGAGCAGGTTGGAACTGGAAACAAGTTCCAGAGACACAGAAAACACAGAGAGAGAGAGAGAGAGAGAGAGAGACACTGAAGGCTGTGCTATTGTTCTCCCCACACTACCCTGATCCACTCCTCACTCATCTGCCTACCACAACACCAACATTTCAGCTCACCCACCTGCCATCCTAATTCCTTGCCACATAACCACCTAACACCCTACCTGCCTGACACTTTTCACACCTATCATCCTACATACCTAACACCTCACCGATCTGCCATCCTGTACACCAGCCGCTTCACCAATTCACCATATCACCAAGCTAACCCTGCCACTGAACCACCTCACCCATCTATTGATTCATGCCGTTACGTCAACATACCTACCCATCCTCTCACCATGCCCATTTACTCATGCATTCTAAGCTATTACCTGCAAAACTTTTAAGTTGATAACGTAACTCATCATGTGATAAGCATTTGTACATTGTAGCCATGTAGTAACAGGAATGCAGAATACTGGGTGAATGGTAAGATTCTTGGTAGTGTAGATGAGCAGAGAGATCTCGGTGTCCAGGTACACAGATCCATGAAAGTTGTCACCCAGGTTGATAGGGTTGTTAAGAAGGCATACGGTGTGTTAGCTTTTAATTGTTAGAAGGATTGAGTTTCAGAGCCATGAGGTCGTGCTGCAGCTGTACAAACCTCTGGTGCGGCCGCACTTGGAGTACTGTGTACAGTACTGGTCACCACATTATAGGAAGGACATGGAAGCTTTGGAAAGAGTTCAGAGGAGATTTACTAGGATGTTGCCTGGTAGACTCAATCAGCTCAATTAATATATATGGGTAAACATAAATAACAGTTCTCAAAAAGATTTTTAAAAATGTACTTATGACAATTATTGAATACTGTATATATACCTGTGCAACATCAAGTAGAAATAGTTGCAGGAAGAATCCTAAAATACTTCTAACCATCTCATATGGAACACCTCCAATTCCAAAGGATAACTTGTTACATATGGTCAATTTACTTGTTTCTTCATCCTAAAGCAGACAAATGTAATTATTCTTATTCTTATTCTTGCCATTATTACCTTGAAAAAAAAAGAAACACAATGCAAGTCAATTATTATTCAGTTCAATGTATTGTACATTTGTTTATAGAACATTACAGCGCAGTACAGGCCCTTCGGCCCTCAATGTTGCGCTGCTCTGTGAAACCAATCTGAAGTCCATTTAACCTACACTATTCCATTCTCGTCCATATGATCATCCAATGACCATTTGAATTCCCATAAAGTTACTGAGTATATTACTGCTGCAGGCAGTGCGTTCCATGCCCCTACTACTCTGAGTAAGGAAACTACCTCTGACACCTGTCCCATATCTATCACCCCTCAATTTAAAGCTATGTCCCCTCATGCTAGCCATCACCATCCAAGGAAAAAGGCTCCCACTGTCCATCCTATCCAACCCTCTGATTATCTTATATGTCTCAATTAAATCACCTCTCAACCTTCTTCTCTCTAATGAAACAGCCTCAAGTCCCTCAGCCTTTCCTCGTAAGACCTTCTCTCCATACCAGGCAACTTCCTAGTAAATCTTCTCTGAACTCTTTCCAAAGCTTCCATGTCCTTCCTATAATGTGGTGACCAGACTGTACACAGTACACCAAGTGCGGCCGCACCAGAGTTTTGTACAGCTGCAGCATGACCTCATGGGTCTTAAACTCAATCCTTCTAACAATAAAAGCTAACACACCGTAAGCTTTCTTAACAACCCTATCAACCTGGGTGACAACTTTCATGGATCTGTGTACCTGAACACCAAGATCTCTCTGCTCATCTACACTCCCAAGAATCTTACCATTCACTCAGTACTCTTCATTCCTGTTACTCCTTCCAAAGTGAATCACCTTACACTTCCCTCAT
This sequence comes from Chiloscyllium plagiosum, assembly GCF_037043375.1. NCBI lineage: Eukaryota > Metazoa > Chordata > Chondrichthyes > Orectolobiformes > Hemiscylliidae > Chiloscyllium > Chiloscyllium plagiosum. The sequence goes on along the minus strand of NW_028270141.1, from coordinate 11,487,205 downwards.
TAAACTCCATTTGCCACTCTAAGCCCAACTCTGCGGCTTATCTATGTCCCTCTGTAACCCACAATATCCTTCGTCACTATCCACAACTCTAGCAACCTTAGTGTCAGCCGCAACTTTACTAACCCATCCTTCTATGCCCTCATCCAGGTCATTTATAAAAATGATATACAGCAGTGGACCCAAAACTGATACTTGCAAAACGCTGCTCATAACTGAGCTCTAGGATGAATATTTATCATCAGCCACCACCCTCTGTCTTCTTTCAGTGAGCCAATTTCTGATCCAAACCGCTAAATCATCCTCAACCCCATGCCTCTGTATTTTCTGCAACAGCCTACCATGGGGAACCTTATCAAATGCCTAAATGAAATCCATACACATCACAGCAACCGTTTTACCCTCATCCACCTGTTTGATCACCTTCTCAAAGAACTCAATAAGGTCTGTGAGGCACGACCTACCCTTCACAAAACTGTGTTGACTATCCTTAATCAACTTATTCCTTTCTAGATGATTATAAATCCTATCTCTTATAACCCTTTCCAACACTTTACCTACAACTGAAATAAGGCTCACTGGCTTATAATTACCAGGGTTGTCTCTACTCCCCTTCTTGAACAAGAGAACATTTTCTATCCTCCAGTCCTCTGGCACCATTCCTGTCGACAATGACAACATAAAAATCAAAGCCAAAGGCTCGGCAATCCCCTCCGTGGCTTCCCAGAGAATCCTAGGATAAATCCTATCCAGCCCAGAATTGCTAACACCTCCTCCTTGTGAACTTCAATGCCATCTAGTCTAGTAGAATGTATCTCAGTATTCTCCTCGACAACATTGTCTTTTTCTAGTGGGCATACTGACAAAAAAATATTCATTTAGTGCTTTTTTTATCTCCTCTGACTCCACACACAACTTCCTACAACTATCCTTGATTGGCCCTAATCTTACTCTAGTCATTCTTTTATTCCTGATATAGCTATAGAAAACCTCAGGGTTTTCGTTGAGCCTATCTGCCAACGACTTCTCATGTCCCCTCCTGGCTCTTCTTAGCTCTCTCTTTAGGTCTTTCCTGGCTAAATTGCAACTCTCAAGCGCCCTAACTGAACCATCACATCTCATCCTAACATAAGCCATCTTCTTCCTCTTGACAAGATATTCAACTTCCTTAGTAAACCACAGCTCCCTTGCTCGACAACATCTTCCCTGCCTAACCGGTATATATTTATCAAGGATCCGCAGTAGTTGTTCCTTGAATAAGTTTCATATTTCAAGTGTGTCTATCCCCTGCAGTTTCCTTTCCCATCCTATGCATTCTAAACCTTGCCTAATTGCAATGTAATTACCTTATCCCCAGCTATAACTCTTGCCCTATGGTATATACCTATCCCTTTCTATCACTAAAGTAAACATAACCAAATTGTGGTCACTATCACCAAACTGCTCACCTCCTTCCAAATCGAACACCTGGCCGGGTTCATTACCCAGTGCCAAATCTAATGTGGCCTCAAGAGAAAGTGAGGGCTGCAGATGCTGGAGATCAGAGCTGAAAATGTGTTGCTGGAAAAACGCTGCAGGTCAGGCAGCATCCAAGGAACAGGAGAATCGACGTTTCGGGCATAAGCCCTTCTTCAGGAATGAGGAAAGTGTGTCCAGCAGGCTAAGATAAAAGGTATGGAGGAGGGACATGGGGGAGGGGCTTTGGAAATGCGATAGGTGGAGGGAGGTCAAGGTGAGGGTGATAGGCCGGAGTGGGGTGGGGGCGGAGAGGTCAGGAAGATGATTGCACCTACAATCATCTTCCTGACCTCTCCACCCCCACCCCACTCCCTCCGTGACTCCCTCGTCAGGTCCACACCCCCCACCAACCCAACCTCCACTCCCGGCACCTTCCCCTGCAACCGCAAGAAATGCAAAACTTGCGCCCACACCTCCCCCCTTACTTCCCTCCAAGGCCCCAAGGGACACTTCCATATCCACCACAAATTCACCTGCACCTCCACACACATCATCTATTGCATCCGCTGCACCCGATGTGGCCTCCTCTATATTGGGGAGACAGGCTGCTTACTTGCGGAACTTTTCAGACAACACCCTCTGGGACACCCGGACCAACCAACCCAACCACCCCGTAGCCCAACACTTTAACTCCCCCTCCCACTCCACCAAGGACATGCAGGTCCTTGGACTCCTCCATCGTCAGACCATGGCAACACGACGGTTGGAGGAAGAGCGCCTCATCTTCTGCCTCAGAACCCTCCAACCACAAGGGATGAACTCAGATTTCTCCAGTTTCCTCATTTCCCCTCCCCCCACCTTGTCTCAGTCAAATCCCTCGAACTCAGCACTGTCTTCCTAACCTGCAATCTTCTTCCTGACCTCTCCGCCCCCCCCCCACTCCGGCCTATCACCCTCACCTTGACCTCCCTCCACCTATCGCATTTCCAAAGCCCCTCCCCCAAGTCCCTCCTCCCTATCTTTTATCTTAGCCTGCTGGACACACTTTCTTCATTCCTGAAGAAGGGCTTATACCCGAAATGTCGATTCTCATGTTCCTTGGATGCTGCCTGACCTGCTGCGCTTTTCCAGCAACACATTTTCAGCTCTAATGTGGCCTCACCCATTGTTTGTTTGTCTACATATTGTATCAGGAAACTCTCTTGCACACGTTGGTCAAAAACTGACCCATCTAAAGTACTTGAACTACAGTATTCCCAGTCAATATTTGGAAAGTTAACATCTCCCGTAACAACTACCCTGTCACGTTTGCTCCTATTGAGGATCATCTTTGTTATCCTTTCCTCTACATCTTTGGAATGATTCGGAGGCCGATAGAAAACTCAACAGGATGACCTCTCCTTTCCTGTTTCTAACCACCTCAGTAGACGAGTCCTCAAATCTCTTTTCTGCAACAGTAATACTGTCCTTGACTAACAATGCCACACCCTCCCCACCCCCTTTTACCATTTTCTCTGTTCTTACTGAAACATCTAAATCCCAGAACCTGCAACAACCATTCCTGTCCCTGCTCTTCCCATGTCTCCGAAATGGCCACAACATTGAAATCCATGCTGCAAGATCACCCACCTTATTCCAGATGCTCCTGCCGCTGAAATAGACACACTTCAAACCAACTTCTTGTTTGCTGGTGCCTTCTCGCGACCTTGAAACCTTATTTCGGACTTCGCTACTTTCAACCTCCTGTCTACTCGAACTGCAATTTAGGTTCCTGACCAACATTAGCAAATATCCCCCCTAGGACATTGGTATCCCTCTGGTTCAGATGAAGACCATCCTGTTTGTCAAGGTCCCATCTACCCCAGAAAAAGCCTCAATTATCCAGCAATCCAAAACCCTCCCTCCTACACCATCCCTGTAGCCACATGTTCAATTCCTCTCTCTCCCTATTCCTCGCCTCGCTCGCATGTGGCAGGGGCAACAAACCAGAGATAACAACTCTGCTTATTCTAGCTCTAAGCTTCCAAGCTAGCTCCCTGAATTTCTGCCTTAAATCCCCATCTTTCTTCCTACCTGGTGCCTATGTGGACACGACCTGGGGCTGCGCCCCCTTCCCCTCAAGGATCCCCAAAACACGATCAGAGCCATCACGAACCCTGGCACCTGGGAGGCAACACACCAACCATTTATATTATGTATGGCTTATTGCTCCAGCCCCCAAAAGAGATAATTTTATTTTTGTGTTCATTTTTCTAGTTTAACATAGGAAAAAATAGAAGCTTTCTTATTAATGTGGTTCAACTAGAATGTGGTTTTATTTTTCAAAACCAAACATGCATGTTATAAAAGACTTCCACTTATTATGATGCTGTAGCTTTCAAAGGTTATTTTATCCTGGGGGTTTTATTATTAAGAGATTGAATGAGACATAACGACCTGTCTGTAAGAAAGTAAACAGCTTGTGAAGCCTCGGATTTTTTTAAAAGTTGGAAAAATAGAGGCAGCCTGGCTGGTTGTTGCCAGCTTTAACAGACCAAGCTTTCTTTCTTTAGTTTTTAGGTTTAGCTTTAAGCAGTTGCTGTCATAGGCAGTTTTTCTCTTGGTTTCAGCTAGAAGTTGGGGTTTCTTTCTGCTACTATGGCATACCAGAGCTCTCCCGGGATGCTCTCCTCTGGGCATGTAGCTGCAGCAGGAGCTCTTCATTTCACATGTCAATACCTCAACAGGGAAGACCTTATCTGCTTTGGTTGCACCATGAAGTCTGTTACCATCCTTCGCCTGTTCCACGATGACTTGGAAGTGGCTCAACCACCAACCCATTCGCTATTTGGACTGGTGTCAAGCAGGGCTGCACATCACCCCAACACTGTTCTTGATCTATCTCACTGCAGTGATTCAGCTCACCACCAACAAGCTCCCCACTAGAGTGGAGCTAATCTACAGAACCAGTGGGAAATTATTCAACCTCACACCGCCTTCAAACAAAAACCAAAGTCACCTCAACCAGTGTCATTGAGCTACAGTGTTGTGGTTCTGTTCGCCGAGCTGGGAATTTGTGTTGCAGACGTTTCGTCCCCTGTCTAGGTGACATCCTCAGTGCTTGGGAGCCTCCTGTGATCTTTCCTCCGCCATTTGTAGTGGTTTGAATCTGCCACTTCCGGTTGTCAGTTCCAGCTGTCCGCTGCAGTGGTCGGTATATTGGGTCCAGGTCGATGTGCTTATTGATTGAATCTGTGGATGATTGCCATGCCTCTAGGAATTCCCTGGCTGTTCTCTGTTTGGCTTGTCCTATAATAGTAGTGTTGTCCCAGTCGAATTCATGTTGCTTGTCATCTGCGTGTGTGGCTACTAAGGATAGCTGGTCATGTCGTTTTGTGGCTAGTTGGTGTTCATGGATGCATCCGAGCTACAACTCTTCTCACAAACTTTGAGCTACAGTACGTGGATGATGTCTACAGATGTGCAAACTCAGAGGACAAACTTCAGACCACCGTCAGCACCTTAACGGAGGCAAATGGGTCTCACCCTGAACATCCGCTAGATAAAGGTCTCCCACCAACCCTGTCTTGGCATTGTGGAGTGAATCTCCAGTCATCAAGGTACAGGGGAAGGCCTTAGAGAATGCTGGTCACTGCTAATACCTCAGGAGTATCCTGTCAATCAAAGCATTTATTGATGAAGAGATCCAGCACTGTTTCTGGTGTACCCGTGCCGCCTTTTTCTGCCTGAGGAAAAAGCTGTTCGAGAACAACAACATCAGATCTGACACCAAGCTCACGGTATACAGAGCTGTGGTGTTTCCATCCTCCTATATGGCATGGACTGTCTACAGCAGACACCTCAAGATACTGGAGCAGTCCCACCAACGCTGCCTGTGCAAGATCCTGTGTATCCACTGGGAATCTACGTTTCCGGCATGAGCCTTTCTTCAGGCTCATGCCCGAAACATCAATTCTCCTGCTCCTTGGATGCTGCCTGACCGGCTGCGCTTTTCCAGCAACACATTTTCAGCTCTGATCTCCAGCATCTGCAGTCCTCATTTTCTCCTATCCACTGGGAAGACAGACACATCAATATCAGTGTTTTCGACCAGGCCAACATTCCAAGCAAAGAGGCACTGACCAACCCACCCCCCCACTCGCACTTGATTGGCTCCAATGGGGTTGGGCACATCATCTGCATATCTGACACGAGACTCCCCAAGCAGGTGCTCTACTCCCAGCTCCGAAATGGCATGCGAGTCCCTGAAGCGCATCAGAGATACCCACAAGGCCTCACTGGGGAAGTGCAGCATTCCCACAGACACGTGGATATCACTGGACCCAGACCATCCAAAGTGGGAGAGGAGCATCTGGGAAGGGATCAAACACCTTTCGTCGGGAAAAAGCGGAAGCCAAGAGAAGACAGGGAAAGGAACACCCAGCCAAATCAATGCCCCACCCAGTCACCCCCTGCCCCAAGTGTAACAGAGCCTACAGTGGAAGCATTGGTCTGTATAGCCACCTATAGACACACCCTGAGAGTTATCTTTGTCTGTGAGGGGCCACCAATGAAACAGTCGAGATGAGAGTGAACTGGATTTGGTGTAAATTGGGAAAAAAAGCAGTAGAGATTTGGATGAACTATGACACAGCTGGGAAATATTTTAACATAAATTCAACCTGGAATGAAGAAGGTTGGAAGGGAGTATGAAGTCCAATGCTACACCATTACCAGGTTAAAAATCGCACAACACCAGCTATAGTCCAACAGGTTTAAATGGAAGTGCTAGCTTTCAGAGCACTGCACTACTTTGTACAACCCAGTCCAATACCAGCATCTCCAAATCATGACTACCATTACCAGACGCCAGCTTGATAATTTGACATTTATTTTTCCTTATTAGGCAATGCTTTATGTAACTGAGAATAGTTATTTCTCCAACCGACTGTACCACAGTGATCTAGAAACTATGCTGATAACAGACTGGTTCAGATTTGGTTACACAATATGTTTGCGACCTGGTCAGTTTAAACCTTCATTTGGTGCCAATGCATCAGTACTTCACCAAACTCAACAAGTCACATCTGACATACTGTCAAAGGGGTTCATAGCAAAGTCTAACCCAAATAAGAACGCACGCATCAACTCTACCCTCAGGCTAAAGTGAGGACTGCAGATGCTGGATATTAGAGTCGAGAGTGTGTTGCTGGAAAAGCACAGCAGGTCAGGCAGCATCCGAGGATCAGGAAAATTGATGTTTTGGGCAAAAGCCCTTCAGTCGTTTAGTTCCACTACAGTGTGAAGTACTGTCTTTATAAAGTGTATCACTCTATTCTGAACAGTTCATGTGAAGCAGACATGCAGGTTGGTGGCCTATTCTCTGCCTTGTTTGATATACCTCCCTCAGAATGTCCAAAACATTGGCTGAAAAAAAATGGTGATGTACAGAACAGTGAAATAAAATAATGAACTGCAGATGCTGGAAATCTGAATAAAAATAGAAATTGCTGGAGAAACTCAGCAGGTCTGGCAGTATCTGTGTGGACAAAACAGACTTAAGTTTGGGGTCCAGTGTCTTTCTTCAGAAGAACAGTCACTGGATTCGAAACATTAACTTTGTTTCCTCCACACAGATGCTGCCAGACCTGCTGAGTTTCTCCAACACTTTTTGTTTTATTTCTGTTAATGGTTTGTTATTTTCCTTCAAAGTGGCTACAATAATGATGGATTTAAAATCAAACAGCATTTTGGTTATTTCTCGCACAATTATTACATTAAAATCTAAAGCGCCATTCATTATTTTCTCAAAAAAACATAACCAAACACATAAAATCCAGGCAACATAGAGATATTTCATTCAGATCTCCCTCTGATTCGGTGCAGACTCACGCAGTACATCTCACTGACAGACCTCAAGTTCTAAAGTTTTAAAAAATCAAAACAAATATTTACTTTTTCGAGTTTCGGATTGGTCTCAGCAGTGGGTTGGTTTATAAAAATACTTTCGAAAGACGCACTTTCCTCTCCCATTATCTCTGGATATTCGCTGTAAACACGGACCGTAATCGCTGGCGCTTGTCCCACACTCCGCCTGCTCAGCTCACTGTGCGGGCTTACGGCAGCGTGTAGACTACCGCACAGAGATGGCACACTGCTCACCTATTACAATAAACACCAGCCGTTAATGTCCACCCAGCACAGTCAACCCCCACTTGCCCCAAAATACCTACAGCTCACCTATTACGTTAAAACACTTCCCAAATAAAAACGCTTACTGTCCAACTGCATAAAACATTGCCCACCAATAATACTCACTGTCCAACTTTTGTAGTCATCATTGTCCACCAATCACAGTAAATATAGCCCATCTATAATAGACACTGTCCACCAATCACAGTAAACATTGCCCATCTATAATAGACACTGTCCACCAATCACAGTAAACATTGCCCATCTATAATAGACACTGTCCACCAATCACAGTAAACACCCAGCTATTCACTTTCTTCTACAATACTCACTGTCCCCCAATCACAGGAAATATTATCCATCTATAACACTCACTGTCCACCAATCACAGTAAATGCTGTCCATCTATAATATTCACGGTCCCCCAATCACAGTAAACATTGTTAATCTATAATACTCACTGTCCACCAATCACAGTAAATGCTGTCCATCTATAATATTCACTGTCCCCCAATCACAGTAAACATTGTCCCACTATAATACTCACAGTCCACAGTAAACATTGTTAATCTATAATACTCACTGTCCACCAATCACAGTAAATGCTGTCCATCTATAATATTCACTGTCCCCCAAACACAGTAAACATTGTCCCACTATAATACTCACAGTCCACAGTAAACATTGTTAATCTATAATACTCACTGTCCACCAATCACAGTAAATGCTGTCCATCTATAATATTCACTGTCCACCAATCACAATAAACATTGTCCCACTATAATACTCACTGTCCACACACAACATGGGTGTTGGGGAAAAAAATAAGCACTACCGCAGTTAGGCCGTAGTGTGGGGGTTAGAACACAAAAAAAACAGAAAAAAAAATAATACTCACTGTCCACCAATCACAGTAAATGCTGTCCATCTATAATATTCACTGTTCCCCAATCACAGTAAACATTGTCCCACTATAATACTCACTGTCCATCAATCACAGTAAACATTATCCATCTACAATACACATTGTCCACCAATCACAGTAAACATTATCCATCTACAATACACATTGTCCACCAATCACAGTAAACCTTGTCCATCTACAATACACATTGTCCACCAATCACAGTAAACCTTGTCCATCTACAATACACATTGTCCACCAATCACAGTAAACATTGTCCATGTATAATACTCACTGTCTACTAATCACAGTAAAGTCCATCTATAATATTCACTGTCTACCAATCACAGTAAACATTGTCTAACTATAATACTCATTGTCCACCAATCATAGTAAACTCTCAGTCTATAATATTGACTGTCCACTTATTACAGTAAACATTGTAACCTGAAATGCTCAATGGCCACTTATTACAGTATAATACTTGGTTAGAGACAAAAGAACTGCAGATCCAAGGTGGACAGGCAGGGGGCTGGATGAAGACAACAAACCAGGCAGCATCAGGAAATGGAGAAGTCAACGTTTAGGGTGTAACCCTTCTTCAGGTCCTGTCCATCTATAATATTGTCCACTTATTAAAGTAAACACTGTCCATCTATAGTACTCACTATCCACTTGTGACAGTAATCACTTTCAGTCTATAATACTCAATATCCCTGTTTGATATTTATCTCTGTATGTGATTTTGTACCTTGGTGAGTTTTTGTACTTAGGTATCTTTCTATTTAAGATGGTGCCAGGAATGGCAACGTTGTATACTTTTCACTGTACTGTACACGTCACAGTAAAATTTAAGAAAAGTGTAGAATATTTACTTATCTGCCTATTAGATAAAACATGCCTGTCAAAAATGCTCACTGTCCACCTTTAGAGTGTATATTGTTCTCTATAAAGCTCACTATCTGCCTACTGCAGCAACTATTGTCCAAATAATACTCATTGTCCACCTATTGGAGTTAACACTGTTCATCTAAATACTCACCATCCACTTAGTCCAAAAACACTGTGTCTATAATAGTTACTGTCCACCTATTACTGTAACCACTGTCTGTTTATAATACTCCCTGTCTACATATTACAATAAATACTGCCCATTTATAACAAGGCCATAAAATATAGGAGCAGTAGTTGGCCATCCAAGCCTTCTCGTCTGCTCTGCCATTCAATGAGATTATGATTAATCTGACAATCCTCAATTCTGTGTTCCTGCCATTTCTCCATAACATTTAATTTCATTATTAATTATAAATCTGTCCATCTCAACCTTGAACATACTTAATGACCCAACCTAAACAGCACTGTGTAGTAAAGAATTCCAGATTATTTCCCTCTGGGAAAACACATTCCTTCTCATTTCTGTTTGAAACATACAACCCCTTATTCTGAGATTATGCCCTCCGGTCCTAAACTCTCTGGAAAAGGGAACAACCTTTCCGTATCTATGCTGTCAGTTCATTCCAAAAAAGGAAGAAAGATCCCAGGAGGAGGCATGGGTGGCCATGGCTGACAAGGGAAGTTAAGAAACATATAAAGTCAAAAGAGAAAAAGTATAACATAGCAAAGATGAGTGGGAAAACAGAGGACTGGGAAGCCTTTAAAGAACAACAGAGGATTACTAAGAAGGAAATACGCAGAGAAAAAATGAGTACAAAGGTAAACTGGCCAAAAATATAAAGGAGGATAGTAAAAGCTTTTTTAGGTATGTGAAAGGAAAAAAAATGGTTAAGACTAAAATTGGGCCCTTGAAGACAGAAACGGGTGAATATATTACGGGGAACAAAGAAATGGCAGAAGAGTTGAATTGGTACTTCAGATCTGTGTTCACGGGGGAAGACACAAGTAATCTCCCTGAGGTAACAGTGGCTGAAGGACCTGAAATGAAGGGAATTTATATTTGCCAGGAAATGGTGTTGGAGAGACTGTTAGGTCTGAAGGCCACTAAGTCCCCGGGGCCTGATGGTCTGCATCCCAGGGTACTGAAGGAGGTGGCTCGGGAAATCGTAGATGCATTGGTGATCATTTTCTGATGTTCTATAGATTCAGGATCAGTTCCTGCGGATTGGAGGGTGGCTAATGTTGTCCCACTTTATAAGAAAGGATGATTTGGAGATGCCGGTGTTGGACTGGGGTGTACAAAGTTAAAAATCACACAACACCTGGTGTTATAAGAAAGGAGGGAAAGACAAAGCAGGGAATTATGGACCAGTTAGTCTGACTTCAGTGGTGGGAAAGATAGAGTCATTGAGCTATAGAGGTGTATAGCATGGAAACAGACCCTTCGGTCCAACCCGTCCATGCCGACGAGATATCCCAACCCAATCTAGTCCCACCTGCCAGCACCCGGCCCATATCCCTCCAAACCCTTTATATTCAAATACCCATGCAAATGCTTCTTAAATGTTGCAATTGTACCAGCCTCCACCACATCCTCTGGCAGCTCATTCAATAGACATACGTGAAACAATTGCCCCGAAGTCTCTTTTATATCTTTCCCCTCTCACCCTAAACCTATGCCCTCTAGTTCTGGACTCCCCGACCCCAGGGAAAATACTTTGTCTATTTATCCTATCAATGCCCCTCATCATTTTGTAAACCTCTATAAGGTCAGCCCTCAGCCTCCAACACTCCAGGGAAAACAGCCCCAGCCTGCTCAGCCTCTCCCTGTAGCTCAGATCCTCCAACCCCTTGTCAACCTTTTCTGAACCCTTTCAAGTTTCACAACATCTTTCCAATAGGAAGGAGACCAGAATTGCATGCAATATTCCAACAGTGGCCTAACCAATGTCCTGTACAGCCGCAACATAACCTCCCAACTCCTGTACTCAATACTCTGACCCATAAAGGAAAGCATACCAAACGCCTTCTTCACTATCCTATCTACCTGCGACTCCACCTTCAAGGAGCTATGAACCTGCACACCAAGGTCTCTTTGTTCAGCAACACTCCCTAGGACCTTACCATTAAGTGTATAAGTCCTGCTAGGATTTGCTTTCCCAAAATGCAGCACCTCGCATTTATCTCAATTAAACTCCATCTGCCACTTCTCAGCCCATTGGCCCATCTGGTCAAGATCCTGTTGTAATATGAGGTAACCCTCTTCGCTGTCCACTACACCTCCAATTTTGGTGTCAACTGCAAACTTACTAACTGTACCTCTTATGCTCGCATCCAAATCATTTATGTAAATGACAAAAATTAGAGGACCCAGCACCAATCCTTGTGGCACTATACTGGTCACAGGCCTCCAGTATGAAAAACAACCCTCCACCACCACCCTCTGTCTTCTACCTTTGAGCCAGTTCTGTATCCAAATGGCTAGTTCTCCCTGTATTCCATGAGATCTAACCTTGCTACTCAGTCTCCCATGGGGAACCTTGATGAACGCCTTACTGAAGTCCATGTAGATTACATCTACCACTCTGCCCTCATCAATCTTCCTTGTTACTTCTTCAAAAAACTCAGTCACGTTTGTGAGACATGATTTCCCACGCACAAAGCCATGTTGACTATCCCGAATCAGTCCTTGCCTTTCCAAATACATGTACATCCTGTCCCTCAGGATTCCCTCCAAAACTTGCCCACCACCGAGGTCAGGCTCACTGGTCTATAGTTCCCTGGCTTGTCTTTACCGCCCTTCTTAAACAGTGGCACCACGTTTGCCAACCTCAAGTCTTCCGGCACCTCACCTGTGACTATCGATGATACAAATATCTCAGCAAGAGGCCCAGCAATCACTTCTCTAGCTTCCCACAGAGTTCTCAGGTACACCTGATCAGGTCCTGGGGATTTATCCACCTTTATGCGTTTCAAGACATCCAGCACTTCCTCCTCTGTAATCTGGACATTTTGCAAGATGTCACCATCTATTTCCCTACAGTCTATATCTTCCATATCTTTTTCCACAGTAAATACTGATGCAAAATATTCATTTAGTGTCTCCCCCATTTTCTGTGGCTCCACACAAAGGCTGCCTTGCTGATCTTTGAGGGGCCCTTTTCTCCCCCTAGTTACCCTTTTGTCCTTAATATATTTGTAAAAACCCTTTGGATTCTCCTTAATTCTATTTGCCAAAGTTATCTCATGTCCCCGTTTTGCCCTCCTGATTTCCCTCTTAAGTGTACTCTTACTTTCTTTATACTCTTCTAAGGATTCACTCGATCTATCCTGTCTATACCTGACATATGCTTCCTTCCTTTTCTTAACCAAACTCTCAATTTCTTTAGTCATCCAGCATTCCCTATACCTACCAGCCTTCCCTTTCACCCTGACAGGAATATACTTTCCCTGGATTCTTGTTATCTCATTTCTGAAGGCTTCCCATTTTCCAGCCGTCCCTTTACCTGCGAACATCTGCCTCCAATCAGCTTTCGAAAGTTCTTGCCTAATACCGTCAAAATTGGCCTTTCTCCAATTTAGGACTTCAACTTTTAGATCTGGTCCATCCTTTTCCATCACTATTTTAAAACAAATAGAATTATGTTCGCTGGCCCCAAAGTGCTCCCCCTCTGACACTCCTGTCACCTGCCCTGCCTTATTTCCCAAGAGTAGGCCAAGTTTTGCACCTTCTGTAGTAGGTACATCCACATACTGAATCAGAAAATTGTCTTGTACACACTTAAGAAATTCCTCTCCATCTAAACCTTTAACACTATGGCAGTCCCAGTCGATGTTTGGAAAGTTAAAATCCCCTACCATAACCATCCTATTATTCTTACAGATAGCTGAGATCTCCTTAAAAGTTTGTTTCTCAATTTCCCTCTGACTATTGGGGGGTCTATAATACAATCCCAATAAGGGGATCATCCCTTTCTTATTTCTCAGTTCCACCCAAATAACTTTCCTGGATGTATTTCCAGGAATATCCTCCCTCAGCACAGCTGTATTGCTATCCCTTATCAAAAATGCCACTCCTCCTCCTCTCTTGCCTCCCTTTCTATCCTTCCTGTAGCATTTGTATCCTGGAACATTAAGCTGCCAGTCCTGCCATCCCTGAGCCATGTCTCCATAATTGCTATGATATCCCAGTCCCATGTTCCTAACCATGCCCTGAGTTCATCTGCCTACTCTGTTAGGCCCCATGTTTTGAAATAAATGCAGTTTAATTTATTAGTCCTACCTTGTCCCTGCCTGCCCTGACTGTTTGACTCACTTCTGTTCTCAGCTGTACCTGTCTCAGATTGATCTTTTTCCTCACTATCTCCCTGGGTCCCACCAACCCCCCCCACCCCCACCTTACTAGTTTAAATCCTCCCAATCAGTTCTAGCAAATTTCCCTGCCAGTATATTAGTCCCCTTCCAATTTAGATGCAATCCGTCCTTCTTGTACAGGTCACTTCTACCCCAAAAGAGATTCCAATGATCCAAAAATGTGAATCCTTCTCCCATACACCAGCTCCTCAGCTATGCCATTCATCTGCTCTATCCTCCTATTCCTGCCCTCACTAGCTCGTAGCACCAGGAGTAATCCAGATATTACTACTCTTGAGGACTTCCGTTTTAAATTTCTGCCTAACTCTCTGTAATCTCCCTTCAGAGTCTCAACCTTTTCCCTTCCAATGTCGTTGGTTCCAATGTGGACAATGACCTCCTGCTGGCCCCTCTCCCCCGTGAGAACATTCTGCACCCTGTCTGAGACATCCTTGATCCTGGCACCAGAGAAACAACACCCATTCTGCTTTTTCTCTGCTGCCTACAGAAACGTCTGTCTGTACCTCTGACTACAGAATTCCCTAACACAATTGATCCCTTGGAAGCCTACGTACCCCTCATTGCATTAGAGCCAGTCTCAATACCAGAAACTTGGCTGTTCGTGCTACATTCCCCTGAGAATCCATCACCCCCTACATTTTCCAAAACAGCATACCTGTTTGAAATGGGTATATCCACAAAAGACTCCTGCCCTAGGTGCCGACCTCTCTCACCCTTCCTGGAGTTAACCCATCCTATGCTGGAGTCAATTATAAAGGATGAAATTACAACACATCTGTATAGCAGTAACAGGATAGGTCAGAGTCAGCATGGATTTATGTAGGGGAAATCATGTTTGACTAATCTTCTGGAATTTTTTGAGGATGTAGCTCTGAAGGTGGACAAGGGAGATCCAGTAGATGTAGTGTACCTGGACTTTCAGAAAGCCTTTGATGAAGTCCCACATAGGAGGTTAGTGAGCAAAATTAAGGCGCATGGTATTAGGGGCAAAATACTGACTTGGATTGAAAATTGGTTGGCTGACAGGAAACAAAGAGTAGTGATAAACGGCTTCGGAAGGGCAGGCGGTGACCAGTGGGACCGCAGTTTTTAAAATATACATTACTGATATCGAAGATGGTATTAAAAGTAATATTAGCAAAGGTGCTGATGATACAAAGCTTGGTGGCAGGGTAAAATGTGAGGAGGATGTTAGGAGCTTACAGAGTGACCTGGACAGGCTAGGTGAGTGGACAGATGCATGGCAGATGCAGTTTAATGTGGATAAATGTGTGGTTATCCACTTTGGTGGCAAGAACAGGAAGGCAGATTACTATCTAATGGAGTCAAATTAGGTAAAGGGGCAGTACAATGAGATCTAGGTGTTCTGGTACATCAGTCAATGAAAGCAAGCATGCAGGTACAGCAGGCAGTGAAGAAAGCTAATAGCATGCTGGCCTTCATAACAAGAGGAATTGAGTATAGAAGCAAAGAGGTTCTTCTGCAGGGCCCTGGTGAGACCGCACCTGGAATATTGTATGCAGTTCTGGTCTCCAAATTTGAGGAAAGACATTCTGGCTATTGAGGGAGTACAGCGTAGGTTTACGAGGTCAATTCCCAGAATGGCGGGAATCTTACATTGAAAGATTGGAGCGACTGGGCTTGTATACCCTTGAGTTTAGAAGGCTGAGAGAGGATCTGATTGAGACGTTTAAGATTATTAAAGGATTGGACACTCTGGAGGCAGGAAGCATGTTTCTGCTGATGGGTGAGTCCCGAATCAGAGGACACTGTTTAAAAATAATGGGTAGGCCATTTAGAACAGAGTTGAGGAGAAACTTCTTCACCCAGAGAGTGGTGGGTGTATGGAATGCTCTGCCCCAGAGGGCTATGGAGGCCAAGTGTCTGGATACTTTCAAGAATGAGTTGGATAGAGCTCTTAAGGATAGTGGAATCAAGAGTTATGGGGATAAGGCAGGAACAGGATACTGATTGAGGATGATCAATCATGATCATAATGAATGTTCAAAGGGCAGAATGGCCTACTCCTGCACTTATTGTCTATTGTCTCCTAAGAACCTTGTAAGTTTCAATAAGGTCACCTCTTATGCTTATGTATTACAACAGGTACTGGCTCAATCTACACAACCTCTCCTCCTGGTTGCCTTATCTCCTTCCCACTGGATTATGTCTTTGTTGTGAGCTATACAGGGCAAGCCTTTCTGTCCATTGAGTCTGCACTGGTCAAAAACAAGCATGCTAATCTAATTCCATATTCTAGCATGTGGCGCATAACCTTGTATGCCTTGGCATTGCAAGTGTACATTTGAACACTTCTAAACTCTTATGAGGTTTTCTGCCTATACCACCCTCACAGACAGTAGGGTCCCAGCTTCCCACCATTCTCCATGTGAAAAAATTCCTCATGTACCCTCTAAATCTTCCATCCCAAGTGTATGTCATGTCCCCTTGTCATTGTTCCCTCCAGCAAAGGGAAATGTACCTTCCTGTTGACCCTAGTTAAGCCCTTCATAATATTAAACATTTTATGTCCGCCCTCAGTCTCCTCTGTTCCAAGGAAAACAACCCTAGTTTATCCACTTGCTCATGCTATAAGACCATGAGACATAAGAGCAGAAGCAGACCCTTTGGCCCACTGAGCCCATTCCAACTTTCAATGAGATCATGGCTGATCCAATATTCCACACTGTCTGTTTATAATGCCCACTGTCCACTCACTACAATAAATACTCTGTCCTGATGCTCGAAACATTGATTCTCCTGCTCCTTGAATGCTCCTTGAATGCTGCCTGACCTCTTGTGCTTTTCCAGCACCACCCTAATCTTGACTCTGAGCTCCAGCATCTGCAGTCCTCAATTTCGCCTACTACTCCTTGTCCGCCTATTACTTTAAAATACCATCCATCTGTCATACTCACTACCTGCTTATTACAGTAAATACCTGTTCATCTATTGCATTCCCTTTCTACCTAGTAATGGACATGCTTTCCATCTATGTTGATCATTCTATTTCTATGACTTTAAATATTTTGCGTCTGCAGTCCTTAATTTTTGCCTATCAGACTGAACACTACAATACTCACTGTCCAGTAACTGGAGTAAACTAGGTCTTCTCAAACTGTTGTTGGAACTCCCGTTGGGGTTGGGCGATGAAACTTAGAGCTTGGAAGCTCTGAGGCAGAAATGGCTGTCGTGAAGCGCAGACTGATTTCTAACTGCTGTGAAGATTCTTTTTGGTGGACATGGTCTAAGTAACTGTTGTCCAAGGCCTGGCTGCTGTAGAAAAACCTTGTGAATGAGTTGTCAGTTTTAAAAATTTCTGTACAAACCAGTTACTTCAACATTCACTTTGATCTTGCATGAATAAATAGGATCATAATGCATTAATAATTATCCTTCTGTTACATCAATAATCACAATCCTATTGCATCAGTATTGGGGATTCCATGACAACAATGATAGGAGACCTATTACATTAACTATTGTATGAGCAATCTCTTTTGAAAATCTTTGTCTGGAATGTTGGTGTCACTGGCGTTTGTTACCCATTCCTACTTGGGGGTCTTCAACTGATTGACGCACTAGACCATTTCAAAGGTAAATTAAGAGTTAACCAAACTGGGTCTGAAGTAATTTGTAGGGTGCACCAGGTGAGGATGGTGGATTTCCCTCCCAAATGGATATTAATAAACTAATGACAATAGTCACATAGTTGCTGTTAGACTAGCTCTGAATTCCAAATTTTTTTATTGAGTTCAAATTTCATCATCAACTGTTGTCCAAGGCCTGGCTGCTGTAGAAAAACCTTGTGAATGAGTTGTCATTTTTAAAAATTTCTGTACAAACCAGTTACTTCAATATTCACTTTGATCTTGCATGAATAAATAGGATCATAATGCATTAATAATTATCCTTCTGTTACATCAATAATCACAATCCTATTGCATCAGTATTGGGGATTCCATGACAACAATGATAGGAGACCTATTACATTAACTATTGTATGAGCAATCTCTTTTGAAAATCTTTGTCTGGAATGTTGGTGTCACTGGCGTTTGTTACCCATTCCTACTTGGGGGTCTTCAACTGATTGACGCACTAGACCATTTCAAAGGTAAATTAAGAGTTAACCAAACTGGGTCTGAAGTAATTTGTAGGGTGCACCAGGTGAGGATGGTGGATTTCCCTCCCAAATGGATATTAATAAACTAATGACAATAGTCACATAGTTGCTGTTAGACTAGCTCTGAATTCCAAATTTTTTTATTGAGTTCAAATTTCATCATCTGCCATGGTGATATTCAAAGTAGACAGGAGGAGAACACAGCAAGCCCATCAGCATCAGGAGGTGCGGAAGTCAACGTTTCGAGTGTAAGCCTTCTTCAGGACTTTGGGTGTCTGTGTGGAGAAGCTGCAGATAAAGGAGGAGGTGGGGGAAGGGTGGTGAAGTGGGCATAGGTGAAGACAGATAGAGGGTATGACCTGGTTGGTCAATAGGAGGAATGAATCCTATTTGTGGCAGGGAGCAATGGAAGGGAGGGGGAGGGGCTGGGAAAGAAGTCAGAGGATGGGGAGGGAATTCGAAATTGGAGAACTCAATGTTGAGTCACCTGCACTGTTGCACACCCAGGCGGAAGATAAAATGTTGTTCCTCTAATAGGAGCTGAGGTTTGTTTTGGCAATGGAGGAGGCCAAGGATGGTCATGTCAGAAAGGGACTGGTTGGAGGGATTAAAATGGATGGTGACTGGGAGGTCTGGTTGGCCCCTGTGGACCCGGCTGTGATGCTCGGAGAACCATTCTCTCAGTTTACGTTCGGTCTCCCCGATCTAGAGAAGACCACATTGGGAGCACATGACGCACTAAACTAAGTTTGAAGATGGATGAATCTGTTTTCCCAGTACTTCAGCCTTGGTTTACTTCAGCAGAAGTGATTACAACAGATGCTAGAAATTAGAGTCAAGATTAGAGTGGTGCTGGAAAAGCACAGCAGGTCAGGCAGCATCCGAGGAGCAGGAAAATCGACATTTCGGGCAAAAGTCCTTCATCAGGAATGAGGCCAATGTTTGCAATCCAAACTAATGTTTGGATTATTTATCTACTGACATTACCGCTATACCATCACTTCTAAAAATTGAGATAGTTTTGCATAAATAATAAATATCTAATTACATTACAATTGGGATTCTTTTACATTAATAATTAGGATCTTAATACATGGTTCCTATTGCATTAATAGTCAGCTGAAAGTTTCTTCAGTAATAAGAAAATTATGACATCAATAATCAGTTTGATAATGAATCAGATTTATTTCAATTCATTACCAAACCACTTTTGCATCAATAATCAGGATTCGATTACTGTCAAAAGTAATTTGCTATTCATGCATTAATGATCCAATTACATGTCAACAATCCATACACTTTTCCATCAACAATCAGTCATCAATAATATGGATCATATCACATTAATCAGAGTGCAACTATATTAATTATCTTGACCCTAGTCTTTATAAATTAGGTAAATAAATGATGAATACATAGTTCCATTACTCTATGTTCAGGACATTTTTACATGCTTTTTCATCAAGTCTACCCATGCTCAACTTGTGCACCTCCAGCTCCCCCTGAAAAAAATAAAATCCACTCCTCCGACTCCTTCCCTCCACAGAATTGAAGTTTAGTAATATTATAGAGGGGAAGCAAATAAGTGTTTGGCAGCTTATTTTAGGGTGAAGTATGACATCAAAATTGTGAACAGTTTACTTTAGCTCAAACATTTGCTGGGAAGAGCGTGGAGTCAGTGGAATGGAGTTTATGTTGGGGTTGAAATCTCTGCTCATCTAATGCTGGATGTTGAACGAGCATTAGAAGTATTGGCGTGAGGCTCCCATTGTGATGTCTACTCCCTTCCTCATAGAAAAACAGCCAGTTAATCTTCACAAACAAAGACTTGGACATGGTTTTGGACAAGTTCTATTCATCAGCTGTCCGACAATTTAGCTACTCTGCATTCCAGACCTTCACAATGTCCACTTGGCCACAATACCAAAGCACAAATCAAACAAGTTAAATATTACAAATCAAATTTATCGATGGAATTGTACCACACAGCAAGCAAATGTAAATCTTGGTGCACTGCCTTAGTCGCTGCCTTCTATGTGATTTTGCCGGCCAAGCAGACCTTATGTCGTGATATCACAGTAGATTCAGTGAAGGAAATCTCCTGAATTTCAGTAGGGGAGACTATAAATCATCTTGTAAGATAACCTCCAATAAATTTGGCTCTGAAAGGCCCGGCTTCAGATTGTACCACGTCATTAAGGGTGACAGCAGTCAGAACTGGCTGGCAAGGACAAGGGCAAAGTTACTGTCAGAATGGCAGTCTCGGGAGGACAGATTCCATCAAGGTGAGTTAAGACAACCAAGTTTATTTTTCTGGAGACCCTCCCATATCTCTGATGGTGCTTTGTAATCTGATGGAGAGATTGCTGGACTGCTGTCACACCCTGATCCTTTGACTGGTGATATCCAGAGGTTTGAAGGCAGAAGTTTGACCTTCTGCTAAGCATCCAGATGTCAGGTGGTTTTTGATTTTGCTGCAATGAGCATTGGTCATCAAATGCTGCATCATGGTTATGAATTTTATTGACCACTACTTCCACCCTTGGAAGGATGTGCCTCGTTCTCAATGCAAAGCCCTGTGCCAAATTAGTGCTGGACACCTTCCAATCACCTCTCCATCACACATTGTGGACTTGCCAATAGATTCTGTTCAGAAAGAAAGCCTCTATTAGAGGGATGCGCTGTTTGGTTGACCAAGGAATTTAAGATGGTATCAGACTGAAAGAAAATGCTGCAAAGGTAAGAGTTAGGCCAAGATTGGGAGACTTTTAGAAACTAGCAATGAAGACTTGAAAAAAGAGGGAGAACTTAGAGATGAGAGAGAATCAGCAGGAAATATGAAAACAGACAGTAAAAACAACTCTAAGTATACTAAAAGGAAGAGAGCATCTAAACTGAATGTTGATCCCTTTGAGAGTGAGGCTGGGGGTTTAATAATGGAAACACATATTTTGTACTTGTTTTCACAATGGAAGACACAAAAGCCTCCCTAGAATAATAGAAAATACAGGAAAGGACTTAAATAATCATGATCACCGAAAGAAAAGTGCTGGGGAAGGTAATGAGATTCAGAACTGACAAGTCCCTGGACCTGATGGTATGCACTTTAGAATCTTAAAGCAAGTGCTGGTAGTAATACTGGTTGTGAGCTGTAAAAATCCCCTAGATTCTGGCAAGATCCAGTGTAATAGAAAACCACATATGTATCACATTAGTTCAACAAAGAAGCCGATAGGAAGCAAAAACTGTGGGCCAGTTAGCCTGACATCTGTCATTGGTAAAATGCTAGAAACCATTATTAAGGATGTGGCAGCAGGATGTTTAGAAAATCATAATTAAGTATAGCAGAGTCAGCATGGATTTGTGAAAGTAAGACTGCATTTGACTAACTTATTTGGTTACTTTGATGATTTCAGAAGGACATTTGATAAGGCACCATATGAGAGGTTACTATGCAAACTAAGTATTCACAATGCTGTGAGTCACATATCAGCAATAGTCAAACTCCTTACCGATCTTTCATAGAATCATAGAATTGTCACAGTGTGTATAAACAGGCCCTTCAGCCCAATGAGTCCACATCGACCGTATGAAGAGTATCCCACCCAGACCCATTCCCTTACCCTATTACTCTACACTTAGTCCTGACTAATGCACCTCACCTACATATCAGTGAACACAATGGACAATTTAGCACAGCCAATTCACCTAATCTGCCCATCTTTGTACTGTGGGAGGAAACCAAGCACTCAGGGGAAGCCTGCATAGACACACGGAGAATGTACAAACTCCACACAGAGTCTTCTGAGGCTGGTATCGAACACAAGCCCCTGACTCTGTAAGGCAGCAGTGGTAACCACTGAGCCCAGGGCCGCCCCATTATTTTTATTTTTATTCTTTTATTAATTATGAATTGTAAGCTGGAAATTACTAATGGACTGTGTGGCAGCTTGTGGTAAAAGAAAAAGATCAGTCCAAACAAGCTTTATGTGTTTGTGAAGCTGGGACTGGAGGCTCTTTGCAGGCTGAGTCTTGATTAAAAGCATTCTACCATACACAACAACACCAGGAAGAGTATTGTGTTTAAAACAAGTAGCAGGAGTCGGCTGTTAATGAGGGCAGTTCCTGGGATCTAGTTCTGGCAAGTCTGGAATAGACCCTATATTCAAGTAGATGGCAATGATTGAATAATAATTGAGACCTCGGGGTGAACCTTTCAGTCTATCAGTTTGGAATGCTGAATTAACAATTTTTTTCCCGATATATGTTCTTTGTGAGATGGTTCTGGGCTGATGCTGAGACAGCACACAGATTTGAAAGTTTCCTACCTAATCTGATACGCCAGAGTCTCGAAGTCCAAAGAATATAAAGCTGTGTTAGAAGCATTGCTACTTTTGCAAACATGAAGAGAGAACTTGACCCTAATCAATATTTCAGAAAAATGATCAAGGAGGTTATATCTTTGCCTATGAAACAATGCATCATGAAAACTATTTAAGTAATCTGTTCAGTTTTGTTTTTTTATCTTTTATTTAGACAATAGACAATAGGTGCAGGAGTAGGCCATTCTCCCCTTCGAGCCTGCACCACCATTCATTATGATCATTTATCCCTTAGCTATGTTTGTTTCTCTGCCTGTCTTTTTGTGTGAATGGAGGCTGAAAACAAATGTTTTGGGTTTAAAGCACAGAAATTAATCAGCTGTTTAATTTTCTCTCTGCTAAAATTATTGGGTGTCTAATAAATAATTAAGAGTCATAAAGTTGTAGGATCATGGAATCATACAGCATGGAAACAGACCCTTTGGTCCAACCAGTCCACACCGACTAAGTTTCTCAAACTAAATTAATTCCACTTGCCTGCTTTTGGCCCATATCCCTCTAAACCTTTCCTATTCATTTATCTGTCCAAATATCTTTTAAATGTTGTAACTGTACCCACCTCTACCACTTCCCCTGGAAGTTCATTCCACATATGAACCAACCTCTCTATGAATCTTTCTTCTCTAACCTTAAAAATATGCCTCCTAGTTTTGAACTCCCCCACTCTAAGGAAAAGACCTTGGCTATTCACCTTATCTATACCCCTCATGATTTCACAAACTTCTATAAATTCACTCCTCAATGTTTTACACTCCAGTGAAAAAGGTCACAGCCAATCCAGCCTCTACTTATAACTCAAACTGTACATCCAAGCAACATCCTGGTAAATCATTCAAACTCTCTCCCTTCCTATAGCAGGCAATCAGAACTGTACACAGTACTTCAAAAATGGCCTCACCAACATTCTGTACAAACTCAACATGACATTCCAATCCCTATGCTCAATGTTCTGAGCAATGAAGGCAAGCGTGCCAAAAACTTTCTGAACAATACAATCTACCTGTGACGCAACTTCCACACAACTGTTTCTGAACCCTTAGGTCTCTCTGTTCAACAAAACCCCTCATGGCCCTACCATTAATTGTATAAGATCTAAAGTTACTGATCAGCCTGTATTGCAGAACTTTGTCAAAGACTTTATTAAAGTCCATGTAGAGAGTTTTGTTTAAGATACAAAATCAATGTCTGGAAATTAATTATTTGCAAAGTCAAGGATTGGTAATGCAAAAGTCTGATTAAGATCCAATGGGGTGACTATTTTGGGGGATTTTAACAGTTTACTTCTACTGTGTAGACATATATTCAGATGTAGAAAGGCAGCTTTGGATTGTTTGATTGTCTCTGTGTCATAACACAATGGATAGAGGACTGACTAAGCAAAGTAAGCAGTTGTGATAAATGGGTCATTTCCAGGTTAGTAAACTGTAACTAGTAGAATACTACAGAAGTCATTGCCTGGGCCTCAACTATTTACAAACTATACTAACAGCTTGGATAAAGGGACATGATTGGATTGTGAGCAAATTTGCTGACAATACAATGATAGATATAAAATCACATTTTGAAGAAGATACAAAATGTATGCAATATGGAAATAGATAAAGTGGGGGCATGCAAAAATTTGGGAAAGGTGCACAAATGTGGGAAAATGTAGGAGTTTTCATTTTGGCACACAATGGAAGCACAGAATATTACTTAAGTGGAGAGACATTTATTGGAAGGAATATTTAGCACGCAGTCAGGAAGACAAATAAACCATTGACCTTAACTGTGTCTCGTTTTAGTCTCAAAGAAAGTCATTCGGTTGATTCCTGAGATGGAGGGTTTACCTCTGAAGAAACTTCTCAGGTTTGACCAATACTCATTTCAGTTTAGAAGTGAGAACTGACCTTATTGAAACAGATAAAATGTTGAAGGGATTTGCCAGGGTAAATGCTGAATAGACACTAGGGTCATAAAGAACTAGGGAAGTTTCAAAATCAGGGGTCTCCCATTTTTGACAGAGATCAGGAGAATGTTTTCCTCGCAGAATGCTATTAACCTTTCGAATTCTCTTATCCAGAGATTATTGGAGATTGATCATTGATTAGAGTACAGCACGAAAACAGACCCTTCAGGCCAACTAGTCCAATGCTGACCAGATATTTCATATTAATCTAATCCTATTTGCCAGCATTTCGCCCATACCCCTCCAAACCTTTCCCATGCATATATCCATCTAGATACCTATGTTCCTGGCTGATGTTTGATTGACATGACAGCTAAGGGCTGGGGAAAGGAGGCAGGAAAATGGACCTAAGGTGGCAATCAGATCAGCCACTACCTTACTGAGTGAGGAAGCATCCAAAGTGGCCAAGAGACCTACTTATAATCCTACTTCCTACGTTTTTATGATCAATGCACCAAGCTTTGCACTGTGCATATATATCAGCCATCTTCTGTGTTCATCATTCATGCAACAAATGTAATTAAATGCTTCATAATCAAAATTCATACAGTTAAGTACATATTGAAAACCCAATGAAATTCATGAAAGTGTTGTACAAATACATTTTTAAAATGCATATCAGGGGAATATTAGACAGCAGAAAATGTACGTGCAAATATATGGGTTGAGCTGAAAATCTACAAAATAAAACAGCATAACAGTGTTCACACCTTCCTCCTGGCACTTTGGAAGGGGTGCTGACACACCAACTGAGCAGCTGTTTTGGAATTTGCATCCCAACCCTTTCAACATTATCATCAGAATTTTATTATAAAAACCAAGAAGTCAAAAAGTCAAGTAGTGAAAATTAAATGGTAAAACTTATCAAATAGCACCTCCAACTGTTCATTTCTAGTATTATTTGAAATATAAGAGATAGTGAGCTAACTTAACTAATTTTTTTAAATCATTTTCCACAACAAAAGCCATATATGTGATAAAATAGATTCATTTTTCACTTCAATTTAAATGTTATAACTTGGGTCACACTTATATTCCAAACCGGTGAAAAATCAAACTTTACAGACATTAATTATTATGCTACTATTACTTATCATCCAAATCATATCATGAACAGGTCCCAGCTGCTCCTATTCCATCATTTGGTAGTGTTTCTTTTATTTCTGGCTCCAACCTTGTATGTATAATTGCCTATCTGAGAAATTGATTCAGTGACACATTCCTAGGAAATTCCTAATCATGTGCAAAATTCTGCAGGAATTGCACAAATAAAGGACTGAGTTCATACACTTCTGTTTTTGATACTCCACCTTCTTAACGGATCTTTCAAAGTCTTCCCCTTCCAAAGTACATTTAATTGAATATTCAATTTGTTCATATTCCCCGATTTGATAGCTTAATGCCCGCTGGGAGACTTGTCTGAAAACACTTGAACTTATCTGATCTTTGTAGCTAAGCAGACTCAAGCCTGTTTAATGCCTGAATGGGAGATTGCCTGGAAATACCAGTTTCCCTATCTCTGAGCCAGAAGGCCTGGATTCAAACCCCTCACCTGCCAGAGGTGTGTCATAACATGTCTGAAGAGATTGATTAAAAAATATATTTCCCAAGAACTTGTTCAACAGCTTTGTTACTCTTATGGTGAAAATTTTCAACCAAGTGTCCTTCTTTACTCTTGGATTCCTCATGAGCTCATTAATCCTCTGGCATTTTATTACAATGAAAAGACTTCACTGGTCCCTTCAAAATATTTCAAAATTCTTTTGAAGTAACCCTCCTTTCACCCCTATGTGGCAGTTCTTCTTTACAGAGTAGTCAAAGCCTTTCATTATTAGGATTACTGTGATCTTATCAACTAACTGAAATGTGTTAAAACTTTAAAACTAAAAAGATGTAGGAGTCAATGCTGAGCTGCACTAGTCTATAGCTCAACAAAGGTACACACACTGATGAGGGGAGATAATGTGAGTAGATAGCCAAATGCTCGTCCCTTGGTCATACAGCAGACAACATGTGCATATAGCAAATGACCACCCTGCATTACCTCCTACTTATATAGAAAAACATTGACCACCTAATTATTTTAGTGTTCAAGGGAAACCATCTTACTCTAAAACTTGACTGAAATAAAACACACTGAAGGAGTAGGCTCTTACAGGGACACAGGGAGAAAGTGAGGACTGCAGATGCTGGAGATCAGAGTCTAGTATGTGGTGCTGAAAAAGCACAACAGGTCAGGCAGCATTCGAGGAGCAGGAGAATCGATGTTTTGAGCATAAACCCTTCAACAGGGCTTCATCATCCCCCATGTCTACAGGGACACAGTCTATCAATTGAGTTGGAGGCTTGTGTTATCTTCCAGATCGATGATCAGCAATTGGGCTCTAACTCCCAATTATCATTTTTATGGATTTGGAGATTATATCAACTCAAATAACCAATGGGAATCCAAACAATCTTCAGTTGGGGTGGTGTTGCTGACAGATGGTTCATTCAGTATTAGCAGACTGTAATTCCTATAGAATGATTACTGCGGTTTTCATAATTTAGCTTCCTAGGAACCACCACACTGAAAAGTCCCCACTCAATGTTTCTTGCCAGTTAGCTAATTCTCTATCCATGCCAATGTACTACCTCCAATTCCATCTTATGACCTAACCTTTTGTGAGTATCTTATCGAATGTCTTCTAGAAGTCCAAATACAACACACTTACTGCTTCCCCTCTATCCACTCAGGTTGAGGCATCCTAAAAAAACTGGAATTAAGCAGTCAGACATGATTTCCGTTTCATGAAACCTTGATGACTCTGTTTGATTAGATTATGATTGTCCAAATGTTCTGCAAATTCTTCCTTATTAATTGAATCCAATACTTCCGAACAATAGATGTTCGACTAATCATCCCAGAGTTATCTGCATTTTTCTTCCCTCTCTTTCTGAATAGTGGAATCACATAGGCAGTTTTCCAAACCTCTGGTGCTTTTGCAGAATCTAAGGGAGCAAATTGGAGATGACACGGGGTTAATTGCCAAGGCAGCTGGTTAGAAGGCCCACAGCAACTCTCTGGGACTTTGCCCTCATTGTTTTAAAAGCTGTGAAGCCCTCTAGCCCTCATACCACATCAGTCCAACAACAACATCTTGATATCTCATACTTTCATGCCATCCCTTACCCCCATGTTATTTCCAAAGCCATTCACTTAGTATCTACTAAAAGCAGACCTCAGGAACATCTAGGGACTTTAAAAAAAAACTTCTGACAATCTAATGGAGCTTTCAATCATACAAATGGGACAGAAACAAAACTGTCATTCATGAAACCCATCCCCAAAGATTTGTTTGCTCTGTCTTTCTGTCACTTCCATTCTGTTACCTCATCAAAGACTGTTAATCCTTTAATAAGGATTGTTAATCCTTTTAATCCATCTGAAACTGTCAATTAAAATGCAAACTTAGCACTTTTACCAATTTGATAAGGGGCCTGTCAGCAATGAATTCTACTCAAGCTGCAGGAACAGACATTAATGGCTTTTCAGGAGGTACACCAGATAGTTTGTGTAGTCATTGTAATGAAGTCAGGCCGGTGGACCTTATAGAATATGATGTCCCTGATTGAGGCTATTAATGTGATCCAGTCAGCGAACCCTGGCTGACAGATAGGAACAGGACTGTTTATTTGCCCCTCCAACTCTATTTTGATTTAATCCATGCCCTCCCCTTCACTGTGTGATCACACAGCATTGCCCTTTTGATGTGAAGGGCACTGCTGGTCACCGGCCACTTGGGTGTTTCTTTTCTTCCTGGTGGTGGAAATTTGAATAAAGATTTGTGCACCTTATGTCTTTCACAGTGTCTCACACCTGCACACACACAGCATGGGTGCTAGGGAAAAAATAAGCACTACCGCAGTTAGGCGATAGTGTGGAGGTTTAAAAAAAAAGGAGGGAAAAAAAAAGAAACAGGACTGTTTATTTCCCCCCCAACTCTATTTTGATTTAATCCCTGCCCTCCCCTTCACTGTTTTGATCACACAGCATTGCCATTTGATGTGAAGGGCACTGCTTGTCACTGGCCACTCGGGTGTTTTTCTATCTTCCTGGTGGTGGAAATTGAATAAAGATTCGTGCACTTTGTGTCTTTCACTGTGTCTCACACCTGCACACACACACCATGGGTGCTGGGGATAAAATAAGCACTACCGCAGTTAGGTGGTAGTGTGGGGGTGAAAAAAAAAGGAACAGGACTGTTTATTTCCCCCTCCAACTCTATTTTGATTTAATCCCTGCCCTCCCCTTCACTGTGTGATCACACAGCATTGCCCTTTTGATGTGAAGGGCACTGCTGGTCACTGGCCACTTGGGTGTTTCTTTTCTTCCTGATGGTGGAAATTTGAATAAAGATTTGTGCCCCTTGTGTCTTTCACTGTGTCTCACACCTACACACACACAGCATGGGTGCTGGGGAAAAAATAAGCACTACCGCAGTTTGGCCGCAGTGTGGGGGTAAAAAGAGGGAAAAAAATTTTTAAAAAAATAAACAGGAGAGTCAGAGGTTCTGTTCATTCTGAGAGCTAGCTCTCAGAGAGTTGGATCAGTGTCAGTACTATGCATGTGAAGTGCTCTGAAAGCTAGTGCTTCCAAATAAAAATAAGAAACAGGACTGTTCCCCTTCAACTCTATTTTGATTTAATCCCTGCCCTGCCTTTCACTTTTTTTTGATCACCCAGCATTGCCCTTGTTGAGAAGGGCTCTGCTTGTCTCTGGCAACTCGGGTGTTTCCTTTCTTCCTGGTGGTGGAATATAAATAGAGAATTACATACTCTTCACTGTGTCCTGCACCAGCACACACACAACATGGGTGCTGGGTGAAAAATAAGCACTACTGTTGTTGGCGGTAGTGTGGGAGAAGAGAGAAACAAAAAGAAGCAGGAGTGTCAGGGGATCTCTTCACTGAGAGCTGGCTCTGAGGAAGCCGGGTCAGTGTTAAGGACTCTCCATGTGTAAATAAAGGTGAATTGGTGACAGGATACCAGCCTTTGAAGTTTTTCAGTGGCGATGACAGTGAGATTAATGATGTAACTATGCCAAAGCACTTACTAGCTAAAACACGACTGAACTTCAAACAGGCACTGCAATTTACTTTGTCATTGGAAAATGCAGCAAGCAGAGCATAAGAGTTGCATTCTGATGGAAGGGGACACCCTCGCCAGTCTGACTGAGCTTGGGTAGTAAGCTGGACCAGTGTCAAGGACTCTCCACGGGAAATAAAGGGTGACTTGGTGACAGGATACCAGCCTCTGTGGAGTTCTTTCAGTCTGTCGATCAATGCATTTCAGCAGCAAGTTTGTTTTACTTTAACTGACAGCTGCAGTCATGCGTTTTTCATTTTTATTGGGCTGGAGATTTACATAAGTTCAGGTAAAGACATTTAAACCAGGCATTTCCACCCTTCATTTACATCTCCATAAATGCGTGACTCCCACACTGCAGATTAAAGTCATTGGAACAATGGAAATGGGGTCTGTTTCAACTCAGCATTAATTTCAAATAGCTCCATTGAGTTTGGACTTCTCACGTTTATGATTCTTACTCCATCCCTTTCAACTAGCGGACAGATTACTGTTGGCCAGAAATAAGGGCAGCACACCTCCATCCTGTTCTTCCCGATCATTTTTAAAAGTGTCTGTAGTCATCCAAATTCTCTGAAAATCTGAGTCTGTCTCTAATGGGCCAAACCAATACAGTCCATTTGCTTTAAAGTGCAAATTAAACAGTTTCTTTTACAAGTCCTGCTGTTTTCCTTTGGGTAGCAAACACTATATTTTGAAAAATTGAACAAAAATCCTCTGCAAATGTGTTCATATTTGCAGGGAATCTGTCATGCTGCAAGTTATAATTTAAATTGCTGTTCAAGCCCTAACTTAAGGAGACCTTCAGCACTTTGTGTTTAGAGGACTTGTTGACCATAATAAATGCTGGAAATAGTTAATACAGAAAGAATATTTACTTGTTGCCACAAATTTAATATAAAGTACTTCAATTGCATCCCAATAATGATTCCATTTAACGTTAGTACTTCCATTGTTTTCTTGCGGCTGCATGTAGGTTTTGATTTAAAAAGTTCATGATAATAGAAGCAAAATTCTTAGCTAATAGGATGTGAAATATTTAGTCAGTTTTATCGCTCTTTGCACTTTGTTTTGTGTAAGTTTGTTTCCTCCAGTGGCAGTGACTCAATTTTTAATTCCTCATAAGCAAAAGATGTTGCAACAAAGAAACTATTACCACCTCAGGCATGTTATGTTCTAGAAATGTGAGCCCAAACAACAGAAATTCTGCCAAATGGCAGAGGAAGAAATTTAAGTCAAATTAGGTTTTGAGTATAAGACACCGAAGATAGAGCTCCATTCGGTCAATTTCTACTCTGAAACAGAGAGTTTAAAACTATCTCCCCTTTTTCCATTCTTGACATTCTTGCTTCTTGTTGTAACCTCTCCATGATGCAATACTTAGTTGGCCAAAAACAATTTACTGTAGTAGACAAGCAGGAAACTGGAAGAACACAGCAAGCCAGGCAGCATCAGAAGGTGGAGAACTCAATGTTTTTGGCATAACACTGAAATGTTGACTTCTCCACCTCCCGAGGCAGCCTGGCTTGCTGTGTTCTTCCAGCCTCCTGCTTGCCAACTTTGAATTCCAGCATTTGCAGATTTTTTGTCTCTGAAAATGATATACCTGCAGGCTACCATCTGGATCCTGCCACAGCTATTCCCAAACCAGAGTGTTTGGGTTTCATCTCTGATTTCTCTGTGAAGAACCACCCATCTAAGGGTATGTTCTTATCCTGATCTTATCCTTGTTGACCCCAACATTAACAGTAAACAGAAAACATATGGAGATCCATTATAATTCATTACATAGAATAGCAGAGTAGAACTTTCCCAAGTTACATCATCAAGTGATCCCAAATTCTTTAAACATTTTCTGAATTGAATCTGATATAAAATACAATTACATGTATTACAGCATTGACATGTAAAATAATTGCTGAATACAAGACTCCAAGATAATTAGGACCCCAAGTATTCACTCATGAGTGCAATTATATTAGTTCATTACATGATGTGTGCTTATAGCTGATGAATGCAGACTGACAGACCAAAAATAGGGTACAGAAAATTACATTTCATTTGTTTATTTCAAATTAATTTTCCTGAAGTATGATTAAATTCATTCGATTCAATAGAATGGAAAATCAGGCAAAATGCATAATAAGCAGCTTCAGTCACCAGCCTTCCACAATGCTAAGTTGAAAATTACTCTATTTTCTTTTCCTTCCATGGGAATTCAAGTGGGGAATGGTTGGTCTTAATGATGAGAAAAGAGGAAAGGGCCAAGAGGTAATACTTTATAAAACTGTAATGTGACCAATATCAAGTTATTTTGATGAAGAAATGTGGCTCTGTAATGATGTTGGACCTGTCACTAATAAAGACAGAGGATCTCCGCTTGGGGAAAGCAGTGTTTCCAACCTCTTCTGGCACAACTTTCATGAGTATACTTGGACAAGGTAGGAAAATAGGAAATAGATCAGCCGTGATCAATTGGCAGAGCAGGTTCAATGCATAGAATGGCCTAATTCAACTCCTACATCTTATGATCTTTTGGGAGTGTTACTATACCAAGAGCATTATGTTTGAGTGCGACAACAGTACCAGCTAGCCAAATTATGACACAGAACCCATCACAGCTGCCTGTGGCACAAATTTGAAACTAGCACAATACAGGCCCATTCAGTACATTGGCTCATTTCTCATCAAATAACATGTATTCAGCTACAATGTGGAAACCTCCCCTCTGTCCCCACAATTGAGATATTAAAAAGACTCAGACACTCACTTTGCCAATATGATGTTTCAGACTAACTTCGCTTATTCTAAAGTTTATGGAAGTGCTGTGGACTGCTTTATGAATGGTTTTCGAAAGCTCCTGGTTTTGACAGGGAGTCTTGCTGCATCCTCACAGAGAGAGAGCAAGTTATTGTTGACCTCTCACACATAGGGGAGAAAGGGTTTAATGGCAATGTCACTGGATTAGAACATAGAACATAAAACATGGAACATTACAGGCCCTTCAGCTCTTGATGTTGCACCAACCTGTGAATCAATCTGAAGCCCACCTAACCTACACTATTCCATTTTCATCCATATGTTTATCCAATGACCATTTAAATGCCCTTAAATTTGGCGAGTCTACTACTGTTGCAGGCAGTGCATTCCATATCCCTACTACTCTGAGTAAAGAAACTACCTTTGACATCTGTCCTATATCTGGGCTAGTGGCCATCATGTAACTGTCCATGGTCATAAGAAAACAATCTGATTCACTGATGCCCTTCAGGGATAGAAATCTGCCATCCTTGCCAGGTCTAGCTTCCATGTTACTGCAGACCGACAGCATTGTGAATCATTCCTGATGAAGAGCTTATGCTTGAAACATCAATGCTCCTGCTCCTCAGATGTTGCCTGACCGGCTGTGCTTTTCCAGCACCACATGTTTTGACTATACTCTCTGTCATGTTGTGTGGTATTACCACTATGCTAAACAGGACAAGTTTAAAATGTATTCTCACAACTGAAAACTGGGTATCCATGACGCACTGTGGACCATCAGTAGCAACAAAATTGTATTCAATCACAAGCTGTAACATTGTGGCCTGGCATATCCCTTACACCATTACCATCAAGCTAGGAAATCAACCATGGTTCAATGCAGAGAGCAAGTGGGCATGTTAAGAACAGTATCATGTATACCTCAAAATTAGGTATTAACCTGATGCGCCTTCAAGGCAGGACCACTTGCATACCAGATAGCAACAGAAATCAAAACCAATGGATCCCATCTAACTATGCAATCTTGCCACATCCAGACATGATAGTGGTGGACAGTTAATCAACTAACCAGATGTGGAAGCTCCCAAAAAATATCACTCTTTAATTATGGTTGAGTCCAACAAGAACACAAGGCGAAAGTGTTTGCATCCATTTCAGCCAGAAGTGCTGAGTGGGTGATCCACCTCAGCTAGTTCTAGAGATCCCAGCATCACACATGCTAATCGTCAACAAATTTGATTCACTCCACATGATATCAAGAAATGCCTGAAGGCACTGGATAATGCAAAGACGATAGGCTCTGACAACATTTCAGCAATTGTAAAGCAGTCTTGTTCCAGAATGAGTTACATGCCTACTGAAGCTGTTGCAGTACAGTGACAATGTAGGATTTAAAAGACAATGTGGAAAATCATCCAGATATGTCCTGTACCACTACAAAGCAGCATAAATACAACCTGGCCAATTGCCACGCACTAGTCTACTCTCAATCATCAACAAAGTAATGGAATGGTCATCAATAATGCTATTAAGCAACCCTTGTAAAGGAATAAGCCGTGCATCGATGCTCAGTTTGGGATCTGCCATAACCACACGCTCTGAAAGCTAGTGCTTCCAATTAAACCTGTTGGACTACAACCTGGTGTCGTTTGATTTTTAACTTTGTTCTTTTTTAATTAACTGTTTGCTTCAAAAGCCTTTAGGCAAAAGTGAGGACTGCAGATGCTGGAAACCAGAGTTTAGATCAGAATGGTGCTGGAAAAGCACAGCAGGTGAGGCAGCATCCGAGGAGCAGGAAAATCGATGTTTCGGGCAAAAGTCCTTCATCAGGAATGGAGGCAGGGAGCCTCCAGGGTGGAGAGATAAATGGGGACAGTAGATAAAAGGCTTCAAAAGCCTTTATCATAACTCAATTGTCCATTGTAAAGTCAGCCTTCCATAAGTCCCAAGAAAATCTATCTTTAAGATCAATAGCAAAAGATTGCTCCTGTGAAAAAAACTAGAAGTGACTGGAAAAAACTTTTCCTGAAAGAGCTGCAATATTATAATGTTATTCAGATGGGTTTTCAGTGACCTAATTTGTTTTTGAGTTGATTTAAGACTATTTCTTCAGGGCAATAGGACGGCAATAAATGCTGGCCAGCCAGTGATGTCCACATCCCACAAATGAATAAAAAGAAGTGTTGTATACTACTGTATGTTGAATTGCTTATTTTAACATGTAAAACTGAATGACATATATATCTGAATGTCTCTAAGATTAAATATTTAAATTAAAAACCTATCTTTGTCTATTTTAAAAAAATTCCTCAGCATTAAAAACATACATTGGAATTTGTTTTCAGCCAGAGTCATTCCATATATATCATGTTACAAACACTCTTGCAAAAACCTTTTGTCACAGGATTACTTTAGCTCTGTGTTAATCCAAAGGACTTCTGAGTTTAGCATGATACATCATCCCACACACCTCAAAATCAATACATGAACATTGTGATGATTGCATTCATCTTAATATGCCAAACAGCATTACGCAAAGTTTAAGGTTATAATTTATGTTTATGCTTAGCATTTATCAGATAATAAAAGTATGAATTATAAAAGAAAGTGCTCTTTGCATTTAAATAATACCTTTCACAATATCCAAAACCACTTCACAGGCAATGTAATATCTTGAAATTGTTCTTTATTGTAACTGAGGAAATTCAGGATTCAGTCACATACTGTAAAAAGCAAAAGAGGAATGATTATATTTTTGGCGTGGATTGAGAGATAAAACATTGAACTGCAATGCTCTTTGAGATAAAGAGCTTAGAATTCTTTTACACAACTGGGAGGTCACCTTCATAACTACTTAAAGGGCTGG
The DNA here is from genome assembly GCF_037043375.1 of Chiloscyllium plagiosum. NCBI lineage: Eukaryota > Metazoa > Chordata > Chondrichthyes > Orectolobiformes > Hemiscylliidae > Chiloscyllium > Chiloscyllium plagiosum. Next base: position 11,452,198 of record NW_028270141.1, on the reverse strand, counting down.
TCTCACTTGCACACTCAACTCTTATAGTGTGGCTTGGAATGCTAATCTACTGACTCAGGCAAAAGCGTTACCACATCTGCTTACTTAATACAGGTTACATAATTTTTAAGAATATTAGTTGAAAGGAACCATTTATTTAGAACTTAAAATTTGTATGCTAGAGGCTCTGGTAGAATTGAAAAATAACAAATACAATTTCCCAAGATTAGTCACTTGACAACTGAAGACGTTTGCTTGCATCAAGTATAAACAAAAGGAACATTAAAAAAAAACTTGATGAAAGTCTTTATCCAATCATTTGCCTCTTGAACGCCCAATCAATTGCCTCGTGAATAAGCATAATTGAATTGGATGGCATTACACTCTCCTGTTCTATGTTTATCCATAATCACTGTCTTCTCTTCCTGCTCCTAGGCTATTACCTCAGGTATTGCTCAAGAATTATATGCTCCCTCCAATTTCCTGAACTACACACTACTCAACCACGTCACCCAAAACGCAACATTAGTTTCCATGTATGTATGGACAGCATCCAGCTCCACCTCATCACTTCTTCAGTTCTCTGCCTGAAGGCAGATTAAACCCATAATATCCCAACTTTCACCAAGGGTAGGGGAACAAAGTGGGACCGAATCTACTGCAGCCTCAACGATTGAACTCCGAGCTATTGGCAGCAATCTGGTCCACACTGGCCAATAAGGAATCTGAGTTACCATGGCGACAGGCTCATTTACATGCATGCTGTGTTTTGGAGCTATGGTGGTGATGGTAGAGGTTCCAATTGTTTTGATCACGTGGTTGATCACGTCGTTGATCAGAAATCTCCCCCATTGTTATCGCCTGTCATCGGCACTTGTTGGATGGATTTACAAGTCAATACTCAACATACAGGAAGACAGCAGCTCATAAGTGAATGCAATCAGACACAGATTGGAAGCTTAGCAATGTGGTGAGTTAGGGAGCTTGGTGCTTTGAGGGAGGACACCGTGTTTAAACAACTGCCAAATTAAAACATGGAGAAAATAATAGAGTATTAACTGAGGAAAACCTCCTTCTGCAACTAGTGAGTAATGAGCTCATGTTTAAAAAAGACATTTTTAACAGAGTTAGAAAAAACTTTTCTTCAAATTCCCAGAAAACTACCTCAGGGAAGCAAGCACTTGTTAAGGAGAGAGATTGCCTCCAGAATAAGGATGATTTTTTTGAAAAAGGCTAAGAAAGGCACAGGCAGTAAACCAAATTTCCACCCGCCCTGCAGAACATAGCGCTATGTCGGAACTTCTTTTAGATCATAGTTCAAGGCTTATTTCCTCAGTGACAATTATGCACTTCTCCTTTCAATTGGAATTCCAGAAATGCACTTGCCTCGAGAGAAGCTTGCCCATCACACTTCACCATTAATGCAGGATACAGCCACAAATACAACATTTAAAAGATGTTTGGACAGGTAAATGGAGAGGAAAGATTTCCAGGGATATGGGCCAAACGCAGACAAATGGGACTAATTCAGTTTAGGAAACCTGGTTGGCATGGACAAATTGGGCTGAAGGACCTGTTGCCATGCTCTATGACCTATGGCCCTATATCTCCTCTCCTCTAATTCTGCCTCCTTGCACATGCCCAATTTTAATTGCTCCACCATTCATCCTGTGCCTTTAACTGGCACCATCCAAAGCTCTGGAATAACCTGTCTAAATCCCTAATTTCACCTTTCACATCTTCCCCAAAACCATCTTTTTGATAACCTGCCCGAATATATGCTAACATTTCTGTGCCAATTACTTATTTACAACAATCCTGTGAGAAAACTTGAGACATTTTATGACATGAAAGGTACTATAAGAACACAAGCTGTTGTTGATTATTATGGCATCTGATTCAGTCTGGTGCCAACTAGAGGAAATCTCTGGCATCCAAGTAAACTGCAGTTATTGAGCAGGCTGAGTGGTCAAACAGGATGACAAACCAGGAAGTAAAAAGCACCAACCATTATTCGCATTTTAATAATTTTGTACAGAGTGAAATGAAGTTTGGGATATATACACGGATTTCAGTAAAATCTGAAATGTCATAAGCACCCAAACATAATACAAATTAACGACCATATTATTTACTTTTGTTATCAGAAAATGAAGGGAATAACATTCATATTTCTAGTGTCTGTTTTTCATTTCCAGACATGTTGTTCACTGTTACGGAATGGTACAATATGCTGCTTAAAACCCAGCTGCAGCTAATTCAACAAACTGGGATATTTTGAATGCATTTTTAAAAGTGATAATAGAGTGTAAGAAGTTGAAGTTCCCCTCAAATCATTGATCTCTATAACAGAATACTGCACACACCCAATTGTAGGAAAGCTACGCACAGATCAATTGCATGTGCAAAGTCTGCACCTTGTGGAGGAACATAATACCCCCCTGATAGCAACTTTTGGATTTCTGTGTTTAACTGCACGTGTGCGAGCGCCATTTCATAAGATGGCAAATGTTGACAGTCCACCATCTTTATAACCACAAAACCTGGGTAATTGTTCAGCAAAATTCAAATCATCTGCTATTATTTGACACCATTTCGATAATACAAGCTTGAGATCAACTACATACAAAGGAAATAAAAATATTTTGGATGCTGCGCACCAGATAAGAAACAAAATTATGATATCTTAGCTTGATCGGACTGAGATCATGAGGTAGCAGTAAATTTGGAAGCAGAGGCAGCACTACTGTTTTTAGGGTGACCACATTACAAGACAAGAGTTTTTTTTTCCATGGTATCATGAGGGATTATTGGGTCAGGATATCTGGGTAAGAACACTTCCTGTGCTGTCCGGATCTGAATGGGCTGTATCTTCCATCTGGGAGAAAGTAAGGACTGCAGATGCTGGAGATCAGAGTCGAGAGTGTGGTGCTGGAAAAGCACAGCAGGTCAGGCGGCGTCCGAGGAGCAGGAGAATCGATGTTTCGGGAATAAGATCTCATTTCTAATGAAGGGCTTATGCCCGAAATGGCGATTCTCCTGCTCCTCGGTATCTTCCATCTGTCCATTCAGACTGGCAACAGAAGCTTCCCGTGGTTGACCTCAACATGCTTTTCACCCTGCAATTGGTGCCGTTTTCAAAAATTAAGAAGCTAGCTTTTGCTTTCCAACAATTGTATGTGCAGCTTTCTGCAGTGTTGTTTGTTGTGAAATCCACCCTTACGTACAAACAATTATACCACAGCAGCTGCCAAGCCTCAAAACTATTGCAGAACCATTTCTGGCCAGTTCTGGATGAGCTGGTTGGATGTGGCAGGAATTATTGTGCTTTTGCAATCAGTGGTACTGTAGAATGACACTGTTGCAATTTATATTACAAGTACATTGCCTCTGTCAGCATTAATTTATTTTCAGTGTTCATAGTGTGTTGAATTGACTTCCTGACATGCCTAACTTTCATCCTCTTAGCTCTGAGTGGGCAGAGTTTACCAACTTTACCAACTTGATTCCTGAAGAAGGGCTTATGCCCGAAACGTCGATTCTCCTGCTCCTTGGATGCTGCCTGACCTGCTGCGCTTTTCCAGCGACACATTTTCAGCTCTGATCTCCAGCATCTGCAGTCCTCACTTTCTCTTAGAAGAGTTTACCAACTTGTCAATCATCATTTTACATTGGCTTTCACTTCAATGAACACTCCCAGAGATTCCTCTCATGACTGAAACAGCAAGAGAGCTGCATGACTCCATTGTGCATTTTAATTCATTTCACACAAAAATAGCCACTGTGTCGGTGAGAAGGAAGCCAATTTCACTTTTTTTTTGTGTCGTCTATCCTTGATATAAATCAATACAAATGTGATAAACAGCAATGGCGGTTTGTTCCACATCACAAGCCCACGTCTGCCTTGTTTTCGCTCAGCTTGATGAATATTGGGAGGGGTTAAGGAGATAATTTCTGTCAAGAACAGAGAAGTCCTGGAAATGGAATCACATATTCGAAGGACAGCCAGAGATATAGGGAGTTGAGAGAGTGCTAGGAAGGGGGACTGAAGAAGGTGGTAAGAAGGACCTGAGGGATGGTAAATGGGGAAGAGGGCTACAGGGGAAATTGATGCTGGAAGAGAGAGTGGGAGAGAAAAAGATGTAATGAGACGAGAATTTAAAGCGTGGAGCTCAAGATGATAGGAGAGAGCAATGTGGCTGAGGTTAAATGATTGGAGTTTGAGTGGTGTGGGAGAAGGGAAGAGGAAAAGGGAGATCAGGGGCTGAGATTCTGATAGGTGGGGCGAGAAAGAAGCACGGAGGCAACTACGTGAATGAAGAACGAGCCTCAGAGTGGGGAAGGAGGAACAGGGTGACCAAAACAGGTTTAGAGTTAATTGCTCTTCCATCATTACTTCCTCAAGTAAAAAGCAAAACCGATAAGTACGCCGAAACTTTTATACATTACGGAGTGAACCTAAAGGTAGCCAAATTTCTGGCATTTTACAACAAATATTAAAGCTGCATTTTGACACTTCACAGCAAATAAAGCTTGACTGAATCTTTATGAAAGAAGATCACTTCCTCATCATCTAACAGCTGACAATTCATAGGTCACATGACTGAAGTGATGTTGTGCAAGCTCTAAGGGAATGTTATTTTGTACAAAATGCAAGTAAAGCATTAGAATGAGACAATAGTTAGGCTGTAGCTGCAAAGCCAGGAACATTCCGCAAGCAAGACAAACCACAGAGGTACAGTCCGTACACTCAATGTTCAACTGAGGAAAAGGACTGTTCCAGTATTCATTATTTTTTATATGGAGTGACCAGTTTTTTTTCCCTTATTTTATTTAGCATTGCAGTTAGGTTTAAGCTCAACTGTGTATGGACCAGAAGAAATAATAATCTTATTTTTTAAAAGGAAATACAAATTTGAAACAAGGCTTCAACCTGGAAAAGTGCGAAGTGATTCACTTTGGACGGTCGTATTTGAATGTAGGGTTAAAGGCAGGATTCTTGGCAATGTGGAGGAACAGAACGATCTTGGGGTCCATGTCCATAGATCCCTCAAAGTTGCCACCCAAGTTGATAGGGTTGTCAAGAAGGCATATGGTGTGTTGGCTTTCATTAGCAAGGAGATTGAGTTGTGAGGTTATGCTGCAGCTCTACAAAGCCCTGGTTAGACCACACTTGGAATATTTTGTTCAGTTCTGGTTGCTTCATTACAGGAAGGATGTGGAAACTTTAGAGAAGGTGCAGAAGAGATTTACTGGGATACTAACTACACTGGAGGCCATGTCTTATGAACAAAGATTGAGGGAGCTAGGGCATTTCTCATTGGAGTGAAGAAGGATGAGGTGTACAAGATGAATTGAATTGAATTTATTGTCACGTGTACCGAGGCACAGAGAAAAGCTTTGTCTTGTGAGCAATACAGGCAGACCGCATAGATAAGTAAATAATAGGTAAACATGATGAGAGGCATAGATAGAGTAGATAGCCAGAGACTATTTCCCGGGATGGAGGGGGCATAATTTTAAGGTGATTGGAGGAAGGTTTTGGGGAGATGCCAGAGGTAGATTCTTTACACAGAGAGTGGTGGGTGTGTGGAATGCACTGTCAGCACTGGTAGTAGAATCAAATACATTAGGGACATTTAAGTAACTCTTGGAGAGGCACATGGATGATAGCAGAATGTAGAGTATGTAGGTTAGTTTGATCTTAGAGCTGAAAAATGTGTTACTGGAAAAGCGCAGCAGGTCAGGCAGCATCAAAGGAGCAGGAGAATCGACGTTTCGGGCATAAGCCCTCCTTCAGGAATTGTAACAAACTGGCGTAACATCGAGGGCCGAAGGGCCTGTCCAGTGCTGTACTGTTCTATGTTCTATGTTCTATGAGTGTTATGTAACTTAATTCAGTACACCAGCATTCATGACTCATTGAATGTTGTTAGAACTGTGTGTAAATGGCTAGCACTACTGCCTCATAGCACCAGGGACCTGGGTTCAATCCCAGCCTTGGGTGACCATCTCTGTGGAGTTTGCATGTTCTTTTTGGGTGCTCCGATTTCCCCCTACAGTTCAAAGATATGTAAGTTCAGTGGATTGGTCATGCTGAATCTTCCCGTGATATGCAGGCTAGGTGCATGACCTATGAGAAATGCAAAGTTACTGGGATAGGGTGGGATGCAAACTTGTTGGGCCAAATAGCCTTTATTTACATTGGGGAGATGATTCTGTTGTCATTCAAGGCCTTACCCAGGTTATCTAGAATGCTGGCTCTATTTTTTCTCCCCTGACATGGCTGATAATATTGCAGTCGAGAGTGTAATGCTGGAAAAGCACAGCAGGTCAGGCAGCATCCAGAAGCAAGAGAATCAACTTTTGGCATAAGCCCTTCATCTCGATTCTGATCTCCAGCATTTGCAGTCCTCACTTGCTCCTCATAATATTGCAGGCTGAGAAAAGTTCAGAGAAGGGCAACTGGATTGACACTTGTGTCAAGATGTTTAATTATTGTGATAGTCGTGGAGAGATGGATGAGTGCAAGGAGGTGCGAGATAGGCAGACTTATTCAGGACAAGCATATATTTTGAGAAGATCCGGTGAGTCTTTTGGTATGGTTAAGTGATTAAAAAGGGTGTATGCTGGGTGTGTTAGAAAATGTATAAAATAAAGTTTCAAAATAAATATTTTCTATTTAAACAAAACACAAACCTATTAAAAACAAAAGAAACTCCTGTTCATGTTGTACATGTAACCCACTTCCAAAGTTGTGCAGAAACTACTACTCAGGAACAAAAAAGTGACATTCTATATCTTGGCAAGGATTAGAAAACATAGAACATAGAACATAGAAAAGTACAGCACAGAACAGGCCCGTTGGCCCACAATGTTGTGCTGAGGGTTAATCCTAATGTAAAATAAAATAATTTAATCTATGCACCCCTCAAACTCACTGCTATCCATGTACATGTACAGCAGTTGCTTAAATGTCCCGAATGACTCTGCTTCCAACCTTTTTTGTTGGAATATCAGAGGAATTTTTCTGCTTAATTCCCTTCCTCTAAAGGTTTGCCAGTACATTTTAATAAGCACCCTACAGTAAATCAACAAAGTAGCCAAATTTAGCACGCATCTTCCAAAACAGAAAACTGCACTTTTACTAATCTGTTCCACTCCATACTTAATACAACATTCCAAATCATTCAATGAGCATTTGGCAAATACATATATAATCTTGGTTACTTTTCTTTAGTTCACTTTAGAAAAGTATGTTGTATTTTTGAAAGAAGCAGTGTTTGTCATATAACTTCTAATGTGACTTGTACTGAAATCATAATGACAAAAGGACTCAGGTAGTTCACTATCTGGGTGGATAACCACAGACACATGGAGTGTGCCTTAACCATGGAGTCCAAAGCCAATTGTGCAATTGCTGAATGAATTAGCAATGCCAATCATGGCTTCACAGCTAGCTCAACCATTTCTGAATACGGGATTCCCAAGGTAGATCTCAGTGAGGAGGGGTAGTGGGGCAGCACAGCAGTGGCAGAGGACTAATTATGACCCTGTTGCATTTGAGAAGCTTCTCCTAGCTCCATTGTAACATTTTCTATCTTTTAAAGCAAAACATCACCTGTTGCAAACAAAATTTTGAGCAGGTTTCTTTGCTATAGCAATTCTGTGATTCCCTAAGTTGATAACACAGAAGCAAGCATAAGCATTCAACATTATATTTGGTTGTCACGGTGTCATAGAGGTTAGCACTGCTGCCTCATAGCACTAAGGACCTGAGTTTGATTCCATCCTCAGGTGACTGACTGTGTGGAGTTTGCATATTCTCCCTGTGTCTGCTGGGTTTCCTCCAGGTGCTCCAGTTTCTTCTCATGGTCCAAAGATGTGCAGGTTTGGCAAAATTGCCCATAGCCTCCAGGAATATGTAGGTTAGGTGGATTAGCCATGGGAAATGCAGGGGGCTAGGATAGGGGAATGGGCCTGGGTGGGATCCTCTTCAGATGGTCGGTGCAGACTGGATGGGTTGAATGGCCTGCTTCCACACTGAAGTGATTCTCTGATTTTGAAAATCTGTCTTCATATGTGAACGATGCACTTGTCTGCTCAAAATAATTTCAAATTATTGAGAGTTGACTTACGAAGTAATGGGTGGATTGGAAAAGGCCACCACACTGGTTTTCACAACCGATAATAGATGTTACAGCTATTTGTCTGACCCAGGGTTTAGTTTTCATTACATTCAAAAGCAGTAGAAGTAATCCATTCACTTGTTAATTATTAAATTTGCTTAGTGCAATTGGTACTTATTTTTGCAGTTTCAGTCTGAACTTGTGAATTCAAGCACCTTTTCTAGATCTGACATCATTACCTGGACTGCTACTTAGGCTTACTCCTAAGAGGGCTGCATTTTTGGAGTTGTAGTTCCTGGAATTTTGCAAGTATCAACATTCCAGAGCAGTGATGACAAGAGTTTGGGGTAACAAAGATAGAATTTCCAGAACATTATCTTTTAGACATGAAACCAAGGCCATGTCTGCCTCATTCACATGTGGATGTTAAAGACCTACTTGCACTTTCTCAGAGAAGAAGTCATAGAAGTCATAGAATGCCTACAGCGTTGAAACAGGCCTTTTGGTCCGACAAGTCCCCACAAACCCTCCGAAGAGTATCTCATGCAGACCCATTCCCCCAACCCCATTACTCTACATTTCCTCTGACTAATGCAGCTAACCTACACATCCCTGAACACTCTGGGCAATTTGGGGTAGCCAATTCACCAAACCTGCACATCTTTGGAATGTGGGGAGAAACCGGAGGACCCAGAGGAAACCCACGCACACACGGCAGAGTGGGGAGTTTTCTAGAATTCAGTGCTAGAAGACATGTATCACTTAACCACCACTAAAATACATACACAAGTTATTTATCTCAATGAAGTTGGGAGAACTTTGCCGAGTGCCTTTTTAAACATATCAAGTGACTAGATTTGAGAAAAGTAAAACTGTGAAGCATTTTTGGACATCCTGAGGATGAGTAATTAGCTATATGCAAACACTAGTTACAGACCAATTTACTTTAAGCTGCAGTTTATCATCTCTACAATAGTGTTCAATTTGGTCATTTGAAAACAAAGTCTGCAGTTTCCCTGAACATATATCTAATAATCTAATATCTACCGCAGTTGCATGACTTTTACTTTTCTTTTGTGTGTAGTTATGTGCTGTTTGCTAACAAATGCAGCAATTTCTTTGTCTTTCACGATATAAGGGCTTACATTGGTTAACTATTTCCATCCTTTAATTTACTTCCTATTTTTGCTTGCCTCTGGTTTGCTGGCTTGATCTATAGCAGATGTCGAAGACTTCTTCTTGTTATTTTATTTTTATCTATGATAACCAGGAACATGTGTTTCAGAAAAATGTTTGATGCATACTTCTTTCATTTAGAATAAATTACCTACAGTATGGAAACAGGCCCTTCAGCCCAACAAGTCCATACCGACCCTCTGAACAGTAATCTACCCAGACCCATTCCCCATATGTACCCCTGACTAATGCACCTAACACTATGGGCAATTTAGCATGGCCAATTCACCTGACCCACACCTCTTTGGATTGTGGGAGGAAACCCACGCAGACACAGGGAGAATGTGCATACTTCACACAGACGGTCACCCAAGGCTGGAATCAAACCCATGTTTTTGGCACTGTGAGGCAGCAGTCCTAACCACTGAGCCACTGCTCCACCTCCTTTTTAGACCCAAGTCTTACTTATAAGCATATGCCGTAACAGCATTAATGATATTTAAAAAGTGTAAATGGGCCTTTTGCTCTTAGCCTTGTCATGTTAATTTGTTCATGCAATATGGACAATAAGACATTATTAATCATTCTTCCTGAAATACTCATTGATATGTATCTGATATCTGCAAGTGAAAATAGGTAATAAAATTGCTTAACACTGTTCCATCATTCAATGAGATCACAGCCAATTTGTACCTCAACTCCATTCACCACCTCTGTTCCATGACCCTCAATATTCTTAACAAAGAACAATCCAGTGAAAATTTCAATTCATTCAAATCACTCTACTATTTACCGTCCCTCCTCCCAGTTGAAAGCAGAGATACCTGTAACAAAGGATGAAAACAATAAATGGAAATGGAATGGTTGCTGGATCCTACTAACGTAGATCTCAGGCTGTTGAAAGAATTCTGGAAAGTGATAGAAGAGTTTCTCACCACAGTTTTCTAATTGTCTTTTGGTATACAATAGGGCCACATGCAGATCATTGGGTATTAAGTGGCTCCAGATAAGTGTGCAGTTCTCCCTGCTTGAGAGAGGCAACGGCCTGATGGTTTTATCACTGGACTGTTAATCCAGAGAGCCAGGTAATGTTCTGAGGTCTGGGTTCAAATCCCGCCATGGCAGATGGTGGAATTTGAATTCAGTAAAAAAACTTTGGATTTAAGAGTCTAATAAAATCATTGTCAAATGTTGAGGCGAGAAAAACCCAACTGCTTCACCCATGCCCCTTTAGGGAAGAAAAACTGCCAACCTTACCTGGTCTGGCCTACATGTGACTCCGGACCTAGTAATGTGGTTGACTCTTAACTGCCATCTGGGCAATTAAAAGTGGGCAATAAATGCTGACCTAGCCAATGATGCCCTCAGCTCATGAATGAATAAAAAAAAGAGAAGGGTCCAATGCAGCATATTCTTCTCATGGACACCCCACAAGTTTCACTGCAGTGTTTAGCCGCATGGATAAACATGGACAGTGTACGATACAATCAGTAGTCAAGATACATATGTGCAGGAAATCCCAAATTTATTCATCTGGATTATCACAACATAGCAAAATGACTAGAACATTCTGTAACAATGCAAACTACAAAAGCAGCTTCAAAATGAATAGATACCATAGATTTCTTTACAACTGAAGTTAACAGTGCTCACTGATATTAAATGCTACAAATCCTTAATATGTAACAATTTCCATGATGTCAGTTTGGGAAGACACTTCTCAATATAAGGCTTCAGTGTAATTGTGTAATTTTCTGCACAAAATGTATTAGTATGTTTAATAGGTTTAAATAACACTCAGGAGGATTGTAGCATAGTTTTACTTTGAATCCAATATATTTCTGACAAAAACTGTTCAGGTTTTCAAAGTCTTATGTGTGGCATGGGTTTGTAGTTCAGACACTCATTAAGGTACAAGGCTCGTGATTTATTCAGCAAAAGATTAAGTTATAGTGTTGAGAACTCTATTGGCTTCTATCGTCCTCTAAAGACAAGAGGAAATCTCAGTAATCATGGATGTCTTGTATGTCTCTGCAAGAGGAGAAAGCAGGTCAGCTGGAAGAGGACTTTTTGCTGGAGCAGAGAACTCATTGAGGAAAGAGAAATATAGAAGTATCAGGAGAAGGTGAAGGAGATTGCCATCTTTTTGTTAAGGGTTAATGTTCTCTTTTCCACCAAATTCTAGTTAATGCATTTGAAATGTCAACTTCCTAGAAATTCTTGTGTGATTGGGAATAATTACAAAGTGTGCAAATACATTTTCACCTTTTAAATGTGCCTTTATGTTGGCCTTAACTTGCACTATGGAAGCTCAATCTGACAAAATCACAAAAGAGTTGCAAAAGCAATCGCTTGAAATTTGAAATAAAAACTGAAAATGCTTGAAGGAAATGTGAAGAGGCATGGATGAATATTTGGATTATTATTATTATTCCAAAAGTGGAGGCATTATCAGTTAATTGTCATCGCATGAATAATTTTTCATGGAAGAAGACAATTTATTGGAAGGTTATGTCCTTTCTATATACTTCCCTGACAATTGTTTTACTAAATCTGAGGCATACTTGTGATTGTATAAGGGTTTAAAAGGGTTAATACTGAAGAAAAGCTTAATCACAATTCACTATGCCTGCTCACTAAAGCATAGTTTAGTTTCTACCATTGTTTCTGATCTCATTACAATCTTGGTTCAAACACGGAAAGAATAGTGCCAGTCCAGAGGTGAAGTAAAAGTGACTAACCTTGGATGCTACCTGACCTGCTGTGCTTTTCCAGCACCACTCAAATCTACACTCTGATTTCCAGCATCGGCAGTCCTCACTTTTGCCTAGCTGATTTTAACCTTACTGTGAATCCTCTTGCAAGGATGCCTACCTTGAAGAAGTTCTCCTCCTCTCTCCACAAGAATCTCAGTGCGTCTCTCTCTCACTGCAACCTCCAGGTCACCTCCTCTGCCCTGAAGCTTTTCAACCATGTGCTAGAAACAGACTTGCTAACACAGCCACATCTGCTTCCTCAGTGCTTGCCTCCGTAACCAACTGATCCCACGTGGACTCCGGACTACATTCAAACCAGCACAGTTTGGACCCAAACCTTTTTTAAAGCCATTTGTCTCTCCACCCCGGAGGCTCCCTGCCTTCATTCCTGATGAAGGGCTTTTGCCCGAAACGCCGATTTTCCTGCTTCTCGGATGCTGCCTGACCTGCTGTGCTTTTCCAGCACCTCTCTAACCTAACCTTGACATCAAGCCTATGTTTGATGAAGTGTGACATCACACAGCCCTAGCAAAACTAGAGTCAGAGGAATTGAGGAGAAACTATCTGCTGGCTGGAGTCATACCTGGCAGAAAGGAGCTTGGCCATGGTTGTTCAAAGTCAATAATGTCAACCCCAGGATATGTCTATAGGGTAGTGTTCGATGTTGTACCAATATTCTGCTTCATCAATGACCTTCCCTCCCTCATAAGGTCAGAAGCAGGGATGTTTCCTGTTGATTGCACAATGTTCAGCACCAATCATAACCCTTCACATACTGAAGCAATCCATCTCCAAAGGTAGGTGGGCGGCACGGTGGCACAGTGGTTAGCACTGCTGCCTCACAGCGCCAGAGACCCGGGTTCAATTCCCGACTCAGGCGACTGACTGTGTGGAGTTTGCACATTCTCCCCGTGTCTGCGTGGGTTTCCTCCGGGTGCTCCGGTTTCCTCCCACAGTCACAAAGATGTGCAGGTCAGGTGAATTGGCCATGCTAAATTGCCCGTAGTGTTAGGTTAAAGGGGTAAATGTCGGGGTATGGGTGGGTTGCGCTTCGGCGGGTCGGTGTGGACTTGTTGGGCCGAAGGGCCTGTTTCCACACTGTAAGTAATCTAATCTAATCTAATCTAATCTAATCTAAGTTTAGGCCAAAACTTTCAAGTAGCATTTGTGCTACACATGTGCCAGGCAATGACTAGCTCAAACTAAAGAAATTCTAACCATTCACACTTGATATTTAATGGCACTACCATCACTAAAGCCCCCAATATCAATAACATGGGGATTACCCTTGACAAGAAACTGAACTGGACTAGCTATACAAATTAAACAAAGAACTACAGATGCTGAAGATCTGAAAGAAAAACAGAAATTGCAGGAGAAACTCAGCAGGTCTGGCAGCACCGGCACAGAGAAGCAGAGTTAACATTTCAAGTCCAATGGCCCTTCGTTAGAACTGCAGAAGTTCTGAAATTCTGAAGAAGGATCACTCAAAACACTAACACTGTTTTTTCTCCATGGATGCTACATGAGCAGTTCAGAGGCTAGAAAGTCTGCAGTGATTAATTCATCTCCTGACGCCTCCAAAGCCTGTCCACCATCTACAAGGCACAAGTCAGGAGTATTATGGAATATTCCTTATTTCCTGGATGAGTGCAGCTCTGACAACACTCCAAAAGCTCAACAATACCCAGAACAAAGCAGCCCATTTGACTGGCATCATATCCACAAACATTCACATTCTCCACCTTCGATGCTGCGTGACAGTAGTGTGTATCATCTCCAAGATGCACTGCAGAAATTCACCAAAGCTCTTGAGACAGCATTTTCCAAACCCATGACCACTTCAATCTAGAAGGACAAGGCCAGTAGATATGTGGGAACATCACCATCTACAAGTTCCCCTCCCAGACCGTCCTGATTTGTAAATACATCATCACTTCTTCAGCATCGTTATGTCAAAATCCTTGAACTCCCACCCTAACAGCATTATGAGTGTACCTACAGCAAATGGATGGCAGCAGTTCATATGGCAATTCAGCATTAACCTCTGATCGCAATTAGGTGTGGGCAATAAATGCCCAATAAATGCTAGCCCAGCCACTGAATAGTTTTAAAAATCATATGAACTTTGTGGGGAAACAGCTCAGTATCTCGAAAGCATAAGACCTAACATCTGGTTCTTTCTCACAGTCTCTGTAAATATGTCCATCACATCAGTGTAACTTGCATTTAGTTTCTATGGTCCAGTAAGTGAAGTCTTGTTTAAGGCAATAGGGCTTTTCATGTTAGATTGTCAGGTAGATTTCCTCTCCTGCAATAGAGCCTGTAGTTTCTTACAGGAAAGAGGATGATTACATGAAGAGAGGAGGATTTATCATTCATCTCTCCTCATTAAGATCCAGGAGTACTCTTTGAGGCCTATAAATACATTGAGCAGTGTTTTTTCAAATTGGTGCTCTTCTTCCTTTGTTGTTGCCTTATAGATGTTGAGACCAAATAAGCTTCTCCGTTAGCATATGTTCATCATCATTTTATGCCTTTAAGAGAGATTTGTTCTGTTCTGGTCCCGTGCAGAGAGGTGTTCACACAATGATAGCAGAATGTCTGCTTCAGAAACAGTAGGCAAATAGCTTTGAACTCCCGAATTTTTTTTAAAATTACACGTACGGAGTCAGGCTTACAGACCCAGGGTTTTAGTTTTGCCTTCAGTTGGGGTTTGGAGGTAGCTATTGGAGCTGATAGGTACTGCTCTCTCTCTCTCTCTCTCTCTCTGCTGCAAAATTGTTTCTTTCAGTCTTTCCTTTCTCCTGGTCTGGAAGCAAGATAGCACATGAGGAAAATCTGTTTTGCTGAATTTGCCTTTCCCCAGGGTGTATTTGTGGGATACTGCTATATTGGTACATTTGATAATTTCATGAAATAACGTATTCATTTATTAAGTATTTCAATAGAGTTAAAATTATGCCAATTCTTCTTTTTGTGTGTGTTTTAACTGTAAGAATAAAGTGTTTTGCCTAAAGCCTAGTGGTGACCAATCAAATCACATCTGGAACACAGTGCCTTACACTTGCCTTTAAATAAAGTAAAAGTTAGAGTCTGGGCTATCTCCTTGATATATCTCCTAAATTGCATAAGTACATAGGGATTTAAAAGGAAATCTCCATCATGAAAATTCACTGGTAATCCTTATTTTCATGCAACTTCTGAGAATTTTTTTTCCTTCGGGGTTTAGAAAGGAACAAAGCTTTCAGGTTTTTGTTGTGACTGAGGTTTCTATAACTTAGCTTTTGAGTACAGTGAAAACAGAATTCTCTGTGCGTTTGTTTTTTGGCAACATATTCCTTTTTTATGGGTAGCTAGAACATGAGAAATAACTATCACTGTGACAGGAAAGTTAATCGTAGATTGTGCTGATGCCACAAATGTTGAAAAAAGAGATTAAATCAGCAGAACCACCCCACATATTGCTTCACTTTGTTACTTACCTCCTTTCACTCAGTACTCCATCATCCGCCCTCTTTCTCCTCTCTGTCTTTTCTCACTCCTTCTAATTGTCCCTCCAATTTGATTCTTGTTGGACAGCACTGAGGTAAGAGATTCTAATATTGTTCTTCTGACTCAGCATGGCTCCAATGTCTCCGACCATGAGATCAATGGACTCTTGGGTTAGTCTGGTTTATCAAATACTAAGTTTACTCACAAGACATACTTTAAAGAGACATTTCTTGGCTTAAGTGTATATTGAAAAATTTCAGGCTTAAGACAAGGGAGGATCCATGCCCAGAAAGTATGTTTGGAAAACCAACCCTGTTGGTTCACTTTCAACTTTATGAATTTAATAATTAGATTGGCTTCAGTTCTCAGATTATATTAGTCATGGCACTCATGAAATAACTTAAATTTTTAAAAAATTAGTTCACAGGGATGATGGCGTTGCTAGCCAGGCCAGCATTTATTGCTCATTCTTAAACACCCAGAGGGCAGTTAAGAGTCAACCATATCATCAGGGGTCATGTATAGACCAGATCGGGTAAGGATGGCAGTTTCCTCCTCCAATGGACAATAGTGAACCAGATGGACTTTTCCTGACAATCCACAATGGATTCACGGTCATTATTAGACTCTTTAATCCAGATATTTATTGAATTCAAATTCCAACATCTGCCATGGCAGGATTTAAATCTGGGTCCCCAGAACGTTACCTGGGTCACTGGATGAATAATCCAATGATAACACCACTAGGCCATTGCCTGTCTACTTATGTAGCATCCTTCATATTCTCAGGACATTTACTTTATAGCCAAATAACGTTTACTGAAGTCCTACCACTTGTTTGTAAAATCTCCTAAATAGCAAATTAGTGGTGTTTTTGGTTTCAAGGTCAACTCTTCTGCTCTTAATTTATCACTTAATTTAGCTTAACCAGCTTCCAACAATGCCATGTGAATGGCTGAAACTAACCATTGGCAAGATCTTTCAAAGACTCAAATGTGTCAAGGAGCTGCCCCAACTTGATATTTTTTAGTTTTGTTCCGGTTCCTCTTCCAATCCTAGTCCTGGGGCACCTATGAAATTCAGCTCTGTGTTTCAGGTCATAAACTGTTGAGTATTTCCAGCATTTTTTGTTATTATTTCAGTTAAAGAGATCCATGTTATGACTGAGATACAACATCTAAGCGATACTGCTGCTATTGTTTTAGAATTTGCTATTAATGCTGCATTCTTCAGTGTGGTACATCTGTCATCTCTGGCATCTGTTCCTGTGGGCGTGATATTTTGCCCAAGCCTGAAAATGCTTAATTAAACAATATGATTGAACATAATACAGGCACACTGCGGATTGTGGAGATACACCAAGTCAAACAGATGGTCTGAACAACCAGAACACTATTGCCTGAAAATGTTAGGATATAATTCTTGGCTCTAGCTAGGAAAACATTGTGTCAGCATTTGGAGTATCGAGTCACTTTCCCCCCTCAAGCATAATTGGGTTTCTGCATTCTGCCAATGACCAAGTGGAACATTTTAAAAAATCATAAGTTTGGTAAAATTGCCCAGATTCTTAAGATCCTCCTCTATGACAGGCATATTCACTGGTGGAGAAGCTCCTACAACAAATTATTTGGGATAGAATTAGCAGCCATGTAGAAAAAAGTTGATTAGAAGAGCCACAATGGATTTCTAAAGGGGAAATTGCATTTACCTACCTTCCTGGGCTTTTTTGAAGAGGTGACAGAAAGGCTAAATGGAGGTAACAGTATTGATGAAATGTACATGGGCGTCCAGAAAGCATTTGATACAGTTTTGCTCAACAGACATGTTAGGAAAGTTATAGCTCTGAGAATAAAAGGGACAGTAGCAAATAGATACAAAATTAGCTGAGGGTTAGAAACAGACAGTAGTGGTCAGTGGGTATTTTTTGGGCTGGAGGATGTTTTATCTGCAGTTCCTCAGGGGTCAGTACTGGAACTTCTACTTTTCTTGGTATTTATCAATTGTCTGGATTCTAGTATGCAGAGAACAATGTAAATGCTGGCAGATTACACAAAATTTGGAAGAATTATAAACTGTGAAGAAGACAGTTTAGAACTCCAAAATGACATAGACAAGTTGGGGGAGTGGGCAGATAGATGGCAGATGGGGATCGATTCAGAGAAATGTGAGGTGAACATATTTTAGTAGGAATAATTTGAAACAAAATATAAAATTGGCTACAATTCTAAAAGGTGTGTCTAAACATTGGAGTGTCAGTATATATGTGCGCAGATCACTTGGCACAGGAGATTGAGAGAGCAATTAATACGATTGCTATGTCTTCAGCTCAGTAAATAAGGGTAGAGACATCAAGAGCAAGAGGTAATGTTGAATTTGTATAACATACTTTTTAGACCTCAACTGGAGTATTATGTACACGTTTGGGCAAATGTTACAGAAAGATGTGGACACATTGAATTGGATTTATTGTCACGTGTACCAAGGCACAGTGAAAAGCTTTGTCTTGCAAGCAATACAGGCAGATCACAGAGTTAAATAGCATAGGTAATAAATAATAGTTAAACAGTGGCAAAGACAAAAATAGAGGTACAGGCGAATGTTAAGAGTTTGTGAGTCCATTCAGTATTCTGACAACAATAGGGTAGAAACTGTAACGAAACTGGCTGGTGCGTGTGTTCAGGCTTCAGTACCTTCTCCCCGATGGTAGAGGTTGTAGAAAAACATGGAGAACGTTGGAGAGTGTGCAGAAGTAATTAAGAAGAATGGTGCCAGTTAAGAGGATAGATAGATTGAAGAAGTTGGGATTGTTTTCCTCAGAGAATAGAAGGCTAATAGGAGACCTCACAAAAGTTTTCAAAATCATGAGGAGGGGCTACACAGAGTAGATGAGGAGAAACTATTCCTGTTTGTAAAAGGAATTAAGAACAAGGTGGCACAAATTTGAACTGATTTACAGAACAAGCAAATGCAAAGTGAGAAAAACTGTTTTAGACAGTGAGTAGTTAGAGTATGGAATGCACGACCTGGAAATGTGGTGGAGTCAGGTTCTATTGAGGCATCCACAAGGGTACTGGATAAATATTCCTGAAGAAGGGCTTATGCCCGAAACGTCGATTCTCCTGTTCCCTGGATGCTGCCTGACCTGCTGCGCTTTTCCAGCAACACATTTTCAGTACTGGATAAATATATCTGGATAAAAATAATGTACAAGAGTATAGGGAAAAAGCAGGAGATTAGTAGTGAGTAATTATGCTAATTTGAAGAGCTAGTTCAGATAGGATGGGCCAAATGGTCTCCTTTTGCACCTGCGGTTCTGTGGTATGACACATAGCAGTTCCTGTAAATCTGGATTTCCAAACAATGACTCCTAAGACCCACTGGTGCATTCTTAAAGAAACAAGCAACTCAATTATATTTGTCTTCATATACATTATTTGCTAATGATCCTCTTTTAATTTTGACAGTCTGGTGATTTATAAAAGCTTGGTAGTGCAGCTTCATCGGTGTTCTTTTTTTCTCAAACACTAACTTTCTTCTTAAGTTCCTCTCCTCTGGCCTCTTCATTCTCATCTCCAACAATATACATTACAAGAAGTTGACAGACATTTTGTCATTCAGATTTCGACTATCTGTTCAGGTCTCAGTGCTGTATTCCTTCATTCTCCTTGTCCAATAATATAAGCTTCTTTGAAGATCTCCCTTGTCCCATTCATAAACTTGCAACTTTTTCTAGCTTGTCTCCTATCAAGACTTGTGGGGGACACGGTATCACAGTGGTTAGCACTGCTGCCTCACAGCACCAGAGACCCGGGTTCAATTCCCACCTCAGGCGACTAACTGTGTGAAGTTTGCACATTCTCCCTGTGCCTGCATTGGTTTCCTACAGGTGCTCCGGTTTCCTCCCACAGTCCAAAAATGTGCAGGTTAGGTGAATTGGCCAGGCTAAATTGCCTGTAGTGTTAGGGGCAGGGGTAAATGTAGGGGAATGGGTCTGGGTGGGTTGTGCGTTGGTGTGGAATTGTTGGTCCAAAGGGTCTGTTTCCACACTGTAAGAAACCTAATCTAAAAGACTGAGACTCTGGTACAATATATAAGGAGTGCTGTACAGTTGGAGGGACCATCTTTTTTTTAGGATGAGAATTTTAAACTACAAGTCCATTTGTTCGATGTGAAAGAAATACTTTGAAGAAGAACTGGATAGTCAACTGGTATACTGGGTGGTATTAATCCTTCAATCAAGATTACTGATCATTATCAAACTGTTATTTGAGAGAGTTTGCTGTGTCTGAAATGGCTATCCCACTTCTTACAAACAGTGCCTAAACTTTGCAAATGCTTTGCAAGCAGTTTGAGATTATATGCTTCATAATTGTAAGCCTTTCTTCTTTGGAGAAGGCAGTATTTCCATTCACTTTCTGGCCTTGTGCTTCTAAGCAATTGAGGTTGGGACTTTGGAGGGTGAAGTTAAACAAACCTTGACAAATTGCTACAGTATTGTCCAAATTCTGAGGACCACACCTTGAAAGTATACATTGGTGTTGAAGGGAATGCAGTGCAGGTTCATCACAATGTTACTAGGGCCCACAGGTTTTTTATGAGGCGAGATTAGAAGAACTAGATTTGTGTATTCATTCAGTGTTAGAGGATTACTTGAAGAGCTTATAGATATTGAAAAAAATATTAAATAGATAGGGAGAAGATTACTTTGCTGGTGAGAAAGTTGTGAAAGATAACATGAGCTTAAAATCATAAAAGGTCTTTTAGAAGATAAGACAGGTTTAGTTTATAATAATTAATTTGCGTTTATGGTCAGCATGAACTGATTAGACTGAAGGGCCTGTTTCTGTGTTGTATGACTCTAAGATTCTTGGTAAAGTTCTTTGTGCAAAAGGTAGTAGAAGCACAAAAAGCAGCAGATGCTAGAATTTTTTCATAAATTGAAATCTGAGATTGACAGCTTATTTTCCTAGATACAGAAGAATATGGAGCCAATGCAGATGGTGAAGTTATGATACAGATCAGCCAGGATCTCTTTGAATGGTGAACGAAAAGAGCTCAAGGAGCTGAATGACTGATCTGTTCTGTCCACTGCCTCAGTTTCCTGGATGAGCCTCAACGTGCTGCAGTTAAAAATTTGGAAGACTAAAGCCTATTACACATTCGTATGTGGGTAAAATGCTCAATGTTAAGGGCAAGCAGGCAAGAAGTTCAGTCTCCACTCCCTCCCAGTCTCCCAACCATCATTGGGATTTTCCAGCACCATATTTAAAAGGCAACCAGACAATACTTCAATACTTTTCCAGCAACACATTTCCATCTCTGATCTCCAGCATCTGCAGACCTCACTTTCTCCTCAATACTTCACTCTCTACAACCTGGTAACATTACAGAATCATAGAATTAGCATGGTGCAGATGATGGTCATTTGGTCCATCAAGATGCACGGCTCTCTGCACATTTTGACTTAGTGCCAATCTCCTGCCTTTTCCCTGTAACCCTGCACATTATTTCCATTTAAATAATCAGTTAATGCTTCAGGAATTTGCTTCTTTTGCAAAGTACTTTAAAACTATGCCATCTGATTCACAATTCATTAGGGAGTGGGAACAGTTTCTTTTCATGCACTCAGTCCATGTCCCTCATGATGTTCAAAACTCCTTTGAAGCTTTTTCTTTTTCAAGGACAGTGATTCATCACATTCAGTCACCACTAGAAATGTTGCCTCCCGACAGGTGCTCCTGCAGGGCATCTACACGAGAGGGAATGTGAGATTACCAGTAATGACATTTTAATAACTTGGACAATGGAAGAGAATGGACTATTACCAAGTTTGCAGGTTGCACAAAGTCTAAAGAGGAATATAGTCAGGTTAAGTGAATGAGCAAAAAAATTGACAGAACGAATATAATGTTTGGAAGGAAGAACAGAGGAGATGAATATGATTTAAATGGAGAAAGATTGTAGAAAGCAACGGTACAGAGGGATTTGCAGATCCTTGTGCAAGATCACAAAAAGCCAGTGGCCAAGTTCAGCAGGTAATAGGGAAAGCAACTGTTGGCCTCCATTTCAAGGGCAATGGAGTTTAAAAATAGAGAGTGCTTGTTCACTATATACAAAGCATTTGTTGGACCACAACTAAAATACTGTGTAAAACTTTGATCCCCTTACACAAAGAACAATTTACTACCATTGGAGCCAGTCCAAAGAAGATTCACTAGGTTGATTCCAGATATGAAGGGATTTTCCTATGAGGAGAGGTTGAGTAGGTTGGGCCTTTACTCACTGGAGTCTGAAGAATGAGAGGTCACTTTATTGAAATATATAGGATTCTTAGGGAATTTGACAGGTAAATGCGGAAAGTTTGTTTCCCCTCGTGGAAAAGTCTAGGACCGGAGGGTATAGTCTCAGAAGAGGGGTCATCCATTTAAGACAGAGATGAGGAGGAATTTATTTTCTCAAAGGGTAGTGAATTGCAGAATTCTTACCAAAGAAGGCTGGGCCATTAAGTATATTCAAGGCTAAGGTAGACAGTCTTTTAATCAGTAAGTGAATTGAGGGTTGAGGGAAAAGACAGGAAGGTGGCCTTAGAATGGTGATGCAGAAATGAAGGCCTCCTTCAGATTCTATGTCTTCAAGATGGCTGTGCATGTTATTGCTTATAGGAACCAGTGCAGAGACTGGATCCAGTCCCTCAAGACTACACACTGTCAAAGGATTCATCACTGTCTACTTATGCTTCATGATGCTATAAGTGCATGTTTGTATTGTAAGTTTACCACTGCACAGACTGACGTACACAAAACTGGATACCAGGCCTCTCCTTAGGATGACTCACGTACAATTAATGTCTTTATTGCACTTTTCAAAGTTGCACTACCTGCACCACCGTACTACTGCCTTGTACAAATCTGCCAGGGTTCACACTTATAATAAGGACTGACATAAAGCTCATGCCAGTTCTCTAACGTATCACAGCTAGGAGAACCTACACATCTGATTGTTTCTCACCAAAGGCTTACATAGAACAAAAAGTGACTTCAGGATGAACCTTTCACAGGAATATCAGTCGCAGGCATCATGTAAAATTTTATTGATTTGCATCTACTCAAATTCTTTGATTGTACTGAAGGATCTTTCATTCTGAGCCTGTTAACTCATAATATCCCCTATCCCACACTCTTCTCATAAGCATTGCATATGAACAATCTAAGGATTCACATCCTTGTCTGTGTATATGAATGCAAATATGGTGCATGCTAAAGTCTTGTGTTATTTTTATCCTTTGCAGTAGAAAAATGTGTACAACCAGCACAGTGTGCACAGACGGGTGGGGTATGGGGATGGGGTATACAGATTCTCACCCACTTTGAGGAAGAGACTGCAAAGAACGCAAGTGAGCTAGGGGAAAGTGTTGGTGATGAGCAGGAAATTGGATATCTCCAGCCATCTATTGAGAAAGCCTCCAATCTGCTACTCCCAGCTGTACATTAAAAACTGTAAAGCCACTTGGTTGCATGGGCGTTAAGCTTCATTATACACTAAATTTGAATCAAATACAGCACTTTGCACTATATTCCTGTGCGCTGTTTCAATCCACTGAAACATTTAACTATTGATGTTTTCCTTGTAAACTGTCTTCAGAAGCAATTATTACCCCAGATGCTCATAGGCACATCATGTGCAGCAACAATGCAAAGATGCCAAGCTCACATTCACTGTTTTTTTTGGGGGGGTGAGGGGTGCGCGACAGTACCTCTGGAAAGTGGAATCTTAAGTTAGATTGTTGGGTCTTGGAAGTCATTCAAAAACAGGATAGGAGACAGTGAGGTCTGCAGATACTGGAGATCAGAATTGAGAGTGCATTGCTGGAAAAGCACAGCAGGTCAGGCAGCATTCAAGGATCAGGAAAATCGACGTTTCGGGCCCCAGAACTGCTGGGTTTCTGCAGCAATTTCTTTTTTTTTCAGATCACCAGCATCTGCAGTTCTTTGTTTTATACTCTTCATATTTCTTCAGCCAGAGAGTGGTGGGCTTGTGGAATTCATTGCCACAGAGTGTGGTGGAGGCTGGGACGCTAAATGTCTTCAAGGCAGAAATTGATAAATTCTTGATGTCACAAGGAATTAAGGGCTACGGGGAGAATGCGGGTTAGTGGAGTTGAAATGCCCATCAGCCATGATTGAATGGCGGAGTGGACTCGATGGGCCGAATGGCCTTACTTCCGCTCCTATGTCTTATATTACAGTTGGTTACCTCATTCGGCTGGATGAGTGGTTTGCGATGCAGAGTGATACTAACAGTGTGGATTTAATTCCTGCTCAGGTTACCATGAAAAATACTACCTGTGCCAAAGGTGTTGTGTCCCTCAGGTTAAATCACCACCAATCATCTCTCTCTAATGACAGAGCAGCCCTCTGGTCCTTTGGAACGATGGTGATATTACATTTCTTTATTTGGTTTGTCTGATAATTCTGTTCATAGAAGCATAGAATCCCTACAGTGTAGAAGCAGGCGTTTCAGCCCATCAAATCCACACCTTCCCTCCGAAAAACATCCCACTCAGTCACAGTGCCCCCTACCCAATCTTTGTAACCTTGCATTTCCCTTGGCTAATTCACTGAGCGTGCACATCTCTGGACATAATGGGCAATTTAGCATCACCAATCCACATAACCTGCACATCTTTGGACTGTGGGAATAAACTGAAGCACCCAGAGGAAACCCATGCAGACAAAGGGAGAAAGTGCCAACTGCACACTGTTATACCAAGAATCTTCCTATCTTTTTTTATAAATATATTTATTAGCAATTTTTTTTAACTTTACAAACATATAAAATTATTGAAAAATACAATTAATAACAAATATCAGCATAATTAAAAAGAAAATAAACACAAAAACAACTGCTGTCTCCTAACTATTAACCTACCCTCTAATACAAAACAAACCCTAACACTGTGGTACTTCCTATCATAAACCACTACATCAATGCAACTTATTGTTGAGCTTGAAAAACATTTTAAGTTTTGAAGATGAATTATTGGAATTAAAAATAAGGTAAGGTTGCCACAGACTGCTCTGTCATTGGAGGCAGTGGTTTGACCTGAGGGTCACTGTGCCTCAGGTGAGGGGAGTCACGGTCACCTCAGCTGGTGCAGGAATTGAACCTATGTTGCATCACAGGCACGGTGGCACAGTGGTTAGCACTGCTACCTCACAGCGCCAGAGATCCGGGTTCAATTCCCACCTCAGGTGACTGATTGTGTGGAGTTTGCACATTCTCCCCGTGTCTGCGTGGGTTTCCTCTGGGTGCTCCGGTTTCCTCCCACAGTCCAAAGATGTGCAGGGTCAGGCGAATTGGCCATGCTAAATTGCCCGTAGTGTTAGGTAAGGGGCAAATGTAGGGGTATGGGTGGGTTTCGCTTCGGCGGGTCGGTGTGGACTTGTTGGGCCGAAGGGCCTGTTTCCACACTGTAATCTAATCTAAAGAGGCGAGGTGTGCAGCCAACTGGCCCTTTTAATGGAATTATTTATTTGGCAAAAGACTAAATAAATGAGGTCAACTCAGATATCTGTCTGTCTTAAAACAGGTCTGTCTAATTTTGTCAAGTGGGTGATGCCAATCCCATGTTTTGTTTTAAATGACTCAGAGATGTTACTACACCCCTCTGGAACAGGTGAGTGGAAGCAATATTAGATGTCAATTTAAGGCAGCGTGGGTTGTTGGGGCTTTGTGATGTAGTGATAATGCCCCTGCCTCTGAGACAGGTGACCCAGGTTCACGATCCTGCTTTCAATTGACATTTCACATTGACTCCTCTCCCTGTCACTCACTCAACACTCAGCCCCTGCGTGTTGCAAACAGCGAGGATATCCGACCCCGCCCGAGGATCCCCGATTCGAGCCGAGTCTCAGACGGGCATCCCACGGCCGAGACGGCAACGTCCGACCCGAGCCGAGTCACCTCGAGCACGAGCCGAGGATTCCCGATCCTGACCGAAGCTCCCGCCAGCCCGAGCCGGGACTACCCGAGCCCAATCCGAGGACTCCCCGATCCTCGCTGGGTCTCCCACCGGCCGACCCGAGGATATCCGACCGCGGCCGAGACCCTGCCCTCCGGAGCCGAGTATCCCCGATCAGAACCGAACCTCCCCAGCCCGAGCCGAGAATCTCCGACCGTGGCCGACTCTCCAACCAGCGGAGCCGAGGGTCCCCGACGCGAGCCGAGCCTCCGCCAGCCCGAGCCGAGGATCCCCGACGCGAGCCGAGCCTCCCCGACGCGAGCCGAGCCTCCGCCAGCCCGAGCCGAGGGTCCCCGACGCGAGCCGAGCCTCCGCCAGCCCGAGCCGAGGGTCCCCGACGCGAGCCGAGCCTCCGCCTGCCCGAGCCGAGGATCCCCGATTGCCGTTGTGTTGAGTGACACAAGAGGAGAAATGGCGCCCAACGATCCGTAGAGCTGGATCGGCCGGGAACTAAGGGTCTGACAGAGGAAAATGGTGCGCACTCGGCGGAACTCGGTGCTGGATTCGGAGCTGATCAGCAGCCGCATCTCGTCACGGACCCGCTCGTCCCGCTCCTCCGTCAAACACGACGACAGTAAGCGGGTAAGCGAGGGCCTGGCTCGCCAATCCCGATCCCCTTGTCAGGCGGCCCCTTGACCGGTCCGTGGTTTAGGAAAGTCCGGGGATCTGAGGTTGGGCCCGGAACCCGGTGCGGACCGCTCTTTTGTTTGGGCTTTGGGTTTCTCCGCCGGGACGGGAGCGGGGCGGGGGGGGGTGTCGGCAGCGCGGGCCTCCGGAGTTAGGGTGCCAAGCGCCGGCCTGTCTGGCAGCTGTTAACCGGAGGGGTTTTTCTGTCTCCTGTTGCGGCCGGGGGGGGGGGGGGGGTGAAAGTCTTTGTGTGTTTTCCAGTAAAGAGTCTCTCTCTGCGGGGGGAAGGGACAAGGCAGGCGCCGTCAGCGGCCAGCTGCAGAATGACAACTCATAATCAAACTTCAGCTCAGCTTTCCAGCCGAATCTCCTCTAACTTTTTATTAATTACACAGCGCGCTCAGAATGTAAACATACATGTCTTTCTTATTTCCTGCCAACCCCGTGTTATGCGGCGAGCGCTTCGAAATTATGTGGTTTCACTGGCTCTTAGATGTTTGCAAGATGGAAGTAGACCGTCTCGGTTTTTAAAAGAAAAGTCCTCTGATCGTATATGCTGCTCGCGCCTACAGAGGTTTATTTTTTTTTTGTTGCCTTTTTAAAGTGCTCCCTTGTAGCGATTTAGATGTGAGCTGCAGGAAAGAAAGCTCAGGTAGCCTAAGTGCTCGTGAAGACTTTGAAACTTCTCAGTTGGCAAGAAGATGACAGATATTTTGTCAAGCTGTGCAGGCTTTTGTTCCAAGCCTTTGTCAACTCGACACTTGGTAAATGCATTTCAGAATAATCTCTCGATTTTATATCTGAAGGTCTGTTCATAATGTCGCCATGGACTTGTACAGTTTATTTAAAGCCCTAAGTTGATAAAGGCTTTTGAATTCTGATCTGATTTACATCAAGTTACTTTTGGAAAGACAACTTGTGCCATTGTAACTCAACTGGTTCATTCAAAAGCTGGCAAGCTTGTATTTCTTAATATGCTTTAGTGTGAAAAATGTTTTAGACGTGAATGTGCAATTTAAGTTTAATATTTGGATTTGGCTATAAAAGCCAACTCAATGACAGACAATGAATGCCAAACCCAAAGGTCTTAAATGTGCATCTTATTAACATACACTGAAATATTTGTAAATGTTGTGAAATGGGTTCCAAAGTACAGTAGTGAAAATGTAAGCAAAATATAGAACAATTAATCTTTTTATGATGTTTGTGGAACTTTTTCTTTTGCTCTCCTATCTTCCTTTTAGTCCTTTAGGAGAAAGTGAGGACTGCAGATGCTGGAGATCAGAGCTGAAAATGTGTTGCTGGTCAGGCAGCATCTGAGGAGCAGGAGAATCGACGTTTTAGGAATGAGGAAAGTGTGTCCAGCAGGCAAAGATAAAAGGTAGGGAGGAGGGACTTGGGGGAGGGGCGTTGGCAATGCAATAGGTGGAAGGAGGTTAAGGTGAGGGTGATAGGCCGGAGTGGGGGTGGGCACGGAGAGGTCAGGAAGAAGATTGCAGGTTAGGAAAGTGGTGCTGGGTTGGGACTGAGACAAGGTGGGGGAGGGGAAATGAGGAAACTGGAGAAATCTGAGTTCATCCCTTGTGGTTGGATGGTTCCTAGGCGGAAGATGAGGCGATCTTCCTCCAGCCTCGTGTTGCTATGGTTTGGCGATGGAGGAGTCCAAGGACCTGCATGTCTTTGCATTTCTTGCGGTTGCAGGGGAAGGTGCCGGGAGTGGAGGTTGGGTTGGTGGGGGGTGTGGACCTGACGAGGGAGTCACGGAGGGAGTGGTCTTTTCACACCTACGTTCCCCACCTACGTTCGGGACACTACCCACCGGACCAACTGCAAGAAATGCAAAACTTGCGCCCACACCTCCCCCCTTACTCCCCTCCAAGACCTCAAGGGATCCTTCCATATCTGCCACAAATTCACCTGCACCTCCACACACATCATTTACTGCTTCCGCTGCACCCGATGTGGCCTCCTCTACATTGTGGAGACAGGCCGCCTACTTGCGGAACGTTTCAGAGAACACCTCTGGGACACCTGGACCAACCAACCCAACCACCCCGTGGCTCAACACTTCAACTCCCCCTCCCAGTCCACCAAGGACATGCAGGTCCTTGGACTTCTCCATCGCCAGACCATAGCAACACGACGACTGGAGGAAGATAGCCTCATCTTCTGCCTAGGAACCATCCAACCACAAGGGATGAACTCAGATTTCTCCAGTTTCCTCATTCCCCTCCCCCCACCTTGTCTCAGTCCCAACCCTCGAACTCAACACCACCTTCCTAACTTGCAATCTTCTTCCTGACCTCTCCGCCCCCACCCCCATTCCAGCCTATCACCCTCACCTTATCACCCTCACCTTAACCTCCTTCCACCTATCGCATTGCCAACGCCCCTCCCCCAAGTCCCTCCTCCCTACCTTTTATCTTAGCCTGCTTGGCACACTTTCCTCATTCCTGAAGAAGGGCTCATGCCCGAAATGTCGATTTTCCTGCTCCTTGGATGCTGCTTGACCTGCTGCGCTTTTCCAGCAACACATTTTCAGCTCCTTTTAGTCCTTGTCTATCTTGTGTCTCAACCACTCCCTGTGGCAAAATATTGCATGTGGCATAGAATTAGATGCAATATGTAGCACACAAACAGACCATTCAGCCCATGCTGATATTTATGTTCTACTTGAGACTCGTCCCCATCTGACGTTTAGCACCATCACTCTATTCCCAAGTCCTCCATGCTTATCTAATTTCCTTTTAAATATATTTACACTACAATTACCACTATACAACTATCCCCTGTTTTAGTATTTTCCATATCTTGGCATGGTGGCTCAGTGGTTAGCACTGCTGCCTCACAGTGCCAGAGACCCAAGTTTGATTCTACCCTCAGGTGACTTGTCTGTGCGGAGTTCGCACATTCTCCCTGTGTCTGTGTGGGTTTCCTCTGGGTGCTCTGGTTTCCTCCTCCAGTCCACAGATGTGCAGTTTAGGTGGTTGGCCCTGCTAAATTGTCTCATGTTGTGCAGGAATGTATAGGTTAGGTGGATTCGTCATGGGATATGCAGGGATAGGTAGGTCTGGGTGGGATGTTCTTTGGTGAATTGATGTGGACTCAATGGACCGAATAGTCTGCTCCTACAATTCTATGCTATTTTCACCCCTCTCTTGGTAAAGATGTTATTAATTCAGCATTTGGGTTTGTGGTGGCTTTTGTATGTTGATGGCCTTAGTTTTGCTTTTCTCACAAGTAGAAACTGTGTGTGCGCGTGCACACTGAATATATATTATTTTAAGGAGCTTTTTGATCACTCCTTAGCCACTTTCGTTTTGTTCCCTCAAAAAAAAACAATGCATGGAATGTTAGTGTTGCTGCCTAACTCTGCATTTGTTACCCATTCCCCAACTGCCATTGAGAAGGTGGTGGAGTGCTGTACTAGGTATAACTTTTCAGTTCTGATATTATCCCTTGTCAATTCTTTGCACCTATCTCGAGTCCTTCTGAAATATACCAACTCCGTATTCCTGAAAGTAGTTTAAATAATCTTAGCTGTCAGTTCCAACAATAATTTATGGAATCCATTTCTCTTCATTTTAGTAATAATTGAAAATTGAGTCCTAGTTTTTTTTTACTCAAATGGGATACATTTCTTGAGTTTCTGCTTTAGTGCCTTGAAACTTCAAAAATATTTTTAATCAACCCGTTCAGAGATTTTATAACACCTGGAGCAGGTGGGCTTGTACCCAGGCCTGCTGGTTTAGGGTTGGGGATACCATCACTGTGCCACAAGAGTCCCTTTTGAAACTTGCTTTAGTCCCAGTATCCCTTTTCCCAGATATGTGGCATTTGTCTCATTCTTAGCATCATCCTGATGCATCCATAGTGTGTTTTCTGTGGCCACAATTTGGTTCTGATGGCCTGCAGTCAGAAGTCTGATTGCAGCTTAATCGTGTTTTGCACAGCTTCATCTTTATCTATTTAGACTAATTGTTTATAAAAGTCCATTCTTTTTACTTCTTTATTGCTTAATCTCGCAATCAGTATTTATTTGTAGGAATAATCTACTTCAACCAGTGGCTGTTTACATATATTCATTTCTCTCTTTTTTGTTGAATGTGTACTCTCATTTCTTATCATTTTTCCAAAATATATTACACATTGCAGATTAAGTTTATTGCATGTGCCATCTGCTTGCCCAACCATTGTATGTTGTCTCAAAATATTGTTATAGTCTTGCTCAATGTTTATGTAACCTCTTAATTTTGTGATGTTGGCAAACTTTACCATGTTTCTATACCCAAGTGCAAGTATCTAAATATACAGAGAACACAAATGGACCAAGCACTGACTCTTGGGGGACATTACTTCAATAAGTGCTTTTTCTAACATGGCTTGATTAATTTGAAACCTGATCACAAAAGAGTTGGTCTTTTTAAAAAGGATATTATTGAAAGTGATTTCTATATTTTTAATTTTGGTTAATATTTTGTACAAGTTATAGTAAAGACAACTTGAAATAGTGTATTTCTCTTCCTGCCATTCTTTCAATCTGGAGACTATTACTAGATATTACAAATGATAATTTGACATTTGTATAAATAGTTTGAACAATTTTTAAGTTGCCTGAGTCTAATAAGACTTTTGTATAATTAAGTGACTGTTGACACATTGTATCGATTAAAACATAGTTGCCAACAAGTTAGTTTTTCAGTTTTTTTTTTACTAACACTTAATTTAAGACACAATTACATTGTGCTGCAATTGAAAATTTTAAGATTTGATTGGCGAAGTTGTGGAGACAGAGTTGTTAGAAGAAACAACTAATCTAGTTGTTCGTCAGCGAACAGTTGTGTAACCTCATGGTGTGTGGAACATCAGCATGTAATCTGTAATGCATTGTCTACTCCATCTGCGTGCTATGTGTTCATGATGCAAACAACTCAAATCAATACCTGATGTATGTAGACATCAAAAACGTGAAGTGGATTTTTGGACATGACTACAAAGTGTTTACGACATAGAAACAGGTCTTTGCCTCAACTTGTCCATGCCAGTGCTTATGCTTCAACTTCTTCATTTAATTGCATCAATGTATCTTGTTTTCCCCAACTCCTTCATTTTTATCAAGCTTCCTCTTCAATATAGAGTCGAAAAGAGTGGTGCTGGAAAAGCAAAGTAGGTCAGGCAGCATCAAGGAGCAAGAGAGTCGACGCTTCAGGCCTTCAACAGCAATATGGAGGGAGGTGGCGGTGGGGCTTGGTAGGAAAGGTATGTGGGAAGGTGGATGTAGGTGGGGGATAATTGTGATAGGCGAAAGTGAGGACTGGAGATTAGAGTCAAGAATGTGGTGCTGGAAAAGCACAGCAGGTCAGGCAGCATCCGAGGAGTAGGAGAGTCGACGCTTCAGGCAAAAGTCCTTCATCAGGAATAAGGCTGTGGGGCTGGGGGGGAAGGTAGTTGTGAGTGTGATAGGTGGGTGGAAATGGGGGTAATGGTGATAGCTCAGATGGAAAGGAAGATGTACTGGTCAATAGGGTGGTGCCTAGTTGGAAGGTTGGTTCTGGATAAGGTGAGGGGGGGGAGGGGAAATGAGGAAACTGGTGAAATCCACATTGATGCCATGGGATTGGAGGGTCTTGAGGTGTTCACCAGGTAATTGTGATAGGTCAGTGGGGAGGGTGGAGCAGATAAGTGGGAAGGAAGATGGACTCTTCCCACCCCACTGACCTTATAGCAACTGGAGTTCAGTAGAATGAGTTTTTTGTTTGGGGGGGGGGTGAAGAATGAGATTGAGGTATATATAATGCTAAATGGAATTATTAAGGTGGTGTTGAGCAGATGTTCTTTCTTGTGGGACAATTTTGCACAAGAGGGCATAGTTGTACAGTCAGCGAAGATAGATTTAAAACTGAGATGAGCATCTCTTGGAAGGTTGTGAATCTGTGGGACTCTGCCACAGAATGCAGCGGTCGCAGAATCGATTAACAGATTCAAGAAAGAAATGGTTTTGCTTCCGTTGAAAGCACAGGATAAAGGGCTGTGGGGAGCAGGCAGAAAGTGGAGCTGAGACCAGGATAAGATCAGCCATGATTATGTTAAATGGTGGAGTGGGCTTGAAGGGCTGAATTGCCTACTCTTGCTTGTAATGTTTCTTAGGAGCAAGTATGTTATACTGGTCAAGTAGCCACCTTATCATTCCTACCCAATGTACCACCTTAAAATTGGTTAGGTTGAATCTAAGTTTTCAACTACACAACTGCTCTGCCAATTTATTTCATACCCTCCTGTAATTTATGGCAGTTACCATTTCTTAATAATGCACCAAAATTAAAATTGTACTCCTGAGTCCAAATTGTTTGTCTAAATTGAGAACAACTGTGGTTCAAGTACAGATTTTTGCAAAATATCCATTCCCAATTTTAACCAGTCTAAATAACTTGACTTTACTGTTATTCTCCATTTCTGTTTTGTTGTAAGCTTGTTTAAAATACATTTGGATAAGTCGGTGAATAGGAAAGATTTGGAGGGATGTGGGCCAGAGCAGGCAGGTGGGACTAGTTTAGTTTGGGATTATGGTTGGCCTGGACTGGTTAAACAAAAGGGGGTCTGTTTCTATGCTGTACAACTCTATGACTCTATTAGTCTGCTAATTGTCCTTTGTCCCCACATGCTCTGGGTTTAACTATGAGATCACCGTGGTGACACGTTCTCAAGACCTGTTCAAAAAGAACTTTATGTGTAGTGCATAGCCTTGTTTACAGTTTTTCTACTGTTTTTTACTTCAAAAAACTCAGTAAGGTTGATTAAAAATTGGTTGTTCTTTATATTTTCAGAATCTCCTTTATGAGTTTAAAAATATTGCTATTCCTAACCCAGCTTCCTAGAATTACCCAGTATTCCCCTAGAATAAGCATGGGATTAGATCTGTGAAAGTGTCCAGAATTGCCAGTTCTTATGCAAACAATAAATGTGAACGTATGTGGCATATAAATAATAGTTTGATTTCACAGCAAATTTCAAAGAAATATAGTAGAACCTTGACATGTGATGGCCAATGATTCTAAAAGTGGAATAACAGATTTAATTGCTTGCTTCCACCTCAGTACACAGAATGGAAAATATTTTGCTATTTAAAGGTCTTGCTTTTATCGAATTTTCAATCTTAGCAGTATTGTCCAGGACCACCTTCAAGTTGGTAGTGATGCTTTTGGCGGCAAGTGCTTTCCATATATGCACCAATATCACTTTGGGGCCACCTGCTGTCAAATGTCATTCCTGCACCGAAATTGGGAGGGTGTTCTGTGTGGCATTATCTGTATCTGTGTTCTCATGGGTAAATCTTGAAATAGACTAACTATTTTAAAATAAGTGGAAGTCGAAGCAGGTCACTCAGCCCATCAAGTCTGCTCTGCTTGTTAATGTGAAAACTTAAGAGCTACGGTTGTTCCTTTGCAATACTTGTAAGAAGAATGTGGTATTGGGCGGGGGGGGGATGTTTTAGGTTCAGAGACTGTGAATAAAAGGTGTTTCAGTATGATTTTAAAAAACAGACTTGATGCAAATCAACAAAGTTGTACATGATGTCTGAGACATATATTCCCATGAAGAGTTCAACCTGAAGGCGTCTTTTTGTGATTGTACCATTTTAAGCCTTTGGTGAGAAGCAAACAGAGGTGTAGATTCTCTTAGCTGCAAAATGTCAATGAGCTGGTGGTGTGTGAGGTTTATGTCATTGCTTTTTCTTTAATTATAGTTGTGAACCCTAGCAGATATGTGGGAGGCATAAGCACGATGGTTCAAGTAGTGCAAATTTGGAAAGTGCATTCTGCAATCAATGTCTTCAGTGAGGCATCTCAAGGAGATGCCTGGCACCCAATTTTGTGTCTGACAGTCTGTGCAGTGGAAAACTTGCAATGCAAACTTGCACTCATTGGATCATGAAACATTGAGTAGTGAGTGGTGCTTCGCTTAACAGTGTGCAGCAAATCATTCATCTTCCTGAGGCACTGGATCTAGTGACTCGATTGGTTCCCATGGGCAATGACCTTCAGAACTATCTTGGTCTGGGGTGACTTTGTTCCATCACATGGCCTCCTGTTGCCATAAGACCATTAGATTTAGGCGTAGAAATAAACCACTGAGTCTGCTCCACCATTCAGTAAGTGCATAGGCAATCTGATAATCCATAACTCCACTTTGTGGCTTTCCCCACAACCCTTGATTCACTTACTGATTTTAAAAGGCTGCCTACCTTAGCCTTGAATATACTTAATGACCAAGCCACGATAGCCTTCTCTGGTGAAGAATTCTATAATTCACTATGGTCTGAGAAAAGAAATTCCTCCTCGTCTCTATCGTAAATGGATCACGTCTTTTCTGAGGCTATGTCGTAAACATTCCCATGAAGGAAACCAACTCTGTGCATCTACTTTGTCAAGCCACCATAAGAAGCTTTTATGTTTCAATTAGGTGATCTTTGAAACACCATTGAGTAATAACCCAACCTGCTCAACCTTTCCTCATTAGCCACTCCCTCCATACCCAGGATTAGCTGAGTTAATCTTCCCTGACAGCCTTCAATGTCAGTATATCTGTTCTTAGATAAGGAGCCCTAAAACTTTGCACAGTATTTTAGGTGTGGTCTGACTAGTGCCTTTTTAAAATTTTTAGCAAGACCTCCCTATTTTCATCCTCCGTTCCCTTTTGAAGTAAAAGCCAATAGTCTATTTGCCTTCCCTATTACCTGATGAATGTGCATGCTAGTTTTTTGGTGATTTGTGTAGGACTGTCAAATATCTCTGTAGCTTCCTGCAGTCTTTCTCTATTCAAATAATATTAATTTCCTTGATTATTCCTGCCAAAGTAAATAATCTCACATTTTCCCACATTATAGTTCGTCTGCCAAGTTTTAACCTGATTAACTCCCACTGCAGACTCTTTGATTCACTGTCCTCACTTGCTTTCACATCTGTTGTGTCAGCCACAAGCTAGGCTATTGTAATTTATCTTTCCAAGTCATGAATATATTGTAAATAATTGTGGCATACTGCTAGTTGCCATCCTGAAAATACCCTCTTTATTCCAACTCTGTCTTCTTAGATGGCACGGTGGCTCAGTGGTTAGCACTGTTGCCTCACAGCGCCAGGGACCCACGTTCAATTTCAGCCTCGGGCGACTGTCTGTGTGGAGTTTGCACATTCTACCCGTCTCTGCGTGGGTTTTCTCCGGGTGCTCTGGTTTTCTCCCACAATCACAAACTTGTGTAGGTTAGATGAATTGACATGCTAAATTGCCCATAGTGGTCAGGGATGTGTAGGCTCAGTGCATTAGTCAGGGGTAAATATAGTCAAGATTGGAGTGGTACTGGAAAAGCATAGAAGGTCAGGCAGCATCCAAGGAGCAGGAAGATCGACGTTTTGGGCAAAAGCCCTTCATCAGAACCTCAGATGCTGCCTGGTCTGCTGTGCTTTTCCAGTACCACTCTAATCTTGACTCTGATCTTCAACATCGGCAGCCCTCACTTTTGCCTAGGGGTAATACAGGGTAGGGGAATTGGTCTAGGTGAGTTACTCTTCGGAGGGTTGGTGTGGACCTGTTGGGCTGAAGGGTCTGTTTCCACACTAGGGATTGTAATTCTAATTCTGTTAATTAATCAGTCCTCTATCCGTGCTAATATATATTTTAATTCACCCTGTTTGGATATGTTATGACAAACCTTTGGAGCAGTTTGGACTTGAACCCCGGTCTTGTGGCTGAGAGATAGGCATACTACCAATGTGCCACAAGAGTCCTAGTGTGAATACTAACCAACCTGTTGACTCACTTCCAGGGCAGGTGGGATGTGAACCCAGACCTTCTGGCTTAAAGATAGGGATACTATCACTGTGCCACAAGATTCTCTCTAACAATGCTAATTTACTACTTCCAACATCATGGGCTCTTACCTACGTAGCTTAATGTGTGGTATCTTTTCAAAAGCCTTCTGAAATTCCAAGTGTATTACATCCACTGTTTCCTGTTTACCTATCCTTCTTATTACCTCGCCAGAGAATTATACTAAATTTGCTAGGTATGATTTCATTTTGTGGAGCCATGCTGATCCTGCTTTATCATATTCTGTTTCTAAATGATCTATCATTACATCCTTTCTAGTGGACACTAACATTTGTCCAATTGAGTAGTGAGTGGTGCTTCCCTTAACAGTGTGCAGCAAATCATTCATCTTCCTGAGGCACTGATGTTAAACTATTTGACTTATAGTTACCTGCTTTTTTGTTCCCTGTTGTTTTTCAATAAACATACTAATTCGCAGTTTTCCAATCCTTTGAAATTTTTCAAAAATGTAAAGATTCTTGGAAGATTACTACCAGTATATCCATTATCTCTATAATATTTTTTAAAATATGTATTTTTATTGAAAAAAGACTTTTTTTTACAAAAACACAAAAGTCCAAAACAATACAATTCAAAACAGTACAAAAACCCAAAAAGTAAAATCAATCCCCAACCCACCTTCATGTACAAATTTATAAATGTATATAGAAAAATATAGAATTAAAAAAAAAACCAAACTGGCTATTTAACTAAATAAATAACCAACAACAAACTAATAAATATTAGTAACTCAGCCAAACAAAACGCTAATATTGGACTTGTAAAACATAATCGTAATGGATATGTAAAAGCCCTTGTTAGAGTGGCAGATAAATCTGTGTCAAGATATTCCAAAAAGGACTGCCATGTCTTGTAAAAATAAATCTCAGTTTTGTGGTGCACCATATTTGTGAGAAAATCCAGGGCTCCATAACAATCTTCTGCCAAGCTGACAGGCCTGGGGTTTTTTCGTATATCCAACCTAGCAAGATATTCTTTCTTGCACAGAACGTGAGAATATTGAAAATGTATTTTTCTTATGCACGTCTGCAAGAAATACAGTGGGCCAGCCCAAAAGGAGAGAGATAGAGTCCTTCTCCACCCTTACACCCAAAATCCTCTCCATTGCAACTGCCACAGCACTCCAACGTGTTTGAAGCCTATCACAAGACCAAAGACAATGGGTAAGAGTGCCCAAGTAGACCTTGCACTTGGTACATGCTGAAGATACCCCTGGTTTAAATTTTGACAAATGGTGCGGAGTCAAGTGGACCCTTTGGAGAATCTTCAACTGTAAAGCATGGGTCCTATTGCAAATTGATATCTTCCTTGCATTCTCCCAAATATCCTCCCATGCCTCTGAGGGGACTTCAATGCCCAGCTCTCTTTCCCATATCCTGCAGAGTCGAACAAACTCATCTGAGGTGGCATCCCCGAACTGATGATATAAAGTACTGATAGACAGTGTATTCTTAGCACTTAGTGCCCCCCTCTCTATGTCAGATTTGCAGGGATCAGTCAAAAGTGTGGTCATTTTTTGAATAAAATCCCTAACTTGACAAAAACAACGAGGTCTCTATTATATAACTAGTACTTCCCTACTAACTGATCGAAGGATGTAATTCCGTCTCCCTCAAATAAATCGCCCATGCAAGACACACCCCTAACTGCCCAACGTTTAAATCCTGAATATATCATCCCCAGTTGAAAACCCGGCAGACCCACTAAAGGGGTAAGCAAAGATGTTTTGCCAATATTGCCTTCCCTCTGCTGAATTGCCCTCCATGCTTTAACAGTATTGATGACTATTGGGTTATGGCAATATTCCCTAACTGTCCTCATCTTGTCCAAAAACAGCAAACTGGTATGGGGGCACCTTGCCTGGGAGGTTTCGATATCTAACCATATTGAAAGAGGATCTCCACAAACCCAATCACTCATGTAGGATAAAAGTGGGCTTAATTAATAATTTTAATGTCTGGAAGTTACACTCCCCCCCCCCCCCCCCCCCCAAATCTGTGAAGCAACTGGGTTTGGCTAAGGTAATGAGGGGCCGCTTACAATGCCAAATGAAGGAGCTGAACCAGCCGTTCGGTCTCCTGAGTGATTGCTTAATGAAAATCAGGGGGAGCATCCATATAGGGTATATCAAACGAGGGAGAATATTAATCTTAATAAGCGCTATCTGACCCAACTACGAGACTGGAAGGCCCTCCCATCTTTGAAGATCTTGTTTAATTTTTCCAAATAATTGAATAAAAACTGGCTTTGAACAGCCAATCCAGAACTGGAGTAATGAATATGCCCAAATACACAAAACCCTGCTCTGACCATCCAAATGGGAATCTATAGTCGCCCTCAAGAGCTAGCTCCTTCGTAAGACCATCCATAGGCATAGCCTCTGATTTAGCAAAATTAATCTTAGCCCCGAACAAGCGCCAAACGCACGAAGGCATTGTATCAGGCGAGGCACTGAAACTGCTGGATTTGTCAAAAAAATTAGGACATCGTCTGCATACAACAAAATTTTATGTAACTTTTGACCCCACTTCTGGAGCTGATATATTGGGATCCCCACGAATGACCTTTGCCAATGGTTCAATCATCAACGTAAAGAGCAATGGTGAAAGTGGACAGGCCTGCTGGCTACTCCTAAAAGTATTAAAATTGTTTGATCATTCCCTGTTGGTGATGATCGCTACAAGAGGGCCACTGTAGAGAACCTTTACCCATCTTATAAAGACTTCGCCCAAACCAAACCGCTCTAGAGTATAGAAAAGGTACAGCCACTTAACTCGGTCAAATGCCTTCTCTGCATCTAAAGAAATCAA
Source organism: Chiloscyllium plagiosum (assembly GCF_037043375.1). Classification (NCBI taxonomy): domain Eukaryota; kingdom Metazoa; phylum Chordata; class Chondrichthyes; order Orectolobiformes; family Hemiscylliidae; genus Chiloscyllium; species Chiloscyllium plagiosum. The sequence goes on along the minus strand of NW_028270141.1, from coordinate 11,413,320 downwards.
CAATCGCTGTATTGACTGCTGTTGGCATGCTTGAATTACATTAAGCACCCTCCTAACATTATTGGAGGATCTGCGACCTTTATAAAACCCGTCTGATCCTCTTTAATAATAGAAGGTAACAGTCTCCAGCCTTGACACAAGAATCTTACAGTGGATTTTAAAGTCCACATTTAAGAGCGAGATGGGCTTGTACGAAGCACAGTCTTGCAGGTCCTTTTTTTTAAGGATAAGTGAAATTTGGCCTCTCTCAGAGATGATGGGAGACAATCATGACTGTATGAATCATTAAATATATTGAGCATCAGGCCTGACAGTGTACTTATAAATTCCTTATAGAATTGACTGGGAAGTCCATCAGGACCTGGCACCTTTTCACTCAGAAGCTGCCTCACAGCTTCCTGCACTTTCTCTGATAATGGGGCATTGAGAAAGGACTGTTTGGGAGTCACACCCGGGAGCTTCAGATCTCTAAAAAAAGGATTCCATTTTGGCCTGCTCCTCCTCACAATCCTCAGATTGGTATAATTTAGAGTAAAATCTCTGGAACGCCACATTAATCTTTTTAGAATCACATGTTAGGTTCCCAGACCCTTCCCTAATTGCTGTAATGGTTTGTGGAGCACTCTTCTTTCTGGCAAGATACACTAAGTATTTGCCTGGCTTGTCACCATGCTTGTATAATCTTTGCTTTGCAAAAGCCAGCTCCTCCTTTGCCATCTGCGTGAGCACGGAATTTAATGCAGACCGCAGCACCGTAATCCTCTGTAGTTTGACCAACGAGGGTCTGTCAAAGTAGGCCTTCTCTGTTGCCTTCAACCGTGCTTCAAGGAGACATTGCTGTTCACCCTTCTGCCGCTTCTTACTGGCGGAATATGAAATAACTAATCCCCAGCATAAGGTTTGGCAATTTCCCAGAGAACGGATAAGCTACCAACTGAGCCTATGTTGGTGTCTAGGAATGCCCAAATCTCCCCAGAGAAATACTCCACAAACTTATTATCCTTGAGGATAAATGGAACCATTCACCAGTACCTCGAACCCACTGTAACGTCCTTAATCTTAACCATAAGGTACTCCAGAGCGTGATCAGAGAAGGCAATCGTCCAAGATGCCACCAGATCCAGGGTTACCGCAGGGGTCACAAAAAAAATCAATCCTCATGTGACATTGATGTGGATTGGAGAAAAATGTAAAATCCCTACCTGTAGGGTGGAGACGTCTCCAGACATCCGCCAACCCTAACTCCCCACACAGACCCACTAACTGTTAGTTTGTACAGAGGGTATCGAGGGACCTTTGGGCAACCTGTCTACTGTGGGATCCATGAGACAGTTAAAATCTCCCCCTAGGATGATGTGCCGGGACTCAAGACTTATCAGTTTAGAAAAAGCATCTACCAAAAATTTAAGGGAATGAGCTGGAGGGCAATAAACATTTAAAACACCATATTCTTCCCCATTTTTCAAGGCTTTAAGAATTACAAACCTCCCATGTGTGTCTTTAAAACACACTCTAACAACTTAAATGGGAGATTCTTCCTAACCAATATAGCCACTCCCCTACTTCTGGTATTATATGATGAAAAATAAACTCGGTCAAAGCCATTTTGCTGTAATTTCAGATGCTCCTTGTCATCCAAATGTGTTTCCTGTAACAAAGCAATATTCACCTCTAAGATTCAAGAGTGCCTTCTTTTTAATTGGTGATTGACTTCCCTTGATATTCCAGGTACACCATTTAATTAGCCATGATCTTCTGCAATAACATTTAAATTCCAGAGAAGCGGAACCCGAACTACAAACTGCTGAGCCTTATTGTCACATGATCCACCAAATATAAAAACTACATAAACTAAAACCACTACATTTAACAAACCTACAAAACTATTGAGAATAAAATACAACAGAAGCCAAAAAACAAACCAAAATATAAAGCGCCAACAACGTGAATAGGGGAACTCACCTCCTGCCCAGAGGGGCAACTACCCATCCCAAACTGCCCATGAGCAGGCATCTAACCATCCCAACCACCTTCACTTCTCCCAGCGAGAGCCACACCACAAACACAAGCAGAAAAGAATAAACATGCCATAGAATACCAATATGAATAAAAAAAAAACATTTTCTTCAAAAAAAAGGGGAATTAATACCCCACTCATCCTTTGGTATAACCTAACTTAGAAATTGAAACTGTACATCTCCACCACCACCAGACATAGTTTAAACCAAATTATTATCAATAGAGTAAAATAAAGATAAAGTTCCAACCGGACTTCCTCTGTTTCTTTTACAGAATGATAAACATACCCAAACAACATTATTTATACATACTAAAATTGTTCAAATTAGGTTAGTTTGTCCACAAAGTCTCTTGCCTTCTCCGATGTGTCAAAGAGATGTATGGATCCGTCAAGGTGATCTGAAGCACTGCTGGATATCTCTCCATCTTCTCTTGACACCGTTGTAAGATTTTTGTTTCTGGATCATCGCCGCTGAGAAGTCCTGAAAGAACACGATCTTAGAGCCCTCATAAATTAGGGCCTTCAGATCCTTCCCCGGGACTCTGGAAACCTCCATGACACTCTCCTTATCCTGGTAATGATGGAACCGCACCAGGAGAGGATGAGGACGTTGACCCAGATCCGATCTCTGCGCTGCGACCCGGTGAGCGCTCTCTATCTTCAATCCTCTCATGCCAGCCGCCAAGTCAAGGAATTTCAGCAGCCAGTCCTCAATAAGTTCCAAAGGCCACTCACCTTCCTTACCCTCAGACAGACCGATGATCTGAATGTTGTTTCTCCTGGCCCTGTTCTCAAGATCATCCACGTGGCCACGCAAATTATGGACCTGTGTCTCCGGGGCTTGGATCCTATCCTTGGATGAACTGGCATCAGCTTCCACCAGTTTGCTCCACCTCATCAATCTTCTTTTCCAGGTCTCCCAACTGCTGCTCATGCTTCTGCAGCATGAGAGAGATTGGAGCCAGCTTCTCTTCAATCTATTTCCCCAGCATCTCCTGAGATTTCGAGAGTTCGTTCACCAGGGCCTGGAGAGTAATCGGCTCTGAGGCTGCTGTGGCCTTGAATACTCTTCCTCCCTTTTTTGGCATCTCTGGATGGCTGGAAGCACAGGTAAGTTAATTTTTAGAAGATTCTTGGGACTCCACTTTCTGGAATCCCAAGATATCACGGTGGCCTGGGTTGGGTGGGTTAAAGGATCGTCTGCTTGTCCTGTGATGCGAAGCCCTGCAGTGCGATCTTCTCAGATCGCCGCCATCTTGGATCCCCTCTTTAATACTTTTTTAATATCCTAAGATGCATTCCATCAAGTCTATTTTTATTATTTTATATAACAAATATCCAGAATTTTAAAAACTTTGAGTAATCTATTTTGAAAATGCAATAATTAATTAACATTGCATTTGACAATTTCTGGAGGTTTGTGTATCACAGTTTGGGAGGCTGTGGGCCCTGAAAACATTTCAGCAGTAGTACTGAAAATGTGTACCAGAATTAACTGTGCCCCGAGCTGAGCAACTCCAGCGCAGCTATGACATTGGCATCTATCAGGTAATTTAGAAAATGTACATCTTATACGCAAAAGGCTGAACACATCCAATCTGGCCAATAACGACCACATTGGTCTCCTGAGTCCATCACTAATCACACTCGAATCTCCCACTAGTAACATTCATGGATTTACCATTGATTAGAAGCTGGACTGCACTAACTATATAAATGCTGTGGTGACCAAAGCATTATTGAATTTAGGAATTCTATGGTGAGTAGCTCACCTTCTGATTCCTTAAAGCCTATCCATCATCAAGACATAAATCAGATGTGATAGGCTTGCCGAGATAATTGCAGTTCCAACATCAGTAAAGAAGCTCAGTGCAATCCAAGACAAAGCCCATTTATTTGGGATCCCATTCACTGCTTTTAGCATTTACACCCTTCACCACCACCTCTCAGTGGCAGCAGTGAGAGGTGGTGATGAAGAGAGTAAATGCACTACAGCAACTCATTCAGACTCCTTTTGACAGCATCTTCCAAACCCACAATTTCAACCACCTAGAATGATGAATGCATTGGAACATGACCATTTGTAAGTTTCCTTCCAAGTCACACACCATCCTGACTTGGACCTATGTTGCTATTTTCCACTGGGTCAGAATGCTGGTTCTCCCTTGTAATTCTGGGAATGCCTTTACCCCAAAACCTGCAAATGCACAGTAGACAGATCATCACCACTTTCTCGAGGCCAGTTTGCAACCAGGAATAAATGTTGGCCTAACCAGTGATGGTGGTGGGTTAGCTCAGTTCCCATGTTAGGCTGGACTAATGATTTGCAATGCAAAGTGACAGTTGAGGTTACCATGAAAAGCCCCACCTGGACCCTTGCCGGAGGAGTGGTGAACTTTAGGTTAAACACACGAGTAGTTGTCTCTCTGTATTAAGAGATCAACACTTTGTCTTATGGGACTTTGGTGAAGGCATATCCCATGAACAAATTAATAAACATTTTATATTATTGAAACTTAGTATTTTCTTGTTGAAACCGATGTAATTTATTTTCAGGTGTTTGCCAAACTAACAATTGTGTTCAGTTCTTGACACAATCCAGATAATAAAGTAACCTCCTGCCAAAGGAACATAGAGATGAGTAGTTTCAATTCTCAAGGGGTGACACGGTGGCACAGTGGTTAGCACTGCTGCCTCACAGCACCAGAGACCTGGGTTTGATTCCAGCCTCAGGCTACTGTCTGTCTGTGTGGAGTTTGCACATTCTCCCCTTATTTGCGTGGGTTTTCTCTGGGTGCTCCAGTTTCCTCCCACAATCTAAAGATGTGCAGGTGAGGTGAATTGCCGTGCTAAATTTCTCATAGTGTTCAGGGATGTATAGGTTAGGTGCATGAGTCAGGGGTAAATGTAGGGGAATGGGTCAGGATTGGATACTCTTCGGAGAGTCGGTGTGGACTTGTTGGGCCGAAGGGCCTGTTTCCGCGCAGTAGGGCTTCTAATTCTAATTCCGTTGGAGCATGGCTCCATTACCTAACCCAAATTCCATGACTACTCTTTAAAATTAGAAATGCATTGTTCCATTTTGAAGTTTTTAAATAATTAAGCATCCCTAACCTTTAATGGAAAAAAAACACATCTCTGCTGCTGTCATGTGAAATATGCCAACTGTTCTGCTGACTTTGCTGTAATCTTACAATTGTGCACCTTGTTTTGGATTCCTTCACTAAACTTCTTTTCTGGATCACTCTATCAAATTGTTCCAATTAGATTACTCTACTTTCTCAGCTCGAAGTTACTGTAACCTGTCCTCACAATGCAACCCAAATGTTCTCAGCAGTTTAGTTACTTTGGAGTTGCTCCAGATGTATCTATTTGCTTAATGAAAGATATATTAATTTTAGTTCAAGTGTGCACTTCACTCATAATTTGTAAATGGTTTTTCATTGTATTTTTTTTGTTGGAACTATTTGTGTGTGCTGACAATATTCAAGGATTACTGTGCAAGCCCTAAAAAGACACATCACCTTAATTAGTTGATGTTTTTTATTCATTCGTGGGGTGTAGGTATCACTGGCAAACCAGTATTTATTGCCAGTCTCCAGTTACCTTTGATCTACAACCACAGTATTTATTTTTATATCGTGAACATACTCAACACAGCAAGTCCTTGATGGAAATTGCATTGCTTAACGTTGTTTCACTTTAAAGTAATTTATTATTTTCGAGCCTTTTGTCATAAAACATACAAACATATGAACAAGGAACAACAGTTGGCCACTTGGCCCTTTGAGCATGCTTTGCCATTCAATAGGACCAAGGCTGATTTTATTTTCAACTTAACTCTGCGTTCCTGCATGACCCTGATAATCTTTATTTGGAGATGCCAGTGTTGGACTGGGGTGTACAAAGTTAAAAATCACACAACACCAGGTTATAGTCCAACAGGTTTAATTGGAAGCACTAGCTTTCGGGCCCAACCACTTGATGAAGGAGCAGTGCTCCGAAAGCTAGTGCTTCCAATTAAACCTGTTGGCCTATAACCCTGGTGTTGTCTGATAATCTTTGATACCGTTGGTAATCAAGTGTCTACCTATCAACTTCTCTGATGCTTGCAGCATCTGCTTAATATATTAATTTCAGAAATTCGACCTTCTGCTGTCCAGATTGTGTATTTCTGGTAGTTAACAGTTGACCATGTGAGGACTTCGCAGGAAGACTGATTCCTCCTTACTCAGAGTTCATATGTTTTCAGCATCAAAGAGTAATTAACAGACTGCAGATGGAGAACCCATTTCTTCCAGTTTTAAATTTTTCTTACCCATATTTTAAGCAGGATCAGTTCTACTTCATTTCTCCTCCCTAACCAAGCCCCATCCCACCATCAGATCAACTCTTCTGAGATCAGCTAACCCACCCATCTATGAATTGTGTGGCAACATCTGCCTTTATTCTGTGAACTCCTCTTCCATTGCACCATTTTCAATACCTATTCAAGCTGATTCTATGCTCTGAAACTCTTCTGAAATTTTTTGCAGCCCCCAATAACTTACTAACAGCTTTTTCCAGACCTACCTTGTGTACCAATGCTGGCTCACTGTTAATTTTCACTGTGGTGTGCGACATTTTCTATTTTAAAACTAAAAGTATGTGGAAGTTGTTGTGTATCTGTTTCTTTCTCTCTTTACAAGGAAAATGTTTGTTTCTTATTCACTTACTGGACATGGGCATTGCTGGCAGGCCAGCATTTATTGCCTGTGCCTAGTTATTCTTGAGAGATGGTGGTAAGGTGTCATCTTGAACAACTGCAGTCCATGTGCTGTAGGTTGATCTACAATGCACTTAAGAAGGGAATTCTAGGATTTTAACCCAGTGATAGTGAATGAATGGTGATATATTTCCAAGTCAGGATGGTGTTTTGGAGGGAAACTTGAAGGTGGTCATGTTCCTATGTATCTGTTGCTTTCGTCCTTCTAGACGGAAGTGGCTGTGGGTTGAGAAGGCGCTTTCCAAAGATCGTTGGCAAATTTCTGCAGTGCATTTCGTAGATCGTGTAAACTGCTGTAACTGAGTTTCGATATGGGGGGAGACAGTGCTTGTGAATGTGGTGCCAGTCAAGCTGGCTGCTTTGCTCTGGGTGATGTCACGCTTCTTGAGTGTCGTTGGGACACTCAAAAAGTCCCATAGCAAATGTAGGGTGTTCCATTGCGCTTCTTATTTGTGTCTTGTAAATGGTGGACAAGCTTTGGGGAGTCAGGAGGTGAGTTCTTGCTGCAGTGTGCCTAGCTTTTTGACCTGCTCTTGTAGCCACTGTATTTATGCGATGAGTCCAGTTGAGTTTCTGGGCATTGATAGCCCCAAGGGTGTTGATAGTGGTGAACTCTGATGGTAATACCATTGAATGTCAAGGGGCAGTGGTTAGATTGACTATCCCCAATAAGAGACACGGACAATGTCTGACATTTGTGAGGCATGAATGTTACTTGGCATTTGTCAGCCCAAGCCTGGATATTGTCTAGATCTTGTTACATTTGAGCATTAAAGTATTTAGTACCTGAGGAGTCAGGAATGGTGCTGAACAGTGTGCAACATTGTGTAAACATTGTTGAACACGCTCACTTCTGGCCTTTATATTGGAGGGCAGGTCATTGATGAAGCAGCTGAAGATGGTTGGGTCTTTTCTCTCCTCTCACTCTCTCTCTCTTTCTCTTTTTCTCTCTCTCTCTCTCTCTCTCTCTCTCTCTCTCTCACTGTCATTGTACTGTTAATTTTATAATAATTTGCCATCTTCATTTACATTGCAAATGCCCAGGTTTCCTCCTTCTGATTTAATTGCACACATTCGAAAACTTGTGCTGCACGTTTTTGTAGTGATTAATTAGTCGAAAAGTGTGGCACTGGAAAAGCACAGCAGCTCAGGAAGCATCCGAGGAGCAGGAGAGTCGACAATTTGGGCGTTCCTGATGAAGGGCTTATGCCTGAAACATTGACTCTTCTGCTCCTTGGATGCTGCTTGATCTGCTGTGCTTTTCCAGCGTCATACTTTTCGATTCTAATATCCACCGTCTGCAGTCCTTACTTCCTCCTAGTGATTAAATAGGTAAATGTAATTAATAATTCTCTGGAGCAAATTAGGATTCATTGACTTAACTGTTTTCATGTTTTAAAAAAAAATTCAGTATCTATTTTGTAGTTTGCTTTTTATCTACAATATACTTCCATCCATTTACAAATGCTTTCCATAATTTTATTATTTTTGGTACAATTGATTTTTTTTTCACATTTGCAGTTGTTTATTTTGGTTGAAGTTAAGTAGCTTTGAATTTACTTTGATATGGAAATGTTTTTGCTGATAGTTCAGTATTTTGCTAGTGTCTGCTCTCTGGTATTCATTTAATAGCCCTTTCTTGCAAAACTTGTTTGTCATGACCGACAGCACAGTCATAGGAGTAATCTACTTTAACATTGGCCTACCCTTGTTCCTATTTGCTATGTTCCAATCATCTGTTTGAGTCTGCTCCATAATTAAACTGGATCATAACTCATCTTCTGCCATAATGCAATTTTTTTTCTGCATGTTCCCCATTTCTTTGCTGTTTTTAACATCAAGAAATCTGTCAGCCTCTTTTCTTGAAAATATTGAATGACTGAGCCTCCACAGTATTTGAGTTCATGAAGCCCAATGCTTCTAATTGGAATCCATCTGCCACACATTTTTCAAAATAAACAAGTGTCAGACTGTCCACTTTGGACTGATAATGGATAGATCATGGCACTTTCTAGATCGTATAAAGTTAAATACAGTGCATATTGTTTGTAAAAGCTTCAATTTTTAAATCAAGAAGATTTACTGATTTTTTAAACACTTTTTTTATATATAAGTTTTTTTAAAATTTAATCTTTATTTCTAGTTGGCCTGTTTGGAGATGTTATTACACACTTCTGGAGCAGGTGGGACTTGAACCTGGGCCTCCTGATCCAGGAGTAGGGGCACTATCACTGCACCATAAGAGCACCCTGTTCAGAGGCGTTACTACTACCTTCTGGAGCAGGTGTGACTTGAACCAGGGCCTCCTGGTTCAGAAATGGATCCAAAACATTTTCAACTTCTTATCGTTAGAAAATACTAAGTATCCTTTCTATTGAAATTAATGATCTGTTTTCATCACTAGGTTATTTTCTTTAGCAATTCATACTGAGTACTGATCACTTGGAATTAATGCAAAGGCACATTTTAAAGTTTGTCCAGGCAGGATTTTCTGAAAATTTAGAAATTTCATATTAACTACTGTTAACATTTGGAGAGAATGGACATTGTTACCTATACTTGCATAATACCAAAATACAATTGTTTGAAAAGGTGTTGTGCTTCCATGCATGTGTACTTAATTTCAGTATATGTTGGCTCATCATCACCTCCTTTGAGGGCAATCAGGGATGGACAAGGATTGAAGTTGCTGGTGGCATTCACTTCCCAAGAATAATGTTTTTGAAAAAGATTGGACTGCTGATTGATTGACTACACCTTTTCAAGTAAAGCCTTTTAATTCAAGCTCTCTCTACTTTTTGCTGAGTAATGGGAAATTTCAGAAAATGGTTTGGAATCAGTGCATGTTTTGCTGTGCGCAGTGGTTAAGGGTATTTAATTTTGTAATAATAAGTGGCATTTGATGTTCCAACGCACTAAGGGCAAAGTGTTCTTAGATTTGTAAATAAATATGGTTTCAGTCAACAGAAATGTTTTTTGAAATACTCAGGAAATATTCATCTGGCAAGCTTACAATCAAACATGGCTTCTCTTACTACCTGTTATAAATCCAGACTAAAATACTTAGTGGATCAGGCAGCACCTGTTGTTGGAGATGAGAGAAACAAAGTTAATGTTTTAAAAAATTCTTTCAGCAAAACTGTAGGAAAATAGAAATGGATTTTTAAATTAAGTACAGAGCTCAGGGAAAACGTTTGTCGGGTGTACAGGGGATACTGAGTGTGAGACAGGGAAGTTGACAGGAAATTAACAAGAGGCAGTGGTCTGTAGTAGGGTGCCATATAAGAATGAAGCCCTTATGTACTAACAACAGTGTTCCGATGTAATACATGTGAACACCAATTCATGTTATGGTTATTTCTTTCCCCCAAATTGAAACAGTATTTCTGCATCTGGCCTGAAGTCCTGTAAGAATCTTGTATGTTTCAACAAGGTGACCTCTCATTGTTGTAAACTCCAATAAGTACTTGCCCAACCAACTCAAGCTCAGTAGTGTTAGCAAGACTTCTCTATTTTTATACTCTATTCCCTTTAAATAAAGCCCCAGATTCCATTTGTCTTCTCTATTCCCTGCTAAACCTGCATACTAGCTTTGTGATTTATGCATGATGACTCCCAGATCTCTGTGCTGTTGCTTTCTGATGTCTTCCTCCTTTTAAGTACTATTTAGCTCCTCTATTGTCCCTGCCAAATTGCACACTTACCCATGATATGTTGCTTTACTAAGGTTTTACCCACTTGCTTAGCATGCCTATGTCCCTGTGCAGACTCTGAGTCACCCTCACCACTTGTCTTCCGACCTTTCTGGATGTCATAGGTAGGAATGCTTTTTGAGTACACACAATTCCCATGATTGCTTCCAGTGCATGAGGCAGATGGCATTTCAAATCAACTAATGTTGACTGTGTTTCGCCTTCCAAATGTGCAACCTGATTGCTGAGTATTTCTCCGGTTTCTTCTTTGATTTCAGATTTTCAGTGCCTGCACTATTTGGCTTCAGCATTTCTAGGGGTACTGATTTAACATTCTTGCTCTTGGTAAACATTCAGCTTGCTCAGCAATGGCAAATCTACTAATATTTCTAAATTCTTAAGATTTGCTTGCCATATCAGAATTATCACACATTGCAAAGCTCTTGATACTTGGTCATGTCACAGCACTAGGTTGACATGTCTATAAAATTTTAATATTTTGCTTGCATATAATGTCCCTTTTAATACTATACATTTGTCATTGACAACTTTGTTACACTTATAGTTACATTTACTGGAAGAAGCTGCTTGACCTGTTTTCAGGTTTGCTCTCTGGAAAATAAAATGTTATGTTAATTAGACTAGATGGGATTGAGTTTCACAAGGAGGAGGTATTAGCAATTCTGGAAAGTGTGAAATAGATAAGTCCCCTGGGCCGGATGGGATTTATCCAGTGATTCTCTGGGAAGCTAAGCAGGAGATTGCAGAGTCTTTGGCTCTGATCTTTATGTTGTCATTGTCTACAGGAATAGTGCCAGAAGACTAGAGGGTAGCAAATATTGTTCCCTTGTTCAAGAAGAGGGAGTAGAGACAACCCTGGGAATCATTAACTAGTGAGCCTTACTTCGGTTGTGGGTAAGGTTTTGGAAAAGATTATAAGAGATAGGAGTTATAATCATCTGGAAAGGAATAATTTGGTTAGGGAAAGTCAACAAGGTTTTGTGAAGGGTAGGTCATGCTTCTCTAGCCTTATTGAGTTCTTCGAGAAGGTGACAAAGCAGGTGGATGAGGGTAAAGCAGTTGATGTGATTATGGACTTCAGTAAGGTGTTTGATAAGGTTCCACATGGTAGGCTATTGCACAAAATAGAGAGTTTCGGGGATTGAAGGTGATTTAGTGGTTTGGATCAGAAATTGGCTAGCTGAAAGAAGATAGAGAGTGATGGTTGATGGCAGGTGTTAATCCTGGAGTTCAGTTATGAGTGATGTACTGCAAGGATTTGTTCTGGGTCCACTGTGTTGTTTACAATTTATATAAATGATCCGGATGAGGGCATAGAAGGACGGGTTAATAAATTTGCAGATGACACTAAGGTCGGTGGGGTTGTGGACAGTGTGGAAGGATGTTGCAGGTTACAGAGGGACATAGATAAGCTGCAGAGATGGGCTGAGAGGTGGCAAATGGAGTTTAATGTGGAAAAGTGTGAGATGATTCACCTTGGAAGGAATATCAGGAATACAGAGTTCTGGGCTGATGGTAAGATTCTTGATAGTGTGGATGAGCAGAGATATCTCTGTGTCCATGTGCATAGATTCCTGAAGGTTGCCATCCACGTTGATAGGGTTGTTAAGATGGCATATGTTAGCTTTTATTATTAGAAGGATTGAGTTTTGGAGCCATGAGGTCATGTTGCAGCTGTACAAAACTCTGATGTGGCCACACTTGAAGTATTGCATACAGTTCTGTTCACAGCATGAAAGGAAGGATGAGAAAGCATTGTAAAGGGTGCAGAGGAAATATACCAGGATGTTGTCTGGTAGGGAGGGAAGGTCTAATGAGGAAAGGCTGAGAGACTTGAGGCTGTTTTTGTCAGAGCGAAGGAGGTTGAGAAGTGATTTAATAGACATACAAGATGATCAGGATTAGATAGGGTGGATAGTGAGAGCCTTTTTCTCGGTTAGTGATGGCTAACATGAGGGGACATAGCTTTAAATTGAGGGGTGATAGATATAGGACAGATCACAGAGGTCGGTCCCTTACTCAGACACTAGTAAGGGCATGGAATGCCCGGCCTAAAGTAGTAGATTTGCCAAATTTAAGGGCATTTCATTGGTCATTAGATAAACATATGGATGATAATGGAATAGTGTGGGTTAGATGAGCCACAGATCAGCGCAATATCGAGGGCCGAAGGGCCTGTACTGCGCTGTAATGTTCTATATTTTGTCCATTCCTCTCAATACTTAGTATTAAGGTGACATATCATCATAAACCCAAGTCGTTCGTTTGTCTTTGAGTAATTTTTTTTCAAATTCCTGTTTGCTATTGTTGTGTAATGTCACAGTTTAGTGATTTTTGTTTTTGTTACATTTGCAGTGCCCCAAAAGGCAACTATTGACAATAAGTAACAATATCTCTTCTGCTATCCGGTCTTCCCACAATTGGTGGTTTGAGTTAAAACAAAAGATCTGACAGGGAGCCAGGATTCACGAGTTACATATATGTTGCATGCAGTAAGGGATTGAATAACAGTAGAGTGTTACAATGAAACATGCAAAATATGAGGAAAGATGTGCAGGATGAAAAAATAAAGAACAAATGGGTAAATAGCCACATAGAAGTAGAGGGAGTTCCCAGTTTATGAATGTCTAACTTACAAATGCTGATACGAATGTGATCCCAAACATGGATGTAATTTTAAAGATCCGACATGCAAATATTTCCTCTTACGAATGGTTATTTTATACTGTGGTGCATTGTATTCTGAGTTGCATGCAAATTAACTTGTGAATGGACTCCAGAATGGAATCTGTTTGCAACCTGGGCACTGTCTGTTAAACTTGTATTTTAGAATTGTTAAAAAGACTTCCAGGTACTTCCAATTTTTAAACAAAAATGCAACAGGAGATTAGAAGAGAAGAGTAAAACTTGGACCGTCTAGTTGATTAGAATGCTCTTCATTCATCTGAAATTTAAAATCAAAGACTAACGTTTGGAACCATCTGAAAGCTGTCAGAAAGTTGCCAGACATAACACCCAATATACTGAGTAAATCTTTTCCTGTTGCAGTTGTTGTGGGTATGTTCGCCGAGCTGGGAAATTAGTTTGCAGACATTTTGTACCCTTTCTAGGTGATATCCTCACTGCTGTGTAGCCTCCTGTGAAGCGCTGCGGTACTGTGTCATAGTGTACAACCAGTGCCCCAGACGTCAACAGTACCGTTCTTGGTAGGTTGGACCCACTAGGTACGGCACATTGTAATGCAGCCAGGAATGGTTTGCCCTATCAGTCCTAAATATTGATTCTGCACCCCATTCTCATGTTTTCAAGTCATACATGGTGTAAGCAAACCTCATGGTTATCACCTACTGTCTGTCCATCAACTGATGAAACAGTATTCCTTCATGTTGAATGCCAGTTTGAGTAAGCACTGCTGTGACAAGGGCATGCAATGTATTCTAGTGGAAAATATCAATGTCTGTCACAAGTTGCTCAGTAGCATCACTACTGAGTTAGACAACGTGACATGGCTGCGAAACTAAGTCGATGGGAAGGGAATCAATAAGAGGGAAAAACCAGTCTACATATTACAGAAACTTCTGTCTATGACAGTATTGAACATCACAGAATGAATATTGCATATTCCTTGTGGAGATGAAGTCCCTTCATGATATTTGAGGATGCCCTCCATGGTGGTAATGCCACAGAACACTGTACTAAGTGGGACAGATTTTGAAGCAATTCAAAATAGAGCATCGTGAGGTACTGATGGTACAATTGTTTTCAACCACTGTCTGTAACAACATGGTCTGGCATGTTCACCAGTCTACCATCCCCACCAAGCCTGGAGATTGAGCTAGGGCTAATGAGGTATCCAGGGCGGAATGCCAAAAATCCACACCAAACATGGATGAAAACGAGGTGTGATATGACCAAATCCTAAGATAAGGTTTTGTAAGTTACTACAGTTCCATTGTCAAGCTCTTAGCTGGGGAGGGATGAATTGGCCTTCCTTCCTCATTCACTGGACCCATCAGTTGGTTGTATCATGGCTAATTTACTGAATCCTGAAGAAGAGCTTATGACCGAAACGTCGATTCTCCTGTTCCTTAGATGCTGCCTGACCTGCTGCGCTTTTCCAGCAACACATTTTCAGCTCATGGCTAATTTACAAAGGATCCTGCTTCCTTTGTAGATAGCTTTTTCCTTGACCAAATGAAATTGTTTTAAAAGGAACTAATTTAACCAAGTTTTCTTGAGTTAACAAAGTGAGAATTTATTAGTTACTAAGTTCGACAAGAAATAACATAACAGATTAGAAATAAAAAGAGTAAAAGGAAAGTTAAAGTGATATGGTTAAATCTGAGTTGTTCATGAAGAGTAAAGACTGACATGTTAGTAGTTGAGCAGCCAATTTCAAGATTCCTGGACTGGAAGGTTACTTCAAATTATTTATGCTGTTTCCTTTTGACTGACTACCTGGCTTCTAGCATTTTGAGTGAGAAAATCCTTTTTAGTCCTGTTTCTCTTCCACTGGCAAGTTGGCTGGCTAACTTCTAGCACTCAGTGTGAGAGTCCTTTAAGCTATGAAGCAGGAGTACTTATTGGGTGAATTTACACCTGTGACTGTCAGTGCTCAAACCCAGACTAGTGTATGCAAGTACCCCAGCGCAATGCACCATGAGCACCTCAGCTCACTCATCTTCCATTAGCAAGCACAGATCAGGGTTAATTTACCTATAATTTGTATTCTTGAAAGAGGAAGACAAAATATGTCTCTGGTATCTGCTTTTTCCAGTCACGTTCACAGTCTGAGATGACTCTCAGGAGATTACAGTTCAATTTTTTGTTAAATTCATCGCTCTGTGCCTGACATTACGTGGCCTCAGTGTCTGTCTCTGTCTCAAAACAAAACACAGCCACTGAATTTACTTTCACCATTGTTTGGCTGGATAAATCTTTTAAAAGACACATGGTGGATTTAAAAGGTTTATTGAGTCTGCAGATGATCAGAGTTTATTATCCATGGTCACAGCAAGTGTCAAGGTGAAGGTACAAAACTGGAATGGTGGCATGCTGAGCAATGGAAGCAGCATGTGATAAACAGGTTTGACTGATTCAAGAACTGGTGGATTTGATCTGAGCTCTGCAGTACTGCTGTATCCAGCTGTAAATGGTGGTGGACAATTAAACAACTAATAAAAGGAGGAGGCAACACAAATGTTCCATTCTGTATGATTAGAGTGCAGCACATCTGTGCAAAGATAAAGCTGAAGTGTTTACAACCAATTTCACCCAAAAGTGTCACGTGGATAATCTATCGTTAGGGCATGTCGAGGCTCCCAGTGTCACAGATGTTACTCTTTATTGGATTTAATTCATCCCCATGACATCACGAAATGACTGAAGGCACGAGAATCTGCAAAAGCTAAGGGCCCAGACAGCATTTTGGCAATAGTACTGAAGATTTGCCAAGGCTGCTTCAGCAGGACCTTCCAAATATGTGATCTCTATCACCTAGTAGTAGCAGAGCAATGCAAGACCACAAGCCTGTTCTCCTCTAAGCTGCAGGATATTATGAGATGAAACTATAAAACCATTTCTTCACTGTCACAGAAAATCATAAACTGCCCCTCCTCTGACGCTAGCAGTTCAAGAAGTCAGCTGTCCATTTCCTCCTCTTGAGCCAGTGGTGGTATATGGGTATTGAGCAATCGACAATGTCATTGGGTGTTCCCCATTTTCATATGTAGTTCGCAGATTATAACTTCATCCAGTTTTACAAGGGAATATGACCTTTTATTGGCAAAAGTGACTGATAGAGTTCAGCATATAAACAGATCTAATGTTGGTTTAATTCCTGGTTTAGATAGCATGTTTTATTTGGTATTGGGTGCAATGGTGACTTGTGGATATTTGTGTATAATATTAAAAACCTTCTTGATACTGAAATCCTGTAGATTTTTAACTTTTAACTTTATTCTAATAATTCTTGGTAATAATTACCAAATGGAAAATGAAATGGCCTGTTTCCACACTTAGGTGTTCTATGAAGTTTTCTCAATAATGCTGCTAACTAGAAATTACAAAATGAGTGAGCCATTATTTGAGGGGTTTCAGCTGCAATTAGCTGGCCGTGTGGTGATATTAAATCAAAGATGAAAGTGTTTGATAAATATTGTATCAGACTTAGAAATAACGAATTGGTTAAAATTCTGCTCCCTTCATTTGTAAACTTGGATGAAAAATAGTAGTTACTTGAGTAAAGTCCTAGAATGTCATTGAATCTCTTGCTGCTTTCACTTGAAAAAGGAGGAAACAATGTAGTTTTAGGATGGGACTTTGTAGGGATCGTGGTTGAGGTCTCAGCGATGAGGAAGTTCCTCATTTTACAGAAATCGGATTTTCCCTTTCTTCTCTTTTTTGGCATACTCAATGTCAGGGCACACTGGTGCTCTGCTATTTGGAGGAAGTGTGATTTAACTGATTTTCGTCACACACAGCTACTTGTTCTGCTAAACTGATACTTTTACACTGGTTCTCATGTAATTGGTTATTCACCTCATTCCTTGTTGTGAAATATTTTCGTAAGCAAAGTAATTGCTATAGTTTCCTGTGTCGGAATAGTCATACATTATGAAGTAATGTGTTGAGCTTAGGATGCTTGGTAGATATGGTTTAGGTTTAAATTCACTTGGATCACTTAGTTGCTGATTTCATTATGGCTTTTAGTCAAATAATTGACAAAAGAGCTGAACTCAGTCAGTTGAGATTACCTGGCCTTGACATTGAAAGCACCTGAGCGAAATTGAAGTCAGTGGGAATTAGAGGAACTAGTTGGAGTCATAACTGCCATAGAAGAAGATGGTCATCTGGAGGCCAATCCTCTCAGCCCAGGACATCACTGCAGGACCCCCTTCAGGTCATGCGCATGACCCCGTCATCTTCAGCTGCTTCACCAGGGACCTTGTCTCCTTTTGTTGGATGTTCACTTACTCGTGTTCAGTATACCATTCTCGATTTCTCAGATACTGAAGTAGTCTACATCTGTATGCAATTAGACCTGGATGACATCACGGCCTGTGCTGTTAAGTGGTAAGTAATATTTGTGCCACATGAGTGCCATGCAATGGCCATCCCTTACACGAGAGAATCTAACCATCTCCCCTTGTCTTTGGTGCTATTTCCATCATTGAATCACCTCAAACAATATCCTAGGGTGGCCAGAAACTAAACTCGAAGTCATATACATATTGTGGTCATTTGAGTACATCAGAGGCTATGTATTCTGTAGCAAGTCCATTCCAGTATCCCCACAGCTTCTCATAGACTATCTGGCATCTAAAAGGCACAACCATACTGTTATGATGGAATATTCTCCACTTACCTGGCGATTGTGGCTCAAAAGCACTTAAGCTTGACACAATCTAGGACATAGCAGCCCATCAATCACCAGAAACAACTTCCATCACTGATGCTCAGTGGCAATGCAGCAAATCATTAAGGCTTCTTCTACAGCACCTTGCAAACCCATGAGTTCGGTCACCTTGAATGAGGGCAGCAGTTGCATTGGAAAAGCCTATAACTTCTCCTCAAAGTGAGGCACCATCCTGATATGAAACTAGAATCGCTGTTCTTGCACTGTGCTGGATTAAGATCCTGGAGCTTCTTTCATTTCTAACAGCACTGTTGATGTAAATGTACCAGGTTCACTGTCCCTTTTTTCACTTTCAGTTAAGGATGTGCAATAAATGCTAGCTGTGCCAATAATGTTCACATCCCATGATAGAATAACTGCAACTTCATTTCATTCTGCAGTGTGAACTTGCAATTGTTGATTAGATTAGATTAGATTAGATTACTTACAGTGTGGAAACAGGCCCTTCGGTCCAACGATCTTGGATAGTGATGAGCAGTGTCCCCTCCAGTTTGTTTTGTTGTGCTCAGCCTATTTATTTTAATAGGTAATATCCCACTGAATCTCTTTTCTTTGCATGACTACTTAACTTTTGTGATGGTCTTGTGCTCAGCCTGTGTGGGAATGTATGGATATGTAACTTTGAGTCACATTCATAGTAGGGATGAGTAGAAAAAATGTCAGCCTCCTTCTTAACATTGAAAGGAATCAACTTATAGTCACATAGCACTGAAACAAACCCTTTGGTCCAAATCATCCACGCTGATCCGACATCCCAATCTGACCTGATCAGATTGGTCAGTATTTTGCCTATATCCCTTCCTATTCAGATACCCATCCTTTTTAAATGTTGTAATTGTACCCGCCTCCACCTTCAATTGTTTTGTTAAGTCTGTTTCACTCTCAAAAGACGTTGTCCAATCTATTCCAGACATTCCAGGAAAGTCTTTTATGTTACTTCCTTTATACAAAAATAATGTTAATACAAAATTCATGTACCTGCAATCTGTTAGCTAGGCAATTATATATTTAATATTACAATTGTTCTCTTGTGAGTATAAGAGAAAATACGGTTCTTTGTAAAACATATGGAATATGCACTCATAAGCATTTGCAGTGACCTTTAACCTGTAAAGTCTTTAGTCTTTTATAACACTGATACTTTCTTACAGTTGAAATTATTTATTCATTCATCTAGTTTATTTTTTAGAGCCAACATAATTGTAGAGCACGATACAAGTTCAGGGTTTTTCTGGATTCTAATGATGTATTTTGGAAAGTTTTTACTTATGAATACAGGTTTTGTATCATTTTTTCTTTTTTCTCCTTTCCAGAATAAGGCATTAATGTTGATTGTCAGTACATTTTAGAGTAGCACTCACAATATTGGTAGATTTTTTTTTACTCCTGGCATTCAGTATTACTTTGTCTCATATGACTTCAGGTCTTTGTTTGTAGCCTGTTCAACTCTAGGACAGTGATTCTTCTGGGATTTGGTAATTATTGCTCTTTCATTGCTCTGTGGTGCATTTTCCTTAAAGTAATTCTGGATCTAGCATGGTTTGGCGTTATGGTTGTGAAGAAAGAACTAGTAAATGGTGTTTTGTACTCAACATACCACAGTATAATCAAAAAGCTATATTGCTTCTTTTCTTATGACCAAATTGATAGACTTTGATACCGGAAATTGGCAATTTAAACACAAAATGCAGAATAAAGTGTAGCATATGAAAGGGAGTAAAATTGAACAGGTTAGGGTAAAAATATTAACTACTTACACATGGTCTTCTAGTAATGATAATGAATTAGCAATACTTCAAACACACACAAGAAGTGTATGTCGGCCATTTGGCCCCTCAAGCCTTCTTCACTATTGAATAAGATCGTGGGTGATCTGATTGTAATTTCAAATTCCACATAGCCCTGATAACCTTTCATTCGTTGGCTTAACAGTAATCTATTCACCTCTGCCTCAAAACTGTTCGAAGATTTGTCTCCAACACCGCTTCAGGCAGATAATTCCAAACACTCTCCTCAGAGGAAATTTCATCTGTTTGTTGTTTTAACTGGGCTGCACCTTATTTTTAAACATTGAGCCACGAGGTTGAGATTTTCCCACAAGAGGAAACATTCTTTTCATGTCTGCCCTACCTTGGTCCTTGGCATATGTTATTAACACATTTCACTCAAGTAGCCCTCGTACTCTTCTGAACGACCCTTGCCTGTCCAACCTTTCCTCATAAGGTGACCCATTCATTCCACATATTGGTCCAGTAACTTCCTTCAAGCTGCTTCCAACCCATTTGTAACCTTCCTTGAAGATCAGTACAGTACACAGTGCCTCACATGTGGTTTAACCAGTGAAGGTACTTGTCTTCGACTTTTAAAATCCAATTTAGACCTTACTGAATTATCATGTCTTGGGGTTGCATAATTCTATGTATATTTAGGTTTAAACTTTGGTATTTGTCTTGGTTTAATAATGATAAAGAAAATCGGGTTACTCTTGTATTTCTGTTTGAGGCTCCACATTCAGATCATCTGTTTGGATCAAATGGATTTCTGACTTTGTGGTTTTCGTAAAATCTGCCTTTACACCAGCTTCATAGGTAGAGTCATATTGAATTAGGAAAAAATCTTACATGAGACTGAAGAAAGAAATTGGAGGCTTGAAGTCACTGGTGGAAATAATTTGCCTACAGCTTGCAAGTGATTTACTGAAAACAAGGTTCTTCAAACAGCATTGAAAGAAACAACTTGATGATTTGCTTTTGTGAGGCTGGTTGAAGGATAAAGGTTGACTTGGACAAATATCATCTCCTGTCCTCATTATAGCCTTTTCAAATATGGACAAAAGAATTGAATTCAAGAGGTGAGGTGAGACTTGACATTGAGGCAACATTTGATCTAATGGGGCATCAAGGAGCTCTAGCAAAACTAGTCAGTGGGAATTGGGGGGAAAACTCTGATGGTTGGAGTCATCCATGGCACAAAGGATGTGGCCATCGAGGTCAGTTTGCTCAGTTCCAGGATATCACCATGTAGGAGTTTCCCTTGTAGAAATTTTCAATTAATCTATTCAAATATATTGTGATAAACCTCTGGAGCAGGTGGTACTTGAACCCAGACTATTTGGCTCAGAGATAGGGACACGGCCACTGCACCACAAGAGCCCTAGATCCTCAGGGTAGATATTTTCTAATCAACCTGCTCATGGTTATTATTTATAAAGCTGTGCAGTAGGTTGGACTTGAACCGAGCTTTTTAATCCAGAGGTAGGGAAACAACCACTACACCACAAGAGCCCTTGTTCCTCAATATAATTTTAATCATTCTGTTCAGGGATGTTACAACACACCTTTTAGAGCAGTTCAATGACTTTCCCTCCATCATTAGATCAGAAGAGGGGATGTTCTCTGACAATTGTGCAGTGTTCAGCACCATTTGTGACTCCTCAGACACTTTGAGAGGGCTCTTGACAAAGTCCCACATAAGAGATTAATGTGTAAAATTAAAGCACAACAGATAATGAGAGTTCCATTTATTCCATGTGTCAACACAGCTTTCTGTCTGGGGTGCAACTTTGGACAAGATTTTACCTCTTAAACAAAGAGAAACATATTAGTGATAGAATGCATATTGCTTCTGTACTTCCAATTACTTTTTTTAACTAATCTTTTTGCACAGATTTCTCATTTTGGTTTTTTTGCTGTCATATAACTTCATGCTTGTAAATTGCATTTGCCCTTTACTGGCAAATGCTGAAAAGGATGGGATTGGGATGGAATTTTCAATTATTCCTATAAATTTGTTGGTTGCAAGCATGAATATGTGAATTTAATAACTAGAAATCGACTTTTATTCTCCTCACCCATTAAAGTTTGGCAAACATTCTCTAAACTTTCTGAAAGCAAAATATTATCTTTTTACAGCAGGATGCTGGTAATGATGAAGCAAGTTTAAGTGACAGCCAGACGGAACCCCCGGCAAAACTGAGGCGAAGGAATGCTGACCCAGTTTCGAGTGATCTTTCAACTGAGCGCAGTCCACATAACAGTGGTCCAGCAGAAGAATGGTGTAGCTCAACAAGGCAGTCCAGGTGAGAGGCATTCCTAACGCTCTCTATCCTCATGATTATCAGAAAACCTGAGAGACCATCATAATATCAGTATGCTATATTTCCTTTGAGATTTCCTTGCTAATTGTATAGTTTAAAGAGGAAGATTCTTTTTAACCTTGAAGTTCAAATTTGGACACAGGTGATAATAATTTGGTTCATAATTCAGAACTAAACTCCAGTTCCTTCATTATATTTCCCTTCCATGCCTCAAAGCTTTTTTTGCTTCTCAGCTTTAATAACTAACTGGGATTGACAACCTTTGCCTTATATTTCTCTTGGCTTATTCTTTTATGGTTCTAGTACTCATTCTAAATTGTTTGTTCGCCAGTAGAAATACTGATTCACTATTTGCCTCCTTTTAAAAACTTGAATAGTTTTAATGATTTAAATGAGATTAGATGCCTTCAAAATTTCTCTCCTGTGCTATTTAGAGGTCTGCCTTTATTGTTTGTTTTTCATGATAACCAAATCCTTTCTTCACTTATTATTTAAATAAGTCTATGTTTTATCTCTTTCATGACTTTTATATCTTTGTTATGATCAAATTATATCCAATTCTTCCAACTCCTTGAAATATACAAATTGCAGTATACACATTTCTTAATGAATGTACATTCTTTAAGGTGCCAGTAATAATAAATAATTACTGCTTCAGGTACGTATGTGGAATTTGTTTAATACATTTCAGCCACTCATCTAACTTCCATGCAAGTGGCTGTCGGGTAAAAGGAAACACAGCTGTACGCACTGTCAGCACTGATGAGTACCAGTGATAACCATAGCAACTGCAGCTGAATCTTCTGTATTGTTAGCATCACAAGCAAATTGTACTTGCACTAATAGTTGACATGATTTCTTTCTATAAAACCTCTCGCTTTTTCTTGGAGCCCGAATGTGAATTCAATTGCCATACTAATAAGCTCTCGTTAACCCCATCACGAGAGAATTAAAAACACAGCAGGTCTGCTACCAATTGGCAAGTGGTGGAGACACATGCACGAGGGTTCTTGTGGTGCAGCGGTCATGTTCCTACTTCTGAGCCAGGAGACCCTGGTTCAAGTCCCACCGACTCCAGAAAGAGGTGTGTAATAACATCTTTGAACAGGTTCAAAAGTATTCAGGAGAAGGATGCAGAAATATAAACCAGCTCAGAAGTGGTTCAGAGACTGAAATATTGCTGGACTTGTTGTTTGTAAGTAAAATGAATACTGAAACCATTAAAGGGTGGAAGAGGTGCTTTCAATCTCCAGAGCAATTTATCAAAATTATTATTACTTTTCATATTTTACTAGAAACTGGCTTAAACTGTATGCAGCTTTCATGAATATTTCAAGATATGTAGTGATATTCCCCTTAGTGTACTATTGCCAATTCAGAATAAATCTTCCTTCCATACCATAATAAGATTCTTATTTTTTAATTTTCTCAGGTTAACTACTCGCACTGGTGCTTCAATGCAAAATGGTCACAATAGTTTGGGTAAGTTGCTTATTTTATAATGAAAGGCTGTATTAAAAAAGGTAGACCACTGTTTTAAATGGATATATTTCCAATTTAAACTTGGCTGCTTGAGCTGAAGGAAAACCAGACAAGAAAGAAGTGCTTTCTATAAGAATCAAGTGTAATCATGAGTTATGCAAGTAACAATCATAACCGCAGAATATAAACTCCTCTCCCTAACACACGGAGTTGAATTGTATTGCTCTGGCAACAGGCAAAACGCACGGGGTTTGAAATGATGTGTTTGATTATAGTGAAATTTTCTTCCTCACCTTTTCCTGTGCTGCTGCTGCTGTTTACTTTTGTATTGATGTGCTGATCTATTTTTGAACATCATCACTTCTCTCTGGTGTCACATTGTACATCAGATTGCAAGAAATATGAACTGAGTGACTTGTGTCTCCCTGAAAGTCTATTTCTCTCTGCAGAGATGCTGCCTGATCTACTGAGTATTTCCAGCATTTTTAGTTTTATCACATTCACGACAAGATAGATGATCTAAAGGCAAAAATAGAGACATATGGGTATGATTTAATTATCATTTCACAGTCATGGCCACATGGTGACCAGGATGTACAGTTGAATATTCAACAATATCTGACATTTAGAAAGGACAGGCGTGAAGGAAAAGGAGGTGCAGTTGCACTGATTGTACAGGATTGGATCAGTACATCAACAAGAGAGGACCTTGGATCCTAAGAATAGTGTTGAATTTATTTAGGTGAAAGGAAGAAATAGCAAGAGGCAGCAGAATTGTGGGTATTATTTATAGGCCACCATATAGTGGTGATTGAGCAGGCATTGGTATTAATCATGAAATGAGAGAAGTATGTAGTGTGAGCAGCACCGTTCTCTTGGGTGACTTTAATCTGCATTTGGATTAGGTAAACTAATTGAGCACAAAAGCTTCATCCACAATCTGAGCTACAAATCTTGTCAAGAACACTGTGATGACTGTTAAGGCTGGTTTTCCAGAGTAGCTTGTTGAGGGGCCAACCAGAAAAAAAATGCTATTTTAAATCTAGTATTATGGATCAAGGGCTGATTAATAATTTTGTAGAAGAATCTTCCAGTTTGAATGGTTACAGTCTGATAGAATTTTATGTTATGTTTGAAAATGAGGTCATTCATTCTGAAGCAAGGGTGTTAAATTTGAAGAACAGAAATTACAGGAGGTGTGAGGCACAAATTGATTGAAATGGTTTGGGACAATGCATTAAAAGATATGTGGGTAATGAACAGTCTTTGAAGAATTTTGCATGACTTCCAGCAACTGTGCATTCCTTCAAGGTGCAAAAACACAAAAGTCAGTAAAATGCAGGTATCAAAGGAAGTTCAGGATTTTAAAAAAAGGTTTAAACAAAACCCAATAAAATGGCTATAAATAATAGCAATTCTGAGGATTTGGAGGTTGATAGAATGTGCAAAAGGATGACCAATAAATTGATATTGTAAGCGTGAATAGAATATAAGTATGATCTCGGAAAAACTTAAGAATGGACTGTAAAAGGTACCATAAATATATAACAAGGTGATGTTTGACAAAAAGCCTTCAATTCATTACTAATTAAAAATCTATCTATCTCATCCTTAAATTTACTCATTGTCGCAGCATCCACAACGGTCTGGAGTAGTGAATTCCATAGAATCACAACCCTTTGAGAGAAGTATTTTCTCTTCACCTCTGTTTTTAATCTACTGTCACTTTTTCAAGAACTACAACCTCTTGTTCTAGATTGCCCCACATGAGGGAACATTTCCATGTCTACTTTGTCAATCCCCTTTAGCATATTAAGTACCTCAGTTAGATCTCTTCTCATTCTTCCAGATTCCAGAGAGTATAAGTCTAAACTATTCAATCTCTCTCCATCTTCATCCCTTATCTCTGGAATCAATCTAATGAATCTTCTCTGAGCTGCCTCCAGTGCAACTACATCCCTACTCAAGGGGACTAAAATTGTATACAGTATTCCAGGTATGGTCTCAGTTGTAGCAACAGTTCTCTACTTTTATACTCTGTTCATTTGAGCAATAATTGCCAAAATTCCATTTACCTTCCTTAATGCCTGTTGGATCTGCACACTAAAAGACCGGGTTGTCTGTGTTGACAAGTCACAGAAGGCTAAAATGTAGCTACAGCTATCTATTAGGGAGACTAATGGATTATTGGCCTTTATTGCAAGAAGATTTGAATAATGAAGTCTTACTCAATTGTATTAGAGGTTGGTTAGATAGCATTTGGCCTATTGTGTGCAGTTTTGACCTCCTTATCTCTGGTAAAATATTGCTGTAGAGGTTGTGTGACACAGATTCACCAGACTTGTTTCCGGGATTGCAGGACTGTCTGATAACGAAACATTGGGCCTGCATTTGCTAGAGTTTTGAAGAATCAGAAGTGATCTCATTGAAACTTACAAATTACTAAAAGAGCTAGATAGTATAGATGCAGGCAACGAGTTTAAGTAGACTGGCGAGCCTAGAACCAGGGATGCCCCAACGTCTGAGAGGAGGAGAAGTTTTATTTATTCAGAGTTGTGAACCTCTGGAATTCTCTGTAACAGAGGGCTGTGAAAGCTCCGTTTTGAGAATATCTAAGGTAGAGATTGACAGTTTTCTGATTGCTGAGAGGACGGTACAGAGTTATGGGTAAATGACTTTGATCAGCTGCAATTGTATTGAAAGGCGGTGCAGGCTTAATGTGTTGAGTAGACTATTCCTGTTCATATTTGTAACTTATTTTTAAGAGAAGCAAACCCAGCTACATTCTGTTGTTGAGTTTACAAATAGCTCGATCAAGTAGCAGAATATACATAGAAACTTATTGATCTATAATCGTCCTTTTGACTTATTTAGACCATTTCCTAATATGGAATGTCTGGTCTTAACCTAGTCCTATCATTCATGTCAAGGGGCAATAAGAGTCAGCTGTGCACCGTAGGACTGGAGTTGAGTGGTACAAGTGTCTAGTTTCCTTTGCCAAATGACATTAGTAAACCAGCTAGTTTTTTAAAAAATGATGATCCTGTGGCTTCCTTGATAACTTTAGCTGGTGCCAACTCTGACAAATTATCAGTTTTTACTGAAATTACTTTCACAACTTATCATGCTATGATTTCAGCTCCTGAGCTCTGAATTGCATGTCTAGCACCACAGTCACAAAACTTGTATGCTTTTAGGAAAAAAGTGCAGAAGGAATGCCATGCAACTTGCAATTTCATTTAAAACATATATTTGCAACAAACTGCAAGCTGCCTTTTAACAGCATCACATATCTATATATTAAGCACAGCTACTTCAAAACATGTAAATCAACCAATAACTGATGGAGATCCTTTGCTAAAAAGTTCTCAGAAATCCTGGAAGCCGACGTGAAAGCCAAGAGGATGGGGATCATTCTCACATGAATGGTGACTCAGAAGTTAGAAGAAGTGGTCGAGCAAGGAGGAATAAATTTGAAACTCTCAACCAAAGCCTCTTGTTTGATCAGCTCGTAAACAGGTATTGTATTTGTACTGTAGTTCCATTACAATGAAGTACCATTTAAGGTATCTTCCTCTCTTCTTTAGCTCTTACAGTGTGCAGCGGGTTCAACCCTGATTAATATATAAAATCAGAGATTTCACTTTATTTAATAAATCAGTTAATTGCTTTTTTGTCACAAGAAGGTAAAGATTAGAAGGAAAGGTAGCCAGCGCTGCACTTTTGTGCTTTCATGCAGTTAAAAGATGACACTGGTAGATCACCTAGCTGCACATTTGGCTTTGAAAAAATTTGGAGTGAAATACCTTAAATAAATTTGATTTGGTTTCCATATCTTGGCACACTGTATGTAGTACTTCCATATAGTGTACAAATAATTATAACAATTTTCTATATGGTGAATGCTTAATCTCTGGTTTCATATTAGATTATGAGCAGAGTTTGGCTACTTTAAGGGGTATTAAGGAATGATATGTACTTGAGACTGGAGTCAAATGATACAGGTTTATCATTTCCTTTGTTGGAGGACATTCATTAGCCAGTTAGTTTTTGGCTTCCAATGCTTTTTTTTCTAGAATCAGTTGACAGATGGCTAGATTTTATTGAATTCACATTCACAGTTTGGTGAGGCATGATTTCATTTCTTGAACTTCAGATTTCTCGCTGACCACCATAACCACACAACTTGTATACATACAGGCACAAACGTGAGAGGTTACGGCATAACTTTTAATTCCACAATTCCAGTTATAGTATGTCAGTGTGAAGGTGTTCAGGCTTCCAGGCTTTGAAATCATCTACCTTTTAAAGTAGTTTAGTTCATGAATCAATTTGTAATTCAGCTCTCCAGCGTTGTTACATAAGTCCCAAGCCTAAGTCAAATACCCGCACAGCCTTAACATTGGGTACTTAGAGTCATACAGGTGTACAGAATGAACAGACCCTTCGGTTCAACGCATCCATGCTGACCAGAAATTCTCAATTAATCTAGTCTCAGTTGTCAGCATTTCACCCATATCCCTCTAAACCCTTCCTATTCATATAGCCATACAGATGCATTTTAAATGTTGTAATTGTACCAGCCCTCCTCCATTTCCTCTGGCAGCTTGTTCCAAACGCATATCATCCTCTGCGTGAAAAGATTGGTCCTTAGGTCCCTTTTAATTCTTTCTCCTCTCTCCTTAAATGTATGCCCTTCAGTTTTGGACTTTCCCATCCCAGAAAAAGACCTATTTAGCCTGTTCATGCCACCATAGTTTTATAAACCTCTGTAAGGTTATCCCACAGCCTCTGATGTTCCAGGGAAAAGAGCCCCAGCCTGTTAAGCACCTCCCTATACCTCAAACCCTGGTAACATCCTTGTAAATCTTTTCTGAATCCTTTCAAGTTTTACAACATCCTTCCTATAGCAAGGAGACCAGAATTGTGACCAGAACTTGTCATCACCAAACTGCTATTCCTCACACTTGGCTTAATCATTTCCTTAATCTTGTTTTATTTTGTGCATAATAGACAGGGACACATTTTGAAATCATTAACTTTAAAAGTTTATTTGTACTATGTGAATCCAGTACTGCAGAAGCTGTACTGCAAGAAATGGATAATATCACCAGTAACATTAGACAGAACAGAAGACCGGGCGAAGTGGAGCGTCTCAGGATGTGGACAGATACAGAATTCGTGAGTATCTGTTCTTTTGTTAAGGAGTGGGGAGGAGAATTCTGAAGATGTAGCTTTTTGCTTAAAAAACCCGACAATTATGATTTTAAGATTGCCAGATTAATGTAAGTTTTAAATCCTTAAAGTAGGTGGTGAGCACTGAATGGAGAAAAATTAGTGCATGGAAAATGGGAATTTTCTTTTGAAAAGCATGTTGTAAATTGCAAATGGATCACATAATACCTGTTAAAATAAGTGACAATTTTTCACCAGCTTTTGTTATGTCTGCATTCTATTTGTTTACAGTGTTGCTTTCTCATGGGTTTTCAGTACGATTTTTTAATGCAACTCAGATTGTGAGGATTGCAGTACAGGATGGATGGCAAATTACAAAAATACTGCTGAATATGTTTAAAGTTTTTTTTATTATATATCTCTCCTGATAGTTTAGTGCATAGGCTAAAGGGATATCAAGCTGTGCATGGCAGAAATGTGAGGTTTGATCCTTAGTTAAAGCTGAATTAGCACACAGTATGGATCACAATTGACTTCCACATTTGTGGGCTAGTGAGGGAGTGGAGGGGTAGGTGAGAGAAAGAAAATTGAAAATACCTGCTGAAAAAACATGAGGCTCGATGACATTATTGAATTCAAATGTGATGATTTGTAGCCCAGTAGTTTATTGACACTGAGCACAGATCAGGGTTCAAACCTGGAGGCATGCCATTTTACATGGTTCAGTCCTGCATGAACTAGAATCGGTGCTTTTTGTTCGGTCTGTGCAGGTTTTTTTAAATGTATGATCATGTTGTCTAATTGATTTGCGTAACTAAGATTTATTTCTAAACATCTTTTTAGGTTTTATCAGGATAATACAGGGCATGATTCCTCTGTTTCTTAAATAACCTGTAGGAAACTAATTGCAAAAAACACGATTTCCTGAAGAACATACTTGAAAATATAATTTTGATAGCTTATATTGACTTCTAAATCTTTTTCAAAAATCAGTAGTGACTTACTTTTTCATACTAAGTTCTGCTTGATAATATTTTAACCCCATTGGCTAATATAATCAATGTTAGATGAAAACTATAGCATGCAAATGATTGTGATAATATTAATTAATATTTTTTGTTTTGAGAGGTTTTTGCTATTTACACAGCTTAACACTGGCAAAATCTCAAGTATTAGCCAAAATTTATCAGAATGAAGCACAATGACTATTGCATTTGATATTTGCATATACATGTGAGGGGGAAAAAAGAAGTTACTTCGGAACTTCAAATTATTTTGATGATACTTAAAAGTGCCAGTATATTCAGGCAGGAGAATTCTCTTCCTTCACATTTATCTTTGGTATTAATGGGAAGAGATGAAAACCCTTGTTATCTTCCTCATGGGCTCTTTTCCTTCTCATCCTGACTAGTAATCAGTAGTTAAGTCAGAAGTTAATTTTTTTTCAGTGACAAGATTTAGAAATAGTTTAGAGAAGTATCTGAGTGTTTCCAGCTTTCTGATTTGGATTTTCTAGGCGTAGCGGTTTTCAAGAGGGGTTGAAGACTTGACAATTCCAAATTAAGTAAAATTAACATTGCTGAATTATTTAGTTGTTGATTTGTTTTATCTTTGCTTGCTAACATTTAAATTATGATGCTGTGATATTTGGTCACACTTTTACTGAAAAGCTGTGATACTACATGAAAAGGAAATACTTGTCATTAACTGTAAACCTTTAGTTCATTGACATGTCTATTGAAATTTAAAAAAACATTTTTTATTATTTAAGTGCTGAGGGTGTTGTACTTAAGTGCATGCACTATGTGAAATAAGTTAAATCAGCTTGTAGCACAGATTAAAATTGGCAGGTAAGTTGTGGTCATAACCACAGAAAAGAGGCTGCAAGCGGATCAGGGCTGGGAATAAATAGCCAAGGATACACATCCTATCAAAGGGATAGGCGGATGGGCAGAGGAGGTGGGATTACCTTGTTAGTAGGAAACGAAATTAAATTCAAAGGGACAGATAGTGTTGAAAAGACAGGAACACTGTAGAAGGATTTAGGACAATCTAAAAGAGTGGGCAAAGGAGTGGCAGATGGAATACAATGTGGGAAAGTGTGAGGTTATGCACTTTGCTTGGAAGAATACAGGTGCAGACTTTTCTAAATTGGGAAAAACTTCAAAAATTTGATGTGTAAAGGGACTTTGTAGACATAGTTTAGGATTCTCTTATGGTTAACATGCAGGTGCAGTTGGCAGTTAAGTCAAGTACAGTTTCAACAAGGCTAGAATACAAGAGCAGAGGTTTCCTACTGAGGCTGTGTAAGGCTCTGGTCAGACCACATTTAGAATTTTGAAAGCAATTTTGGGCCCCGCTATCGAAAGAAAGATGTGCTGGCATTGGAGGGTGTTCAGAGAAGATTTACAAAAAAGACATCCCGGGATGAAGGGCTTGTCATATGAGGAGTAGTTGAGGACTCTGGGTCTGTACTTAATGGAGTTTAGAAGGATGAGGGGAGATCTTATTGAAACACTCAAAATATAGAGAGGCCTGGATTGAGTGGACGTGGAGAAGATGTTGCCAAAGGTAGGAGAGACTAGAAGCTGAATGTGGATCCTCAGAGTGAAGGGATGATCCTTTAGAACTGAAGTGAGGAGGAATTTCTTCAGCCAGAGGATAGTTAATCTGTGGAACTCTGCCACCCAAGGTTATGGAGGCCAAGTCATTGGGTCAGGTAGATATGCCTTAACTAATAAGGGGATCAGGAGTTATGGAGAGAAGGCAGCAGAATGATGAGGTTAAGAAACATGTCAGCAATGATCGATTGGCAGAGAAAACATGAATATCCTAATTCTGCTTGGCTATCTTATGCTATTTTGGCTGCTTGGCTATTTCGCAAGGCAGCTTAAAGTCACACATGTCGTATTGGTGAAGTTGCATTTTGCCTTGACTGGGGAAGAAGGGCAAGTTTACTTTCCGAAGGAACATAATGAATCAGATGGGTCTTTACAGAAATGTGTGATAGCTCATGGTCACCATGACTGAGACTAGTTATCAACTTCAGAATTATTCGTTGAATTTTGGATTCCACTAGTTTCTTTGGTTTACCTTGAGTTCCATGTATCGATTTAACATAGCTTTTTCTTAAGTTAATCATTTATTTGTATTCTTAGACAATGGATATGTACTAGAATCTTAATTTTTTGTCTTAAAATTTGCCAATTAATAGACTTATCAAGCAGGTTGATCGGGATCTTTTCTACAATGCGGCAGTTTTTAAATGAGTGTGAGTTTTGCATCACACCAGTTCTTTTGGGGTTCACCTGGGAGTTTTGATGAGAACTCATAATAGATTTCCCTCAATTGTCTTTGTTTAGATTAAATTGATGTATTAATGTTAATTGTTTGTTCCAACAGTGATGTATTACAATTTGACCTTGATAACCGGAAGACTCAAAGTCATCGAGTCATACAGGATGGAAACAGACCCTTCAGTCCAACTGGTCCGTGCTGACCAGACCTCCTAATCTGACCGTGTCCCATTTACCAGCATATATCCCTCTAAACCCTTCCTATTCATATACCCATCCAGATGTCTTTTAAATGTTGTAATTGTAGCTATATTCACCACTTTCTCTGGCTGCTCGTTCTGTACATGCACCACCCTCTGCGTGGAAAAGTTACCCCTCAGATCCTTTAAGTCTTTCCTCACTTAAACCTATGCCCTCTACTTTTGGACCCCTCCCCCCCCCCAACTCTAGGGGGAAAAAAAACCTTTGGCTGTTCAGTTTATCCATGTCCCTCATGATTTTGTAAACATCTATAAGGTCTCCAATGCTCCAGGGGAAAAGAGACTCAGTTTATTTGCCTCTGCCTCTAACTCAAACCCTCATGTCCTGGCAACATCCTTGTAAATCTTTTCTGCATCCTCTCAAATATAACAACATCCTTTCATCCTGCCTTCCTACGAAAGAGCGACCAGAATTGTATGCAGTATTTTAAAACTGGCCAGGCTAGTGTCCTGTACAGCTGCAACATGATGTCCCAACTCCTACTGTCAATGCACTGACCAATGAAAGCAAGCATTCCAAATGCCGCCTTCACTACCCTGTCAGTCTGTAAGGAACTGTGCACCTGCACACCAAGAGCAATTTATTCACAACACTCCCAGGGCCCTACTATTAACTGTACATGTCCAGCCCTGGTTTGGCTTGGTAAGAATCAGTACTGCTGGTCACAGGCCTCCAGTCTGAACACAATCCTTTATCACCACCCTCTGTCTCCTATCTTCAAGCCTATTTTGTATCCTGTTGGCTAGCTCCCCCTGGATTCCTTGTGATTGAACCGTATAAGCCAGTCTACTATGAGAAACCTTGTTGAATGTTTTGCTGAAGCCCATATAGACAACATCTACCATTCTGCATTCATCAATTTTCTTTGTCACCTCTTCAAAAAACTCAAGTCATTGAGACATGATTTTGCATGCACAAAGTCATGTTGACTATCCTAATCAGTATTTGCCTTTCCAAATGCATATAAACTCTGTTGTTCAGAATCCTCTCCAACAACTTGCCCACCATTGGCATAAGGCTTACCGGTATATGGTTCCCTGACTTTTCCTTACAGCATTTTTAAAATAATGGCACCACATTAGCCAGCCTTCTGTCCCCAGTGCCTCACCTGTGGCTGTTGATGATGCAACTATCTCAGCAATCTCTTCTCTAGCCTTCCATAAAGTTTTGGGGAATACCTGATCAGGTGCTGGGGATTTATGTACTTTTATACATTTAAGGCTTCTAGCACCTCCTTCTCTAAAATTACATTTTTTTTCAAGACATCACTATTTATTTCTCCAATTTTCGTGGCTTCTTCGACCTTATCCACAGTAAATACTGAGGTGAGATATTTGTTTAGTCTCTCACCCATTTCCTGTAGTTCCACACATAGATGGCCATATTGATCTTTAAGGGGCCCTATTCTCTCCCTAATTAATCTTTTGCCCTTAATGTATTTATAGAACCTCTTTGGATTCTCCTTAACTCTTATTTTTCAAAGCTATCTCATGTCCCCTTTTTTACCCTCCTGATTTCCCTGCCTTTATAATCCTCTAGGGATTCACTCGATCCCAGCTGTCTATACCTGACATATGCCTTCATTTTCTTGACCAGAACTTTGATTCTTCTAGCCATCTAGCATTCCCTATACCTCCCAGCCTTGTTCTTCATGTTAACAGGAACATCTTGTCTCTGAACTCTCATTATCTCATTTTTTAAAGGCCTCCCACTTTTCAGCCAACCCTTTACTTGTGAATAGCCTCCTCCAATCAACTTACAAAAATTTCTGTCTAATACTATCAAAACTGACCTCATATTTAGAACTTTAACTTTTAGATCAGGTCTTGCCTTTTCCATAACTATTTTAAAACTAATAGAACCACTGATTCCTCAGTCACTTACCCTGCCTTATTTCTCAACAGAAGGTCAAGTATTGCGCCTTCTTCTCTATTAGGGACATCTACATATTGTACAAGAGAACTTTCTTATTCACACTTCGCAAATTCCTCCTCATCCAAACCCTTAGCACTATGACTATGTTTGGAAAGTTTAAAACCCCTACCACTACATTACTATTCTTCTTATAGAAACCGAGAACCCCTTATTTGCTTCTCAATTTCCTCATGACTGTTGGGGGGGCCTATAATAGAATCCCAACAAGGTGATCATCTCTTTATTTCTCAGTTCCACCCATATAACTTCAGTCGATGATCTTCCTGAAGTTTGTCGTTCCCTAAGTGCAGCCATAATGTTATCCCTAACCAAAAATGTCACTTTCCCCTCCTCTTGTCTCTCTCTTCTCCCCTCCATTCTTCCGATAGCATCTATATACCGGAACACTGAGCTACCAGTCCTGTCCATCCCTGAGCCATATTTCTGTAATACCTATAATATCTCGGTCCCATGGCCTAAAGTCATCTGCCTTACCTGTCAGGCCTCTTGCTTTGAAGTAAATGCAGTTTTATTAATAGCTTTATCTCATTCTCTGCCAAGCTCTTGTCTGTTGGGGAGCTCTTGCTCCCCTTATCTACTGTACCAGCTGCAGCCTTTTCTCTTTTCTCACTATCACTTTGGTCGTTTTCCTCCCCCCAAAACTACTTTAAAGACTCCCGAGTTACACTAGCAAATCTCTGCAAGGATGTTGGTCTCCTTCTGGTGGAATCTGTCCCTCTCAAACAGGTCATTTGTACCCTGGAACTGATCCCAATGGCCTAAAACTGTGAATCCTTGCTCCCTACACCAAATCCTTAGCCATGCTTCTTCTTAGTCCTACTCTCACCAGAATATGGCACTGAAAGTAGTCCAGATATTACTACCCTTGAGGACCTACTTTTTAACCTCCTGCCTGGTTTGCTATATTCTCTCTGCAGAATGTCATCCCTTTTCCCTATCTATGTGGTGAGTACCAACATACACAATGACCTCCTGCTGGTCACTCTCCCTTTGAGAATATTCTGCACCTTCTCTGGGATATCCCTAACACCAAGGAGATAACACACCATCTTAATGTCTTGCTGACTGTCCCAGAAACGTCTGTCTGTGCCCTCATGAGTCCCCTATCACAATTGATCATTTGTAATCTGACATACCTCTCATTACAGTGGAGCAAGTCACTGTACCTGACTGGTAGTGTTATAGCTTCCTGAGAGGCCAACACCGCCTCCATCCCAGCAGTATCCAAACTGGCATACACCTTGAGATGAGGATAGTTGCAAGAGTCTCCTGCATTACCTAGCTACATCTCCCTCTCCCTCCAAACAAAAAAGGGTAGCCATGAGCACTCACCTGGGTCCCAGCTATGCCTGTCTCTTTGTCGGCTATGTGGAACAGTTTACCTTCCGCAGTTACACCGGCACCACTCCCCACCTTTCCCCCGCTACATTGATGCCACCTTGTGCTCCCATGAGAAGGTTGAACAGTTCGTCAACTTCACCAACACATTGCACCCCAACCTTAAATTCACCTGGACCACCCCAGACACCTCCCTCCCCTTCCTGGACCTCTCCATCTCCATTAAGGGTGACTGACTCACCTCCATCCAAGGCCCCAGAGGAACCTTCCACATCCACAAAAGTTTCACCTGCACTTCCACACGTCATTCACTGTCTCTGTAACGCCCAATGTGGTCTCCTGTACATTGGGGAGACAGAATGGATACCTGCAGAGCGCTTCAGAGGACATCTCCCAGACACCAACTAACCCCACCGCCCCATGGCCGAACACTTCAACTCCCCTTCCCGCTCCGCCAAGGACATGCAGGTCTTGGGCTTCCTCCATTGCCACACCCTCACCACCTGAATCCTGGAGGAAGAACACCTCAATTTCTGTGTCGGGACTCTCCAACCCCATCAAGGTGGATTTCAGCAGTTTCCTCATCTCCTCCCCCGCCCGCCCCCCGCCATTCCCCGTTCCAACCTTCCAACTCAGCACCGCCCTCATGACCTGTCCTTACCTGTCCATTTTACTTCCCACCTATCCGCTTCACCTTTCCCTTATCACCAATACCCCCACATCCTTCCACCTATTGCACTCTCAGCTGCCTACACCCCAGCCCCACCACCCATTTACCTCTTTACCTACGAGGCTCCCAGCTTCACTCCTGATGAAGGGCTTTTGCCCGAAACGTTAATTTTCCTTCTTCTTAGCTGCTGCCTGACCAGCTGTCTTTTCCAGCACCACATTCTCGACTCTAATCTTCAGCATCTGCAGTCCTCGTTTTCTTCCCACATCTCCTACCACTCATATGGGTCAACCATCTACCTGACTGTATCTGCAGTGTCTCTACCCTCCTGAAACTGCTATCCAGCAGAACCTCTTGCTCTTATAAACTCCTTGTTGCTTCGAATTGCATTTTGGAAAAGCAGATCAGAGCACGACTTTTACACTTAATGTTAAGTTCCTGGGGAGTGTTGCTGAACCAAGAGACCTTGGAGTGAAGGTTCATAGTTCCTTGAAAATGGAGTCACCGGTAGATAGGATAGTGAAGAAGGCATTTAGAATGCTTTCCTCTATTGGTCAGAACACTGATTTATAGGAGTTGGGGTGGGGGGGGGGGGGGGCATATTAGTCCACATTTGAAACATTGCATGCAGTCTGGTCTCCTTCCTATCGGAAAAATATTGTGAAACTTGAAAGGGTTCAGAAAAGATTTACAAGGATGTTGCCAGGACTGAAGGATTTGAGCTATAGGGAGAGGCTGATAGATTGGGGCTGTTTTCCCTTGTATGTTGAAGGCTGAGGGGTGACCTTTATCAAGGTTTATAAAATCATGAGGGGCATGGATAGGGTAAATAGGCAAGGTCTTTTCCCTGGGGTAGGGGAGTCCAGAACTAGAGGTCATAGGTTTAGGGTGAGAAGGGAAAGATATAAAAGGGACCTAAGGGACAACGTTTTCACACAGAGGGTGGTGCGTTTATGGAATGAGCTGCCAGAGGAAGTGTGGAGGCTGGTACAATTACAGCATTTAAAAGGCATTTGGATGGGTATATGAATAGGAAGGGTTGAGAGAGAGATGGGCCAAGTGCTTGCAAATGGGGCTAGATTAGGTTAGGATATCTGTTTGACATGATCGAGTTGGACCGAAGGGTCAGTTTCCGTGCTGTACATCTCTATGACTCTACAACTGCCACTCCAACAGATCCATGTGGTTTGCTAGGCTTCGCAACCAAACACACTTCTTGCAGACATCACCTCTAGAAACATTTAAATTCCCCCTGAGCTCCCACATCTGACAGGAAGAGCACATCACCCAACTAAAAGACTTGAGGGTTGTTTAATAATACGTTGAAAATATTAATTTGTATGCAATTTCTGTGTTTTTCTGGAACAATCTGTCATTTGGTAAGATACCTATAACTTAATTGTAGGAAAATATGGATATGTATTCCCGTGTGAAGAGGAAAAGGAAACCTTTAAGAAGAAACATGTATGGAATGCCTATCCATGTTGAGGAAGCTAGTGAAGGAGAAGAGGAAGAGGAAGAAGAAGGAAGTGAAGGTACAGTATATATCTATGAATAAAGTTTTTTGATTTAATTTATTGCATTTGCCATCTCTTGCCTTGATCCTTAATGATGAACAAAGAAGTATATTTTTACTCTTCGTTAAAAATCTCACAACACTAGGTTGTAGTCCACCAGGTTTATTTGGAAACACTAGCTTTTGGAGAGCTGCTCCTTCATCGGGTGGTTGTGGAGTATAAGATCGTAAGACATGTTTGTGTGATTTTTAACTTAGTACACCCCAATTCAATGCCGGCCCCATCAAATCATTTTTATTGTTAGCATCGTTATGCTGCTAATTCCTATTTTTTTTAGTCCTTTTTAGTTGATATTTTTCTAAGAGTAGCTAGAGGACAGGATAACACTGATTTTTGTTCCTTCTGTGGGACTGTTGGAAAAATGTAGTTGCTTGCCTCTGTTCAAATTTTCCCTACAATGATTTAACTGAGATCCAGAGTTGAGTGTGGACATTCAACCTTGTTTTAACCACATTGGGACATCAGAATGTTGGGCACGAAAATATATCATCATCTCTTATCCGCTTGTTTGTGGTACAGTATTCGGAATACTTGTATTATGTGGTGTCTTTTATTTAATCATGATGCTGTGAATAGTTTAGTGTATTTATTTCATCTTCGGTTAATGTTTGGAAGTGTTTGGCCAGTGTAATTGATCACAATGTGCCATTTTGGCAGTTGCTGTTGAACATTAAGTATATAAGGTAAGTCTGAGTTTAGGGTGCTAGATAGGTAGCAGGTTATGATACCAACTGAGCAGCACTTAGGTAAGATAACACATCATGTGGTTAGAGTTCCAATTCGGTAGGTACTATGGTCTTAGGGAACTACGTTGCATGGTGGGAGACCTATTGGATCTGCAGCGAGGAAACAGATGGCGGTGGGGTGGGTCAGATTGGGTCTGGAGGGAGGGAAGGGGGTTTGTGTCCTGGGAGGATAGAAGTGGCTCTGATCTGAAGGAGGGGAAGGAGATATATGATCTCGAGCTAGGCAGGGTGTTGGGTCCCAGTGGGAGGGAGGAGAGTTTCACCTCAGGGTCTGATGTATATGTAACTGGTTGATCAAGGTCTAGTTGAGGGTGTGTGAGGTACATATGGGATCAGTTGCATAATTACTGACTGTGTTTCATGCTACAACTCTTACCAAGTAATTATTTACTTCATTTCATTGTAAACCTCCAAATTCTCCAATTTTTAAATGGATACTTTTGGATGGTTCCAACCATAGACAAATTGCTCAGCATAATCTTTAATTTCCTGGACAACTTCTTTGGAGTCTGCTATGATAGGAATTCAGCAGGGTCCCCATATGCAACTTCTTGTGTGTAACTCTCATGTCATCATGCCTGTTTGGACATCAAAGAATCCAGGCCAATATCTGACAAGGATTTGAAAAATAAATCACCAAATCTTAAAACTATAGCTTTGATTGAATTGATTGTATATCCTTTCCTGTTGTATTTGTTGATTGCAATTATAGAATTAATCAAGATCAAAATATGTTTTCAGTAGAATCTCAAGAAGAGGAGGAAGATGGTGATGAAGTTGAAGAGGCTGAAGAAAATGACAGACCATATAACCTGAGGCAACGGAAGGCTGTGCAAAGATACCAAGCCCCTCCAATAGGTAAAAGTGGTAAAATAGTATGATTTTAGTGGAAGGCTGTGAAGACTGCAAGTGGCATCTCCAGGTTGCAACAGGAGCATGTATGTACAAAGAGGCCCCCAACATCAGGGAAGGACAGCAACAGCCAATCTTAGTGATGGCACTGTTGGAAATTTGCTGGAAGTTCTGTATGATCCACTTGGTGGCCTGAAACATCACCCACAGTGACAGTGAGTGAGCAGGGTAAGATTGTGAGGCCATGTGAAGGGTAGCAGCAGCAGTGAAGCCCAAGCTGCAGCATTGTTCCAGTGACCATCTTGGATGAGGGAGTGGCGAGAGGCAACAGTGGGTTACGGAATGAGAGAAGAGGAGGAAAAGGCACAAGAGAGACAGTAGTAGCCCTGGCCTGTCATGGGCATGGCTCCTGGCTCCTGGCTCAAATTGTTGATTTGCAATGAATTACATAGCTTCTTTGACTTGTCTAACTTCAGGGATGTACACTCGTCTAGATTTTAATCATCTAAACTAAGCATTTTTTTCAGAGCATGGTTTTATTTCTAGTTGTGAAAGGTTCTATTGTAGTTAAAATGGCATCCATGAAAATTAACTTCCTGAAAATAGCTATAATTTTATAGAATGGTGAATAAAATGTTCAGTTGGAAAAATAATGTATTCATCTTACTTACAACCACATAAATTGCTTCATATGTGTGTGCCTATTTTCAGTGTCACAAGACAGTGTCCTCAGGCTGACAGTTCTTTTAATTGTAGGAATTAATTTGTGATTTTAGAGCCTGTTCATCGGAGACAAAGGCAAAGCACACTATTTGATACACTCAGATCTCCTGCAAGAAGGAGTCATATCAGGTAAAATAATTTAAAATAAACTTAACAAAGTGTACTTTTCAAAATTGAAACTTGAGTCAAGTTAACTTGTGGAAGAAGAGGAAATAATACTCTTTTTTTCTAGCTTCTTATGTT
Organism: Chiloscyllium plagiosum; assembly: GCF_037043375.1. Classification (NCBI taxonomy): domain Eukaryota; kingdom Metazoa; phylum Chordata; class Chondrichthyes; order Orectolobiformes; family Hemiscylliidae; genus Chiloscyllium; species Chiloscyllium plagiosum. The sequence goes on along the minus strand of NW_028270141.1, from coordinate 11,373,011 downwards.
TAGCAGCCTAGGCAGCAGATGGGTAGCAGCATTTTCAGGGAACATATAAGCATAAATTGACAAAGTTTTAGGCAGTCTGGCCCATTAAGCTTGCTCCATAGACTTGTTTTTTGATTGGTTATCTCCATTGTTTACTTTTCTTTGTTTTAAAAAGGAGAAAGAAACATGCCATCCACAGCAGTGACACCACATCGTCATCTGATGAAGAACGTTTTGAAAGAAGAAAATCTAAAAGCATGGCAAGAGCCAGAAACAGGTGAAGTATATCAGTAGAGATCCTTGTTTGCTTTTAAGATCTGACTGAATTGATTTTCATGTTTTAAAGAACTGCCAAAACAAAATTAAAAGTGATTTAAAAATTTAGAATTGCATCAGTAATTTAGAAATTTATTAGAAGGTAGCTGATGAATTTGTGCACTGCAAATAATAAACTAGTGTAACACATTTCCTCTATGGTGTGTATTAAATGTTCAAAATAATTAAGCTTTTGAACCTAGAATCTATTGTACTGTGATATAAATAATTAGTCAATTTTTCAGACAAATAAAATGGGGTATAGTGTTTAAAGTCCCTAGAGTTGAATTAGATCAAAGGATGTGATTTCTTTTATCTGTTGAGCAGTCTCAATTTAATTCTTAGCAGATTGGTTTATTTCTCCTTGTTCACAATTAACGACATTTCTGTTCTCTCAGACCTCAGAAGCGCTGGTATACTAAGTGGAATATGATATACTGATAGCGTAGGAATTTCTCCTCCTAGGTTTGGCCATAATAGAGAACTTTTAATTTGGAACTAACTGCTGTACTAGATAAGAGTTGTTGACTGTGCTACCAAGTGGCACATCAATAACCTGCTCGGAGAGGCTCTGTTTGGATTCACCAGGACCACTTGCTCCAGACAACGTCACAGCCTTGGACAAACACGACAAAAAGCTGAATTGTGGAGCTGAGATAAGATTGCATGCTTATGACATCAAGGCAGCATTTGGCTGACTGTGGCATCAAAGAGTACTGGTGAAGGTCAAGTTAATGAGAAGCAGTTTGCTGAAGTCATACCTAAAGGAAGATGGTTCTGTTTGTTGCAGGCTGATCATCCCAGTTCTAGAACATTGCTGAAGAAATTCCTTCAGCCAGTGTTAAGGCCCAACTATTTTCAGCTGTTCCATCAAGGTTTGCAATGAATGCTTTCATTGGTTGCACAGTGTTTGTTTCCATTTACCGCAATTAGAAAATGTTTGAGTTTGGATTAACATGTTGCAAGTACCAATTTGCACCATCCAGGTTCTCAGGAAAAAGACCATTTGTAATAGAATCTAGCCATTTTTCAATGACAGTAAAAAAAGATTGTCACTATTGAATTCGCCAACTGCTGAAAAGCTCGGCGATTATTGAACCAGAAAATTAATGAGAATAAATATTGTGGTGTGAGAACAGGTCTTTGACTAGGTATTTTGTAGTGAGTTAACTTGCTGTTTTATTCTCCGAAGCCTTTCTGTCATCCATAAGGCACAAGCAGGAGTGGGACGGAATACTCTCCAGTTTCCTGGACAAATGCAGTTCCAACAACACTCTTTTAGCTTGATGCCACCCAGGTCAAAACTGCCCATGTTCCTGACATCTCATTCACCTTTGGATGGCATAGTATTCCATCCATAAGATGCACTAAAGTAACCAAGGCTGTTGAGCAGCACTTTGCAAACTTGCAAACTACCTAAAAGGACAAGAGTAGCAAGTGCATGAAAGTTACATCCCTTGCAAGATATTCCCCCCCCCCTCCCCCAAACAAAATTCACTATTCTGGCATGGAAATATATTACTATTCCACAATAGCTGCCTGGGCCTTCTGGCAACCTAATAGCACTATGAGTGTATTGACACCATGTGGACTACATTGCTTCATGAATGGCTGCTCACTAATACTTAAGGGCAGTTGGGAATAAGCCGTACATGCTGTCCTTGCCACTGATGCTCATGTTCTGTGAACAAAGAGAAACACATTTTCCAGCAGCGTGTCTCTCATCTTGCTCCACAAGCAGTATGCATTAAAAATTAAAAAGAAACCTTTTTTAACAAAAAAAAGTTGGTAGGTTTGGAAGTTTTCAGAAAGGTTGTAAGCAGTGTATTTACTAAACAGGTGTCTTCCGATGAACATTAGAACAGAAGATTTAACGAGTGAAATCCTTAGGGAGCGGGTCAAAGTTGGTGCCAGTTTGGCTGATGTAGATCCAATGCACTTGGATGCATCAGTAAGTATTGTTTTTTTTTAAAACACTCTTGTATAAAATTTGTTGCATAATACTTTGTTTTAATGTGAATTCAGAAATTCAGACAGTGTTTTGCAGCATAGCCCAATGACATGTGATTGGTATGGCCAGCAAAAAGTTCAATACCAGAAAATGCCACAGGCCAGTCCTAAAATCTGACTCTGCTCAGTTGTCCAATCTTGAATTTCCTTCCAATTTCCTTTTTATTTTGTGCATTATCTTTGCTACACTCCTGGATTGAGTCATTACCCACTTTATATAAAACAACATTTTAAGCTTGTTTGTACCTCCCAGTCCTGATGTTTGTGACAAATTCTAATGCGTTATCTATATCACTTATCAGACTAAAACATCCCATGTTTTTAGCTTCTTGGATGCATTCAGCTAGGTGTCAATTTAGCTGCTGTGTTTTGCACTGCCTCTATATTTCGGTGGTATTACTGTGCTACAGTTTCGTTATCATTATGTGAAGTGTTGTATTTTGCAATATTAGAGGTGATATATAAATATGTTGTTGTACCCGTTCCCTCTGGCAGCTTTATTTTGAAGTCAGTCTGCCTTGCTTGATGTTGCTGAACATGTGGTGAACTATTAGTCATTACCTCCAGATTCCTCTCCTTGGTTGTGTCTATAACTGATTTGAACAATTTATATTTTTTGCTATTTGTTCCTTTCTGGAATTAGAGTTGTTCACATTAAATGCCAGTTCTCCTCTATTAGTAGGCTTTCCCAAATTTTCCTGATTTATGTGTTTATTAGTGGATTTTGTTGTTTAAATTCTTCATTCCTGTTAAGTTTGGTGTCGATAGCTTAGTATCTGTACATATCAATAAATTATTTATATATATGTGTGTTAACAGCAATGGCCCAGACCAGTCCTAGTGACACACTGTTAATAAGTGCTCTCAAGATTCTTCATGTAGGCTGCAAAAATGTCTGCTACTATGCTGATGAGAGTTGGTTTGCTTGAGAGAATGCTACTGATTGGTGACATTACAGATAATATTGCCAAGAAAATTACAATTGAGTTCAGTATTGTAAATTACCATGAATTCTTAAGAATCTAATAGAAGCGTATACAGATTGGGAATCTCACATGCAGATTCACAGCTGCTGACTTTTGAGCAAGTATTAGAAAATAACAATGTGTCATTTAAGAAAGGAGAAAAATAGAAGAGCAACTTTTCAAGCAATGTGATATCAGAGCATCTTACCTGTGTATGAAACCGTAGAGAGTAGCTTAAAAATATTCTCTTTAAATGATGAAATTGGGGGATTCATTTGAAACCAGAAAATAGCATAGAATTTGAAATTATAAATAATCACCATCATTACAGGAGAAGAGGCTGGCCGATATGCTGGACCTAACAGCCTGCTTCCTCGATCCTAGGGATCAGTGTTATGGCTTTAACGATTTATAATCTATGTTCATGAATTGATGAAGGGATCAAATATAGTGTGGTGAAGTTTGCTGATGATACAAAGCTAAGAAGAAAATAAGATGTGAGGAGGCTGCAAGGACTCTGCAAAAAGATATAAGTGAATTACATAAATTTGCATAAATTTGACAGATGACGCATGTGAGGAAATCAGATTATAGACAAGCTAATTATTACATAAATGGGGACAAACTGCAGAATTCCGAGATAAGGAGGACAACCTTATGAAGAAACCTTGAGGAAGATAGGTAAACATTCATTGGCACTTAGAAATAGAGCTGATATTACCGGAACATAAGATTGAGTGGATTTGACATGGAGATGCTGAGCCACTTCTGCTTATAGGGGAACTCAGAACTCTGGGCACAATTTCAGAAGAAGGGTAACCCATTTAAAGTGTATCTAAGAAGGATCTCCTTTGAAGATTTTGCATGTTTCACCTTCTTCATTAGAGACTTGTAGATGTTGTTATTTAGGATATTCAGAATGGTCTCGGTTTTAACCGTAGTGAGGAACAGACAGCAAAGTGGGGTTAAGGCCAAGATCACATCAGTAGCGTTTTAATTGAATAGTGAAGGCTAAAGGAGCGAATTGACTACTTCTGGTCTTAGTTCTTAAGTTACACATCAATAATAAGAACAAATCTCAGTAGCACAAACTCCAAGATTGTGAGAAGTGAAATTTCACCAAGTCACCAGTCTTTCTTTTAACAGGATATTAAGTCATCTTGAAACCCCAAGCAAGGCAAAACATCCGTATTGCTCATAGCCTTCTGTATCTTCTATCTATGGTGTCACTGACCAGACTGTGCTTCAGTGCAATTTCTTTTCTCTGTAGCAGTTAAATTATATGGGTAGAATCTATATTTTAGCACTGTTTAGTGAACTCTGATCACAGCTCTGATTGTGGCAAAGTATTTCTATATAAATAATCTGAGTACGAAGTTTTATTTGTTTGATTAACCATGCAGTTTAATCTCAGAACTCTTTATTTTTAAGTTGCCAATTTTGCATTTGCTAAATCTCTTAATATGTGATGTAGTCAATAGTCATGTCATAGCTGACTTTGCATCATTTTTATTCATTTATTGTGGTTTACTTTTCAGTGAAGCTGTTCAAATCAAAGCTATTGATCTGCTTGATCGCTCATTTAATTTCTATGGTCTGTCTTTTATTAGGTGCGGTTTGATAGTGTGGGAGGGCTTAGCCATCATATTCAAGCTCTGAAAGAAATGGTCGTTTTTCCTCTGTTGTATCCTGAAGTATTTGAGCGATTCAAGATTCAGCCACCAAGGTACATATTCCCAAAGATTTTTTGTAAAGTCCACTCCATTTTTGATTCACTGTCACATTTTATTTGATTATACCTCCTAAGAACTTTTCTTTGGACAACTTTTCTACAACTAAGAGGCGATAGAAACCCAAGTTGATCTACTATTTTCTCACTGTAACCAAAGACGTTTTGTTACAGAGTAAGACATTGTGCCTTGTTGCGCACACAATGGTTATGGAAATGTTTGAAGCTAAATTCTAATTTTTCAAGCAGACTCCTGACATTGAGGCTTCAGGATAGACATGTTAATATAGTTAATATTTTGCTGCTCTCTTCTGCCATGCAGTCTGCAGTTTCTACTGTTTCACATTTATTCTTTTCCTTTAGTGTCCACTTGCAGTACTTCTTAATTTCTAGTGCTTCTGTTTGCAAGTGCAAGTCTTTGTGGCTATTCATCCATCATGGTTAACTGAATTACTTTGTAATGCAGAACATAAATACTGCTATAAAGTTTTTTATTGTGCTCTCAACAGAACTGACACCCAATGAAACCAAACAACTTGTAGTATCAGTTTATATAGCTTCAAAAGGGGTACTGATTGCTTGACCGTGATTGACATGGAGATGCAACAAGAACTGTTTGCTGTTGACGATAGTTGGAAAAAATGCAGACAAAGAAGATAGATTCTGATTTAGGATGTTGTCATGAGTAGTAACAGGATAGGACAGAGTCAGCATGGATTTATGAAGGGGAAATCATGCTTGACTAACCTTCTTGAATTTTTTGAGGATTTAACTATGAAGTTGGACGAGGGAAATCCAGTAGATGTAGTGTACCTGGACTTTCAGAAAGCTTTTGATAAAGTCCCACACAGGAGGTTAGTGAGTAAAATTAGAGCGCATGGTATTGGGAGCAAAGTACTAGATTGGATTGAAAATTGGTTGGCTAATAGGAAACAAAGGGTAGTGATAAACGGCTCCATTTCGGAATGGCAGGCAGTGACCAGTGGGGTACCGCAGGGATCCGTGCTGGGACCGCAGCTTTTACAATATATGTTAATGATATAGAAGATGGTATCAGCAATAACATTAGCAAATTTGCTGATGATACAAAGCTGGGTGGCAGGGTGAAATGTGATGAGGATGCTAGGAGATTACAGGGTGACCTGGACAAGTTAGGTGAGTTGGCAGATGCAGTTTAATGTGGATAAATGAATGGTTATCCACTTTGGTAGCAAGAACAGGAAGGCAGATTACTACCTCAATGGAATCAATTTATGTAAAGGGGCAGTACAGAGAGATCTGGGTGTTCTTGTACACCAGTCAATGAAGGCAAGCATGCAGGTACAGCAGGTAGTGAAGAAGGCTAATAGCATGCTGGCCTTCATAACAAGAGGAATTGAGTATAGAAGCAAAGAGGTGCTTCTGCAGCTGTACAGGGCCCTGGTGAGACCACACCTGGAGTACTGTGTGCAGTTCTGGTCTCCAAATTTGAGAAAAGACATTCTGGCTATTGAGGGAGTGCAGCGTAGGTTCACGAGGTCAATTCCTGGAATGGCAGGATTACCTTACACTGAAAGACTGAAGCGACTGGGCTTGTATACCCATGAGTTTCGAAGATTGAGAGGGGATCTGATTGAGACGTATAAGATTATGAAAGGATTGGACACTCTGGCAGTAGGAAACATATTTCCACTGATGGGTGAGTGCCGAACCAGAGGACACAGCTTAAAAATACGGGGTAGACCATTTAGGACAGAGCTCAGGAGAAACTTCTTCACCCAGAGAGTGGTGGCTGTGTGGAATGCTCTTCCCCAGAGGGCAGTGGAGGCCCACTCTCTGGATTCATTTAAGAAAGAGTTGGATAGAGCTCTCAAAGATAGTGGAATCAAGGGTTATGGAGATAAGGCAGGAACAGGATACTGATTAGGAATGATCAGCCATGATTATATTGAATGGCGGTGCAGGCTCGAAGGGCTGAATGGCCTACTCCTGCACCTATTGTCTATGAGAAATGCAGCGTCGACAGGCAGGAGGCTGGAAGAACATAGCACGTCAGGCAGCATCAGGAAGTTGAGAAGTCGACATTTCAGGTGTAACCCTTCTTCAGGACTGGGGATGGGTGTTGTGGGGGTGGGGGTGGGGGGGTGGGGGTGGGGGAGGGGGCAGTGTGGTGAAGTGGGGATAGGTGAAGACAGGTAGAGGGTACAACCTGGTTGGTCAATGGGAGAAGTGAATCCGGTTTGTGGCAGAGAGGAGTGGAAGGGGCTAGGAAAGGAGTCAGGGGATGGGAAGAGAGGTTATTTGAAATTGGAGAACTCAATGTTTAGTCCTCCGGGTTATTGGCTGTCCAGGCAGAAGATGAGGTGTTTTGTTCCTTTAATTTGCGGTGTGGTTTGTTATGACGATGGAGGAGGCCAAGGATGGTCATGTTGGAAAGGGAGTAGGAAGGGGAGTTGAAATGGGCAGTGACTGGGAGATCTGGTTGGCCCCTGCAGGCCCAGCTGTGATGCTCGATGAACTGTTTCCTGAATTTACATTCGGTCTCCCCGATGGAGAGAAGACCACATTGGGAGCACCTGATGCAGTGAACTAGGTTGGAGGAGAGGCAGGTGAACCTCTGTCTCACCTGGGAAGACATTTTGAGGCCCTGGATGGAGGTGAAGGTGTTGGTGTACCAGCAGGTTTTGCATCTTTTCTGGATGCAGGGCAAGGTACCTGGGAGTTCAGGGGGGTTGGTGGGGAGATTGGCGCAAACCAAGGACTGTCGAAGGGAGCAGTCCTTGCGGAAGGCAGAGATGGGTGGGGAAGGGAAGATGTTCTTGGTGGTTTAGTCTAATTGGAGTTGGTGGAAGTGTTTAAGAATGATGAGTTGGATGCAGAGACTGGTGGGGTGGTAGGTGAGGACAAGGGGACTCTGTCTTTATTGCATTGGGAGGTGGGGGGGTGGGGTTTAGAGCAGTGAAGCTGGGAATGGAGGTGGTGCGATGAAGGGCTGTCTGGATGACAGAAGGAGGAAAAGCACGTTGTTTGAATCAGGTACTCCCGATGTGGTCTTCTCTACATCGTGGAGACTGAACGTAAACTTAAGGTTCGTCGAGCACTGCAGCCGGGCCCGCAGGGGCCAACCGTACCTCCCAGTCACTGCCCATTTCAATTCCCCTTCCCACTCCCTTTCCATACTTGGCCTCCTCCAATGCCACCACGAACCACACTGCAAATTGGAGGAACAACACCTTATCATCTGCTGGGCAGCGTACAGCCTGGAGGACTCAACGTTGAGTTCTCCAATTTCAAATAACCTCCCTTCCCATCCCCGACTCCCTTCCATTCCTCCCTGCCACAAACCTAATTTATTCCTCCCATTGACCAACCAGGTCGTACCCTCTACTTGTCTTCACCTTGCCCTGCCTCCCCCTTTTATCTGCAGCACCCCCTACACCCATCCCCAGTCCTGAAGAAGGGTTACACCCAAAACGTCGACTTTTCCACCACCTGATGCTGCCTGGCTTGCTGTGTTCTTCCAGCCTCCTGACTGTCTACTTTGGATTCCAGCATCTGCAGTTTTTTTTGTCTCTACTGAGAAATGCAAGAGCATTTGACAGTCTCTCTAACCATTTCCACATGAAAAAATGTACAGTATATTGACAAATTATTTCTTGCTTGTGAAGAACAGGTCCCTTTGTATTATATATGTAACCTCCAGCACATGTAGATGTATCTCACTGCAAGCCTAATAATCTTAAACTGGCTTCTAGTTTAATTCTTAACACAGTCAGAGTTATTTATTGGCAATAATGACAATACCAAAATCACATTTACTGTATGATATCGTGTTCTGAGGTCGGCAAACATGAGCTAGTTGTGCATGATTAGCCTGCTGCACATTGCAAATGGTCAAAGAGATGTATTGTCTGCCAGTTATCAGCCTACATACATAAAAACATAAGAAATAGGAACAGGAGTAGGCCATCTGCCCCATTGAACCTGCTCTGCCAGTCGTTGAGATCACGGCTGACCATCTCGTGGGTTCAGCTTCACTTAACTACCTGCTCACCTGGCATACACTGGCACTGAAACACCTATTACATTCCTTATTTGTGTGGTAAGCAAATGCTTGACAATAGCATTCTGGTCTTGTGTTTACTGCAAGGTAACCAATCACTGATGTTAAACTGATTTGAATCGTTTCTTGAGCAAGGGGATATTCCATTTCCCAGTCTTCTGGCACATATCTCATGTCTGGTGACAATTGAAAAATTAAAACACATCATTCCACTCTTTTCACTCCCCTTTAGCAGTGTTGCATACATTTGCTGCTCTTGTCCTTCAAAGTGGCAGAATTTTCAAGTTTAGTCAGTGCTATTGAAGGAAGCTTGTTTAGTTGCTGCAGTGCATTTTGTAAATGGTAGATGCTGTTGCCATTGTGTTGGTGGTGAACAAGATGAATGTTGAAGGGGGTCAATAAGGTGTAGTCATCACCTGACTCTATCTTATTGACCACCTTCAGTTTAAACTTCTTTGTCCTATGAGTGTCGGGGCTGCAGTCATCCAGGCAGGTAGTATATTATCACTTGTTTCTTATAGATAGTGAACAGGCATTTGGGAGACAAGAGATAAGTTACCCACTACAGAATCCCTAACCTCTGATTGTTCTTGTAGCCACTTGATTCATATGGCAAATCCAGTTCATTGTCTGGTCAATGGTAGCCCCCAGGGTGTTGTGAGAATAGAATTCTTGAATATAATGCTGCTAAATGTCATGGATGATGGTTATATCCCCTTTAGTTGGTGATGTTTGCCTGACTTTTGCTGGTTATCCATGTTTCTTGCCACTTACTGGCCAAAGCCTGTCCAGGTCTTTCTGCCTATGGTAAAGGCTGCTTCAGTATCTGAGGAATTGTGGTTGGTGCTGAACAGTGTACAGTCATCCCCACTTCTGTTGTTATGATGGTGGGAGAATTATTCATGAAGAATATGAAGATGGTTGGGCCTTGGAAACAATGCTGAGGAACTCATGACTGAGATGATTGTTCAACAACAACAACTTCTTCCTCTGTGGTAAGTATGACTTCAACCAGCAGAGAGTCTGTAACCCTGAACCAGATTCCTATTGCCTCTAGTTTTACTAGGGCTCCTTGAAACCATAATCCAACAAAGGCAGCCTCTCTCACTGCGCCTCTGCATTTTAGCTCTTTCTCTATGTTTGAACTAAGGCTGTAATGAAGTCAGAAGCTGAGTCGCCATGACAGAACCCAAACTGAACACAGTGAGCAGGTTATTGCTGAGCAGGTGTCACTTAATAATATTGTCAGCAAATCTTTCATTGCTTTGCTGATAATCAAAAAATAGACTGGTATGATGGTAATTGGCCAGGTTAGATTTGTTCCTTTTGTGGACAGCATTAACTGGACAATGTTTCACACTTTTGGGTAGATGCGTTTTGTAGCTGTACTGGAACAGCTTAACTAGGGGTATGGAGAGTTTTGGAGCACAACTCTCAGTACAGTTATCAGAATGTTGTCAGAGCCCAGAGTCTTTGCAATATCCAGTGTCTTCAGCTGTTTTGTGACATCACAGATGTATTACTGCACAGAGGGAGGTCATTTGGCCCATTGTGTTTACATCATTTCTCTAAATGAGCGTCATGACTTTGGGCCATTTGCTTTCCTATTTTCCCATAACATTTCACATTTATTCAAATCAACTAATGCCCTCTTGAATACCTCAATTGAATCTGCCTTCGCCTTGCTTGTAGGTATTGCATTCCAGACTAGAGCAACTTGTTATTTGAAGTATTTTGCCACATAATATTTGCTTTTTCTTTGCAAATCACTTCAAATCTGCAAACTCTTGGTCTTAATCCTTTTATGAGTTTCTCCCTACCTAATTTGTCCAGACCCCCTCATGATGTTGGAAACTTCTGTCAGATCTCCTTTTGGACTTCTCTCCAAGGAGAACAGTCTGAAGCCCTCCAACTTGTCTTCAAAACTATATTCTCTTTCCTGGAACCATTCTTGTAAAACACTTCTGCACTTCCTCCATTCACATCCTTCCTGTACTGTAGTTCCCAGAACTGCACACAATACTGCGGCTGAGATCTAACTAGCATCTTGTACAAGTTCAACATCACCTCTTTGTTCTTTTACTCTATGCCCTATTAATAAAGCTCAAGATACTTTATGCTTTATTAACTGCTCTCTCCACCTGTTCTATCACATTCAGTGATTTGTATGAGTATACATGCAGGTCACACTGCACTTGCACCCTCTTTAACGTTGATAGGTACTGTGGATATTAAAACAAATCATGAGGTGCATGATTAAAATGTAAAAGTATGGTTCAGTAGTTTTAGTCAAAACTAAATTTAAATACTTTTGCAGTGTTATTACTTTAGCAATATTTATTTTATGTTTATTCATAAAAAGTGAAGTCTTGTTCTCATACTTATCTATTTTAAAAGCAAACACTTGGTATGAATCATTAAATCACATCCCTGTTTGTCTTTTTATGGGATGTAGTAAACCAGATGGAGAGAAGGGAAGGAAAATGTTTTGGATTAGACCATCCGAAGAATTGTGAATTTCAATATCCGAAGTTAATGTTAAACTATATCTAGATACTGATGTGCATTTATGAATTATTTTGTTGGATGGTGTAGGGGATGTTTATTCTATGGACCACCTGGAACTGGCAAAACTTTGGTAGCTAGAGCACTGGCTAATGAATGCAGCCTAGGAGACAAGAAGGTTTCATTCTTCATGCGGAAAGGCGCAGATTGTCTCAGCAAATGGGTAGGGGAGTCTGAACGACAACTTAGGCTCCTCTTTGACCAGGTAAACAAAGCAAGTGGCAACATGTTTTCTAATTTTTTTATATGCACTATTGTAAATCTTAACATACAGACATAATTCACAATCTTTGCTTTCTTCTGGCAGGCTTACTTAATGCGTCCCTCAATTATATTTTTTGATGAAATTGATGGTCTGGCACCAGTTCGTTCAAGCAGACAAGATCAAATTCATAGGTATTGTTTTATGAATTCTGTGATAATATTTTTTGGAGTCTTAACATTTAGACTTGCATCAGAGTGAAAAGAAATGCTGTAATTATGAGAGAGGATAATTGTGGTTCATACAGCTAGCAAGATACTACTATACTTCTTATCAAATGCATTTGCAATGTTGCTTCATAGCATCCAAAATAATTCCTTGTCTCGTGTTGATAAAAATGTCCAGAACAATTTACTGTGGACAAAGAAACGGAATCGAGAGAACTCAGAGTCACAAATATTGATGTTTTGAAAACAGTTCACATTACAGAAGAAGTGCTTGATGTCTTCGACAACATGAAGGTAGATAAATCTCTGAGACCTGATCAAGTGTATCCCAGGATGTTGTGCGAAGTTAGGGAAAAAATTGTGCGTCCCAGCAGAGATATTTGTATTGTCTATAACCACGGATGAGGTGCCAGAAGACTGGAGAGTGACTAATGTTGTGCCTTTATTTAAGAAAAGCTGTAAGGTCTCTGGGAACTAGAGACTTGTGAACCTAATGTTGGTGATGGTTAAATTGTTGGAGGTGATTCTGAAAGATAGGATTCACATGCATTTGGAGAGGCAAGGTATGATTAGGGATAGTTAGTATGCATTTGTCCAGGGGAAGTCATGTCTCACAAACTTGATTGAGTTTTTTGAGGAAGTAATCAAAAAGATTGAGGGCAGTGCAGTGTACGTTGTTTACATGGCCATTAGCAAACCTTCCATGTGGTAGACTAAATAATAAAGCTAGATCACATGTGATTCAGGATGATCTGCCAATTGGTCTTGACGTAGCAGACAGAGGATGGTTGTGGAGGATTGTTTATCGGACTGGAGGCCTGTGACCAGCAGCCTTCCATAAGGATTAGTACTGGCTTCGCTTTGTAAACCATTTAGAAGAGAATATGGTGTGGTTAGTAAGTTTGTAGATGACACCAGATTGGTGGTATAGTGGACAGTGAAAAAGATTATCTCAGATTACAAAGAGATCTTGGTCATTTGGATCAGTGGACTGAGGGGTGTTGGATGGAGTTTAATTTGGATAAATACAAGGTATTGCATTTTGGTAAAAGAAACAAGGATAGGACTTATTACTGGTAGGACTTGGGTACTGTTGTAGAGCAGAGACAAGTGTTCAGGTACATAATTCTTTGAAATTTGCATCACAGGCAGAGAGGGTGATAAAGAAGACTATTCTTGCTTTCATTGCTCAGATCTTTGTAGAGGAATTGGTGTGTCATGTTGAGGTTTCTTAGGAATACTGGTGCAGTTCTGGTTTCCCTGCAAGAGGAAGGATATTATTAAATTGTAGAGGGTTCAGAAAAGGTTTACTGGCTTACAGTGAATGGAGGTTTAGAATTATAAACATAGGCTGGACCTTTTTGTCCTGGAGCACAGGAGGTTGAGGGGTGACCTTATTGAGATTTATGATGTCATGAGAAGCATAGATAAGGTGAATGGCAAGGATCTTTGCCCGGGGGTGGGCGAGCTCAAAACTAGGGGACATATTTTTAAGATGAGAGGAGAAAGCTTTAAAAAGGACATGAGGGGCACCTTTCTTACACACAGTGGTTCATGTGTTAAATGAACTGCCGGAGGAAATGATAGATGCGGGTTTTACAGCATTTAAAAGACATTTAGATAAGGTTTGGAAGGCTATCTGCCACTTACAAGCAGATAGGACTAGTTTAGTTTGGAAACACGGTTGGCATGGATGAGTTGGACCAAAGAGTCTGATTTTATATTGTTTGTCTCTATACCTAATTGTTAAACATATCTCAGTTAGTGTCTATTTTTCCCAATGTCTGTTACCCTCTAATATTTACAATATATAATAGAATTTACCAACAACTTACTGTTTGGTCCTCATTAAATTTATGATTTGACTTGAGTAGTTCACTGATCACTTCACACATGCAAAGTTGGAACATTGCTTTCACTAGAAAGTTTAATTGTTCTGATTCCAACTGATGTTATTACTGGACAGATCAGATAGCAGACTGAAAACTGGCCTGATACATGAAATCTTTTGCTTTTCCATGAGGTAGTCTTTCCTGCAACACAAATGGGTTTCACAATCACACAGAGTATTTTGCAAAAGCAGTGAAGATAGACCAAACTAATAAACCAAACCAATTGCATGTAGCACATACGTAATGATGTTAAAACACTCAGTAAAAGCACAATCCCATTAATCCCAAAAACGTACCACTAGAGTACTCAAACATTAGAGAATATCCTTCTCTAGCCCACATATGGTTTGTCTTAGATGTGTCCTCAGTTCCCTGTTTTGAGAATCTTTTGGCCTCTTCCTTGATTTATCATGTTTTTTGAGCTTACACTTTGATAACCCCTTCAAGCACTTCTGTTGTGGAACTTGTACCTTACCCTGAGGTAACATATTTTAACAATTTTAAACTAGCATCTGTCTTTCTGGGGAGCAACTGCTTTGCACATCCAGCTCCACTAAAGACTGTTGCAGAATTGTCCCAACTGGAACAAAATAAAACTTTATTTTCCCAGCTATGGGTGTATACCCTGTGCCCAAAAATAAAATTCCAGAATTCTCTGAATAAAAGATGAATGCTGTTTAGTTCTTTTTTACATGTAAACTGTCCCAATATAAATAAATTCCCACTCTCTTCCAAAACTACTTCTCTTGGGACTGTTTTAAAAAGCCATCGCCATAGTTACAAAAATAATTAAAGGTTAATCATAAACCCCTTCAGAGACCCACACAACCCAAATACCACTAGTACAAATTCAGAAATTTGAACTCAAAAATAAGCTATATGTAACTCATGCCACTTGTGTCACACAATTCATATTAAATGTTAAACTTAGCATCATGTTGATGGGGAATTTTGAGCCATCTGGTCCAGCTGTTGTAGGGTAGGTGCAGCTTTTTTAACATAATTACCTAATACTAGAATATTTAATATTATTGTGTTGGGCCCAGAGGACTTGGGAGCAAGATTAGGCATTCAGTCATTTGAGACTGTTCTGTCATTCAACAAGATCCTGTCTGATCTGGTTGTGGTCTCAATTCAACCTTCCATCTGTACTCTCCCCTTAATTTTGAATCCATGTCTGTCATTATCTGTCTAATTCAGATATAAATACATTCAATTCTCCAATCTCCTTTGCTTTCTTTGGGGGAAAAAAAACTACAGACTGATGACTGTTTGAAAGAAACCAGTCTGATTCTTGTCTGACTTAAAAGGGGAGACCTCTTCAGCTTAATTGTATCTTTTAGTTTTCGTCTCCCCCACAAATGAAGACATCGTTCCTGTCTCCAGTTTGTTAATTCTACTCAAGATCTTGTGTTTCAATAAGATACCACTCATTCTAAACTCCAGCGGACAGATCACCACCCAACCTGTCCAACCTTTTCTCATAAAATACTTCAATCCTTCCCTGACCCCAGGATTGAGTTCTGTGAACTATCTCTGAACTGCTTCTAATAAAATTAATTCTTCTCCAAATGAGAAGGCCAAAACTGCACACATATTCTAGATGTATTTTCACTACAGCTGCAGTAAAACTCCCCTAATTTCATATGTCATTCCACTTGCAACATTTTAATGACAGTGTGTCTAGACTATTCAAGTTAATGGTAAGGAAGATTATTCCACATTGTTTTATTTGAGAGGTTTGGATACATTGCTAATTAGTGGTGAATAACGTTATGAAAATTGAAGAGGATGACATTGTGTAGGAATGTATTTGTGAATTTATTTGCTGTATGTCTCTTGATAGCTGTCAATGTGAAAAACGCACATTTTGTTTTTCTGTTTCTTTCAGTCTATCGACTGTTTTACTTATGCAGTCATTGGCAATGTTGGGACAATGATTGTCCACCCCGGTCCAATCTCAGAAGTCACATGATACCAGATTATAGCCCAACAGGTTTATTTATCAGATGAGGAGGGAGCAGCATTACGAAAGCTTGTGATTTCATACAAACCTATTGGACTATAACCTGGTGTCATATGACTTTTGCCAACATATTTTGGTTTTTGAACCAGGTCTTTTGTAAAATTCGCAAACTCTTTTGGAAAGTCCAAATATACCATGGTCAATACATTTTGTTTTGCTTGTAAACTTACTCATTTAACTAATTTTATTAAAATAAGTTGACAGCATTATTTGCTGTTTTACAAAATTGTTCACAGTACCACAAATAATTTTTATTTCCATTTGATTATATGAGTACAGATGATAAAGTTAAGGTAGTTTATTAAGTATTGCTATGTGAAATCTTTTTTAAAGAAAATTCTTGAATCAAAACTCTTCAATACTTAATCAGATTTTATGGTTGAATTTCCTTTTTTGGATTCATTTTGAAAGTTGATCTGTTAGAAATCTATAGTTTCTTCCAATATTTGACTTGAACAGTGCTTTGTTGCCAACATCATTGGAATAGCCTGATGAGGAACTATTTCTGATCAGGTTATTTTTCTTATTATAGGCAACTTGATTGTTGTGTGCTCTTGTGGTCCCATAATGTAGCCATCATGTGTACTCTGGATGAGAATTTAAGGCAAAACTAGTGACGTAGACAAGAACAATTTTAAGAAATTGTACATTTTCATTGAATGTTTTCTTCCAATATTGTACATCTATGTGATGTTAGAGTTAATTATAATGTGTTTTGCTTATTTATTCTTGTGTAAGGTTACTCCTATTTCTTTATCAGCTCTATAGTATCCACATTACTGGCACTGATGGATGGACTGGATAATAGAGGCGAAGTAGTTATAATCGGTGCTACAAATAGACTTGATTCCATTGACCCCGCGCTCAGGAGACCAGGTCGTTTTGACAGAGAATTCCTCTTTAACCTGCCTGATAAAAAGGTATTGGAAAATTTTTGAGGTATTATTTCTTAAGTGGAGCTTTATGTTGTCATCTTACTGTAGCTTATGGGAAATGGTGTTTTTTGGTGTTTCCTGTGTTCCCTCAGCAGTTTCAGTAAAACAGTAATACTGTTGCTATAAAGCAACACGTTTACTGAACCGTTGCATGATGGATATGTGCTAAAGTATCAATAGGTGTTACTGGTAATGAAATATTGGTGTCTCATTTTTAATGCTCCTTTATTTTCTGTGCATCTCTACTGGATTTTACAGTGGTAAATATAGGCAAGAGGTGCACAAAGACGCAAGGTTAATAGAAGGAATCTAGTTTTGTTCTTTCAGTTCTCTAAACTGTATTTCTTAAAAATCTATTGCCACAACTCAAATTGTCTTTGGAGTGTCGGATGCTGAGGGGTGACCTTATAGAGGTTTACAAAATTATGAGGGGCATGGATAGGGTAAATAGACTAAGTCTTTTCCCTGGGGTTGAGGAGTCCAGAACTAGAGGGCATAGGTTTAGGGTGAGAGGGGAAAGATATAAAAGAGACCGACGAGGCAACTTTTTCACACAGAGGGTGGTACAGAGGGAGGCATTTGGATGGGTATATGAATAGGAAGGGTGTGGAGGGATATGGGCTGGGTGCTGGCAGGTGGGACTAGATTGGGATGGGATATCTGGTCGGCATGGATGGGTTGGACCGAAGGGTCTGTTTCCATGCTGTACATCTCTATGACTGTATCAGTATTGTGGACTTGAAGGCTAGTTTATTCTTGTGTTTGTGTACCTCTTGAGCCTCCTTCATCTAACTCTGCTAGCAAATCCTTTATTCCTTTTTACTTTGTGTACTTATTTATCTTTTGCTTAAATGCATCTTTAATGCTCATTTCATTAACTTCTTCTGGTAAATAAGTTTCTCTATATTGAAGGGACTGTACAAAAAGAAGTTATTGTTGTGTTAAAGTTATCGGTGACTATCTAATATTTATGAACCATAGTTCAGTTCTGTCTAGAAGAGGAATCTTTTTCTTTGTTTACCCGATCAAATCCCTTTGTAATTTTAAAGGTCATCTAGTCACTTTTCACCTTTTCCAGGGAAAAGAGCTCTGACCTCACGGTCTGTCCTAATGGTTATAAATGCGCACTTCAGATCACTTTGAAACCCTTTTTTTTCATCTTCTTCAGTTTCTGTTTATTTTCTCCATAATAGGCAGATCAAACTTGGCGTAGCTTTCTTGAGTGTGGTTGAATTGAGATGCTGTGCTTATTTAAGTCAACCCTTCTGTCTTTCAGTATTTTCTAACAATGAACCCCAGTGCCTTTGATGCATTTTTAAAGCCTTCTAATTGCTGATCATTCTTAAAATTTGTGAAACAGTAGCCCTACATTCCTTTGCTCCTCTTTCTGATTTGAACTTGCATTTCCAGAAAGTCATAGCTTTTACAGCACTGAAGCACTGTTGAGTTTGTTGAGTCATTGTTGAATTAGGTAGCTGAAATATATTCACACACAAGAAATTGAATGCAGAGCTGTTGATGCTGGTACAAGTGTGGAAAAGGTGATGAAGTGATCCAAGTAAGTGATCCAGCACAGTGGCATTACAGGGTTGGTGGTGGGGCTGAATTGTGTGGGTAACAGTAAGTGAGGGAATATGCCTGTGATAATGAGAGTGGTAGAAAATGTAACATCTTCTTCACTTACTGTTAACTAGGTGGGAGGTGTGTAAAGTAGCGAGAGCAGATGGTGGCACTTACCCTGGCAGAACGAAGAAGGTCATTTACCTTCTTGCTCTTCTCAGTGTTGCTCGGGGTACTAGAGACAGGTACTGTCTTGTTCATAACCTCTGGCCGTGCTGGCAAGATCTTGTGGTGTGGCCTGCTCTGTCGATGTTTGGGAAAAGAGGATAGTCCTTATCTGGACCATCTTGTCCAGCAGGACCTTCAGACCCTTGGCACTCCACTTTGTGGGCAATTTACCCTTCTCAGTAATGCCTAGGTGAATGTCTGCAAACATGCAGGGGACCTGTTGAGCAGATGTGCAGTGGCATTTTAAACATGGCACTGATACCAGGGATGCTAATATGTACCTGGATATTTGAGCAGTGGCAAGTACTTCTGGCTAAGGCACGTGGGAGAATCGGGTTAGCATTGGGTGAGAGGGTTGCCATAAGTGAGGAAGTTCCTGAGGCTTGACTGGGACAATAATATGAAAAAATGTCGCAAGGGAACCCACCATGAAACTCAAATTTAATTTTGCCAAATTATGGTGACTTTGGTGTTTTCCAACACCATCTATTACACTGAGTCAATATCAGAAACATAGCATTCCTATCGGTATTTAGAAATGTTAATTAATTGATCCTTTCCGATTTCTTTTCTTTGGATTGTTGACATGTTATTTTCATTCCTTCCCCAATATGCTGGCATGAACTGAAGTGACTGATTACTGGACTTGAATTGAAAAATTGTATCCTCCTTTTATGAGGAAAACTGTTAATCTCTGAACTAAAACTTTGAATCTTCTCTTCTGAAATCACCACTAAACAGATTGCTCTCATATGTTTATTTTGCCTACCTTGAACTCAACAGTACAAATATTTTATTTGTTAACATCACAAGTTCTCTAATGCTGTCTTCTCAGATGTTTTCTCAGAATTTATACAGTTAGGTCAGTGTTCCAAATTGATTCTCTGACATTGTTAAAAAAAACCCCGCAGAATTGGCATACAACCATCTATCTCAAATCTCAAATCCAAATCTCAAAATTATATATAGGACATCTTTCACCACAATTGCATGATATATTGTGATGTGAGGGGGATGAATAATAAAAATAGTATAACTCCAGCACCTGCTTCAGCACTGGTATTCTGAAACTTTGCCTGTTGTGATGTGACCTGGGTTATGATGGTGCGCTCTTTCTTTGTTCATTCCTGCCCTCGGAAACAACTAAGTAGCTTCAGCAATGTCATCTCTCACAGAAACTCTAAGTTCTAACAGCTATTGTTCATGTGAAATTAGCAACATGGGGACCAAGACAGAACTCAATCCCTGAGAACAGGAGAAAGGGGCAGTTATCTTACATTTCTAATTTCTAATACTTAATAGCCAATTTTGTGCATGTGGCACAATTTATCTTAATTTATCTTTTAAATTATTAAAGATCTACTTTGAGAATTTTGTTTTATTAGAGTATTGCTCTGACCCTGCAAGATGGAGACTGAAAACATTATTATTTAGGAATTCAAAATGGACCATAGTTAATGTTTTGAAGTCATAAAGTACGAACACTGTATTTGGTTCTTTTTGTTGACCATTTAGGCACGAAAGCACATATTTCAAATACATACCAGAGACTGGAATCCAAAACTGTTGCAGGGTTTCCTTGATGAATTAGCTGAAAAATGTGTAGGTGAGTATTGAACTTAAAATCCTTGGAAGTATACTTATTCTATATTGTATTTTATGATCTCTTTGGGTAATATCAGCTTGAGCAATTGCATTATGGTATTAAATACACTGAAGTGGGGTGAGCTGATGTATGTTAGGTCTGAGTTCAATGAATGGGTATTTAGCTTATTCTACATGTGGAACTGCTAGATCAGTGGTCAACCAATTTTTGAGTTCTTCACACGTCAGTAGGTTAACATGTATTTGATAAACATTGTTCATGTCTTTTTAAAAATTTAAAAGGACTTTTTTTTGTTTTTCATAAATTGGTATTGATAAAATATAACTTCTACAAATTCTTCCTCTGAACATGATTGCTGGCAAGGTTGGCATTTATTGCCTATGTCTAGTTTACCTGAAGTTGTGTTAGCAACCTTCTTGAACCATGCGGTCTGTACACCTCAACAAGGTCAATTAAAATGCATCATCTGTCAATTTTCAGAATGAAATTCCACTTGCCATTGATCAGCCGGTCTATATCGTCCTACAGTCTAAGATGACATCCCTGCTGTTTTTGTCACCACCAATTTTAGTGTCATTTGCAAACAAACTGATCATACGTCCTATGTTCATGTCCAGTTCATTGATGTACATAACAAAGAACAAGGGACCCAGTGCCCTTTGATCATTGTCCTTTGATCATCACCCTTTGCTTCCTGCCACAAAGCCAATTTTAGATTCAGTTTAGCAAACTGCCTTGCGTCTTGTGGACTCTTCGCTTCTTAATGATTCTGCCTCACATGACCTTGTCTAAAGCTTTAAATCAACTGTACTAGCTTCATCTACACACCTAGTCATTCCTCAAAATTCAAATTTGTTGGACATGATATCCCAGTGATAAAACTATGTTGACTACCTTTGATTAAACTATACCTCTGCAAGTGTACATTGATTTAGTTGCTCAGAATCTTTTTCAGTAGTTTCTGTACAACTGATGTTAAACTCATTTGCTCATAGTTTCTTGGTTTATCCCAACTACCCTTCTTAAAACAATAATGCTACAACATTAGTTGTCTTGCAGTCCTCTGGCATCCCTCCCGTATCTAGAGAGAAATAGAAATTTAATGTCAAAGCCCCTGTAATCTCCTCCCTTGGTTCCTACAGGAGTCTGGATACTTCTGACCTGAACCAAGGGATTTATCCAATTTCAAGCCTGCTAAAACTGCTGATACCTCTCCATCTTAATATTAATTGTTCAAATAAATGCAGTCACCCTCTGTAATTACAATGCTTACACTGTCTTTCCCTATAGTGAATGCAGATGAAAAGTACCTGTTGAAAACCTCAGCTGTGTCGTCCAGCTCCATCCATAAAATTGTCATATTTGTCCCTAATGGACCCTAAATCTTGCCCTAGTTGTTCTCTTGCCCCAATATACTTATGAAACATTGTTGGTTTTTCCTCTAATGTTACCTCCCAGTGTTTTTTCATGTCCCTTCTTTGTTCTCCTACTTTATTTAAATAACCACCCTCACACTTTCTAGGTCATCCACTGTTTTGAGACCTGGGTATCTGCAACGAGCTTTACTTGACATTCGGGTTACTCTGGACTTGTTCATCCCGCCCTGCACTTCTCCGGGAACATGTTGACTCAGCACTGTCAATGTTATCCTTTTGAATAACTCCACTGCTCTAATGTAAATTTTCCTGCAAGTAGTTGCTTCCCTCCACTTTGGCCAGATCCAGTCTTATCACATTAAAGCCAACCTTCCCCAGTTCTGAGTCTTTATTTTTCATTTCAGAGTCTTGACCCATAATTGAAGAAATTGCAATTTCCTGGCACCAAAGGCACATTAATTCTGCTAAGTAGATTCTGGTTTAGAAATCTAGAACGCTATTGTTGTGTATTTACACTGCACTTGCTTTGCGTGCGTGCCACTCAGCTTGCAACTGTGAATTGCCCATGTGAGATATTTAGGTGCGTTACCTGTTGATGACGCCATAAAGCACCAGATTCTGACTCTGAAGAATTATCGCAATCCTGTCAGTGATGTCCTGCTATGACTTGTTATTATAAGTAGGCTTCATGGAGTTCTGCAGTTGTTGGTGCATTTTTGGTGACCAGAGTTAGACACATGACAGGTGCCATGGCTCATTGGAAAAGCTAATCTTTGTGGCCATTAACTTACTATAAACTGGCTACAAGAGATCAGGTTATGGAAACTTGCAGCAGAATACAGAGAATTAGGAACAGGCGTTTGGCTATTTGGGCCCCTGAGCCAGCTTGACAAATCAGCAAGATCATAACTGATGCCTTAACTCTTTCTTGCTTGCTCCCTATAACCCTGGACTATGCGATAGATTTTAAAATCTATCTAATTCAGCCTTGAGTATATAAGAGAATACCAAAGACTAGTAGATCTTCTGGGAAAGTAAACAGTCTTCTTCTTCGCCACAGCTCCATTGGAGACCCTTTTAGTTTTAAACAGTGCCTCCTAGTTCTAGGTTTACCCAAAGAGGAAGTATCTTTTCAGTATCCGCTCAGCTAATCCCCTCCGAATCTTTGATTGAATAAGATCACCGACCAATCTTTTAAACTCCAAACAATTTGGTCCATTTACTTGTTCTGCAACAACAGTTTTGAGGCAAATATTATAAAGTGTCAAAATCTTTTTAATACTGGAATACATATTGATTAATAAACCCCTAGAGGGTTTTGATTGAATTTTTAAAAATGTAGCCTCGGCCAATGTTGCTACATTGAATGATCTGTGTATATATTTTGGATTTTGTAATTTAGAAGATAATAGTCCTTTCAAAACCCTTAATGTTAATATATTTTAATTAATATATGTGAGAAAAGGTCAGAAAATATAGGGCATTTGCTGGAAGACCTTGAACATATCACAAGAGAACAACTAAGTTTAATAGTTTGACAGGAGATAATTCAGGAATCAAAACAAAATGATCAGTATGTACAAAATGTAACTGGTTATTTATTTGAACAATTGACCAAATCAACTGTGTATTTCAAATTCTTGTTGTGGTTCTGTTCGCCGAGCTGGGAATTTGTGTTGCAGACATTTCGTCCCCTGTCTTGAGGATGTCACCTAGACAGGGGACGAAACGTCTGCAACACAAATTCCCAGCTTGGCGTACAGAACCATAACAACCCGAGCTACAAATCTCCCAAATTTCAAATTCTTATTAAATTTTCAACATCCACTCTATTTAAACTATAGGTTTGAATTCGTTTATCTTTGCTTATAATGTACTGTTTCTTAACTCAGAGATTGAATCCAAAGTTCCTGCCAGTGTTGCATTTTGAATTAGCTGCTGAATTCTACACAAATGAGTCATGATCAGAAATAAAAATTGAAAGAACTGCGGACGTTGTAAATTAGGAACAAAAACAGAAGTTGCTGGAAAAGCTCAGCAGGTCTGGCAGCATCTGTGAAGAGAAATCAGATAACATTTTGGATCTGGTGACCCTTTCTCAGAACACTTGTGAGGAAGGGTCACTGAATCCGAAATGTTAACTTTAATTTCTCTTCACAGATACTGCCAATCATGATCAGATGTTCTTTTTGAAATTTGAAGTTAATCTGAAAATTGTAATTTCAACCCCCTTGATTCAGTTTGTTTCAAAGTCAAAGAAAGCATTTTTGTTGGAAGGCTGCATGGGTGCATTAACTGACAGATCTGGGGATATATGTGCAAAAGCCATTACAGTGGGCAAAGTTGGTTGAGAGAGTGATTAAAAAAGCAAACAGGATCCTGGGCTCTGTAAAAAGTTGCAGAGTGTACAAAAGCAATGTCGGAATGTTAAACCTTAGTAAAACATATTGCTTTGGTCTCAACTAAAGTATTGTGCCCAATTTAGGAAGGATGTGAAGGCTTTATAGGCAATTCAGTTATATTTTCCTGACCAATCATGGATGGTCAATAAATGTTAGCCTAGCCAGCGACACAGACATCCCATGAACAAATAAAAAGAAGTATGGGCATATTTGTTAAGTTATGGTTGTTTTCCTTCAGCGCAGATGATTGACAGTAGCATTAATAGAGGTGCTCAAATTATGAGGAATCCAATCAGTGTTGTGGTTCTGTTCGCCGAGCTGGGAATTTGTGTTGCAGACGTTTCGTCCCCTGTCTAGGTGACATCCTCAGAGCTTGGGAGCCTCCTGTGAAGCGCTTCTGTGATCTTTCCTCCGGCATTTGTAGTGGTTTGAATCTGCTGCTTCCGGTTGTCAGTTCCAGCTGTCCGCTGCAGTGGTCGGTATATTGGGTCCAGGTCAATGTGCTTATTGAATGAATCTGTGGATGAGTGCCATGACCCTAGGAATTCCCTGACTGTTCTCTGTTTGGCTTGTCCTACAATAGTAGTGTTGTCCCAGTCGAATTCGTGTTGCTTGTCATCTGCGTGTGTGGCTACTAAGGATAGCTGGTCGTGTCGTTTCGTGGCTAGTTGGTGTTCATGGATGTGGATCGTTAGCTGTCTTCCTGTTTGTCCTATGTAGTGTTTTGTGCAGACCTTGCATGGGATTTTGTACACTACATTGGTTTTGCTCATGCTGGGTATTGGGTCCTTCGTTCTGGTGAGTTGTTGTCTGAGAGTGGTTGTTGGTTTGTGTGCTGTTATGAGTCCTAGTGGTCGCAGTATATTGGCTGTCAGTTCGGAAATGGTCTTGATGTATGGTAGTGTGGCTAGTCCTTTGGGTTGCGGCATGTCCTTGTTTTGTTGTCTTTCCCTTAGGCATCTGTTGATGAAATTGCGCGGGTATCCGTTTTTGGCGAATACATTGTATAGGTGTCCTTCTTCCTCTTTTTGCAGTTCTGGTGTACTGCAGTGTGTTGTGGCCCTTTTGAATAGTGCCTTTGAACACACTGAGGAACCTACAAAAAAATGGACAGATAACCAGGTTTGACCTACAAAGAATGAAACCTGAAAGCAACAACACCCCCAGATTCTATGGACTACCTAAAGTGCACAAACCAGACATCTCACTCAGACCCATAGTATCACTACCAGGGACACCATCACACAAACTGGCTAAAGAACTACAGAAACTGAAACACCTGATCAGCGGATCCAGACACTCTGTACAATCAACACAGGAATTCTTGGACATCATCAGAAATATACACATAGACAAGGAAGAAACCATGGTCTCATTCGATGTAACGGCACTGTTCACCTCTATCGACAAAACCCTAGCCAGAGAAACAATAGCCAACACGCCATACAGAACAGACAACAGGACGGTGAACCTATCAACAAAGACTACATACTCAAACTACTGGACCTGTGCCTCACAACACACTTCACATTCAACAACCAAATATATGAACAAATCAACGGCACACCCTTGGGCTCACCCATCTCTGGACTCATAGCAGAAGCGGTAATGCAAAGATTAGAACAAACAGTCTTACCGCAAATTCAACCCAAATTCTGAGTCAGATAAGTAGATGATACCTTTGTAATCATTAAAAACGCAGAAATAGAGAACACACACCGGATCATCAACGCCACACTCACAGGAATCCGATTCACTAGAGAGGAAGAAAAGGACAACCAACTCCCATTCCTAGACGTGATGGTACAGAAAACACCGAACGGAGAATTCACCACAAAGGTATACAGGAAAGCCACACAAACAGACCAAGTCCTAAACTACGAAAGCAACCACCCCAACATACACAAAAGAAGTTGCATCAAGACTCTACTCAAAAGGGCCACAACACACTGCAGTACACCAGAACTGCAAAAAGAGGAAGGAGGACACCTATACAATGTATTCGCCAAAAACGGATACCCACACAATTTCATCAACAGATGCTTAAGGGAAAGACAACGGAACGAGGACTTGCCGCAACCCAAAGAACTAGCCACACTACCATACATCAAGACCATTTCCGAACTGACAGCCAGACTACTACGACCACTAGGACTCATAACAGCACACAAACCAACAGCCACTCTCAGACAACAACTCACCAGAATGAAAGACCCAAAACCAATGTAGTGTACAAAATCCCATGCAAGGACTGCACAAAACACTACATAGGACAAACAGGAAGACAGCTAACGATCCGCATCCATGAACACCAACTAGCCACGAAACGACACGACCAGCTACCCTTAGTAGCCACACACGCAGATGACAAGCAACATGAATTCGACTGGGACACTACTATTATAGGACAAGCCAAACAGAGAACAGCCAGGGAATTCCTAGGGTCATGGCACTCATCCACAGATTCAATCAATAAGCACATTGACCTGGACCCAATATACCGACCACTACAGCGGACAGCTGGAACTGACAACCGGAAGCAGCAGATTCAAACCACTACAAATGCCGGAGGAAAGATCACAGAAGTGCTTCACAGGAGGCTCCCAAGCACTGAGGATGTCACCTAGACAGGGGACGAAACGTCTGCAACACACATTCCCAGCTTGGCGAACAGAACCACAACAACGATCACCCGAGCTACAAATCTTCTCACAGACTTTGAATCCAATTAGTAATAGACAGAAATTGTTCCCATCGTCAGAAGGATTATGAACCAGTGTGTACTGATTCAGGGTGGATGTTAAAAGAACCATAGTTGACCGAAGGAAGGATTTTCATGCAATATGTTTAGGATTTGGACTACACTACCTGAAAGTGTCGAGGAAGGAAATTTAGTCATAGCTTTTAAAAGAAATCGGACATGTAACAGAACAGAGAATTTTCACAATGTGGAAAGTGTTAGATGAATTGCTCTTGCAGAGTCCTGACGTAGTGACAATGGGTTAAATGGCTATCTTCTGTGCTGTAACCATTGTATAATTCAGCGATACCACAGTTTTAATTCACAATTTGTGAGTGAATAAATACTTAGCATTTTAATGCCAGGGATGCTACTTTAGTTTTGAATTATTGCAAAACAGATGACTTACTTTGTGTTTATTTAAAACTGAATTTTCTGATTTGTCTTAAGGCTACTGTGGGGCTGATATAAAATCACTTTGCACTGAGGCAGCCCTGTTTGCCCTACGCCGACGCTACCCTCAGATTTATGCAACCAGTCAGAAGCTGCAGCTGGATGTTTCATCTATTGTTATAAGTGCACAGGACTTCTATCTTGCCATGCAGAACATTGTGCCTGCTTCACAACGAGCTGTGACCTCTTCAGGAGAAGCACTATCACACATTATCAGGCCTTTGCTGGAAAATGTCTTTAGGAGAATTCTAACTGCTTTGCACAAGGTTTTTCCTCATGCTGAACAGACACAGAATGACAACAGAGATGGTCGGTATATATTATAGAATGTTTTTTTGTTATTGTATATTTGCTGGATAAATTGAATTACTAGTATTTTGTTATGTGATGAGGGGCATAAAGTAATTACTTTATTAATTCAATCTGTTCACACCTGTACAAAACATCAATGATTTGGAATATAGAGAAAGATGCTACAGGTTCCTCTTCATTTGTCGGAAAATAATTAGGTTCACGTGGACCATATTGTAGCAGAACATACTTCCATATCATATCGGTTTAAGTCCACCACTGTAAGGTTAATGAAGCAATTAATTCATCTAAATATACCTAACATCAATTTATTCTAGGATATTTTCATCTTTAAATATTTTAGAGCAGTTAAGGTAACTCTGACACTTGTGATCTCCAAATTTTAAATGAAAAGCTCAGTGTTGGTGGAACCCAATAGTTATTTCAATAGTTATGTTGTATGTGGATCTTTTCTTTAAATCAGTGTGGAAATAATATCTCCAGTTTGAAACAGTTGGGCTTTAAAACAAAGTTTTAAAAAATTCTTGGTGTAAACAAGTAAAATACTTCTGTAGTTTTGATCTATTCATTTTATTCAATAGAATATACATTTTTAATATATATATTCTTATGAATGAAATGATGTACAATATATCAAGACCAATGCCAACCCTCCACCTTAGCTTCCATACAATTGAAAGATGTGCTAACATTATATTATCCATAAACCTGTTGGATTTGTTGGTCCTTTAGTTTCATTGCTTCCTGAGAAGAATACCTGGATACCATTTGACAGCTGCTCACAATGATGAATTTTAAGTTAGGAGTTCACTACTTGTAGAATCACAGATCTCAATCTGTATTGTACAGCAAACTGGAATTCAAAGAAGAGACCATTTAAGCCTGAATAAACCTGAAAGATTGGTAGTCATTTATGTTGCTGCTGAGATATTTACTGCAATCCTGCTGCGAGTGATTTTTTTGAGCTTTTTAATATGACAAAATTTGTGTAAAGACAAAAATAGCAGTTCCAAAGAAAGTTTTGAATTTCTAAATGATTTTTGTATTGTGATTTTATTTGTCATTTACAGATTATTTTAATGTTTTGCTCTTTCATTTGAAAACTTGTTTGACATATTAGTTCTAAACATTTAAAACTCCTTTAGCAATTTGCTTAAAATAAATCGAGCTATATTTAACTGACTTAATGATAATTTAACCAAGTTAAAGTATTTAGGTTGTTACTCAGAAATGTAATTGGTTATAAATAAATATTGCAAACAATACTGAAGCAAGTAAGAAGGAGAATGATTAAGACTTGAAGTTAACAATTAATGACCATTTTTAGTGTTAAAGAATTTAAAAGTTCAGTAATTTAGAATCATATTGTATTTGATTGCTATGTCAGATGCTATGAACCACATTTTGGAAGATTACATCCCCAGTGACGATGAGGTTGAGCCAGCAATTTTTGAGAATAACTCTACATTGGGATCACCAAAGAAACAACCACCAGCTGCTAAACATAAGCCCTTTATGCACTTCTCCATGTGAGTAATTGCATTTAATAACTTCAGTATTTTGGATTGTTGATTGGATATTTGTTACATGAAAAGCAAGTCCAACATAATTTAAAATTCTCATTAAAATTTTGCTTGGTTTCTGCTTTATTTTTGGCATAGATGAAAAATAAATCTGAGACAAAAATTGTTTTTTATGACACTCTTGTTCAGTTTAGCGAGTGTTTTTATTTTCTAAAAATGTTCTAATGTTAGCTAACTTTGCCCGAAAATATTTGTGCTACTTTTTCACATTTTTTCATGGGATGTGAATGCCACTAAGGCCAGCATTTTTCCCATCTCTAATGGCGTTTAAGAAGGTGATGATCAGAAGATACCTTGGATAGCTGCAGTTTGTGTATAAGTGCATGTACACAGCTGTAATGAAGGGACTTTTAAGTTTGAAACAGAATAAGATACATCTTGGGAAGGGAATTTGCAGATAGTGGCATTATCAGGTATTTTGCTGCCTTTTCCATAGGAGGTGTGAAATAATAGTTGCATTTGGCTGCCATGTCTTGTGGATGGTACACACAGCTGTTATTGTGGGCCATGTAGAGGGAATGAATGTCTAACATGATTGACAGGTTGCCAGTAAAGTGAGCTGCCTTTGTCGTGGGTAGTGTCAAGAGGAGTGCCAAGTTTCTTGAGTGTTGTTAGACTACATTCATCCAGACAAGGGTTATGTATTCCATCACAATCCTGACTTGTAGATGGTGGGTATGCTTTGTGGATTGGAAGTGAGTTACTCATTGCAGATTCCTCATTTCTGACAAACTGTTCTCACAGTATTTACATGGCTAGGTAAATTAAGTTTCGAAGGGTAAACAAGCAGGAAGTTGGAAGAACACAACAAGCCAGGCAGCATCAGGAGCTGGAGAAGTCACCATTTCGGGTGTAACCCTTCTTCAGGAATTCTGGCTTGCTGTGTTTTTCTCGCCTCCTGCTTTCAGCATCTGCAGATTCCAGCATCTGCAGGTTTTTTTATGACAGGATGTACATGTATTTGGAAAGGCAAGGACTGATTAGGGATAGTCAACATGGCTTTGTGCATGGAAAATCATGTTTCACAAACTCGATTGAGTTTTTTTGAAGACGTAACAAAGAGAATTAATGAGGGCAGAAAGGTAGATGTGATCTATATGGACCTCAGTGAGGCGTTCGACAAGGTTCCCCATGGGAGACTGATTAGCAAAGTTAGATCTCACAAAATACAGGGAGAACTAGCCATTTGGATACAGAACTGGCTCAAAGGTAGAAGGCAGAGGGTGGTGGTGGAGGGTTGTTTTTCAGATTGGAGGCCTGTGACCAGTGGAGTGCCACAAGGATCAGTGCTGGGTCCTCTACTTTTTGTAATTTACATAAATGATTTGGATGCGAGCATAAGAGCTACAGTTAGTAAGTTTGCAGATGACACTAAAATTAGAGGTGTAGTGGACAGTGAAGAGAGTTACAAATTACTATAGGATCTTGACCAGACGGGCCAATGGGCTAAGAAATGACAGAAGAGTTTAATTCCGATAAATGCGAGGTGCTGCATTTTGGGAAAGCAAATCTTAGCAGGACTTGTACACTTAATGGTAAGCTCCTAGGGAGTGTTGCTGAACAAAGAGACCTTGGAGTGCAGGTTCATAGCTCCTTGAAAGTGGAGTTGCAGGTTGATAGGACAGTGAAGAAGGCATTTGGTATGCTTTCCTTTATTGGTCAGAGTATTGAGTACAGGAGTTGGGAGGTCATGTTGCAGCTGTTCAGGACATTGGTTAGGCCACTGTTGGAATATTTCATGCACTTCTGTTCTCCTTCCAATCAGAAGGATGTTGTGAAACTTGAAAGGGTTCAGAAAAGATTTACAAGGATGTTGCCAGGGTTGGAGGATTTGAGCTATAGGGAGAGGCTGAACAGGCTGGGGCTGTTTTCCATGGAGCGTTGGAGGCTGAGGAGTGACCTTATAGAGGTTTACAAAATTATGAGGGGCATGGATAGGGGTAAATAGGCAAAGTATTTTCCCTGGGGTCAGGGAGTTCAGAATTAGAGGGCATAGGTTTAGGGTGAGAGGGGAAAGATATAAAAGAGACCTACGGGGCAACTTCTTCACACAGAGGGTGGTACGTGTATGGAATGAGCTGCCAGAGGAAGTGGGGGCTGGTACAATTGCAACATTTAAGAGGCATTTGGATGGGTATATGAATGGGAATGGTTTGGAGGGATATGGGCCGGGTGCTGGCAGGTGGGACTAGATTGGGTTGGGATATCTGGTCGACATGGACGAGTTGGACCGAAGGGTCTGTTTCCATGTTGTACATCTCTATGACTATGACTCTAAATGAAGTTTCTAATCATCCCCTGAATGCTCAGAGTAAATTATACAGCAGTGATTATTCTCTGATTGTCAAAGGTTGATGGTCAGATTCTCTTTGGTTGGATATTGTTATTGTCTTCTATTTGAGAAGTATATGTGTTAGCTTATCAGCCAGGTCTGAATGTTGTTCAGGCCTTGCTGTAGATGGGTACATGTTGATCCTTTATCTAGGAATAACAAATAATACTGAACACTGTGTTGTCATTTGTTCACATCTCCATTTGTGAACATATTGGAAGTACGGATTATTGGTAAAGCAGTTAAAGGTGGATTGGCCTTGGTTACTACCCTGAGGAATTGCTGCAGCTGCCACCTTTTATGTAGGCAACCCTCCAACCAGTGAAGAGCTCCCTCCTAGGATTTTATTAGGATTTTCAGGTGCCAAATTCAGTCAAATGTTGACTTGCTGTCAACTCCAGTCACTGTCATCTCATCTAAATAATGTAGTTGTGTACACCTAACAACATTCTCAAGTATGAGCAAATTAACCTTCAGTAATCAATGACACTGGATACACACTTGTGACAGTCCCTCATGTCACTGGAATAATGTTTATCAATTGCCTGTAAAATGCATTGAGCTGTTTCAATGTGTTTACTAACTGGATCATGTAACCAGTATTGACTTTGCATTGAAAAAGTGTTCCTGCTAATTAAATTTAACTAAGCAGCTAATAAACTAACTCTACATTTTAGTCATGATTCGGAGATGCCGGTGTTGGACTGGGGTGTACAAAGTTAAAAATCACACAACACCAGGTTATAGTCCAACAGGTTTAATTGGAAGCACACTAGCTTTCGGAGCGATGCTCCTTCATCAGGACAATCACCTGATGAAGGAGCGTCGCTCTGAAAGCTAGTGTGCTTCCAATTAAACCTGTTGGACTATAACCTGGTGTTGTGTGATTTTTAACTTTCTACATTTTAGTGTTTTGGAAAGTTCCTAGTTTTGAAAAAGTGATTATAACCATTGTGAAAGCAATGCAATATGTGAATAATTGATTTTGAATCCCTTAAAAAACTATATCGTGTGTATTCCATCTCCACAATACCAATGCCAAAATAGAATTACATAGTTATGCTCAGCTAAGAAAGAGCAGCAAAGGCTGAAACCCGAAATGACATACCAACTAGACTTGCTGGATCTATGTGGGATGCTACTACTATAGTATTCGGTGCTTCCCTGATTGCAGTTCTCAGAAGAGCACTCTGCATTGTCTGGCAAAGGGCATTACTTGCATGCCTAGTTGATACGCCAGCAAAAGCAATAATGGGCAACATAACCTGAAAGTCAAACATCAATCCCCCACACATCTGGTAACTGACAAAACAAAAACAGAAGCTGGTTGAAATCGCATGCACCTAACTTTCCACTTGTGGTGATGTGTTCAATCCACCAGCTGTCTGTCTTCTATCCATTTATGGATCAACATTCCTGGAGAAGCTTATCAAATGCCCTTTCGATGAAGAAATGGATTATACAGGAAGCCGCTAAGAAGTTTCCTGTGGCTAACATTAACTGTTGAACAACATTCTTTGAACTAACATGGCAGGAGTAATTCTTGATTAACAGGTTCATGACAAGCCAGGATCCCTGTGCAGTCAACTACCATCATTGCCAGCTCAGTACAAACTCTGTATGCATTTGTGGTGACTCGCCAAGTTATGCTACACATTGTTGATGAGTATTCCCAGTCGAGATTAAGCGCTGGACTAACTGCCTCAAATTCAGCAAATGAGAAGACTGTCACTTGGCTTTAGGGAGGTGTATTTGCTAAGTAGTCGTAAATAATGTAAGCTTTAGTTTCAATTTTCCGACCAAAAGTCCTTCCTGTCTTTACCATCTTCAAGACCATTTTTGACTTTCACCAAGCTTTTGGTCACTTTCCATATCTTCCACTTTGTCTTTCCATTTTTAATTCTCATTTTGCCTCTTTAATGTAACATGGTATATTTTTGTCTGCTAAAACTGTCACATAACTGTAAGTTATTAGTGCACTTGAATATACTGCTCAGTTTGTATGTATTCGTGTCAAAGGCATGTTAAGGCAGTATTTAAGTGATCAGAGTCTTGCTTTCCTGAAGCAAATTTATCAGGCTGTAGAAATGTAGAAATCTTTTATAAATTAGTGACTGTATCAAGCTTTACCAGGATTTGAAATGTCACTAGCTGCCTTTCCTTTGAAAATTCTGCCTAGTTCAGTTGCTTTACTATCTTACGAATAAAATATAAGCCAAAATCACACAGGAAGGGAACATAGGGGTAGACGGATGCAAAGTAAGTTCAAAAAGTTCAGGAAGTAATAGCTAAAATAGTCTTCTTGGAAACATATAAGCAACAGTAGAATTATTCATTAAGTTGTTAGATGCTGTAGGGATGCCATCATTTCTCGTGGAAGGATGAGATAGTATCTTCTAATTTCTGTGAAACATTTGATCAAAACACCCTTTTGTCGTTTATAGACAAACCCATGGCTCTTTTCTTTAATCTGCCCCTTCGGCTGGATTTTAAAAAAAAGCACTATAATTCAAAGAGAGACAGTACTTCTGGTTTCTGGGTCAGCATTTAACCTACATTTAACTTCATTTCAAAAACAGATTATCTAGTTATTTATCCAATTAATGTTTGTGGGATTTCCTTGCAACATTACCTACTTATCAGAAGTATTCTTTTTGGTGATGAAGAGTTGGGATTATTAATAATGCTGCATAAATGCAAATTAGTTTTTACTTAATTATGATCTTCAACAATTTTCTTGGTATCTTTTTTTAAAAAAATGCTGGGGATATGACATTTTGTATTTTAACCTCAATAATTCTAAAATGAAAGTTATAATTTTAATAAAATCAGAACTTTAGTATCTTTTGATATTTGAGTGACTTGGAAATTACTGTGCCTTACTTAATGTAATTGAGAAAAATGTGGCAATTCAGAATTGATTATTTATTTGTATGAGTTTAGAGTTGAAATTTTTAAGTTTGAATCGGAATCATTATAAACATCTTCATAGTTCGTGTAAACAGATATACAATTTGTTACAATAGGAATGTATTGGGACAAAATGTGAAAATGTTGTACTGAATTCAAATTTGATGCATTTACTCTTTAAAAACTTGATAGCAACTCTCACTTTAAATCCAAAATCTAAATTATTATTTGCTATCATGTTTTGCAGTGAATTAGCAATAAATGTTAGAGCTTTTCAGAACTTGTAATTGTGCAAAATGAATTGAGCTGTTGGATTATTTAACTGATCAGAAGAAACACATAATTATTTGAAACTGATTCTCCAAAGAAGTATTGCAGTATGTTGCCATCTTCAGGAAGGTTTCAATTTTGCACATAATATTCAAATTGCAAATGAAATGTGGCACTTGGTACAACTACTTTCTATTTTGAAATTTTAAGTTTGTTGTAAAGATTCTGTTCCTCTAAACATCTTTTTTTCTCAAAGGACTGTCAGTATGGCCACAACTATTAGGAAATTAGTTAAAACATCCACAAAAATCTTTTATACTGTATTTCTAAATATGTATTCTTCAGTTTCTTTTATTATTCCTGGGATGTGGGCACTGCTGGCTGCCAGCATTTATTGCCTGTTCCCAGTTGCCCTAGAGAAGGTGGCAGTAAGTTGTCTTCTTGAACTATTGTCGTTCACGAGGTCTTCAGTGTTGCGCACTTCATATTGGTTTTTATTTTGCATCATGCTTTTCTTTGATGTTTGTTGTCTTTAAGGACTTTGCATGAAATAACTTCTGTAACTTTTAAAAACCAAAGTCTGAATGATTAATTTGTAACCACAGACAAAGTGACTTAATATTTTACTGAAGAAGCACCCCCACACACACATGTCTATGTGTCAGTACCAAACTATTTTCATTCTTCTGAGAAAGGATGACACGGCTGTTGCTTTTTTGGCATATTTATTAAGCAGTCTGGTATCTATCCCAGTGATGTGACTGAGGTCAGTAATTTACTGGGAGTGGGTAATTGCAGGAGCACAATATTTTAAGACAAAAATAATAGGCATTCTACTTGCAGTCTGGAAAATAAAGTTAGTTTCAGTTGAAATGCCAGATCTTGGTTATTATAGAGAAATACATCTTGATTATTTACGGGTTTACTTAGTAATTTTGTTAGTCTAAAAGTATAGAGTTTTTCCAACCGATTTCAAAAATAATACTTACTTATACAATGCACTTCACAGCGACAGCATGTTCCAAAGCACTTTACACTTTTTGAACTATAATCACTATCGGAGTGTAGGAATTGCAGAATTTGTGCAGCTCCCATCCAATACAGCAATGTGATAGGACCAGATAATCTCTGTTATGTTGTTGATTAAAGGATAAGTATTTGCAAAGGTATAGTTATAACAGCTCTGTTGTTTTCCAAAATATTGCTGTGGGATCTTTTTGATTCCCTCGTGGGCAGGCAGAGCCTCAATGTAACCTCTTATCTGAAGGATAGCAACTCTGACAGTGCAGTATTGTCTGAGTCATCAGAAATTTAGATATATAATTTTAAGAATACAAAACACAATGATACGTATATGTTAACCTGGAAAATTACTCAGTGCAAGATTTCTTTCTGTAGGTCAGCACATCACCAGCCAACATCCCATCGTCCTCGGTTACTTCTTTGTGGGAGCAAAGGATCTGGTCAGAGTTCACATCTTGCTCCTGCTTTGCTGCATTCACTTGAGAAGTTCTCTGTGCATAGGTTAGATCTGCCAGCAGTGTACTCTGTCAGTGCAAAAACACCAGAGGAGTCGTGTGCACAGGTGAGGCTAGAGGAAGTGAGAAAACCTAGTACATATGATTCTTGTGGGTAACTTTTCAACTAGCACTGAAAATCTAAAGCCATGATTTTCTTTTTTCTCTTTTTCTCCCTACTTCCTATTCCTCCCTTAGGTTTTCCGCGAGGCACGTCGGACGGTACCAAGTGTAATTTATGTGCCTCACATTAAAGAGTGGTGGGATGCAGTCAGTGACACAGTGCGAGCTACTTTCTTGACTCTACTTCAGGACATACCACCCTTTTCCCCAATTTTAATAGTGGCTACCTCTGAAGCAATATATATAGAGTTGCCTGATGAGGTAGGTTGTCAATTTCACTAAAGTGCATATAAATTCATAGAACGGTTACAGAGTAGAGCAAAGCTGTTTGGACAGTTATGTCCATATTGGGTTTCTTCTAAAAGTTGCAATACTTGAGAGCAATTGGAATGGGTTGTGTTTTATTATAAATATGCATTTAACATCTTGTAGAAATTGGTAATACAGAATTTGAAGTATTAGCATTTCCCAGGTTATGAATAGGTTCTCTTCATGAGTGAATTCATAAGTTGATTTGTATGCAAGCCAGAATACGCTATGGTACAGCATAAAATAACCACATGTAAGTACAAGCAAATGTTTGCGTGTCGAATCTTTTAAATTAATATGAAATCTTGTATGTAAGTACATGCGTTTGTTGGACGGACATTCGTAAATTGGAGACTGCCTCTATATTGATGATGGTCACAGTTCATAATTTTTTTAACTAATGTGCTCAATTTG
Source organism: Chiloscyllium plagiosum (assembly GCF_037043375.1). Classification (NCBI taxonomy): domain Eukaryota; kingdom Metazoa; phylum Chordata; class Chondrichthyes; order Orectolobiformes; family Hemiscylliidae; genus Chiloscyllium; species Chiloscyllium plagiosum. Next base: position 11,335,989 of record NW_028270141.1, on the reverse strand, counting down.
AACTGAAATATCATTGAGAAGTTTTCCATTAGAATTTTTTTTGTGTCTAAATTTATGCACACCTGTGTGGGGTTTGTACAGTTTCACAGAGACATAAACTGTCAGTGCTTAGGTGTTCTCTTCAGCAATACTATTTGTTTCTATAGATTAGATTAGATTCCCTACAGTGTGGAAACAGGCCCTTCGACCCTCCGAAGAGTAACCTACTCAGACCCATTTCCCTCTGACTAATGCACCTAACACTATGGGGAATTTAGCATGGCCAATTCACCTCACCTGCACATCTTTGGGCTGTGGGAGGAGACCGGAGCAGCTGTAGGAAACCCACGCAGACATTGGGAGATCGTGCAAACTCCACACAGACAGTTGCCTAAGGCTGGAATTGAAACTGGGACCTTGGCGCTGTGAGGCAGCAGTGCTAACCACTGAGCCACCGTGCCACCCCCTAATGGGTTTAATGGTTTCCTTCTGCAATCTGAAAGTAATGGCAATGCTTTCATTCAAATATTGCTTTAAATATAAACATAGCATGAAGGGGGCTTTTGTTGGATGGACATAAAAAAGCAGTGTGTTCTAGTTTTACACCTAATGAAGTCATTACTATTGATTTCTTACACAAATGTGTAAATATTTTACAATACTAAGGCAAGTTTTTAATGAACAAAATGACAACGCTAATATTTTACTATAAAGAGGGGTCCCCAGTTTACGACTTGAATACAAATCGACTTAGGAATAGATTTAAGAACGAAACCCGTTTGCATCCTGGGGACTGTGTATGTGCACATTGATTATGAATTTATGTACTCAGCAGCAGTAGTTTTGAATGTTGGAGCAAAAATCTGCACCATCACAGTGATGTGTGCATATATTATGTAACATGCAATGGATGTGTGTGATTATACAATGTTTTTCTGAATAATAATACTTGCATTTCATTTGCAAGGTTCAAGATATTAACCTGGTTATCTTTTGTCATTTCATATCCTAATTTCTTTTCTTCAAAGACAAATATTGAATTTAATGGGTTTTCTGTTTTTCTTAACATTAAGGTTAAATGCATTTTCGAAATCAGTTATGGGGAAGTTATAGATGTACCGAAACCTAATGAACAGGAAAGAACAAAGTTCTTTGAAGATTTGATATTAAACCAAGCAGCAAAGCCACCACCAAGGAAGAAAAAAGCTGGTAAGAGCTAATGGTAGAAAGAAAAAACAATTCTATGCTTATCAAGATTTTCAAATTACATATGATCCAACTAAATATAGTGCAATTTTATACCAGGTAACTTGTACAGAGGTAGGACCAAGATGTTACCTATAATTCTTACTGACTTCTTCACACATCAGTTGATAGTTCTTAACAAACAGCATTTTACTTAGATGGAGATCACAAGCTCCTCTCCACCTCTCCCTCTGATCCTATTGCTGAAGGTGCTGTGGACACTGATTTCTTTGCCAGTAAAACTGACTTATCTAGAACTGTGTTCCTCAACAGGTTAATACCAGGTGGGCAAAAACTCGAAACAAATTTGGTCAAATGTCCACGTCTAGTTGGAGATGGCTATTTGAAATCACTTTGGTGGGAATCGTGCAATAATCTGAGCAGGGAAAACAGACAGTTGGAAGTGTAAATGAGCTGTTCAATTACTGTGCACATGTGTGCGTCATCCTCAGTGGCTTGAGCTACACTGCAAGTTCAGCTTTATTGGCAAATCCAGACCATTTACTCATTAACTTGCTCATGTCATCACCAGCAACAGTAATTTATCTCATTGCTATTTTTGGAATTTTGCTGTGCAGAAAATGATTTTGTATCCAGTTATATAAATCACTGCAACAATTGATCATACCAAATCACTTTGAGTTTGAGAAGGCATTATGCCATTTCTATGATCACTGACACTGATTTCCAGTGTTTTTCAGGTGACTTGTTAAAATATTTCAATATGATCACAGCTAGTATCAGTTTCAGCCAGTGTCAATTGTTATTGGACCTTTAGGTTGGCAAGTAGTCATGATTGATGTTTCACGTGCCTTCATCAAATATGATACAACCTGTGTATGATAGAAATATAGCAGTATCTTTGAAGCCACAAATTTATGTGCATTCTATACTACTCTTTGTGGAATCTTTGGACTTTGCATTGGTGACTGATTGATTGATTCACCGAGCAGCATGGATTATGACTGCATTGGTAGCCATGTAGTTTTATCACAAAATTTGGATGGATCAATTCAGATCAAAACTGGGTTATTTCCATTAAATATTCTACATAGTTTCAAAGGTGGAAAACCTTCCATTCGCTTCTTGAAATGCCAGCTCTGAACAAGTTGTTCAGGTCATGATAACACTAGAGCAGAGTACAAGGCAGCATGCCCTGGATTGGTTGTGTTGAATTGCAAAATGCTAAGTTTCATTTCCTGAATAGTTATCACAGGCTGATCTGTTTAGGGATACAACCATTAAAATACAGTGTTTTCCCATTTGGTTAGTCTTCATACCTCGGGCCTTTCACAAAATGTCCATCAGTCAATGCCATGTATTTTGTGCAATGGTGTCTTCAACTATGAGTTGACTCCTAAGATATTGCTGTTGAAAGACAGCTCTAGTTCCATCCATCAGGTAATCCTCAGTTTGGCAATGCTGTGTAGTCAGCGGTCTATGTTTTTTGTGCGTTTGGCTAAATTAGGACATCAAACAAATAGATGTTTAGCTCCAAGCAACCATGTCACTTTATAGCTAGTTATAATGGATTCTCTTTTTCATAAGTGTTCACAAATCACATATGGAATACGTTTTCTGTGTTACAACTGTTATCTTCATTCCAAATGCTGAACTGATTGCTAACTGTTCACAGTTGAAAGCACAGCATGTTTGGTCTTCTACTGACAATCTTTATGCCCACTCGTTTAAATATATTACTCCTTGGTTCTAGATGTGAGTTACTGGCCCTTGGTCTTTATGTATGACCTTTGACTCCCCATTCAGTTAATTGAAACAAACATTTTTTTAAATTTTGTTACCACACTTCAATTAAACTTTTTTAACCCAATCAGAAATGAAGGCAAACCAATTCCATGGTTCTCTGGAGTAAGAGACTGTTTACCCCCCCCCCCCCCCCCCCCAAAAAAGGAACAAATGTGCACACAGAAACAGGTAATGACCTTACAAAGAAAGGGTAGGAATGTTATCTGGTACAACAGGGATGGAAAGGCAGTTGAAATATACAGTTTTTGAGTCTTTGAGTTACAAGAATGAAAAGATCTTTGCCCAACTGTTTGCCGAGTATCTGTTTTGTACAATAACAGTGGGACTGCACATGTCCTGGAGTCTTCTGTGAATTATTGTTTCAAATTGCTTTTCACCAGGTGTTTTTGAGCATGAGAGAGAGAGAGAGATGGGTGGAGTGTGTCTTCCACGTTGTGTTCACAAATCAATTTTTCATTGTTTTTGCTCTGCTGCATAGAAGCAACAATCGATAAGGATCAATTTGTATATGACTGAGTCTGTTTATTGTCTTTTTTCCAAGCTGAATATTCTGTGGGCCATCTTGCATCTTATAAGAAGTGTAACTTGCAGAAAGATGTGAAAGCACTGGAGATACAGATATGACTTTTCGTGACCTCTTATAAGCATGCTGATTTTGGCTCAGACTGATGTTCATTGATCGCTTCATGAGTCTGGCTCAACCCTAGTCACATGACCATGGCAAACATTTTATGTCCATATTTGTTTTTCTTAAGGTCAATTTTGGTGCATGAAAATCTCAAACTATTAAAGTCAAATGATTGTTGAATTTGATAGTCCATTTTCAGTACAACTGTACCAGTCCTTCAGAGAATTTTGATACACATAAGATTGTTCAGTTAAAGGATGAACAGATCAAAACAGGTTGTCAATTGCATGTGTCTATCTGGGATTGCAAGTGTGTATTACATTTGAAATTTAGGGTGGTCTGTTTAGGTTTGATGTGGTTCAGAATTCTTTTATTAGATGTCATGTGGTGTTCGGCAGTGACTGTTTGTTTCCAAAGAAAAGAACCAAACAGTCTTCTGAGAAAATCAATGGGTTTATTATTATTGATTCTTCCCACTATAAAGGTGTTGGGAATTATCATTGGCCAGAGACTCAACTGGACTAGCCACAAAAAGTGACTACTTGAGTAGGTCAGTAGTTGGGTATTTTGTGATAAGTTGCACATCACTGGACACCAAAAGCCCTTCTCAATAGAAGTTAAGACGATGGTTGAATAATATGCACTTTTCAGGGTAAATGAAGCAACAACAGCATTTAAAGTGCTGACAGAAATCAGTGTATGAATAAATGAGTCACTATCTGATTGACAGGATGTGATGAGTAAGGTTCCACACCCATCTGTGTTGGGGCCTTAACCTTTTACAATTTACATTATTGACCTAGTTAAGGGCAATGAAGGAATAATAACTAAACTTGCAGACAGCATTAAGAGACAGTCAGAGTCATGGAGATGTACAGCATGGAAACAGACTCTTCTGTCCAACTTGACAATGCCGACCAGGCGTCCTAACCTAATCTAATGGCACATTTCCCTGTGAACCCTTCCTATTCGTATACCCATCTAGATGCCTATTAAAATGTTGTAATTGTACCAGCCTCCATCACTTCCTCTGGCAGCTCATTCCATACACGCAACACCCTCTGCGTAAAAACGTTGCCCCTTAGGTCCCTTTGGTTGGAAAGTATGTTGTGAAGATGATGTAAGGACATTGCAGATGGAGATAGATGAGATAAATGTATAAAATGTGGCTGGTAGAGAATAATATGAGAATTGTGGAGTTCGTTTGCTAATGGGATAATATCCATTACTCTGAGAGGAATTGAACAAAAAGGGAAGGTTGTTATTCTTCAATAATACAGGAAACTGATGAGATCACATCTCAAATACTGTGTGCAGGTTTGGTGTCCTTATTTAAGGAAGTATGTTCAGTGCACTGAAGATGCTTCAGAAGAAATTTACTGGGTTGTTACCTGGAATGAGTGGGTGTTCTCGATCAGGTAAGTTTGGACAGACTGAGTTTATTTTCACTGGAGTTTAGACGTTTGAAGGATAATTTGATTTAAGTGTATAACATCTTGAATGGCCTTGATGTGGATGTGGCAAGGATGTTTTCTCTTGTGTGTCAGTGTAGAACTAGGGGCACTGTTTTAAAATTAGGGGTCTTCCTTAAAGTATAGAGATTTTTTTCTGAGGGTAATGTGACTTTGGAAAGCTCTGCCTTGGAAGGCAAAAGAGGCAGGATCATTGAGTATTTTTTACACTGACATGCATAGATTGTTGTTAGGCAGTGAACTCTAGGATTATCAAGGGCACATGGAATACAGGGAGAACTAGCCATTTGTATACAGAACTGGCTCAAACGGTGGTGGTGGTGGAGGGTTGTTTTTCAGACTGGAGGCCTGTGACCAGTGGAGTGCCACAAGGATTGGTGCTGGGTCCTCTACTTTGTCATTTACATAAATGATTTGGATGCGAGCATAAGAGGTACAGTTAGTAAGTTTGCAGATGACACCAAAATAGGAGGTGTAGTGGACAGCGAAGAGGGTTACCTCAGATTACAACAGGATCTTGACCAGATGGGTCGATGGGCTGAGAAGTGGCAGATGGAGTTTAATTCAGATAAATGCGAGGTGCTGCATTTTGGGAAAGCAAATCTTAGCAAGACTTATACACTTTATGGTAAGGTCCTAGAGAGTGTTGCTGAACAAAGAGACCTTGGAGTGCAAGTTCATAGCTCCTTGAAGGTGGAGTCGCAAGTAAATAGGATAGTGAAGAAGTTGTTTGGTATGCCTTATTTTGTTGGTCAGAGTATTGAGTACAGGAGTTGGGAGGTCATGTTGCGGCTGTACAGGACATTGGTTAGGCCATTGTTAGAATATTGCGTGCAGTTCTGGTCTCCTTCCTATCGGAAGGATGTTGTGAAACTTGAAAGGGTTCAGAAAAGATTTACAAGGATGTTGCCAGGGTTGGAGAATTTGGGCTATAGGGAGAGGCTGAACAGGCTGGGGCTGTTTTCCCTGGAGTGTCGGAGGCTGAGGAGTGACCATATAGAGGTTTACAAAATTATGAGGGGCATGGATAGGGGTATATAGGCAAAGTCTTTTCCCTGAGGTCAGGGAGTCCAGAACTAGAGGGCATAGGTTTAGGGTAAGAGGGGAAAGGTATAAAAGAGACCTACGGGGCAACTTTTTCCACACAGGGTGGTACGTGTATGGAATGAGCTGCCAGAGGAAGTGGTAGAGGCTGGTACAATTGCAACATTTAAGAGGCATTTGGACGGGTATATGAATAGGAATGGTTTGGAGGGATATGGGCTGGGTGCTGGCAGGTGGGACTAGATTGGGTTGGGATATCTGGTCGACATGGACGGGTTGGACCGAAGGATCTGTTTCCATGCTGTACATCTCTATGACTCTAGATGGGAATGTGGAATCCCAAACACACACAGATCAGCTATGACTTTATTAAATGGTGGCGCAGCCTTGAGTTGAATGGCTTACTTCTCTAATTTTGTATTTTCGTAAGTACAGATTGTGACAGTCCAGAAAGAAGGCCATCTTCTTGTGGCAATTAAAAATTAGAAATTCATATTAAAAGTTACATTTTTGTGATGTACCAGTTATTTTAAAGACCACAGTTTGTCGTTTATCTCTAATTGCCCCTTAAATTGATGGTGGTGAGCTGTCTTCATTTGCTCCTACAGTACCTCTGATGTAGGTATACCCATAGTAATTATTAGGAAGAGGTTTCCAGCTTTTAATCCAGTGATACTGACAAAATGACAGTATAATTCAGTATCAGGTTTGTGTTTGGCTAAGAGGGGGAATTTGCAGATCACCATATTCTCATGTGTCCCTGACTCTTATCCTTCTAGATAAGCAAGGACGTGGGTTTGAAAGGTGCTGTCAGTGGTGGTGTGGTGAGGCGCTCAAGTGATTGTTTACCCAGTCATCATTATATGCTGATGGTGGAGGGAGTGAATGTTTTATTTTGGCAGATAAAGTTACAATGAACTGGGCGGCTTTGTCTTAGTATCCAACTTCTTGAGTGTTGTTGGATCTGAACTTATCCAGTCAAGTGGAAAGTATTCCATAACATTCCTGAGTTGTGCCAAATGGTGGACAGGCTTTGGGCCATTGCTCACTGCAAGATTCCTAACCTCTAAACTTGTTCTTGTAACTACAGTTAAGCCTAGTCAACTTTCTCGGTAACAGTAATTCCTAGGAAATTGATGGTGAAAGACTTGGCAATGATAATTTTGTTAAAAAGGTCAACAATGGTCATTCCTTGCCACTTGTATAGTGCAAATATTACTCACTACTTATCATCTCAAACCTGAATCTTGTCCTTATCTCGCAGCTTGCTACTTCAGTATCAAATGTGTTGCATATGGTACTGAATGCCCCAAATGCCAAGAAATATCTTGTAATGTTGTGATGGAGGGAAGATCATTGATGAAGAAATTGAAGATAGTTGGGCTTGAGATGCTATTCTAAAGAACTTTTATAATCTTGTCCTGCAGGTGAGATATTTCGTCTGCAACCATCTTCCAATTTTAATCTGATCAGTAGAGAAATTTTCCTCCGATTGCCATTGACTTAACTTTTGTTAGGGCTCCTTGTTGTCACGTTCTGTGAAATGTTGTCTTGCAGTCAATTGGCTGGGTTAGGTTTTTTCTGTGTAAAAGGGCACATTTCCGCATTATCTGGTAGATTCCAGTATGTGGTTGTACTGGAATGGAATGGCTAAGAAAATGAATACTTCTGGAGCATGATGCATCAGTACTGTAGCCAAGATCCATAGCTCTTGCAGGATACAGTGTCTTCAGCTATTTCGTGAAATCAAGTGGCATGGAATGAATTGGCATAAGATTTCCGTCTGTGATATTCTGACGTTAAGAGAAGGCTGAGAGGGCTTATTCACTTGGCATTTTTGGCTGCAGGTGGGTCTGAACTCTTCAGTCTTTTCTTTTGTGTGACTGTACTTGGCTCCCTCATTTTTGAGGAGTGAAATATATGGTGGAGCCATCTCTTCTGGTTTGCCATTGAATTATTTACCACTGTTCACGATTGAATGTAGCAAGATTTCAGAGCTTTAATCTGATGTGTTGCTTGTGGGATGGCTTATCTGTCCGCATCATACTGCATCCTGCTGTTTGGTATGCATATAATCCTGTTTCGCAGCTTCACTAGGTGACTGCTTCATTTTCAGGCATACCTCATGCTGCTGCCAACTTTTCTCCTGCTCTTCTCTTGGAAATAGGGTTGTTTCTGAAGCTTGATGATCGTGTTACAGTGAGAATATGTCAGATCACATGGTGCAGATTATGGTTGAAGATGGTCTTACTGCTGCTGATAACCAGTTTAGGGCTGCTAGATCAGTTCTGAATCTATTCTGTTTAGCAAAGTGGCAGTGTCACATAACAAGATATAGAGTAAGCACACAGATTGCATAGTGGTCAGTCTGACTAATACAGTCTTGCGCAGATGCAGCAAGACAGGTTGGTGAGAATGAAGTTAAGTAGGTTTTTAATCTTCATCCTCTCATCACTTCCTGCAGGTCTAGTCTGGCAGATATGTCAGCTATACGTGGCTTGGTAACTACTGATCAAAATAGAACCCTACGTATCTGGAAAAATAAAGGTGTCCCAGCAAGTAGTCAACCTTTTTAACCATCTTAGAATGCATGATAATTTTGATTTGTTATTTCCATACATTCTAACATTTGCAGTGTGGTCTGTTAAAGGCTGGATTTTTGTGGATTTTAACATAATGGCTTACTTGATAAGGGCATTACTTGGTAAAGCCCGGAGCTTTTCTCTGTGTCTGTATGAATTTCTGATTCATTTTACCTCTGGTTCCTAGTATTGCTGAATCCAGTTAAAAAAAATGCTACAATCTTGCTTGGAGGAACACACATTATTCACATACTACTTTGAAAGGTGGGAAGTTTTTTACGAACTTGGATTTTTATGATAATGAGCTTGTGCTTGACCTAACAAGGTACAATTAACCAGTATTTATGTATTGAGTCAAATTTATTAAGATGATGGGAAAATAGACAGTGAAGACAATACAGAAAACACAGAAATTTAGCAACGTTTTTAAGGCCCATATTGCCAACTCAGGCAACCCTTTTTGTGTTCTTGCAGTGATGTTACATTGAACTGTATCAGAAGATTTATGCCACAGAGGCCATGGCAATACTACTCCACAAAAGGCATTGTGTTTCCAACACTTATTGCTAATTCTGAGTGTCCTGTAGCTTATTAGGAAATAGTTTAAATTAACTTTTTCCATTTGTTTAAGATGAGGGTTATCAGGTGTTAATCCACCTCTGTAGCTAGACTAAACAAATATTCCCTGTCCGTCAGAAGTTATAATTGAATTCTGTGTCACAATTAAGTTTCCTTTTGAATTTGTATAATGTTACCTCCTGTTATCAATCAGACCGACTGTTGCTCAAAACCAATCACCTAATTCTCCAGAAATGCGAAGCAGTTAAGTAGAAAAAGTTTCCAATAGAATATCACCAATGTCTTTTCGTTTAAAAAAAGTTATTTTGTTATGCACAGCTAATGAACGAAGTCAGTTCGCAAACAAAACCCTTTTCAAAATACAGTTTTTGTTAAAGGTAGGTATCATACTCTGTTCAAACTACTGAGTTCAGTTTTTTTTTTGAAGCTTTATTTCTTCCCAGCCCTGATCCCTTAGCATCTAGATGATTAAAACAGACACAGTTGCATAACCTTCAGCATCTTTGGGTCACTTATGTCCAGTCTTACAAGCAGCTGCCCTAATTGTTACTTGTCCCATAAGAAAAGATTTGAGCAAAATTGTTTAAAAAGGTAGGTAAGGCAAAGTCATCAAATGTTACTTCAAACCAAGATAGTACCTCAAAAATTAGTCATTTCATCAAAATACTACAACTTATATTTCTAAATGTGGCATTTATTGTACAAGTATTTATTTTGAAAACAATCATTTAAGTATATAAATTTTCAAGAGGCGAGATGATAAGTCTTCAAACTGATATTTGGAAGAAATTTTATACAAATTAATTATGTTGTGCCATTTTGCTCTTTTTCTTTTAGCTTTACTTGCCTTGGAAGTCCTTCCACCAGCATTGCCTCCTGCACCGCGACAATTATCAGAGGAAGAAATAAAACGGATAGAAGAACAAGAGGAAAATACCTTTCGAGAACTTCGACTGTTTCTCAGGGATGTTACTAAAAGACTTGCCACTGACAAACGTTTTAGCATCTTTAGTAAGCCTGTGGATATTGAAGAGGTAAGTTACGGTACCTTTTAAAATTCGTTCACATTAATTTCATTTCCAGCTAATGTCAAAAGTTTCAGCTGAAGGGCTAATGATAGTGGGCTACACTATGACTTTCCAGTATCCCAAAGTCTGAATGTAGTGTGATGCAGTGAAGTACCATGTGAAACATGGTCATTCCATATTTGATTCCTAATCTCAAGGTGATTGTAGCTCAGGAATGATAGGCTATTGGGTAACAAAAAGGTACCGGATGAAGAAGATCATCAGGATTCCTGCTCCTAATCACGAGCATAATTCCTTATGGCTAACGACACTTGTGTGAATGTCAGGTACAGACAGAAATGAAATTGTTTGCATATCCATCTTGAATAACTTAGGAGTACAATTGACAGATTGCACATTGAGAGAAAACATCTTGAGTTCAGCTAGTGATAAAGGTGCAACTAATCGAATACAATTTTAAAAAGAGTCTGCTAAATGAAACTTCTAATATTACATCTGACTTCTAATATTACATCTGACTTGAAATCAAGCCCTGCTTTTCCCACAGTTGTCACAAAAGTTATCGATTTCATAAAGTTAGGCAAAATATCCCAATATTCCTGTGTTTTAAAACATGGCTGACAGAAAACACATGGCCATGTTTTTGCACTTAACAGATGTTACTATTTATTACAAATAAATGGACTGTAGCTATAGATAAACTGTTACAAACCATCAACATATAATTCTGCTAGTTAAAACTCTAAACCCCTTATAAAACTTTCCCTACACACATACACGTACAGACAAAAAGACATGGATGCCCTGGATGGCCAGAAAGACTGAGAAGGCAGATCAGTGGTCTCTGTTCACAGGACTTGATGGAATGGTCCGTTTGGTTTGTCAGGCTCTGCTGCTCATTGATTCTCCTTCAAGTAAATTGACTTGCATAGGACAACTGCTTCACATTTAATAATGTCTCTGACTTACTCGTTACGACCAAAAGCTTACGTAATTGATGAGGGAAAATAATTTTCTTCAAGCTTGAGGTGCTTTTATGGCAGAGGAAAGGACACTTGCTTCCTTTTTGGAAGTCTGATAGCTTCTGACCAAACATTGGCTCCCAGGTAGCTGAGCAGTTTGAGTGTGCCAATCTGATAGTTGTTCGCCGGCAGAAGCGATTTTGCCATTGACTCATGGAGCAGTCTCGATGGACCGAATGACCTGTTCTGCTTCTACATCTTTTTTATTATTTGGTCCTGGTCACTGCTGCACAGACACATTATCTACTTGTTGCCAGTTGAATCTTATTTCATACACATCCTCTCCACGGCTTTTAACGATCAGCTGTGTAAACAAGACTTGTAATGAGTCCCAGTATGTAGTAATCCTTTCCACAATCCTTTGTTTTTAAAACAGTCCTTTTACTATTTCCATAACTAAAAATGCAAAATGCAAGTGGCTTTACACTAAATTAGAAGTGAACATGTGAATATTGTAAAAGCTGACACAATGTGATGTATAATCCAAACAGAGATTTTCAAAGTAAAAATAAAAGTGTATAGCAATAGATCCCAAGTTGCATTAAGTCTGTACTCAAGGCCCTCTGTGGTAACAGGGTGGGAAAACTGCCTGTTAGTCTTCTGGCCCAGGACAGAGGCAGAAAGGTAACTAGCTGTCACATTCTGTCTGATAACCACCCCATTCCAACCACTACCATCACCAACAACAAACGTTGCGTTAAATTCCACGCCTGACATTTAGGTATGCAAGAGTGTTCAGTAGAACATTCTGAATGAATTTCTATTAACCTAATGCATAGTTATTAAGCGGTTAATCAATGACTAGAACTTGTTTTGGAAACAAGTGCTGATACAGGAGTGATGTGCTGTGCCTGAATCCGTTAGGAATAGTGACAGCTTGACAAATTGGATGGGTATTGCAGTTATTTAAACTAGTTGGTGGTTTGGGAATTGAAGATACAGGGAAGGAATTGTTGACAACAGATCACTGATGTTTGGTGATGCGGAAGCTCGAGACGTAGAAGAACCAGAGACCAGGTATTGTATAATTAATGAAGGATAGTGTATAATAAGATGCAAAAATAATTGCTGAAACCATTAGAAATGGAGATGTTAGAACTATCAGTTGCTATTTATACATGTGTTTATAGAAAATTGAAGATAATGAATATATGTTTGCTTGAGGCAGAAAGTGTGTTTAGAAAATTTACATGGGGTTACACCTGTGATGATCCTGAGAGAGTTGGCTGGTGACATAATGAAATTTTCTGGGGAAACATATGTAATGAAGAGGAGAATGAAGATAACTGGAGGAGTATCTTGAGGGCAACTTATCAACACAAGAAGGAAGAACTTTTTTCCAAGAATATATTGAGACAATAAGTGAGAACAGAAGAGATATTTGAATTCCTAATTTCCATAAGCCCATAGGAGCTGAGTTAGGCCATTCAGCCCATGGCTGGTATGTTTCTTCACCCTATTTTCCTGCCTCCTTTCCATAACCTTTGATCCCCCTACTAATCAAGAACCTATCTTAAATACGCTTTAAAACTTTGCCACAGAGGGCTGTGGAAGCTTCATTTCATATCACCAAAACCACACACTGCTCCAAAAAAAACCATTTTGTAGCCATTCCACAAATGCTTTTACTTGGGATTTGCTGCCAAAGATTTTCCTAGTACACTTGTATATTGAAGTCCCCCGTGATTATTGTAATAGTCTCTTTTCTATCTCGCTGATTTATTTTCTTCCCTACACCCTGACTACTGCTAAGAGGCTTATATGTAACTCCCATCAAGGTCTTTTTTCCCTTGCTCTACCTACACAGATTTTAGTTCTGATATTATTTCTTGCTTTCGATTTAATTTCATTTCTTACGAACAAGGCAACCCAGTCCCCGCCAGTCATTTCATTAGGACGTGTATGCTTGGATGTTTAGTTTCCAGCCCTGGTCCTTTTGCATCCACATCTGTATGATACCCACAGCATCCCACCTGCCAATTTCAATCTGTGCTACAAATTCATTTATCTTGTTTAATAGATTGTGCATATTTAAGTACAACAACCTCAGTTCTGTGTTGACTGTCATTCCTTCTCAAAGTTGTCATCTGCTGTGCTTGAAGTTAGATTTCTGACCTTTTCCATTCTCTGTTCTATTAATTGTTCTGGAAACTTTAATAACCTCTCCTGAGCCCGGTCTCCCCCCCCACCTTTATCTGGTTTACAGTCTTCATGACCTCAATTTACCTCAAATTGCAGCATCAGTTGTCTATTTTATTCCAAATGCTTTGTGCATTAAGATACAAAACCTTTAGGTTTGGTCTGTTGAGTTTCCCGACACTTGTCTGGTTCCTAGGTACAAAATGATATTCACACATTCTGAACCTTCCTCTTATGTCCATATAACAATCAAATCCATCACTAACTTCCAATCCAAAGTTATGCATTGCTTTTAATTTTCAAATGTTTCATGCAAACGAACACCCCGTCTCTAAAATGCTTTATTCAATCCTACTTAAGCAATTCACCAGGATTCTGATCCAGTATGATTCACATTGAGCCGGTCCCATCAGAACAGCTCTTCCTTCCTCAGTACTGGTTCAAATGTCCCATAAATTCTCCTACAACAATCTTTACCTCTTTAATTTTGTTAACCGTGTGTCAATTAGCTCATGGCTCAGTTTGTAATCTAGAGATTATCATTACTTTTTTAGTTCTGCTTTTTAATTTAGCCCCTAGCTGCTCAAATCCCTCAATGTCTTTCTACCTATGTCATGGTACCAAAATGCACTGAGTTCTTTTCCACTCCCGCTCCAAGTTCCCCTGCAGCCTAAATGAGATACCTTGAACCCGGGCACCTGGCAGGCACTATGGTTTTTGGAACGCTCAATCTGGCCACAAAGATCAGTGTATATTCCTCTGCCTATGTTATCCCTGATCACAAGTACATTTCTCTCTCCTCAAACCTTCCCCCCCCCTCCCTCCACTCTTTGCTCATGATGCTATCGTCAATTTGCTTATCATCCACACAGAGCAAGAATCTCCAACCTGTTGGGCAAGCTCAAGGGCTGAATGCCTCTACTTGCCTCCTTGGTAGTTACACCTTCCTATTCCTGACCGCTTACTGAATTCAAGCTAGTTAATCTAAGGAGTGTGACTGCCTCACGAAATGCAGCATCCAGGTAACTCTTCCCACTCCATGATGTCGCAGTGTTCAAAGCTCAGACTCCAGCTCATCAACTAAGCTTGAGTTCGTCAAGCAACCAACACTTGCTACTAATGTGGTCACTATGGACCACAATGGGGTCCACTAGCTCCCATATCATGCAGGTACAACACATCGTCTGGCTATGCATCTCCATTTTGTTTACTTAGTTTTTAATTTATTTCATTAAAAAATTCCTATTAATTTTTCAGTTTATAATCTTTAAAAAAAAATCTCCTATTTGCCATCAATCTGAAAGTAACCTGTAATAGTCAATTTAGCAGCTATTACCAACTCACGAGCTTATGTTTTTCCTGTACTATAACTCTGTTTTGAGCTGGACCCCAATCCTGGGCTTCAGGTTATCTTGTAAATAGAAAAAACTTATAGACTACAAGCCCAAATAAAACGAGCAAAAAGCAATTCTTCCTCTCTGCACCAAATTCCCACGCTGCCCACAAAATCCCTGAACTGTATACTCATGTTGTGTCTCACTCCGGATGTGATCTTCTCCTTCCTGACCATGCGAAACCATTCAGCCCATTCTCCTGATGATCTGCAATGCCACTTTTCCCCAAAATCCTTGTTTCCTTACTGTTTAAAAATCTGTCTATTTCAGCCTTGAATGTATTTGATAACCTCTGCCACCCTCTGCAGTAGTGAATGCCACAGATTCACTACCCTCTGAGAGAGGAGAAATTCCTTCTCCTCAGTATATTAAATATGCAACCTCTTATTGAGCGATTATGCCTTCAGGTCCTAGATTCTCTCACACCAGGAAACAACCTTTTAGCATCTACCTTGTCAAGCCCCCTAAGAGTTTTCTATAGAGTTACTTCTTGTTCTTCTGAACTTCAGCAACCATGAGCCACGCAAATGCAAAAAATTGCAATTACTCGAGCTAGTTAGAAACTTATGTATTTTCTCCTTTAATTAATAAAATCTCTGTGATCACACTTTATCTTTAAAAATATTTATAGGTTTCTGACTATTTGGAAGTCATCATACAACCAATGGATTTATCAACCATGATGATGAAAATTGACAACCACAAATATGAAACCGTGAAGGACTTCCTGGTAGATATTAACCTTATCTGCAGCAACGCTCTTGAGTATAATCCTGATAAGGTTCCTGGAGGTGAGATGAAAGTTAAAATGAGCACTTCAGTGATGGGTCACAAACAAACTAGCAAATCAAATTTTGCTTGCCTTAAAATTAAATTCTTTCTTGGATCATGTCTGAAAATGTGTTGAGCCCAGGTATAAGGGCACAGATGCTAGTCTTGTGCTTTTGTGAATTTGTTGATAAAAGTATTGAGTAGCCATAAAAGTATGGAAAGCAACAGTATCACAGTAAATTTACTCTTTGTGATCTAGGTTTATATCATTCTCACTGACGGGAGATATGTTTATTTCTCTTCTGACAGTAAAGTTGTTGCATTAAATTAATTTTCAATAGCCTAAAGTCCTTTTGAAGATATAATCAAAACATTGCTCATAAATTATCAGTTTTACAGAAAATGAGACTTGATGTCAAAGCTTTCCTTTTTGCATTATTGGGACAACATCATAAGAAGTGGAAATTTCAAAGAGAACAATCTACATTGCCTGAGAAAAGGGTATTTGATTGGGTGGCAAGTGGGCACTAATTGGATGAGATGTTGTGACAGAATATGTGTCTAAACTAGGCAAGTTGATTCTAATTAGTCAAGGCACTGTCTAGGGGAGATAGTTGTGTGTGTGTGTGCATAGTTGGAAAAGACACAATGAATGGCACGTTCTTTCTTTTTGAAGAGAACATGGTCCTGCATATGCATATATGTAATTTATAGCAGGCAAAAATGAGTCAGTTTGTGAGCCCGACTGATCATCGTAAATTGATTGTGAAATCTCCTATAATATTGTATTCTCTGTTCTGATTTTTGCAAGCATGAGTTGATTGAATACAAGTCTGCTGGCTGCAAACTGCTAAAAAAAAAATGCATTATTTGATATAGTCCCCCACTTGGTGTTATCTATGCCTTCCATCGTACAGGCACTGAAATTCATAGAATGCATGGTACGTCTGTATAGCATGCAGGACCTTTTTTTGACTTGACAGCAGTGTCCTGTTAATGGAAAATTTGACTTGTTGCTTTAATTACTGGTCACCTTATTCCTCCAAGGTAGCCTGTGGTAGACTAGTTCTTAGGACTGAAAGTTGCATGAATTTGTGTGATACACTGCGAGCAGATATTTGATCAGGAAAGCCATTCTCCCACAGCTTAGCTCTGATATATCCTGGATGTACGTTTGCTCGCTAAGCTGAAATGTTCATTTTCAGACGTTTCATCACCATACTAGTAACATCTTCAGTGAGCCTCTGGATGATGAAGCACTGCTCATCTTTCCTGTTTTCTGTTTATATGTTTGGGTTTCCTTGGGTTGGTGATGTCATTTCCTATGGTGATGTCATTTCCTGTTCTTTTTATCAGGGGGTGGTAAATGGGGTTCAAGTCAATGTGTTTGTTTGTCAGTCTTCCGATTGGAATGCCATGCTTCTGGGAATTCTCATGTGTGTCTTTGTGTGTCTCTGTTTGGCATGTCCTAGGATGGATGTGTTGTCCTAGTCGAAGTAGTGTCCTTCCTTATCTGTTTGTAAGGATACTAGTGAGAGAGGGCCATGTCGTTTTGTGACTAGTTGATGTTCATGTATCCTGGTGGCTAGTTTTCTGCCTGTTTGTCCAATGTAGTGTTTGTTACAGTTCTTGCATGGTATTTTGTAAATGACATTAGTTTTGCTTGTTGTCTGTATAGGGTCTTTCAAGTTCATTAGCTGCTGTTTTAGTGTTTTGGTGGGTTTGTGGGCTCCCAAGATGCTAAGGGGTCTGAGTAGTCTGGCAGTCATTTCTGAGATGTTGGAAGACCCTATTCCGACAACAAGCAAAACTAATGTCATTCATTCTTTGTTGTAATCTGAGGTAACCTTCTTTGCTGTCCACTACACCTCCCATTTTGGTGTCATCTGCAAACTTACTAACTATACCTCCTATGTTCACGTCCAAACCATTTATATAAATGACAAAAAGTAGTGGACCCAGCACTGATCCTTGTGGCACTCCACTGGTCACAGCCCTCCAATCTGAAGAACAACCCTCCACCACCACCACCCTCTGTCTTCTACCTTTGAGCCAGTTCTGTATCCAAATGGCTAGTTCTCCCTGTATTCCATGCAATCTAACCTTGCTAACCAGTCTCCTATGAGGAACCTTGTCGAAAGCCTTACTGAAATCCATATAGATCACAATTATTGTTGTGGTTCTGTTTGCCGAGCTGGGAATTTGTCTTGCAAACGTTTCGTCCCCTGTCTTGGTGACACCCTCAGTGCTTGGGAGCCTCCTGTGAAGCGCTTCTGTGATGTTTCCTCCGGCATTTATAGTGGCCTGTCTCTGCCGCTTCCGGTTGTCAGTTCCAGCTGTCCGCTGTAGTGGCCGGTATATTGGGTCCAGGTCGATGTGTTTGTTGATAGAGTCTGTGGATGAGTGCCATGCCTCTAGGAATTAATTCTTGAAGTCTTGCCATTTTCCAGCCATCCCTTTACCTGCAAACATCTGACCCAGTCAGCTTTCGAAAGTTCTTGCCTAATACCATCAAAATTAGCCTTCCTCCAATTTAGAACTTCAACTTTTAGATCTGGTCTATCCTTTTCCATCACTATTTTAAAACTGATAGAATTATGGTTGCTGACTCCAAAGTGCTCCCCCACTGACACCTCAGTCACCTGCCCTGACTTATTTCCCAAGAGTAAGTAAAGTTTTGCACCTTCTCTAGTAGGTACGTTCCCATACTGAATCAGAAAATTTTCTTGTACACACTTAACAAATTCCTCTCCATCCAAGCCCTTAACACTTGGCAGTCCTAGTCTGTGTTTGGAAAGTTAAAATCCCTGACCATAACCACCATATTATTCTTAGAGATAACCGAAATCTCCTTACAAATTTGTTTCTCAATTTCCCGCTCAATTAGGGGGTCTATAATACAATCCAACAAGGTGATCATCCCTCCCTTATTTCTCAGTTCAACCCAAATAACTTCCCTGGATGTATTTCCGGGAATACCCTCCCTTAATACAGCTGTAATTCTATTCCTTATCAAAAACGCCACTCCCTCCTCTCTTGCCTCCCTTTCTATCCTTCCTGTAGCATTTGTATCCCAGAACATTAAGCTGCCAGTCCTATGCATCCCTGAGCCACATTTCTATAATTGCTATGATATCCCAGTCCCATGTTCCTAACCATGCCCTGGGTTCATCTGCCTTCCATGTTAAGCCTCTTGCATTGAAATAAATGCAGTTGTAATTTATTAGTCCTACCTTGTCCCTGCCTGCCCTGACAGTTTGACTTGCTTCTGTTTTCAACTGTACCTGTCTCAGATTGATCTTTTTCCTCACTATCTCCCTGGGTCCCACCCCTCCTTACTAATTTAAATCCTCCCAATCAGCTCCAGCAAATCTCCCTGCCGGTATATTAGTCCCCTTCCAATTCAGTTGATTTTGCAAGTGATGTATTGTAAATAAAATTTAATGATAAATTCATATAGCACCTTCCATCATGGTGAAAGGCGAGATCATCACCTGGAAAGTAATTTAGAGTGAAGTAGTGCATGCAACTTATTCCATCTTGACATAATAGTTGTGTCTTTCCACTAATATTTCTTTGTTCCTGACAGAGAAATAGTTTCTACATATGTTTTGAAAAGTGCTGTTTTGGTTTTATATGGATTAATTAAATCATTCAAAATGTTATCTGGATATTTAATTTTGAGTGGATGAATTTAATTATTTGCACTGTTAAGAGTCAAGTTGTTATCAATATCTAAGATGATTTTCACACTCTATTCTTACACTTACTTATACGTACTCTGTCTCTTGTACATGGTCTCTCTCTCTCTCTCTCTCTCTCTCTTAACCTCAAAACATCTAACTCGGCATTAAAGAATCTGAGCCACTTCCTCTTTTCCTGCACCCTTCCATTGCCACTGTTTTCTCTCAATAGCATTAGACAACAATTCAACAGTGCCTTTCGTTGAAACAACAAGCTACTGTTCAATTGCACTACCCTGCAATTATATTTACCCTACATGTTTGACTGTCACAAAAATCGTGTGTTTGTTTTAAATTGGCCAAAGGTGACATGAGTTGACCTTGAAAAATTGACCGAATAGTGGGAGTCGTCATATGTGATATGCATATCTTGGTGTCTTGATTATGCTCTTTAAGCGTAAAGAATGTGTGAATTGCATGTTTTGCTAGTTCAATTATAATCTGAAGCAGCATCTTGTATAAATTGAGAAGATTCAGATTGAGATAAATTCAGAAGATCTTTTTTGATAACCTCAATTTATGCAAATCATTTACTGTCCAGTATAGTATATTTTTAATTTGAGACAAATATTCCAAATGAGCTTGTTTGTTGCAAAGGCAATTGCTTGGTATTTCTTTTTGCAGATCGCATAATTCGACACAGAGCCTGTACACTTAAGGATACCGCACATGCAATTGTTGCTGCTGAGTTAGATCCTGAATTTAACAAACTCTGTGAAGATATCAAAGAATCCAGGAGAAAGCGAAGTGAGTAATTACTGAAGTAATAGCTCTAATAGGCCAAACTTCTTTAAAGAAGAAATTGGAACATGCCATCGCCATGTTGTGCTGCTTGAATATGTAGCACATCCTATTTTCTGCATTAATTTGTGCATTTATGAAATAATGTAGACTACTTTTCTTCTCCCCTTAACTGATCTAAGTTTCCTTTAATTTTTGAACTTCTTCAAATTGCTCGTATCTTTTCTGTTTAAATCTTTATACCTTTGGATCAACTAGAGCACAGGACATGTTGTTTTATACCAAAATCTCATAATCAAACTTTTGTGTTCTTTACGTAGTGAATTTGGTTTATTTTAAATGGTAAATGTTAACTGATGGTATTTACGTCATTTTCCTTTAGCCTCCCAAATCTGGAGTCTTAGGACCAAGTATTTCTAGACTAATCCAGAATGATGTTAGAATGCCCAGTGCAAATGTATGAATCGTGAATCACCATACATATAAGTATTTACCTGAAACACAAAACAATGATAAAACATTATTAAGCTGTCGCAAAGATTGTTTTACTCATGTGAGTAAAATGTGTTCCATTTTTCCACTCTCAAAGTGCTGTGCAAAAATAACATTGATGACATCTAGGAAATAATTAGGTTTACTTTAAAAAAAAAGAGTTCGGAACAATTGATACTTCTAAGCAACAGATTTCTGAACTGGAATGGTTTGTGTGCTTGAATATTACCTCATGGAATTGCTGATCTGGATCACGTCATTCGTGAATCTTTCTGGGATGGTCCCTTCCTTTCATCACATTTCAGTTTTAAGATTTAGTCCTTTTGCTTCTAGGACCATTTAATTTGCTTCTGAAGTTATGTAAATTGTAAGGACTCTTGTGGTACAACTGTAGTGTTCCTGTCTGTAAATCAGAAGGCACAGGTTGGTTCAAGCCCTTCCTGTTTCATAGATGCGCAAAAACATCTTTGAACTGGTTGATTTAAAAGTACAAGTGCCAATGCTGACTGCTTTTAGAGACAGTTTTACCTCAGAACCTATCTCTTAATTCTACTTACTGGGTAACTCATGTTATTTTAAGTTATTTACTTTTTCGTGGGATACAGGCATCACCAACTCAGCCAGCATTTATTGCTCATTCTTAAATACCCTTGAGAAGTTCACCTTGACCACGGCAGCCTATGTGTTGTAGCGCCATTCTCAGTGCTTGATGAAGGGAATTCCAGGATTTTGACCTTATCACAGTGAGTGAATGTCAATATAATTTGAAGTTAAGATTGGGTGTTCAGCTTCTTGACTGTCATTGGAGCTGTTGAAACTTTATTGCTGGAACAGCACAGCAGGTCAGGCAGCATCCAGGGAACAGGAGATTCGACGTTTCGGGCACAGGCCCTTCTTCAGGATTCCTGAAGAAGGGCCTGTGCCCGAAACGTCGAATCTCCTGTTCCCTGGATGCTGCCTGACCTGCTGTGCTGTTCCAGCAATAAAGTTTCAACTTTGATCTCCAGCATCTGCAGACCTCACTTTCTCCTGTCATTGGAGCTGCACTCATCCAGACAGGTAGAGATTATTCCATCCCACTCCTGACTGTGCTAGAAAGATAGTGGCTATGCCTTGGGGAGACAGGAGGTGAGTTATTCTCCACAGAATTCTTGGCCTCTGCTGACCTGTGCTTTCGCCCAGAACTTTTCTGTTTGGTGCAGTTCAGCTGCAGTCAGTGGTAAACCCCTAGATGGATATTGGGAGATTCAGTGATGATAATGCCATTGAATTTCAAGAGCAAATGGTCATTTCTTGGTGCATATGTGATATGACTGTTACTTGTCACAAATTCACCAAAACCAATGTCGTCTATGTCTTAGTGCTAGTGAACATGGACTGCTTCAGTATCTCAGGAGTCGAAAATGGTCCTGAACATTCTGCAGTCATCTGTGAACATACCCACCTTTGATTTTAAGATGGAAGATAGGTTATTGATGAAGTTACTAAAGATTGCTGCATTTAGAATACTACCCTGAGCTATGTCTGCAACAATGTATGAGGTAATTGACCATCAACAACTAGAAAAGTGAGGATGGCAAATGCTGGAGATCAGAGTCGAGAGTGTGGTGCTGGAAAAGTGCAGCAGGTCAGAGGCTGCCTGAACTGCTGTGCTTTTCCAGCACCACACTCTTAACACCAACAACTAGATCCATCTTCATCTATGTTAGGTATGACTCCACCCTTTGGAGAAATTACCCTTGATTTCCATTGACTCCAGTTTTGCTGGCACTCCTTGATGCCAAGCCAATCAGGTAAGTCCTTTATGTCAAATGCAGTGACTCTCCCTCACCTCTGGCAATGAGCTGTTTTTCTCTCCCATGTCTGGACCAAGGACATAATGAGTTAAAGATCTAAGTTGACATGGCAGAACCCAAACTGAAAACTGTGTGCAAGTTTTTGCTGAACAAATGCAACGTAATAGTGCAGTTGATGACTGCTTCCATTACTTATTCTATGACTAATAGTGGACTGACAGGCTAGTAATTGCTGGGTTGGATTTGTCCTGTCTGTTTTGAACGGCACTTTATACGGCACTTTGTTCCAGTACAGCTACAACACTGGTAACTACCCAATAGTTTGTCTCTGGCTGCAGTTCATCCTGGAGGGCAGGTTTTGGGTTGCTGGGTTGTTATAGCTACTAGCTTTTGCTGTATTCCAGTCAATGTTGACTGAATTGTTGTTCAACATACAAAAGTGGAAATAAAAGATTTACATAGCATCTTGCACATCCTCAGAATGTCTTAAAACACTTTACAGCTAGTTTGAAGTGTAATCACTGCTGTAATACAAAAATGCTGCAAATAATTCACATATAGCAAGGACAGGTAATGAGGTAATTATTAGGCAGTTGTCATCAACGGTGAACATAGCCAAGTCTTCCTGTTCTTCTGATCCGACAGCACCTCAGATTAAATTTAAATTTATTCATAATTTATTTATTCATCATTTAAATTTTTTCATAATCATGTGTTGCTAATTTCACAAGTCCCTAGCTCTACCCCATCTCTCTAAAGTTTCCATATCTGCATATCCTTCTTGATGATGCATCCATTTTATCACCTATTTAGGTTCGGTACTCTGCAGATTGCTCCGCAAAACACACCTTTTTAAAGTTCTGAGTTGGGCTCAAAGTTATGTTATAAATAAATGGTCATTTAGATCTATGGAAATTCCTGGAAATAATTTGGAAATGTGAATTCAGATCCCACCATGGCAGTTTGTGAGTTGAATTCAATTTATTGAATAAATCTAGAATGAAATGTGTTAGTAATAAAGATCAGGAAACTAATGGGCTTCCATAAAGAGCCAACTGATTCATTAATTTCCTTTTAGGAAGGAAATTCACTGTCATTGCCTTGTCTATCCAAGATATATTTTCAGATATACTTCACTATGGATGTTTCTTAATTATCCTGTGAAGTAGTCCAAGTCAGCCATGATGCATGATCATTGCCACATTCAAGAGTAATTGTGAATGAGTAGTAAATGCTGCCCTTGTCAACAGTGCTCACAACCTATGAATGAATCGTGAAAAGCAAAAGTTGCTGAATAAATTACAATCATTTAAATTCTGTTTAATGTTTTTGTGCACAAGGTAAGCTGCTCCACTGAATGCTGTTTGTAAGATTATGCTTGTTTATTATCTTACAGACTTGCAATCAGCAGCAGAACAAACCAGTCACAATGTAGAAACAAAAAGGGATGTGGCCCAAGACTCCTCTCGGAATTTAGACACAAGTGCCACAAATGGGGAATGTAAGCATACAAGTAAGTGATGAGACTAAGCATAACAGTTACGAAAGAATTGTGTTCAGTTTTTATTTTAAATTAAACCAGCTTTTTGGAGATGTAATTTTGGAAGTACTTTGTTCCATGACCAAATATTTCACGTTTTGAGAATTGTACAATGATTTATATACTATGCGTATAAATGTTCCAATCTATCTATAAAATATCTCCTTATGCTGACAGTTATGTAGAATTTACTCTTACTGCCTGCATTAATAACTGATCTTTATGTCAGAATTGTATGAGTGTTGAGCTTTGTTCAGTTTATGAATAATAAGTTTATAGTTTGGCACTCTGTGTGTAGCTCCTTTAATGGCAATAAACATCAACTGCTCCAGTGTACTTCATGCACCTGTAAATAAATTATCTAACACAAAGCAGGCATAAGCTGTGGTACTTTGATATTAATGATTAAATGTAATTAAAATAGATTTTAGTATTTTTTTCTTGACTGTTTGAATATGCTAATTAAGAAAGATCTTCAATAATGGGTGAAATGTTGAACATAATCTTTGATCTGCTAATTTGGCTTAGTGTGAATAATAGGTGATTTGCAACAGAAATCACTATAGCTAACTGTAAAATAACTGAATAACAATTATGACACAGACATCTGTATTAGTCTGTATACTGTAGTAAATTGCATTTAGTGGTGTTTTCCAGAAGTGCAGCTTTGAGCAAATAAAAGTTGCTGTTTATGATGGTTTTGGAATGTACATGTAACCCTTGCTTTTTCCTGTTCTTTAAATCATCAACTTAAGCCCTGCTTTCCATTTCCTACAGCATCACTGCTAACAACAAGCCTGTGGAGTACCTAGTTTTTTTGTCAGAGATCATCCAGTAAGCTGTCTCTCACTTTTTTCAGTTTCCTGCTTTTTCTCTCCTTTTTGATTAGAGGACTTACATTTACTACTCTCCAATCTGTAAGGACCTTTCCAGATTATAGAGAACTATGGATAATTAAAATATGGGCACGTATTGTCTCAGCAGCCATTTCTTTTAAGACATAGGATTAAGTCATGAAGATCTGGTTATTTGTCACCTTTTGTTTCTAATCATTTTTTTCAGTGCCTTTTCCTGGTGACTGTAATTGTTTTAACTTTCTCATGCCATTTCATATTCTGTGTCTCAGTTAATTCTGGAATGTTATTTATATCCTCTGCGGTGAAGACTAATGTGACTTATTTGGTCAGTTCATCTGCCAATCTCTGTCTCTCTCTCTCTCTCTGTGTCTCTCTCTCTCTGTGTGTCTCTCTCTCTCTGTGTGTCTCTCTCTCTCTGTGTGTCTCTCTCTCTCCCTGTGTCTCTCTCTCTCTGTGTGTCTCTCTCTCTGTGTGTCTCTCTCTCTCTGTGTGTCTCTCTCTCTCTCTGTGTCTCTCTCTCTCTGTGTGTCTCTCTCTCTCCCTGTCTCTCTCCCTGTCTCTCTCCCTGTCTCTCTCCCTGTCTCTCTCCCTGTCTCTCTCCCTGTCTCTCTCCCTGTCTCTCTCGGATATCACCCACTTATTCTATTTTTATTTCTCTTCACTAAAAGTTTTCTCTTTTTAATTTCTTGCTTTTTTTTTGCTTGTTTATATTCTGTCTAATCTTCTGATCTACCATTATTCCCCCTGCAGTTACATGCTTTTTCCTTCAGTTTGATGTTATCTTTAAATTCCTTACTTAGCCATAGATGGTGCATCTTTCATTTTAGGATCTTTCTCACTGAAATTTTCAGAGTATTCTGAAATATCTCCTTAAAAGTCTGCTGCTGTATCTCTGCTGGCCAATGCTCTAACCTAGTGTCCCAGTTCATTTTAGCCAGCTCTGTCTTCAAACTCATCACGTATTCAAGTGTACAACATTGGGTTTAAATCCATTGTTTACTCCCTCAAACAGAGAGTGATATTAAATCACGTAATAATTGCTGCTTATTTTGGTCATTAATTAATCATTTCTCAATACACAGTACGAGATCAAATGTAGCCTCCTCAGAACACACTATGAGCTTGTCATCCAGGCTATCTTTGCCAATCGGATTTGTCCATTCTGTATATAGATTAATATCGGCCATGGCTGCTGCTATAATTTAGTCTCCAGCCCCTAATCTTTGTTCCTGTGTGCCCCGTCCTACTGTGTGGCTACTGTTAACAGGCCTATAACCCACTTCCTTAAGGTTTTTTTTGTACCACTACTATTTTTCATCTATACTCAAAATGATTCTACATGCTGATCCCCAGAACTCAGATCATACCTCTCCATTATATCAATGCCAGCCTTAATTAACAGCGCTATCTCTCTGACGTTTTTGTAGTTTCCAGCTCTTCCGAATTGTCAAATACCCTTGCATATTCAAGTCTCAGTCTTTGTCATCTTGTGGCCATGTATGAATATACAAAATAGGAGGAGAAGTGGACCATTAGGCTTCTCAAACCTTTCTGCCATTCCATAAGATCATAGCTGATCTTTTTATTTCAAAAGCATCATTCTTCTCTATCCCCAATAGCCTTTAATTCCCTGGTCGAGCATGAATCTGTCCACCTCTGCCTTCAAAGTATTTAATAATCGCACCTTTTGAGATAGAATTCAAAAACTGTACAACTGTCCGAACCCCACATCTCTCACTTAACAGGGTGACCACTAATTTTAAAAACGTGTTACTAGTTCTGGACTGAC
Organism: Chiloscyllium plagiosum; assembly: GCF_037043375.1. NCBI lineage: Eukaryota > Metazoa > Chordata > Chondrichthyes > Orectolobiformes > Hemiscylliidae > Chiloscyllium > Chiloscyllium plagiosum. Next base: position 11,309,381 of record NW_028270141.1, on the reverse strand, counting down.
TTGCAACGGGAAGAGTTCTTTCCACGTCCACAACCAAATACTTCAATTAAGTCATGCCTCACTTTTCAAAACTCCAGCAGAGTCCATCCTAACCTGTCCTACCTATCCTTGTTAGACAACTTGCTAATTTCAGGTATCAATGTAGTAAATGTCCTCTGAACCATCTCCATTGCATTTGAGTCTTTCCTTTAAATAATAAGATCAAAACTACATTGAGATGTAGTCTTTCCAAAGTTCTGTATAACGGAGACATAGCATGCTTACTTTAATGTACAATTCCTTTCGTAATAAAAGACAACATTCCATTCCTTTGCATCTTGGAATTCAGTTCTTGTTCTCCTTCTAAATAATTCTCTGCTTTGTTAGTCTTCCTGCCAAAATGAATAACTTAGTATTTTCCCATATTAATCTCCATCTATTGGACTTTTGCGCACTGTCAGCTTAGCTAGATCCATCACATTATCTAGATCCATCACATTATCTAGATCCATCACATTATCTAGATCCATCACATTATCTAGATCCATCACCTGTGCGCTGGTCTACATTGATCATGGTCAAACAGACTTTGATTTTAAAAATTTGTATTCTCGCTTTCAAATTCTGTGTTGACAACATGACTCAATCTTTATCTCGGTGCTCTCCTCCAGACCTACAGCCTTCTGAGATATCTGTATTCATTTAATTATGGCTTTTTGAGCTTCCCTGATTTTAATTGTGCCACTATTTGTGGCTGTGCCTTTGGCTCTAGAATACCTTCATTCATTTCTCTATATTTTTACCTTTCTTCCTTTCTCGTGCAACTTATAATCTCTTTGGCCAGGTTTTTAACCATTTATCTGAAATCTCCTTATGTGGCTAGATGCGATAATATTTTTCATCATGCCACATTGGTCACTTTCTCTTGAAAGCACTATATAAACGCAGTTGTTCTTGATCTTAAGTTTTACACTTTTTTTTGCTGCTTAGAATGAAATTTTTGGATCTCTAGTAAATATTTTAATAACTGACTAGCTTACTATTTTAGCAACTAGCTTTCTGTTTTAAGGGCAAAGTCAAACCTTAAACTAAATAAAATTTAACCAGTTCTGTGCATGCACTGTTCTATGGAGAACCTTTGCTCTTAAAAAGTCTGTGCATTTCATAGAACAATGCTTAGAACAGGTTACTTGACATGGATCCAATTTGAAATAAACAAAATGGTCATGCTTAGAAGGAATTGTTTCATTCAAAGTTATGATTTATTAATGTTGAGAGAGTTTCTACTGATACTACTGCACTATGGGGTTTCCCGGTGATAAACACTGAAGGCAGTTAATGTGATGAAGAATTTGCTTTTATAGCAAGCTGGTAGTAATGCTACATGAATAGTTTCACTAGTATTTTATTGTAACCTCAGCTTCATGTTACTCAACAGTTCACATTAAAAGGAAACCACGTCGACGCTCAAAATGGGGTAGAGGTATTATTAGAAAAGCCAGGAAAGTGATCCACCTCAAGAAAGAAGATGGTGATCTTAAAAATGACGAGCATGATGCTGACCAAGGTGAAGAAAGTGAACTAGCAGAGAATGGAGAATTGGAAGTGAGTACAGATTATCACGAGAATGGCGAACTCTCCCTGACCAATGATGAGTCATCGTGTGACATCATGGATGTTGCCCAGGTGGGAAATAAACTTGAAAATGGTACAATGGAAAAAGGGAGTGGTGATCTTAAATCCACAGGAAAAGAGGACCGTGCAGGCTATCAATTAGATGGAAATAATGAGTTTTCCAAAAGAAAATCAAATACTGCTCCAGGAGAACAGTGTGTACCTAATGATGCATGCACTCCTGGCAAGAGGTTGGTACCTAATGAGTGTACATGGAGTGATGAATCTTTGGCAAGTGCTGAAAGTGAATCTGTTCAAGAATGTTTGGCTGGCAGGACGTGCACATCTGGTAATCCTGCACCTGGCAATGATTTGTCTGCTTCAAAACATGAACCTGGAAAGGAATGTGAACCTACCAAGGAGTCCATGACTCAGCTTGTGCCAAATTCAAAGTTACCTATAACAGAAAAAGACAAAAAGCAGCTGGTTGAAGATAGCTCTCATGCTGTCACTGGTGCAGCACAAGCAGCCAATGCAACAAAGTGTTCACAAAATGAAGATGTTGATCTAAAATCACTAGGACCTGAAAAAGATGGTAATCCTCTTTATTTACTTATAGGCATTGTCTGTGTAACACACAGGTCTGAATTTCTGAAATTGCTGTAATGCCTAATGTATGTGCTTTTGTCAGGTGTAAATTAATTCCATCTATAGTCAACACAGTGGTAAAAGAAATTTGCATTGGATATCTTTTTTCCTAATATGACTCAAAACAGAGTTGAGTTAACTTTTAACATATTGTGGTACACAAGACTAAGTCATTCATGTTAATAATGTAAAATGAGTTTATTGATGACAAAGTGACTGACTTGAAACTGCTGTTTTATTTTTGAGACTAGAATTCAAATTCAACCCACACCAGTAAAGATGAGTCATTTCATGATGAGAACTGCAACAATTATTTGTGGAGATTTTAGAAAATAATCAGCAAGTTCCTAATAAATGAGGCTACATCCCTAGATATTACCTGTTACTGGTGAGAAAAGCCGAGTACCACGCAGGTACTGTCAATGTTTTGAGTTGGAATTGAGGCGGTGTAGAGGATATTTGAGTCATTGGCATGCAGTAGAGAAACTTTATGCTGCATATCATCCACTATAAACCTGACTGGGTCATGCTAACTAGATATAGAATAATACACTTTTTTGTTTGGATTCACTTTTTATACTTACAATAAAGGTTTAAAAAAAGGTGCCTACCCTAAAAATTATGGTGACAAGGAAACAAATTTCTGATTTGTTGTTGGTTCACATTGGGTTAATTAATCATGGCAAAAAGCTTTATTGTTCACTGCTGAGCATTATTAAAGTCAGTGTCATTCTAGCCACTTTTAAAATTTAATTTGTAAAATTGAAGACTTGGATTCTAGGGATATCAACATTTTTCATTATTTGTATGTTGTGTCAGTATGTATAGGGGAATGCTTCTTATAGTTTGCTTTGTAATTTGCTTCAACTGCAGCTGTAATTGTTTAAATTTTCTACTTTGAAACTTCTTATGCATATTTATCCATGAACGTTAACATTTCTAGTGTTTTATTTTCCGTGAACCCATGCTTGCTGAGAACTGAGACTGAAATTTGATTACTTTGTCTTTGCAACAAGTAGACATTGGTGATCCTGATATATAATCTGCCTTATCCAAAGCAGAGTTTGGAGTTAGTCTCTGCTTTAAATGAATTAGCTGTTGGAGAGGAGAATTCTAAAAATTTAAAGAGAAAGGACAGGGTGGTTATGCAGTGTCATGATAGGGTGAATGATGAGAGGAAAGGACGAAGCACACAGTGTGCAACAGGGAGTTGGATTGGAATACAGAAAAATGGTAGAGACAAAGTTACAACACGGGTGAGCGTTATTTGGGTTCCCACTGAAGCAATTTAGCTAGCCTGTGTACCTGTATCAGTGCAATTATTTTATCTTCAAAGAATTAGCTAACCCCCTTGTTCAACCCATGATTAAATCTACCACCACACTCTTGGGCAGTGTTTCTTACTGTAGCCACTTTGTGAAGTAAAGTTTTCTTCTATGTCACCTCTGTTGCTTTTCCAAACTTAAATTTTTGTCCTTTGATTCTTGACCCGCTCACTGATGGGAAAAGTTTCTCCCTGTTTCTTCAGTCTGGGCAGCTCCTAATTTGGAACCCCTCTAAGTAATCTCAAACTGCTCTTCCATAAGAAACGCAGCCTTAGCTTCATTAGTCTTACATGATTTATATTTCTCATCTCCAGAATCATTTTTGTTAATTTTTTACTGTGCTCCCTCCTACCCTCACATCCCTAATTTAAAAGGTGTGGTTCCACAATTGGACAGAGTACTCTAGTTGATGCCTAACCAGTATCTTTAAAAGGTCTGCTATATCTTCCTTGGTTTGTATTCTTTGCCTCTTTCGATAAGCTTTGCAATCTGTGTGTCTGCTAACCAACCATTTTTTCAACTTAACCTGCCACCTCCAACAACTTGTGCACATCTAACCCTTATTCAACTCCACTAATAAAGAATGTGTGCAATATGATAGTGAGAAATGATCTTGCTTCAGAAGATCAAGATGCAGAATAAGTTTGAGTGACCATGAGTAATAACAAGTGAATGAAGACAGTTGGAATTATAATAGTAATTACTGTGTAGGACAGAGCATTAATAAAGAACTATTGAGGGCTTATGTGAAAGATGTTGAAATAATTGTGAATTTAATATAATGAGAGTTTGGACAAGTCAAATTGGCAAAGTAATCTTGACAGCAAATTCATAAATTATTTGGACAGTATCCTTGGACAGTATGTAAAGGCAATGTGTAAATGGGAAACAGGCTATTTTGGATATGGTAATATGTAATGTGATAGGATTAATTACCATTCTCAAGATAAATGATTTTCTTGAATCATAAAATAATAGAATTTCATGTTAAACTGGATAGTGAGACACTTGGATCCAAAACTAGTGCCTTAAACTTAAATAAAGGCCATGGTTTAAATGCACTGGTGGCCTCCCCAGCTAGGCCAGCAAATTTTGCCCATTCCTAGTTACCTTGAAGGCAGTGAAGAGTCAGCCATATTATTATAGGTCTGGAGTCGCATGCAGGCCAAATCAGGTAAGGATGGTCAATTAGATTTTAATGACAGTAGTGGTTCCATCATTGCTTTTAGACCATCTTTTATTGCTGATTTCTACTGAAATCAAATTTCATCAACTACCGTAGCCGGATTCCAATGTATTTCCCTAGAACATCAGCCTGGGCTTCTGGATTAGTAGTCCAATGACATTACCACTACATTACTGCCTCCCCTCAAAGTTACAGAGTTTCAATGGTCTGAAGACAGAGTTGACTATAATGATGGGAAATAAGCCATTGGGCAGGCATTTAAGAAAAAAATATCATAATTCTCATCAATGTGTTATAAAGTTTGAGATTGTTTTAGGACTTTATCTTTTATTTGAGGAAGTCATGTGACCTGTTGTAAAGTCTGCCTGGCAGTAAGGCTGTTTTCTTTGTTTGAGATTAAAGGAGACCCAGACTGTTTGTTTTGCTCAGAAGAACGTGCAAAGAGAAAATGGCAACAACATGTGTGCTGACAGTGATTAGACTACAAGTAACTGATATCCCAGAAAGGTGTTGAAAATGCTTGGGTGGTAAACAGTTCTGGTTTAAATTATCCATTTAGTTCCAATGTGGAAGATACTTGGTCTGTCAAAGAAAACTAAATCAACATCTCTTATTAGGATCGAAGATCTGTGAGATTCACAGTATCATGTTAATGGCCTTTAAGACGGGAAGGGTACAGAAGAAAGTCATTATTTTATCTGGTTACAGGCTTTTGGGATAAACATCACTGAATATCATATACTGGTTGGAATGCCATTGGTCTATGGTGGTGGGGGTGTGGAAAGAAGAGGGAGAGGGGCTAGAGACCAAAAATATGCTTGAATGTTGAATGTGGGTGGGAAACTCATGTTCTGATTATCAAGATTAATTTTGTGAAAAGTCAAAACTGACATATTCCTAACCTAGAGCAAGGATTGCCAATAATACTGGTATTCACAAAGGACCATTCTAGCATTAGAAAATATTAAACTGAGAAAGGAAAAGAGTAGGTGTAAACCCTGTGTAGCTAAGAATCACTTTGGACTGAGCTTTTGAGATTCTAATGTTTGCTTAAAGCACAGTGTACGGTATAGCTTTTTATATTGTGTTGAAAGTTTGTTCTGTCATTTAAAGTATAAGTTCCCTGCAAAAGTAATATTTAGTTAACGCTTTTAGTATTTTATTATTACAGTGAACATCTTAAAATATCTTGTATTTTAATCTGTACAACCATTAACCGAAAGTTCAAATTTCTTTTTAAAGGTAATAATCTCTGTGGGTTCGTAACAGATTGGGGTATCTCTGTGGGATTTCGAATCTGTAGGCTGAGACAAGTACACTGAGTTTGGCCAGAGATTTAAGTGTACAAAATTTCACTGTGGCTTCTGCTGGATTTATTGAAAAGTTACATGGCTTTGTTTGTTGCTGAAGCTTTCCTTAAAAGATAGGGGTTGTCCTTGAATGAAACTAAATTGTTTAAAGTACTATCTCTGGCTGCTGGGACTAACAATTATCTAAAAATGTACCTTAGTTTTGGGCAGGATGAAAACAAGTCATTCAGTACATGTAGAACAAAAGACAGTTGTGCACATGGAGCAGGTATTGGAAGACTCTTCAGAACCCGTCCCCCCAGTAATTTTGGACCATGCGCGACTAAAGGTAAGTTGATGAATAATTGAACATCTCCAGAGTTGTTCCCAGTTTGCAAAAAAATTCGCGGATTTATGTTGTGTTATTGTTTCATGAATTCTTGAGAATACAACAGCCATTTGGAACATTAATAAACATTTTTATTACCCAAGTATTATGGAGACAGCCAAAATGTCAAAAAATTAGAATCATTGGAATAATACCTGCTTATTTTCAATTGCATTTATTTATGGAGTTATCTATCATGTTTCTATGCCTATCTTTTCTCCTTTTGGGTGCTTCCTCCCCCTATCCACATCACAGCAAATAAATATGATGATAAATTAAGAGGCTTATGTAAGAACATATAGAATAAGAACTAGGGTATGCTATTTAGCCCTTTAAACCTGCTATACCATCCAAGAAGTTTTGACTGATTTTTGACTTCAGCTCAACTTACTAGGCTATTTTTATACCCCTTAATTCCCTTAACACTTTTTAAAAAAAACAAATTGGTCCCTGTCAGAAACCTGTTAGCCTACTATGTATTCACAGCTCTTTAGAGTAGAGCCAAACATTGACAACCTTTTTGAGTCAAGAAATGATTCTTCGTCTCAATTCTAACCAGCTAATTCCTTATTCCAAAACTTTGTTCTAGCATCCCCTGCAAGGAAAACATTTTGTAGCATCTATCTTTTCTCATCTCATGAGAATTTTAAGTGTTTAAACTGGATTATCTCTCATTACTCTGCACCCCAGGGAATATAGGCAGATTTTATATCAATCTCATCTCCTGAGACACTCCCCAGGGACTAGTCTTAACTTTAATTTCTCTCTCTTGTGGGCAAGTATGTCCTTCTCTGGGGAAGGAAGGCAAAACTGTATATGGTACTCCAGGTTGGCTTAACCCAATGTCCTCTATGATTTTAGAAAGACTTCTTTATTATTATGTTTTAAATACTCTAATGAAAGTTAACAACCATTTGCCTCTTAATTATAGTACCTTCTTGTTAACTTTCTGGTTACTGTACAAGGACATCCAGCTTACTCTGAAAGCAAACATTTTCCCCATCTTTCACAATTTTGTTCCACCAAAGTGAAACTGAGGGCGGCAACTTAACACCGTGTGGTTCATGTGTGAATGAATTGTCAGAGGAAGTGGTAGATGCAAGTACAGTTACAACATTTAAGACATTTTGACAGGTACATGAATAGGAAAGATTTAGAGGGATATGGGCCAAACGCAGACAGATGTGACTGTTTTGGAAACTTAGCATGGAAGACTTGGACTGAACAGCCTGTTTTTGTGCTGTATGACTCTGACCTATGACTATTAACTTTATACTTTGCTGTACTGTGTTACAGCTGTAGTTTTGGTTGATAATGTGAACTATTCCTCTGTATCCATCTTGCCGTTAACTTTCTCAACTAATTTTGTATTCTCCACTAACTTGCATGATTTGCATTTGGTTCTTGAACATAATTCATTAACATAGATTGTAAATACCTGAGCTGTAAGTAGTGTTCCAGCTGTTGTAGCCTTCCAGCCTGAAAACATACCATTTATTCTTGACTTCTGTTTTCTGTATTTACCAATTCTTGGTCCCTGCTAATATTCTCTGCATTTTCAAGAAACTTATTTGATATAATGACCTCTTATGTGGCACCCTATCAAATGTGTTTGAAAAGTCCAAGGGTATTAATTACATCCACTAGTTTTTGATTTTTGAAGTCTCTTGCCATGGAGAGACATGGATAATGAGCGAACATGGAGAAGATGTTTCCACTAGTAGGAGAGACTGGGTTCTGAGGTCACAGTCTCCGAGTGAAGGGACAACCCTTTAGAACTGAGAGGAAGAGGAATTTCTTCAGTCAGAGGGAGGTGAATCTGTGGAACTTATTGCTGCAGAAGGCTGTAGAAGCCAAGTCATTGAGTGTCTTTAAGGCAGAGGTAAAAAGGATTTTGATTAGTCAGAGGATCAAAGGTTATGGGGAGACGGCAGGAAATGGGGTTGAGAAACATAACAGCCATGATTGAATGGTGGAACAGACTCGATAGGCTTATCTCTCCTTCTATATCTTGTAGTCTTATGCCTCTAAATAGATTCTAGCATTTTATCAATTACTGATATTAGGCTAACTAGTCTGTAGTTCTTGATCTCTTTCCCTCTTTTTGTAAATAAAAGGATTGTATTTACTACCTTCTAATCCTTGGAAACTGTTTTAGAACCTAAAGCATTTTGAAATACTTTATTCGCCATTTCTGAAGCTACCTCATACAATGTAGGCCACTTGATCCAGGGGATTTTGTTGCCACTTCATACCACTAATTTATCCAATGCCATTTATGTACTTACAAGAATTCAAGAAGCATGAATAGATCATGTGGCCTGTGAGCCTGTTCCTCCATTTCATGTGATCATGGCTAATGGAGCGCTTGAACTGTACTTTCAGGCCCACTTCTCATATCTAAAGAGAGACCAAAGATCTATCTATCCCACCCTTCACTGTATGAAACAATGGAGCAGCCACAATCCTGCAGATAGAGAATTCCATATATTCATACCCTTTGTACGAAGTAATTTCTCCTGACCTTGGTTCTAAATGATCAGTCCTTTATCCTTCAATCCATTCCCTTGTTTTTAGGTTCTCTTTTCTGCAGAAAATACCTCTCGGCATCTACACTATCAACTCTGAGCAGGTCAATTCATCAATCAGCAGAGAAAAGAAAGACCCTGAGTTTTTCCAGCAATTTCTGTTTTTGTTTCTGATTTCCAGCATCCACAGTTCTTTGGATTTTTTTTCCTGTTTAAAGAATATTTGTAATTCAGTGTTTGAAGGTTTTACTGTTCAGTTGCTTCTGGACTTCTCTGAGGAAAGTGGTTCCCCAAGGAGAAACCCAGGTTTCTATTCACACTATGGTCAAGTTAATACATTTCACAGACCCAGTTTGTCTTTGGGCAAGTGCCAAAAATGCAATCTGAATCTACCTTCAAACTTCACTGAGTACAAATGCTGTGCATATTTGTTATGATCTTAATAGCTTCAGTAGTGGAATTGTGTATGGTATAGTTCTTTTTACATTTGATCAATTCAGAATTGAGTGAGTTTTCATCCAAATGTAAGTGAATCGTTGGACATAAAAGAACTCACTCATTCAATGCTGCATTATATTTGTCAGAAAAATTTTAGATTAGATTAGATTAGATTCCCTACCGTGTGCGAACAGTCCCTTCAGCCCAACCAGTCCACACTGACCCTCTGAAGAGTAATCCACCCAGACCCATTTCCCTCTGACTAATGCACCTAACGCTATTGACAATTTAACATCGCCAATTCAGTGTACTGAATGCTTCATCTATAGTGAAGTACAATTCTTGCAATGTGAAAGCACCAGTCATTTTTGCATATAGCAAGCACTTTCAGTCAGATGAATGATCAATTAGCTCTTTTGGGGATAGACCAAGGTTAGCTAAGATAGTTTTGCTTTTCAGAATATTCTCATGTCATAGAGTCATAGCGATGTGCAGCATGGAAACAGATCCTTCGGTCCAACCCGTCCATGCCGACCAGATATCCCAACCCAATCTAGTCCCACCTGCCAGCACCTGGCCCATATCCCTCCAAACCCTTCTTATTCATATACCCATCCAAATGCCTTTTAAATGTTGCAATTGTACCAGCCTCCACCACTCCCTCTGCCAGCTCATTCCATACATGTATCACCCTCTGTGTGAAAAAGTTGCCCCTCAGGTCTCTTTTATATCTGCCCCCCCTACCCTAACCCTATGCCCTCTAGTTCTGGACTCCCCCACCCCAGGGAAAAGACTTTGCCTATTTATCCTATCCAAGCCCCTCATAATTTTGTAAGCCTCTATAAGGTCACCCCTCAGCCTCTGATGTTCCAGGGAAAACAGCCCCAGCCTGTTCAGCCTCTCCCCACAGCTCAAATCCTCCAACCCTGGCAACATCCTGGTAAATCTTTTCTGAACCCTTTCAAGTTTTACAGCATCTTTCTGATAGGAAGGAAACCAGAATTGCAAGCAATATTCCAACAGTTGCCTAACCAATGTCCTGTACAGCTGCAACATGACGTCCCAACTCCTGTACTCAGTACCCTGACCAATGAAAGAAAGCATACCAAACGCCGCCTTCACTATTCTGTCTACCTGTGACTCCACTTTCAAGGAGCTGTGAACCTGCACTTGTAGTTCTCTTTGTTCAGCAACAGTCTCTAGGACCTTACCATTAAGTGTATAAGTCCTGCTAAGATTTGCTTTCCCAAAATGCAGCACCTCGCATTTATCTGAATTAAACTCCATCTGCCACTTCTCAGCCCATCGACCCATCTGGTCAAGTTCCTGTTGTAATCTGAGGTAACCTTCTTCGCTGTCCACTACACCTCCAATTTCGGTGTCATCTGCAAACTGACTAAGTGTCAGGGCCATATGATCATGCTTATCTCTTTCTACCATGTTTAAGGGACCATATGTTTTAGAAGCACAGTTTTTTTTCTGAGCATTAACAACATTTTTTTTGTTCTTTCATGGGATGTGAGTATCATAAGCAAGATCAGCATTTGTCATCCATTTGAAGTGAGTGGCTTGCTAAGTTGAGCAAAAGACATTTTTGGACTTTAGCTCTCTTCAGATTATTTAACTTCTTGTTTCAACAACCAGAGTCTCTCTTTGTCGTTTCTGGTTGCTGATATCCTTGGGAATTGCTTATCTTCTCAGGTTCCAGGTTATATGGTTTATTTCAGGCTAAACATCAGATTTCCAATACCTTCTGGAATTTAAATTCTGTTGGGAGTGTGAATTGTTTTTTAAAAATGGATGTGATGAATTCCTATCGGAAAGATTTTGAAGTCAAAGATGTATCCATGATGATCTAATAGTCTAGATGATCATAACTCCTGTGTTGAAGTTATTTGGTTTACAAGAAGTCAAGGTTACCTAATGAGAACTTCCATATTGTTTTGTAGCATATCCTCCAGTTGGCCACTAAGACGAGCAATAATTTTACAGTTGATCAACTCGAAAAGCTTTATTCTTTGCTTAGTCAATGCATCTATCGTCATCGCAAGGAATATGACAAAACCCAATTACTTGAGGTAAGCAGTATTACAAATTCATCTTGATGATGACCCCATAGGACCTATGTGCACTTGGATTAACAGAAAAAATTATGCCTTGAAAATGAGGGGTTCTGTGCATCTTATATGCGTGCTTCAGCCACCTTGTGGGATACTGCAATTAATTAGGTCATTCAACTGTGTGAATGGTGCAGCAGTTCTTTAATTCCTTCAAAAAGGATTTTGTTTTTCTTTTTTTTTAAAACCCAAAATTGACTTTTTTTCATGTGTTAAAAAATTTGCTTACAAGTCGTGCTGCTTATATTTAATACATGAAAAAAAGTCAATTTTGGGTTTTAAAAAAATTTGCTTACAAGTCGTGCTGCTTATATTTAATACACAACGCCCTGTGTAGCCATCAGAGCCCTTATTTAATTCTGGGTTGTGTTCAGCACAGGATGGTAGAAAATCCAGATTTGGCTTTTGTTCCGGTTAGAACATTGGCGGTCATTTTAGTGACTGATGGTGAAGGTAATATTCTCTAAAGTTACAATGCAGTGATCCCATCTCATGCTTAGTCTGAATTGACTTAACTCGCTTCTAACAAAATAAATTGCCTATTATTCGCTTGAAAATGATGAATGCCAAGTATTACTTTCTACAAATTATTAGTTTTATTATATTTTTTACAATTATTATCAGGAATTGTACCATGTTGCTTTTTTTTTTGAGAAACTAAATTGAATCTGGTGATCACCTTTGTCTGGCAATTGTTCAGGAATATTTTGATAATGGCACTCGATTTCTGGTAATAGTCATTGTACTTTAAGTAGAATGAATAAAAATGACAGTTATCATTCAGGCAAAGATAGCACTTTAGTGGTTAAGGGATAGATGAGAGTAATGTATTTATTTACTTGAATATGTAGAAAGCCCTTAAGAAGGTTCCAATGTATGGATTTAAATTCCATGGTGTGGCATTGGAGAATAGTAGCTGAAGCATGACTGAAAATAGTTAATGTTAAAGCTAGACATCAAATAGCTGTAAATGGGAAGATTTCAAAACGAACAAATTGCTCCTTGGTTTCAAAAATAAAATCTCACATTTGCAGGTGATAAATTTGAGGAGGCTAAAGGGTGTTTGTAAGGTCCCTAGACTTGAATTCAGACTTCTTTGGATTGTCGGTGTAAAATGTACCCACTTTATGTTAAGGCAACAGGTGTCGTGCAAATTATATGAATCAACACTCGAACCATTCCATCTTATAAAATACATTTCAGTTCGGTTAATATATAGCTGAAATTGTAACTGAAAGTGTAGTCAATGTTCTACCTGTTCAGCATGAAGGCGGATTATAGTGAGAATATGAACAGATTAGATTATCTTATTTAAAAAAAAAGACCGCTGAATATCTTAATCATTTAGATAGTTAATAACATGAGCTTCATTACTTGATGTGCAGATAATTATTTGTTTAAAAAGTTTGAACACTAATTATTGATGTTGAGAGAATAGCTACTGAAAAGTAAGTAAATTGATTACATTCTAGCCATGAATTTATGTAACTGTTAAAAATACTGTAGAGTAATATAAGTTTTCTTTTAATAAACAAAGCTCTAAGAATGATAATTTAATCTTGGTGCTAGCTGTAGCCAGATATCACTGACTCTGCTAACCCCTGGCTTTTACCCTGTCTTCAGCCTAGTCAATGTGTGAATCTCAAAATATCTTTGACAACATTCAACTGTTTTATAATGTGCAAGATTAGAGGTTGTATTGAAACAAAGCATTCATCAAATTTACTATTTCATGAAATTAGTTACATAAATATTTCTTTCAAAGCTATCAGTTAATTTTATTTTTGAATCTGTTTTTACAGCTGGACTCATTGTGCAATGTATACAAATTGCTATTTTGTTTTAAAGGTTACACACTGGAAATGGTTTTCATTTGAAAAGGATGCTCATATCCTTTATCATTTATTTCACTTACTTCTCAACAAATCTCTTTGCTGCCAGATTAAATAGCATTCTTGCAAAACTATTAAGATTACAAGCTGTTTATTGACACCATTGTGATTTTGATTGATATAGGAAATGGAAAATCTATTAAAGACCTTTCATACATTCCCGTGAACCTTTGAAGAGGAACAGGTTCAACACATAAACTGCTTGCAGGGAAGCAGCCTTCTGAGCCATTCAGCAACATTCAGAGCCTTGGTCTTAATCTCTCTCTTTGTGAATTGGTGCTATTGTCTCAGGTACCTGGAACAGACCAGCCTACAGAACCAAACTGGACATGATTGAGATTACACACTCAAAACCACTTGCCATCACTGTTGCACAGTCTGGTGCTATGATATAAAAAAGGTGGTTCTCATTGGTTATTCTCCCCAATACAAACTTGCCATCATTGAATTCAATGGAGCAGAACTTCATAATTTAAGAAACTGGATAGAGTGATTCAGCCTATTTTATTAATTTTTGACAGCATTTAGCTTAAGATTCGCTTTTATATTGATGGATTTTGGAGTTTTAAATGTTCATTTTGTAGTGGATTAAACCCTGTTGATGCTTGCGTCATGATAAATAGCTGGAGTAACTGGATGCAATTTTGGAGTAATTTTAAAGCCACTGACCGCTGTTATAGTGTAGGCTTTATTCCTGAACTGAAGATGGCATTTTATTTTTTTTTCTAAGCACAGAATGTGAGAATTAATACAATTGCAGGTCCAGTGTTACAAAACCCACTATCCAAATATCCACTACAGCCTCTTTAAACTGTAAGGTGCATTATAACAAAATATGCAAAATATACTCACTCATGAAAGAACAGTGATCTTGGACTACTGCAGCTATATGTTGAGCTACCTCAGCTTTCTCAGTCACACAGTTTACCAGTTACCATCAGTGTTTACTGAATACTGTAAGTAGTGTGTGCGTACTACAGTTTACTTTCTAAAGCTAAGGTACTTGATTATAAAACATTTTTGCAATTCCTCATACAACTTGCAAAATTTTGGCTTCAAGAAACTGCAGTAATCCAAAGTGCGCTTCAGAATTCCCATGTGAACTTTGAACTCCCAACTTGAATAAATTTCAGTAAATGACTGCTTGGGACTATCTATTTAAAATGTTGAGAAATAAAAGTTTATAGAAATTTAATAAGACTAATAGGAACTCACAAAAATTTCATTGACATACGTTTTCACAGTGATGTTTTCCTTACCTATTTATTGAAGAAGTATAACTGCAAGAGGGTATTTTACAATCTAAACTACACTAAACTAACAGCATTTTATATGGAGCAAATTTGGGAAATTGTTATTACAAACTGTACATTTGTTGAAAAACATAGCTGAATTTTGTAGCATGTTTCTGATTTAAAAAGGGTTAAATAGGTCTCAGGAACTGCTGCATCCTTACTGTTTTTGAAATGAGTTGTTTGTTCTCTATTCCATTTGCAATTTAATGTCCTGTGCCAGTAGCAGCATTGGTAGCATCAACAAAAACCTATAATGATTTTATGTGTGTTGTACCAAATTTAGTAATCTTTTAAATTTCCTCCCTTATCTGATTTCCTCCCGTTGCCAACACATTTTATCTAGATTCCTTTCAACAACAGCTGTATTTTGTCTTTCACGTTTGGTTTATGTCATATGTTTCATAATCCCGCCTCCACTGAAAATTGGAATGCCAGGTCATGAAGATGAACGCGGGATTCATCATAATATAAGCTTGAGTTCCTTTGAAAAGCAGCATTGGCTGTTGTATTTGTACATTTATTTTCCTAGTCATTGGTGTCTCGTTTTGGTTCTTATAAAGGTGTGTCTATTTTTGTTTGAATGCTTAGCTTTGCAACATTAACTATGCTATATATTGAATTCTATAGTTACTGAGCATTGTATTAAAATGACTTCCCATTTTTTGAATTTCGCTTTAGTGTGAGATAATAAGTTATTTAAATGTTTTGTTTTTAAACTTTGGAATTTGGAATACCTTTACTGTAATTTGTAAGCCAACTGCTGTGAAATACTTGAATAAAGGTGAGAAGCAAGAAATTTGTTATGGTTATATTTGAATGAGTCAATGTATGAAAGCATTACAATCTAAAGCAATGGTTTAAAGGCTGGTTACTCTCATGATTATTAGACTTGACTCTCCACAGTGAGTTTATGTGAAAGTATAGGAACATCACAGAAGTGATGAAATTTAAGCAGAATGTCCGATTCTAATGAATCAAGTGTTGGAGCCGCACAAATCAGCTGGAAATTGAGGCAGTTCATAAGACATGGTTTTGTTTCCTTGCTGCACGTTGGTCGTTAATTTTGCACTTCTAAAACATGCCGTAATGTACCTTGTTAAATTTCATAACTTTTAAATTGTTACGATAGCTCCTTATATTTACACAATTTGAGTAGATTGATTGCTGAGATGTTTTATTTTGACTATCTGAAGAATCATGTGTACATAAATTTCTATGATAACGTTTAGTAATAAGGCAAAAAGGTATGTGTTCCAATTCAGCCTTAATTTATGGCTGGCATTCTTATTAAAGTATATCTGATCAACTAGAGAATGCCATTCAAGACTTTCACAAAATGTGAAACTTACCTAAAATTTAACTGCTATCTGTATTTTAAAGAGATGCCTGTGGCAAAAAATAACCAACATGTGCAAGTAGCTACGTAGTCAAACCAAGGTAGCCAAGCAGGGGGCTGGAAGAATACAGCAAGCCAGGCTGCCTCAGGAGGTGGAGAAGTCAATGTTTCGGGTATAACCCTTCTTCAGGTCTGGGGAAAATGTGGGTGAAGGTTTTGGGTAGGGAGAGCAGCAGAATGGTGAGGTGGAGATAGGTAAACACAGGTAGACGGTATGGCGTGGTTGATTGATGGGAGGAATGAATCTGGTTGATACCTGGAAGTAAGATTCGGTCAGAAGAATGGAATGGAGGAGGCGGGGCTGGAAATGGAGTCAGGGAATGGGAAGGGAGGCTATTTGAAATTGGAGAACTCAATGCTGAGTCCTCCGGACTGTAGGCTGCCCAAGGGGAAGATGAGGTGTTGTTTCTCCATGATTCACTGTGGCAATGGAGGAGGCTGAGGATAGTTTTGTGGGAAAGGAACTGGGAAGGGGAATTAAAATGGGCAGTGACTGACCATAAGAAATAGGAGTAGAAGTAAGGCCATTTGGCCCATCGAATCCATTCCGCCATTCAATCATGGCTGATGAGCAATTCAACACCACTTTGCGGCACTCTCCCTGTATCCCTTAATTCCTTGCAAGATTACGTATTTATCAATCTCTTCTTTGGAGGCATTTAACGACCTCGCCTCTGTGGCAATGAATTCCAGAGGCCCACCACTCTCTGGCTGAAGAAATGTCTCCTCATTTCCATTCTAAATTGAACCCCTCTAATTCTAAGGCTGTGCCCATGGGTATTGGTATCCCCGCCTTTTGCAAACAATTTCCCAGTGTACACCCTTACTAAGCCATGCATTATCTTGTAAATTTCTATTAGTTCTCCCCTCAATCTTCTAAACTCTAATGAATACAATCCCAGGATCCTCAACTGTTCATCGTATGTTAGGCCTACCATTCCAGGGATCATCCATGTGAATCTCCGTTGGACACGCACCAGTGCCAGTATGCCCTTCCTGAGGTGTGGGGTCCAAAACTGGACACAGTATTCCAAATGGGGCTCAACTAGAGCTTTATCAAGTCTCAGAAACACATTGCTGCTTTTACATTCCAACCCTCCTGAGATAAATGACAACATTACATTTGCTTTCTTAACCACTGACTCAACCTGCAAGTCAACCTTTAGAGAATCCTGTACTAGCACTCTGAGATCCTTTTGTCTTTATGAATTTTCTTACCGTTTCGAAAATAGTCCATGTCTGTATTCTTTTTTTCCAAAGTGCAAGACCTTGCATTTGCTCGCGTTGAATTTCATCAGCCATTTCTTGGACCCACTCTCCTAAACTGTCTAAATCTTTCTGCAGCCTCCCCACCTCCTCAGTGTACTACCTGTCTGTCCACCTAATTTCGTATCATAGGCAAACTTCACCAGAATGCCCTCAGTCCCTTTGTCCAGATCATTAATACATAAAGTGAACAGCTGTGGCCCCAACACTGAACCCTGCGGGACACCACTTGTCACTAGCTGCCATTCTGAAAAGGAACCTTTTATCCCAGCTCTCTGCCTTCTGTAAGATAGCCAATCCTCAATCCATGCCAGTAGCTCACCTCGAACATCATGGGCCCTCACCTTACTCAGCAGCCTCCCATGAGGCACCTTATCAAAGGCCTTTTGGAAGTCAAGGTAGATAACATCCACTTGGTTTCCCTGGTCTAACCTACTTGTTACCTGTTCAAAGAATTCTAACAGGTTTGTCAGGCGCGACCTCCCCTTACTAAATCCATGCTGACTTGTTCTAATCTGACCCTGCACTTCCAAGAATTTAGAAATCTCATCCTTAATGATGGATTCTAGAATTTTATCTACAACCGAGGTTAGGCTCATCGGCCTATAATTTTCCATCTTTTGTCTTGATCCTTTCTTGCACAAGGGGGTCACAACAACGATTTTCAAATCATGTGGGACTTTACCTGACTCCAGTGATTTTTGAAAGCCAACGCCTCCGCTATTTCTTAAGTCATCTCCCTCAGAACTCTAGGATGTAGCCCATCCGGGCCAGGGGGATTTATCAATTTTTAGACCTTTTAGCTTTTCAAGTACTTTCTCTTTTGTAATGGCTACGATACTCAACTCTGCCTCTTGACTGTCCTTAATTGTTGGGATATTACTCATGTCTTCCACTGTGAAGACTGACAAAAATATTTATTAAGTTCTTCA
Source organism: Chiloscyllium plagiosum (assembly GCF_037043375.1). Lineage (NCBI taxonomy): Eukaryota > Metazoa > Chordata > Chondrichthyes > Orectolobiformes > Hemiscylliidae > Chiloscyllium > Chiloscyllium plagiosum. The sequence continues at coordinate 11,291,088 of NW_028270141.1, read as the reverse complement.
GCTTTTCCTTATCTCCCATCACTAGCCTTCCTGCATCAATTTGGAGTGGTCCAATCTCTAGTTTTGCCTCTCGTTTGTTTCTTATGTATTGAAAGAAACTTTTACTAACATTTCTAATATTACTGGCTAGCTTACCTTCATATTTGATCCTCTCCATCCTTATTTCTCTCTTTGTTATCCCCTGTTTGTTTCTGTAGTCTTCCCAATCTTATGATTTCCCAGTGCTCGTGGCCACTTTATAGGCTCTCTCTCTTTCTTAAGATACATTTCCTGACTTCCATTGTCAGCCATGGCTGTCTAATTTCCACCCGTTTTCCCCCCCAGGTAGTCTTTCTTTTCTTTGCAATGAACCTCTGTACTGTGACCTCACTTACACCCAGAAACTCCTGCCATTGTTGCTCTACTGACTTCCCCACTAGGCTGTGCTTCCAGTCGATTTTTATCAGTTCCTTGCTCATGCCCCTGTAATTACTGCAGACTGAACTCAACCATATTATGATCGCTGCCTCCTAAGTGTTCCCTGACTTTAACATCTTTTATAAAGTCTGGCTCATTACATAGCACTCAGTCCAGAATAGCTTGCTCCCTTGTGGGCTCCATTCCAAGCTGTTCCAAAAAGCCATCCTGTAAGCATTCCATGAATTTCCTTTATTTGGATCCATCGGCAACATTATTTATCCAGTCCATTTGCATATTGAAGTCCCCCATGATCACTGTGATCGTACCTTTCTGACATTCCCTATCTGTTTCCTGGTACATCATGAGCCCCTGATCCTGACCACAGCTGGGAAGTCTGTACATAACTCCCATTATGGGTTTTTGCCTATGTCGTTCCTGAACTCTCCCACACAGACTCCACATCGTCTGACCCGATGCCATTCCGAGCCATAGATTTAATTTCATTCTTAACTAACAAGGCAACCCCACTCCATCTGCCCACCTCCCCCTCTGGGAGGTCAGGTTTGCCCCTGCAGGCCTGACTGAGATGCTCAGCGAAATGTGACTTGAGTTTATGTTTAATCTCACTGATGTAGAGAAGACCACATTGGGAGCACCTGTTACAGTAAACTAGGTTGGAGGAGATTCTGGATTAGTGGTGCTGGAAGAGCACAGCAGTTCAGGCAGCATCCAAAGAGCTTCGAAATCGACGTTTCGGGCAAAAGCCCTTCATCAGGAATGAAGGCAGTGAGCCTGAAGCGTGGAGAGATAAACTAGAGGAGGGTGGGGTTGGGGAGAAAGTGGCATAGAGTACAATGGGTGAGTGGGGGAGGGGATGAAGGTGATAGGTCAGGGAGGAGAGGGTGGAGTGGATAGGTGGAAAAGGAGATAGGCAGGTAGGACAAGTCCAGACAAGTCATGGGGATAGTGCTGAGCTGGAAGTTTGGAACTCGGGTGAGGTGGGGGAAGGGGAAATGAGGAAGCTGGTGAAGTCCACATTGATGCCCTGGGGTTGAAGTGTTCCGAGGCGGAAGATGAGGCGTTCTTCCTCCAGACGTCTTGTGGTGAGGGAGCGGCGGTGAAGGAGGCCCAGGACCTCCATGTCCTCGGCAGAGTGGGAGGGGGAGTTGAAATGTTGGGCCATGGGGCGGTGTGGTTGATTGGTGCGGGTGTCCCAGAGATGTTCCCTAAAGTGCTCTGCTAGGAGGTGCCCAGTCTCCCCAATGTAGAGGAGACTGCATCGGGAGCAACGGATACAATAAATGATATTAGTGGATGTGGAAGTAAAACTTTGGATGTGGAAGGCTCCTTTAGGGCCTTGGATAGAGGTGAGGGAGCAGGTGTAAGCGCAGGTTTTACAGTTCCTGTGGTGGCAGGGGAAAGTGCCAGGATGGTAGGGTGGGTTGTAGGGGGGCGTGGACCTGACCAGATAGTCACGGAGGGAACGGTCTTTGCGGAAGGGGGTGGGGAGGGAAATATATCCCTGGTGGTAAGGAGACCGCAATTTCCCTTCCCACGTGGTTAAAGATGCCCTCCAATGCATTTCGTCCATATCTCGCACCTCCGCCCTCAGACCCCACACCTCCAACCGTAACAAGGACAGAACGCCCCTGGTGCTCACATTCCACCTACCAACCTTCTCATAAACCAAATCATCCGCCGACATTTCCGCCACCTCCAAACAGACCCCACCACCAGGGATATATTTCCCTCCCCACCCCTCTCCGCCTTCTGCAAAGACCTTTCCCTCCATGACTACTTGGTCAGGTCCACGTCCCCCTACAACCCACCCTCCCATCCTGGCACTTTCCCCTGCCACCGCAGGAACTGTAAAACCTGCGCCCACACCTCCTCCCTCACCTCTATCCAAGGCCCTAAAGGAGCCTTCCACATCCATCAAAGTTTTACTTGCACATCCACTAATATCATTTATTGTATCCATTGCTCCCGATGCGGTCTCCTCTACATTGGGGAGAGTGGGCGCCTCCTAGCAGAGCGCTTTAGGGAACATCTCCGAGACACCCGCACCAATCACCCACACCGCCCCGTGGCCCAACATTTCATCCCCCCCTCCCACTCTGCCGAGGACATGGAGGTCCTGGGCCTCCTTCACTGCCGCTCCCTCACCACCAGACGCCTGGAGGAAGAACGCCTCATCTTCCGCCTTGGAACACTTCAACCCCAGGGCATCAATGTGGACTTCAACAGTTTCCTCATTTCCCCTTCCCCCACCTCACCCTAGTTCCAAACTTCCAGCTCAGCACTGTCCCCATGACTTGTCCGGACTTGTCCTACCTGCCTATCTCCTTTTCCACCTATCCACTCCACCCTTTCCTCCCTGACCTGTCACCTTCATCCCCTCCCCCACTTATCCATTGTACTCTATGCTACTTTCTCCCTACGCCCACCCTCCTCTAGTTTATCTCTCCACGCTTCAGGCTCACTGCCTTCATTCCTGATGAAGGGCTTTTGCCCGAAACGTCGATTTCGAAGGTCCTTGGATGCTGCCTGAACTGCTGTGCTCTTCCAGCACCACTAATTCAGAATCTGGTTTCCAGCATCTGCAGTCATTGTTTTTACCTAAGTGAGAGGAGTCAGGTGAACCTCTGTCTTAAATGGAAGGACTTTTTGGGGCCTTGAATGAAGGTGAGGGGGGTGGTGTGCCAGCTGTTACAGGCAGACGTAAGAGATTCCCTAATAGGGAAATGGTAGAGAAGCGAAGTAAGTGCCACGACAGAAGAATACACTAGAAGTCTCCCCGAAATAATTGAAGTGGGTCTAGTGAGAGTGAGGAACTGAAAGAAATTAGTAACAAACAAGTTGGAAAAATTAATGTGACTGCAAGTTGACAAATCCTGATTACCTTCACCTGTAGTGTGATGAAGATACAAAGATAGTGGATGCATTAGGGGTCATCTTTTACTTTAAGCCAAAATTTTATTAATTCTGCAAACGTGTTTGCAGAAAATAAGATTAAAAATGTAACCCCACTGTTTAAGAGGAAGTTAAAAAACAAGGACTTGTTAACTTGTCATCAGCAGTAGGGATATTACTAGCACGTTATAAAGGACACGATTACTAGATATGTAGAAAAGAATTGTCTGATTAACTTGGGGTAACATGGATATCTGAGGGGAAATTAATGTTTAACACAAGTGATATAGTTTTGTCTTCAGAATGTTGCAAATGGAGTTGATGAGGGGGAGCCAGAGAATATGCTTGAGACCAAGATTTGGAGGTGGCGGTGTTGGACTGGCATGGACAAAGTTAAAAATCACACAACACCAGGTTAGAGTCTTACAGGTTTATTTGGGAGCACTAGCTTTTGGAGCGCTGCTCTTTCAACCACCTGATGAAGGAGCAGCGCTCCGAAAGCTAGTGCTTGAGACCAAGACATTGAATGCTTTCAGGAAGGAGTTAGATACAGTTCTTAGGGCTAAAGGGATCAAAAGGCCAGGAATGAAAGTGGGACCAGAGTATTGAGATGGATGATCCGCCATGACCATATGACAGAGCACACTTGGAGGACAAAATATCCTACTTCTGTTTCTATTTGTTTCTATGCACTGGAATAATTCTTGCAGGCTGGCAGATAATTCCATCATGGAATTGGGCTGAGTTTCTAGGGTAGATCAAGCCCTGTGCTAGTATATGTCTGGGAATGGACAGCAGATATAAGGAATGCACACATGCACAATTTCCATTCTATGAAATATGCAGTTATTCACTCCACGTTTGCTTTAATGTACTTGTATTTGTAATATCGCATCATATTTGCAAATCTAAACATTGTGACAAATTTTCTGAATAATGAATAGAGAGGAAGTTACTATTTATGTGATTCAACTCCTACTGACAGAAAGCCCGCAAAGAAGTCAGAATTTGGTCACCAATTAACTTAATGACTCAAAATGTTTTCTAAAGGGTAATTGCTCATTAGGACATAGTTCATTTATTTTTTATGTTTTTGAATAATTTCACCAAATTCTCTACACTTCATTTTTCCTTCAAACTGTTAATATATTGTTTGCATTAATCTGAACGTAGTGAAAGATGACAGATGAACACTGAAAAGAATTTTTAGCTCACAATGATAAATTGAATCCAGTGAACAGGCGACTTAAATTGTAATAATTAATAGTACTTGGGATAGTAGGACAGTGCAAAAAAATCAATTTAAAAGAGAGCTTGTATCAGCTGTCTCTTTTCAATGTTGTCGGGACAAATTTGGCACACTAACGGAAGTTAATCAGTTTTCTGGTTCTTCCACGTGTATCTTCAGTCATGTTTTATTACTGGTCAGCAGGCCATAAAATCATAAACCGTGTATTCAGAAGAATATCTAATGTGTAACCTGGAGATCTGTACTCTACCTTTCGGTCCCCGCACACTGTTCGATTTCATGACTTTGAAAATAATGAGCCAACCATCCTGAGTCCATGTCAATGAAACACTGAATAATACAGGATTTGATAGTGTTAAGAGCTGTTATCAATAAAAATCAGAGCTCCTGAATCCCAGGATATCATGCATATCTGTCATGGGGCATTGAAATCACTGTGTTTATGCCAGTCACGCCTCAGTTGTAGCATTCGCTTGCTGAGTGAGAACAGCATGTGTTCAAACCACTCTAATAAAACTATGGCCACATGAGCTCAATGTTGGGTCTTTGACTGATGATTGTCTACCACCTGCAAGTCTCCTGCTTGTTTGTGCATAAAAATATTATTTATGAGCTGTCAAAACAAAATCTTTCAAGGTGGTCTGACTGCTGGATCTCAAGCCTTTATACATAAAGTATAGATCACTGCAGAAGCTGACTGTGTGAAAACTGAAGTAAATGAACTGAGCAGTGCCAGCATGGGTTCAATGCAAACACAAATACCCTTTTACACTAGTTCATTAGCACTGTATATGTGTCTAACAGAGGTTACGTTCCATATATCCGAACCCTGAGGAATTAAAGAGTGGGATAGAGGAGTTTCAATGACTTCATGAAGGGAAGGGGAGTGTAATTGTTTGAATCTTTTTTGAAGTTTGTTAATTTTTGTTTGCATGTCCTAGTTTCTATGTTCTATTTCAAGTCAAGTGAGCTTCAACCCCTACTTTCCATACCCTGCCTATTACCCTTTTCTCTCCTGCATCCTTTCCTGTAAAGTAAAAGAGATAAGGACTGACAAGATGAGTTCAGTACTCGGGAAGGTACGAGGGCTAAATGGACACACCTTCTGTTCCTTATGTTCACAATTTTAATGACCTTTATAGTTTTATCGTTTTTAATGGATAATGCCATTGGCAGCTGGAGTGTAGCAGACCAAGTAGCAATTCAATTAATATACAGTGCTTGTTGCAAAGTATAAGGGAACTTGGTCACATCTCTCACTGTCCACAATGGAGTGTTGAAAGGAAGTGTTCTGAAATCAATACTTAAAATCCAGTTTGGATTGCCAGTAGAGCATAAGGCAGCTATGTCAACAATTACGTGGGGCTAAAATATCATTCGCAAATTTAAAAAAAAATAATGTAGCATTTCCAATCTCAACCTTAGCTGGAAACACGAAATTTCAAGTGAATTAAAGTAAGGATTGTCATTGATTGCCTGGGAGGAGAGAGCAGGAAACAGGTGAGTGCTGATGTTATGCATCTCCAACACTTTTCACTTGACTGCGTAACTCCATATGCAGGTGGCGTCATAGCACAAGTAAGCATTCCTATATTGACCAAGGGGGCCATTTTTGTGTTGACAGCAGACATTCTCTTTATCCAAATAAAACCTGTTACATTGTGGGATTTATTTTTGTGTGCAAGCTTTATTATTATTGCTCTTATTGTTGGAGTTAATCAAAGTTTTTACCTGTGACTAAGCAGACTTTACATGCAGTTCAGAAAAAAAGTCCATATATAATGTGAGGAGGGATTTCTTTCTACTCCCTTAAATTCTCTGCCTAAACCCATCCATATCTCACCCGTACCATTAGAAATGTTGCTAATAATCCATCTTTTCATCTTTCAAAATAGAAGCAAAATACTGTGGATGCTAGAAATGTGAAATAATCACAAACAATACTGGAAAAACTCAGCAGCTCTGGCAGCATCTGCAGAGAGAAAAACAGTTTTGAGCGCGGTATAACTTCTTTAGAACTCTGAGATGTTAAACTCTATTTCTCCACAGATGCTGCCAGACCTGCTGAATTTCTCTAGCATTCTCTGTTCCACTCTTCAACTTTGCTTTCAATCATGACTTTTCCTTCCTTGTTTCGGTTATTCTTTCCAGTAAAATGCCTTGGAATGTTTTTCATGTTAAAGGTCCTGAAACTTCTAAAATTAGGTCTGTGATTGCAGATTTGTAGTTGAAGTAGTGACCATCCTTTCTTTTTAGTTCATGGCAATCCCTTCTATTGTGACAATTGTACTTCACTTCCCCTCTTGAAGACATTGAAAGCTTGTGGATTCTGATTCTATGGGCATCTGACAGTCTTTGCATAAATTATTCAGAGGTGAGCTTGAGCTATGTTTAAAAAAAGCTTCACTGTGGAAGGATATGTACACGTCAGAACAGAAAACCAGAAATTGCTGGAAAAGCTCAGCAGGTTTGGCCAGCATTGTGAAGAAAAATCAGTTAATGTTTTGGGTTTAGTAATCCTTCCACAGAACTGATGGTAACTAGGAAAATGTTGGTTGATATGCAGAAGATTGGGTTGGGGGGGTGGCGGGTGGGGTGGCAGTGTGCAGTGAGAGGGCGTAAGAAGTAAATAATAGAGCCTAAAGACAGAGAGAGAGAAAAGAAGAGTTGGACAGAAAAAGGAGTGGTAAGGATTTGGCTAGGAGGGTGAACAGTTATTAATGGGTGACTGTTAGTGACTAACAATGGGTTGTGTAGAATGGCAGACTATGCGATAATAAGGCCTGGTGTGTGGGGTTTGGAATAAGGACATGGGCGAGCTTAAGCCCTAAAGTTATTGAACTTGATTTGGAGTCTGGAAGGCTGCGGGGTATCCAAGCGGAAAATAAGGTGCTGTTCTTCCAGCTTGCATTGGACAGAGTTTGGGAGCTGGAATCCTGGCCGGTTTTACTTTTCCAAACTCTAGGAAGGTTGGGCAAAATTACTGCCAGGTGACATTGAATACTTGGTAGAGGCTGACAGTTGAAATTTATTTGTCCGACTTAGATCTACAGTTAGTATATTCCCTATATTACTAGGCACACTTTTCTTAAAGTACTTAATTGCCTGTGAAGTGCATAAAGACATTGTGAGGTGATCATAAGATATTCTTTTCTCCCATCTGTCCCTTCTTTATCTCCTCCTCTACAGATTGATTGATGGAGCACTGTGTCAACTCAACAATGATGGAAATTCATACATTATGGAACAATGGCGACGTCAGTGAAATAATGTTTTGTGTGCATCTTCACAGCAAATTCCAAATTACACACTAGAAGTAAAGGGTGAGCAAGGTTCTAAAAAATCTTGAATTTAAGATAATTAATATGAGGGGAATAATGTTGGCAAAAATCCAACAATGACATGACTGGAGCGGAACGGTGGCTCTGTGGATCGCACTGCTGCCTCACAGTGCCAGGGACCCGGGTTCAATTCCCGCCTCAGGCAACTGTCTGTGTGGAGTTTGCACATTCTCCCCGTGTCTGCGTGGGTTTCCTCCGGGTGCTCTGGTTTCCTCCCACAGTCCAAAGATGTGCAGGTCAGGTGAATTGGCCATACTAAATTGCCCGTAGAGTTAGGTGGATTAGTCAGGGGTAAATAGAGGGGGGTGGGCTTCTTGACGGAGGGTCGGTGTGGACTTGTTGGGCCGAAGGGCCTGTTTCCACACTGTAGGTAATCTATTTGCTCGCATGATCTTTCCAAATTCCCTTTTTTTCTGAAACAGCCCCAGCTGTTTAGAAGTTATCAAATGCAACATTCATAAGAGATTGAGAAAACTGATCTGCCAACCAGATTGTCTCATAATGCTGGGATATATGAAGGAAGTCTTCATAATGCACTTAGAAAGTCATAGCAGGATCAGTCAGAATCAACATAATTTTTTTGAAAGGAAAATTTTGCTTGACAAATTTCAGTTTCTTTGAGGATTTAAGAAGTAGGGTAGGGAGAAGAGACCAGTATATGTACAGTATGCATGGATTTCCAAATGATATTCAATGAGGTGCTACCTAAAAGTTTAGTATTCAAGATAAACGTTCATGGAATTGGAGGTAATATTTAGCATGTATAGACGATTAGTTAATGACCAGAAAATGAGTAAGGACAAACAGGACATTTTGAAGTTGGCAGGCTCTGATTATTAGAATGCTGGAAAGATTAATACTGAGGCATTAGCTATTTCCAATCTATGCTAGTGCCTTGGATGATGCGATAGATGGTAATGTATTTAAGTTTGCTGACATATAAATCCAGGTGGGAATGTAAACAGTGACATGAACTTAGTCTGCACAGCAATGTAGACAAGTGAGCAGGTAACAAGGTGGCAGCTGGGTATAATGTGAGAAAGTGAGGATTTTCGCTTTGCTCATAAAAATAACAAAACAATATTTGTAGAAGGCCAACTTTTCAATGTTGATGTATGGGGAAATGTGGGTCTAATTATAAATCAAAATTAGCATGCAAGCATATCAAACAGCGTAAAGGCAAATGGTGTTTCATATTATTATGACAGGAATAGAGTAAAAGAATAATAAAGTTTTGCCACAGTTGTCCAGGGTTTTAATAAGATAATATGTGCTGAATTTGATCCCCCCATATTATGGGAGGAATACTGTTGCCTTGTAGGCTGCATAGCTACATTTCACAAGATCGGAATGAGAGTTGCCTTATCATAAGGTACTAAACTTTTATTCTGAGCTAGGGTGCTCTGCATATGTTGGTTGGTGTTGACACATGGCTTCCACTTCTGAATGTGGTTGTCACAGCAAGAAAAGTTAGAAGGAACGTTGGATGCAATAAAGCAAAGTAGCAGCTCATGGTGTAGGAGTAACATATTAGCATGCATTAAAAAATTGGCTCACTGGCAGAAAGCAGTAATAGATCGTTGGCAGGACACAGTAAGTGGAATCCTGCAGGAACCTTTTTATTAAAGCAATTTGTATCGATTTTGAGGGGAGCAAAGGAATGATTGCTCGATGTGCAGATGACAAAACAGGAAAGTATACTGTGAAGAGGATACCAGGAGGATGCATATGGAAACAGATAGGTTGAGCAGGTACAGCAGGCGAGGTTGGAGTACAAGTGAGAAAATGTAAAAATGTTCACTTTGGCATGAGGAATTTACAAAATAGGTTTGAATTAATTGGAGAACAACTATGTACTTGTGAGGTTCAGACAGATCCAGTTCTTGTAGTGCATGAACCACAAAGCTTAGTATGCAGGTACAACATGTAGTTGAGGGTAATGGGAATGTTATCCTGTATTACTAGAGGAATTGAAAATAAAGATAAGAGTTTTATGGTTCAGTTATTCAGGACTTTGATTAAACCATATCTCAAATACGATATGTAGTTTTGGTTTTCTACTTTAAGGAAGGATGTAAATACTTGGAGAAGTTTCAGAGAATGTTTATTATGTTCAAGTGCATACAATCCTGAAACGCCTTGACAAGGTGAATGTTGAATGGATGATTTTAGAAGTAGGGAACACCGTTCAAAAATTAGAGATTTTTGATAGAGTGGAGGAGATAATAAAAACTGAGGATGCTGTAAATTAGAAACAAACAGAAATTGCTGAGGAGATAATAATTCTTATTATCCATTATTATTGATTTGCTATGAAAGCAAAGCTTTGATTTCTTCCGTTCCAGAATAAAAGTTGGAATGCAACCATTTTATGAGGCAAGGTTGGACTGGAAAGACTTGAATTTAGAAGAGTAAGAGGCAACTTGATTTAAACCCTAAGGATTTTAATAAGAGTTGAAGTGGTAAGGATGTTTCCCCTTATGTGAGAATCTGGAACTACAATCACTGTTTAAAAATCAGGGTGGTTCATCTAAAACAGAAATTAATCAAACTTTTCCACAGGGTTTTCAGTCGTTGGAACATTTTTCCTAAAAATGTGTCGGAAGCAAGGCCCTTGAATATTTTAAAGGCACCAGCTGGATAGATTCTTGTTAACGAGAGGTTGAAAGGTTATTGGGGGTAGGCAAGAATGTTGAAGTTACAATCAGATCAGCCATGATGTTACTGAATGGTGGAGCAGGTTTGAGGGTCTAAATGGTCTACTCCCTGCTGATTTGTATGTTTATATGTTCAATGTGGGGCTGTTTCACCTTGTCTATAGTATGCTAATCCCACTGTTTGTTCATCATCAGTGCAGTTTGTTGAATGCATCTTTAAGTAACCTCAGAACAGAGACTATGTTGTGTTCTAATGCTTGTTGTTTCAGGAATGTATAGGGAAGGTACTGCCTGAAAATCTTTCCAGCTATTTGGCCTTGAAGATAGATGTAGGAGAAAGTGAGGACTGCAGATGCTGGAGATCAGAGCTGAAAATGTGTTGCTGGAAAAGTGCAGCAGGTCAGGCAGCATCCAAGGAGCAGGAGAACCGACGTTTCGGGCATGAGCCCTTCAGGAATGAGGAAAGTGTGTCCAGCAGGCTAAGATAAAAAGTAGGGAGGAGGGACTTGGGGGAGGGACGTTGGAAATGCGATAGGTGGAAGGAGGTTAAGGTGAGGGTGATAAGGTGAGGGTGATTGGCCGGAGTGGAGGTGGGGGCGGAGAGGTCAAGAAGAAGATTGCAGGTTAGGAAGGTGGTGCTGAGTTTGAGGGTTGGGACTGAGACGAGGTGGGGGGAGGGGAAATGAGGAAACTGGAGAAATCTGAGTTTATCCCTTGTGGTTGGAGGGTTCCTAGGCGGAAGATGAGGTGCTTGAAGATAGATGGCAAAGTATTGGACACAAGAGTGTAATGCAGAGTGTAGACCAAGTATTTTCTCTTGGTGGTGTGGGGGAGAAATAAATCAGTCACTCAGAGCCACCTTTCCATGCACTTGACAGCATTAATAAAGAACTGGATGCAGGATGTGTGCTAGACATACCTGTACTTTTATGAGGGAAGACTTGGCAGCTGGTGACCTCATAAAGTATTATCTCAAAAGATTAAATGCAGAATGTTAAAACTATCTTCATTTGAAAAATGATGACAATGAATTATAAAGGTAAGGAACCTTTTTTTGGGCACATTCAATGTAATGGGCTGCCAGTTCCATAATTGCGCCAATGTCGAAGATTATAGTTAATGCTTATCTGGACTCAGGGGAAGAGCTAAGCATAGATTTGACTGTAGGTTTGTTTTTTAGGGACTTGTGATTCAGGCAGCAGTACAATGGACACTGGATACAGAGTACAAAATAGCCTTGCAGATGTAATTATGTATGTGATATCTGCAAGATTGTAGCAATAAAGTAGTTTCATGTGCTGTTTAGAACAATTAGTAGTAACTATGTATATATATTCACCCAAATGCACACTATTTCTATCCTGTGGCAACTTTATTGTTCATCTAGGGTTAGGAATCTTTCCATTGTAACTTTATCCAGTCTGGAATTTCTTCCTTAGATTCTTCTGCCTCACTCTTGTCACTTAAGATCCTTATTAAAATATGGCTCTTTGAACAATCTTTTGATCATTTATAAAATCTTTGTTGAACAGCATGCATTTTTGTCTGATAATACCCACGTTCTGCCTTCAATGTCTTTTTCTTTCGGGAAAAAAAACTTAAAATTCTTATTTAAATAGTACAACTGTGCAAAGTGCAGTCAATCTGAGGAATAGAGCAGAAAACTTAAAAACAATGTCTAAATGAATATTTCACTTTATTGCATACAAAAATGATGTATCATATGGTATAATTTAATAGTTATCTCTACATAAATGCAAAGAAGTTGTATTCTACAGACATTATTTTCTAAAACATTCTTCTATTTGTGTTACTGCTGCAATTGAGAGAGAGAAAAGCATTTCAGATATATTTGTATCACTGTCCTATCACTTTATATTATTGTCCCTTTTTTCTCAGTAAATGATATTACATACCGTGGTCAAAGCAGTGACATTTCTTTATAGTACACAACTCTGCCCACTTCTGCTTGGTTTCCCTCAGAATAGGGAACATTGTCAGTTGTTTCTAATAAGCCACCAAATAGTTGTGATGTTGACTGTGAAATTTCTGGGAATATGGTGTGAGTGGGGGTGATGGGGGTGGGGTGGGAGGGGAGATGTACATGGTTTGTAAAGACCTGGACTTGAAGATTAATCTGTTGAGAGAATTGCTTGATTGGTATAACATTCAGCTTTATGTCTTTGTGATTGAAGTACCAAAATTAAACTTTGCTATTCCGAATATAGATGCAAGAACCATGCAATTGAAAACAAATGCTGGGCATTTTATGGTTGTATAAGCTCTATGAGAATACTGTAAATTAATTTGTCAAATGTGCATGGTTAGCATGTCTTCATTAGAAACCAATCCTGAAATTCAGTTTTAATACTTAAAATAGATCTTAGCCATAGGTGGACTGAGATGTAAATGAAATATTGGCTTTCAGAAGGATTTTTGTTTTTTTCTGTGTCAATGACTAAGCAAACAGATACATTTGTTTCTTCGAAGTGACCCGTTAGTCATTCGTTTGAATTTATTTCAATGCTCTCTAAGGTAGTGCTATCTCTGACCCATATTGCAGATCAAATATGGGAGAGAAAAGCAAGGTATGTTTCCTATGAAACAAGTTATTAAAATTGATACAGTGTGCTATGGCAAATTAAATGGCAGTTGATTCTCATGAAGTTTTATATTTGATCTTTGAATTTCTTTCCACTCTTATCAAAGATAGTATTCCCAGAGAATGAAATCATTTTAATTTTTGACTTGCATATTTTAAATAAAATCAAAATATCCAGATAGCAATTAAAACCACCTTTTATATTAACAAGTAAATTTTCCCATCTCAGATGAGTCTTTATTGTACTAGTGTGAATAGATTTCTAATTCTCTGCTGCCCCCCTGTGGTCTCTTTGAATGGTAATGCTAACTTAATCTCAAATAAGATGTTAGGGATGCATTTTGTTTTCTATGTTACGAGTAGTATTCTGGAAGAACCAGAAGAAATTTTTACTTTTGGAAACATTCACTTCCCAGTAGCATCATCTTAATTATTTTGAATGAAATGAACCTTCATTCACTTTAAAGTGTGTTGACTGTGGGAAACTACACTATTGAAAATATTGTGATATTACAAATAGTCAGTCCTGCAAATGGTCCATTCTGTTGTGTATATCTGTTCACCAGTTTGTTTCCATCTGCAGTTAAGTTTAATCGAATCCTCTAACAAAGCTCCTCAAATTTGTGCTTCTGTCAAGACTGGTGGATTGAATGTGTGTGAGGTAAGGTTGCATGTAGTACAAAAGGATAAAGTAGATTCTTTCATTCTCTGCACTCTATGGGAACGTGCCAAAATAACACCAATTTTGAATGAACCCTAACATCTCATAAAAACAAAATGATGGCAAAGATCCATGTAAACATAATTAGTTGTTTTCCTTAACTTATGCACCCGGTGTGTGAATATCTTATTAAATTGGTCACAATGCGATATGACAGCCCTGAATGTTTTGTTGTAATGTCAAAATTATCAATTGATTGCTGCGTAAAACTGATACCAGTTTTGGGCATCTGCACATGCCCAGTTTAAAATTAAATCCGAAAGTGGGTGCCCATAGGGTATGCTGTTGTAATCTTTGCAAATGGAATCATTAAGAAGTTACAGATCTGTTATGAATTTCAATTATTTAAACAGTGTTTTCTCTTTTTAAGGAGCATTGTTAGATCTTGTTCAGTCAGAAATTGCTGAGATTTTATTCATGTACAAAGTCATTATTAATGTTGATCAACCTCTCATGGTCTTGAAAAGCTCAACCTTACAAGTATGGAGTCCTATTCCCATAGAAGCACCATAAAAATTGCCAATTTATTTCAAATATCTGTAATTATATTTACAGTTTTACTGAACCACATTATGTCTTAATCTTTATTCAGTTTCTTAAATGATCATTTAAGTATGATACACACGCCTTGATTTTTTAAATTCCAATTTTACTATCTGTGAGAATTATTCAATCCAATTAGCTGACCAACCTGCCCGTTTCTTCCCATTTGTAGACGGAAGAGATTTCCTGTTGATGGTGTAAAATTCAAATTAATGTTTGATAAGAGGAAGTCTGTATTCTGCAGCCCACTAAATCTTTTGTAGGTGGCATTAATGGAAGCCAATGATTGTTTCCCAGAGATAGCAAAATCTAGACCAATACCTTGTTGCACTTGGTCCCTGCTTACGAACATATACCTTTACAATTATCTCCAAGTTTAATTGTTTAAAGGTGTTTTTCAAAGTTTTACTTAGGAAGATGCAGCAGACCTCTTACGTGGACAGGAATTGGATAATTGATGTAATTTGATCTGAATGATGTGTACTTTAACTGGCACTGATGTCTTTTCGTAGGATGTGTGCAAATGAGTATATTTAGTTGAAGTAACTGTGTCTGAATTGAAATGTGCTACCCAAGTCATCAGGGATAATGTGACTGACTTGTATAAATATTTTCACTGGTTGTGACAATATTTTGGCATCAATGACTTTCAGGATAATAACATCTTTGCAGCTAGCTGGACATTGTCTTTAATGTGAGTCCTCAACCATAACATGGTGATTTCAGCTGGTGTGGGAATTGACCCCATGCTATTAGCATCACTCGGCATCACAAACTAGCAAGCCAGCTAACTGGGCTAACTGATGCCCTGTGTTGTGAACCCATGATGGCCATTTATTATGGATGTTGCTTGTGGACTTCAAGTAGAATTGGCAGATTTTGTCATCAAGGCATTAGGACCATCAAGAAATATAAATTGATCAATGCATTTTGCTCAATACTTAAATTGGAGCTGATATATTAATCTAATTATGGAAGCAGTTATTTACTAATTGCTTGTATTTTGTACAAGCAGCCAAGTTTTTCCAATGTCCACTGTGAGGCACTCAAATTATTGCACAAATCCTTGAAGTGGGCATGAGCAGGCTCAGGAGAAATAATTTGTGTAGTCAGTTCTGCCATAACACGGCAGTTCCGTTCTTGTACGATCCTACATTATAGAAAATTACATAATAGCAGCGCCATATTAACCAATACACACTTTAAGTGTTCATGCTTTAGAAACAGTGTCCCCAATTTGTCAATTGCGTTACAGCAAATTCACATTAACAAAACACGTGTTATAGCAGAATGACCTGTATCTCTCTCAAATGTTATTTAGTGTTTATTAGGCAGGTAACTTCAATTCAGTTAATACTAAATTACGAATTAAATTTATTGGTTGTGCTACAATTCTAAATGAAGTCTCAATCTGTAAAAGCAATAAATCCAACTGGTGTGGACCAAATTATGGTCCAAACCAAAAATGCACAAATTATTGAGCCAGATGTTGTTCTTGGTTGTGACAGAATGTCACTCATCACTGATCTTGCAAAAAGCTGCCCACAGGTTTAGTGTGTTCTGGAAATTGTCCCCTTTCTGGGTGGCTCAGTGGTTAGCACCGCTGCCTCCCCGTGCCATGGAGCTGGGTATGATTCCACCCTTGGGTGACTGTCTATGTGGAGTTTGCATGTTTTCCCTGTGTCTGTGTGGGTTTCCTCTGCGTGCTCTGGTTTCCTCCCACAGTCCACAGATATGCAGGCTAGGTAAATTTGCCATGGGAAATCCAGGCTTATGGGTGTAGGTTGGGATGCTGTTTGGAGAGTTGGTGCAGACTTCATGGGTTGAATAGCCTTTATCTGCACTGAGGGATTCTGTGATTCTTCGGATTTCAGTTGAAACTTTATGTGTTCTGTGGATGGTTTGAGCTGTCTAACTATAGAGCAAATAGCCAGTAAGGCTGATCAGTTATCCAGATTGAAGCATTCTTTCTGTAAGTAACTGAATTCATTCAGCGATCTCCACATGGTTCGATGTGTATTAATGACTGAAAAGTTTAAATTATTCAGCTCAGTGGTCAATTGCATAAACTTCCAGTGACCCATATAACTTTAGAATCATCAAATCCCTATACTGCGGAAGCAGACCATTTGGCCCATCGAGTCCATAATGACCCTCCAAAGAGCAGCCCACTCAGATCCAACCCCCTACCCTATCCCTGTAATATTCCACAATACACTAAAGTTCTAGGTTCAAAATGAACAGCATACTTTACTTTCATGACTTCCAGTTGTGGCCCTAGTGTTGTCATCAAAGTTCTCATCAATTACATGATCTCCATCCCATTGTGCTATGGAAAGCAATATTGGCAGCTGGAATTGCTTAGCCTGTCCAGTACCCTCCTTTTATTGCCTTCTTCTAAAGTGGTTCAGGTCAAGAACGGAGCTGGAGTGGCAACCATGCACAAGTGTGGGCTGAAGGACCTGTACTGCACCAAGTATCCAAACTTTAAGGCATCTGATACATCCAACAATCTTAATTCGAGGTTCATTCATTTGTTCAGTATTTACATGAAAGCTGTCCTCTATTCTGGTTACTGAGGAAACATTATATGCCCTCTCGTGTAGAACAAGATTAGATTAGATTAAATTACCTACAGTGTGGAAACAGGCCCTTCTGCCCAACCAGTCCACACTCACCCTCCAAAGAGTACCCACCGGACCCATTTCCCTCTAACTAATGCACCTAACACTACGGGCAATTTAGTATGGCCAATTCACCTGACCTGCACATCTTTGGATTGTGGTAGGAAACCGGAGCACCCGGAGGAAACCCACGCAGACACGGGGAGAATGTGCAAACTCCACACAGAGAGTTGTCCGAGGCGGGAATCAAACCTGGGACCCTGTTGCTGTGAGGCAGCAGTGCTAACCACTGAGCCACCGTGCCTCCCAGAGATTGCTGATATAGATACTGACTGAACATTCGGAGCATAAGAGTAAACAGACACAGTTGCAGACTGGATTTGCTTCTACCCATTATGG
This sequence comes from Chiloscyllium plagiosum, assembly GCF_037043375.1. Classification (NCBI taxonomy): domain Eukaryota; kingdom Metazoa; phylum Chordata; class Chondrichthyes; order Orectolobiformes; family Hemiscylliidae; genus Chiloscyllium; species Chiloscyllium plagiosum. The sequence continues at coordinate 11,273,640 of NW_028270141.1, read as the reverse complement.
TTATATTTTGGATGCAGAGCCTTCTCTGTCTCTTTTCTCTTCTTTGTACGAAAGCAGCTTTGCAATATGTTTTCAATACATTTTTATCTTTTAGTTTCAGATTTCTAGCATCTGTAGCATTTTGATTTTTTTCTATAAATACATTGAGTTTCAATTTTCACTCAAACAAATCTCTCCAAGAATCTTGAAATCTAATTCATAATTAGGAATCTAGTTTCTGCTTCCGATGCTTTGCTTCAGGTCTCTTTCCAGTTGTCACCTATTTTGATTCTGTTTGACAGCATTTCCAACTTTGATAGATTTCTATGTGTAGAAGGTTTGTATTGTCAGGAACGATCATCATCACCCAGCTCAATGAATGTAAAATTGCATTTGGTGTCTTAGCCCCCCCTTTTGTTCAATGTGTTCCTGCCTGCAACATTTACTGTTCCAAATTCTAGAGAGCCTAAGACTAAGTTACCATCCTTATGACGACAAAGGGGGGGGGGGGAGGGGGAGAAAAAAAGGTGCTTATAACTTTTAATTGCTTTGTCAGATTTCCCAGTGTGCAGATAATGTGGGAGTGGGCCCCAAAATTTCTAGAATGTATTGTGCTTTAAACTGTACTTTCGTGCAAAAAACACTTGTTTTTGTGCATGAAAGGACAGTTTCAGCACAATATTTTCTACAAATGTTGATGCCCACTTCTACATGATCTACACATTGGAAACTCTGACAAAGCAATTAAAAGTTAAAAACAACTGATTTAATTAATATAATATTTGATGCTCTGTCTTTTTAATTGAGCCCACAACTGTTGAGAGCTTAAGTATTTGACCAAAAAGAAAACTATCTCATTGGGTCAGAAAACATATTACCTCCACACTGCTGCTCTGTGGTTGGGCTTTTCAACTACATAACCAAATTCCAGAAACCAAAGCGAAACCATTTTAGTTGAACTGCACTGGTCTATAATGAATGAAGGTCAGGTCTGAAGTTGTGTGGACTGAGCCAGGAACACACAGATATTAGCACTCTGCAAATTTATGTGGAAGAGAGATGGATAGATGTTGCTGGGATCAAAATTGATTTCTAATAAATCTTAAAAATATTTATACTTGACTAAATGCTGCTTTCTCAAAGCACGAGACTTGGAGGCTGGTGAAGATTCAAAGGTAAAGTGGCCACAGGTTATTACTTGAGAACCAGAGAAGCAACATTACAAATGCATATTGTAATTTGGGACATCCTCATGTCCCAAAGAGTTATTGTGTATCGCTTGTTGGCTCGATTATACTGGTTAAAGAATTATTCTGTGTATCTGACTGTTTATGTGATAGGTAAAAACAATGACTGCAGATGCTGGAAACCAGATTCTTGATTAGTATGCTGGAAGAGCACAGCAGTTCAGGCAGCATCCGAGGAGCAGTAAGATTGACGTTTCGGGCAAAAGCCCTTCATCAGGAATAAAGGATTTTTGCCCGAAACGTCGATTTTACTGCTCCTCGGATGCTGCCTATTTATGTGATAGTTCTGATTGAGGAATAATGCAGGTTGAGAGGGAAAGGAAATACCACATGAAAAGAAATGTGACTAAATGGATAAAAAGAGAAAACAGACTGAAAAAGAAGCAATATAAATAAAAATGAATGGTTGAAATTGAAACAATTTTCTAAAAATTAAGTGCAATGAATTATATCAACTGGATATTTTAATTCTAACTCAAATTTCTAAGATGTATCAAATACTTGCTGAGTAAACGTCATGAAGTTCCAATCTTGAGTGTGAAGTGGCTTCCTCTCATGTCACATTGTTATTGGATTATAAGTGGTGCCTAAAAACACCAAAACTAGTATACAGAAAGAGAGACAGAGATGTGTGTTGAGGTTAGAACAACTGGCATTGACTCCTATCTAAGCTCCCTTGGCTAGATTGTTGAATGAGGTACAAGGATCTTGTCTGAATTTACCTTTAGCTTTGTGACATGTATCAGCTATTTGTAACAACATGTTGAGACTTTGGTTTACTCAAAATCAATGAAGCCTTGGGATATACTCTAGCAATGTGTGGTAGATATATGAGGAAGGAGACTAATAATGTAGTGATGAGGGAATCTGTCAGAAGATATTAGTTGGATTTGAGTAGTGTTAGCTGCTTTTTATTTTAGTTTTCATGCCTTTATCTGATTGGGTCTATTTTCATTGTGATTTTAATTACAGTTTGAGTATGTGCTTTTCTTGCATATCAAGTGACCTTGAAAAGCCACTTTAGACATGGGCCCAATGCAACATGTGGGTGTAAATGCCCTAATAATTTATTAAATAAGATTACAATTTTATCAGAAAATACTGTACAGAAGTATTTTGGTCCATAAATTGCTGTACTTCTACCTTACATATATATATATAATTTTGATATTGGAAGTTTACAAAAAACTCATTGCTAATGAAAAATTGTCTATACTTTGAACTACTGTACATGTTATATTCAATATTCAGAGATGAAACTCAGAATTCTACCTATTATATGAATATATAAATCATATTCATACAGTACATACTGAAAAGCTGAAACTGGTATGAGCATATGATATTTTGTTTACAGGAAACCTAAACTATCAGTACAGAACATGTATCTTAGTAATCATATTTACTATCTCCTCTGCCATAGGAGCTAGTATAGATTATATATTATACATGAGTTGTTTTGAGCCATGAATACCAGAAGTAAATGCTTCAGCAGCTTGTTTTCTTCCCTATCTCTTCCCCCACCCCACTGCCTTATGTATTCACGGATGTAATTGGTACACATGTGGTTAAAACCAATATTTATTGTCCCTTGCTAATTGCCTCTGAGAACATAACAACCTAGCAGGGTAGGCTGTTGCAGAGGAAATTTAGGAGCCACATTGTTCTGTTTCTGGAGTCACATAATCCAGACTGAGAGAGAATTTTCTTCTCTAAAAGGCTTTAATGAATTAAGTGGGATTGTACACTCCAATAGTTACGTGGTCACCATGACTGATTTTCTTTTTTCCCCAAGTTTGCTTAACCAATTGAATTTAAATTCCCTTGATACTGTAGTGGAATCTGAACTCATATCTCCGGACCATTAACCAAATCATCATGATTACTTGTCGATTAATATACCTTACCGTCCCTGGTATACTTGTGATAAGAAGCGAGTTCATCACATGGTGGTACTTAAGTGTACAATTGTAAGGAAAGTTACTTTACCAGGGAGAAACAAATACTACTTTTATTAAAAAAGAAAAGCCGTGGATTTAAAGACTTGTGCCTTGTTTCAGTTTAGCATTTATGAATAAAATGGGTTAAGAATGGCTAGGTACTTTTATGTGATAATATAAAATGAAATATGCCAAATAAGTTTTAAAAATCCTGCGGCTGAATGATACTTTCATGTTAGTTATTGTGCAAAAGGTATTAAAGGAACAAATTCTGAGCCTATGTATATTTACTGTTGATGCAGCGTATGTTTGTCATGTATAATCCATGATATAAACCTGGAAAGAATTAATCTAGATGGCAGTGCAGGACATTACAGCTACAGCCTCTGAATATTCCTGGCATTAATCTCCCTGCTCCTGCTTCTCAACAGCAATTTACAAAAACAGCATCATACACTGCTTGGTGGTGTTACAAATCACTATCGATAGGGGAACTGATTACAAAACAAAGTAAATTTAAAATTCCACTTCCAGATATGGTCATCTCCCAATATTATTTACATTTTCATTTCTTTGTTTGAGTGGTCTTACTTTATATAATCAGAGAAAATTGCCTCCTGACATGAATTACATTTTTTAAAGTATTCTAATTGTATAATTTTCAGTCCTGTTTTCTACGATTGTGCATGACTAAAATGTGCAACACATGGACTATCCAAGCTTCTCGTCGGTTTTGTCCCAGTGTACAACTGATTTGCTTTGCAACTTCTACCATGTTCTCGAGGTTTTCTTGTGCTCTTGGGACTGTTCGTACTTTGACTGAATAGAGTACATGCTGCTACACTCTGGTACTGTAGATATTACACTCTACAAAACCAATTGTCCTTCTAAATGGCCTTTAACAACATATAGGTAACTGAAAGCAAAACTGATGATTGTTATAAAGCAGGCATTCATACCCGAATTGCCCAATATCTAAACCAAGTGCCAGGTCTTGTGACACTACTAGAAACATTATAAGTTATAGTATAATACATCCATAGGGATTTTTGCCCTATTTCACCTAATGGCGAATATGGAATCTACATTCAATGTAGACAGTAGAGAGAACATATTCATTGTTTTAAAGCACTGCTGCAGCAGAATAAAACAATTCAGGAACTGATATCATATCATGTCAACCACTTTGAATGTACTTTTTGATGACTACACACCCATGCCTGAACACCGGGCAAGGCATGTTTTGTAGGATTGTCCAAGTATTAGTGTGAGGATCGTATGTTTCCATGTTTCCCAATGCAGGTCCTTCACTACTGACAATTCCTCCTGTAGCATAGATTTTCCCATCGAGTACCACGGCACTGTAACAGATAATCTTTATTATTCAAGTAATCACAATCACGTCATTTACAAAACATAAGCATAAATTTTCAATCACCAAGCATAAAGCAAATTCCATGCAGCATATACATTTCACTGAATATTAATATTTTTAGAATAATTAACCTCATAAGACTTGGTGTTGACAGTTATTGTAAACACAATTATAAGAATGAAATATTTTATCATGGGAGAAAGGTTCTTGGTTTCTTGACTGTTCAATATATTGATAGCCCATGGACAGTAAACTGAGTAGCATCTGAGTGAACGGTAACTATGGTTTGATGAAAATACAAAGTGTAAATAAATTTCAGGCGGAATTTGTAGCATTGATTATGCTAGAGTCATTGAGATGTACAGCATGGAAACACATCCTTTGGTCCAGCTTGTCCACGCCGACCAGATATCCTAAATGAATCTAGCCCCATTTGCAAGCATTTGGTCCATACCCCTCTAAACCCTTGCTATTCTTATACCCATCCAAATTCCTTCTAAATGTTGTACTTGCATGAGCCTACACCACTTTCTCTGGCAGCTCATTCCATACACGCAATATCCCTTAGGTCCCTTTTATATCTTTCCCCTTTCACCCTAAACCTATGCCCTCTAGTTTTGAACTTCCTCACCCCAGGAAAAAGATCTTGTCTGTTTACCCTATCCCTGCCCCTCATTATTTTATAAACCCTTAAGGTCACCTGTCAGCCTCTGACGCTCCAGGGAAAGCAGCCCCAGCCTATTCAGCCTCTCCCAATAGCTCAAACCCTCCAATTATGGCAACATCCTTGTAGATCTTTTCTGAACCCTTCCAAGCTTCAAAACATCCTTCCCATAACAGGAAGACCAGAACTGCATACAGTATTCCAATAGTGGCCTAACCAATGCCCTGTACAGCTGCAACATAACTCCCAACTTCTATACTCAATGTACTGACCAATAAAGGCAAACATACCAAACACCTTCTTCACTATTCTATCTACTTGCAACTCCACTTTCAAGGACCAAGGAACCTGCACTTCAAGGTCTCTTTGGTCAACAACACTCCCCAGAGCCTTACCATTAAATGTATAAGTTCTGCCCTAATTTGCCTTACCAAAATCCAGCACCTCACATTTATCTAAATTAACAATTTTCTAATCAAATGAAGTGGAGTGCACTAAACACTTCCTGATTGTGAATAGGACCAGAAACAGATGCCAGTCTGTTTGGTATTCAATCATCAGACTGATTCCTTAAAACAGAGTTCTTTCTTTGAAAACATTCAGTTTAAGTGTAATGAGTCTGTGGTCACATTTGGAATCAAATGCTTTCTTGTGTCAGGGTTAAAATTGCAATAAAACACCCAGTTCCTCTGTACTGGTGTTAATATGTCTTCACCTTGGAGTGGGTTATTGCAAAACTGAAGTAGATGTGAATCTTTTGTTTTTTTTTCATGTAAACAACTATATTAAACATTACTTTCCAACCTGTTCCTCCTAACTTCGGGATGTATCTGTACAAATTCTTATGTGTTAACTCTATTGTCACTTTATAAGCAATACCAATGCTGCAATGTAGAATCTATGAAAACATAACCAGATATTCAGTGATTACAATCATTATTTTATATTGATCTTGCGAGGCAATTCCAATGCTATTTAAGAATGTAAATAATAGATGGTTTCCACTGTAACAGGAAGATCCTAATCACTGATCATAAATACTCTGTAAGAATGCTTTCATAGAATTGGTGCTTCAGTATATTTAGGACCACTTTAGACAATTAGTACCAATTTAGATACTTGTACTGCAAACTAAGGGGGTTTATCCTGTCACGTGATTAAAGTGGCATATTTACATGTCAGTAATTGGCAATAACAATAACTTACATTTGCAGACAAACACCCAAATTGCTTCAAAGACTTGTAATCAGACAAAAATTGAAACAATAGAAAATTTGGATGGTTGATCAAATTCTTAAAGAGCTAGGTATTGAGTTTGGTATTAAAAGAGAAGTGTGAGGTGCTGCGCGTCAAAGAAGGAATTCCTCAACATCAGCTTTATGGTTGCAAGTGTGTCTGTGTCAAATGGAATGGGTTTGAGTAAGGGATCAGAGTCAGATGAACACCCTAATGCTAGAGAGCTAGAGGAAATTACAGGGATACTGCTAAAGGGATGGAGAATTTTGAACATGGGGATGAGAACCCTCGTACTCAGCACCGCCTTCTCGACTGCAATCTTCTTCCCGACCTCTCCACCCCCACCCCCTCTCCGGCCTATCACCCTCATCTTAACCTCCTTCCATCTATCGCATTCCCAACGCCCCTCCCCCAAGTCCCTCCTCCCTACCTTTTATCTTAGCCTGCTTGGCACATCTTCCTCATTCCTGAAGAAGGGTTTATGCCCGAAACGTCGATTCTCCTGCTCCTTGGATGCTGCCTGACCTGCTGCACTTTTCCAGCAACGCATTTTTCAGCTCTGATCTCAGCATCTGCAGTCCTCACTTCCTTCCAATTAAACCTGTTGGACTGTAACCTGGTGTTGTGTGCTTTTTAACTTTGTCCACCCCAGTCCAAGACCTGAACCTCCAAATCATGACTACTCATCTTAGTAATCTAAACTCCTGAGAGAACATTTGTACATGTCTAAAATCAGCAAGTTTTGGAGGGGAGCATTCCACAGAGATTTTAGTTTACAGATAGATCGTTCCTCATCAGCGTTAGATGGAGTGGTTTCTCTTTCATTGTGATGCACCTTGTCTTTGAAAATATAATAGATTGTGCAAGTTAATTTCACTTGCATGTATGCCATTTTTAAATTGCTGTTTGTATTCGGAATATATGTTGTTGATATTAAGCTTTCTTCAAAACTCTGACAAAGTATCGAAAGAAAAGTTTGGGCAACATTTTCAGTCCTTTCTTGCAGCTTGTTACTTTTGCCTCGTCCTAAGTCCTTTTAGCTACTCATGACATACGGAACGTCGTGTCAAAGGCAAGTACTTACAGTAAGCATGTATTATTTTTTGTTGATTACTGATCACGATTTGTGATTCACCAGAGGTGAACTTGCCTAAATTATTATTCAAAAATAAACAAAACATACATGAACTGAGCCCAATAAAATATATTGCCCAGATCTCTTACCGACCTTAGTGTCCAGCAAGTAATATGACAGAACCTTTGTTCTTGATTTAGCTCTTCACAGGAGAACATAATACCAATCCTACTTATGCAATGCTACCAGAACTATATCCAAGTTTTTCAATTTCAGTGATTGTAACTATCATGAATGTAAACCACAATTTGCACAGTTAATGAGTAAACCTTATTGATTTAAATGTATTATTTATACGAAACCAATTCTTGAAAATAGTTCTTTAAAGTTTCTCTCACAAAGCAATGTTGCTTTGCTTTTCTCTTGAAAGTTGCTGGGATATGGTTTCATTGCCACAAAACGTTACATTTTTTGCATTTTTTTAAACAAGTTATAAGCTTTGTTGGTGAGTGACAATATGTTATGTTAGTATTCAAAGATACTGTAATTAAATCTGCTGCTGTCTTCAACTTTGCACTCTGAGCGCGGGTTGCTGCTTAATGATCTGAAGCAATTAAAACATTGCTCGTCTTTATTACTGTCACTGAGCTGATGTTGGAGTGAAAGGATTCTCCAACATTATTGAGTGTTCAATGTTTTCAAATGTTTGATGTATAAAGTAGACTGGGTACAACTAATAGGTTCTAGACTGGTTCTAATGACTTCCTCTCTCAATGCAATACATTTAACTTATTAGTAGCACTTTCATAAGACATAGGAGTGGAAGTAAGGCCATTCGGCCCATCGAGTCCACTCCGCCATTCAATCATGGCTGATGGGCATTTCAACTCCATTTACCCGCATTCTCCCCGTAGCCCTTAATTCCTGGTGACATCAAGAATTTATCAAACTCTGTCTTGAAGACATTTAGTGTCCCGGCCTCCACTGCACTCCGCGGCAATGAATTCCACAGGCCCACCACTCTCTGGCTGAAGAAATGTCTCCGCATTTCTGTTCTGAATTTACCCCCTCTAATTCTAAGGCTGTGTCCATGGGTCCTAGTCTCCTTGCCTAACGGAAACAATTTCCTAGCATCCACCGTTTCCAAGCCATGTATTATCTTGTAAGTTTCTATTAGGTCTCCCCTTAATCTTCTAAACTCCAATGAATACAATCCCAGGATCCTCAGCTGTTCCTCGTATGTTAGACCTACCATTCCAGGGATCATCCGTGTGAATCTCCGCTGGACACGCTCCAGTGCCAGCATGTTCTTCCTGAGGTTTGGGGACCAAAACTGGACACAGTACTCCAAATGGGGCCTAACCAGAGCTTTATAAAGTCTCAGTAGCACAACGGTGCTTTTATATTCCAACCCTCTTGAGATAATTGACAACATTGCATTCGCTTTCTTAATCACGGACTCAACCTGCATGTTTACCTTTAGAGAATCCTCGACTAGCACTCCCAGATCCCTTTGTACTCTGGCTTTATGAATTTTCTCACAGTTTAGAAAGTAGTCCATGCTTGTATTCTTTTTTCGAAAGTGCAAGACCTCGCATTTGCTCACATTGAATTCCATCAGCCATTTCCTGGACCACTCTCCTAAACTGTCTAGATCGTTCTGCAGCCTCCCCACTTCCTCAGTACTGCCTGCCTGTCCACCTAACTTCGTATCATCGGCAAACTTCGCTAGAATGCCCTCAGTCCCTTCATCCAGATCATTAATATATAACGTGTACAGCTGCAGCCCCAACACTGAACCCTGCAGGACACCGCTTGTCACTAGCTGCCATTCTGAAAAAGAACCTTTTATCCCAACTCTCTGCCTTCTGTCAGACAGCCAATCCTCAATCCATACCAGTAGCTCTCCTTGAACACCATGGGCCCTCACCTTACACAGCAGCCTCCCGTGTGGCACCTTATCAAAGGCCTTTTGGAAGTCTAGATAGACCACATCCACTGGGTTTCCCTGGTCTAAACTACTTGTCACCTCTTCAAAGAATTCCAACAGGTTTGTCAGGCACGACCTCCCCTTACTAAATCCATGTTGACTTGTTCTAATCCGACCCTGCTCTTCCAAGAATTTAGAAACCTCATCCTTAATGATGGATTCTAGAATTTTACCAACAACCGAGGTTAGGCTCATTGGCCTATAATTTTCCATCTTTTGTCTTGATCCTTTCTTGCACAAGGGGGTTACAACAGCGATCTTCCAATCATCCGGGACTTTCCCTGACTACAGTGACTTTTGAAAGATCTCAACCAACGCCTCTGCTATTTCCTCAGCCACCTCCCTCAGAACTCTAGGATGTAGCCCATCGGGGCCAGGAGATTTATCAATTTTAAGACCTTTTAGCTTTTCTAGCACTTTCTCTTTTGTAATGGCAACCATACTTAACTCAACCCCCTGACTCCCTTTAATTGTTGGGATATTACTCATGTCTTCCACTGTGAAGACTGACGCAAAGTACTTATTAAGTTCTCCAGCTATTTCCTTATCTCCCATCACTAGGCTTCCAGCATTAGTTTGAAGTGGCCCAATGTCTACTTTTGCCTGTCGTTTGTTTCTTATGTATTGAAAGAAACTTTTACTATCATTTCTAATATTACTGGCTAGCCTACCTTCTTATTTGATCCTCTCCTTCCTTATTTCTCTCTTTGTTTGTTTTTGTAGCCTTCCCAATCTTCTGATTTCCCAGTGCTTTTGGCCACTTTATAGGATCTCTCTTTTTCTTTAATACATTTCTTGACTTCCTTTGTCAGCCACGGCTGTCTAATCCCTCCCCGGATAATCTTCCTTTTCTTGGGGATGAACCTCTGTACAGTGTCCTCAATTTTACCCACAAACTCCTGCCATTTTTGCTCTACTGTCTTCCCCACTGGGCTCTGCTTCCAGTCTATTTTCGTCAGTTCCTCTCTCATGCCCTCATAATTACCTTTATTTAACTGTAACACCATTACATCCGATTTTGCCTTCTCTCTTTCAAACTGCAGACTGAACTCTACCATATTATGATCGCTGCTTCCTAAGTGTTCCCTTACTTTGAGCTCTTTTATAATGTCTGGTTCATTACATAGCACTAGGTCCAGAATAGCCTGCTCCCTTGTGGGCTCCATGACAAGCTGTTCCAAAAAGCCACCCTGTAAGCATTCCATGAATTCCCTTTCTTTGGATCCACTGGCAACATTATTTACCCAGTCCACCTGCATATTGAAGTCTCCCATGATCACCATGCCTTCTCTATTTCCCGGTCCTGACCACTGTTAGGAGGTCTGTACATAACTCCCATTATGGTTTTTTTGCTTTTGTGGTTCCTCAATTCCACCCACACAGACTCCACATCATCCGAAGCTATGTCATTCAGTGTCATAGATTTAATTTTGTTCTTAACTAACAAGGCAGCCCCGCCCCCTCTGCCCACCTCCCTGTCTTTTCGATAAGTCATAAATCCTTGGAATGTTTAACTGCCAGTCCTGAACCCCCTGCAACCACATCTCTGTGATGCCTACCACATCATAATCATTCACGATGATCTGTGCCATTAGTTCATCTGCTTTGTTACGAATGCTACGAGCATTCAGGTAAAGTGCCTTAATGCTAACTTTCTTATCATTAGAGATATTGGAAGTCATAAGATGTCCTAAGTTATCCTTCCTTTTTGCTGCATTCCCAGTCTGCCTCAAGTTTAAATCTGCCTGCACACATGCTATCCTGCTGCTTATCTTTCCATTTAACTCCATACTCCCTGTCGCTTTCACTTTCCCTTTCCCTTTCCCCCCCCAACTCAGAAGTTTAAAGTCATACTGACCACCCTATTTATCCTCTTCGCTAGAACATTGGTACCTGATCGGTTCAGGTGGAGACCGTCCCAATGGTACAGATCCCCCCAGTTCCAAAAGTGATGCCAATGCCCCATGAAGTGGAATCCCTCTTTCCCACACCAATCCCTTAGCCAGGTGCTTACTTCCCTAATTTTCTTATCCCTATGCCAATTGGCACGTGGCTCGGGCAGTAATCCGGAGATTATGACCCTTGAGGACCTGTACTTCAATTTCCTTCCTAGTGCTTGGTAATCCCCAAACAGGTCCTCCACCCTAGCTTTGCCGATGTTGTTAGTCCCAACGTGGACCACAACAACTGGATCCTCCCCCTCCCGCTCCAATATCCTTTCAAGCTGGTCGGAGATGTCCTGAACCGTGGCACCGGGCAGGAAACACACCATGCGAGACTCCTATTCCGGTTTGCAAAGGATACTATCTGTCCCCTTAATTATAGAATCCCCTATAACAACTACTTGTCTTTTTGCTCCCCCCTCTTGAATGGCCTTCTGCACCATGGTGCCGTGGTCAGCTGGCTCATCCTGTCCAGAGCCCTTTTCCTCATCTGTATAGGGAGCTAGAATCTTATACCTGTTGGACAAGGTCAAGGGCTGAGGCTCCTGCACTCCTGAACTCAGGTTCCCCCTACCTGCCTCACTTACAGTCACACTCTGATGTCCCTGATTACTAACTGAATGTGAATTACATCTTTGAGTCACATGACTTTGACTTCACCTGTGCTCTAGAGATTGGATCACATTTATTTAGGTTAACAATTCAATAAATATTGAGAGGATGGCAGGAGAAGACCTTAAGTTGAAGATTGTTTGTTCAGACAAGTGGATGTAAAATACTCCGTGGAATGACTCAAAGAGTAGTGTTCTTCTGCTTTCATCATCAACAATTAGCCCTTTAGAAACACTAAAAATAAATAATTGAGGTATTTATTTCATCAAGTGGTGGTGGGATCTGGTTGTATATTCGCTGGCTACCATTTTTACTCACATAACAGTAAATGCATTTAATTAGTGTAAAACAATTCGGATTTCTGACGTCACGAAGCTCACGAGATAAATGCAATTTCTTTCCCTGTTCTTTTTTAATTCCTTCAGTTGTGGAATGACTTGCATTATTTACTTTAATAGACATGAGTACACTGAAAAACCTGCTGAGGGAAGCATGTGTCACATGGAGGTTCACTTGTTCTAAATAACCCTTCCAAATAAACAGTATATATTATTCATGAACACAAGTACAATTTCCCATAAGTAGAGAACAAGATACGATAATTTGCCTTTCAAGGTCACTTTTGTTTCAGGGTTTTTTATTGATTTGTAATCATTTGTACTCTACGGAATCAAACATGGTTGACTTTAAGGCAAACATAAGAAATTACTGTCCAATTAATGGATACGATTTTTATGAAGAAAAGTGTTTTAAGTCAATTGATGCTATTTTCTCAGTGTGACAGCACTTCAAATTAAATAATTTCATGCAAGATGTAGTGAAATATTAATGAAAAACAAAAAGTGGTACATTCAACCCAAAAACAGAAATTGCTGGAGGGACTCATTTGTGGAGAGTGAAACAGAGTTAACATTTTGAGTCCGCTGACAGTTCTTCGGGACGGATAGGATCTAGGGAAATGGTACTTATCTTGATGACAGAGGCTGAGGGGCAAAGGAGTGATTTAAAGAGGTAGACTTGGAGATCAGAGCGAAAGAGAATGAAAAAACTAGGCAGAAAAAGAGATTGTTAACAGTAAGCCAGGGAGGAAGAAAAGTTACAAAATCAGAAATTGCTGAAGAAATTCGGAAGGTCTAACATCACTTATTGAGAGACTATAGGATATAGGAACAGAAGAAGGCCATTAAGCCCATCAAGTCCACTGGTTGATATGTTTCTTAACCTCATTCTCCTGCCTTCTCCATAACCCTTGATCCCCTTACCAATCAAGAGTCTGTCTTAACTACCCTCAATGACTTGACCTCCACAGCCCTCTGCAGCAATGGGTTCCACAGATTAACCACTCTCTGGTGAAGAAATTCTTCCTTCTCCTCCTCCTCCATTCTAAAGGGTTCTAAGGCTGTGCCCTTGGGTTTTTAGTTTCTCTTACAAATGGAAACATCTTCTCCATGTCCACTCTATCCAGACCTCTCAGTATTCTGTAAGATTCAATGAGGTCCCACCTCATCTTTCCAAACTCCATCAAGTAAGGACCAGGAGTCGTGAACTGCTCTTCATATGGCAAATCTTTCATCCCTGCGATCATTCTGGAAATTTCCTCAGGACCCCTTCCAATGCAGGCACATCCTTTGATAGATACGGGCACCAAAACTGCTCAAAATATTCCAAATGCAGTCTGACCAGAGTCTTATACAGCCTCTGCAGTACATCTCTGCTTTTTTATCCTAGCTCTCCTGAAATAAATGGTAACAATGCATTTGCCTTCCTAACTGCCAACTGAACTTGCATGTTAACCTTATGAGATTCCTGAACTAGGTTTCGCAAGACCAATGTGCTTCAGATTTCTGAAACCTTTCCCCATTTAGAAAATAGTCTACTCCTCTATTTTTCCTACTAACTGCATAATCGCTCAAATTCTCATATTGTATTCCATCTACTATTCCATTCACTTTGCTCACCTCCTCAACACTACCGTCCCCTCCACCTACCTTTGTTTCATCTGCAAACATAGCAACAATGCCCTCAGTTCCTTTGTGCAGATCATTAATGTAAAATGTGACTAGTTGTGGTCCCAACACTGACCCCTTAAGGATTGTACTGGCTGCCATCCTGAAAAACGACATCTCTATCCCCACTCTCTGCCTTCTGACAGTCAGCCAATCCTCTATCCATGACCGTATATACAGGACAGACCTAAACAGGAAATCAAGATAGCCATTGGTGCTGTCACGAAGGCAGTACTGGACCAGGTTAGAGGCTTAGAGTCCCTTACGGACACCTGCCACTGGTGACAAGGCCTACATGACATTACAGGATACAAATTGAAGCAGAGCAAGATAGTGAACAAAAACACATCCCTCTCTGACACGCTCAACACTCGCTATGCTCGGTTTGAGCAGAAGCCCACGGCATGGTGCCACCTGCCCTGACAGGCCTGGACACACCTGTTCCCGCTGTCACTGCTGCAGATGTCAGACTGATCTTCCTGAGAGTCAACCCAAGGAAAGTGATGCGCCTGGATGGTGTCCCCGGCCGAACACTTCGATCGTGTCTGGACTAACTGGTGGAGGTATTCACTGACATCTTCAACCTGTCCCTCCTACAAGCCGCTCTAAGAAGACCACCATCATCCCAGTACCAAAATAAAAAAAAACATGTGCAATGTGCCTTAATGATGGCACTACCACCCAGAGGCTCTGACCTCAGTAATCATGAAGTGCTTTGAGATTGGTCAAGGTCCATAGCCTGCCTCAATGGCCTTCAATTTGCCTATCAACATAACAGGTCCACAGCAGATGCCATTTCCCAAGCACCACACTCATCCCTGGAACATCTGGACAACAAGGTCACCTACACCAGACTCCTGCTCTGCCTTCAACACCATTATCCCCTGATCTCAAAACTCCCGGACCTAGGTCTTGGCTCTGCCTTCTGCCACTGGATCCTCAGCTTCCTGAACCACAGACTGCAATCAGTGAAGACAGGTAACTGAACCTTCTCCATGATAGCCTTCAACACTGCAGCCCCCCCAAGGATGCGTTCTAAGCCCCTACTGTACTCCCTGTCCAGCCACGACTGTGTTGCAAAATTCCGAATGGATTCCGAATTCTATATGTTTGCTGATCACACCACCCTGATAGGACAAATATCAAATAACAATGAGTCAGAATACAGAAGGAGATAGAGGGCTTAGTGTTGTGGTGCAATGATAACAATTTCTATTGCCACATTGGCAAAACCAAAAGAATTGATCACTGACTTCAGGAAGAAAGGAGGAGAACACAGCCCCTGAGATGAGGGTGAAGAGCATCAAGTTTGTCGGTGTGATGATCACCAACAACTTGTCCTAGAGTTCCCATGTAGATGTAATGGTCAAGAAGTCAGAACAACACCTCTTCCTCAGGAGGCTTACGATATTTGGCATGTCCATAAGGACCCTCACCAACTTTTGCAGATGCATTATGAATGCATAACGGCCTGGTAAAGCAATTGCTCTGCCCAGGACTGTAAGAAGCTGCAGAAAGTTGTGTGCACAGCCCAGACCATCACAGAAGCCAACCTTCTATCAGTAGACTCCATTTACGTGTCTCATTGCTGTGGAAAGGCTGCCAACATAATCAAAGACCTCTCCTACAATCTCTGTAGAAGGTACAGAAGCTTGCGCACATGCACTAACAGGTTCAGGAACAGCTTCTTCCCTGCTGTTATCAGACTGTTGAATGGTCCTCTCTAACTTCAAATAATGTTGCTCTTGCTTTGAGCAGCCATGACCTCTTGGCCTCGTTCTGTCTGAGCACCCTATGATCTGTATGTCCTTGTTTGCTATGATCTGCCTGTACAACTCACAGAACAAAGCTTTTCACTTCGGTACATCTGACTACAATAAATCAAATGAAATCAGTACCTTGCTCCTAAAACCATGGCATCTTATCTTATTTAGCATGCTCCTGTGTGACACCTTGTCAAAGGCCTTCTCCAAACAGTCCACTGGCTTTCCTTTGTCTAACTTGCACATTATCTCCTGAAACAATTCTAACAGTTTTGTCAGGCATGTCCTCCTCTTGACAAAGCCATGCTAACTCAGCCCGACTTTACTGTCCACCAAACAGTATGTAATCTCTCCTGTGATGATTCTGAAGAAAGGTCACTGAATCCAAAACAGTAACTCTGTTTTTTCTTCACCAATGCTGCCAGACATGCTGAGCTTCCCCTGGAATTTCTATTTTCGTTTCAGATTTACAGCACTGGTGGTTCTTTGTTTTATTTAAGCAGGAATGTTAGGTGATAATTGGGACCATGAGTGGGTGAAAAGGAACCTATGTCATGACAGGACTTGGGGTGTGGGGATGGGGAAACGAGATGGAAGAAGGTGTTCAGGCTATAAAATGATAGAACCTGAGATTGAGTCCTTAAGGCTGTAGGGTCAAGTGGAAAATGAGATGCTGTTCTTCCAGCTTATGCTGAGCTTCACTGGAAAACTGCAACAAAGCTGAGACAGAAATGTTGGCGACGGAACACAGTGGTGCATTTGAGTAATGGGCAATTGGAAGTCGGGGTCATTTTTACAGACAGATAAATGTTGCGTCCATACAAGTTTCTTTCAAGTGATCTGATCTCAGTGAAATGCCTCTGCAGACAAAAGGGAGAGAAAAACCAAGTGTTGCTGCTCTTTACTGTCGTAAAAGTTGAATGAGCGCAGTCAGATGTGGAAAAGGTGGTTCAATATTTAATGTTTATACAAATGCATTGCCTAACACATTAAAAGGAGGTACCTTGGTTAGGTATTCCAGAGGTCTTCCTGACCTTTGCAGCTAATCCTGATATAATTTACAACTTTTTAAAATGTGTTTAATAACTTAATGTAATGACGTGAATGATTTAGTTAAGGTTTAGTTTATGTCCTTTAACCAACCCTATAATTGCAGGCATTAGAATAAAATAGTGTGTGATGAGCATTATGTTAAGGTCACCTCTTTTCTATAACCATGCGTTAGTCTCACCTGGGGAGGGTTGGTTAGCTTAGTCATCTAACTTGCCATGCAGAGTGATGCCAACAGCATAGGTTCATTTCTACATTGACTGAAGTTACCATGAAGACCCTGCCTTTAAATCTTCACTCATTGCCTGAGGCATGGTGACCCTCTGGCTATACACCACAGCCAGCCATCTCTCGTGAAGGAAAGAGCAGTCCTCTGGGACTATGGCAACTTTACTTTTATTTTAATTAATCTCACCTGTCACGATAAAAGCTTTCACTTCTTCTTTATCCTTTAATAAAAGTAATTGGCTGAATACTTTTTGGAGTGCACCATTAAAGCAGGGCTCATTCACTTCTTTAAAGCACAGTCCTTTTCAAGCTACACAACTAGATGTCACTGTTGCATTCTATACTCCTGTTCAGCAGGACAATGGAAAGGATCTATAATTGCAGGCATTAGAATAAAATAATCTGTGATGAGCATTATGTAAAGATCACTTCTTTTCTATAACCATATGCATTATGCTTGTTTTCATCAATAAAATATGCTGCCTACGATGTTGATGCTTTAAGGCAAAAAATGGGGGCCTTTGAGTCTTTTTGTATCAATGTACCTACAATCAGCATTAGTACAGATACTTAAAATCTGAGATAGCTGTATATACCTCAGTATTCTAATTGCATTTTGTGGATTAATATGTAAAATAATTTACTTAAATAATATTAAATTTATAGAACTTTAATTCAAAAGCATAAGGTTTGAAATCTGAAATTGCAGCATCTATTTGAGAATATTGTACTGTAATTTTAAATTCTATTCTAATTCTTATATAAACCGAAAGAACTGCAAATGCTGTAAATCAGGAACAGAAACAGAAGTTGCTGGAAAAGCACAGCAGGTCTGGCAGCATCTGTGAAGAGAAATCAGCGCTAACGTTCCAGGTCTGCTGACCCTTACTCAGAAATTCCGTTCTGAGGAAGGGTCACTGGACCCAAAATAATAACTCTGATTTCCCTGCACAGATGTTACCAGACCTGCTGAGCTTTCCTAGCAATTTTTGTTTTTGTTCTTTATGCTTTTACACCAGCCCTGTGGTAATTAATCTTGATGTTCAGCATGAGACGATATTATGGTTTTAAGATAAGTATTTTGTCCTGGTTGTTTTTATGATGAAAGGTTGAGACAGAGGTGGAGAGAGCAGTCTGCACAAAGCCAATAAACAGCTTGTGAGGCCTTGGGTTTTTTTAAGTTAGAAAATCAGAGGCAGCATTAATGGGTGGGGTCAAGCTCACAGAGCCAGGATTTGTATTTTTAGTTTTAACTTTCTGCCGTTGCTGGGGTCTTGAAGCTGGATGTGGAAACTGTTATTCCTCTCCCTGTTACAGCTAAAAGCTGGGCTCTCTTCCTGCTGTTAGGATTGCATGTGAAACAATCTATTTTACTGAATTTGCCTTTGCCAAGGGTGTGTTTATGGGATGTTACAATAGCGGAATAGTTAATTTGTAGTAGTTTATATAATATATAGTTAAGCATTTTGATACAGTTACAATTCAGCCAAGTCATTTATTTTATTTTTTATTCTGTCTGTATTTTAACTGTAGTGTAAAGTTAAAGTTTAGTGCTTAAAGTTGAGTAGATTGAGCAATTGAATTGCATCTGGAATACAACACCTTATACTTACCTTTAAAATAAGAAAAAGTTAGGAACTAGGCTATCTTAATATATTTTGAGGGGATTTGGTCTGCTTCATAACAAGCATTAAACACAATACATTATTTAGATGACAATAAATACAGAATGTGAGTGGGGGTGGTTGGAGGGTTAGAGACAGCCTTTGTAAAGACCTTTCCTTATACATATTTTGCCATTTTCCACATACGTCTTGTGTGGAAGAAAGAGATTTGTAGTTTCTTCTACTAGAACGGTAAGGGTTATATGTCTGCAGTATTTGAAGAATACTGGTTGTGCCTCAATACTGGTTGTGTTTGAC
This sequence comes from Chiloscyllium plagiosum, assembly GCF_037043375.1. NCBI lineage: Eukaryota > Metazoa > Chordata > Chondrichthyes > Orectolobiformes > Hemiscylliidae > Chiloscyllium > Chiloscyllium plagiosum. The sequence continues at coordinate 11,254,610 of NW_028270141.1, read as the reverse complement.
CTTAATCTCAAGAGAGTACTGGCTACAATATTATACAACATTTTCAATTCCACAGCAGTCTACCTCTTCTCAGTTCTTCTAACAAACTCCCAATTTCTGTGATATTTTTGGGTAGATTTATAGCAGGAGCACCATTAAACTCCAAGTGTTTAAACACAGTTAATTTAAAACTTGCAGCCATCAGAGATTCAAAACCTTGTTTCCAGACATGTAAGAATCCAACTTCCATTCTTAACACATGTCTGGTCTGCAGCTAATCACAAGTGTGATGCTGTTTACTGAAACCCCTCCTGGTTGTAATATATCTTCCTCCATGATAGTTAACCTACTAGTCAAAAGGTTAGGGACATGAACTTCCTGCTTGGACTGTAGCCATGGCAGAGACAATCCTGTGGGAATAACTACAGAAAAAATTGGGGAGACCACCAGACATCACATTGGCTGGGCAACACTGACATTACCTGTTTATTAAAAAGTATAAGTCTGAAATAAAAACTATAATTAATTGGTTTATAATATTAAATATGAATTGATATACTTAAAAATTATCAAAACTTAAAAGAACATGATCGAGTTGGACCAAAGGGTCTGTTTCTGTGCTGTATAACTCTATGATTGCAAAATAACATAAGTTCACCAAACAGTATCTCAGTGAGAAAACAGAGGGAGAGAACTGTCTTTATCTTATTTTCTGCTGGTCCTCCCAATAATGCCTTTTAATACAATTCATTTGGCTTTTCTCTTAGGAAAGAGAAGAAGGGGATAGGCTATTCAGCTCTCAATCCTGTCCTGTTTACAAATGTCACTCTGTTTACTTGCTGTTCTTCCATATTCCTGGTTGCCCCTTCATTATAAAAATCTATCAAATCAGTCTTAAATGTTTTAATTGACCCAGAATCTTTTTGTGGGACAGCATTTCAGATTTCCAATGTTTCAGTCTGTGTGTAGAGAAATGCTTCCTTCCACAATTAAAGTTGGCATTCAGTGGTATGAAGATTAACGCTTCTTGTTTTGAACTCATACATGAGTGGAAATAGATTTTCTGTAGTCGTTTCTTCTATGACGCGATAATCGTGTTCCTGTGTGACCCTATGCTATACAAGATTCACACAATACAAATAACACGTAAAGTGTGAGCGATGCAATTGTGCTATAGCCAACACACATTTTAAAAGTTTGCGCTTTAGAAACAGTGTCCCCAATTCGTCAATTGCTTTACAGTAAATTCACATTGACAAAACACGCATTACAGCAGAATGACCTGTCCTTAACATTCGGAATCCTTTTATCATTTAAATGCTTCAATTTATCTAAACACACAAGGGATTACAACCAAGTTCTGAATCTCCTCATATATAAAACCCTTTAATATACTGCATCATCTAATAAATTTCCACTGTTACTCCCTCCCATCTATCCAGAGAATTGGTCTTCATGACTGAATGTGAGACTCTAAGGTCTGACCAATACTATCCAAAGCTGAAGCCCCGTTGACCTTTTTGATTATATTTCAAAAGTGTTCACTTGCTGTAAGTAAATTCACTACAACAACAGCATTCCTTTGCTCCTCCAAGTCTACCAGTGTGAAGACAACATTTTAATGTCTTGCTTGGATCCACAGTAGATTACCTGAGACATTCAGCTCCATCTGCCAAGGTTTGCTCACTCACATAATCTGCCTATGTCCCTTGGTAACTCCCTGTTGCCATCTATACAATTTATTGTGCCTTCTAACTCAAGAAGCAACTGCAAACCTGCATGATCTCTCATTGCTTCATCCAGCTGAAGAAAGATTGAGATTCAGATCCCTGGGGAGCACTACTTCTAACATCCTGCTAATGACTGTACTACCCTTTTTCCTTATCTGTCTTCTACCTCCCAACTAATTACCAATCAGTGTGTTCTTTTTGAGTGTTTTTGCCTCTTTAATAACTGCAATATCTCAATGATACAACTGCACGATGAACACCAGTGATATGTGGGATAAGCCAAACATTCTGGAAGAATATCAAGATTTTTCGAGAGACTAGGATATCTGGAATAAACCCAACGTATTAAGAAACATATCTCCATTCTTCATCCAAAATCCCTCCAAACCCTCAGTTGAAAGTAGCAGGATTACTCGCTGTGAAAAATGGAACACGACAAAGTTTTTTCACATAAAGTGGATGAACTTGGAGGACATGACTAATAATACATAGAAAGTTGATGGTGCAAACTCAAACACCACAAAATATGCTCCTTCAATCTGTCCCATATGTATTACTCTTGCCAAGACCTCCTACAACCTTACAGCTCTTTTATTACATCTCACACATGCCCATACTTCAATGTCAATAACAGCTGTCACAGTCAAGCTAACATATTCAATGCAATGCCTTGTAACATTACATCTTCACAAGTGGAGACAGTTTTTTTTGGGGGGGCAGGACAGGGGAGAGGGTGCTAACCATTAGTTAAAGGTATCCTAATTACTTAGATCCTGGAATTCAGGGAAGCTGATCCTAGTCAACAGGCACAATGCACCTGCTATCTAGAAGAATTAGGACAGCAATACTGGAATAACAGCAAGTGCCCAAAGGGAGAAGCAGGAGAAGAGGATAAATGCTCTGGCATAGAAGCAGCAGGGCTACCAACTGAGCCACGGCTGAAATCTTTGGGTATTTTAATTTTCATACAGATTGGGATTTAAAAAAAATGAACACAAGGTATTAGAAAGGTAGTGAATCTCTAAAGCACATCCATATTATTATGTCTGCATCAACATGTCACTAAATAATCAAAGAGGAACACCATATTACTTTCAACAATCAGTCATGAGTCAGATTTAGCTAACAGAGCATAAACATTTACACAATAGTGAACATATTCCAATTGAGTTTGACTAAGTTGTGTTTGAAAAAGAGAAATTAGATTAGATTACATTACAGTATGGAAACAGGCCCTTCGGCCCAACAAGTCCACACCAACCCACTGAAGCGCAACCCACCCAGACCCCTACATTTACCCCTATACCTAACACTACGGGCAATTTAGCATGACCAATTCACCTGACCTGCACATCTTTGGACTGTGGGAGGAAACCGGAGCACCCGGAGGAAACCCACGCAGACACGGGGAGAACGTGCAAACTCCACACAGTCAGTCGCCTGAGGTGGGAATTGAACCCAGGTCTCTGGCGCTGTGAGGCAACAGTGCTAGCCACTGTGCCACCATGCTGCCCAGAAATGCTGCCCAGAAATGCAGAACGGTTACTAAGATTCTGGATTCAGGTAAGACAGACTTCAATTGATGCAATTAAAAAATTGCATACATAATTTTGCTGTTTTAAATAAGGTGTCTGAGGGAAACCAGGGAGTTATAGATTAGTTAGCATGTCTTCACTTGTCAAAAAATTATTTGAGTCTTTGTTTAAAGAAATGGTAACTAATAATTGTGAAGATTTTCAAATTATCAGAGAAAACCAACATGGGTAATAAGTAGGTAATAAGTAGGTAAAAACAAGGACTGCAGATGCTGGAAACCAGAGTCTAGATTAGAGTGGTGCTGGAAAAGCACAGTAGGTCAGGCAGCATCCGAGGCGCAGAAAAATTGACGTTTCGGGCAAAAGCCCTTCATCAGGAAATAAGTAGGTCATGCCTAATGAAGCTGATTAAACTGTTTGAATATACCATGGAAATATTTATCTGGCCCTCCAGAAGGCATTTGGTAAAGTTCCTCATCATAGAATGGTAGCTATGGTTGAAGGCTATGGAATTGGAGTCAAATTGTTAACTTTTAGGGCAACTGATCCAGAGACAGATAACAAACTGTAAACATAAGGATTGTTTCAATGTGACTAGAGGTGATCTGCAGGATTTGCTTTCAAACTTCAAATATCCATCGTATTTATTAAGAAATTTGACAGAGGGGATACAAACAACATATCCAAATTTGCCAAAAAGAGGGGTGGCATCATAAATATTGTGGATGGAAGTATAAAATTGTAAGAGGTATTAACTAAATGAAAATGAGCAGAATTGTGGAAAGTGCATTTTATTGAAGACAGATGTGAAGGCATCAATGGACTTTCTCATTAAAAAGCTGGAAACATTGATGATCCATAGAGACTGAGGGGACCAGGTACGTAAGACATGAACAGTACAGAAAATAATCATAACAGTCTGATGGAATGTTGGCTTTTATATCTTGAAAACTGAAGCACAAGAGTGTAACAGTCATATAAAGTCAAACAACATACAGTCCTACAGAGACCACACTTGGAATACAGTGAGCATTTGTAGGCACCATGCCGTTGGGGGATATAATAGTTTTGGAAAGGATGCATGTTATAATGACCTGTAAAACCACTAAATTAAAAAGGGGAACTTAAGTATTGGCTTTCCTTATTTTTGGAAGGTTAAAAGGTGATTTTATTAAACTGTTCAAGATAGCTTTAAATTAAGGGGGGGTAGATATAGGACTGAAGTTAGGGGTAGGTTCTTCACTCAGCGAGTCGTAAGTTCATGGAATGCTCTGCCAGTAGCAGTGGTGGACTCTCCCTCTTTATGGGCATTTAAGCGGGCATTGGATAGGTATATGGAGGATAGTGGGTTAGTATAGGTTAGGTGGGCTTGGATCGGCGCAACATCGAGGGCCAAAGGGCCTGTACTGCGCTGTATTCTTCTATGTTCTATGTTCTATGTTCTATGTAAAGGGGAACTGATAAGCTAACTGGAGAAGAACTATTACTACCTGGTTAGAGGAGTCTAGACATTCAGGAGGAAACCAAGAGAAGACCTCTGCACACACACACAACAGAAGCTTCGAACTTGCATGCAGAAAAGGCTATTGATGATGCGTAAATTGTTTTAGATCTAAATTTGATAGCTCAATATATATTAAACAGAAATCCAAGAGGCAAAGTTGGCTGTATGAAAGTGAGACATTATTGAATGGAGAAAAAGCTGGAAGAGATGCGGCCTATTTATGATTCACTGTCTTCACAAATCATTGTAAACATGGTCAGTGCTGACACCCACAATAGCTCTTGGATGAGGAATGTGGCTACCATCACTAATCCCTTCTACTTTGGAAAATAACCACAATAAGGTAACACTGAGCAGCTCTATGGTATAACAGACTGTTTCCATATTCTAACTTGTATGTATTTATGCATTCTGGACTTGTGTAACATGTTGATTTATAGAAATGCTAATAACAGAGCAGTCAATCTATTAAATACAGGACCTGTCATTGATCTCAATACAAGAGAAAACAAAAAGGGCAAAATAGATATTCCTTAGGAGGTTCCTTAAAGATCAAAATAGATAATGTTTCAGGAAAATTCATCAACAGATGTTATTACCTTCCAAGGCCTCATTTAGTCAAAACTGAAAGAGAATGATTCAGTACAGCTTTAGATGACAAAATTAGTTTTATGTACAAGAAAACTAGATCAGACTGTTTGCAAACTTTTGCTATACATTTTTGTGCCTTATGGTCTTGTTCCACAACCACCTGATGAAGGTGCAGCGCTCTGAAAGCTAGTGCTTCCAAATAAACCTATTGGACTATAACCTGGCATTGTGTGACCTTTAGCTTTGTAAAAAAAGGAAAGACTATTATCTGTTAGTATAAAGATTTGTAGAAATTACAGGAACACAAAATGGCTAGGTTAAGTTTTGAAAGGAAATTCATGGATAAGATATTAAGTATGCAATCTGAATATAAAGTGACATTGCAAGAACTCTGATAAAATGTCCTATATTTATTAATATATTTTTCCACACTTCACAGATACTGCCTGACCTGCTAAGTATTCCCATTTCTTTTTGTTTCCCAGCATCCGCATAATTTTGCTTTTGATATAAATACCATGCCGTGATTATGACAGTAATAAAATTAGGACTGAAACTGAAAGCAGGTGAGCTACATTGCTTACAAATATTAATTAAAGGCTTTACACTTGATTTTGCAATGATGGATTTTCAAAGCCTTTGTTGCTTTCTCAGCAGAATCAAAAATGGTAAAACAAGGCAAACGGTAATCTTATTTGAATTGTGTGGGAAAATCAAATTATAGTGACAGATCCTATTCAGCTTTTTTAATAACAGCAGAAAGGATTGTACAGGACATTGGTGAGGCCTCTTCTGGAGGACTGTGTGCAAATCTGGTAACCCTGTTATTGAGTTAGAGGGAGTTCAGACGAGATTTACCAGGATGTTGCGTGCTATAGAAGGTTTGAGTTATAAAGAAAGGCTGGGTCATTTTTCATTGGGATGTAGGAAGTTGAGAAGTGACCTTCTAGAGGTTTATAAAATCATGATGGTAGAGATAGGGTTAATATTTCACACCTCATTATAAACTCATTATTTTTCTAATGGCATTATTTATTCAATGTGATTCTTTTGATGTGTTTCAACATAACTGACAACCCTGTTCTTTCAATGTTGGAATGGAGACATTTGGTCAGAGGAAGGAAAGGACATGCAATCCAAGGTCAAACTTAGCGTATATGTTGGTGAATAGCACATTTGACAAATATTTGTTCTGCTAATATGTTTCATTATTCAAACAGCATCTTAACATTACATCTTATTCTGGTGAATAAATCTGGTGCTAAAAATATCAAATAAAAAAACTTTCCTGAGCCATGACCTTGTAAAGCACATCACAAGTGATATAGACATTTTAAAAAAATATTTTAAATATTCTTATAAGGCAATTCTGCACAACCCTTCAGATTCAACTTCTGCCTCTTGATCACTTTAATCAAGAAAGAAATTTGCACAATATAATTTTTAATGACTATGTATTTTATAAAAGAATGTTACGTTTTGTAAATTTTATATTTTTCAGTAACTTTTTTATATTGTTTAACCTCAATTTGAAAAATATTGTGCTTTGATTCAGTCATAACCTTGTTAAATGCAAGCAGTATATTCGCTTTAAACAACTTGAGCTCAGAACACTTGAGTCTCCCTATCTTTGACAACCAGCTGGTTTGGAAGAAAGCTGCTATGTAACCCTATTTTTTTTGTGATGTCTTTTCATAGCATCCATAATTATTGACTTTGGGAGAGATGAATTGTGATGCATAATTTACTGTGCTAAAAATGGTGCTGTCTTTTGCATTCGGCAATGTGTGGTTTCAGTGGAATAATTACCAGAGCATTCATCTTTCAGAAGTATATGGCAACCCTGCCTACAACACTATCAAAATGTGCCAGCCCTCCAGAAAAAACATGAAATGCTAAATGGTTCTTTGAATAATTATACAAAACACCCCCTCTCTCTCTGTGCCATTTACCTTTTCCATCTTAGCTGAACAAATATATGCCAAACGTGCTATTTAGCTGTGTAGCACAGTGTGACCTTGTACCAATGACTGAAAAATGCAATATTGTCTTTTAGTAAATAATTTCTGTCTGATGCGCCTACTATGTATTGAGCTTAATATATTACTATTAGCTGGGATGTGGTTTGAGGCATTTATTTGCAACAGATACGAATATTCATGACTTCCATTAGATTCTTGAAATATTCAAATTCATAAAGACTTTCATCACATGACAATGGTGCAAGTTGGCTGAGATTACAATGGTGGTGCTAACCAGGCTGACTGTGAAGTCTGTGATGATGTTGTCACTTTAAAAGGTTATTTTGTCCTGTTTTTTTCCCCTCGAAGACACTTTGTAAGGCAGAGGTGACCCAACTAGCTATTGAAGACATCTTAAGTAAACAACTTGTGAGGCTTTGGGGTGTTTACTTTTGAAGTTGGAACAATGGAAGCAGCCTGGGTGTGGCCAGCCCTCACAGATCAGACTTTCTAGATTTTTTTTAAGCTTTAGCATTAGAAACAATTTGGGGTCTCAAAACAGTTGGAAGCTTCAGCTGTTATTCTCCCTGAACCTTCTCTTGATATTTTTATTCCTCCTGGAGAACTGCATGTAAGAATCTGTCTGAATTTGCTCTTTTGCCAAGGAGTGTGTTTATGGGATGTTACTGTACAGTTACTGGGTAAAAACAATGACTGCAGATGCTGGAAACCAGATTCTGGATTAGTGGTGCTGGAAGAGCACAGCAGTTCAGGCAGCATCCGAGGAGCAGTAAAATTGACGTTTCGGGCAAAAGCCCTTCATCAGGAATCAGTACAGTTGCTGTACAGTTAATTAGTATTTGGTGCTGTGTCTATTGTTTGTTTAAATTTTCCAATAGTTATGTCATTCTGATTCCTCTTTCTTTTCTTGGTATTTTAACTACAGGTTGTTGTACTATATTTCATTAATGTGAATTTCCTGTAATGCAATTGATGAAGTGGGGGCACTGTTTCTAAAGTGCAAACTTTTAAACCATGTGTTTGCTGTAACACGATTACATTGCCAACACTTTAAGTGCTGTTTCTAAAGTGCAAGTTTTCTATAACGCGGAGTTGCACAAGAACATAACCATTGCATTCTTGAAGAACTGACTGTTTGTTTTGTATTTAAATATATTGTGTTAAACTTAATATGGTGTAGTTTGACTAGCCAATTCACATCTGGAACATGCACTTCACGTCTACTTTAAAATAAGGAAAAGTTGGGGTCTAAAGCTACCTTATTAAAATATTTTGAGGGTATCTGGTCTGTCTCATAACATGTGAAAATTAAACAGCGATATCCACTGACTGCTTGTACATGTTTGAACACAGAAATTACAAGGCTACTTTATAAGCTAACCTACTCCTCCAGCAACTGATATCCTGCTGAGATTCTTGTCATTGATACACACAGAAAATGATGAAATTGTTGTTTTCAGCACGATAGCTCCCACTTGGGTATCTGCTCACTAGAGAAAGCTATGTTCTGTCATTCTTTCAAAGACATAACATGTCTTAATTGCTGCAAAACACACTCACTGGCACCGAAGATGAACTTTTATAAACATGGAGTCTCATTCTTTCAGAATTTAATTATTAATGGATTTTTAAAAAAGGTATACTGAAAAGACAGCTGGAATTTGTTTTTTAATGTCTCATCTTAATCTAACCTTTCTTCCTTACCTTTACTTTCTGTGCCTGATTTGACTTTGCAAAATAATACAGTAGCTTAGCTTTCTTGCTTCAGTTCATTAGCCAATAATATTTAACAATCCTTTAAGAGCTAATCAGTCATTTGTTCTGTTCATGCAGGAATCTGTAGCTGATCAGATGGGATGTCTAATTCCCAAGTTTCAATGAAGCTATCCCCTGGAAAGTCTTTGGCTAAGTGCAGGTGTAATGGATGATTGATGGCATTCATTTTCTGCCAAGAGTAAAATTCAGTCCATTGTTAAAAGGAAGCTGGCCAAAATTCATAATGGACCATAAGCATCTCCTGTTAGAGGAGAGTCAAGTGGTTCTATAGTTTGAGAGGCACCATCAAGCATGGGGCAAGGCAGGAAGAGAGGCCTTGATAATCTACCAAAACTCAATTTGGGTTTTTTTTTCCACCTTGAATCTAGCCTGGCTCATTTCTAAAGGAAGATGGGAAGTGGGAAGTAGAAGGGCAGAGGGAAGGAAGCAGAGTGTGGTGGGGGTTCAACAAGCAAGAGGTTCGAGAGAGGGAATGGCAAAGTTGAGGCAGGGAAGCAATGAGAAAGAGGATCAGCAAGCAGCAAGGTCTGAACAGAATCAAGGCAAAGCCATCGTTTCTTTTTTACTGTGAACATACACAGTAGCCACAAAATGCACAGCAAAAAATATGGAAGCAGCAGCCTTCGGGAACTTTCATAAATTTACAAATCTTGCTGAAAAGAAACTACATTTTTAGAATATCCCTGCGTTCTTATGATCAGCTAAGGAGAACATCTTTACTTTGTTCATCTTATCCAAACTGGTCAGAGTTATGGACACCTTGATCAGAACACCACTCCAATCCCCTCCAAACAGAGCAACTCGACCTTTTCCTGTAGCTAAATACCATTGTCCCTGGTAGCATTCTGGTAAATGTTTGGGCATCCGCCTTCCTAAAGCATGATGACCAGAATGCGACAGAATATTCTGCTTGTGACATGACCAAGATATATAGAGGTTCACCATAACTTTTGTATTAAATGCAGTTTTTCATGAAGGTCAACATCCCCTTTACTGTTCTAGCTACTCTCTCAATATCTCCTGCCACTTTCAAAGATCAGTGCATATGAATCCTCATGTTTAGCTTCCAGTTTGATCAAAGGGCTCCAGGGAAAGGATAGATAATGTTTCGCACTGGGGCACTGCCCCTTCATGAAACTCCATGTCATGAAGATGGCAGTGGATAGGACTCCTGAGCCAGGGCCCGCCCACTCTGACGGCTTTTCGTTCTTCTCTTATTCTCTTGCTCCTTTTTCTTCTCTTTTCCTTCACTTACAGCTTGTCCTGAGCCTGGACGATACCAGCGGTGGCGAGGGAGCCTAGCATGGACCTCGTGGGGGTATGGAGTGTAACGGTGGCTGTGGCCCAGCAGGATCCCGGATGGCAGTCAGCAGCGGTGGTCAGGACTGAGGCCTTGCGAGCGATGGTGAAGCCTGGGTGTGCCCAGGTAGGTCTTAGCCCAACATGGGGAGGTGGGAAGATTTTTTGAGGAAGCTGAGCTTGGAGTATCTGGGGGCTTATGGCTTAAATGTCAGACATTATAGTCCTTTCTTAACTTGTATTTCTTTATCCTCCTCCTTTTATGCTAAGAAGACTGTAGTGCTGAACTTTTAAACTTTTTTTTATTTTCCTATTTTGTAACTAAGACTTTGTACTTTGTATCTAAGATGGTGCCGTTGTACACTTTTCGCTGTACTCTTCTACCCTCTATTTGAGATACATAACAATAAAACCCAAATCTGAATTTGTCCTGCATGTTCTTTGTAAATGTACCATTAAATCCATACAGTTGGTTCTGACATAACGCGATAGTTCCGTTCTTGTGTGATCTCGCATTATAAGAAAATTGCACAATAGCCGCTCCATTTGAAATAAGGGCTCTGGAATTGTGTTATAGCTAATACAGGTAAGGAAAGTTTGCATTCTACAAATAGTGGTCTACATTCTTCATAAAGCCAGTACACGTTGAAGAAACGCATTTTATAGCGGAACCAACAGTATTGTCTTCCAATCCCTTCTGGACAATGCATTACTCTTTCTTGTAATAGATTAGATTCCCTACAGTGTGGAAACAGGTCCTTCGGCCCAACAAGTCCACACCGACCCTCCGAAAAGTAACCACCCAGACCCATTTCCTACCTATCACTGTGCACAATTTAGCATGGCCAATTCACCTAACCTGCACATCTTTGGGCTGTGGGAGGAAACTGGAGCACCCAGAGGAAACCCAGACACGGGGAGGATGTGCAAACTCCACACAGACAGTCATCCGAGGCTGGAATTGAACCTGGGACCCTGGTGCTGTGAGGCAGCAGTGCTAAACACTGCGCCACCATTTTTTTTGGTTCATTCTGCTACCCAGTCTCTTGTCCTGCTGTAGTCAATTGGTAGCATCTTCATTGCATGGTCTACTCCAACCCAAGCCTGGGATGGGTGACTATTTACCAAAAAGAACAGAGGTCTTAGTACTGACCTCGGGGCAACATCGCACCTTTTAACTGACATAGTTAAAACATAGTTAAAACTCACACAACACCAGGTTATAGTCCAACAGGTTTATTTGGAAACACTAGCTTTTGGAGTGCTGCTCCTTCATCAGGTGGTTATGGAGTATACATAATCACCTGATGAAGGAGCAGTGCTCCGAAAGTTAGTGCTTCCAAATAAACTTGTTGGACTATAACATGGTGTTATGTGATTTTTAACTTTGTACACCCCAGTCCAACACTGGCACCTCCAAATCTGGGAAACATCACATCTCTTGATCTTTTCACTGCCTCCAATTAAATATGGAGAATGAGTGATGCCATTGTGCTGTGATGGCCGAGTGATATTATCACCAGACTGTTAATCCAGAGCTCTAGGTAATGTTCTGGGAACCTAAGTTTAAATCCCACCATGGCAAATGGTGGAATTTGAATTCAAATAAGAAAACACCTGATGACCATGAATCCATTGTCGATTGTCAGAAAAACCCACCTGGTTCACGAATGTCCTTTAGGGAAGGGAACTGCTGTCCTTACCTGGTCTGGGCCTACATGTGACTTCAGACCAACAGCAATGTGGTTGAATTTTAACTGCCCTCTGAGCAATTAGGGACGGGCAATAAATGCTGGTCTAGCCAGTGGCACCGTCATTTCATGAATGAAAAAAAAACATTCATCTAGAATCAGGATCAAAAGTTTTGAAGTAAAATGTTAATTAATATAAATAAGTAGTGGATATTCCAATTAGTGTTTATTACCATAGAACAAAGTAATTCAAGATGAAGTTTTTAATCACAATTGGAGTTCTAGAGATTTTACAAAATGGAAAGAAGTGTTTTAACCTATCATGTCTGTACTGCCCATTAAATATTCATCTACTCCATCCCATTTTCAAGCAGTTGGCCTGTACTCTTGTCTGCTCTGATGTTTCAAGTGCTTATCTAAATAATTCAGTGAGGTCTTGAGGATTTTTGCCTCTACCATACCTTCAGGCCTTGAATTCTAGATACCCACGGAGCCTTTTCTCTTTACATTCCACCAATCTTTTTTTTCCCCCTGAAATTCCCTCTAAACCTCCTACTTGCCTTAAACCTCTGCATCCTGGTTTGTGATCTCTTTACAAAGGGGTGAAGATTTATTCCATCTACCCTGTGCGTACCCCTCAAAACTCTGTACACTTCCATCAGATTCCCTCTCATTCTTCTCTGTTTTGAGTCAAATAACCTCAGCCTTGTCTTGTCTTTCTTCAACGCTGAATTCTGGGAGAGTTATATCATTTTTTCTATGCTCATATATAAAAAAAAGCAGTTGAGCTGGGACTGAGAGTTGAGGAAGCAAAGGAAACAAATGTTAATGAGGCCTGTTCTTTAAGCAGCAAAACTGCTAATTGTATCCTTCATTGTGTGGAATGTGGGTGGATGCTTGCACTCAATTTGGAGGCAGAGTTCATGAGGGGGCAAACATAATTGAAGATTTGGATAACCTGGAGCCAGAGGAACTTTACTATGTTCGTCCCATTAATGAAGGGTATTTAGCCCGGGACAGACTGAGCAAGAGCAGATTGTTTCTATCAAAAGGCAGGATATGGAGCATAGAGTTCACAAGGGTTTATCTCCTTTTTACAATCACAAATGCAGAGAGCTGTGAATTATACAATTGTTGGGCTTTGAAGGCAGGTTGGAGGATCCTATAGCCAAAAGCTAATGGAAGGATTCTTACGAAATCTCATATCTTGGAGGAATAACTAGAAGACTGAGGAGAAATCAAAATAACTGTTGGAATACATTGGTATTCCTGATTTGATTGCAGAAGTAAATGGACCTTCAAAACCTTGTATAAGGGATTTCTTGATTGCAATTAAGAGGGGAACTGGATTTAATCAAATCTTGACAGATTAGTGTTAAGTTAGCAGTGCTGGCTTGGGGTTTAACAAAACCAAACGTTAAAACATTGGCCGAGAATGAGTTGTACAAATAATTTTGAAAATTTGCGATTGCAATTCTTATTGAAGGAGTTTAAATAATACCCTATTATAGAACAATCCAGAAATGTCAGCATGATCTATTTGAACCTTAGAAGATCATTTATAAAAGTATGACTACAATTGGGGAAAAGTCAGAAGCGATTAATACGTTGAGTTTGCATTAAGATTGCTGTTGTTAAGGAGGACTGTGCAACGGAGTAGAGTAATGAAATCACTGAGCTGGTCATTGCTAGAAAATAGTAATATTTCCTCCAGATATGATTGGAATGGTTACATTGCAAAGGAAGTATCACATTTCATTTGCTTATTTAAAAATAGGTACTTGGTCTCAATTCATTATTGATTCCTCAGATATTTGATTTTATTTTCAAGGCTAACTAGGTAATTTGAAAAATAACAGAATGACGCAATTAAGTGAACACTTGAATAGAATCTTGATAGACTGTGTTTGCATACAACCCTCTGTGCTATTTCTCCAAAACGTTCTCTAACATCTTTCACAAAGCCAGTATTTTTAAACGGCGCAGTGTTGAATAATGGTATGTGAAAATATTTAACTTTAGTGCTTTATTTTTACATGCGTCAATAATCTTACAATTATTTCTAAATACACTGAATCTCTGAAGAGTTGCCAGCCAGATTACATGTTGCAAGACTGATGTTACCAACGCAAAACATTTTAATCTGAAGTTTGCACATGAGTGTTAGATTTTGGGATAAGGGTGAGATGAGTGGATAAATAAATTGGACAAGAGTTTATACCATGAAATCATGTTGAACAAAACGTGGAAGATCCTACTTATGTATAAATAGACTGCAAATGTCTTGGGTTTGCCAGGAGAATTAAATCTGACAGTGCTTGTTGTGGTTTGTAATTATAATCCCTTTGCTTCAGCAACAGGACCATTTTGAATGATTAGCCTCATTCGAATTGGGCCCCACAGCTAAAAATTGGAGACCAATTTTCCCAGGGTACCCTGGGTCGCCACTCAGTTGTGAGGTCGGGCCAAGAGTAGCCCCAGACTCTGGAGGGAGGGGGTGCTTCAATGGTGGCTGCAGAACCAGTGCTTTTTGACAGCCCAGAGGAGCAATCTTGTTCCGCAGAACCACTATCCCACCCCACACAGAAAAAATACAAAGAACATTAGGTCCTTTGTATTAATGGCTTTTGGTTAGGGTGAGCTGATAATGGTCTGGGTGGTGATGGTAATAGCTCTGCCCAGTTCAGCCTAAAAGCACAAACTAGCATTCAAACTATGTTACAGAACCTGGCTGTTATTTAAAATGCTAATGTGGGTAGAAGGGGGTTTGCTCAGTGGTAAGCTTTCATGAATACTGCCACCACCATAGAGGTGTGGAGGCCAAAAGATCTTCGCTTATCATTTCCAAGATGCTATTGTTCTCTTTTCGCTAGGCAGGAAGCTCGAAAGATCAGCTCAGTTTTTTTTCTTCCTTTCTGTATAGTTAGGCTCAGGGAAGCCGACGGTCTATTGGTGTTATTACTGGACTGCTAATCCAGAGACCCAGGAATGTCTCAGGTTCGAATCCCATCACGGCAAATGGTGGAATTTGAATTCAATTAAAAAAAAGAAATCTGGGAATTAAGAGTCGAATGATGATCATGAAACTATTGCTGACTGTCAGAAAAATCCATCTGTCTCAGTAATGTCCTTTAAGGAAGGAAACTGCCATCTTTACCTGGTCTGGCCTACATGTGACTCCAGACCCAGAGCATCATCTTAACTACTATCAGGGTAATTAGGGATGGGCAGTGAATACTGACCTAGCCAGCGATGCCCTCATCCCTGAATGATTATGTAATAAAATCTTTTGTTCTACACTAATTGCACTCTTTCTGTATTTGCCCCAGCCAAATGTTCTGCAAATCCCTCTCATGGCAAGTAAAAAAGCCAACAGACAGCTGCATATTACAGCGTTGTAAGTTATAATAGTAGGGAAATCACATGAGGCATATCACCGTTTTCTTACAGGCATAGGTGAGGTCTTCCATGAGATAGGGATACTCAAAACAAATCCCTTGTATATCAGTAAAATATGTGACTTGGTTACAAATAAAAGAAGAGCTTAACCAAAAGAAAATTGCAACCTTACTCAGCCAATCAACCAATCAACTGCACTGATATCTCTCTCTCTCTTCCTCATGAAAAATTAACAGCCTTGAACAGAGAGACATTGCACCTTGTTGGGAGACAGTGCTGTCTTGCTTATGATGCTTTACTGCCAAACCCACTACAATGAAATACTGAGGGAGTGAAGCTCAACATTTAAGAGACAAGGGGGTGTTCTGGATTGAAGACTTACTGATGCTGTTTTTAGCCTCTCCCCATCCTGCGCCCCCTTCACTGACTATTCTTTGCTCTCTTGTGATTGCTCGATTCCGAAGATTCTGAATCAATGCACTAAATGGTCGTCTTGGCGCCTACAGCCATTAGAGGTTGTTGGAGGAAAGGGCAGCAATTTTGTTTGAGCAAACGGAGATGGCACAGACTATGTGACACAGACCTGTGGCAAACGTCAAAGAGACCCAAACAGAGAGAGGGGGAAGGTGTACAGTATGTGCTAGAAATATAAATGAAGAAGAGTAACGGTTAATAGAAAGAGTGACACTCAGAGGCTTTAAAAAACAAGCACAGGGTTAGAGCAGCTGCAATGCAGGTCATGGGGGAGAAAAAGCATTAAAGATGCTGAAATCGATTGTTGTAATGTAAAAACCAGGCTTCTCTATGAAATAGAATTGAAGCCACAGTCAGATCAGCCATTATTTTATCAAATTAAGCAGCAGGTTCGAAGTGCATACAGTTACAATGTTTAAAAGACATTTGGATGAAGTACGTGAATAGGAAAGGTTTGGAGGGAAATGGACCAAGAGCAGACAGGTGGGACAAGTTTAGTTTGCGATTATGTTTGCCATGGACTGGTTGGTCCAATGGGTCTGTTTCCATGCTGCCCTACTACTGATCCAAATTTGTCTGTTTGTATGCAAGGACACTGAGGTCAGAGTGACAGAGGAGCCTTGCAAGACTTTCAAATGTTTTGTATCGGCTTGATTCAATTATTTGCACCCTTATCCTAGATCCGAATGCTGTTGGTTCATGGTCTCATGCTTCACTGCAGTACTGAGGGAGTGTGCAATGGCTGAATGCTGCTAACTTTCTAATGGGATAAATGTAGGTTTGTATTCCAGAGGGATGTCATCCAATTGACTGAAGGGGCCTTTCATTCACTGCAATTTATTATGAAGCTGCACCCTTGATCTCATATTTCCAAATACCATTGAGCTCACCCTTAAAGTACCTCAGAAATAGTGGCAAAATCTTATTAAGAAACACAGCTGCAACATAAGTCAAACAGAGGTCGTACATGTAAACAAACTCAAAACTACTTGTGAGCAATGCCTCAATGAACACCTCATTTCCAATATGAGGCTCCCAAGGGATGGCCCACTCCCATTTCCCAGTCTCCTGTCGATGAGACTTGACTATCAGAGAAAATCAAAAGTGGATCTGAGAGATTTACTGTAGTCATGCATCAACGTTGCAGCTCAATCATGTTTCTATTTTTGTTAGGGATCTGTCTTTAACGTGGTCTGAGGTTTGGACTGAAATTTGACTGAGATATTGGATATGGGATTGAACAATTGTAATAAAAGATGAGAGGAGTCACCCTGCCCTCTGCTAATAATGTAGTTGATGTTAGCTCTGCAGAAAGGCAAATGGAACATCTTCAGCGACTATAAAAATGGCTTTGCTTGTGGTTTTTTCCATTTTACAGATAGGAGATAACCTCACTTTTACTAAGTGAAATAGAGATAGAGCTTTCTACAATTTCTGTTGATTAAAAATTACTGTTGATCTTTCAAAGAACATTGAAGACCTTTCTTGATTTAAAACAATCTGTCTGTTAAAGACAGACACCCCTTGAATGGAGGAGGAGAAAGTGAACACTGCAGATGCTGGAGATCAAAGTCGAAGAGTGTGGTGCTGGAAAGGCACAGCCAGTCAGGCAGCATCCAAGAGCTATGGGACCCTTCAATCACATGGGATCAATGTGGATTTCACCAGTTTCTCCATTTCCCATCCCCCACCTTATCCTAGATCCAATCTTCCATCTCCACACTGCCCTCTTGACCTGTCCATCTTCCTTCCCACCCATCCGTTCTACCCTCCTCTCGGACCTATCACCTTCACCCCCAACTTTATCTAACTTTCGCATTCCCAGCTACCTTCACCTCAGCTCCACCCCCCCTCCCCCTCCCATTTATCTCTCAGCCCCCTTGGGCTATCCCCTCATTCCTGATGAACAGCTTATGCCCCAAACGTCAATTCTTCGGCTCCTCTGATGCTGTCTGACCGGCTGTGCTTTTTCCAGCACCACACTCTTAGACCCCCCTGAACAAAGCTCTTGAATCCATAGTGTCATTACCTTTTTTGGAGGAGCAATCTGTCTCTGATCCACACTGGATGCTAGAGAAGGAAGGCTCAATACTGTATACAAGTCTGATACTACTTCGCATACAAATTAGTTCAGTGCTCACTCATAAAGAAAAGTCATCTGAAAAGCTCTGCAAGAAATTCAGATGCTAAATACTGGCATTGTATTAGCACCCATTTTTCTATGCATGTGATATTTGCATACGAAACCCTGACAATATTCCATTTAAGAAAGGCATTTAGCTACTGTCAGCCTCATCTTAATGTGGCAGCAGAATGATGTCTGAAGGTTGCAACTGGATTCTGTTGGCCTTTTATTTCCCCCAGCTGAAGGTTTTGGTTCTATCAATTGTGTTGATTTTCTAGAAGAAGCAGCTGACCCTGACCCAGTGTTGCAGACTGGCACGTTCCAAGGTCCAGGACTACGTGCTGAGAGATGCACTAAAGCTTGGGGCAGCTGCTGCCAAGGCACAATGAGGAAAGACCACTGTCTGAGGTCTCTCTGCTGAAGGTAAATGGGACTGTCCCAGTGCCTCAAAAGTAGGTAAACATAGTCTCGTTCAAGGAAGAGATGCCTTTAGTTGGTTTATTGGACAGAGTCAAACTCCAATGTTTTCTTGTTTCCTCATATGCTACATACAGAAAGGACTGTGTTTGTGACAAAACTTTTTTTATGAATAAAGTATATTTTGAAATTTTTTAACAATCAATTGTGGACGACCATTTAAGGCCTTTGTCAGTCCAATGGTGGTCCATTAGTTATCAGATCCTCCAGTGCCTCCAATATATGTAAATTTAGCCCTGTATAAGTAAGGAATCCCTTGTGATTTCTGTAACTGCAAGGAAAGCCAAATTCCAATATTTGTTTGTTTTTCACGTGCAAACCCTGTACTGAACTGCTTCAGCAACTGTGTATATAAAGATTTTTTTTAAATGTTAAAACATATTTTTTGCAGTAAAAAGAATCAGTTGTGTCAGTTCTTCAGTCTTCCTGAGGATCAGTGTAAGTGAAGTTTTTGAGGGCAGCTAGTTTTGAGATAGAAGCCAAGACCGGGTGCTGGAAGTTGTTTGAAATCAGCCGAAAATCCCGAATACTCGGCCAGCAATTTCTCTTCAATTTGAGCTTGAAGTGAATGTTAATTATGGTGTAGAATTTTAATAGGTGCAAAGTAAAACGTTTTTTCAGGATTGACGACAAATACAGTATTTAAACTAAAACATTGAGGAGAATACTTAACGTAACAAAACAGAACTTTCAAATTTCCAGTTGAATAGCTTTGCACAGTTAAGGAGTTGAAATAGTGCTACTTTGCCTGATTATTCGTACCTGCAGAATTGTCTCGAGTGATTCATGTTTGAGCCTGCTTTGATATTGCCTTTATCAGGGTCATAGATGGTCGTAGCTCTGGCATAGGCACCTCCGAGAATAAAGACAAAACCATTGAGCGTCACTGCAGGGGCGTACTTGTTATCTGTTGATTGAACAAAATAAATCACTTGAAATAAATTTATTTCACGTGGAATTGTGTCACGTCATTTCTTTTTAATTCAGATACACTTAATTCTGAGATATTATCTTGATATAATGAGCAGAGCATCTGAGAGCGGAAGATTCTTTCCAGGATATTTTGATGCATGGCTCTGCTTCCACCTTGGACATTTTCACATATGCCGCAATTATTATTGCAGTGGGAGCATGCTGCAAAATGTCAGAATCAACAAAATAAATAGTGAATACTGAAATGATAATGGGGCAAAATTAATCATTGGGTGTATACCAAAATGGGCACAACAGATCTGTGGTGGTCTGTTTTATACCCGATTCTGTTTTGCATTGGAGGAATATTTTGCTGCAGGTTGATGGAGGGAGGCGATAGGGGTGGTGGAAAGGGCGGGTGGCATAAAAAAAGACAGCAATTCATTTCTGAGTAAAATTCTAAGCAGGATTCTTTGCAAGTTGCAGGACCTGAATTAACAGATCTGCACATTCAAAGGCACCAGCTGGGTCTGAAGCTGAACTTTTCCTGCCTAATGGAAGGTAAGCCCCTTTAAAAATGGTGGCAGCTGCAGGAGAAGCACAGACAGAGCAGGAAGTGCAGCATCACTATTGGTTATGCTTTACCTCCTAGTGTGAGTCAAACAGGACAAAGTCAAGTTGGCTTGCCTGTGCATGACATGCTCCCAGGAAATTGATCGATGTGGTAACTTCAGAAGAATGAAGAAAAATATAGTTGCACAGATTTTCTGCTGATCAGTCAGTCAGTCATTCCTGCACTGTAAATGGGAATCACACACGAAGATCCTGCAGAATTCAGATCATAGCACACTCCAAAGTAATCACCCGAAAAGCTGAAGATTCCATTGGGCAATTCCACTATACCTGGAAGACCAACAAATTTCGGGCAGACCAAACAGCGTCTTTCACCGAGTTGATGGTCCTCCTGGTGCAGTTGATGTTTGTCTCAGTGTGAGTCCTGGGGGAACAGACCGTAGAGCAGAGAGTCCTGCATCACAGAGCTGTTCGGAATAAACCTTGAGAAAAACATCTCTCTTTAGACTTCCTTTGCAAAGGCACATTCCAGAAGGAGATGTGTGGCAGTCTCAATCACCCCCTCCCTCAGCTGCTTCAAGGACAGTGTGTGGTGGGACAGACAGCCTGGGATAGCCTTGTTCAAATGAGAGATATTTGTTTGGATTACAATCAGAATCCAGTGCTTGTGTGTCTCCTTGATATGCTACTGTACAGAACCAAAATGCATTTGTGACTATCCGTAAAGAGTTTTTTATGAATAAAGTATATTTTTGAAATTAAAAAGGAATTCCACTACACCTGGAACTCTCAGACTTTGGATGGTTCCTATGCAATTAAGTAAAATAATTACTCGTGAAATGTTAGACCATCAAATGCATAGTGCAACTCCTAACAACTATTAAAATGACTGCGTCCTTATCTCATACAACCCAACTACACCTTGTCCAGACGACTTACACTCCAGTTTCTGGCCCAACTCGGCCCTCTGGGATCATACATGCATAAAATCAGTGAGACTTATCATTAGCTCCTAATCATTAATTTAATCCTCTTATATATTCCATATGTCTGCTCTGGCCTGTGCATGTATTTTAATGTCAGTTAATAATTTCGATAGTACATGCGTAATTTTAATTGTAGTTAATCATATGTTATACACAAAACTAAGGGATCTAATTTTGGATACTTTCAAATAAGAAATACTTGTGGACATTTGTGTGTTTGAGGAAGAATTTCAGTACACGCATTTCACCCTGCCACAACAAAACATTTCTATTGCTGAGAATTCAGAGAGTGCAAGGTGTGTTACAATATTTATGCGATAAACTGCGCTGACTTAATGTGAAATAAATGTGTATTTCATATGTGGTTTGATTCCATCTATCTCCATTTCCAAAAGGTGTTCCTGAAGGGAAACATTTTCAGTTAGAGACTGCAAGGTGAAAGGAACATCGGAAGAGTCCTTCGGCTAGGGAATGTGGCTCACAGTTAACCTATGAGCAAAGGACAGAAAATTGGAGAAGGGGTGATGAGATGGATTTAAAAACCCCTCAGTCTTCAGCAGTGCACTCAGATGTGTGACATACACCTCAAAAAGTAGCTTGCTTGATTAAACAAAAAAAGCCAAATGAACTTCATCTCTTATCTTTTCCTGCAATTAAATCACACTGCTAGCGTTTTCTGACAGTTCCCATATCTTTATCTGGTTAGTACAGTTATGGAGAACAATATTTGTACCTGGAGGTTTATTTATTTATTGTACTTCTCACTGTAAAACACATGTGACAATAAATCATTCATTCATTCATTACTGAAACTAATAATGCAGCTCTAATCACTATGTTTCTGAATGATGATTGTTAGTGGGAAGCTAGCATGGAAAGCCATAGATTCATATACACCATGAAGGTAGGAGCTGAGCAGAGAGCAGCAACTTGGAGATGAACATGATTGTGACCTAAATAACTCATTCTTCAATTTCCACTCTGTCTTTCTGCTTTCATCCTCGTTCTGCTTTCAAATTTACACAATCAATAAATTAACATTGATTAACATTCAGAGAATGTAAATAAGTCATTTGCATAATAATCAAGGATTATTTAAATAATAATGTAGTTCTTTTGTATAATTCTATCTCTGTATTCTGCTGTTTCAGCAGGTAACCAAAACCCATGAAGCTGAAATGCCACTTGTGATTGAAAAGGACGATAAGGGATAATAATTAGCCAGCTAAATCTCATTGGGGTTCATATGAAACATTGATGCAATACTATGCCTTGCTTTCTTACCACTTATTATAAAAGTTATTGGCTGCCCTTAATCTAGTTCAATGATTTCTGAAATGTAAGAATTTGTTCCATTCTCTGCTCTCACAGATTCTAGAGAATGTCTCTCTGAATACAATATTTAAATATTTTACATAGTGGGGAAAAAAATCAAGGTGTCTGAACAAGAACTAGTGGCTGCACAAAATCCTCCTCTTACTCACAATGTTTTAAATTTTTTTGGCACAGTTATTCTTCCCTGTTTAGCTTTGCTTTGTGTTGTATCGACTAAAAGAAAATGGCTCAAGATGATGCATCAATTGACAATGAGCCCATGGACGTTTGCCATCGGACAGAGTAGGAATGAATGAGTGATTTCTTATGCAAACCAGAAGCATAATGATACACCAACTTTTCATCTGTTTTCTGGTCTGATTTAACAGAAAGATAAATGGCCTTGAAATTCCATGAGGGTTGTAATTCCAGCAGAAATACAACGCACTAAAATTCCAAAACACTGAGCCCCATAAAGTTGTACCGTTGATTTTTTAAAAATGGTGGTGAGAACAGACATAGAATTTCACAGCCATGTCATTCAAGTGAAGGAGTTGCTTATAACCTGCAAATCTAATAGGGGAAATGTAGATTCTGGTGCTTTTTCTCTGCTATAATGTTTGCACCTCTTAACTGACGCAATATTTGGGCACCTTTGCAGAGGCCCTTGTGCAGAAATTTTTACTTTACCTATCATAGGTGATTCAATGAAAGTCCATGTGTTTGTTTGAAGGACATAGGATTGTAAAACTCCAGCTGCCCGTCCTGCCTCATTCACGCCACCGAACACATAGATTTTGCCACCGCATACAGTTGCGGCCGCAGAGTGCACAGCTTTGGGAAGTGGAGACACTGTTTCCCACTGGTTGGTAATTGTGTCATACCTGGAAGAGTAGAATTTTCAAGCATCATTAACCACTACCTGCAGTGATTTGACAGCTACTTTTCTATAAATGCTGAGTGTATGCTGCTATTACACAATAAATAACATCAATTTTGCCACTCAAAGAAAAGCAATTCAATTGAACAACTGTGCCTGTAACAGCCAATTACATCCTGAATGTCTGTATGATGCTAATATACAGTACTTATTAACACATTACACTGAAGGATTTTAGATTTGTGTTGCTTCACCTTATTTTTTTGTCCTTGATGGCTACTTGCCACCACTTTTAGCTATTCTGGGACATGGAGTAATCCAGGGTTAGAGGATTTGACCTTTTGGGAGAGGTTGAATAGGCTGGGGCTGTCTTACCTGGAGCGTCGGAGGTTGTGGGGGGGGGGGGTGACCTTATATAGGTTTATAAAATCATGAGTGGCATGGATAGGATAAATAGACGAGATATTTCCCCTGGGGCGGGGGAGTCCAAAACTAGAGGGCGCAAGTTTAGGGTGAGAGGAGAAAGATATAAAAGAGATCTAAGGGGCTGCCAGAGGAAGTGATGGAGGCTGGTACAATTACAACATTTAAAAGACATCTGGATGGGTAGATGAATGGGAAGTGTTTAGAGAGATATGGGCCGGGTGCTGGCAGGTGGGACTAGATTGGATTGGGATATCTAGTCGGCATGGATGAGTCGGACCAAAGGGTCTGTTTCCGTGCTGTACATCTCTATGACTCTATGACTATATCTGTTCTGTTTTGTCTGTTCTATAATGGAGTAAATCATCAGAAAATCACCATTACTCTATGACTGAAGTCTAACATCTTACACCAGTGCTCAGCACTCAGTTCCAAGTTTTGAACTCAACATTTTCTTCAAGACCATATGATATAGCAGAAGATTTGGGCCATTCAGCCCATCGGATCTGCTCCACCATTTGATCATGGCTGATATGTTTCTCAATCCCATTCTCCTGATAACCTTTGATTCCCTTATTAATCAAGAACCTGTCTATCTTTATGCTAAATTCTCAAAGACCTGGCCTCCACAGCCTCCTGTGACTAAGAGTTCCACAGTTTAACCACCCGATAACTGAAGAAATTCCTCCTCACTTCAGTTTTAAAGAGTCATCTCTTCATCTGAGACTTTACCCTTTGGTCCTAGTCTCTTCTACCAGTGGAAGCATCTTCTCCATGTCCAGTCTATCCAGGCATCTCTATTCATGTTATATATTATCTATCTGGATGAAGGAACTGAGGACATTGTTGCTAAGTTTGCAGAAGACACAAAGATGGGTAGCAGGTCCAGTAGTGTTGAGGAAGCGGGGAGGCTGCAGAAGGACTTGGACATGTAGACAACTGGCCAAATAAGTGGCAGATGGAATACAACATGGGAAACTAATTCGGTAGAGATGTAGATTATATTCTAAATGAGGAAAGGCTTCAGAAATCTCAATCAAAAAGGTATGTGGGGGTCCTAGTTCAGGATTCTCTTAAGGTTAATATGCAGGTTTAGTTGGCAGTTAGGAAAGCAAATGCAATATTAACATTCATTCCAAAAGAGTTAGAATATAAGAGCAAAGCGACTCTATGACTTTATGCACTAATGAGTCTGTATAAGACTCTGGTTAGACTGTATTTGGAATTTTGTGAGCTGTTTTGAGCCCCGCATCTAAGGAAGGATGTGCTGGCCTTCGAGGGGGTCCAGAGGAGGTTTACAAGAATGATCCTGGGGATGAAGGCCTCATCAAATGTGGAGGGGTTGAGGACTCTTTGTCTCTACTGGATTTCTATATTCTATGTCTTTACTCTATTTCTAAGATTAGTTTTTGAATGATAATCAGTTTCACAAGGGGCCATTGAGAAGTGACTTGCGAAGTGTGGTGAGAAGGTATAGAATCAGCAATGAAGATGGCAGTGTGGGGGGTCTTTTCAATACGACAGAATCCTCCTGGCAGCAGAGAAGGTGAAGTTATTTCCACATCCTGTGGCCATTGAACCTTTAAGCGATCAATTAGTGCCCCCCACCCCCCCCTTCCGGGACTGTCAAGCAATCTCTATCTGGGCTCTGGAGGGAAAGCTGCCTGATTAGATCTTCTGAAGCCCATGGATTGGTCTCCCTAGCAGCAGATAGAACACTTGCCCTTACAAAACAATGCCCAATCTTTGCTGGGGTGTGCCTGATATAGATCAGATTAGATTAGATTACTTACAGTGTGGAAACAGGCCCTTCGGCCCAACAAGTCCACACTGACCCGCCAAAGCGCACCCACCCAGACCCATTCCCCTACATTTACCCCTGCACCTAACACTACAGGCAATTTAGCATGGCCAATTCACCTAACCTGCACATTTTTGGACTGTGGGAGTAAACCGGAGCACCCGGAGGAAACCCACGCAGACACGGGGAGAATGTGCAAACTCCACACAGTCGGTCGCCTGAGGCGGGAATTGAACCCGGGTCTCTGGCGCTGTGAGGCAGCAGTGCTAACCACTGTGCCACCGTGCCGCCCACACGGGCCCAATGGCACTCCTGGTCCCAATGGCACTGGTGAGACTGGAGTCATCGCTAGTCCAATGATTTCCCCAATGAGACAGGAGTCCCTTTGGCAGGCAGTTAATTGTCCAATTGTTGCAAAATCTGGTTGGGACCCCTGGAGGCACCCATCTTGCCCACCATCACAAGTCAAAATAGGCAAGGCCCCTGGATCTCCTAATTACAATCAGGCAGTTTGGAGGGAAAGACAGTTTCCATTAATGCATTAGGATAAATTATATTCCACCCTCGTAGCTGCCAACTGATGAGCACCACTGGGTAAGGCTGAGAACTCATTGTGGTATTTGCACAGCTCATTGGGTAGCACAGATCTAGGCCATCTGGCACTCTTCACTGAGATCACTGGAGCAAACATGGTGGGAACACCAAGTTAATAAAGTGCAACAACGATAAATGTGTGGTGGGAAGATCTTGCTGGAAAGAACTGGGAGGTCAGCTGAATGGGTGGACAAATGAAAGGATTCTTCAAATACAAATACAATGATGACAAAAAGTTGTGCCACAGGTTACCAAGGTTGTGAAAGAAATAAACCAAACACTAGATTGTATTCACAGTGGGATAGAGTTAAAAAGTAGATAGTTGTGCTAAACATGTTATGAATATTTGTTAGACCACACTGGAAAACTGTGTGCACTTCTGTCACCATTTGCAAACCTTTCGGAAGAGCACAGTTTTACGGGCTGGTGAGAAGCAGTGGAATAGAGTGTCTATGTGGAATAACTTCAATCACTGAAATCATTCTGTTCGGTTTGGTTCTTAAGTGGTTAATGTTCATGTTACATTGGCTCCACCCACTCTATTGGTGTTACACACAATTTGTGGGTCAAGACAAAGGTCACTCCATTTGCTCTTAGAGAAGGCAGATTGTATAAGTACTAGCTCCTGAATACCATGTTATTATACCTGGCCATATGTAGTTATACTTTAGTGTTATCTTGCAATAAACCTTGTTATCTAAGTACATATCTTTTCTGCAGACACTCTACCCCTAATCACAAAGCCAAGAATGACTTAAGGCAGCAAACTGCTTCAAACAATCCTCACCTTGTACCACATGTTGGTAAAAGCGGAAAATACCACAAGGTGCCTGCAGTAGTGTCTGGGGAAAATAACACTTC
Organism: Chiloscyllium plagiosum; assembly: GCF_037043375.1. Classification (NCBI taxonomy): domain Eukaryota; kingdom Metazoa; phylum Chordata; class Chondrichthyes; order Orectolobiformes; family Hemiscylliidae; genus Chiloscyllium; species Chiloscyllium plagiosum. Next base: position 11,227,704 of record NW_028270141.1, on the reverse strand, counting down.
TACACAGGTCTGAACACAAACATCTAACAAATTATTTGACATATAATTTATCAATTTTAACCAAAATTGTCAGCGAGTCTTTACAGTTGGTAAATTGCAGACATAAAAAAGCTTGAAGTCACAAGTGCAAATTCTTTTCCTCTGCATGATGTTTTATCAAGAAGCTTGATGGGGTAAACACCAAAACTTTGTTTACTGAATGGCAATGCAGTGTTGAGGGGAGATATGGTCAACTCCTGTTCCTATTTCTTATGTTCTTAACCAGAACTGAATTGAAACAGCACTTTCAAAGGTGACAGCCTAGCAGCACAAGTGCTATTAGAGTACAAGTTTATCACAACCAAGATCAGATAATACAATGCACCAGACTAACTTCAGTGACATTGTCGTTCTTTGTTTACTTACTGTTGTCTAATTAATCCTACATTGTGAATATTTTCATATTTGTCTTGTTAAAATATGCAATCAAAGAGAACTTTCCCAAATATGCATTGAAAGAAAATCATGAATGAACATTTTTACTACTTTTACATCAGTAATATGGCTATTATTTTTCACATTAAAGTCATAGTCACAGATTAATACAGCATGGAAACCAATCCACACCAACCATGTCCCCAGAATAAACTAGTCCCACTTGCCTGTGCTTTGTCCATATCCCTTCAAACCTTTCCAATTCATTAATTTATCCAAAAGCCATTCTTTACTGTACTTGAAAATTTCACTTCCAAGAACGTTTTCCGTGAAAGGTTTGCCGGTCCTTTTCCAGGTTTTTCCTGTCCACTCTTAAAATGGAAACTATCTTTGCAAAGAGACTAGAGAAACTGAGTTTGTACTCAGCAGAGAAGATTAAGGGGAGATTTAATAGATGTATTCAAAATTATGAGGGATTTTGAGTAGATAAGGAGAAACTGTTCCTACTGGCAGGAGGCTTTTTAACTCAAGGAAACCAGTTTAAGATAGTTGGCTAAAGAACATGCAGGAAGAGTGGGAGAATTTCTTTTACCAGTTTATGATCTGGAATGCACTAAAGGCGATAGGTATACATCTGAAAATAAAGACAACTATGGGCTATGGGAAAAGATCATGAGAGTGGGATTAATTGAATCACGATTTTAAAAGAGTCAACAGGGGTATAATAGGCCTGAACAGCCCTGTGCAATTCCACATAAAACTTTGATACCATCATTACATCTTCCTGTTAGCTATGGTTGTTTCCCCAAGTTTTCCAGGTGTTAGTGTAGTGAACCTTCTCTGTGGAAGGAGTGTCCTCTCAATGCTAAGCACTGGAAAGTGCTCTCTAAATCTCTCTCCTCCTGTAATGCACCCCTAAAAATGTAATTCTTTGACAAAGCTATGGATCACCAGTCCCATTATTTCCTTATGTGGCCCAGAGTTGGATTGCAACATTAGAGTTGCTTATCAGTTTCTTACGTCTGCTTTTGTCCACTTATCTAACATTTAGCACTTCAATATCCAAGTTAAAAGCTTTACGCCTAAAACCAAAAGTCATATTTTAAAATGCATGAATTAGATATTTGCAACCATGTGACTCTTTTGAGGCTTGAGTTTGGTTGAATGAACTGGTGTCTAAATATAGCTAAATATTTGAAATCACTGATGCAAGAAAGACATTAGATGGATAGATTAAAATAGATGAGAAAGTGATATGTCATTAATAGATTACTTTTATTGCGTGCAGTGTACTTCAATATCGCAAAGAAATGAAACATGGCATGTCGTCAATGTTTGAAGGATTGATGGATATAGCCAATGTTTATTCTTTTGAAAATATTGGAAACATTATATTTTCACTATCTATTAGCTCAGTCATGTGTTCTCAAAAGCAATTTGGAATGCGGCCAGATTTATTCTGTTATGTGAGTTGCTGAATTTGCAACATAAAACAAAATAAAACTTCATCAATGATTTATTCATTGCACACCCCCGTGGTCAATTCTTTAATTAAATCTCACAATGATGACCTTAAACTAATTTAGCTACAATGATGCATGTTTTAAACTGGCTAATGTGGTAGATGGAAAAATAATGGTGCAGCTGCAACCATCATTCTGTTCCGTGACCAAGTCTTTAAAAAGGATCCATCAGAAAGCTGTTCTGCAGTTCATTGCTCACGTATAATTGGATTCCTGACACCTTCATATGCTAACAATCGCCGAGACAACAAAATAATCCATCTGAAATTGTCATCTTAAATAAACAATTCATTCCCACAATGACAATACATAACTTGGAAATGTGGATCAACAGCAAAATACTGCCAATCCTGGAATTCTGAAATGAAGTTAATATGTTGGATAATGCTCAGTGGGCTGTTGAGGCGGTCAATGACCCTTCATTGGGTTCTATGAATTCAATGTCAACATTTTAAAAATAAAAGCAAAGAAAAGCTTTCTAAGACTTCACTATTCGTGACAAATTGAAGAATTTGTAATATCATTCAGCAGTGCAAGCTGCTGTAATCCTTGAAAATATATATCCTTAGTTGCCATAACATTCTGCAAATGTAGACTGTACTCCACATAGCATTCATAACCACCAACAAACTGCACGCCTGTCTTCACAGGCTGCTAGGCAGTAACGTGTGGACAAATGTTTTAGAGGGAAATTTGGCTACAGGATAGGGCACAGAGACTTATTATTGTTGGGAAATTGCCTATTCTGCCAGGGCACAGAGCTTATTCATTCTCTTCAACAAATTAACAGCACTGCAATTCCAAGATAGGAATCTACTCAGGCATGAAAGATGAATCTGCTTAAATGACGTTAGACTGTACTCCACATAGCATTCATAACCGACGGCAGAAATTTAAAAAGGAGGTCCTTAAGGGTAGTAATATCTGGATTACTCCCAGTGCTACGAGCTGGTGAGGGCAGGAATAGGAGGGTAGAGCAGATGAACGCATGGCTGAGGAGCTGGTGTATGGGAGAGGGATTCTCATTTTTGGATCATTATAATCTCTTTTGGGGTAGAAGTGACCTGTTCAAGAAGGACAGATTGCACCTAAATTGGAAGGGGACTAATATACTGGCAGGGAAATTTGCTAGAACTGCTCGGGAGGATTTAAACTAGTAAGGTGGGGGGGGGGGGTGGGACCCAGGGAGATAGTGAGGAAAGAGATCGATCTGAGACGGGTACAGCTGAGAACAGAAGTGAGTCAAACAGTCAGGGCAGGCAGGGACAAGGTAGGACTAATAAATTAAACTGCATTTATTTCAATGCAAGGGGCCTAACAGGGAAGGCAGATGAACTCCGGGCATGGTTAGGAACATAGGACTGGGATATTATAGCAATTACAGAAACATGGCTCAAGCATGGGCAGGACTGACAGCTTAATGTTCCAGGATACAAATGCTACAGGAAGGATAGAAAGGGAGGCAAGAGAGGAGGGAAGTGGCGTTCTTGATAAGGGATAGCATTACAGCTGTGCTATGGGAGGATATTTCCAGAAATACATCCAGGGAGGATATTTGGGTGGAACTGAGAAATAAGAAAGGGATGATAACCTTATTGGGATTGTATTATAGACCCCCCCAATAGTCAGAGGGAAATTGAGAAACAAACTTGTAAGGAGATCTCAGCTATCTGTAGGAATAATAGGGTGGTTATGGTCGGGGATTTTAACTTTCCAAACATCGACTGGGACTGCCATAGTGTTAAAGGTTTAGATGGAGAGGAATTTCTTAAGTGTGTACAAGACAATTTTCTGATTCAGTCTGTGGATGTACCAACGAGAGAAGGTGCAAAACTTGACTTACTCTTGGGAAATAAGGCAGGGCAGGTGACTGAGGTGTCAGTGGGGGAGCACTTTGGTGCCAGCGACCATAATTCTATTAGTTTTAAAATAGAATGGAAAAGGATAGACCAGATCTAAAAGTTGAAGTTTTAAATTGGAGAAAGGCCAATTTTGACAGTATTAGGCAAGAACTTTCGAAAGCTGATTGGAGGCAGATGTTCGCAGGTAAAGGGACGGCTGGAAAATGGGAAGCCTTCAGAAATGAGAGAACAAGAATCCAGAGAAAGTATATTCCTGTCAGGGTGAAAGGGAAGGCTGGTAGCCATAGGGAATGCTGGATGACTAAAAAAATTGAGGGTTTGGTTAAGAAAGAGAAGGAAGCATATGTCAGGTATAGACAGGATAGATCGAGTGAATCCTTAGAAGAGTATAAAGGAAGTAGGTGTACACTTAAGAGGGGAATCAGGAGGGCAAAACGGGGACATGAGATAGCTTTGGAAAATAGAATTAAGGAGAATCCAAAGGGTTTTTACAAATATATTAAGAGTAACTAGGGAGAGAATAGGGCCCCTCAAAAATCAGCAAGGTGGCCTTTGTGTGGAGCCACAGAAAATGGGGGAGATACCAAATGAATATTTTGCATCAGTATTTACTGTGGAAAAGGATATGGAAGATATAGACTGCAGGGAAATAGATGGTGACATCTTGCAAAATGTCCAGATTACAGAGGAGGAAATGCTGGATGCCTTGAAATGGTTAAAGGTGGATAAATCCCCAGGACCTGATCAGGTGTACCCGAGAACTCTGTGGGAAGCTAGAGAAGTGATTGCTGGGCCTCTTGCTGAGATATTTGTATCATCGATAGTCACAGGTGAGGTGCCGGAAGACTGAAGGTTGGCAAATGTGGTGCCACTGTTTAAGAAGGGCGGTAAAGACAAGCCAGGGAACTATAGACCTGTGAGCCTGACCTCAGTGGTGGGCAAGTTGTTGGAGGGAATCCTGAGGGACAGGATGTACATGTATTTGGAAAGGCAAGGACTGATTAGGGATAGTCAACATGGCTTTGTGCATGGGAAATCATGTCTCACAAACTTGACTGAGTTTTTTGAAGAAGTAACAAAGAAGACTGATGAGGGCAGAGCAGTAGATGTGATCTATATGGACTTCAGTAAGGCATTCAACAAGGTTCCCCATGGGAGATTGATTAGCAAGGTTAGATCTCATGGAATACAGGGAGAACTAGCCATTTGGATACAGAACTGGCTCAAAGATAGAAGACAGAGGGTGGTGGTGGAGGGTTGTTTTTCAGACTGGAGGCCTGTGACCAGTGGAGTGCCACAAGGATCGGTGCTGGGCCCTCTACTTTTTGTCATTTACATAAATGATTTGGATGTGAGCATAAGAGGTACAGTTAGTAAGTTTGCAGATGACACTAAAATTGGAGGTGTAGTGAACAGCGAAGAGGGTTACTTCAGATTACAACAGGATCTTGACCAGATGGGCCAATGGGCTGAGAAGTGGCAGATCGAGTTTAATTCAGATAAGTGCGAGGTGCTGCATTTTGGGAAAGCAAATCTTAGCAGGACTCAGACACTTAATGGTAAGGTCCTAGGGAGTGTTGCTGAACAAAGAGACCTTGGAGTGCAGGTTCATAGCTCCTTGAAAGTGGAGTTGCAGGTAGATAGGATAGTGAAGAAGGTGTTTGGTATGCTTTCTTTCATTGGTCAGAGTATTGAGTACAGGAGTTGGGAGGTCATGTTGCGACTGTACAGGACATTGGTTAGGCCAGTGTTGGAATATTGCATGCAATTCTGGTCTCCTTCCTATTGGAAAGATGTTGTGAAACTTGAAAGGATTCAGAAAAGATTTACAAGGATGTTGCCAGGGTTGGAGGATTTGAGCTATAGGGAGAGGCTGAACAGGCTGGGCCTGTTTTCCCTGGAGCGTCAGAGACTGAGGGGTGACCTTATAGAGGTTTACAAAATTATGAGGGGCATGGATAGGATAAATAGACAAAGTCTTTTCCCTGGGGTGGGGGAGTCCAGAACTAGAGGGCATAGGTTTAGGGTGAGAGGGAAAAGATATAAAAGAGACCTAAGGGGTAACCTTTTCACGCAGAGGGTGGTACATGTATGGAATGAGCTGCCAGAAGAAGTGGTGGAGGCTGGTACAATTGCAACATTTAAGAGGCATTTGGATAGGTATATGAATAGGAAGGGTTTGGAGGGATATGGGCCGGGTGCTGGCAGGTGGAACTAGATTGGGTTGGGATATCTGGTTGGCATGGACAGGTTGGACTGAAGGGTCTGTTTCCATGCTGTACATCTCTATGACTCTAGGTTAAAAGCTGGGGACTGCGCACTCATTAGATGTGTAGATATGCTTTGAAGCACTCTTGCATTTTTCCTTGCATTTGTTTAGATTGCAGGAAAGAAAGGAGACATTTTTGAAAAAGAAACTTAGATCTACACAGCATCTTTCATAAGCATTGGACAATCCAAATTGTTATACAGTTAAAGAAATATCCTTGAAATGATATGTTTGGAATGCATAAAGCTACAACAGCCAATTATACATGTCAAGGTCCCACAAACAGCAATGGGATTGTTTTTGTTCCAAAATATTAATGCCAATTACGAGATAAATAATGACTAGGAGACAACTCCTCTGATCTTCTACTAAATGCTCACAGCGAAATCTTTGATGTTGGGAGAGGCCCTTGAAAAAACACTAATGTGCTTCTTGTGTCTGGAAACCGTCCATTAGGTACTAGACCACTCGGATCTGACAAGACCAATGACCCTGTGCTTTTAATATCAGCAAACTGAACTAATTTGGAATAATAAATAACTTTCTTAAGAAGCGTCTACTTGCAAAGAGATATCTGACAGTAAGTCCTGTGCACCTGTCTGTCACTGGGGTCAAAGATTCAAGGGTATAATGCCTTTTCAGTGAACATACTGTACACAATTCATTTATACAGCCGAAAAACAATTTAGCTCAAATTTCGATACATCTTTGTGGTATTTTCTGTGGGCCAGAAATAATAGACTAGAGTAGAGTAATTGTATTTGTCCTTTACACCATATACAACTGGCACAATGAAAACAACACAGTGTTCCTCCAGGACCAAGGTACTGTATGAACATACAGACTACACGAGAGTACAGTCATACTTGGGCAGCATAAAGTGCATAGAGAATTTCAAAACACGCAAGACAGCACAGTAATTCCTGACAAGACAAGATAATAGGCACTGTGGTGGACAAATTATAATGAAACAATGAATGATCATTAATAAAGCAGGGGGACACGGTGGCTCAGTGGTTAGCACTGCTGCCTCATGTGCCAGGGACCTGGGTTCAATTCCTGCCTTGGGCAACTGTCTGTGTGGAGTTTGTACATTCTCCCAGTGTCTGCGTGGATTTCCTTCAGGTGCTCCGGTTTCCTCCCACCGTCCAAAGATGTGCAGGTTAGGTGGATGCTAAATTGCCCGTAGTGTTAGGGGTAAATGTAGGGGAATGGGTCTGGGTGGGTTGCTCTTCAGAGGGTCGGTGTGGACTTGTTGGGCCAAAGAGCCTGTTTCCACACTGTAGGGAATCTATTCTAATCTAATCAATCTAAAAAAGTCATCTGAAAATTCATCATACAGTATACATTTAGAATAGGAAACATTACGTGCCCCTAAAGTTGTTGGAATATAGAGGTGATCGTGGTACAGGGAGGGTAACTATCACCTTAATAACCAATCGCACACAAGCAGACTCTCTCACCAAAGATATGAAAGGATTAAGAAATAAACAGTGGCAGGCCTGGCAAGGGAGCTGAATGAAAGGGAATGAATTCAATGTCAAGCCAGCCACAGAAGGAAGGAAGAAAAGGTTGGATTTTGTGAGATAGCAGAAGCAGATCATACAACTCGCAATTGTTACTCCATCCAACATGGTCATGGCTGCTCACCTGACCACTCCCCATATCCTTTGATTCCCTCAGACATCAAAGAGTTTTCTCTCACCTAAAATACTGATAGCAATAGAAGATTCACAGTCTTCTGGGATAAACATTTTGAAAGACATTCAATCCCCATTTCAGTCTTAAATGAACATACCCTTGTGCCGTATTCTAGATTCCCCAGTTCGGGAAATGAATTCTGTGTCTGCTTCAATGAAATCAAACCCTTTCAGAATGTGTCTGCTTCAATGAAATCAACTCTCATTTTTCTAAACTCCAGGGAATATAGATCAATTTACTCACCTCTGATCATAAGACAATGCTGTCACCCCAGTGCCAATCTATAGAACCTTTGCTGTAATTACCTCCAATGCAAGTCTGTCCTTCTGTAAATTAGGGGACTAAAACTGCACAAAGCATTCCTCACCAAAGCCCAGTAAACTTCAGCTATGATTTCCTTATTCTTTACTCCAAGTCTTATTGCAACAAAGGCAAACAGCTCATTTGCCTTTCTAATTGTTTGCTTTATCTGCAAAACATTTGTTCTTATATCCAAGTCACTCTGAACATCAACATTTACAAGCTGCAGACCCTTCAAAAATTTTGCCTTTCAATTTGCATGAGTAAATAAACTCATGCTTCCCGCATTATACAATACTTGTCACTCTGTTGCCCATTCATTTAACTGGTCTCGAGTTCTCTGCAGGTTCTTTGTGTCCTCCTCACAGCTTGTGTTCTTATCCAGTTTTGTATCATGAACAAACTTGATATATTAATCTTGATATAGACTGTAAATAGCTGAAGCACTAACACAAATTCTTGAAGCACTCTTAGGTACAGCCCGTCAACATAAAACTGCCCCACTTACCCTTATTCTCTGCTTCATTTCCCGTAACTAATCCGCTTTCTGTGCTAGTACATTACCGCCATATCCATGAACCCTTATCTTGTGTGTTAACCTTTTCTGTGGCATCTTACTGAAAGCCTTTTGGAAATCCAAGTAAATTACACCCACTGCATTACACCTCCCCACTCCCCCCATTACCTTCCCCTTTATCTAGCTGACTAGCTACAATCTTGGGTGACTGCGCGGAGTTTGCATGTTCTCCCTGTTGTTGTGGGTTTCCTCCGGGTGCTCCAGTTTTCTCCCACAGTCCAAAAATGTGCATGCTAGGTGGATTGGCCATGGGGAATGTAGGGTTACAGGAAGAGGGAAGGGGGATGGATCTGTGCGGGGTGCTTTTCAGAATGGTGGTGTGGGTTGAATGGCCTGCTTTCACACTGCAGGGAATCTATGAACTTCCAATCGGCTGTAATTTTCTACAAACTGGGAAATCTTAGAAACTCATAATCACTGTCTCTGCAGTTAGGTCTTTTAAAACGCAAGGTTACAGGCCATCAAGTCATAGAGATTTGTTACATTTTGGTCCAGTACATTTCTCTAACATGTGTTTCTCTGTCAAAATCACATAGTTCAAAGGGGAATTAGATTGTCAATTAATAAAATTAACTCCATCTGATGAGTTTAGTAGACTTTGTGCAAACGCAGAAACCTGATGACAATCACAAGAACAGGAATCTGATGACTCGATGGGCCAAATGGCCCATTTCCATGCTGTAGGGATTCTATGAACTAAGCCAAGTCCCTGAAATCCTTAATACTGACTTAAAATTACCATGCTAGGAATCCACCTCCCAGTATCCACAAACTGACTAATAGCCCAGATGAAATTGATCACCACACTATGTTTCTGTCATTTGAGCTCATTCATGATTTCTTTGCAGCAACTCTTCAAATGAATGCTTTGATATAGCCTGGTTTTGAAATTTTTAAATATTAAAAATGATTCAATTAGGTAAGAAACTAAAGGAACTAATGAAAGTTCTGCATAGTTTCATAAAATTAATTTTAGTGCCTTAAAATCAGAATACCCACACGTTGTGGTCCAGACATTTATTAAAAATTATTTTTCTGTAATAAACATATTTTTACTGTAATAATAAAACTAAAAGTTTCTACTTCTAATACTGTGAATAGAGGAACATTGTTCTACTACACTGCCTGTATGGGCTGGTACATGGACGATTTTATGTTTGTGATTGTGATTCAGCAGGTCACGGGTTGTCACTATTTGAACAACAATGGTGACAACTTGTCCACCAAACCGTATTATACTTTGAACCGCAACAGGTAGAAAGTGAGGACTGCAGATCAGAGTCACAAGTGTGGTGCTGGGAAACCACAGCAGGTCAGGCTGCATCCGAGGAGCTTGAGAATCGATGTTTTGGGCATATGCCTGAAATGTCGATTCTCCTGCTCCTCGGGTGCTACCTGCCCTGCTGTGCTTTTCCAGCACCACACTTTTGACTTTGAACCACAACATCTTAATAATGACAGAGTGTAGCAGCAGGGAAAGGAATGCCAGCAATTCCTGCTATTCAAATGCAAGCATCTCATGGGCCACCGACCCAAAGGAGGGCACAATGGCCTCGCGGTATTATCAGTAGACGATAAATCCAGAGACCAATGTAATGTTCTCAGGAAATAGGCTTAAATCACACCAGATTCAATAAAAATCCAGATTTAAAAGATTAATGATGACCATTTTTGGATAAAAAATGTCAATTTTCAGAAAAGCTCATCTGGTTCACTAATATCCTTTTGGGAAGGAAACTGCTATCCTTTCCTGGTCTGGCCTACATGTAACTCCTGGTTAACTCTTAATTACCCTCTGGGCAATGAATGCTGGCCTAGCCAACCGCACTCACATCCCATGAATGAATACAAAATCAATCAGCAGAGAAATAACCTGTTCAGTCACATGATGTCATCCTCAAATCCAAGGGCAGTTGATTAAGTATCAGAAACTCAATGCATACTAAACAAAGAGTGCAATTTCCAAGACAATTTGCATCCCGATTCTTGCCTATGCCAAGGTGGAAATTCCACTCAAGTCCTGGGATTAAGAGCAATTATGAGCAATATTTATGCAGGTATATATGTTACAATGCAGGTTTAAAAGCTGGCGTACTTTTTAAGAGCAGTTAAGTCAAAGATAAGAGTACGCCCAATGATTTTAAGTGTTAATGTATCATGTAGCATGGTCATCTGAAATAATAAACTACAGTAGTCCCCCACGTACCCGCGGGGGATGAGTACCAAGAACTAACACAGAAGCCCGAAACCAAGTTTAGGAGTGAACCCATTCATTTCGATGGGAAATTTACCTCCCTGGCAGCCTCCTTGTTCCTGGTTCTGGAAGGTTCCCTATAATATGTTTGAGTCATGGTAAACCGCTGGTAACTGAAACCGCGGAAAACAATTCCATGGATACGGAGTCTAGCTGTTTATTCAGAACTAGTCTTAGTCAATACTGGTTGAATAAAGCACCCTATTATTACAAATTCAACATTTTTAATGATCAGAGCTTTTGCTGTTTTATTAGATTTCAACGAAGAATATCTGCTGGAAAGCAAGCAGGGTATACCAATTAGCAACAATCCTTATTGTACAGCTATGAATGCATGCAATGAATTTGGGTAATATTGTTGAGAATGTATAGCTTTTTGAATGAATTGGAATATGAACATTATTGGGTTGCAAAGGATTTATCGCGTAATTGTTTATAACTGGAAAGTCAAAAGATTAAATGCTGTTTAAAAAAAACAAGTGACTTTAGAAAGCTATGTCCAACAAAGATTATAGAGACAGACAAAGATGGACTTTTAATGTTTTAACTGTTGAGCAAACCGACCTGAATACCCAAAGCAATCTATGCTGCTATCGCCTAGCAACAGTCTTTGGACTGAAATGTTGGGTGTTTTTTTTCAGCATACTGTACAACTACAATCTCTTGGCTGTTGCTGTTCAACATTTGTAAAGCCAACAAGTGCTCCCGGTCTCTCAGCCGGTAACAGTCAAAGCTTAGAGCTGAAAGCAGCACTCGTTATATTTCTCTCAGTGAAGAAGTTCATTAAAAAAAAACTGATCAAGTTTCAAATGTCAGGACTCGCAATTGTTTCTCAACTGAATCTGAAATCTAGTCTGACAACGTTCTATTATCCCATGACTGTCAGCAATCAGAATTTCATTAACAGGAATTCAGAGGCATTGTGAGAAATCAGCTGGACTGAATGCCCCCCTTGACCTACAGAGGGGTTATTTATTTTCTGTACTTTTTATCTATCCTTTCCCCTGTCCATAATAGCTCTGCAGCATTGCGTATGTCTGTCCTATCCTCACATGAATGTGTGTATATTTGGGACAAAATGGGACACAGTCTAATTCAGATAGGATCTTAGTTGACAACCAGTTTATCATGTATATGGAAAACATGTTCACCTGTAATAAGGGTTTTTTTTAATAAAGAGAAATAGTTGACAATTATTGGTCTGAAGAAGAGTCACTGGATTCTAAATGTTAACGCTGCTTTCTCTTCACAGATGTGCCAGTCCTGCTGTGTTTTTCCGACAATGTCAGATTTTGTTTCTGACTGTTGGTGATTGAATGAGACATTCACACTTTCGTGACAGCTTTATCGAATAGTGGGGATTTGATTTCCAGACAACTTCTCCCACTAGGAGAAACTATATTTCCTACATTTGTACACAATTCCACTATGCACTATTTTAGTGTGTTTATTAAACAAATTTAAGTAACTGGGTTAATGGAAAAGTTAACAGAGGGCATAGAGAGGATTATATAAAGCAGTCGCTACCAATCTCAGGAAGAGTAGCTTCATTCATAGAGTCTTTACTTTCCATAGACCTGAGTATATAATGCCTTAGTAGATCTTTTTCACACCAGATACATCCCCAAGTTGACAGCCTACCTCATAACACCATAGAATCTGACAGGACAGAAGGAAGTCATTGTGCCAGTCATAAATCCCAAACTCAGTTCTTTCCCCAGAAACATGCTTATTCATCCTCCCAGGGACATTCTCATCTACAAGCTGCCCCTTGGTTACATGGGGATGAAGAAGCTTTATTGAATTAGAATTAGCTTTGTTGTCGCATGTACTCACATGAGTACAGTGAAAGGTTTACAAGTCACATGAAAAAAATGAAAAGTCCAGCATTACAGACCTTCAAAAAGTACAAAATCATAGTAAGAAATTAGAAAAGTAAAGAAATCAAAGTTCAGAATAACTCTCCTGTACCATAAAGAATTTTTTTAAATAAAGAGAATTTAAGACAAAGTCCACGTAGTCCATTTCATGGTTCTAGGCTCGAGGGCCTGACCCCGACGCCCTGTTGGAATCCCGGGCTGGACCCACCATGGTGCTGAAGAAAACACTGCATGGAGTCACAACTGTAGTGTTGCCCAAGGCAACTTTGGACAGCATTCCCACACAACAAACAAATACTCGATCCAAAAACAGTTTGAAACACAGCTGAAATCATCAGAGGGAATAATTTTCAAACAAGGAAAAGACGTTCGGCAACTACTTGCTGAACCTCCAAATGGAGTGGCGTTCCAGTCCTGCTCCTAAAATATCTCCCAATAACATTTGCAATTGACTGGGAACAGCCAGATTTCTTTGCACAAATTAAAAGGCAAACAATGTCCTATCTGAGTTTTGGATTTGTAAATAAAGGACGGATCAATGCTTTTCAGGTTTAGCCATTGCAGAACAGGATATGTAAGGGTTTGAAAATAAAGGTGATCTTCAGAAATAAACAGACATACTGAGTTAACACTTTAACCTGTCTTAAGAGGACCTAAGAGGTCCTGTTAACCTATGCAAATGCTGGAGAATCAACTTTTTGTACAAGTAAATTCACTGTTTACAGCTGATGTCCACCAAGCAATAGCCACAAGAGTGAATTGATCAGTTCATCAGTATGTACTGTGACAAGGGCAGTGGCTGTGACTTTTCAGAGGCTGAGCTATCAGAGCAGATAATGGAGCTGGCTATAGCTTCAAATAGTAACTAAAACTTTCCAAAGGAAAGAAAAATCATGATATTGAAACACTGCTAAAAGATTGCAAAAAATATCAAGCCATTGTAGCACAACAACAACAACAACTACAGCATCTGCAGCATTGGGTGCAGTTATCAGTATCGGTTCAGTAGCCAGGATGTAGAAAGCAAGCAAGCTGAGTGGCAGGCACAGTCCACTGCACCCACTGCAAAGGTGTCCTGCATTCCAAACCCCTGTACGTCACACAGCGTTAAATGTTTACAGGGCCTACCTAAGCAAGAGATGTCAACTTGTCTGTTTCCTGTACAGACCTGATGACTGTTTCCCTTGCTTCACTTCAATGGTCAGCTTCAAGTCAAAATGAATGGTGTAACCCCTATTCAATAACATAATTTATCAGCATAACTTTGTAATGACTCCTGATAAAATAAATAGAGTTGTTGCAGTGACAGTGACTATGAATGACAATGTTAAATTATCCTTCTAGGTGTCAGTGCATAACTTCAAATGGGACATCAGGGCCCTAATTTACATAACCCCTCCCTCAATTCTCTTTTGAATGCTGCTTTTGAATTTACTTACAACTCCCTTTCAAGCAGTGATCCATATCACAACAATTTTCCTGCGAAAACCAATGTTTCCTGCAAGTTTATATAAACATTAACCACACTATCCCACGTGAATCTTTAGTTACTGAATGAAAAAATAAATTTGATTCAGAGTGATGATAGTTGTTGAACCAATGGATATGGCGAGTACAATTCGAATGTGAATTAACTCTGACCTCTTAATTAATTTCTATCATTCATTACAAGTCATTAGGAACCATACAGAATAAATAATTGAACCTGTATTTTCCTAGTCTGTGAAACTCAAGACATAAATACAGAAGTAGACCATATGACTCAGAAAGCGCGGTGTTGGAGAAGCACACGGGGTCAGGCAATATCTGAAGAACAGGAGAGTGACGTTTTGGGCAGTACATGCAAAGGACCTCTGCTATTAACACTCTCCTAGACATGCATTACTTCAAATGCTAGAATTAAACAATTCAAAGATGTTGACAATTAACTTCAGATACATTTTAACGTTGCATTGATTTGATTTTGCTGTTATTCCTGATGAAAACCTAATGCTCGAAACATCGACTCTCCTGCTCCTCGGATGCTGCCTGACCTGCTGTGCTTTTCCAGTGCTGCACTGTTTGACTCTGATTGCCAGCATCTGCAGTCCTCACTTTCTCCCTTATGACTCAGAGAGCCTGCTGCGCCGGGGATTTAAATTTCAATTTATGCTGGGGCTTTTCAAGATGAAGGGGCATACTTTTAAAGTGAGAGGAGAAAGATTTTAAAAAGACATGAAGGGCAAGTTTTCTATTACATAGAGTATGGTTTGTGTGTGGAATGAATTTCCAGAGGAAGTGATGGGTTCGGGTACAGTTCCAACATTTAAAAGACATTTGGGTAAGTTCACGAATAAGAAATGTTTGGAGGGATATGGGCCAAGCACAGGCAGTGGGTCTAGTTTAGTTGGGAATACGGTCAGCATGGACTAGTTGGATCGAAGGGTCTGCTTCCATGCTGTACGACTCTATTGTTCTGTAACATGAACTCTTAATTGATAAATAAGCACTTTTAATGTACTTATATAACTTCCCATAATAGCACTGCCTCAAATGATAAGAATTAAACAATTCAAAACGTTGACAATTGACTTCAGATACATTTTAATATTGTATTGAAATAATAAAGGAAGCAAGGTATTCTAAAATAGCTACATATTTTAAAAGTACAGTACACTGTCAAAAAGAAATTATTTTGTCCAGCATTAATTATTGTCCGATTACATTCCAGTAAATTTCACTCAACAATTCTGTGAATCTTGATTTTACCTTTCAACATGATTGAGATTCCCAGAGACACCAATACCACCCAGTGTGTAAATTTTCCCATCATACACGAGGCTATTGTGTCGACACCGAGGGACAGTCATCCGTGAAACCAGGTTCCAATTGTCCAAAAGGGACATGTAACACCAGACATCAGCAAGTGTGACACCAGATTCCATGCCACCTAGGACAATGAGAGATGAAGTCAGTGTCAGAATGATGGCAATCTACGTGACTTGATTGCCTGGGAAACAAATTGCAAATTCTAATGATAGAGACTTTATTACCATAATTTTCAGTTCTGCTCCATTAAAAACTAAATGTGATACAAATTAGCTTTCAGTTCTTTAGAAGGCATTGTACATCTGTTTGAATAGAACCTTTCGTAATACCTCATTTATTTCAGAACAGATTATTTCATAAACTCTCAGAAAGATATCAGCATCTCAACAGTCACAGGCATTGATGTACTCAGAATTACAGCTCGTTAAGACACTGACAATTGACTTTAATCTATTCAGCAACTTTGCAATTTTAGCTGAATTGTGAAAGGGAAGTTTTAAGAAGATGATAGATACTTCCTGAGATAGGTACAGATTCTAAGGTGTGTGTGCCGGGTGTGTGTGTGTGTGTGTGTGTGTGTGCGCCGTGTGTGTGTGTGTGTGTGTGTGTGTGTGTGTGTGTGTATCACTTGTCCTGAGAACATTACAAGTCAATCATTTAACATACGACTGAAATCAAGTTTATGCCAGACTGTGTAAGGATTGCAGGTTTCCTTCTCTGAAGGACATTAATGCACAAATTGGGTTTTTTAAGAGTCATCTGGTAGTAATGTGCACAGTAAATATATGCTAAGGCTAGAGATGAATGAAGAAAGCTGTGCAGCAGTGTCATGCTTGGATTTTAGATGTTTTCTGACTTCAGTTTCTGGACAGTATTTTTGTATTGATTACGCTGGAAAATGCAAACATCTCAACCTGGAAAATGCATTTACAATATTCTATTTCCGTGCTGACAACTTGAATATAAAATCATAAATTACGAACAGTCACTTGGTGGTATAGAATTTCTGCTGTGTGTTGCTGAAGCTTTGTCATGCATTCATCAGGATAAAAGTAAAAATACCAAATTTCAAGTGACCTTAATAATTTTTACTGCAGGAGAAAAGGGTGCTGATTGCCATAGAGACAGCAGAGTCAACCGATGCTAATTAAATCAAAGTCAACTGGCCAACTAATCAGCATGCTCCTCTATCACTTCCTCAATCCCTCACGGCAATCGCACGAGGTGTCACACTTGCTTAATCACCTCCCCCCTCCTCATTGTCCAAGGCTCCAAACACACCTTCCAGGTGAAGCAGCATTTTACTTGTATTTCTTTCAATCTACTCTATTGTTCACAATGTGGCATCCTTTACATTCGCACTTTGTCAAATCCCTCTGACAGATCCACATCCAGCACACTAGCATTAATAACTGAGGCGGTTTGAAATTTGGTATTGTTATACTTGTCATAATGAGTGCAAAGCTAAAGGTTTCAACCATGTGCTTCCCTTTTCAGAAATAATAAATTTACACTCATCTAGCCCTTTTCACTTTTGCCGCATGGTCCAAGGTGAACAATTACCTTTTGAAGTCTCCTTGATGATAAACACACAAATACAACTAATTTGTAGATACCACAGTCCAGTTCAATGAACAGTAAAGTGTAGTTTTAAAAGGTTATTTTTATTGTCACATATTAATTCATGTTTAGTTTGCACCATTCTTGTTTAATTTCTGAAAATAAATCTAGTGAGTCAGTTTGGAATCTGAGTTTTGCTCAAGTATGGTATATTTATAAATCTTCCAAATAGTTTGGAGTGAAACAGCATCAAGAGGGTACCGGAGATTATGTGAGTTGTGTTAACACCTATAAATAGAAAGACAGGTTTCAGTGCCTTGAAGACTATATTATCTCATTTAGATCCAAAAGCTGAAAGAGCAGCTCAAGCTGCTTTAAAGTCGGATGCCAAGCTATGATTATAACATTTCACATGTGTAACACTCCTGTACAAAGAACATATTTAAAAGTAAACCAACACTAAAGCTGGCTGGTCTGGACGGACATTTTATAAATTGACCGATTCTACGAATGTGGTCAATGTTTGTATCCAAGAATGGATATCTAATAGACTTCTCATACTTTTCAAGCAAGCTGTGGGGTGAAAGGAAATTATTCATATAGAAATACAGATAATGGATTAACTTCATCCATGTACTAACCAAGAAATAGCTCAAATAATCAGACAAATAATGGCATATGTTTGTTTAAATTTATCTGACTCTTAATCATTAAACCGCTGTAGTTACGACAATAACAGGATTTACAAACCAATGAAGCAAGTCACAGCCATAGGTCCAGAGTGCAGTACAATGCCCCTCATTGTATATGCTCCTGAACTGACTGGTCAGGGGGCATGTTTGGGGGGGTGGAGTAGATGGAGACACAGGTTGCTTCTATTCCTCCCCTTATACAGAGTCAAAGAATCTGTGTTGTGAACAGTGACATAGGATGAACCACTAGTGACTGCACGACCTCATCAGACTGGGTGGAGCCTAATGCAATCTCCAACATTAACTCTTTCAGAACCATTATGTTGTACAAAACCATTGTCCTTGGCAAATGATAAACACCAAAACTGTCACTTTAGTGTAACAATTTTATCTACTTAATACTGATAAATCCAGAGATTGTCCCCATCAAAAGACCAGTGATAACTGGTTAAAACACTAAACGCAATTACTGTTTTGTATGTCTTATAATGAATTATTCACTGACTCAGGATGTGGTACCACTCAAATCAAGCACTCTACAGACTTGCAGAAAAAAATCATCAAAAGGGGAGATGTGTGTCAATCATTGTCTAGTGTGTGATCTTTGTAATATAAGAAAGAGGCATTTCGAAGCAGACTCTGGCTTCTGCAAGGTAACAGCGGGCAGATATGTTCATCCACATGGCGGGGGGGGGGGGGGGGGGGGGGGAATACACCTCAGAGTAATGTTTGGTAAAGCTGTGTTCGAAACCAAGGAGAATTAAAGGGAATACTGTCTGTGTGTATTGACTGAAATGAAAGAGAAGAGAATTGTTGATACATTGTTTGTGCTCCAATAAATAGTTAAAAGAATACTGATTTTCTATTAAGTTAACAGCAATCAGAAGACTTATGGAGTCATACAGCACAGAAACAAACCCTTTCTTTCAAACAGTCCATGCCAATCATAATCCCATCTGCCTGCGCATGGCCCACATCCCTCCAAATATTTCTGACAGATGTACTTACCTAAATGTCTTTTGAAAGCTGTAACTGTACCCACATCCATCACATCCTCTGAAAGTTCATTCCAGACATGAACCACTGTCTGTGTAAACAAATTGCCCTGAAAAGGCCTCGCCAACCTCAATATAACATACCAACTCCTGTACTGAAAAGTCTGAGTAATGAAGGCAAGCATTTAAATGAATCTAATATCATCTAATATCAATGCTAAAGTACTACATCTACTGTAACCAAGTAAAACATAGTCAAGCATTCTACAAATGGGCACGTTTCGGATGCAGACGGAGGGTACCTGGAGAGAAAATCTTCAGTCAACAATTTGTCCGAAAGGCAATCATCCTATTTGCAATGGAACCTTCTGGGCACAGAAAGACCTTATCGGTTACCTGTCCACCAGATGGAGCACCACTAAACATCACTGATCCTCAAAGGACCAAACGAGACAACAGCGCCTGGATAGGTTAATGTTTGACTTGGGAATTAGAATCTAAGAAAGAAGTTGCGCGGTTCACCTACCTGCAGTTGACTCATCCAGTGTGTTGCTCACCTTTCAACAAAGAGCGACTTCTGCTGAGAAGCTTTTTTGTAGAAACGTGTAGCACAATGGTAGCCATTTGACCCATCATGTTTGTGCCAGCGGTTTAAAGATCTATTCAATTACTTCCACTTCCCTGCTCTTTACACACAGGCTTTCATTTTAAATAAAAAACTGGAAAATCTTTAGGTCGAATGAACTTCAGAAGATGCCATATTCACAGTTCAACCACAGTCTATGCTCTATTTCACTGACATTTTGGCATCGATTTGTTTTTTTCTCGAAGCAACTTAAAAATTACTTGACCATTTAATGTTAGGTTTATGTGAACTCCTCTTGCAAATAGTTCCAAAGCATCACTCTTCTGCTGTTCCTTACTTAGAAGTTACACTTGGAGGCTCATGAGCTGAATTCTATTGTCCTGCTCGATAATTTTGTCTGCAAACTTGGAGGTAATTGATTCTATGTACGACAAAGATACTCATACAAGAACTAGGAACAGAAATAGGCCATGAAATATTAAACAAAAATTCACCTGATAAATAGATGTTGTCACCAGCACTGATGACACTGAAAAATTCCCTGTCATAGAATGGTAGACTGGCTAATGGGTACCATTTGTTGTTCTGGGGGTTAAAGCAGCTGACGGCAGTGAGATCACGTTGGCTCATTCCAATCATTTGACGACCACCAACCAGGACGATTACTTCAGCCACACCTTAAAAACAAGTTTCCAAACACAAAAATAAGATGGATTCAAAACAAAGCATTCTTGCATGAAGGTTCAGAGTTCCTTGAGTTCACGATCACATTGTGAATCAATTGTTCGATATTTCCAGGCAGATTAAGAAAAAAATCATGGGGTATTTTTTGTTACAAAAGCAATGTGACTGAGATAGTTATGCTTTGGCATTGTTTACCGAACTTAAGGCAAAGTTGTAGAGTGATCTGGGTCATGTGACCTGTTCCAAATGCAGCCAGGCAGTAAGTCTTGTTGGTCAGAGGGTCAAGGGGCTTCAAACTGACTTAGAGAAAGGAGAAAGTGAGGACTGCAGGATCACAGTCGAGAGCATGGCACTGGAAAAGCACAGCCAGTCAGGCAGTATCCGAGGAGCAGGACAATTGACGTTTCGGTTCACCAGGGATGCCTGAAATGCTGACTCTCGTGCTTCTCGGATGCTGTCTCACCTGCTGTGCTTTTCCAGCACTACACTCTCAACTTAGTCAGAGAAAGTGCTAAATATTGACACCTATAGACATTTACAAAAGGAATTGCATAGATTGGACAGGTGGATAATCTCCAAGTTTCACAGGGAGGTGTTGGGAATATCACGCTTTATAAATGGGTATACTTTAAACTGCCTGTTTGATTCCAAGGTTGGGTGGTCTAGAAAATGGCTAAGTAGCATTCCTATCTGGATGTATCCCTATGTGATTCATTTTACCATGGAAAAGGGTTTTGGATAGGGAAAAGTCCATATTCTGGTATTGGGTTACACTCCTCTAGCTGTAACACTGAATAACTTCATAAGAATCTGAGAGAGAGGAGAAAGACAGAGGCAGCCAGGCCTATCCCAAAGCAAGGAATTAAGGGCTACGGGGAGAGTGCAGGTAAGTGGTGTTGAAATGCCCATCAGCCATGATTGAATGGCTGAGTGGATTCGATGGGCCAAATGGCCTTACTTCCACTCCTATTTCTTATGGTCTCATGGTCTTATAGAGGACATTCTGACTCTGTTGATCACCACACAATGTACTAGTAGGAACTTATACTCAGATTGTTGAGCCAAAGTTCTGGAAGATTTAAAGAATGCTAGAACATTTGCCAACTTGAGTTAGGAAGAGACATCTCCTTATAATGCTAGTAAGCAAGTAATGTAACCCTTTTAGTACAAGTACGTTCTGGGATCAGAAGTTACCTGGCTGGGAAAGGAAGAAAGTATTTAAGCCCTCAGGAGCTGATAGTAACTTTGGACTGGGTCCTGGAGAATGACGTATTGACTTAGTGGATATGTAAGCATAACCAGTAGAAGGGGCTTTTAGGAGCAAATTATTACAGATGCTGGAATCTGAACTGAAAACAAAAAATGCTGGAAATCAAAGCAGGTCAGGCAGCATCCATGGAGGGAGAGCAAGCTAACGTATTGAGCCTACATGACTCCTCATCAAAGCTGAAGGCGTATTTTAGTTGTGTTAAAAACTAAATGGACAATTTCTTGACTATAACTTTGACTATAAGTTGTGGATCAGACAACATTGCTTTTGTTTATTTGTTAGAGTAAAAGTCATAGGCCTCGAAATCTTATGCGATCTTTTTATAAAAGTTATTGGTTTCTATATGGATCACAATTGTTTTCAGATCACCAAAGATCAATGCTCAAGAATGAATGCTCAAGAAATTTACATCCATGTACATTATTTAAATAGGTGTTAAGCCAGTTCAATTAAACTGTTTAATATTTTGTTTAAAGTCAGGAGAAGAACACAAGTACTTGTAGGTGAGTGTCACAACTGGGAAAAGAAGCCCTCTAGATCTCTTACCAAATCAAAGGATTTTAGAGATGCTAGGCCTTAAAGCTTTGTAACTTAATTGATGACAAACTGCTAATGACAGCAATTTAGACAAAGGAATGAAACCTCTACGGTGACTTAACACCTGTCATTACACTTCTTGTTTCACTATTAAAGATGCAATTTTCTCATTATTGCTTCTTCCTTTGAACACAGCATCTTACTTTATGCGTAATTTATCCTACCTTTCAATTTGTTACTGTGAAATTAAATGTGCTCCCTACAGACTCTCATTTTCCAATCTTCCCACAAACCAGTTCAATCTTTGCCCTTCCCCTTCTCCTGAACCAGTTATCAACAGAATGTGGTATCGTGATATTCCAATGGCTGTTCTTAAATACAACAGCTCATAGCTGAACTCCAACACATTTTCATTCAACTGAGAATTTTGTACAATTCTTCTTCTCTTTCCCAGAGGCACTGAATACAACTGCAATAGTATTACCTTGTGAGAATCAGGTTGGTGTCGACTAGAAATTAGACTTAGGATCTTCCATTTGGTTCCGTTGGCTGAACTATTCTGCACGTTTTTCTTTTCAAATCAACTTTGAGCTATTGATTGAGCTTAAAAACATCTCATTCCCTTCTGTTATATGGTTCTCATTTAAACAGTGAAACTGCAGCCTTTACAGGGATATGAAAGTGTACACTCAGTTCATTTAACAATTGTGGTCTGCAGCAAAACAAATGCTATGGTGATTGAGGCAGGATCATTAAGTGAAAATGGACCTTTTCGTTGAGAGGGATATAAATAGAAATTGAAGAAGAGTCACAGTAATTTGTTACTTAAATTGGTACTAAGATGGTTGTGATTTAGCACTTCTGAAAGATACTGACATGAACCAGAACAGGAAAAAAAACAAGATGAATTTCCCTCAATTTCTTGGCAGGGATATCCAGTGGGTAGGCAGCAGAATCACATTAGACACTCGACTCGTTAATCTAAGCTATTTTGACTGTAAGGCACAATAACTAGGTTTAACCATCCCCAATCTAAGGAGATTGAGGTGGGGGCAACTACATTATACATCGTTCACACAGATGAATTCTTAGCATTTTCTCTGCCATAATTACCACAGTTTTCACTGGAGTTACAATGATTTACAAAAGATTTGGACTCAAACCAACAACTCTGGAGGCAAATCAAATCAAGTCTTTTCCAAAAACTTCTGGTTGATGGATCCAGATCAGAACAGCAGAGACCTGAGAGTAAATTCAATGTGGATTGGGTATGATTTGTAACAGGGGAAGGGTTAGGGTTAACTCCATCCCAGATGAAAAAGCTTTACAAAAAAGAGAATAGGAGGGGAAGCCAACATGGCATTATGGTAGTTAAAAAAAAACTAAAGGCATGCTTGATTTCCAAGAAGTTACATGCTTTACTGCATCGGCTACTTTGTTGATTGTAACTCAAAACAGCTTTCCAGTGAGAGAATGTTTAAGTAAGTTAATTTCGCTTCGCGTAGTGGCACCATGAAACTATCGAGCCTTTAGCTGCTGGGTCTCATTGAAATGCTAGTGGACCACTTTCAATTGGAGTAGTTGAGAAAAGGTTTAGAGCTTGCTGGCTGGGAGGATCAGGTAGCCCTTGGATTGCCAGTGGCTTCCGGGCAGAGAGTGTGTTTCAGGAGGATCTCTAAGAGATTTGGTGGGTGGGGACATGAGGGGAGGGAAGGGGTAGAATAGTGGGGAAAACTTTCTGAAGGAGCAGAAGATGCAACTCATCTTTTGATGCACTTAGAGAATTCCTTTGTTCCACACACAACTGTTGACCACCTTCATCTTGCTGCTTCAGTGCTGGTCAAAATGCTACTAATCTAACAGCAACCCAGTTTCTATTCATTTTTGAGGTTTGTCTTTACTTCAGACTAACATCTTATCTGCTTACTGGTAAAAACCAGAGACACCGGGAAAGGACTGAGCTCCAAGAGGCTAAGTAACTGCTCATTTTAGCTGCTTACCAGACACTTATACATAAATACTACACAACTCCAGGTAAGCAACTTTGAAGAGTGCATCCTATTTTGACGAATGGACATCTATCTCGCAGAATTCCTCAAGACCAGGTTGAACTAACTTTCTGTTGTGATGATGCTGGGGCTGTAAGAGGTATATTTTGTCCTGGTTTCTTTTAGAGGGATATTGAACAAGAGCTGAATTTGTAACGTTAAAAGCTTGTGAGGCCTTGGGGAGTTTTTAAAAAAATGTTGGAACAATAGAAGCAGCCTGGATGGGTGTGGCCAACTGTCACTGACTAGGATTTCTAGTTTTGGCAGTTGCTGTTGAGGTCTAGAAGCGGTGGAAGCTATGTTTCCTTCTCATGATTACAGCCAAAAACTGGAGGTTCTCTTCCTAGGCTGTTGATTGCATGTCAAACAAAATACGTTTTTCTGAATTTGCCTTTTTGACAAGGGGTACATTTATGGGATATTACTATATTGTAACAATTAATTAAAATTTCTTATTTATTATTCCATTAAGTTTTCCAATAAAGTTATTCCAAGTTCTTCTTTCTTTGGTTGTATTTTAACTATCGTTAAAATTGTGTTTTGCTTAAAGTCAAGTAGTTTGACCAATTGAATTGCATCTGAAACACAGCACCGGACATTTTCCTTGAAATTAAGAAAAAGTTAAGGTCTAGAGGTGGTCTGGTCTGGTCCATAACACTATTCATAGCTGCACAGTACTCTGCTGTACGTCACAATGTGGTCTTAAAAAAATCTTTTAAACATCAGATGCCAATTATAGGTCAGCCTCCAATGCTATTAATCTCTCCTGTATCATACACCCAAACTATTGCAAAAGGTCTGATGTGAGTGCTTTTCCTTAAAAAATGTTCACTCGCTAAATTATATTTAGTTCAAGCCATATGTAGTTTTGTGTTTGTTCACTGAAGTGAAAACGGACTCTGGAACCTCAGAATCACACTAATGAATTCATTGACTTTATCCTACCTCAGGTATATCGGGGGTGGAAATTTCCCGACATGGACTTGCTTGTCAATTGGCAACCACTGTGAAGCCCAGTCAGTAGCACACTGAGAACTGGGTCAGACTGAAAACATAAGTATACAGTTCCACAGATGTGCAAGAGGAGACATTTTAATGTGCTCTCAATTATCCGTCATTCTAAAGGTTATCCTTTGAGCCTTGTGCAATACTTGGCCACATTAAAAAAAACCTCTGCACGTTCTATAGGGTCAGCAAAAATCCTTGTTGGATAAAGTCCTACCTGCAGATAGCCTTGGCCGTGTCCGGGGAGTCTGCATTTCCTGCCGAGCATGCGGCAGCATGTGATAACGTTTTGCTTCATTTACCAGGTCTCGGCAAGCCTCTGAGGACTTGATCAATTCCTCATTGTCAACGACATTTAACAGATAGCTGGGATGAATAAAAGGCAAACGCACCACTGCCAGCAGCTCAGACAGATGCTGAAAAGAAAATGCATTCTGTTGTCAAGAAGAAACCAGTGAAGGAAATAAAAGCATGTAACCACAAGTCTTGATATTGTGGGGAAAATATACACTGGGAAGGAGATTAATCACAACTATGTATAGACTTAAATTACCACCCAGCTTCGATCATATTGGTTGTGTGGAAACAATGTGTTATACTCAATTGAACACTGCAAACACAAGGGCTTACAAATGATTAAGTATGTGTTCAATTGATTTGTGACTCTCTTCATATTAAATAACTGACCCATTTTAGGAACATAATCAAAGACTCCTCCCACCCCAGTTACACGCTCTTCCACCCTCTTCCATCAGGCAAAAGTTACAAACATTTGAAAACACGTATCAACAGAATTAAGAACAGCTTCTTTCCTGCTGTTATCAGACTTATATATATGCACCTCTCATATAGTAGAGCTGATGTTCCTCTGCACCTTCTCTGTAGCTGTAACACTATATTCTGCATTCTGTTCTATTGCTTACCTAAGGTATGATTTGTCTGGTTAGCATGCAAAACAATACTTTTCACTGTATCTTGGTACATGTGACAATAATAAATCAGATTACAAAGGACATTAAGACAGCAGGTCAATGCAGCGCATTTAACGTATAGATTTTTCAATGTAATTTCAAACTGGGAAAACTACAGTGGTAAGGAGAATGCTGATGTATATCAAAGCCAGCAGATTTCCTGGCCTGCCTGTTCAACTACAGTGATGATACATACATCCATTCAAACATTGTCAAAGATTTGTCATTGCTATTGGAGTTGGTGCAGATTCACCAGACTCATACCGGGATACAAAGGGTTAAATTATAAGGGACTGTTGCACAGTCTAGGCTTGTATTGAAGTATATATAGAAGAATAAGTTATAATGTTATTCAGGCATTTAATATGATTAAATGATTTAATATGATAGGGAGAAACAATCTTCTCTGTTGGAGGAGTCCAAGACAAGATGGCGCAACCTTAAAATGACAATTCAGTAATCAGGATCCAACTCTCCACACATAGGGTAGTGGAAATCCAGGCTCTCTTCCCCAAAAAGACATGGAGGAAGGATTGATTGAAAATGTCAAAACTGAAACTGGTGGATGGTTAGGTCTGGGTACTAAGGGTTGCAGGTCGAGACAGGTAGCTGGATCTAATTGATTGTGGCTTTTTGCCAGAGTTCCTTCCTCCCTCACAGTATAAAGACTAAGGATGACCCAGCCCCCATTCAGGCTGGCTCATCCCACCATCAGTTAATATCAATTTATTTAGCTTTTAGCTTGCTTGAGGCACAACCTCTTCTTGGTGAGGAAGTCCTGTCTTTGAAAACTGTCAATCAGGGAGCCTAGAATGAGGCACTTATATTTGCCAGGTACTCAACCTGGACACTTGGCACTGCCACCGCCACTGATACAGACTGAACGCAGCAGGAGGTCTCAAATGGTGCTCCTCCTCTTTTGCAATGGGAGAGAGGGGGAGAGCAGCACAAAATCAGGTCCTAATTCTTCAGCAGGCACTACCATCGGAGTGTCATAACAAAGGCTGCAATCATTGAAGCAGTTCACCACCATCTCGAGTGCAACTCTAGATTTGTTATCCTACATTACTCATGCAGCACAGATACACTTTAAAAAGGGAGATTTGAGATATCAGGACTATTTCAGAAAAGATTTAACACAGGTTTATAAATTATGAGCAGTTCTAATGTTTCATTTGTCTGGGGCGGTAGGGGGGTACGGGGAGGGTGCAGGGTCAATGACACACAGAGATGAATTTCGAAAAGCTTAGCAGGTCAAAGTTAACGTTTCAGGTCCGGTGACCTTTCCTCAGTTCGACTGACTCTGACTGCTCTTCACAGGTGCTGCCAGACCTGCTGAGCTTTTCCAGCAACTTCTGTTTTTGTTTCTGATCCACAGCAACTGCAGTTCTTTCGGATTTCTTTTAAGATGAATTTCGAAGATAGGTCAAATGCATTTCAACACTCAGACTATTGCAGGAGCATGAAGCACTTTGCCAATGGTGGAGGGCTGAGGCAGAGTACATGACATTCTTTTTAAAAACAGAAATATCCTAAGTATTTTAAAGGGAGAAAGGTAAGAAGTTATGAAGTGAAAATGGGGTATGGAATTAGTATGGGCTGAATGGCCTTTATAACACCTTTAGTTCTTTGACCCAATAAGGAATTAAAGAGTCATTTTCTTTAGCTTTATTTTCACTTTGAAAACAATTTAAATCACAACACTTCACTCTGTTTACTTGTAAATTCCTGTGTGGCACCCACTAATGTTAATCAGTTATTGACTTGAATCCGGAATAGTTGGATATTAAAGGTCAGCCTCAGTGGGCAGTATACTTCTGGCAATGTGTGAAAGACCATCTGTACTTGAATGTTAATCAGAAACAAAAATCAATTGGAGTTTACACAAGATGGACAGGGTAGAACTCCATTCATCATGATTGCATAAGGAACTACTGAATGTGTTGGTGCAATGATGTCACACTTTCATATCCCTCCCACAATTACATAATAGTTTATTTGACAAGAAAATAGAATAGTGCCATAACTGTCGAAGTTACTTATTGCTGTTGACTCAACAGCTTGATTCTCAGGCAAGCCTTATTTGTGGACATATTTCATTTCATATCCTTACACATGGATGAATAAGTATCTTTTGAAAAGTAATATAAAACTGCATTTGCTCTGATTATGGCTGAATATTCAATTAGACATTAACCTACAAAATAATTGAAAGTGTATTTGGTATACACTTGGAATAACTTGGTAAATAAACAGTTGTTAAATAAGCAGTAAGAAAATTTAATGCAATTGGACTAGTCCAAATGGGAGGCTGAATGTGAATCAGGTCAAGCAGGGTCAATAGGCAGAAAATAATTGGAGTCAAGTGCAAATGATTTAAAGAATACAGAACAAGAAGGGCTTGAGGATGTGAAAGGAGCTGGGAAAGGGGAAGTGGAGAGCAGTGAGATCAGGGCAAAACGTAGAAGAGTGAAAGGGAAGGTGAAGTGAGGGGAATGGGAAAGTACAATGAATACAAACTTATATGAATAAAAGGGAGATGAGGAGAAGATGGATCAAAGGAGGTGAGAAGTTGTTGGAGAGGAGAAGGAGGGGGTGAAGAGGAGAAGGAGGGGGTGAAGAAGAGAAGGCAGGAATGGGAAGGGAGGGGAAGAATGGGAGGGATGGAGAGGAAGGATGAAAAAGAATGTCAGAGGGGAGATGATATAGACAAGGGTACGGGATGGAGTGGACAGCAGGGTGGAGAGGAGGCCAGAGAGGGGTGAGGTGGAGGGTAGGAAGGAGGAGAGGGACAGGGGAAATGTATCAGGTATGGAGAGCAGGTGAGAAGAGGGGAGATGAGAGAGAGGAGGGAAGAAAAGAAGACGGAAAAGGAGGGGGGAACGGAAAATCAGGGAAAAGAAAGGGTCAGAGAAAAGGAAGGTTAGTGATTATAATGAAGTTACCCAGGTGGACCTTGTCGAATATATGAGTTCCTTGATTGGGGCTGTTAATCTGTCCAATCAGGGAGCGCTGACTGACAGATAATAATGGAATGCCGTCCCTACCCTCCCCTTCACTGTTTTGATCACACAGCACTGCCCTTTGATGTGAAGGGCAGTGCTTGTCACTGGCCACCCGGGTGTTTTCCTATCTTCCTGGTGGTGGAAATTGAATAAAGATTCGTGCACTTTGTGTCTTTCACTGTGTCTCACACTTGCACACACACACCATGGGTGCTGGGGATAAAATAAGCACTACCACACTTAGGTGGTAGTGTGGGGGAAGAAATAAAAAAAAAAAATAATAACCAGGAGATTCACACAGCATCACACTACAAAAAAAAAGATAAAAAGCTTCCTAATAAAAGTAATGCATTAATCCATAAAACATTGTTTGAAAATCCAGAATCCATATTTTTTCGTAAAGGGAATCTTTACTGCTGCTAAATATTATGTACACAAAAAAAAAATAAAAAAAAAATAATGGAATGCCGTCCCTACCCTCCCCTTCACTGTTTTGATCACACAGCACTGCCCTTTGATGTGAAGGGCAGTGCTTGTCACTGGCCACCCGGGTGTTTTCCTATCTTCCTGGTGGTGGAAATTGAATAAAGATTCGTGCACTTTGTGTCTTTCACTGTGTCTCACACCTGCACACACACACCATGGGTGCTGGGGAAAAAAATAAGCACTACCACACTTAGGTGGTAGTGTGGGGGTTAAAGGGGAAAAAAAAGGAAAAAAAAAGAGTATTAAAAAAAAAAGAAAAAAAAATAATGGAATGCCGTCCCTACCCTCCCCTTCACTGTTTTGATCACACAGCACTGCCCTTTGATGTGAAGGGCAGTGTTTGTCACTGGCCACCCGGGTGTTTTCCTATCTTCCTGGTGGTGGAAATTGAATAAAGATTGGTGCACTTTGTGTCTTTCACTGTGTCTCACACCTGCACACACACACCATGGGTGCTGGGGATAAAATAAGCACTACCACACTTAGGTGGTAGTGTGGGGGCTAAAAAAGAAAGGGGGAAAAAAAAAGAAAAAAAAAAGAAA
This sequence comes from Chiloscyllium plagiosum, assembly GCF_037043375.1. Taxonomy (NCBI): domain Eukaryota; kingdom Metazoa; phylum Chordata; class Chondrichthyes; order Orectolobiformes; family Hemiscylliidae; genus Chiloscyllium; species Chiloscyllium plagiosum. The sequence continues at coordinate 11,197,735 of NW_028270141.1, read as the reverse complement.
AAAAAATATAAACAGGAGAGCCCGGGTGTCCTTGGAAAAAAAAATAAAATAATGGAATGCCTGCTTGTCACTGGCCACCTGGGTGTTTTCCTATCTTCCTGGTGGTGGAAATTGAATAAAGATTTATGCACTTTGTGTCTTTCACTGTGTCTCACACCTGCGCACACACACACCATGGGTGCTGGGGAAAAAATAAGCACTGCCGCACTTAGGTGGTAGTGTGGGGGTTAAGAAAAAAAAAGAAGAAAATAAAAAAAAATAAACAGAAGGTTCTTCCTGGTGGTGGAAATTGAATAAAGATTCGTGCACCTTGTGTCTCTCACTGTGTCTCACACCTGAAGAAAAAAAAGAGAGAAAAAAAAATAGAAAAAAGAAAAAAAAAGAAAAAAAAGTAAAAAAAGAAAAATAATGGAATGCCTAGGGTTAGGGGCTTGGCTTTGCCATTCCTCTCCCTTGTAAAATTGCTGTTTCTCTGTATACAGCTGTAAATGTTAATTGCTTTGTAAATTGTGAATTGTTTAATAAAATATATATAACCAGGAAAAAAATCAAGAAAAAATAATGGAATACCTGGGATTTGAGGTTTGTCCTCACTTCCCTGAAAACTGGTTGAACGGCAGGGTTCAGGGCTTAGCTTTACTGCTCCTGTCCCTTTTAAAATTGCTGTTTCTCTGTATACAGCTGTTAATCTTAACTGTCTAGTAAACTGAATTGTTTAATAAAATTTTTAAAAATGGAATGCCTTTCCTTTTTGATTTCTCAAAAACCTTCTCCTCTGTTTTTGGTTGCACTTCAGTCCCACGCTCCTGGTCTTTGGGTACCCGGTTTGGAGGGGGAAGGATAGGTCAGAGGATCGCCTCCTGGATCTGCTCCTGGGCCTGGCCAAACTGGTCATAAACAGGTCCAGGCAGCGGTCTGTGGAGGGGGTCGTTAGGGCCGACTGCCTGCCCCTCTTCCGCGGTTACGTTAGGGCCCGGGTGTCCTTGGAGAAGGAGCACGCGGTGTCCACCAACACCCTGGAGTTGTTCAGGGAGAGGTGGGCGCCGCAGGGAGTGGAGTGCATTATTTCCTCCTCCAAATCTACTTTGATTTAGTCCCTACCCTCCCCTTCACTGTTTTGATCACACAGCACTGCCCTTTGATGTGAAGGGCAGTGCTTGTCACTGGCCACCCGGGTGTTTTCCTATCTGCCTGGTGATGGAAATTGAATAAAGATTCGTGCACATTGTGTCTTTCACTGTGTCTCACACCTGCACACACACACCATGGGTGCTGGGGAAAAAAAATAATAAGCACTACTGCACTTAGGTGGTAGTGTGGGGGTTAAATTTAAATTAAAAAAAAAGAAAAAAAAAGAAAAAAGAAAAAAGAAAAAAAAATAGCAGTGTCCCCTTCACTGTTTTGATCACACAGCACTGAAAAAAAAAGAATAATGGAATGCCTAGGGTTTGGGGCTTGGCTTTGCCATTCCTCTCCCTTGTAAAATTGCTGTTTCTCTGTATACAGCTGTAAATGTTAATTGCTTTGTAAATTGTGAATTGTTTAATAAAATATATATAACCAGGAAAAAAAATCAAGAAAAAATAATGGAATACTTGGGATTTGAGGTTTGTCCTCACTTCCCTGAAAATTGGTTGAATGGTAAGGTTCAGGGCCTAGCTTTACTGCTCCTGTCCCTTTTAAAATTGCTGTTTCTCTGTATACAGCTGTTAATCTTAACTGTCTAGTAAACTGAATTGTTTAATAAAATTTTTAAAAATGGAATGCCTTCCCTTTTTGATTTCTCAAAAACCTTCTCCTCTGTTTTTGGTTGCACTTCAGTCCCACGCTCCTGATCTTTGGGTACCCGGTTTGGAGGGGGAAGGATAGGTCAGAGGATCGCCTCCTGGATCTGCTCCTGGGCCTGGCCAAACTGGTCATAAACAGGTCCAGGCAGCGGTCTGTGGAGGGGGTCGTTAGGGCCGACTGCCTGCCCCTCTTCCGCGGTTACGTTAGGGCCCGGGTGTCCTTGGAGAAGGAGCACGCGGTGTCCACCAACACCCTGGAGTTGTTCAGGGAGAGGTGGGCGCCGCAGGGAGTGGAGTGCATTATTTCCTCCTCCAAATCTATTTTGATTTAATCCCTGCCCTCCCCTTCACTGTTTGATCACACAGCATTGCCCTTTGATGTGAAGGGTATTGCTTGCCACTGGCAACTCGTGTGTTTTCTTTCTTCCTGGTGGTGGGAATTGAATAAAGATTTGTACACCTTGCATTTTTCACTGTGTCTTACACCTGCACACACACATCATGGCTGCTGGGGAAAATATAAGCACTACCGCAGTTAGGTAGTAGTGTGGGGTAAGGAAGAAAATATAACCAGAAAAAAATATATAACCAAGAAAAAACCAAGTATAACCAGGAGATTCAGAGTCTCCTCAGTTTAGGGGACTGGCTCTGAGCTGGCTAGGCCACAGTCTGTATGTTACTACTGAGAGAAAAATAAAAGAATGCCAGGATTTGAGGTTTGTCCTCTTTTCCCTGTGAACTGGTAGTGCGGGGGGGTTTGGGGATTTGGTTTTGTTTCCCCTTTCTTCTGTAGGGCGGCACGGTGGCTCAGTGGTTAGCACTGCTGCCTCACAGCGCCAGGGGCCTGGGTTCGATTCCAGCCTCGGGCAACAGTCTGTGTGGAGTTTGCACATTCTCCCTGGGTCTGCGTGGGTTCCTTCTGGGTGCTCCGGTTTCCTCCCACAGTCCAAAGAGGTGCATTGGTCATGCTAAAATTGCCCAAAGAGTTAGGTGCATTAGTTAGCGGGAATGGGTCTGGGTGAATTACTCTTCGGAGGGTCGGTGTGGACTAGTTGGGCCGAAGGGCCTGTTTCCACACTGTAGGGAATCTAGTCTAAATTGCTGCATCTTGTAAACTGCTGCTCATTGGTAACTTTATTAGTAATTTGCACTGGTTACTAAAATAAAAAGTGTCAGAGGTTCTGCCTCTGAGGAAGATGGATCAGTGTCAGGGACTCTGTAAGATACCGGCCTCTGTGGAGTTATTTCAGAAGGCAGGGGGAAAAGGAATTGAAAAGGAAAAGGAGGGAAAGAGGAAGGATGAAGGTAGAGTGGAGAAGGCAGTGCTCCCTGCCGTGAGTGAAAACTGTGGACAGGGAATGGGGAAGAACCGCAAACAATTTCTATGGTCTGAGGAAATTAGTTAGGTTTTGGTGGTGACTGGGGAGAATGTATACTGTTGTATAAGTTAAATCATAATAATTGAAAGAAACTTTGCAAAGGTCAATTTTGTCAGAAGAATAAAACATACCTGCTGTTCATCTTTGTTATAGAGTCATAGAGTCATAGAGATGTACAGCATGGAAACAGACCCTTCGGTCCAACTCGTCCATGCCGACCAGATATCCCAACCCAATCTAGTCCCACCTGCCAGCACCCAACCCATATCCCTCCAAACCCTTCCTATTCATATACCCATCCAAATGCCTCTTAAATGTTGCAATTGTACCAGCCTCCACCACATCCTCTGGCAGCTCATTCCACACACATACCACCCTCTGCGTGAAAAGGTTGCCCCTTAGGTCTCTTTTATATCTTTCCCCTCTCACCCTAAACCTATGCCCTCTAGTTCTGGACTCCCTGACCCCAGGGAAAAGACTTTGCCTATTTATCCTATCCATGCCCCTCATAATTTTGTAAACCTCTATAAGGTCACCCCTCAGCCTCCGACATTCCAGGGCAAACAGCCCCAGCCTGTTCAGCCTCTCCCTGTAGCTCAGATCCTCCAACCCTGGCAACATCCTTGTAAATCTTTTCTGAACCCTTTCAAGTTTCACAACATCTTTCTGATAGGAAGGTGACCAGAATTGCATGCAATATTCCAACAGTGGCCTAACCAATGTCCTGTACAGCTGCAACATGACCTCCCAACTCCTGTACTCAATACTCTGACCAATAAAGGAAAGCATACCAAACACCTTCTTCACTATCCTATCTACCTGCGTCTCCACTTTCAAGGAGCTATGAACCTGCACTCCAAGGTCTCTTTGTTCAGCAACACTCCCTAGGACCTTACCATTAAGTGTATAAGTCCTGCTAAGATTTGCTTTCCCAAAATGCAGCACCTCGCATTTATCTGAATTAAACTCCATTTGCCACTTCTCAGCCCATTGGCACATCTGGTCAAGATCCTGTTGTAATCTGAGGTAACCCTCTTCGCTGTCCACTACACCTCCAATTTTGGCGTCATCTGCAAACTTACTAACTGTACCTTTTATGCTCGCATCCAAATCATTTATGTAAATGACAAAAAGTAGAAGGCCCAGCGCCGATCCTTGTGGCACTCCACTGGTCACAGGCCTCCAGTCTGAAAAACGACCCTCCACCACCATCCTCTGTCTCCTACCTTTGAGCCAATTCTGTATCCAAATGGCTAGTTCTCCCTGTATTCCATGAGATCTAACCTTGCTAATCAGTCTCCCATGGGGAACCTTGTCGAACGCCTTACTGAAGTCCATATAGATCACATCTACTGCTCTGCCCTCATTAATCTTCTTTGTTACTTCTTCAATAAACTCAATCAAGTTTGCGAGACATGATTCCCCATGCACAAAGCCATGTTGACTATTCCGAATCAGTCCTTGCCTTTCCAAATACATGTTACTTGAAACAAAATCTGTTGTCAGGGTAAAGAAATTTATCATGTGATTGATTGGCACATTACAAGCTTCAAACTAAAGGCTGAATACTCTCAATGTGGAAAACCCTATAAGATTGCCATCTGGAAGCAAATACACCACAGACTGACAAAATAAACAGATCTTCAGGTTTATTGACAGCTAAGAGGCCATTCCATTTTACTAATGGTATCCAAGTTTAAAATGAGTAACTGTGTGCAATGAATGTCAATCCCTAGTTCAGTTGTGAAGAGCATTTTATATGTATAATTTAACCCATGTGATGAATTTTTAATGAACACTTTCTAACTCATTGCATGGATCAATAAAATGGTACTTCATACTCAAACAGGAAAAATCTGCAAAAATATAGCATTTTCAATATTAATGATATTAATATCACGAACAAGATTCTTTCTTAAAATGCAATAGTCCACCTGTTGTAGGTAGATGCACAGTGCTGTTCAGAAGGAAGTTCTAGGAATTCAACCCAGCAACGGTGAAGGAACAATTACAGAATTCCAAGTTAGGATGGTGAGTGGTATGTATTATTCTTGCTCTTCTAGATGGTACTGGTGAAGGGATTGAACGTTTAAGGTAGTGGATGAGGTGCTGATTGATAGGGCTGGGTCCTTCTGAATGGTTTTAGCTTTCTGAGTGTTGTTGGAGATGTAGTATCCAAACAAGTGGAGAGCATTTCATCACACTCCTGACTTGCCACCAAAGCCTCTTGTTGCTAGAGTATTCTTATTATTAATCCAACTAAGGATCTGACCAACAGAAACTCTCCAGGATGCTGGTAGTATGTTCTTCAGCAATGGCAATGCTGTTGAATATCATGGGGAGGCAGTTAGTGTCTTGTTACTTGAAGATGGTCGGTGCCTAGCACTTATGTCATCTGAAAGTTATCAGTTTAAGTCTAGGTATGGTCGGGGTCTGTGGATATGGAATGTGTCAGTATCTGAGCAGATACTAGGATTCGTAGGTAGTTCTTTTAGGAGTCAGTACAGGTATGATGGGTCAAACGGCCTCCTTCTGTACTGTACAGTTCTATGATTCTATGATCTTAAAGCTGCTCAACACTGTACAATCATGAGTGAGCATTCTCACGCCTGAACAAATGATGAAGGGAAGGTAATTGTTGAAGCAGTTGAAGAAGATTGGGTCTCAGATATAACTCTGATGAACTCCAATTAATCACAATAAAGTTTCTGTCCAGTTTCTGTCTGCAGGGGACTAAAAATATATCTCTCTCAAACTGAAATGTATTCGCTGATAAAGCAACCACAACCATCTGGGGTATAGAATTCCAAAGATTTACAATCCCTTGAGTGATGGAAATTCTCCTTATCCCTGCCACTAAATGATCAACTCCCTATCCTGCGACAGTGCCCAGTATTTTAATTTCTTTAGCCAGGGGAAATGGCTTCTCAAACTTGATCCTGTCAAGTTGTTTCAGAATCTCATGTTTCACTGAGATCATCACCTCGCATTTTGGAAACTCAAGAGAAAAAAGCCCAATGTACTCAACCTATCAGAGGACAACCCACATGCTGCCAGTCTAGTGGGCCTTCACTGTTCTGCCTCCAATGCTGCTATATCATTCCTCAAATTTGGAGACCAGAACTGCACACAGTATTCCAGGCATGTCTCAACAAAACCATTGAAGGAATGGTTACTTGTATACCCCAATTTCTTTGCATTAAGTTCACACCACCCCTGTAAGAGCACTGGCATGTGAAGGACCTTGATAATTTGAAAAGTCCCTCCTGCCTGGTAACCAATCAACGAGGGCTGTAAAATTCTGTCTCTGGTGCATAATTGAAGATAATGTTTTTTTGTATTACAGTTTTGTAATCAAATGTGTAACCGAGATGGTGGCGGTTACATTGATGAGTGCGAGATGGCACCAAATAATGGTGACTTTCATTCCAGCATTGGCAAGGGGACTCGTGCCTGGTCACCAGGTCCATGACCCATGACGGAACACATAATAAGGAAGACTGTAAAGTTGGACACTTTCATTAGTTCTTCATTTTTCTCTCTTTATATTCTACGTTTTGCTTTATTTTTCTGAGTTTCAAGATTTCATCAGAGAGTGGCGACCTCATGAGGGGTATAGATAGGGTTAATGGTAGTTGTCTTTTTCTGAGGATGGGGGATTTCAGGACTAGGGGGCATGTTTTTAAGGTGAGAGGAGAAGATTTAAAAAAGACATGGGGGACAAATTTTTACGCTGAGGATGGTTCGTGTGTCGAATGAACTTCCTGGGGACGTGATGGATGGGGGTACAATTACAATGTTTAAAAGACATTTGAATAGATACATGAATAGGAAACATTTGGAGGGATATGGGACAAGTGCAGACAGGTGGAACTAGTTTAGTTTGGTATTTTGTTCGGCATGGACTGGTTAGACCAAAGGATCTGTTCCCTGCTGTGTGTCTCTATACAACACTTTTCACTGCATTTTGTAACAAGATACATGTGACAATAAATAAATCAACATCAACAACTGATGCACAATTTATGGCATGCTAATATAGGAAGGACAAAAAGTAATAAAAATGGCAGAGAACCAATGTATTCGGAGATTTCCAATATGAGGGATTAATTGTCATGAAGACTTAAGCAGTGTGAGACTTTTTTTTTGCTTTTCCGGGGTAATTTGACTGAGATTTGTAATCGCAAGCAAAGTTCCAAATCAACATAAAACTGCATCTCCTCAGAGGACAGGCCAGTGTCAAGGAAAGGCTACCAGCATTCTCAAAGATCCATTCCACTATGTCTCGGTACACGTGACAATAAGTTAAATTAAATTCAAAAGCTGGTCTGGATGTTATCATGAGCTCTGCAACTCTGATATTGGGATGAAATATAGGTTTTGAGTCCAAGCTTGCCAACTGTAGGATCTTTAACTTGGTCAGCTACGGGACCACTATCCAACTAAGCATGGCAGATTGGTCCTGTGAAAACAGGAGCCAACCATGTGGTTGTAAAGGGAGGCAATGGCTGAGTGTTATCATCGCTGAACTGTTAATTCAGAGACCCAGATAATGTTCTGGGGACATGCGTTCGAATCCCTCCATGGCAGAAGGTGGAATTTGAACTCAATAAATATCTGGAATTGATAACCATGAGTTGATTGTCAGAAAAACCTATTTGTTCACTCATGTCCACTTAGGGAAGGAAACTGCCATCCTCACCTGGTCTGGCCTACATGTGTCTCCAGACCCACAGAAATGTGGTTGACTTTTAACTGCCCTCTGGGCAATAATGGATGTGCAATAAGTGCTGGCCTAACCAGTGATGCCCACATCTCATGAATGAATTTTAAAAAATCTGAACTCAGCAGCAATCAATGTGGAGACACCTGTGTAGAGGTAAACTCAAATTAAAATTCAGGCTGGCTGAGGGAAGAAAGCTATGCCAATGACAGACAAACCCCTTGGAGTGGATTCTCATGACCTCAGGGTCTGCTTCTCCTGAAACAGCTCTCTGTGTTGGGCAATACTGCTTGTGGTTCTGATTCAATTTTCTAATTCAAGAGACATACCTGTGTTCTGTTTATTGGATCCTTCTTAATCCATTTAATTACAGCCTCATAAACAAGTTCTTCAGCCTTTGTGTTCAAGTTATCATTGGAGAGAAATGCAATGAGATCGTCCTTTGAAACGTTCAGAACTTCGTCTTGGGTTGTTACCTCTGGAAAGTTCTGCAGTGCATAGGCTTTTGCCATGTTGTGTAATTCATTACACTGCATAGCTTCTGCCATGGCTAGTATTCCTAAGCAGTTGTTAGCTGTTAGCTGTTTCTCTGAAAGAAAAAATAAAACACACATGAAAGGATGTTAGAAGCAGCTGTAAAAGGTTTCTTTACTTGCCTTACACATCACATATTAAACATTTTACTCACAGTAATCATAAAGCTTTCAGTTCTAAGGCTTATAAACCTTCCAGATTGAGGAATTCCCTATACTGCATACATGTACCATAAAACATACATTGCCAGTTCCTGCTTATCAGATTATGATAAGGGCAGTGTGTATACCTTTAGTGATGCGCTGCTTTCTGTGGCTGATGAGAAAAACTTTCTGAATAAAGTTCTCGTCACTGTTAATGGAGTAATTATCTACAAGAACAAACTCCAAAGTTTTGTATGAATTTTGTTTTGGAATCTCATTATATGAAGGAAAATAGAAGGTCCTTTTCTTTGAAGCTGAACTCTTTCTGCAGAAATGTGCAATCTGGTGACATTGGCTCCTGTTGCATTGCACACTGTTGCACCTGTACATTGCTATCAGTGTTCACTACTATTTCAAGTTATATAGAAGTGATTGAATATTATTAGTAAACCATAACTCCTGTCAGTCTTGCATTTTATTGTGATTAATTATTAAGTATTATCAATTTTATCTCACAGGCCATCACTCTCAAAGCTGAATGATTATAATCTGTAATATAATAGATGGGATTCAACTCTGAAATTACATATTTAGGAGCAATGCTTTTCCAGCTGAAAACAATAAATCTGGTTTTACACATATCAATAACACATGTTTCCTGGCCTGTGGGTTAATATTTACACATCTCCCCTGTAGTCTCACTGCTGCCTGAAGTATCAATGACCCTTCTCACATAGTTTACTCAGATAAAGGAATACTGCCAAAGGTGACTTACGCTTCCCTCACTGTCCCACTGCTGAGTGAAAGCAGGCAAATATTATTACAAAAAAAATTTAAAAATACTGGAATTGCTTAGCAGTTCAGGTAGCTGGGAGGGGAAAATGATGTTGATATTACAGATTGCTGGCCTTTCTTCAAAACCTTTTCAAACAAAAAGCTGCTGACATGAAAGTTAACTCTTTCTCACTCCACAGATGCTGCCAGACCTGCTGAGGATTTTCAGCATCCCTCAGCTTTGGAACATCCGCAGTATATTGTAATAATGTTATTGGAGCACACGGCTATCTGAACATGTACAGGTCAATCGAAAGAACTCGCGCAAACTAAGCTTTCGATGGACTTTTTCATTCTGTTATGAATTTGTTGCTTTTCTCTTCCTGTGGGGAAATGCAGGCTTTTGCTCAATAAACTATCAAGCTGAACATGCTTGAAATCAAAGGGCTATCTCTCAGGTAACATAATTACTTAATTTGTGCTGTATTTTGTTGTGGTCTCAAGAGTTGCTCTTGATTGACAGTTTGGGGTTGTGGCCCTTTGTGACAATTTAATGTGGATCATCAAGATATCCTTAAACTGGATGTTAAGTTCTCAATTCTCCTGCAGCTAAGGTAGAACACTGGGTTCCTCATGGAATTTTCATGTCACTATTTATAAATTAATAGTAGTAACTTATAACTTGTAAAGATTTAAAAATATGAATTCATTTTGTTTGAAACAGAAGCAAATCTCAATTACACAGCTGAAAACTAATGTAACAACTCAATCAAGTTGTTAATAAGGGTGAATCAATCGTTAGACATCAATTTTATAGGAAATTAATTGCACTTTGCTAACTATTCCTCAATGTTAATAAGCATGCACTGGGTAGTGATAAAGGATTAGATCATCTCCATTTTAAAAATGACAGTAATGCAGCTCATTATTTGGGAACACAATTTGAAACATAATGGCAAAATCCATTGTGGTATTCAGTGCAGCTGCTTTGTAGAGAAAATAACATTTTCAGCCGAAGACAGGCTATTAGAATATTACTGCAGTTGACGTGCAGCTGATGCGGACAAGATCAGTGTCAACTCCACTGTTTCAGAAAAGCTGTTGCATCAGATATGCTCAGCAAAACATGACTTTTTAATAGGTGGAGTCTCCAAAGTTAGCTCAAGTCTTGCTTATTGTTTTATATTAACGAAAGTATTATAAGCAGGAACAGTTTACTCTGTGTCTCGGCACTAGTTACATACTTTATCAATCATATTTAGGTTCAATGCTTGCTTTCTACAAACTTTTCGAACAACTATAGTTAATCTTGAGAAATAACTGGAATAGAAGTCATTATTTAAATGAGCAATGCAAAACAGACAGCAAAGAGCCCAAAGACACGAAGATCTCGTGTCAGAAATAGAACCAAGCAAATCTAAAAATGAAGTGCAAACCTGGTTAAGCTACAACTTAGGGCTAGGATTACACAAAACATTTCAAGCTGATTTCTACAGATCAAACTCTCGGGCGACTATCTGTGCAGAGTTTGCACCTTCTCCCCGTGTCTGTGTGGGCTTCCTCCAGGTGCTTCAGTTTCCTCCATCAGTCCAAAGATGTGAAGGTTAGGTGGATTGGCCACGCTAAATTGCCCCATAGTATTCAGGGATGTGCAGGTTAGTTGGATTGGCCAAGCTAAATTGCCCACAGTGTTCAGGGATGTGCAGGTTAGATGGATTGGGCATGCTAAATTGCCCACAGTGTTCAGGGACGTGCAGGTTAGATGGATTAGCTATGGGAAATGCAGGAAAACAGGAATAGGATAGGGGCATGTGTCTGGGTGGGATGATCTTCGGAAGGTCAGTATGGACTCGATGGGCCTCGTGGCCAGCTTCCACACTGTAGGGATTATACTAAATTAAACAATTCTAGAACCAATGGATTCAGTCAAACTCTGCAGCCCTGCAACATCCAGTTGCGAATGGAGGTGATGAATTAACCTCTGTCACCTTCAAGCAGAATAGTAGGCTGGCTGACCCATTTCAGCTTCCTTGATATCCCCAACATCACAGATGGCAATCTTTAACCAACTTAATGATGTCAAGAAATGGTGGAGTGCAGTGGGTATCGCCCTGGCAGCATCCCAGCTGTAACACTGAAAATATATAATGCTGAAAGCGTGTGCTGTACAATTAGCTATACTTCCAGCCATGTTGTTGCAGTACAACTACCTCAGTGGAAAAATTCAATTAGCTCAATTACTACCAAATTTCAACTAAAGTGATGGAAGGTGTCAATGACAGGTTTATTAAGCATCAGTTTCTCACTAATATGCTGCTCACTAATGCTTAACTGGGGCTCTGCCTGACCTATACGTCTCTGGAAACAAAAAAAACCCCAAAGGACTGCAAATGCTGGAAATCAGAAACAAAGAGAGAAATTGCTGTTAGAATGCAGCAGGTCAGGCAGCATTTTGTGAAAAGAAAGCAGAATTAATGTTTTGGATCCATTGACCCTTCTCCTGAACTGCTATTGGCTAGGAAAAGGTTGGTATATGTGCTGAAGGTGAGCTGGTTGGGTCTAGAGGATTAGATGTGAGGTAAAGATGGAGCCTTCTTGAAGATTTTGGCACCTCACTTTGGGGGAACTCCTAAGTATTTCTCCCAACTGACCATTCCTCACGTAATAACCTTCAATGGTTTCAGCAAATATTTAAATACTGAAGACATAATGTGCAAGTGGAGGATTCTGTTTGCCTGATATGCATGTACTTTCAGCAAATAGGAACCTAGAGCAATATTCCTGCCCCCTGGGCAGAGGCTCATTATAGCACTTGGAAACTGGAAAACTCTCCTCACCAAAAACTAAAGGATTGAAGCTCAAACAATTGAAATTTCCAAATTCCCAATGATAGATTCTTCTTGGGCATGGATGTGAGGAATTACAGAATAAAGATAAGTGGATAGATTCCAGATACAAAGCAGTTATTATCTACCTGAATATTGGAACAAGCTTGATAGAAGCATAACAAAGCTGAAAATGTGTTGCTGGAAAAGCGCAGCAGGTCAGGCAGCATCCAAGGAACAGGAGAATCGACGTTTCGGGCATAAGCCCTTCCTCAGAAAAAGATTCCTGAGGAAGGGCTTATGCCCGAAACGTCGATTCTCCTGTTCCTTGGATGCTGCCTGACCTGCTGCACTTTTCCAGCAACACATTTTCAGCTCTGATCTCCAGCATCTGCAGTCCTCGCTTTCTCCCAGAAGCATAACAAAATCAATATGCTATGTGTTACCTTAATGATGAACACGGGCTTTTGATTTTCAACTTCAATTATCTGATTTCAGTACCTGAGACTTTCAACAGACTGAAAGGGTTTTCAAAATTAGAACAAATAATGATGAAAATTGGCTGCTCTGGTCACATCACCACATACTATGGTATGTCCAGGGAATCAGTTTCCATTTCATCTCGCCAGAGTGAACTTGGACAACAAAGTCTTTGTCAAGAAGTCTGCATCTCTTTAATTCACACTTGCATGATAAGTTCAAATACTGGGAGTTGAAATGTTGCCTGCGGAGTCCTCAGCTTGGAAAGACTAGCAAAAGGGAAAAACAAACTAACCATATTTCAGGAGCTTGTTTGTCAGAGAAGAGGGAGGGAATAAATGAAAGTCATAACAGAGCTTGGAAGAAGTGCTCTCTCTCTCTCTGTCTCTCTCATGCCTTAGCATTTCTCAAAAGACATGGAAAAGAAGTTTTGGAAAACAACTATTCCTCAAAAACTTTGGGATTCTATAAATTATACTGGTACTGAGGAAACAAGACATTGGGTAAACATCCATGACTTTATGAATGCTAAATTATATCTGCTGTTATTTTCCTGTTTGTACTAGATACCCAATTCATGATGAAGTTACTATCCATTTTTGTGTAACTGTTTGATGTCATGTTTTACTATTCTTCCTCTGTCGGTAGGTAATGAAATTTCTCATTCTTTCAATCAAACATTTTGGTATTAGCTGCTTCATTTTGACCTAATTAACTACATTTTATTTTAAGCTGCATGCTTAAAACATATTTTTTAAAAAGTGACCAACTGATTAGGATTTAAAAAGAGGGGAGCCAATCAGACCCCCTTCCCTGCTTGTAATATGTGGAGTGACCCCACCAGAGGCAAATAAATATTAGTTAACTTCAACACCTGACAGAAAATGAAAACATTCTTGGTCAGTGTGGTTCAGTGATTGCTCAAATTTGTTGAGCCACAGCAACCACATTAATATTTTCTGCATTGCACTAACATGAATTATTACCGCATGCAGTTATCTATGTGTGTATGCTTAATTTACTCACCTAAAAACGAAACACAAACTTTGCAGAAAGTTCGGAACTGGAATTTACTGGCAGCTTCCAGGAGTGTTTTTGCATTTCCAGAATTAATGATGAGTGAGCCAGTATAAACAAACTCCAGCAGCATTTCCAGAACATCTGCATTTATGTTTGAAATTGTCAACTCCAGCTTCTCTCCATTCTTGTTGTCCTTTGAAGCCCTAATAACAGCAGGCAATAGACGAGAAGTTAGATCCAAATTCAGTTATTTACATACTTCAAAGTAAAAGGTGGGTCCATTTATCACTCCTCACACTGTGCACTACAATGCTCTACTATTCTTTAATATGTGAGCTGAAAGAGAAAGAGTAAGCACTGCCCAGCACAAAAACACATTGTCATGCAAAAATGTTATTAAAAATAGAATGAGCCAACTTAAGGATGAAAGATGCAATAATTGCTCATAAACAAAAACCGAAGCCCTAATGACACAGATTTATAAATTGAAGAATTTGGAAACAAAATGGTTAAAGCAGAAAGGTGGGGAAAAGGTCTACTTCTGCCACAGGAAGCCAGCAGCCATCCTTTAGGAGTTCCATGACTGTGGCCTAGGCTGTCTGTTAAACAGGTGTTCCCCTGTATAAAGCAGAACACTTGAGGTTTCAAATGGTCCTGTATCTTAAATGTATGTTTAGTCGCGTTAATTTAGGAAGACAACGTATTACACCAAACATACCTCAAAGGCATCTGTAAATGAGAACCCTGTTAAAATAATGAAGATCAGAATCGGTTTACATAAAGAAAAACAGTGTTAAGCGTGAAGGAGCACCACACGAAAATCCTTTCAAGAATCTGTATCGTTTGCACAACTGGTTCTGCGTTTTTTAATTACAAAATTCAAACAAATTTTGCTTCCAATTCAGTGGAAATTGTCACCCAACTTCTACTTGCTCCATAATTGCTTCTTGTGTTTATAGAGCTATGTGCAATGTTACCCAGTTTGGTATAATATTGAGATATAACCAGCAACCAAGCTTGCATTGGCTTCATGAATACGAATGATAAACATTTGAAGTAAAATTCTCTAATATGCATCATTACTATTTCAATAATATACATGTATATTAATTGTGATATAAATGTGGAAATTAGCCTGCCTTCTTATTTCCAAACATCATAAAACTTCTTTCAAATAAAATATAGGAATAGATTTGACTACTCCTTCCTATCAGAAAGATGTTGGGAAACTTGAAGGGGTTCAGAAAAGATTTACAAGGATGTTGCCAGGGTTTGAGTTATAGGGAGAGGTTGAATAGGGCTGTTTTCCCTGGAGCATCGGAGGCTGAGGGGTGACCTTATAGAAGTTTATAAAATCAAGAGGGGCATTGATAGGATAAATAGACAAAGTCTTTTCCCTCGGGTCGGGGAGTCCAGAACTAGAGGGCATAGGTTTAGGGTGAGAGGGGAAAGATATAAAAGAAACCTGAGGGGCAACTTTTTCACTCAGAGGGTGGTATGTGTATGGAATGAGCTGCCAGAGGATGCGGTGGAGGCTGGTACAATTGCAACATTTAAAAGGCATCTGGATGGGTATATGAATAGGAAGGGTTTGGAGGAATATGGACCAGATGCTGGCAGGTGGGGCTAGATTGGGTTGGGGTATCTGGTCGGCATGGATGAGTTGGACCGAAGGGTCTGTTTCTGTGCTGTATGTCTCTATGACTCTACAGAAAGAATGCAGTTACATTTCAAGCATTTCTACAATTACATTGTGTCACATAGAGGTCATCAGTTAAAAGCACTGTGGTGTAACTCTTGGTGCTAATGTGTGACAACGGTGTTTGGAAAAGTATAAACTCTCTGACAAATCTCAGTTTAGACACATTGAATAATACAGGGGTGGATTAAAGAAAATACAGTGAATTTTCCTGTATGGCTCCTTTCCAGCTTGGAATCATCCAGATCAGATAGGAAGGTTCAGCACAGAGCCACTCCCAACAGAGCCATAGATAATGTACAGATTGGAATTGGAAGTCTGGTCATGGGGCAATCCAATTGGTTTTGGAGAGTAGCAGCCAGAAGGTTGCAAAACATTCATGAGGAAAAGGTGAAGGAAGGGATAAACACTGCACATTCAAATTTTTCAGCTTGCCCTCAGAGTCTCTGTGCACATCCAATGGGTAGGGTGTAGGCAGCCAGCTGTAACTCTACCTTGGTGCACTTCTGAAATGAAACAGGAGTCTGAGAACACCTTTTCCAATGGATTAGAGTCACTCCACTGGCTTGGTGCTTTGTAGGTGCAAGGCAGGCTCCGCTGTACAAAGAATACCCTGGTAATGCTAAGAGATACAGATCCACAGACACGATCTAATCTCTCACATAGCTGAATGAGGGGAACTGTATCCATGGTTACAGTGACTGAGACAAGGTTGGCCATGTGGATCTAGTTGAATGTGAGATCCCTGACTGGGGCTGTTAACCTGGGCCAGTTAGGGAGCCCTGACTGACAGATTAAACAGGCGTCTCAGAGAGTCTCCTCACTCTCGGGACTGGCACTGAGCTGGCTGCTCAGAGCCCATGTACTGTGCACGGTAAATAAAGGGTGCCTTGGTGACGGGATACTGGTGTTTGTGTGGCTATTACAATGGTATGAAGGATGATTGTCAAAAACACTTCCACAGGAAGTGGATGTTGCTGGCCATGATCAGGTGTGGATGACAGATTTCCTTCCCTAAAGGTCATTAATTAACCAGATGGGTTACGACGAACAATAATGGTGACATGGACATTGTTGGGACTTGTTTAGAAATCCAGAATTTCTTTATTGAATTCACCATCTGTCATGGTGGGCTTGAACTCTGGTTTGCTAGTCTAGTAACATTGCAACTGCATTATTGTTTGCTCGAAAACACAGCAGGCACAGAGCTGGTTGAGAGCAAGTGATGCTGACTAGACTTTTTTACAAGGCTAAGTGAGGGTCCTCTTGTGATACAATGGTAGGGTGCCTACTGAGAGACTCAGGTTCAAGTCCCACCTATTCTTAGAGCTGTGTAATAATAGCTTGGGCAGGTTGATTACGGTTCATACCTCTGAGCCAGGAGATTTAGGTTCAAGTCCCAGCTCCAGGGGTCTGCCTGACCAGGTTAATTAAAAATACTTGCAGGTGAAGACAAGTGAGAGATGACATAAATGCATCTACCATATCAATGAATACCATCACAAGGATAGAGTATATGCTACATGTTGAAGAGTAGCAACATTGAGAGAAATTGGTAATTTTTATCTCTCACACTTCCACCAATGCACTTTCAGAATAAGCCTGGTTTCATTTTAGTGGATTCATTGGTGGAGCTTTTGAAAAAAAGAGCCAAATTCTCTCCTCCTGAAGCCTTTTGAGAAAGGTGAACACCATGGGGGAGGGGCGGGGGCAGTGCCTTCCCCTCAAGCATTATTTTGATTCAGCAGCATTCCATCCTTGCTCTCCCTCTTTAGTTTTTGATTTTCTTGGTTTCTTATCACACTGCCCGTGCAGCGCAGTGCTTGCTGTTCGTTATTTATAAATTGATGAGTGGGTTTTTTTTGAAACAGAAGAGTAGAGATGCTCCAACCATCCCACCAACTCCCATGGTGGGTGCTTTTTAGGGGAGGGATGGGGTGGGGGCGGTGGCTTTTGAACAGGAAAAGTCTCCATAAAGGAAAGGGAGCAACAGATTTACAATTGTACCCTTGCAAACCTTAGCATTATCTGCTGTCTAATTTAATATATCAGTATACAAGACAAATACAGGTCAGGGGTCAAACTGGGGTTGTGAATTATGAATAATATAGTAAGATATAACCAAACATTTATAAAAAATAGAACAGGCACTCATGCATAATCTTTAAAAAAAACCATGCAGTACTAAAGCAAATTGTTTTAAGGAGGAACACAGGATAGAAATTCAAAACATCCAACTTAAAATGCTCTTTGGAGCCTAAGGGTTTGCTTTTCTCTGTTGACCCAAAAAATCAAGGTCAACAGTTTAGAATTCTTGATTCAAGCTGATTAGAAAAAAAAATCATAGAGTTCCTACAATGTGGAAGCAGGCCATTCAGTCTACTGACTTCAGACTGACCCTCTGAACAGCATCCCATCCAGACCCACCTCCTATCCTATCCCTGTAACCCTACATTTCCCATGGTTAATCCATTTAGCCAGCACATCCCTGGACATTATGGGCAATTTTGCATGGCTAATCCACCTAACCAGTGCATCTTCGGATTGTGGGAGGAAACCGGAGTATGCAGACAAAATTCACGCAGACACGGGAAGAATGTGCAAACTTCACAGACAATTGACCGGGTCCGTAGCACTGTGAGGCAGCAGTGCTAATCATGGTGAGGCCCAGTGACTGGGCATTTGTTAGCTTCATTGTCAAACTCAGTCTTTCTCAGAAGCTTAACAGCCAATGAAAAGCGGATTGATCAGATAATTAGAAATGATAAAAACACCAAGAACTTACTTGATATGCCAGAAGTCATTCAACACCAGTTTATAGTCCAACAGGTTTATTTGAAATCGCCTGCTTTCGGAGCACTGATGAAGGAGCAGCACTCTGAAAACTTGTGATTTCAAATAAACTTGTTGGGACTATAACCTGGTGTTGTTTGACTTCTGACATTTTCCACCCCAGTCCAACACCAGCATCTCCACTTGCAGTAATATGATTAATAAGTAGAATGAAAATAAAGCCTGGAATAAAACTTTTAAATAATTACAGATTAAAATTATACCCAAAAATTTCAGGTTGTCCAATAAATGATGGGACTTAGTCTCGGAATTATGACCAGTAGGAATGTTTGCGTACAAAACTTGCTTGTGTCAAATTTCTCTTTCTGTTATTTTAGCTGAAATGATAATCTGTTTATTTTAAATGGGTTACTTGCAGAGAAAGTTGATAAAAACCACATCAAGTATTTGAATGCCAATATTTTACACGATGGTCATCTTACAATCAGAATAATTTAACTGCAATGAAAGGTTATATTAATATGTCTGGAATGGATAAAGAACATCACATCGGTAGCAATGTAACACTGGCATTATTTCACAAATGTGAAAGATTAGGAATTGAAAAGCCTCAGCTATGATCAAATTGTAATTTTTTTTTTCCCCATGACTTACTATAGCCTGGATAATTCAATAATTGTGAAATTATGACATCTGCATTTGTGTTAAGATAACAGAGTCCAACTTCTCATGGCTAGGCTGCAAAACATAACTGAACTATGTAATTTTAATCAGTCATGAAATTCCAAGATCTGCTGTATTAATGATGTGACAGTACTATAACAAAGGCATGTTCAATTTTCCGAAGTAAAATGGCTGTAGTAATTAAAATGTGAATACAGTTAAAATCAAGGACTGTAAAAGATCTTTTCTATACTTGTGAGCAACAATTGTTGTCAATGTTCCGACTAATGTCAGGGATTATACACATTTATTCTAATATTGTACAATTTATTCCAGTCTCATAAATGCATCTATACTATCCTCTTGATTATAAGGACAGAATAGAACATCATATAATTAGCCTCAGTATCAATCAGGCTGATCTTTTTCTAGAATTTTGTTTTTCCAGACTTATTTGAAACTGGTGAATTTGTCAGCATAATTCAACTTGTCAATCAAAAACACTTATGGCTAGAATTTTATGATGAGACAAAGGTTTGTTTTCTCCCCATCTTAAAAGTCAGAGGTAAACCCACCTTTTCCTGGCTGACCAAGTTCACTGTCATCCGGGGAAGAAATTCCACCTTCAAGAACAGCTGACCGTGGAACTGGTCAATTTCAATGACCCAGCTGTACCACTGAGAGAGGTGCCTGTTCACGGGACTCCAGGCAGTCCCAGCAATGAGGAAGCATAGAAAATGAGACACTGGTAAATCGAGGGTTTCAATGGAGTCAGCCTGGAGGCAGCAATAGGTAGTGTTGGGGGTGAGGGTGGGTAGGGTCTCTCCTTTGGGCACAGGCTGCCTTAACAGGAAGGTCGTCTCCAACCCACAACCTTCCAATTCGCAAAGAGCCCAACAGCCAAAATAGCAACAGCTGTGGCGGTGAGGAGGACCTTATGTAGTCATTAAGTAGTTACTTAAGAGGATCAATGGACTCAGAGGAAATCCATGCTTTCTCTGCTACTGCTGAAATACCAGAGGAAGCATCAGGTATATACCAAATGGCATGACCCTTGAGCTTACATTCGCCCTGTGTACCAATCCACTTTGGTTGATGAGGATGGGAAGGACATAAAATTCTCTCCTATTATCTTGTTTTGTGTCACAACTTGTTGAAATGCCATAAATTAATAATCTTTTCAAAGTTAAAATCATAATAGAATAGATCTCAAGTAGTTTCCAGTGAATTTTTTTTTTGTTTTCCAAGAATTTGATCTTAAGTATTTGTACCTAGATACTCTTGTACCTGAGATGACACTGTAATGAGGCAACTGTAAATTTTTCACTGTATTCATTTGAGTACGTGATAATAAAGCTAATTCAATTCAATTCTAATACGTTCTCAAATAATTAATGCTCTTAATCCTTAGAACACTGAATATTTTCAAAAAAAATCATTCATAATTTGACAGACACAGAATTTATAAGAATTGGTTATCAGTTTCCATTGCCAAATACTGTGGAAATGCAGAACCATATATTCCTTTGCAGCGAGATTTTCTGAATAAATATATAAATGTTAATAAGCAAAGATTTTATTTAAATCAGATGGAATAGAATTAGTAATGAAGACATTAGGAAGGAAGGAACATGGAATCAGTTCACTTGTAGGAACAAGACATTCATTTGGACATGTAATTGATCAACTAAATGAATTGCAGACAAATACAACAATGACTCATCCACAAGGAAGGCCATACTAAAGGAATCCTAGACAGCACAAAACAAGTGAACTATGGGAGGAGATGAGAAACAACAAACACAATTGACTGTTGTAGTCCATACTCCAATCCTGTAAATAAAGCTTAATCTTGGCTATTGGTCCTTCAATAGAAAGAAAATGAATTGTAAATTCTATAACATAAAATGTAACATTGAATGCTACTTCAATCCTTAAAGAGTTACCTGCTGTGTGCAAGATATGACTTATGCTAAACTATGATTTGAGTAATTTTAAGGCTTGAATTTAATTGACATTTGAGAATTTAAAAAACAATATTACTGATTCTTCTTATCACCACTGCAATACTTAACATTTTCACAAGTTATATAAATATATTTAGCCTACATTCACACGTTAGTTATTTGGGAAAGCAGAAAAATATTTTTTTTTCAATCAGCTTACTTTTTATTTACTTTTTATTCATAGCATTTTAGAGCCACTCTACCCAGGACCACAGATTTTCAAACATTAGGCACTATAAAGGGAAATATTTAGTGGTATTCAATAAGAAATCTGCATTCTGTACTAGATTTTTATTTCCATTAAACAGTGACATCCAAAAAGCTTTCCTTAACATTTATTCTTTGTAACTTTTGTAATTCATCCATTTGTGACAAACATATAATCCATCTATTCTTTGAACTGACTGACTTGTTGACACACTTCAAGAGTATTAGATTTTTCCTCAATGTGGATTCCCAAAAACTGATGAGTTGATTTGAACTGCGCAATTCTTATGAGTAGCCAAGTACAACAGTAAATACTACTTCACTCCCTCAAAGGACTCCTGTGTCAGGGACTTCAATAAGTCATCTTTGTGATAGCTATCAAAAGCTACAACCTACATCACAGGCACAAATGCTGAAAATGGAATAAAAAGCCTGAACACCACCATTGATTGTCACTTTCAGTCTATGAAATCCAACAGTGATTTGGAGTCATAAAATTGTAACACTATTTTGTCAGATCGAATTCAAAACTGACATCAAAGGAAATATTAGAGCAATTTATTTCAACATTTCATGCATGGTGAAGTTTGAACTTCATATTTCATAATAGAACAAAGACAGTTCTGTCTACAATCATAATAGGCGCTCTGAAACACACTTATTTTATTTCAGTAGAATTCTGGAACTGCAGTTGACCCTCTCTGATTATTTTTCTTGCAGTAATGTATAAACAGTATTACCCATTTACTGCCATACTCATTGAGCTACATCACTTCAAAGGAAGAAAATGGATTTGCAACCTTCAACCTTGTGCTGTAAGAGGCAACATGAAGTTTTAAAAACCTTTCTTTCAAATTCACACAACATCCTGTGGACAAAGTATTCTCTGTTTATTAATAGTGAATTGATCTAAACGCATAATTGAAAGCAAGGCAAAGGACTTTGATGCCCCCATGCAAGACTGAATCTGTTCAGATTCATGTCAGAAAAATGCTGTAAGCAAAAATCAGCAGAATTATTGACTAATAAAAAAAATGCAAAAAATGAGAATGCAATTGCTTCTGGTATTCACTGTGCAAAAATATGATAAATAATGTACAAGAACATTAGTTTTCTACTAGGTTAAGAATGAAACATTATACATCAATCATACTGCTGAAAGAAAAATCTCTCCCATTTTTCCCAGATCATGTTGAGTAGATACATATCAATCAGGCTATTTACAGGAGAACTGTCTGGATAACATTTACCTGAAAGCATGATCTACCTTTGTAAAGGGCTTTCTCATTTATTGATTAGTATCAATATATATCATTCTCCAGAAATCAGACATGCACAAATGGACAGTTTCCTTTTAAGATTTTGCTTGATGGAACTTGATAAGAGATATGCAATCTTCCCTCACTCCAATGGTGTGAATTAACATTTGCAAAGACAGGGACTAAGCTGAACAGGGCAGGCTACCTTTGCAATGCAAGCACATTATTTAAATGAATGTATCAAAATCAAAAACTTGAGGGAAACCCAATGTATAAAGATGATAAGCGTTAAGAGAAAATCAGACGTTAGTGTTTCATAACATTCCTCACTCTATTATTCTCCATAAATACAGTGAAATTTTAAACTTAGGCTATTTATGATTTGATCTCTGGCCTGCCATAAAAAGTCAGAAGTCACACAATACCATGTTATAGTCCAACATGTTTATTTGAAATCACAAGCTTTCAGAGCGCTGCTCCTTCGTCAGATAGCTAGTGGAGTAGGATCACTGAACACGGAATTTATTCTTTGAGCCAGGCACTCCACTTTAGCATCATAAATTCTGACAATGGAGCAATACTCTGGAAAGCTTGTGATTTCAGATAAACCTGTTGGACTATAACCTGGTCTCATGCGACTTCTGACTTTGTCCACCCCAGTGCAAGACCGGCACCTCCACATCATTGCTGCCGTGAAAAAAAAGTCCTACAATGTATTTTCTCTGCAAGACAAATTTAAGCAATAACTATCATTAATGTTGTGAAAGTTCATTTAGAAGACTCTTGTTGCAGTGAACTTGTAGGTATTGACCTGTAGTTTTGCTGAAATGGGCTTTAACTTTTCATAGTTTTCAGTTCGCCAATTCACAATAATATAAAACCATGCAATTACATAGTTACCTATGTTGCTTGGTCATCGAATTGGTGAAATGGTAATCTAATTATAGCACTAATTGTTTATTTATATAAATCTTTATGATGCTGACACAGGATTCAAGGGTTTGAAATATGATAATGTTCTGAAATATGTCATATCCACATGATAGGGTGGCAGGAACTACAATCCTTTTGGAAATTGGTAACCTTGAAATAGTCTTAGTCAGAAATTCTTGGACAGTGCCTAAGAAAAATAAGTTTCAGCGAAGTAGAACATGATACACTTAGTGATTTAGTGAACAGAAACCTAAGGCAGGCTTTTGTTTGTTTTGATACTGATCAAGTTAACCTTCATGCCACAGCTAGAAAGAAAATCCACATGCTCATGGAGAATTTATGACTTCCATGATGTTGTCATGGATTGAACAAAAGAGTGCCACCATCTAGACATGCCGTAAACTTTGATACAGGGGATATTCTTGCCACGAGTTCCTCTGTGCAGGGTCAGCCAAAATGGATGCCAGATGAATAATGGAGTTTGATTTGAGATTCTAATCGAGTAAAAATGCAATTAAAGCAAAACTGTCAGACTATTACAACTTAAGTTACAAGATTCATTATTCTGACACTATAAATTAATTTTCAACTTGGTATTTCACACCTTTGGAGTGAATGATTTTCTAGGCACCATGAGAATATCTACACTGAGAACAAGAAATCATTATTGAACAGCCTACGGCAGCAAGCTGTCAGTGGAAGAGAGTAGAAAAAAAAAATAAACTGCACTTTTCATATATAAGCTCCAACAATGTGAAAGCAGTCTTACAGACAGTATAATGCGAACAGATGGGGCACAGGAACCTGCTGATTACATACCGAATCTGCACCATCTGTTAGTAAATATATATCCTGGATTTTCCAGTATTTTATGCAACAATTTGGGAACCTTTTGGAGGAATAATCTGTATTAATTTAATAGATTTGATTCCCTTTTCGGAGAAAGAAAGGTTCATCTTTATGCGAGAGACTTTAGGCTTTTTGCTACACAAGAAATATCATTGCCATGTAAAATTTAAAAAAAGATAAATGTTTCTTCAGTGAAAGATTACATTAAGATAAAACAAACAACTGACGATGCTGGAGATCTGAAACAATTGTATCAATTGCTGGAGAACCCCAGAAGGTGTGGCAGCATCTGTGGGGAGAAAACATTTAGTGACCCATCATCAGACTTGATCTAGTTCCAAACTGATTTGTCCCCATAGATACTGTCAGATCTGCTGAGTTTCTCCAGCAACTTCTGATTCTGTTTGAGACTACATTAATGCTTTTTGAAAACACATTGGTTGCAGATTATAATGGAGTGAGCACTGGAAACCCTAAGAATGTATCTAATTCCAACACATTATAAATTGAGTCATGACATACATCATACTCATCAATACAAGTGGAAAAATTCAATGTAATTTACACATTCAGTTAATCAAATATGATTATTCCAGGAGGTAATGGAGAAAGTAAGTGAGAAGACAATTCATCCTTCACTCTCATCTCTATTTAGGGAGAATAATCAACAGGCATGCAGAACAGTCAACAGAGAACTAAGTGGTCCCACACTTGTTGTTGACTGTCCTCTCTTCCTATGGGTTTTTGGATCTTGGGGAAAACCTTGAGGAAAGAGGTTAGATCCAGACAAGAACTAAAATTTCTGTTTGGTAATATTTTCAAAGCTGCTGTTTTAGAGATTAGTCCCACAATTGATTGCTCTATGGATGTGTATCTAAGTTTTTTTTACAACTTTGATTTTAAATCACACAATTTGAGTGATAATGTAGAGACATCAAAACATTTTTTTCTAAATTGATCACAGTTGAAAAAGTGTTACTAAAAGGAGCATACTATCACTCTTGGAGAAAGTATGGACCCAATTTTACAAAGTGAAAAATACATACAGAAATGCTTCCTAATAGAAGAACTGTAACTAATTCCTGTGGACAAAAGAGCAGAATTGTTTGGGATTGTGGATTGTTTGTAGCATGGCAGGATTGACAGGATATCTAACTCTCACAAAGCTATATAGAGCAAAAATCACAAAGAAGTACTAGACATGATTTCCCCCCCACCTTCAGATGACACATCTTTCTTAAGACATGTGCAGGGTAAATAAAAGGGGATAATTATGAAACTTTCCTATTATTCATCCTACAGCTTGGAAATGTCAAAGGCAGACATGCACAGATTCTGCACAAATATTCAAAGATTAATGCTTTATATCAGGAATAATAAAAACATCACACTGAAAAGAACTGCAAAACTGTACTTTAAAAACCACTGAAATGTGTTTAAAATTCATAACATATTGTGCAAAATAAAAGCAGAGCTTTGAAATATTATAACAGAATTGAATTAACAGTAACCTCTCTACTGAAATGTCTGAGCAATCAACATCAACTGTATGAAAGGATTTCAATTTTAACCAGTCCCAAACTCGAAATTATTAAACATCACTGCTTGTTCCATTCAGTTTACTAACAGCCTCACATATTAATAAATAACTGACTCATGTAAATAGCCTGTATGATAAAGTTAAGTTGGAAGAAAGAATGTTCAAGTTATACAGAAAACACATTTTCCATCAATTAAGCTTAAAATGGAATTCTAGAAATAATAATAGTTTATTTTACCAATAGATAATGAAAGGTAATTGGTATAAATTCACGTAATCCCTTAGCAATCTACTCTGCAATACACTTTGAGAAAGAAGCATTATTTTAGCTACATCAAGCATGCTCCAACAATCTAAACTCAATGATACTTGAGTTTAAAATAGCTAATTGAGAGTTCACTTCACTATATTAAGAACATAAACCAAAAACAAATACTAAATTCCATATATTGAATTAACAGAGGAGCATTTTCCCTAATCTTACTTTCAACGAATGTCGTGCAATCTCTAAGAAATTACTTGTTCAACTTATGCATGGAACATCTAACAATGCCAATGGATTTAATGAAACAATTAATAGAAGTTTAAGCAAAATGAAAAATAGCTTGCAAATTACAAATCCTTTAAAACCAAAAAATCCTTTTAGCCATCATTTCCATTTACATTGTAACAGCACAGAGCTAAAGATCCTTATAATCAGCATTACGCTCATCCTTTTTCCTAGTTATATATCAACATTTGCCAATTCATAAATGATTTCATAACAGATTATATTAAACCCAAGTTATAAATATGTTCAAACCAAACAGAAGTGTGACATTCTGTAATGTAATTATTTACTTTGCACATATTTTAATTTACTTGCTATATATGTAATTTTGCAAAACTGGAATATTTAATCTGCCACAATCCTTTAGCCTTTTTGCAAATGAAGGGCTTCAATGGTTAGATAGAGCTAGTTAGTTATGTAAAAAAAAGCACTCTAACAATTCTGTTGATAAGCAGATGCAGGAATAATATATTTCTTGGCAAATTACTGCTGATAATTGAAAATGATCTTTCCCTAAACAGCAGAATTTAAACATGGATTGAACTCAATAAGTATAATATTTTTCTGTTGTTTAAAATGAAACAAAGAAGTCTCCAAAAAGAAAGCTTTTGTCAAATAAATAGGATCCTCAGTCATGGAACTTCTCATTTCTTCACTCTAAATTGAAGCAGCTATTAATCAAAAATATAATAGGCAAATGAACCAGGGTTTAGTTTCAATTTAGAAATACATTCATCTGAAATGATAGAAAGAATGGCTACTGGCCCTGTGACAGGAGGATCTATCTTCACAACCCTGCAAGAGAGGAAAGCTACACGAATGAACCCTACAAAAGAACCGACCAGATCACAGCTTGAGGAAGGCAAACCTTTTGATCAGTTCCTTGAAATATAAGCTGCAGGAAGCTAGAACATTTTGATGGACTTCAAACTCTTTGCCTTCAACAGTTATTTTCAGGTCTGTAAACTCTTTCGCTCTGCGCTGCTGGTTCAACTCCTTCAACATTTCTGCAGAACAGAGAAGACAGACATTGCCAGGGTTCCGATGACGAAATTTTCGAATAAAAGAGACAGATACCTGGTGAACTCTAGCTGAGTCGCACATGTTGACATTTGTATACAACACACAGTTGATAAAAAAAAAACCATTGCCACAATGTAAAACAAAAAGCACACAGCATTTGCTTTAATAAATGAAAGTATAAAACGATAGCCTCACGAGTCTTTAAGGGTCAAATACACTTTTCATCAACAAAATGAAAGCAACTTGTGTATAACCACGGAAAGACAAGAGAAGAAAATGAAATAATCAAAACATTTCTAACACCTGCTAACTGATAATATAGCTTCCCTCCCAAAACATATTGAATATCTTAATTTTGGAACTTACTGTAGCACTGAAAACATGGCAATAGTATGCTGCAAATGAAAGACACTAAGAGCTCAATTGGTTAAAGCAAAATGTACCTGGAGGAACAAGATTCATTTATTAAAAATGATAAACTCACTGCTAATTTATAAAACTGGCAAGTAACATATGCTTTTCCAAATTCTTTCACCATTTTTGTCATATGCCAAATATTTTGAAAGAGAACAACTTTAAAATCTAAATACAATGGTTTATTGAATTACTTTGAAATGAACGCAAATCAAACTGGTTTGAATTTCGATGAGTTACTTGTCAGATTTTTTACTATTAAAAGTTTGGCTTTTAGATTGCAATAAAACGACATTGGTCTAATACAGCCTTGTAGATAGAAGTTCTATAATACAAAACAATTGCCAGACATCTCTTTATTCATTATTTTCATAATGTAGTACAATTTCAATTATTGCAATTTATTGTATGCTGAGAAGTACCTAAAGCAGCCAGATTGATGAATTGGAGCAAACCTTTTAGTCATGATTGTGAAATTGATGAAGAAAAGGTTTTC
This sequence comes from Chiloscyllium plagiosum, assembly GCF_037043375.1. NCBI lineage: Eukaryota > Metazoa > Chordata > Chondrichthyes > Orectolobiformes > Hemiscylliidae > Chiloscyllium > Chiloscyllium plagiosum. The sequence goes on along the minus strand of NW_028270141.1, from coordinate 11,169,638 downwards.
CCACTGTTATGGACATGGAAAACTAGTACAAAACTTAGCCAGTAAGGAACTCCTATTTATTTTAGGAGAACTTAAAAGTAATTATATCATACATAACGGGGAAACTCTTAGTGGTTGCACATGGTGCCAAAATAGGTTTTTTTCCAATTTTGAGTTTTATCTGTGTTGCTACCGATGTTCTTAAAATCCCATTACAGTGAAGGAAAGGACAGAAAAGACAATGCTTACTTTGGGACGACCTTGAAGTTTAAAAGCTTGAACAAAATAAACATGAACAATATTTCCGAGGCAACTAAATTCTCTTTGGTCTGGATTCCATGGCAATATTAAAACTGATCTCAAAATAAATGTGCCCAGGAAAACAATCTCTGTGGTGTGGATGTTTTCTTTCTCAATATTATTTTTTTTCTGGCAGCAAGTTCAGAGGACCCAGACTTCCAACAACAATTCTATCATTAAGCAAGGAAAACACTCAATCACTCTGATGTATTCTAATAGACAGCAAACTAGAAAGTAAAACATTGTGGTGCGCTTTTCCCATTGGAGGTGATGTAGGTCTCCCCCTAGTTGTCTCGATGAAACCATAATTAAAAACCTCTCCCACCCCGGTTAGACTCTCTTCCGTTGGGCAGAAGATATCAAAGTTTGAATACGTGTATGAACAGATTCAAGAACAGCTTCTTCCCCGCTGTTCCCAGACTTTTGAACCGACCTCTCAAATGCTGACCTCTCTCTCTCTGCGCGTTCTCTGTGGCTGTAAGACTGCACTCTGCACTCTGTTCTGCTACCCTGGCGCACTTTGCCTGTCAAGCATGTAAAACAACACTTTTCACTGTGTCTAAGTATATGTGACAATAAAAAAAACAAATCAAATCAAAGATAGCAGGCCTGACCTATGTGGTCAATATTAAGTTCCACCCATCTGTCCATCAAAGTTGTTGCCCATATTTCACTTACTATCTATATTTAGCATGTTTCAATACAAGGACATATTACAGCTGAATTTCAAGTTTCAAACCCTCCTTTCGACATGCTCCTTTTTCCTGCTTTTAGCAGCATTATGACCTATAGGTACGCACAAATACCTTTGAAAGTTTTTGTTTGTTTTTTTCAGGAGCACAGCTGAATGCTCTTAGCCTCAAAGTTTTCCACTGTCTTTAATTGTACCCCAGGGATTATCTAATCAGGTTCATACAGGTTAATTGGTCAGGATTTAATTTACTATTTTCTTTCAAAACCTTTATTGAACCGATTTTTATAATCGACCTGTTCAGAGATTTGATTGCACATCTCTGGAGCAGGTGGGACTTGAACACAGGCCTCTCAGTCCAGTGTTAGTGTTGCTACCGCCACACCACTATAACAGCGGAAGACTTAATGAATACAAGGTATTCTCCAAGAACACAAGAAGCCCAACTGATGAGCAGCAACATGTATCTATTGAGTTCAATTTGCAACTAAGGCTGTGATTTGAACTTATGCTTGTGCGTATATCTATGGAGATACCAAATATTGAAGTCAACATTGTCATCCCAGTGTTTTGTAGAGGTTGTGTCAACACAGATCTCACTAAAAATTAAGCATGGATAATATGTGAACATTTTAATGATTAGAACAACATTTTTCACTGACTTAGCTTTGAATATTACATTGAAAATTGAGTGCTTGTTTATTGTCTGACTCCTTCACACTTTGTACTTTCTGCTATCTACGATTTTTGAAGTATTGTGATTTCAGGAAGAGCAGTATTTCATTACCTCAATAACAGATTATTATTTTAGCAGTCATCCATCTCCTTTGACAATGGTCTGCACCACGACCATCAATGTTGTCTAATGTGGCTGAGGGGTCTCACTCTGGCATGCTAGGCTCTGTAGCATTTGCTATGATAGTTTATTCTCACGTTAGGTGACATGTGAAGATACTTCTACTGTTATCTTTCACTTGCAGTTTCTTCCGGGGTTATAATAATGTCTCCTATCTATTGACAGAGAATGGGCAGAGTTTAGATTAGAATGGTGCGGAAAAACACAGCAGGTCAGGCAGCATCCGAGGAGCAGGAAAATTGACGTTTCGGGCGAAAGCCCTTCATCAGGAATAGTGGCAGGGTGCCTGCAGAGTGGAGAGATAAATGAGAGGGGGTGGGGCTACATTCTCGCCACCCGCACCCTCCTCTCATTTATCTCTCCACTCTACAGGCACCCTGCCACTATTCCTGATGAAGGGCTTTTGCCCGAAACATCGATTTTCCTGCTCCTCGGATGCTGCCTGACCCGCTGTGTTTTTCCGCACCATTCTAATCTAGACTCTGGTTTCCAGCATCTGCAGTCATTGTTTTTATCTACAGAATGGGCAGAATTTACTTGAAACTGCCAGAGCAAGCATCTGGGGAGGGTGGGGGAGAGTTATGTGGGAGTGCCCTCAGCATTGGAAAAATGTCCCTAATTAAACTGGAGTTGGGATTGGTCCAACAAGCAGTGGAGTGTCACTCAGAGGTATTTGACACCAATTATACCTGTTGCATGACTAGTCAGTTTCAGACGGCTCTTGTGGTGCAGTGGTAGTGCCCTATCTCTGAGACAGGAGGCCTGGTTTCAAATTCCATCTGCATCAGAGTTGTGTCACAACATCACTAAACGAGTTGATTAAATAATATCCATTACATACATTCTGTACATTAAAGACAAATATATGTAAGTATAATGTACTGTTCTGGTATAAAGGTATACAATGGTCAGCCACTCTCTGTGCATTGGAGTCAGTATGCTGTCTTCAGTCAGACCACCATGTGCATGTGGTATATATTGATATTAGGAGGCAGAGCAACCAGTCTATGTAAGCAGTAGTGTTAATAAATGCCAACACATATGTCTCAACAACAACCCAGTCTTCCTGATATATATTACATGAGTGCATTGATAGGGAAACATTCAGAATCTATCATACTGGCAGGGGTACTTGACCCAAGAAATTATCTCAAGCCCTGGACCCACCCATGCTCAGTGATGCCTCATGAAGTTCACAGATACACAAAGACTGCCCAGCAAACACTGTGGCCCCATGGAGGGTGGAGCGTGTCCAACATTAATAGGCACTCAGTGGGTCAAGGGACCCAGCTTTGGGAAGAAGTTCACTGAATGTCACCTTTCAGCCCTTATCTCCTATTCCCCTGCACCCCCATTCCATTGGTCCATTCTCCTCCACTCATGTATTTTAGTGACAGCAGCAATGATCCTCAGGCTGATAATTCCTGATGAAGGGCTCCAGCCCAAAATGTCAATTTTCCTGCTCCTCAGATGCTATCTGACCTGTGTTTTTCCAGCAACACACTCTCAACTCTGATCTCCAGCATCTGCAGACCTCACTGTCTCCTAGTTGATTTAACCTTACTGCGAAGCCTCTTTCAAGGATGCTTACCTTGATGAAGTCATGATTTGGAGATGCCGGTGTTGGACTGGGGTGTACAAAGTTAAAAATCACACAACACCAGGTTATAGTCCAACGGGAGCGTCGCTCCGAAAGCTAGTGTGCTTCCAATTAAACCTGTTGGACTATAACCTGGTGTTGTGTGATTTTTACCTTGATGAAGTTCTCCTCCTCTCTCTGCAAAGATCTCAGTGAGTCCCTCTCTCACACTATACCCCCCCAAAGTCCTCTCCTCAGGCTGTGCAGCTGAGTGTTATGTGGAGCAGCCACAGCTCCCAATCATGGTGTTAACAATGAGGAACGTTCAGCCTCCAATTGTCCCTGGAGCTGTGAGGCAGCAGTGCTAACCGTTGAGCAACCGTGCTGCCCTTCTCATTGCTAGAAATAAATCTTGGTGAATGCAACGCCCAAATCAAAGATTATTTCTCACTCAATCTTCTTTCCAAGAGTGAAATATATATTTCGAGAATATCATCAAAGGTTAAGATTTTAAAATATACTGGCCCTTCTCTGAAGTTTGGTAGCCTAAGTCCTTGTGAAAAAAAAAAACTGAAGGCAAAACTAGTCACTGTATCTTATGTATGGTTAATGTTTATCTAATTTTACAGAAATTTCAGGCACTGTTAATGAGTTTTCCAAGCTTCTTACTAGATATAGTCTATGGAGAGACACCAATTAGTTTCAATGCTCTCTTCTGACTATGAGAGTGTCATAACAGCTGGAACACAAAACAATACAATCTGTACAGCTCAGCGAGCAAACCTATATCCAGAACCTCAAACTGAGCTATAAATCTTCTCAAAACTTGTTAACAACTTGTCACTCATTGAGAGAGATCAGAGGTATCCTTCTGATCACAGTTAAGAACACACTTCAACATATGATTAATTTATTTTTTTTGTGGTTGCATACTCATGAACAGGTTTATAAATCAATAAACTTCATTCATATCATGAGTTAACATTTTGACCTCAACTGTGTAAGAATGCAGCTTTGCTCCAAATGAACATTGAGTATTGCAGTAAAAGACCACTTATTCCATCTTATAGCCTTTAACTTTGCTTTCACAGGATACTTGGTTGTTGAATGGCTATCAGAACCAATAAAATAATTTGTCACACCATTTGCTGATCATGTAAATTGGCATTTGCAAGAAGGTCATCCTCCAAAATTAATGTACTATAATAAACCGCAGCTGTTTCTCCAGAAAACATGGTGGAGTGCAGTATGGCTGGGATCACAGCAGAACAGGAAATGCACACATTTTATATGGGGAAATGGGGTGCAGAAAATCTAAGTCAGTGTCCTGCACAGTATTTTGGTAATTTCAACACCTACTGATCTCCATTTCAAGACCTCCAGACAGTTGGTCATCTTTTAAAGAAGTGCTATCTCACACACCTTCACATATTTCTGCTGAGCATCCATTCCCACACTCACAACTCAATGGAAAATGCAATCCAAAAAGACATTAGTTTGGGCACACATAATTATGCTGCTGTGGACTTAGCTGATCCTGCTCCATCAGGTCTTTCTTTACAGGTTTCACGTTATGTACATTGACACAATAAACACTGTCTTGCTAAACCAACCAAGAAAAAAGTACATGGTATTTACAGGACAAAAAACATTTTCTGCTGAAAATGGTTTAAAAAGATTTCTAGAAACACCACAACACTATCCCGGATACATCAATGACCTGCTGTTGCTCATTGAATGGCTTCCATTTAATTCCAGCAGAAGGGACAGAGTTAACATACATCACTTTCCCTCCCAATTAAATGCCCTTCCTGCCAACAAGTTCAGAACCTGAGAGAGATTACTCTGCCTTGCATTACATATTAATACCAAAATGAAAGGAAGTGACAATTATACCAACTTTCTTTCCCCCTAAAATTAACAGCAAGGAGACAAATAACCTAAACACCCATCGCGAGAGATAACGGAGCTGATAATCCATGAGTAATGACATTTGTTGTTTCTGACTGGTTCTGCTGACAATTTAATTTTACTTTAGGCAACAATAAATTGCAGCAGACATGCTCATTATTTTACAACTGAAGTAATTGGTCGGACCCCAGTTCATCATTTGGGCTGAAAGTGGAATAATCAGCCGTTGATTTTCGGTGGCCAAGCTTACTTCTATAGTACAGAGGTGCACAATAAGTCATTTCATCGGAAAATGATCACGTCCCTGTGCAATATTATTATAACAACAAGTGCATTTTCCTGGGAAAACTGCTTCTGTAAGTCCTCTGAGCAGTGCCAATCACAGCCTGATTATCACTTTGCTCTTATTCATTTCCGTGACAACTGAACTGCAAAGTCCCGACTGATTGGTGAAGGGTCACTGGGAGAAGTCAGGCCATGCCTCTTTTGATGGCCATAGCTGACATATTCTGTAAAGAGGTCATAGGTTCCCTAAATCTTTTCTTTGTAATTGTTGAATTTTCAACTCTGCTTCACTGTAGAAAATGTGGTTTTCAGAAATAATATCTGGCAATTATTAACTATCATGGAATGGGAACTTCTAAATGAAATGACTTGTAATGTAGGGTTTAACAATCTTCAGATAAACGCTCCAAGACTGAGATAGGATCTGTGGGTTTAAGACTGCATTTGAAAATGCACAAGGTATCCCACTGATGGCATGATCATATCTCCCTCATTCCTTTTCAGACTTCACCCTCCTTCCTCACATCCCTTCCTCATCTGAGTCTTCAACCCCTCTCTCATTCCCGTTCAGTCTTCACCCCTCTTCCTCACCTCTTTCTCTCATTCCTGACAGTCTTCATCCCCTCCCTCATTTCTGACAGTCTTTACCTCACTCCCTCACCTGCCAACAGTCTGTGCCCCCTCCCTCACTCCCAACACATTTCATCCCCCTCCCTCACCCCTCGACAGTCTTCACACCTCCATCACCTAATGGTCTTCATCTCCCTCCTTCATTCCTGACAGTCATCATCCCCTCTCTCACCCCCAGTCTTCACCCTATGACCTCGCTGCCCGTCAGTGTTCAACCCCCCACTCCTTCACCCACCAACAGTCTTCATCCCCCTCCCTCATTCCAGACAATCTTCACCTTCCTCTTGCACCCTGATTGTGGTTTCTCAAATATTCCAGAATGCATTAATATTTGGAAGTGAAACATTGAGGCTCATGGACTGATGACCTGGATTCCCTACTGCCATGATGTTCTTCATGATGTTGGATTTGTCCCAATTCAGCATGAATGGATGATTGTTCCACAATGAGACAAGGTTCCTGTAGTTCCTCTGAGCAACTCTCTCTGTTGGATGGACAATATACGATTACTGCTGCTACACTGACGACTGAATGACTGTACTCATTTCAATGGTGGCCTGTTGGCCCAAGTGTGGCAACTGTCACGCACACCACATCTATTACAGAGAGTAGTCTACTGCTCTTGATTAGACTGCCCTTTGTTACAAAGACTCAACTATGGAGCCAGGCTCTTTCATGGCACAGGCCGTTGAGTCTTCACTTTTCTCTGCAGCAGTTATGATGGTGATATGTCACACTGCAGTGGGATGGTTCAGTATTGGAACAAGGCTGTAGAGAAGTCAGTGTTTGCCTTCAAAAGAGATTTGATTGCCTGAACTGTCTACTTAACTTCCCCATTGAGTATTCTAGATCTGGTTACATGTTCAACTCAAGGAAATGGTTGCAGACAGATTTGTTAGCAAACTACATGCAGGATCCAGTGTGTAGCAAACACTTCAGACAAGACCCCGACAAGTGCATCTATGGTGGGATATTTAAACTTTCTACCTCAACCACTGTGAAAAACAGTCAACAACAATGAGGTAAGGCAGTCTGTCAAATAAAGTATTTTTATATAGATCAGTTCACATTTGTTCCTATGCGTTGGTGGGGAAATTAATAAGGCTGGCATGGACTGAGGATCTGTACTGTGCTATATGACTCTGTGACTCTCTCTGTTCAGGCTGTGAGTAACACACAACTTACACAGTTAGCTATGAGGCGCTCAATCTCCTTTAAAATCCCAAAATACTAAGCAGATAATCACCCCCTAACTCTGTAGTAATGCAAGTATCCTTGGCCAATTTGGAATGACTAGCCTCTTATCAAACACCAGGAGTTTATCTGTAATGATGAAATGCTCTTGATGCTAAAGATTTCACGGTGAACCCACCAGGTGTTTGACGTGACCAACTTTTGACGCAATACCAGCCTGTTCTTAATCTTCCTTTTGTTCCAACTGAAATTCAGCAGATATCCTGATCATGAATTACATTCAGACTTTCTACTATCTGATATTCTTTACGTTGCAGTACACAATGTTTCATCATGTCTCCTAGACATTGTTGTTTCATGTCTGCAGATTGTAACTTCTGTTTAGAGTTGTAGAGATGTACAGCACAGAAACAGACCCTTCGATCCAACTTGTTCATGCCGATCAGCTATCCTATATTAATCTAGTCCCATTTGCCAGCACTTAGCCCATATCTCTTTAAACCCTTCCTGTTCTTATACTCATCCGGATGCCTTTTAAATGTTATAATTGTACCAACCTCTTGCCACTTCCTCTGGCAACTCACACACCACCCTCTGCGTGAACAAGTTGCCCCTTGGGTCCCTTATAAACTTTTCCCCTCTCACCTTAAACACATGCCCTCTAGTTTTTGACTCTTCCATCCCAGGGAAAAGATCTTTTCTATTTACCCTATCCATGCCCCTCATGATTTTATAGACATCTATCAGGCCTCCCCTCAGCCTCTGATGCTCCAGGGAAAACAGCCCTAGCCTGTTCAGTCTCTCCCTATAGCTGAAACCCTCCAACCCTGGCAACATCCTTGTAATTTTCAGCTATGGTGTTTACATAGATAGAACAGTGACACTCAACTTTTTCAAATTAAAATTAATGGAATCTCCACTTGATGTCCATTCTGTCAAATTCTGTAAAACTGGTAAGATCATCAATTTACCAGAGGCATCCCTCAGGTAACTTTCTTATTGGAGGCATTTAATTCAACATGGGCATATTTTCTAAAGGAAGAAGCAATCATCCTCACTAACCTCCTTTGCAAGAGCAAGCATTTGGCTTTTGGTTACCCTGAAACTGTATTCTACTTGAGCACATCTTCCAGAAGTGATCTATATTTTAAGGTTAAAAATCACACAACACCAGGTTATAGTCCAACAGGTTTAATTGGAATCACACTAGTGTGATTTTTAACTTTGTACACCCCAGTCCAACACCGGCATCTCCGAATCATATATTTTAAGGTGTAGCATTGTTTTGTCAGAGCCAAGTAAGGTTTGTGCTAGTGAGGATTTTTTGTTCCACAGCATTGACATAGACTCCTAGTGTCTGCTGTTTGGCCAACCCTTTCTGTTGGATTGTCATGTGTGTCAGCGGAGTATTTGTACCTTATTAGGTGGACAGGATCTCTTGACCTTCTCTGGTAAGGGATACTCATCTTCCTGGTTTCTGCTTCCATCCCAATTTGAGACACCTTTCTTCAAAGTCAAATCTTCTTTGGGTTGTAATTAATCTGACAGACTCATTGATAATCCCAACAGAATTTCTGCTTCCTATGAATTCTGTGTTCAAAACTCTACAGTCGCAATTCATTATTAATTTGCAGAGCTCATTAAAGTCATAGTATGTGCATTCTCCCGGATGCTTAACTCTTCTGTGAAACCTTGCTCTTTCAAGAATTTTATTTGCCCTCAGGTTGAAGTAATTATCGAAAGCTGTTAGAACTTCTTCAAATCAGTGTTTTCTTGTGTATTTTGATGATGTATACTATCACCAGCTTTCGGAACTATTGAGTCCAACAGTGAATTTATTTATTCAGTTTGATTTTGAAATAGTTCTCCATCTTTATGACTGTTTTCTCCAAGGTGACTAATCTTGTGTTCAGCCTGTGTGTCATTAAATTTTTGTGGCAATATTATTTTGTCTGCCCTTTCTACTGAGCAATAAGCAGCATTTCCTCGCATTTTATTCACCCTCCGAGTCCCGTCAGCAGCAGTGACTTTCAGACGTGAAAGTTAATGACATCAACTGTGTGCTGATGTCATCACCAGGCACGGCATGGTAGAAGAGAATGTTGTGATTAGTTAGTCTGATTAGTTTTAAGTGTTTTAAATTCGCAAGAATCTAAATGCTGATTTACTCTGTTTGACTCAAAGATTTAATGAATATGGAATAGATAAATGCCGATGGCTCTAAAGTTTATAATGTTGCATTTAATAAATGGTCTTGTATTAAAGTCCCTTTAAAGATCACAAAATGTCTGAATAGCAACACTGCTGTATTTTGTCTGCAGATCTTTTGTACATTATTACAGGGATGTTATCTGTTTTTTCTCAATAAAGCTTACAATCATATTATGGCGATACTCTTGCTTCATCTGCTTACTGGTGATTTATCTGTTATTTTTCTTACCAATATGACAGGGTTTTTTTTAACCTTCTGTTTGTTTTTCCAGCTTTAGCATCCAAGATGGAGATAGTTGCTACTTCTTCATGGACCAATTAAATGTTTTCCTGTCCTTCAGGGTCCGAAACACATAGTTAAAATAGAATTCTGCAACTGTGGCCTTAACAATCATCCCAAAATTGAGGTTTATGTCATGAATTGCCTGATAATATCAGAGTTTTTAAAATCTTCTCTCTTCAGCCTCTGTATTCAAAATATTTTCAGAAACAAGTCAAGGAATAGACTGTTTGGTCATGGAGTCATAGAGATGTACAGCCTGGAAACAGATCCTTCGGTCTAACCCGTCCATGCCGACCAGATATCTCAACCCAATCTAGTCCCACCTTCCAGCACCCAGCCCATATCCCTCCAAACCTTTCCTATTCATATTCCCATCCAAATGTCTTCTTAAATGTTGCAATTGTACCAGCCTCCACCACTTCCTCTGGCAGGTCATTCCGTACACATATGACCCTCTATGTGAAAACGTTGCCCCGTAGTTCTCTTTTATATCTTTCCCCTCTCACCCTAAACCTATACCCTCTAATTCTGGACTCCCAGACCCCAGGGAAAATACTTTGCCTATTTACCCGATCCATGCCCCTCATAATTTTGTAAACCTCTAGAAGGTCACCCCTCAGCCTTCGACACTCCAGGGAAAACAGCCCCAGCCCTGTTCAGCCTCTCCCTATCAACATCAACTAGCCACGAAACGACACGACCAGCTATCCCTAGTAGCCACACACGCAGACGACAAGCAACATGAATTTGACTGGGACAACACTACCATTATAGGGCAAGTGAAACAAAGAACAGCCAGGGAATTCCTAGAAGCATGGCACTCATCCACAAACTCCATCAACAAACACATAGACCTGGACCCAATATACCGGCCACTACAGCGGACAGCTGAAACTGACAACCGGAAGCGGCAGGGACCGGCCACTATAAATGCCAGAGGAAACACCACAGGAGGCTCCCAAGCACTGAGGATGTCACCTAGACAGGGGACGAAACGTTTGCAACAAAAATTTCCAGCTCGGCGAACAGAACCACAGCAGCCTCTCCCTGTAGCTCAAATCCTCCAACCCTGGCAACATCCTTGTAAATCTTTTCTGAACCTTTCAAGTTTCACAACATCTTTCCGATAGGAAGTAGACCAGAATTGCACGCAATATTCCAACAGTGGCCTAACCAATGTCCTGTACAGCCGCAACATGACCTCCCAACTCCTGTACTCAATACTCTGACCAATTACAGAAAGCATTCCAAACACCGCCTTCACTATCCTATCTACCTGCGACTCCACTTTCAAGGAGCTATGAACCTGCACTCCAAGGTCTCTTTGTTCAGCAACACTCCCTAGGACTTTATCATTAAGTGTATAAGTTCTGCTAAGATTTGCTTCCCCAAAATGCAGCACCTCGCATTTATCTGAATTAAACTCCATCTGCACCTCTCAGCCCATTGGCCCATCCGGTCAAGATCCTGTTGTAATCTGAGGTAACCCTCTTCGCTGTCCACTACACCTCCAATTTTAGTGTCATCTGCAAACTTACTAACTGTATCTCTTATCCTCACATCCAAATCATTTATGTAAATGACAAAAATTAGAGAACCCAGCACCGATCCACTGATCGCAGGCCTCCGGATTGAAAAACAACCCTCCACCACCACCCTCTGTCTTCTACCTTTGAGCCAGTTCTGTATCCAAATGGCTAGTTCTCCCTGTATTTTGTGAGATCTAACCTTGCTAATCAGGTCCTGTGAGTCTGTTCTATCTTTCAAAAGAAATCTTTCAAAAGAATCTTGGCTGGTCTGACATTTCTTATGTCCACTTTCCTGCATTTCTCCCAAGCCTTGATTCTCCTCCTGATCAATAATCTATCTCAGTCTTAAATATGCACAAGCTGACATTTGTTTCACCTGAAATGTACTTTGCATAAATTCTAATATCTGGCCTTGGTTTGGATTAAATTAATTTTCTAGACACTGGAGCTATTTGTTTTGAAGGCTAAGTTTTCTTTTCCAATTACTATCCTTTCCAGTCTGGTCCTTTGTGCCATTATATTACATTTGTCCCTCTTGCCCATAGAGATTTCTAACTTTGGTCCAGATTTCTGAACAACTGCTACAGATTCTTCTTCTGTAAGGACTCTCAGTTCCCAGCGTAATGCACTTTTATACTCTTCCCCCGAGCCCACACCATTTTCCTTGTAGCTTTTACTAGCTTTGTGGTGAAGGCTTTATTCTGAAGTGCTGTATTAAAACTGCTGTAACACTGAGTGCTGATGCTTGTATCCACCTCCAGGAACTGTCTAACCAACTCTATCTTCTTACAGCAGTGACATTCTTAAAGTGGCAGACTCACTTTTATTATGAAACATTTTTCAAGCTTAATGATTTTATTTTCCACTGTTGTTACCCTGAACTATGTCGCAACAATCCACACCCCCAATCAAGGCGGCACAATGTCTCTACTTCCTCAGGAGGCTAAAGAAATTCAGCATATTCATAAGTACTCTTGCCTATTTTCACAGATGCACCATAGAAAGCATTCTATCTGGGTGCATAATGGCTCTGCTCAGGACCATAAGAGAGTTGTAAACACAGCCCAAAACAACACACAAGCTTTCCTTCCATCCATTGACTCATCTGCACTTCTCAATGCCTCAGAAAAGCACCATCATCAAAGACCCCTCCCACCCCAGTTATAATCTCTTCCAACCTCTTCCATCCGGCAGAAGATAGAAAAGCTTAAACACACTTACCAACAGGTTCAAGAACAGCTTCTTCCCCACTGTTAATGTTTTCTGAATGGACTTTTCAAATTTCAAATGTAATATTGATCTTGCTTTTTGCGCATTTTCTCTGCAGCCATAACTTTGTATTCCTTGCTCTGTTCTATCACCCTATGATCTTCGTAAGGGGTATGATCTGCCTGCACTGCTCGCAAAACAAAAAACTTTTCACTGTACTGAGGTATACGTGACAATAATAAGCCAAATCGAATACTTGATCACCATGTCATATGTTGCAGTACCGACCATTGGTGGATGGTGGTGGGGATAGCCCTCAGCCATCAATTTTCTTTTGAAAATTAAACAGCTCAGCCAACTCTTTGTTGGGTAGAAGGATTTTTCAATTTAGTATTGAAAGAGGGTAAAGCATGTTTGAATTTTTAAAAGAGAGAAGTTTCTTGCCTTTAAAACAAAACATGACCTATTGCATGACTTGATCAGGCTTAAGTTATACTAACCAGCTGGATCTCATGCTAGACAGCAGCTTCTTAATCCAGATGACTGTGTGATAACATCAGATAGGGGAGGGAGGATAATGCAGCTTCAACATCAACTCTTTCAGAACCACTAATCTTAGAAGAGCAATTTCATTCCACGTTCTAGACTTGGCTCCTGTCAGCCCCATGTTAATTGAAGTCATCAAACCCTCACTTATTTGTCTCCACAAAGGGACGTATACACATTGAGCTGTTATTCCTTTCTACCGGTAATCACTGACAACTGTTTTTAATGAGATTCATGCTGTGACCAGCCAATTAATGCTGCAGTTCATTCATTTATGAGATAAGGTTATCCCTTATATTGACAATTAGTCAAACAACAGAAGCAGCACGCGACTGACAGAGCTAAGCGATCCCTCATCAGTGGATCAGAACTGAGCTCTGCAGTCCTGTCACATCCATTTGTGAATGGTGGTGAACAATGAAACAACTAAATGGAGAAGCCATATTCCTATTCTCAATAGTGAGGATGCCCAGCCAGCAAGCAAGCAAAAGCCAATGATGGAAAGAGTTATCGACAGTGCCACCAAGCGACTCTTACACATAACCTGTTCACCGAGGGTCTGTTTGGTCTCCATCTGCTCCTGACCTCATTACGTCCTTGGTCCAAACACAGACAGAAGATCTGAAGCCCAGAGGTGCAGTGTAAGTAACTACCTGTGATACCAATACATCATTTGACAGAGTGTGACATCAAACAGCCCAAGCAAAATTGATCAACCGGACTTGGGAAATAACACCCCACTAGTATGGAAAAAAGCGGTTGTGATTGTTGGGGGTCATGTCTCTCAGCCTTATAATGCCATGGCAGGGGTTTCTCAGAGTAGTATCCTAGGTCTAACTTTCTTCAAAAATGCTTTTTCCTCTATCTCAACAGAGTGGGAGTGTTCGCTGGTGATTGTATAATATTCAGCACAACTTGTGATTCCTCAGATACTGAGGCAGTCCCTGTCAATACGTGGCAAGACATAGATAGCATTCATGTCTGAGCTGATAAACCATAATTAACTTGTGCCAGGCAATGAGAAACTCCATCATATGAGAATCCCTCTCTCTGGGTTTAATGGCAATCCCATCACTGATTCCCCTCTCTCAAAATCCAGTGATTAACACTGATCAAAAGCTGAATACTGCCAAATGAATGAATACTGTGGCTACAAGCGTAGTTCAGAGGCAAAGAATTCTATGGTCAGTAACTCATCTCCTGTTCCCCGTTCCTATATACCATATCCCCCCTACACAGAACAAGTGCGATGAAATACTGTCCACTTGGATGGATGGGCATAGCATTACAATAATGGAGAAACGTGACACCACCCAAGTCAAAGCAACCCATTTTCAACATCCACACTCATTGCTATTAATGCAGAGATGCAGAAGAGTGTACAAGATGGACAGCAGTAACTTACTAAGGCTCCTTTGACAGCACCTTCCAAATCCATGACTTGTCCCTCTAAAGGGACAAGGGCCACTGACACATAGGAACATTATCAGCTGCATGTTCTCCTCCACGTCTCACAGCGTCCTGACTTAAAACTATATCTGCCTTCAATGTCACTGCATTAAAGTCCTGGAATTCCCTTTCTAACAGTAGTGCAGATGTAACTCCACCAAGGACTGTGGTGGCTTAGGCAGTTAGATCTGGGCAATCAATAGTGTCCTTAGCATGAGGTTGGGGAATGCTAGGGTTCAGCAAACACAGAGAAGAGGAGATCATTAAGTACAGGTGGCGCCTCTGCTACAGGGATGGCTCCTCAGTGCGTCATGGAGTCCATAAAACTAAAGAGGCCTGGGTGTCCATCAGACTTTATTTGGTGATCTCCACAAACAGACAGAATTCTTGAAGGGGCAGGATCTGGTTCTTGATTAGCCACTTACACGGTTCAATTGGGCTACCAGCAAGTGGTTGATCTGCCAATTTTCTTTTAAAGTTGGCAAAATGGCATGGTGGCTGGACAATGTCAGACATTAGCTCCCCAATCAATGCCTTCCCACACCAGTCTTACCATCTCCCAGCCCAGTGCCAAATGGCTGATAAAAGTCCGGGGGGCTGTAGTCTTTGAGAGCAAAACGTAAGTGAGCATTCTATTTTAAATATGTGAACATTAAACAGATCTGTGAAATTGCAATGCTTGTTTAATTAAAGGTTCCCTTTAATGAAAGTGGTGAGAAAGTGTGTTTCTTACGCCTTTATTTGAAGAAAAAAATCTCATTACTTGTTGTCACCTTTTGGGCAAACAACTGCATTGATTCAGGGTCAGTGATGCACACGGTGATTGAGTGGTTGTCAAGTGCTTCCAGTATTCAACAACTGCTTTAAAAAAAAAATCCTTCCAGAATATTTAAGATATTCCAGCAATAGACCTGGAATGTCATTACCACTGTCATTGCCTCCACCAACAAGGTCACAGATATTACAGAATTTTCAATTTCAGCACTCAAATACATGGACTTCTAACACCTCAGGAAATTGTCTACAAAACAGCATTCCTCACTATGGCAGCTTGTGATTGGGAATTTAATTGCAGACTTACAGTATCAGTCAGAGGATCACATTGAGTGGACAACAGTCACAAGTACAGAATTTAAATGAGGGAACTGAGCAATTCACCAATAAAACTATTTCTGCAAAGGCTGTTAATAAAAGAAGGTTGCAGAATTCATTAAAATGCAGTCAGAAGTGTCATGAGAGGAATGCACAGCATACACGTACATTAAAAACATAAAAATTAAAAAACATAGAAATACTGAGAGCCCACATTTCCTTGGGGAGTCCAGTGCAGCCTCAGTGTGACTCCAATAGATCCCAGCCATTTCAGGGGTTCTTCATAAGGGGTGGATTGGGGAACCTCGCCTTTCAAGACTTCACAGGGAGTCCCTAGGGACTTGGCAGCTATGATCTTGAGATGGATAAGGTGTATTAGTCTAATAGAATCATAAAGTCATAGACCTGTACAGCATGGAAACAGACCCTGCAGTCCAACTCATCCATGCCAGATATGCTGAATTAATCTAGCCCCATGCGCCATGATTTTCCCCCTATCCCTCTAAACCTTTCCTATTCATATACCCATCCAGATGCCTTTTAAATGTTGCAATTGTACTAGCCTCAACCACTTCTTCTGGCAGCTCATTCCATCTATGCACCACCCTCTGCGTGAAAAGGTTGCCCCTTGGGTCCCTTTTAAATCTTTCTTCTCTCACCTTAAACCTATGCCCTCTAGTTCTGGACTCCCCCTTACCTCACCCTGGGATAAAGGCCTTGTTATTCAGCCTTCCATGCCCCTCGTGATCTTATGAGGTCACCCCTCAGCCTCTGACACTCCAGGGAAAATAGCTCCAGCCCATTCAACCTCTCCCTATAGTTCAAACTCTCCAACCCTGGCAACATCCTTGTAAATCTTTCCTGAACCCTTTCAAGTTTCACAACATCCTTCCGAGAGCAGGGAGGCCAGAATGGACAGAACAAGGGCCACTAAGGAGTCCAAACAATTGAAAGCTGGAGCCATTTTGGGTTTTGAGGTCTTCATTAAAAAGGTGGCTGAGGGCAAAGTCCATTGTGTTTTTGGAGTTGGTGGCTGCACAATTCGTCCCCACTTTCCCAAAGGCACAAGCCGCCAAGATTCTGAACTGCACCAAATAAACAGATGCTTGAGGTGCCCACAGCAATACAAAGCAGCCAGCCCCAGCTCCATCAGATGGTCTGTTGCTGGCTCCACAAATTTCAGGCACATGATCTACAGATTTACAACTTGCATGCATTTATATTTGTGCTATTTTGATCACCACACATTCGTTTAACCTTCTATATGCAGTGGAACCATGTAAGGTAGAAAGTGTTTAGTAGAGGTTTTCATTGATATTCAAACATACCAGCTGATATTTACAGTTCAAGCAAAAAACACTGCAGAAAGGTATTGTTGATAGCACTCGATCTGTAAAAGTACATCAAGGATTGAACTGTTGCTTGTATATATTAGGGTGCAATATTTAACTTCTAATTTCTAATTTTAATTTGTTAAAGTTGATTCTTGCCAGGCTGTATTTTTCTAAAAAGTTGTACTATGTAAGAGAGCTAATATATAAAACTGGTCTCAGTAAAATTTGATTTTTGAGCTCTAAAATCAGTCAGCACAAGAAAACAATGTTGTCTTTTACTGAGCTCACAGTTTCATTGCAAGCACAAAATCATACTTGTCAAAGGTTTGGTGAAAACAATCTGCGACGTACAGACGAGGTTTTTGAGAAAGCCATCAGTACATCTGAGAGCTAGCTTCAGCTGATGTTTATTTCAGCAGCCATTCTTTAAAGATCATGTTCAATAGAACATCATCATTATACAATAACATGCGGCGAGAATACATTCATTTCAGTGTCAGGTGAGGACTGGCAATTGACTGTATAACAATTTTGTTTAATGAGATATAAGTTTCAGATGGCCCATCTTTGACAAATTACAATCCACTCAAAACAAAAAATACTGAACAGTACAGCACAGGACCTGGCCCTTTAGCCCACCAAGACTGCACTGACACATGATGCCTTTCTAAACTAAAAACTCTTTGCTTCCATGCTGCCCATATCCCTGCATTCCCTGCCTATTCATCTGTCCGTCTAGATGTGCCTTTTGTGTTGCTGTTGTTTCCGCCTTCACTTTCTCCTCTGGTAATACCTTCCAGATACTTATCACCCTTTGTTTAAAAAAACCTGTCTCTCATGTCTCCTTTAAACTTTTCCCCTTTTACCTTACTTATGTCCCCTATTAATTGACATTCTGGGAAAAAGACTCTGATTATCCGTTCTATCAATGTCACTCTTCATTTTGCAAACTTCCTCATCCTTCACCATTCAAGGGAAAATAAACCAAGTTTGTCCAATCTCTCTTCATAACTAATACTCTCTAAAGCTGGCAACATCCCTCATAAAGTACTTTTATACCCTCCCTATAGCCTCCAAATCCTTCTGATCATGTGGCACCAGAACTATGTGCAATAATCCAAAAGTGGCCTTTCTAAAAACTTCTATACAGCTGTAAGCGGACTTGCCAGTTTTTACACTCTATGCCCCAACTAATGGGCCTGTTCCTGGGCTGTAAATTTTCTTTGTTTTTTTGTTCTTTATCAGCTTTGGCAGACAACAAAGATTTGAAATACATAAAAAGGATGATGTTATCACAGTTTCTCAGTTTAAGGTTTAGTTTATGCTGCAGCATATTTTTCTGGATATAAAACAATGCTGTAACTCTGCAGTGTCATAGTGTCACACAGCACGAAAATAGACCTTGTGATCTAACTCCGTGTACAGCCACTTGTTAACAGTTCCACTGTTCTTGTGGAAATGTTTTAAAACTGGCATAGAGAAACTTTGGTATAAAAGGACAGAGGCGTTCACCTGCATTGCTAAATGGTCTCTAACTTTTTGTGACAGAAAACATTTTGCTGAATTTAGAGCAAGCCTTTTAACTTCTTCTGTAAACTGACTATATAGGCATGTGGAATAGCTAGTTAAATTAAGCAGCAGCTTTGCGATGCAGTCTTTTTTTAATCAGTTGACATGCATTGGTTGATGAATTCACTGATAATTGTAAAGATTATAATTAACTGATGTTAATAGTTTACTGGGAGATCAATGAGGCCACAATGGTTTACACTGGGCTCCAAATGGGCAAGGTTAGAACATCAAGATGTGCAATGTGTTCTAAAATACCATTTAATCAGAAAATAGCAGTGTATGTTTGAATGCTTAAACAAAAATAACTTTAGGTGGTGATGTCTGTCTGCTAGAGGGTTCTACATGCTGAACAAACAAGTCTACCAAATCCATTGCGATCAGCAGAATCCGATACAATCTACTGTCCTCGATTCCGGGATTACAATCACATATCTGCATGCTACGAATATACTCAACATTTCTCCTGCTGAAATAGAACAGGAAACAAAAAAAATATAAAAATCCTATAAATAGGCTGCTATCGCATTTGGGATCATAACTAGTGTCACCATTTGTTTGTTGTTATCTGACTTTGAATATGTGACATCAAGGTAGCATTTGACCAAGTGTGGCGTTAAACAGCCTCGGCAAAACTGGAGTCAATGCAGATCAGGTCAGAGTCAAACTGAGCAAAATGGAAGAAGGTGGTACTTGTTGGAAGGCAGGAGAAAGTGAGGTCTGCAGATGCTGGAGATCAGAGCTGAAAATGTGTTGCTGGAAAAGCGCAGCAGGTCAGGCAGCATCCAGGGAGCAGGAGAATCGACGTCTGAAGAAGGGCTTGTGCCCGAAATGTCGATTCTCCTGTTCCCTGGATGCTGCCTGACCTGCTGCGCTTTTCCAGCAACACATTTTCAGCTTGTTGGAAGGCAGTCAACTCAACCACAGGACGTAACTGCAGGAGTTCCTCAGGCTCATATCTAAAGCCCAGCCACTGTCAGCTGCTTCATCAATCATCTTCCCTCCATCATGAGCTCAGAACTGGCAATTTGTTGAGTCCTTAAATACCGTTGGAAGGCCCAAACCATATTCAGTTTTGAGTTGTTAAGTGGCAAATAACATTCATCCTACACAAGTGCCAGACAATGAAAATCTCCACCAAGATCGCCTCTTCAATGGCATTATCATTGCTGATTCCTCCACTATCAACATCCTGGGAGTTACCAACGATCAGAGACTGAACTGGAGCAGCCATATTAGCACTTGGCTACCAGGACATATTTTTATTGAAATGCCTGGCATTTTGTTTAATAGCTGTTGGCAACCAAATCCAGTTCGATTATAGTCCTTCTGAAGTGTTTATTTTATCTTTATAGGTCTCGAATAGCTGCTGAAATTCTGTGGGATACAAGCAACATTATTAATACCAGTCACATCCCAAGAATAAGCTGAAAAAGACATGCAGCCCTTAACCGCCAATGGGCTTGGGAAACATCCTTTGTGCAAGATCCCTGAATTGTTAAGTGTAGGAGACCACTCAGCCCATCACTTCTGCACCAATTCTCTGAATGGGCATCATGGCTTGGTGCTATTCTTCTGACTTTTCCCATAACCTTGCCCAACATTTCTATTCAATTACTCATCTAAAAGCCCTGCTGAATGCCTCAACCCACCACCATCAGACTTCAAGGCTGTGCATTCCAGACTTCAATGACTCACTGTGTGAACAAAATATGCTTAAATTGGATTTAATCCTTTTGCAAAATACTTTAAACTTGTGTCATTTCATTTATGATCCTCTTATGAGGGGAAAATTGTCTCACTATCCACTCTGTCACAGCCCTCATGTTTTTGAAAACTTCTATCAAACCTCCTCTTAATCTTGACTCCAAGTCCCAACTTCTCCAATTTATCTTCAGAACTGAAGATTCACATCAGGACAGTGTTTCTTGTAAATCTGCATTCTCTCCAATCTCACCTCCTTCCTAAAATCTGATACCCAAAACTGTGCACAGTACTCCAGCGGAGGTCGAACTGATATTTTATTCAAGTTGCTACTCTATATCCTGGTTAATAAAGCTGGGATAATGTATGCTTTATTAATTGCTCACCCTAACTATCCTTTATTGACTTATGTACATACACACCCTTTTCACTGGGTCTCCAACTACACAGATTCAGTGTACTTCAGTTAAATATTCAGTATATAGTTTAGCGGTTCATTTCGGCCGAGAGATTGTTCCTCTTTTCTGTAGGATGTCCAAACGCTCTAGCACACACCAACTGCACAAAACCCGTGCAGTTCAAGTGACTTACTTTCCTTCTACTTCACTAACCTTTGTCCCTTTCTATAAACTTCAGATATTCAACCATTGTCCTGAGTGACCTATTAAAAAGCTTGCAATAAGCTGCTCCCCAATTGCTGGGTGGAATTTAACATTGTTAACTTAGCAAAGTTGGAATTAAGTGTGTCATAAATGATACCACTCAGATTGCTGGCTTGATCAACAGAAAAGAAAAACAAACATGGAAATACCTTGAGGATTTCATTATACCGATCATTTTGTTTCCATGTTGTTTATGTCCCTTATATTCCATAAGCTTTACCTTTGCTCTGTTGAGCAGCACTATATGTTCTCCCATAGTGACACTGCTAAAAGCAGAGTGTTAACTTCCATATGTCTGCTGTTGGCATCCAGTTGTGCATCACTGCCACGTCTCTCACTCCTCCACAATTACCAAATTATCAGATTGCTTATCTGACATTCAATCCTGGATGAGTAGAAATCTCCTTAAATTCAAGATCGGCAGCAATGAAGCCATTGTTTATGATCATCACTCCAGGCTCTAGACCCTACCTACTGGCTGTACCCTTGCCCAAGTTACCATTTAGATTAAAGAAGTTAGTTTGCAGTTATAGGCCTGACTCAGTCAAGAGTGTGAAACATGACATATGCAGATTAGAGCTGGTAAGATTAGGTCTATAGCTTTGGGGAAGTCAGTTAGCCTTTTGGATATGGTCTGGGAAATCTGTAGGGGAGATCAAGGATGTTTGGGAGATACAATCTGCCCTTTGGGAGACTTTAAATGTTCTTTAGGATCATTAAGTGTAGATATGAGAGTCCACAAAAGGTGCACAAACTCATTAGAAATGTCAAACTGATTGCAACTAACATACATACCTAACAAAAAGGAATAGAAGTAGGACATTGGTTCACTCAAGTCTACTCCTCCATTTGAAAGGAACATCTTTGATCTGTTTGTTTCAAGTTGTACATTCTCGTCACCCTGACAGCATTTGATTCCTTTGTCTAGTAAAAGTCTATCTATCTCTACGTTAGAAATATTCAATGAACCCACATCCACCACCAGAGTGTTTCAAATTTGCACAGTTACAGAGAAACATTTCCTCTTAGCACTGCCGTGAAAGGGCAACCCCTAACTTTAAAACAGTTCCCGTAGTCCTGGTCTAACCCACCAAAGTAAACAGCCTTTTTACATTACCTTGTGAAAGCGGTTCAGGGTGTTATACATTTAAATTAAGTCACCCATCACTCTTCGAACTTCCAGTGAAAACAAGCCCAGCCAGTCTCATAAGACAATCCATTTATTCCAGCTATCAATCTAGTAAACCTCTTTTAAAACATTTGAACCAGTAGCGATCTGCCAAAAGAACTCTCACAACCGGAAAAATAAAGCTCTCAGCGCATTTACAAATTCTTATTGTTTGAAGATTTGAAACATTTGTCTGGAGTGTTAAACACAATTATTGCTATTGTATCAATACTTCTGTTGACATAAACCTTGGCTATCATGTCATGAGTAATGTTGCATGGCCAATTTCACAACCTTCCATTGTCACAACACAGTTTGATTCACAGCTCTGAAGGGTGATGCACTTTAAAGTGGGGCTAATTCCAATGCTTGTTTTTATAAGGGATTAAAAGCAAATAAATATACTGGAAGGTTTTCTTAAATCAATAAGAGCTATTTTAATGAGTGAATTCTTCAACAGTTACTTAACTTTATTTAGCATATGTCTTGAGATTACATCCCCAAAGGGAACTCATGCAAAGAACCACTCTGTTGAATGGAGGGATTAACTGTTCACTCAAAATCTTCAATTAGATTCTAGGTGGAAGGCCACAGCAATTAGGAACAGCCCTTCAAGCCCACTGCACCATTTGACATGAACATGGCTGATCTTATCCTGGTCTCAACGCCACTCTCCTGCCTACTCCCCATAGCCCTTTATCCTGCTTTTCCTCAGAAACATATCTATTTCTTTCTTGAATCTGTTAATTGATGCTGCCTCCACTGCACTCTTGGACAGTGAGTTCCACAGATTCACAACCCTCAGAGAGGTTGTTTCTCCTCATCTCAGTTTTGAACCTGCCCCCTCTCACTCTATATCTATGCCCTCTTGTTCAAGGGGAAACATCTGTTCCACATCCACCTTATCATTCCACTTTTAGCATTTTATGTACCTCAATCTGATCACCCCTCATTCTTCTGAACCCAAGTTAGAGCAAATTCAAGATATTCAACCGTTCCTCATATGCCAGCCCTTTCATTGCTGGAATCGACCTTGTGAACCTTCTCCGAATTGCCTTCAGTCCTGCCCCTTCCTTCTTCAAGGAAGGAGACCAAAACTAGACACAATATTCCAATAATATACGATATTCCAATATTCAATAATTCCAATATTCACAATGCACATTCTTCCTGTCTTGAACTTAATTAGTCAAAGGCTAGAAGATGATGGAATCTGCAATCAGTACCCTCCTACCCAATTGAATACTGGCCTACCTGCAAACTGCCACTGCAGGACAGAGAGGGGAAGGATCGGGGCAGGTGATACATTAAATTCCAACTTGACAGCATAGCTTCAAATTGATCTGATGGCTCAAATAACTTTAGATTCATTAGGATGCTGAAGAAGGGTCACCGAACCTGCAAAATAAACTCTGATTTCTCTCCACAGATGCTGCCCGACCTGCTAAGATTTTCTAGCAATCTCTGTTTTTGGTTCGGATTTCCAGCACCAGCAGTTCTTTCAGTTTTTTAGATTCACCTACCTCAGAATAACATACTGCTGACACCTCAGTTGACTTCAATTGTGAAGCACTCGAACCAATGCTTTAGATATAGATAGGGATGGAGTGGTGGTGGTGGTGAGGGGTGATGTTTCAGTTTGGAAACTTGGACGTTTGTCTTCCTCTCCACATTGTGGCACAGTAGAAAACCTTTGTCATTAATAGGTTTCTGCACTATGTCCTGCTTAATAGACATGGTCTGGAGTCAGGTCAGGTGGGTTTAAGAGCGGATAGATCCAATCCTTAATACCAGAGAGAATGGTAGGTGTAATCCTCCTGCCTTGAGGTCTTTTATAGGCGGGTGGTTTAAGGTGAAGGAGGGAGATTGGGAAGCCCTGAGGGAGGTGCACTTTAGCTTCTCCTGGTTTACAAGCCTTTCAATAAAGACAGCTTCTTCTCCCCAAGCTAACCCCTGCTTCAATTAAGCTGCCACATTTCCTAAGCTTTAGGAAAACCAGGCCCATTAGTGTGAAACCCGCATAGCGAGTGAAATTGCAGGAATCAGGCTAATTAAAATATTTAAATGGCTAACATACCTCCTGGCAGCAGATTGGCTGCACACCCTTGCTCCTCATCTAATGGGCATTGGAGATGGGGAAAAGGGATTCAAGGTGGGTTTTCAGATTTTTAAACTAATTGACATTATCCTGGCCCTAACCAACTAAATTTTGGCTAAAATTCAGCTCATGACGCCTATTCTGGCTTGAAGAAAGTAATTCAAAATGAAACTCTCTGCCACACCTTCCTCTATAATTAATTATGCCACTTTCCCTTAAAAACATTACAATATTCTTAGACTTAACCACATCCTTTCAAAATTTTCCATGCACACAGATCTCTCTCATGTAAAGAAATTTCTTGCTCTTTTCTTCATTCTCATTGTTAATTTTAAATTGCTGAGAGGTATGGGGAGGTAGGAAGTGTTCAGGAACCCTGGAGACGGTTGAAGAAATGAACAGTTTGCATTGTTATTTGTGGCTGAGCCTCACTATCAGAAGTGAAGCTGACTAAATGCAGAGCGCAGAGTTATAGAAAGCCTAAAATAAGTACCCCCTGGGACTCCACAAGGAAAGGCATTCATTTAGCAATTGTGAGACAAGCACAGAGTCATGAGTTGAAAAATGAGGTGCTGGAAAAACACAGCAGGCCAGGCAGCCTCCGAGGAGCAGGAGAATCGATGTTTCGGGCATAAGCCCTTCTTCATTCCTGAAGAAGGCTTATGCCCGAAACGTCGATTCTCCTGCTCCTTGGATACTGCCTGGCCCGCTGTGTTTTTCCAGCACCTCATTTTCAACTTTGGTCTCCAGCATCTGCAGTCCTCACTTTCTCCAAGCACAGAGTCATGTCCACTACACATCTGAATTGTGCAAAAAAGTTCCCTGAATTTTCTTTTAACTCTCTGTTCTGCTCATGTGACCCTCGGCTTGTGTATTTCAATTAGGATAACTGAAATCATTCATAGATATGTCATCACTGAGCTGGTCCAGTTTACCCAGCTCATCATATACACCAAGGAGCATTTGGCAGTGAGAGGGTTTTTAATCTGGCAGGAGGAATGGACAGTGGGAACCGTGCCACCTTTCCACCTTCACCTCGCTTCGGTCTGTGGCAGGAAAGCCATCCAACTGTAGGCCACAGATGGCCTTGTGTCCCTTCCACTAATTGGTGCCCACTTCAGGATCTCATCCCACCTCTGCCAGATTTAATCAATGGCAGAAATGTGACTTGCTGAAGAGTAAAAATGTTGGCAAGCTGCAAGGGAGGCACTTCATTCAAGTTAACTTCCAAATGGTCATCAACATATAAGTGTCTTGTTTTGTTTTCACTAACCTAGACACTGATACAATCAATCTTTTCTTGTCATTTGCCAAGAACATCATACTCTGAATATTCCCAGGATTTCATCATGGTAGCAGTAAAAGTAATATTTTAAAAGTCTATAATGGACAAATAGCCAAAGAAGTTACAACTCCTCTATATGGGACTTTTAAATGATTGTCACAGCTGTTGGCAACATTAGAAAAAGGGATCAGAAACAGACTTGGAGTTTACACCCGATAATCACAGAACATAAACGATTTACAAGGATGTTCCCAGGATTGGAGAGTTTGAGCTCCAGGGAGAGGCTGAATTGACTGGGACTGATTTCCCTGGAGTGTTGGAGGTTCAGGGTGACCTTATAGAAGTTTATAAAATCATGAGGGACATAGATAGGGTGAATAGACAAGGACTTTTCCCTGGAGTGGGGGAGTCAAAAGCTAGAGGGCATAGGTTTAGGGTGAGAGGGGAAAGATTTAAAAGAGACCTAAGGGACAACTTTTTATGCGGAAGGTTTATGGATCGAGCTACCAGAGGAAGTGGTGGAGGGTGGTACAATTACAACATTTATTAGGCATCTAGGATGGGTATATGAATAGAAAGAGCTTGGAAGAGTTGGACTGAAGGGTCTGTTTCCGTGCATCTCTAGGACTTTAACTGGTTGAGTTTGAGTAAAGAAGCTACCATAAAGGATTTTTGCAGGACTATATTACCTTCTTAGCAGAGTTCAGAGCAGCTTTTGTATTAAGAAATAATGATATTGTGCAAAGGGAAATGCTGACTAAATTCATTTCACATACAGAAATAAATTGGACATATGTATATTATGTGTGACCCTGTAGATCACAGTGATGGCTTAGCTAGGGCTTAATTGCATTGTTGTGCCCTACCCCAGATTAACAGTTTTACAGCCGGATAAAGATTAAGCTCTAAGTTTCTGAAATACTTTGCTCTGTTCAAGCTTGAAACGCTCATTAACATAGTCACGGTTCACTTTGCAAGAAACCAAATGTTATTCCCTCCAACATAGCATTGCAGCAAAACTCTAAGCACGGACTTCTCAACTTCTCACCTGGAATAACCAGGAAAGGAAAAGGGAAGGGCAGTGTCAGGTGAATGATGCATGGAGTGATTCAAAATTAGTTTGGGAACTACTGGGAAGTTTTTTGGCGCTTGAATGCAACAGTTAGCTGTGGCTGGAATAATTAAGAACACCAAAATAGCTACACATGGAGATACAAAGCATTCAAAACACCTATGTAGGTGAGTGCAAGAAGATGGAGTTGAGTAATTGCTCAAACATAGTGGGACAGAAATTATTTCTTTTTTTTTTGAGTTTCATTCAATCTTTGCTGAGGACATTGTGCTGACAGCTATTGTAGCAACTCCAGGGCAAAGGAGAAGAATCATTGGGTCTGAGGTAGCAAGTTATGCTGATGAGAATTGGGCCACAGAACTTACTTATCAACCCTTTAAGGCCATGTTACCATGCAGTGAAGAGGGGTGTTCATGGCCAATCACTGGAAGTGCCCAGCATAAGCCAATTTGCTGGAGACTCAGTCCCCTCGAGCCCTGATCAGCTAAAGACACCTCACCTGCTTGAAGTTCTTCCGTGGTGTGAAGTCTGGGCTGAGCCTGGTCCACGGTGCTGACAGGGGACTCACGTCGCTCACCTCCAGAGATTTTCCAGGGCAAAGTCAAAAGACACAAATTACTCAGAGTTACTTTGTAAAGACTTCAGTAAATTGTCACATGATCAACTCCACATGCTTTAGCTAGAGATGAGTGACAAACTGCACTATATGAAAAAAAAACCTGAAGTGATCCATTTTGAGCAAAAAAAATTCAATCAATTTTGGTTTGAACAAATCATTCCTTTCAAAAACAAATCAAATGTTGTTGTCTACAAAGGGTGATTGAAGCCTCGTTATTAGCTTTGCCCCAGAAATTAATTCCACACCTGTGATGACAAGTTGATAAAATTAAGAGCAGCCAGATATAACAACAAGAATCAAAGTTAACACTCTCATACGTTCAAATGTCATATAATTTCTGCAGGAAATGGGCTCTGATTTGTAATGGATTATGGTCAGATTATATGATCGTAGCCACCAACTCATAGTGAAATGTGGCCCATATTTCATTTCAAAAGCATGATGTGTGGTAGGGTGAGCGAGAATAGAAAGGAAGTGAGAGAAAAAAAAACTCAACTCCTCCCTGTCAGTGCATGAGATGAAGGTGGAAAACATACTTCCTGACAGTTCAGTAGAAGGACAAAAAAAAATTCTTCTAGTGGTGTGGTGTCAGACATGTACTTGAATACTGGAATCTAATGAATGGGCTGTGCCTAGCAACCTTGCTTCAATTTGACCTTGTACATAATACCCCAGAATGTCTCTTCTAATGTCAAGTCAATTGGTGATTAAATGTACATATTGGGCACTGTTGAGCAACATTAAGAACAGAGTTCCCCTCAAAGCCACTCACCATTCTGACTTTGAAATACATTGCCGTTCCATCACTGTCATTGGATCAAAATCCTGAAACTCCCTCCCTAAGTCTGCCTACAGCACATGGACTGCAGCGGTTCAAGAATGCAGGTCACCCCACCTTTCTCAAGGGAAACTAGGCACGGGCAATAAATACTGACCCAGTCAGTGATGCCCACACTCCATGAATGAATTCTAAAATATATAAAATGGAAGGGTTGCTGTAAGCTGAAACCAGGTGAAGACATTATGAAGGGACTGACTTTGTTTTGACCAACTCCCTTCTGGCATCTGCTAGACAAACGTAGTTAAAGGCGTGTCACAGTTTCACACCTCAGATTCTAACCTGATTTGGTGCATCCCACTTTCAGGCCCATCCTCTGGCTGAATCAGGCCTCTCAAAAGCTGCAAGAATTTTAAGCACAGCTGTATGTTAGCCAAGCCTGTGGGTGCACTTTGTTAATTAGCGATTGAAGGCTTTTGGAAGCTGGTGGAGGATCCTGAGAGCTATAACACATCTCAGAGATGTCTTAAACTTGAATTAAAAGAAGTACCCTTCTGCCATCTCTGACCTTTCAATCCCCACTGATCCAAGGAAACTCCATAGTTGCAGACTTCACAAAGCAGTACTGCCCAAAGACTTGCATTTGGAATCTCAGGAAGATAAGGTCTTTTCCTGACTTGTTTACATCACAGTGATTGGCTAGCCCCATCGGTAAGTGCAGGATCACAACTATCCCTTCCAGGGGTGTAGAACAAACCCCACCTCGTAAAGGAGGTGGGACTGGATGGTGAAACAGATGACCCTTTCTAAATCCTGACCTATGACGCCCCACCAAGGACATACCAATGTCGCAACAGAAAAGACATGAATCTTAATCACACCGACTTCTGTACATCCTCACAAAATTGTGATTGTTGTTGTCCCCGTTGTCAGACCAACTACTGTATGTAGTGTTCAAAATGTTAGAAGGCATCTGCTTTAAACTGCGCAAAACGTATGAGATCAAAATCTTGTTAAATGAGTATCCCCTTAATACATTTATCAGATCTAAACATAACCAAGACGGGTTGCAGTCAGTAGTGAAGTCATCTTTGTGAACAACTCCTCACACGTTGTGACTTCAACCGACACAACTTGGGCATTTTCTTTGGCATCAAGAGAATCATGTTATGTAACTGCCAATGATTATTTTGGAGGCAAATTATTACTTATTTCACCAGGAGTTCTAAAAACAATTTTAACTGCAAACACCAAAACTTTGCAAAGTTATGAAACTTTTCGAGCAAAACTACATTTCTTTTGGCTTTGCAGTAGTTAGGATTTTCCCAATAAATGATTTGCAGGCTACAAATGACATAATTCACATAAAGAGAACTAATATCTTGGTAATAATAGTAGAGGAATGTTATTCAAGTGCATTAAGATGTCTATCCTATATATATATATATATATATATCATAACAACATTGAGCATATTTATGGGTTTGCTATATTGGCTGTAAGGAGAGGAAGTGTTTTAGAAACCGAAAATGGAGGACAGCATAATGGGATATCCCTCTTCTTCCTCCCCACCTACGTTCTGTGCAGCCAAGCAGCAAAAACAATTACTTGAAAACTCAATCACTGCCTAACTTAACTGTAGACATTATTTTACTCAAAATTGTGACAAATCACTCATAATTCCCGCCCTTCGTGCCCAGTTTCCCAACCTCTCAAAGTCCTTTCTTCGCCTTACTCCTCCTTATCTCTGCAACCTCTTCCAGGCCTACAACCACTCAGGTACATCCCAAACTCTTCAGTTCTGAATCTAACCTTGTACTCAATCATTTTGCTCTTTGTTCTACTATTTGTGGTTACATCTTTGGTCTTCATAATGAAAAGCACAAAGGACATTCCTACCTAAAACCTGCAATCCTTCCGCCACCACATCTCCTATGCAGCCCTCAGTAGTGTTTGCCACTTTGGTTAAGACTTTGACCACCTTTGTTAATCTTTCCATCTGTAACTCAGCTTTCTGAAGAGCCTTGCAACATTTCAACAATTGCAGTGTTGCACAAATGCAAATCAATTCTCATTTTGCAACCCATCAATGATTGATAGCTTTATCTCCACATTCCGAGTACAAGTTTTCTTCCAATCCAATACAGAAGTATTATAAAGTATATATTCAAATGCAGGAAATTCTATGCATCTATAGCTTTTGTTAGGGTAAAGTGACATCTCAGATTAGAAAATAAAATCTTTCTCCTTCATATTTTAATTGGCTGGCTGTGCATCCCTTCTATCTTTTGATTTTAATTCCAGACATCCAAAATTACTAAATCTCTGCAAAGTGATTTATTTAATTAATTATTTTGTGCAGCAGATTCATTCCTTTGGCCTTTGATTGTGTTCCTTATGCACATACAAAGACATCCAGGGAAGATTCAAAATTTAGTGAGTGTGAGAGATTTTTGGCTCTTGAAGTCTTGCTGCGTCAGATTCAATTCCTTGATGAACACTTGACCTTCCTACAAATTATAAAGCACTCAACAGTCTTCCATGCAGCCAATTAAGTTCTATATTTAAATAAGCAGTGAATACTGTAACAGATAAGTGCTTGAAGGTCACTGATGCTATTCAGAAATTCAAGTCGGAGAACTTTGGATAATTAAGGATAACAAACTGTGCAGCTATAAAGAGTATTCTTTAAAAATTATAAAACATCACCACTTTCTTTCCTGGGTAATAAGACCTGATAGTTCACAAATGATACTTCTTGTCAATTATCTCGAATACCTGCTGAATTATTTGATTGATACGGGAAGAAATGATTATAATTAGTAGACATTTACTAAGGCTGCTTGAGAGCCATTCATTACAAAGAATAATTGAATCATCTCCGAAATGGTTTATGTGCCATAAGTATGGAGAGTTGTGAAAAACCCAATTTCTTAAAACTATCAACTTCTTCCACAAGTCTGTAGACCATGATGCCTCAAAATGGGGAAAGAAAAGAGTCTATTGAACAAGGACAGGGATTGAAATGGACAATAAAGCATCTAAATGGACCTACCTTTCGGGTGCCATGGGTCCATAAACTCGTATTTTCCCGTTCCAACAGTCCGTAACATCTGCACTCCATTTCTGTTGTCTTCAGTTTGTCGCGGATTTAAAGGAAGTTGGGAGACTACCTGCTCATTTACTCCCTGAGCATTACTGGGAAGGGCTGCTGAGGGCACTGCTGATGGCTGCAGAATGGGGCAACTCATCTGACCATTCCCCACCGTGCTTGGAGGAGGCTGAGTCACCTGACCCACCCCAGTGAGGGGGGACATGGTAATCGGCTGGCTAGTTGTGTACAAAGGCTGACTCTGCAGATTAACAACCATGTTGGTGAGAGGCTGGGAAGGGTGTTGCACTTGATAATGTGCTGTCATAAGTGGAAGCTGAGGGGGAACTGGAGGTGGCATGGTGGGTGTAACTCCAATCACTGGGCCTTGGACATTGAATGCTGGGGGCTGCGTCATCCCATACGTGGGAGGTATGAGGGCAGGCTGACCGACTGCTGCGACCGAAGGGACCCATGACGTTGGACCTGGAATACAAAAATAAATTAACATGCTACTTTCACTCTCTACAATCTAATCCTGCTAATTAACCATAATCTATGTGGTTTCTCAACAATCTTCAAACACGTCATCTAATGTTTCGAAGCCTCACGAATTTTTAATGCACCGTTTTTTCCATAACAAAAAAAAACACTGTTTGTAGTTTGTTGGAACCTTCCTCAGAGCTGACCAAATGAGAGAAAGACAGTGAGAGAGCGAGTGAGTGCTCCAGAAAACGAGAACAAGACAGAGCGAGAGCAAAACTGTTTGTGTTTGTATCCAAGGGGGTGATGTGTGGAATGTGGAGTGGGGATGGGTGTGATCGGCTGTGTGGAAGATGTTGTATAGGACACAATGAGTACATGTAGCTGTTAAGTACTCTCATTTACTGACAGTCATGCAGATATGGCTCCATGTTAAAAGTATTAATGTTAAATTGAGAATGTTTATTGTCAATTCTATAGCATTTGTCCCTATAAACACTGAGTGCATACATTATCCATGTAGCTTATGGTGTCATTGCCTGTGATGCAATAGCAAGATGCTTGATGCAAAACTAGAAACAACTAAATTAATGTTTTTCTAATGTTTGAAGTTAATTCAAATGCTGGAACTCTGATGTGTGCAATGCCCCACTTCAGACACTTTTCGTCCTGCTCCTGACTCCTCAACGCCTCTCTCTCCCTCACCACTGTGATACCTTGCTGGTCGCTGTCCCTGGGAATGAGGCGGCAGTTGAAAGGAGAGCTATCAGGGAACTAGCAAACGATGTACCAACAGGGAAGCGGGAGGTGGAATGAAGCAGTGGATGGGAGTGGGACACCAAATGAAGCAGTGAGTAGGGTGCTGAGCAGAGCTCGAGTGGGAAATCTTCCCAGGGCATCAGTGACTCTGCACATTTGCCTATGGGCGCAGTCGCCATGGACTTCTGATTCCAGGAACTCAGTGTCATCCTTGGCACCAGATACACCCTTTCCATAAACCTTGATGGTACAGATCATAGGAACATACAAAGATTAGAGTGCCATTTTCATTACCATAATTCATAGATTATAATATGAATCCTGAAAACAAATATTACGTGGCTTTGGGGGACTGACAATTCTTATTCAGACCCAATATTAAAGACTACCAAAATTCTACAACAGCCTCTTTCAACCTTCAATCAAACTGCAGTCTCAGAAACCACCTGACATGTTACTGAACAGTTTGAGAGTGATACCCATCCAAGCATTCATCATGATATAATGACAGCCCTTGGGAAAAGTTTACAAAGACCTCTGCTGAAACTCCACAAACCAATTCTTTTTCTTTGTCTCAGTTGTTTCAGAAGCAGTTGGACACCTTGGTTCCTTATCTCCATCTGCAGTCTATGAACCCTCCATACCATCTCAACCCCCTACCACTGCCATGTCCCTTCATACTCACCTTGTTAACTCATGGCTTCCACAGTGCCCAAACTTACATCATTACAACTCATAAGCCCCACTCACCTCTACACTGCTCATTCCATATCCACAACACATTCATCTATGGACAGGTCTCAGCAGCAGGAAAATCTTTGAACAATATAACATTGTTCTCACCCATGCACACTGATAATGAAAAGTTTTGAACAGGTTTTGCAATCTGAAGTGATTTATATCCGAGTAAAAGGAAACTTCTATTAAAACCCAACCTCAAAGATACCTAATCCCTTAAGAATGTTAAAGAAACTGCAAACTTTGAAGTCTGGCAGCATCTGTGGAGGGAAGGGATCCTCGAGTCCAGTGACAGGTCTAGGAGAAAGTTGGGGGGGGGGGGGGGGGAGGAGAAGAGGGAGGGGGAGAGAGAGAGAGAGAAATGCAGACAAAGACACAAAGAGGGAGGGGGAGAGTGAAGCAGAGAGAAAGAGACAGCTACAGAGAGAGAGAGACACACACACACACACACAGAAACACAGAGACACAGACAGTGAGAGAGTGAGGCAGAGAGGGACAGACAGACAGACCAGACAGAGAGAAAGAGAGACACACTAGGAAAGAGAGACACACTGAGAAAGAGAGAGACATTGAGAAAGAGAGAGACTGGAGAGAGACAGAGAGATTGATAAGAAAGAGATAGGAGAGAGACAGAGAAAGAAAGAGACAGAGAGAGAGAGAAAGACAGGAGAGAGAGAAAGACAGAGAAAGGGGAGGGAGAGGTGGTGGTAAGAGAGAGACAGAGAAAGAGAGAGAGACAGACAGAAAAACAGAGTGAGTTTTCATGGTATTACAGAGGCCATGAAAATCTCACCTATTAACTCTACTTCTCTCTACAGATGCTGCCTGACCATATGAATATTTCCAGCATATTTTGGCTTTATTTTATTTGCAAGCAACTGCAAGATTTTGGTTTAGCCTACTAAATGAAAATAATGCTGCATAAGTTGGAAGTTCAGCCTAATATTCTGCAGACCTGGATTCAAATCTCAACATGGCAGTTAGTGAAACCTGAATTTAATGAAGAACAACTCTGGAGTTAAAATGCCAACCATGTAGTGTCGATTGCTATAAAAAAACCCCTTTGGTTTACAAATATCATTTTAGTTTGGAAATCTGCCATCATTACCTGGTCGGGGCCTACATGTGACTCCAGATCCACAGCAATGTGGATGACTTTCAACTGCTCTCCAAAATGCCTAAAAAGTCAATTTATTCAAGGACACCAAATTCCAGCCTTGCCAGTAGCAGGCACATTACAGATAAGAATGAATAAATCTATAAAAGACACATCATTGATATAATAACAATTCGTCATTTAAATCTATGACTTCCTTAACTACATAACTTCCCACACCTTTGTGAGTTGTTCGCAGGACATTCTTTTCTCCAATTCTTCCTGTAGATGGTCAGTCACATTTTTGTTCTCTGTAGTTTCTCTCAGAAGCTTATTTTGAACAAATAAAAACCCAACAGCTCTAGCCCATATCCAAACACTGTTTCTTGCTAACCTAGAAATATTGCAGGATACCCTGGGCCATTAATTCTGTGCTTTGTTCCACGGCATATACTGTCAGAAAGTGGGAAGGTTTGTACAATCTAAAACTTCACAGCTTCTTTTTAATATGTATGTTTTGACTGATCAGTAGCTGAAGATGCTCAAAAAGCCAAGATCTGAATTCAGACTGGCATTTGAACCTTTTTAGATTTTCCTTCAATAATTAAAGTATGGGGTTGACATTTCCACTCGGATCCTGGCATCTTTTGAGGTTTTATTAGTTGTCAGTTCTGCTCCGAGGTATTAATACAGAGTTATATTTACTTTTCCAGGCACCAGCATAACAATCTAATGTAACATTTTTAAAAAATATGTTGTGTTTAAAACCAACTGATCTGTAGATAATCTTTTCTTGACTTTTATACAGTCAAGAAAATGTCAACCTGATAGGATATTTTAAATAAAAAGATATGTTTTCCACTGGCTTGGATCAAGTAATCTTGACAGGATAAGATTCATATATACATTTGAGGGAATTAGGATTTATTTTAATCTCATAAGACTAAAGCTGATACTTTCCTTGAAACTGTGGATGAATTGAGGATAAAAATAATGAAATGATTAAAGCTTTTCATGCTTCAGGGTACAATGCATCAGGTGATTCATTAATTTTTAAAAATGTCAAATTACAGCTTAAACCAAATTCAGGTTTCTTCTGTTTGCTAGGAACTACTCCATTTCTGGAAATATTCTTCACAAATAACAAGATATCATGCCATGATAAATCATCTAAGGTACTTTGTGTCTCTGGAGTTATCAAAAAATTTAAAGTTTCCTTAATTCACAGAGAAAGATAGGAATTAAATCTTTCATGCTGGTTACATCTCTATTCAGAGGAATCCTGGGAGCTATCATATTTATATGTCATCAATGCTTAGAGACAATTGACAAAATTTCTCATACAGCAACACTTCTCGTATATCGAAGCTATGGGTTACCAACCACTGTGACTTGTGGTAATTTGCTGTAACCAATCAACCTTTCTAGATATTTTAATTAACCTGGTCAGATACATTGTGACACATGTCTGGGTTAGGTGGGACTTCAACCTGAACCTTCTAGTCTGGAGGTAGGGACACTATGATAGCACCACAATAGCCTTAACTCTTCTTCGTAGATATTTTATAATTAACCCATTTGGAGATACTATTGCACACCTCTGGAGATTGTGGGTCCCGAACCTGGGCCTTTTGACTAAGGGGTAGGGACACTACCAGCACAGACAAGATGTTGAGTCTGAGGATTCGTCTAATTATCACTGGTAAAAGATTGACCGCTGTAGCATCTTAACAGGAAGGCTCATTTATCTTACATAGCGTATAGTTTATGACATGACAGCAGAAGGTACAATTAACATTAACTGGTTTGGCATAATTATAACTATCACAAGTCAGGTTTATCATGCCTGTACAATTGAGACCTCATATAAAATTAATGGTTTCTCAACCCAAAGACAGTGTGTCATCATCAAGGTGGGTGGAGATAATGCAACTTCAACATTAACTCATTCAGAATCATTGCCTTATACAACAACAATGGGAGTGATTTGTCCTCAGATATTTTTGGTGCTAAGAAGGTCAAGATGGGGTCTTAAGTTGAAAGCTGAGATGTAGCACAACACTTCCCATTGATAAAGGAATTGAAGTTCGCACTGGATATGGAAACCCAAAGATTGTTGAGATGTGAACTGCCACTTAATTTGCCAATTAGCATTCAGTAAGAAGGTTTTTTTGGTATTTTGATGGATAGTGCTTTGTGAACAATGATTATTAATTCTGACGATGTGGAATTTAAATGGATAGAGGTGAGAAACCATCAAAGGACATAAAACATTAGTGGGGGTTATCTAGGCCCCCAGATTGTTGGGAATGGCATTGAATAATTGTAATTATGGGTGACTTTATTCTGTATGTAGATTGGGCAAATCAAATTATTAACAACATTGTAGAGCAGGAATTCCTGGAGTGTTTATGAGATGGCTTTCCTCACCATTATAATGAGGAACTAATTAGAAAACAGGCCAACCTAGACTTTTTATTGAGAAAGTGATAATTGCAATTAATTTTGTGATGCCCCTTGGGGATGAGCAGCCATAACTGATAAGCTTCACAGAGATATATAACACAGAAACCGACCCTTCAGCCCAACTAGTCCATGCCAACCAGATATCCTGAACTAATCTAGTCCCATTTGCCAGCACTTGTCCCTCTCAACCCTTCCTATTCATGTACTCAGCCAGATATCTTTTAAATGTTATAATTGGACCAGACTCCACCACTT
The DNA here is from genome assembly GCF_037043375.1 of Chiloscyllium plagiosum. Taxonomy (NCBI): domain Eukaryota; kingdom Metazoa; phylum Chordata; class Chondrichthyes; order Orectolobiformes; family Hemiscylliidae; genus Chiloscyllium; species Chiloscyllium plagiosum. Next base: position 11,132,717 of record NW_028270141.1, on the reverse strand, counting down.
CCTCTGGCAGCTCATTCCATGCAAGCACCACCCTCAGTGCCTTATAGGTCCCTTTTAAATCTTTCCCCTCTCACCCTAAACCTAAGCCCTCTAGTTTTGGACTCCTCAAACCCTTCACGATTTTATAAACCTCTACAAGGTCACCCCTCAGCCTCCGATGCTCCAGGAAAAAGAGCCCAGCCTCTTCAGCTTCTTCCCAAAGCTCAAATCCTCCAACCCTGGCAACATCCTTGCAAATCATTTTTGAACCCTTTCAAGTTTCACAACATCCTTCCTATAGGAAGGTGACCAGAATTGTACACAATACTCCAAAGTAGCCTAACCAATGTGCTGTACAGCTGCAACATGACCTCCAACCCCTGTACTCAATGCTCTGACCAATAAAGAAAAGCATACCAAATGCCATCTTCACTATCCTATCCACCTGTGGCTCGGCTTTCAAGGAACTATGAACCTGCACTCCAAGGTCTCTTTGTTCAGCAACACTTACCATTAAGTGTATAAGTCCTGCCCTGATTTGCCTTTCCAAAATGCAGCACCTTGCATTTGTCTAAAGTAAACTCCACCTACCACTTCTCAGCCCATTGGCCCATCTGATCAAGATCCTGTTGTACTCTGAGGTAACCTTCTTTGCTATCCATTACACCACCCTTCACCAAGATAGAGTATGAAGTAGTTGGTACTCCGACTAGGGTCCTGAATCCAAACTGGAATGTACAATGGTATGAGGTGTGCATTGACTTAATAGATTGGGGAATGTCAGCGAATGGTTTGATTGTGGAGGGCAATGGCAAACATTCAGTGTGTGAGCAATCACAACTGTTCATTCCTGTCTGGTGCAGAAGTAAAATGGGTAAGGTGGCTAAACAATGGCTTATAGGGGACAGTAGATGTAATATTAGATCCACGGGAGAGGAATACAAATTGGCAAAAAAAACAACTGACCTCAGGAGTGGGGTCAGTTTAGAATTCAGCAAAAGAGGACAAAGGGATTGATTAAGATGGGAATATAGAGAAAAAGAGTAAGTAAGCTTGCAGGGAACATAAAAAAAAACTGACTGTAGAACTATAGCTCTGTGAAGAGAAAAGGATTGGTGAAGACAAATGTAGATCCTTTACGGTCAGAAACAGGGGATTTTCTAATGGGGAACAAATAAATGGCTAATCAACTAAAAACATAATTTGGCTCTGAGTTCACAAAGGAGTTCAAAATAACATAGAGAAGTGTTGAGGAACACTTATGAGTGAGTGGGAGATACTAAAGGAAATCAGCATTACTAGAGAAAAAGTACTGGGGAAATTGATTGGATTGGAGGGCGATCAATCCCCAGGTCCTGGCAAAATAAGTTAGCCTGACAGTGACAGTGGGGAAAAATGCTAAATGGAATTATAAAATAATTAATAGCTGGATACTTGGAATACAGTGCCTGATATCAACTTTGGCAGCAAAGATGGGAATGCAGACAATTAACTGAATGGCTATAAATTGAGATTGGGAATGTGCAACATGACTTGGCTGTCTTCATACACCAGTCGCAGGAGATGCAGGTGCAGCAGGCGGTAATGAAGGATAACAGCATGTTAGTCTTTATAAAGAGAGGATTTGAGGACATGAGTAGGGATGCCTCTCTGCAATTGTTTGGGCCTTATTGAGGCCACATCTGTAATATTACACCGTTGGGTCTCCTTTTCAGAGGAAGGATGCAATTGCCAAAGAAGGAGTACAGCGAAGGCTGACCAGATGGATTCTTGGGATGGTGAGACTGATGTATGAGAAAGATGGAAATGGTTAGAATTGTATTCACTGGAGTTTAGAAAAATAACAGAGGGATCTCACAGACACCTATCAAATTCAAATAGGACTAGACAGGGGAGATGCAGGAAGGATGTTCCCAATGGTGGTGGAGTTCAGAACCAGGAGTCACAATCCATGAATACAGGCTATATCATTAAGGATTCAGATGACAAAATGTTTCTTCACCCACAGAGTGGTGAGCCTGTGGAATTCTCCACTACAGAAAATAGTCACAATCAGAAATATTGTATGATTTCAAGAGGGAGTTGGATATAGACCTTGAGACTAATGGGATCAAAAGGATATGGGCTGAAAGCAGAAACAGGCTATTGGATATGGATAAGAGTCAAGAGTGTGGTGCTGGAAAAGCACAGCAGGTCAGGCAGCATCTAAAGGCAGCATCTAAGAAGCAGGAGAATCAACGTTTCAGACATAGGCCCTTCATCAGGAATGACTTGGATGATCAGCCATGGTCATAATAAATGGTGGAGCAGACTCGAAGGGTGAATGGTCTACTCCTGTTCCAATTTTGTGTGTTTCTATTGGAATTAAACAAGTCGTTGCAGAGGTCTTACAATGCTATGTGAAGGTTATTAACCTTTTTTTGTTCACTTGCTGTTAGGAATCCAAATAGACTCTTGGAACACATCAGGAGGCTTTCAGGGATACAGGGATCTCACCAACACTATCACATTTCTTGACAGAATCTCAGAATGTTACAGCTCAGAGGAGCTATCATGTCTGGAGCTGCTATCCAACAAACACTATGCCTCAGTGTCATTCCCCTACTTGTACCCATACTCTTACACATTGTTTCAACTGAAACAATCTAATGCCCTCTCAAATCCCTCAATTGAACCCGTCTCCACCCAAATTGCAGACAGTGCATTCCAGACCCAAATCACGTTTGTGAAAAAGATTTGTCTCACATCACATCTGCTGTGTCTGCAAATCACTTTATATATCTGTGCTCTCTTGCTTTCAAGCTTTCACCTTCTTACTACCTACTCTATCCAGATATTCCATGATTTTGAAAACTTATAATAGTTCACCTGCTGTACTTTTTCTTTTCAAGGTGAACAGTTCCAACTTTCCAATCTATACTTGTTACTGAAGTTAGTAAATCTCCTCTCATTCTTTCAATGCGTTCACATCCTTCTTTTAATGTGGCACCCAGGACAGTACATAATACTCTGGATGGGATCTAACAAATGTATCTTTTTTAACAAGTTCAGTATCATCTTCTTGTGCAACCACTCTATATCCCTATTAATACAGTCCAGGATATTGTATGCTTTATTAATTACTCTTTCCCCCAGTCCTGCCACCTTCAGTGATCTACGCACATTTACACCAAAGTCCATCTGATCCTGCATGCTCTTAAAATTGTACCCACTGTTTTATTTTGCCTAAAAACAAAAAATGCTGGTGATCACAACGGGTCAGGAAGAATCCATGGCGAGAAAGCAAGCTAATGTTGAGTCTCGATGACTCTCTTCTTCAGAGCTGACCTGTCAACATTCTTTTTACCAAAATGCAACAATTCTCTGCATTATAATAGGCAACCTCTAATAAAAGAGAAAATGAATGCTGTATTCCTCAAAATTAGAGGAGTCAACAAGAGGAAGCCAATACTTGCTCATCAAGCCCAAAGCTTTGCCTTGAGAACATGAGGCCAGACATAGTAACACACGAAGGATTGAGGGACAGACGGGCAAATAGACCCCTTCTCATCTGCAAATACAAGACATTTCTCCTCCTTTGTATCTACCCCATCAGAATCTTCAGTGTTCACTCTAAGAATCTTGCACCAACTCACTTGGTCCCCGAGTCTGCCTCTAGCTTTCTGCAATGTGTTTGTGTCCGACTTCATCTTCCAAGTTTGTGGATCCAACATTCTCGGTTTAATAAGAATTCTATCTAACCATGACTCGAGTACTAAATCTATAGGCATCTGTTTTAGCACCTCTAGGCAAATTCAAATTATGGAAAGTGGCAACAAGATTAAAATTGTAAGCCATACAGGTCCTCTTTTCAAACCATCACCAATGTCAGCCCCAATCAGCATTTCAAGTTTTAGTCAATGACAATAAAGGGATTGTAGCGCAATCGTATTTAGAGTTAGACTCGGATGTCTTTCTGGCACAGTACATAATTAGTCAGGAGCTAACATGAATATTAAATTAATTGGCCCTCTTCAAGCAACATTCCAAATGCTAAATTTAGAACAATGTTGATTAGTTTTGTAAGTATGTAAAACAAGGATCATGAACCTTAATTAACAGCACACTCTATTTTTTTAACAATGTTGCTCAAGCTGCATCCTAATGGTAAACAAATAAATCAGGGTTGCACTTCTTCTCAAACACAGTGGGGACAATATTAGTTTTATTTTGAAACCATATTGGGCCTATAGGTCTAAAGCATTTTCATAATTCACAACTACTGTATATACTTGATTGAAAGTCAAATTTGTTAGACTATTTTTAAAGGTTAAATGTATGGGGTCGACGATTACATAAATACTAATTTTGAAATTCATGCTACACTCCAAAATACAGTATCATTAGCAGAAGCCCAATTAATCTCTAAATGAATAAAGAAAAACAAACACAATGAACTATAAGCTGAACTGCACGCGAAGGGAAACTGTCACCTGATGCGTCTTAAATCTTTGCACCAAATTGGCGTGAATTGTACATCAAAATACATAATAGCATGAAAAAAATTCATTTCCTCATCGTAACATTTATGTCCAGGATAATACCTTGACTCACAAACGTTAATCTGTGAAGAACTAGGGTCGACATTTGCATGAGACATATGGAAAATTCCAGATTTGTTGGCCTAAAGTAAGGTGCCGACTTCTACATGTGACTGCCATTTACTCAATTTCCACATGGAAATATATTAATATCACAGAAAAGAAATCCTTGGAATTGGCAGCTTTTCAATAGCTTGTGGCACAAGGGATTAATTGTCAAATGATAACTTTGGTGTCCTTCTTCTTCATGGAGCTTCACTGCACAGAGATTTGCAATTTAATCCCCAAACACAACCTCGACCTTCTCCATCACCACCTTCTGAGAGAAATAAAAATTACCAATACAACCTCTTTTTATGATATTCATTAGAATATTGCAGAGCATATACAATTGTAATGCACCTAACTGTGCTGCTCACTATCATTTCATGAACAATCAAAACATAACCCATATCTTGGGCTGGATTGTCCTTGGATATAGCCTACAACCTGGATATGGAGAGCAGTCCTGTGACCTCCTCCTAGAGTCCTCATGTTCACTGGAAACCAAGGCAATGAAAAATCTACAACCACAGTCTGCAGGACTCCTGGATTTCTTCCACACACATCCAGGCCCTTCCATGTCCACAGTTCATCAGAATGCTAAAATTCACCAACTTCAATTTTGCACCAGAGGAAATGACAGCCTCTTAATCCATGGACACTCCTGGATGTTTCAGCTTAGGGGAACTCATTAACAATCTCTTCTGTTTTTTTTTGATCTTGAAAGTGGGGATCAGCAAAGATCCATTATTGCCTGTCCAGGATGGTGTTAGCAAAAATGCTGGGTCACCTTATTAAACTTCTGTAGTCCATATGGTGTGAATACATATACAGTACAGTTAAGATGGGAGTTCTAGAATCTAGCTTAGTGGGGAACTTGCAAATTGTGGTGCTCCCATACAGCTGTTGCCTTTATCCTTCTGGGTAATATGGAACATACTTTTAAAGGAGCCAGGGCAATTTGCTGAAGTGCATGTTGTTAATGTACACTGCGGTCACTGCCCATAAATAGTAAAGGTGTAAATGTTTAACTGGTAGATGGAGCATTAATCAAATAGGCTGCTTTGTTCTGAATGGGGTTGAGCTTCTTGGTGTTGTTTGTAGCTTACTCATTCAGGTAAGTAGCATATATTCCATCACACTCCTGACATGTACTGTGTAGATGGTGGACATGCTTTGGTGATCTGGACTTGAGTTCCTCTGACCTGCTGTGTCAGCTAAGTTCCTGGTCAATGGTGAACCACAGGATGTTGATGGTGGGAGATTGATTTGAGATTCCAATACCATTGAATGTTGAAGGAGGAGTTCAGACACATTTGGAAATGGTCATTATCTAGCACTTGTGTAGCATAAATGTTAATTGTCACTTATTAGCACAGGCTAGTTGGGTTGAATGTCCTCTCTAAGTTGTGCTTGCAAACATAGTCAGAAGCACAGAAGTTGCAAATGCCATTTTTTCTTCCCTATAAAGAGGGAATCCAATTTATGTAAAGTACAAGTTGAGCATCAAGATGTCACATTGGTGCATGCTGCCTTAGCAATGCAATACTTTCTTCTGAAGTGATGGGAAAACCTTCTGATCAGAGTGTCCTGGAATTCTACCTAACTCGTGAATATTGGGCAATATTAATAATACATCATAATAAATAACAAAAACACAATTCTTGCAATTTATGTGGTGGAGTCTGTGTATAGAAACTGTGACTAACATGAACACGTGGAAACTAATGGAAAAGCTGGGTATATTAGGCATATTTTTATAATTACTAATACCATCATGGCTGCTCCTTCTTTAAACAGTCAATTGGTACAGAGCACTCTCGCTACTTTTTCAAAATCTGTTCTGGATTAAGGAGTCGATATGCCCCATATGAAAAAAAATTGCAAGTAGATCCTCTTTCACAGCATGACATTGGACTCCCTTGGCTCCAAATTCTGTGAGCAAGATCTAACTTCCACAGCCTCCTGATAAAGGAGCACTGCTCTGAAAGCTAGTGCTTCAAATAAATCTGTTGCACTATAACCTGGTGTTATGTGATTTTTAACATAGCAATAAACTAAGCAAAGTGAAGGAGGGCTTATGCCCAAAACGTCGATTCGCCTGTTCCTTGGATGCTGCCTGACCTGCTGCGCTTTTCCAGCAACACATTTTTCAGCTCTGATCTCCAGCATCTGCAGTCCTCACTTTCTCCAAAGTGATTTTATAAAAGAGTTATCTTAAGTGTTCACATTTAAGATTTCAAACATTACATGTTGACTTTAATATCGTATTTGGATATAACACAGGGCTCCAGGTAACTATGCTGAGAGATGGAGAATGAGAGAGTGAATTGTATCGGAGGTATGACCAGGAAAATCAGCTTTAGTGCAGCATTTTGATTTTGAAATGGGAGACAAGGACACATGGTGACAAAGAGAAATAATGCACAAATGGGGCTCTTGTGTCATAGTGGTAGTGTCATTACCTCTAGGCCAGATGGTCTGGCTTCAAGTACCCACTCCCTCCAAGCATTTATCACAATATGTCTGAACAGGGTGATTAAGAAGATCTATAATGTCCCAATGAGCAAAATTGTTGTCCGACAAATATTATGTATGGCGTTTACACATGCACATTTAAGGAAATACCCCATTTGGAACTATGTTCACACTTCCTCCTGGCAGGTCCAAAATAAATTTAATAGTTATGTGCTCATTTTCCATGAAAGAGTGTCGACTGTAACCATGGTAACTGTTTCCAAGCTTTCTGGAGTGTCACCTGTTAAAAACAACATCAATTTCTAATCCTCAATTAATGTGTCAACAAAGGTACATGAAACATAACAAAACCACCTCAGGCCGGTGGCTTGATATTCTTCCAAGTACAAACTTTGTTATCAGCCATCTTCAGCACAGGCTCAATTGGACTGAAGGGCCTTTTTCTGTGCTGTGGACCTCTATGATTTGATTACAAGTTGGAACATTCTAATTTCAAACAATGTGAAAGCTATTCTCAGATATTTAATCCCTGCATTCATCCAAATAAGGTTACAACATTCAGTTAAAACAAAAATACATGACATGATGATGAGCTGGACTTCATACTGGTTAGGATATGCACAGCAAGTATCTGCATGAGTTTAGGTTTATGGAAGGTGGTTAACTGTATGGCTCATCAGGATAGTGTTGGAATATTTCTGTTGTCTCTGGCCACAACTATGATTGAGGTTTCAGCAAATGACCTAAGGCAGGGCTGGAGTTGGGCAAAAGCATAGCAGTCTTTATGATGGACAGGATATGGGAGGGGTTGGGAAGCTCATCTCAGGGCAAATAGCACTTGAACTCATTCAACTATCTGTTGTCCATACCCTAATCAACAGCAAGTCCCACTCACTCATTACTGCATGGATTTTTAAAAAATGAAGTTGTGAACATGCATGATCTGGTTGATTGCAGGGACTAATTGATGAAAAACACCCCAGCACATCTTGAGATAGTTGTCACATTGAATGAAATCAGAATTTTCCAATTATTTATTGAAGAAGGTTGGTGGACAAAAATTGTATCTAACTGGAAATCAGACCACCAGTCTAGATTTGTTTCATTTCATATGCCCTTTGTGTTATGTCTGGTTGAGGCTAAGACACCTGAAAAAGGGGAAATGAAATGTGCTTGTGACCAAATTGGAAGTGAATGGCTTTTATTTTCCTTAAGTATAACCAATGGAAATTGTAGGCCATTCTGCTCTGAATATCCAACAAGCCAAGCAGATACCAAATAAATAGTGGAAGTGTCAAGAGATAGAGATGGTAGTGAAGTAGTACTGGGTGTAGTCAGCATGAGAGAGAAATCTGATCATGTCTTTGATTGAAGTCACCAATGAAAAGCATGCAGATCGGCAAGAATTAGGGTCCCAGAGATAGATTCAAGAGGTAAGAACTAATATAAGCTTACTCTGGGTCTTTACGCAGTGAATTTGAGAAAGTACCCAATTTATCAAGATACAAATATAAAGAGAAGTAGCAATGAAGGTACAAAACTAAGAACTTGCTGACCAGGTGGCTAATTTACTTTTCCCCTCAGACTGGAGATGCCTAGGGTTTTGTACCTCGTAAGGCTACTTATACAAAGGGAGGAATGACTTGAGTGTAATGAGCACAGCGCATTCTCTCGCCATGTCTGGATCTCTTTGACCGAGACAGTCATGAAAATGAGTGTGGTGCTGGAAAAGCACAGCCGGTCAGGCAGCATCTGAGGAGCAGGAGAATCGACTATTCAGGCAAAAGTCCTTCATCAGGAATACGGCATCAATGTGGACTTCACCAGTTTCCTCATTTCCCCTCCCCCTCCACCTTATCCCAGTTCCAACTTGCAGCAAGCTTCCAGCTGCTGCCACCAGCACCCTGATCATGGGCATTGAGTCCTGGGTCCAGATGTCACTTATGCACATGGACCTCAGAGGCCAGGGCAGTCAATAAGAAAATTAGATGGAACTCTGATTAGAGTTTATGGAATAGCAGAGCAGACTTCAGGGGCTGAATGGCCTACTCTTGCTCTTAATGCATATATTTGTATCTGCTGAGGCACTTAGAATCATAGAGATGTACAGCACAGGAACAAACCCTTTGGTCCAACTCGTCCAGGCTAACCAGATATCCTAACCCAATCTAGTCCCATTTGCCAGTCCTCACAATGCCTGTTCTATATTGAACGTAATAGTAGCACAAATGTCACTGTAACTCTCTATGCTTAATTCCATGGCTGCTGCTAGTGTACCATTCACCATGGTTACGGGGCATAGCTTTTGTCCCTGTGGCCAGCTATAGACAGGCTTACTTCAAAGTAAAGGCAATCACTGGTGAATATGTTAAAATAAACGCAAGGTGACTGCAATTAGGATGTAGAACTTATCGCAGTATTTGTGATCAATGCCTAGTTGTGCACTGTTGGAAGAGAGTCATAGAGTCATACAGCACACAAACAGACCCTTAAATCCAACTAAACTAGTCCCACCTGCTTGCTCCTGGCTCATATTCCTCCAAACCTTTCCCATTCTTGTACTTATCTAAGCATCTTTTAAACGTTGGAACTGTGCCCGCATCCACCACTTCCTCAGAATGTTTATTCCACACATGAACCACCCCGTGTACAAAATTTGACTATCATGCCTTTTTAAAATCTCTGTCCTCCCAACTTAAAATTACGCCCCCTAGTCTAGAAGTTCTTTCTGTTTGTGTAAATGCTCGTAGTACATCAAGACAACATATCCATTCCATCAGTGAACCACTGTAGGTTTGGAAATTCTGTCATGTGGCTTACAGAAAAGATCTATATGCTGCTGTTCTTATTCAGTGGGGATCGAAAGATTAAGGTTAGTCTTTCCAAACAATGTGACATTGCTATCTTCACATATACATCCAGCATGCCAAACTGATTCTGTAAAAAACCCCATGGGAGTCTGAAAGGAGGCAAAGTTACAGATTTTAAGGAGCTGATTGGTGACCCGGCAACAATGTCCTTGTGACTGAGCTAGCCACTGCTCTGTAAGTGTGAGCTTGTTAACCCAGAGACTGTGGAAGCAGCTTCTTCAGTCAATTAGTTGTGCGTGGAATTGTGGATACCAGAACAGGAGAATGGCTCAAGCACTCGTCCCCTCTAAGATTCTTATCACGCCTTGTTTGTGCTTATTTGTCGTCACCTATAAAGGCAGTGCAGAAAACAATCCAAAAGAGAAAAATAGTAAAATTAATGAACCGTGAAGAACTCCGTCATGATGGACAACCTGTTGATTCACATCTTGTATGAGTGCCTTAACGTACTGTGGAAAACAGATTGGAAAAATAAAGACTATTTATTTGATTCCTTTTTTCTGGAGTCTGGTATGGAAGTAAATTGAAATTATGTTTTTTTTGCAGAAGGTGAGAGACAATAACAGAGAATTTCAGCATATCAGCTCCTTCACCAAGTGAGCAAAGTGATCAGAACATACATCCAACGATGCCACTAATGAAAGGTGATGTCCTTGTGGTATTATTGCTGGACTGTCAACCCAGTGACCCAGGGAATGTTCTTGGGATCTGGCTTTGAATCCTGCCATCGGCAGATAGTGGAATTTGAATTCAATAAAAATCGGGAGGTAAAGAGTTTAATGACAACCAGGTATTGATTATTGAAAGAACCCACTGGTTCACTAATGTCTTTTAGGGAAGGAAACTGCCATCCTTACCCGGGGCTGGCCAAATGTGACTCCAGACCAACAGCAATGTGGTTGACTCTTAACTGTCCTCTGGGATGGTCAATAAATGCTGGCCTAGCCATTGACACCTTCATCCCATGAATGAATATATGAAAAAACTAAGGTGCCCAAATCAATGATTGGCTGAAATGTGGGGAGGAAAATGCAGTTCACCAGGCAGACCTGAAAATTCTGGGGAGCTCTGTTGATGTACCAGCTCACCATCAAATCCTGAGGTAGACTTCAAGACCTCGATTTTTATTTTCCAGGTGCTTCACACCTGTTTCAGGTGGGAACATTAGAAACCTAAATGTTGCCTAATTCCAATATAGTGACTGGTTGTTGACAGAGGGTGATCACTTAAAATCTTCAGGAACAACTTATCCCTCTGAACTGGACTGAAGCAAGTTGAACTGCACTCTCACCACATTGCTGCAGATAGCCATGTCAAGAATATTTTGAAACCCTCAGATCTTAAAAGTAATAGTGCGTGACCTTGCTGTGCAAAAAAATGGCATGCTGTGTTTGCCTATAATATAGCAATGGTTCTACTTCACAAGTAATTTGTCAGGCATTAGGCACTTTGGAGCATCCTGAGGACAGAAAAATTGCCAAGTAATACTTCTCTTTTAAAACTGCTGATTTCTTTTGTATATGTAGGAGGTGTGTGCATTTTCCATAAGGTATCATTGTTCAAGAACTTCCTTCAAGAGTCTAATATTCAAAAATGTAGAATATAATCTATTTTGCATTTTTTAACTGCTGACCTTGCTGGTCTATGAAGTTTTCCCTTGACTGACTGCAACTCAATCACAGCTTTACCATACCTCAATATACGTTGTTTCTTTGCCATTTTGGTTTATGCAACCTCCATTGACTCACCCATTCTCCAATTTATCTGCCAACAAATGAACAGAATTCACTTCTGCTTTTTTCTAAACTTAAATGCCACAATGTCCTTTCCTGTCCTACTTAATCAATCCTCCTTTCTATTATCCATTTTCTCTGTTCCACCTTCAATTGTTGAGCCATCACTTGTTTCAGCACTATGTTTCAGACCTGGTTTGTGTTATGAATCAGACCAGATGCCCTCAAAATACATTAAGAAGATAGCTTAGAACCTAACTTTTTCTTATTGGACAGGTGATTAGATTAGACTAGATTCCCTACAGTGTGGAAACAGGCCTTTCAGGCCAGCCAGTCCACACCAACCCTCCAAAGAGTAACCCACCCAGACCCATTTCCCTCTGACTAATGCACTTAAGATAGCCAATTCACCTGACATGCACATCTTTGGACTGTGGGAGGAAACCGGAGCACCCAGAGGAAACCCACGCAGACACAGGGAGAATGTGCAAACCCCATGCAGAGGCTGGAATCAAACCTGGGACCCTGGTACTATGAGGCAGCAGTGCTAACCACTGAGCCACTGTGCTGCCCTTTGTAAGGAGGTAGTTTCTGCTCAGTTTCATTCCAGATGTAATTCAATTGGTCAAACCACCAGATTTAAAGCAAACCACACATTTTTCATCAACTATCATTAAAATACAATAAAAGAATGAAGAAATTGGCATAACTTAATTCTATTTGCAAAGTTAACAGAATAATGGATAATTAACTGCTACTAATTAACTTCTAATAATAACATCCCATAAACACACCCTTGGAAAGGCAAATTCAGAAAAAAAACAGATTCTCTCATAGACAATTCTTGTAACAGGAAGTGAAGCCCCAGCTTTTAGCTGTAATCAAGGGAGGCTGAAAATGTCTGCAACTTCCTTAGGACCCCAACAGCAACTGTTGAAAGCCAAAACTAAAAATCCTGGTTCTTTGGGAGCTTTCCCACATCTATTCAGGCTGCTTCTATTGTTCCAACTTTAAAAAACCCAAGGCTTTACAAGTCGTTTATTTTACGAGTTTTCAATAGACAGCTCTACGCCTTAGCCTGAAAACCTCTTCAACAAAAAAGGACAAATTACACCTCTTAAAGCCATAGTATTGTCACACTTGTCTAAGAATGTTAGCCAGATTATCTCTCTTCTCTTGTCTCAGGACCTTCCTCTGTGTCCATGTGTTCCATGATATGTGCACAGTGACCTCACCCAAATCTTCTTACATCACTATACTAAATATAACTGGAATTTAAAATTACATACTATGGCTTGATTGATTTCTGGCAAATTGCACTAAAAAACAATTGGAAACTTCTGCCTACGTTGTTTATTTACTGTGTGGCTGCCATAAATTGGAAGAAGATGAATCCTGGAAGTAAGAACACTTTTTAATTATAAATTAGAGACAAAAGAATACAAATGCTAATCAGCACCCAAGTAAATTACATTTGGGTTAGTGTCCAACTTGAGAATATTCCTTTTTATAAATGTAATGTTTAATTCCAACTCTACCTGTTGGTTTAATTGAAACCTATTGCTTTGAGTATTTTATATAGCTTTAAATGGAACAGCCTCAGCCATTTTCTTGCCCAGAATGTTATGGCAATAAACAGCACTGTGGTTTGATTAAAAATGGTCCCCGCCTGCAGCTTTGCTATTTAATCAACACAAGATCTGCTTATTGTTTTATACTCTTGAGAGACCCACTCAATTACTTGATTAAAAAAAAAGAGAAATTTGTACTTTCTCTTGGGTTTAAGAAGAAAAAAAGAATTCACATACCAGCATTTTCTATTTCTCTCATTTGTTTGGATGGAGGTTCATCTGTGTCCCAGGGAGTTGACTGATTGATAGGAGTTTGTCCCCATCTCACACTTTTACTGAGCATTTGTCCTTGTGTCTGACTGTCAATCTTAGAAATGCTTGAAGGCTACATTTGAAAAGACAAAAACATATACATTCAGACACTGTAGACAAAAACTGTGCACCATACAAAACCATCCTCATTTCTTCGACACTCTGGAAATATTTGACAATATATTTCAAGAATATCCGGTGCAGTATGTTCTACTCTATTATTATACCATTTAATTAATACTACTTGTATATGCTATTTCACATCAATAAATTGAATGTCAAAATGAATTACACTAGTTTCTTTGGCAAGGTGACATTGAGTGTACAGTTTGCTTCAGTTACCTGTTCATAGTATCTGATTTTTGGAAGGTTGAGACACACAACTTAGATCCAACATTTGATTTTATTTAAAACTCTTTTTTTTTTGCCAACTAAAGCCCAGGCTGCAAGCTAGTTCTTAAAGCTTTTTGTTCTATAAATGGAAATACAAAAAGACCTGGAAATTTCCAGAATTCATTTTCTACACTAATAACCAGAGTGCAGTCCCAAGTGTGTAATAAACTCAGCAGATGGATTTTGAGGGAGTCAGCAAGTAAAATTGGTTGAACTCAGCAGGGAATCGTAGGTGAAGATAAATATTTTTACTATGCCATAATTCCTCTTTGTACCAAAAAAATATAAATGAACAGTGGCATACATTTTTGAATACATTTTAACACTAATAATAAACATTCCACAATACAATATATATTAGTGAAAATAAAATCTTGGTGGCTATGTTTTATGAAACAAAGGAAGAAATAACGCAGAGCAGCAGATTTAAATATGCTTGTATTCAATAACCTTACTGGAATATATTCTGTAGGTACAGTAGATTCATTAATAAAACCAGCACTGGTGACAAATCATTCAAGCATCCACAAGTCATTTAGAAGCATTAAATAATTTATTGCAGATACTAAATTGAAACAGGTAAAAATGCAGCTGTGGGATTTTTATTAGGAACATTTTTAGAAACTACTTGTACTAGATTGTAGCCAGATAAGTTGTAATTATTTAATGTGGCATTTTATTATTCAAGTCAATATGGCAGCAGTTGAAAAAGAAACAGACTGAAAATCAAGCCAACGGTTGAGATGACAAAACATACTGGTGATAGGTGAACAAAACATAAGAGTTCAGCAATAAGTGGCAATGGGCCTAATATCATATTATATATTTATAAAGTAGCAAACTTATTCACCATTCTGAATTATCCCCCAATTTCATTCTCATTGGATGTTCATGTTATATAGTGAGCAAGTGACCTTTCAACATCTAAAATAGACCTGGAATGCAACCCAAATGAAGGTCTAACGCAAGAAGCAATCTAGAGGTTTGTGTAGACTTTATTACAGAGTTCTGTGGATTTTAAATACAACACTATCACAGCTTTGCTTCTTGTAATTTTTAAAAAATCTTCCTTGATAAGAAACACATAGAGGACAAGTTTTAACTGGCAGGCACGCATTTCTTGACCGAGAAATGAATAAGCAATAATTAAACAGCATACAGTAGCATTGTAGCTATCTCACTGATGACCAAGACCCACTTAATGCAATTTTCAGGAAGGTTTAACTTGTCAAAAGACAAGCAGCAAACCCTTCTGCTGTTAATAATTGGAGGCTACTTAAATGTATGATTAAGGTAGGAGGCAGGTTTGTAATTCTGAGATCGATATGACCAGTGTGTTGAGTAAGCCAATCAGCAGGTTTAAAAGGGATTATTAGTGTCAGGTTAGGGTTAGGGAAATAAAGATCACGGCAATTGGGGCGAGTTCCGTTGGCCCAGAAAGAGCAGGAATAGACTCCTATGCCTTAAAAGTTGAGAATCTTAGAAATCATCATAGATTTTTAAAAATGTATTTGCACCAGTGTGCACTGATCAGTAGGATTACTGCTGTATTCACCTTCGATTGCCAATGCTTTTCAGACACTAAAAGATAAGTGGTAATTTCAAAGCCATGTGATTTTAAAAATATTCTAGACCATGCAGCAGTTTTAAGAAAGCATATGGAGGCTAAGAAACATATTTATAATATAGATATAAATTTACATCAGAAAATGTAATAGTGGCCTCTGCATAATTCGAAATAATTCTCTGGAACTGTTGATGCTTGCTTCCTTGTGAAACTATTATATCCCTGGGAAAAAGTGAGGACTTTAACTGGCCTGAAACCCTTAAGGAAATTTGTATCAGGTTTGCAGTGCTTTTGTTGCACAGAATGCATTACTCTATTCAGCATTCAATGGAACTTGTATATTCCTGGGATAAAGTGCATTTCTGAGTTTAACTGGCCTGAAACCCTCAAGGAAATGTGCCTCTAAGGTTTGTAATGACTTTGTGAAATTACATACACAGACCTGTAGCCCTATTCAGGATTGCAGTCAGTTTCTCTATAACAGAGATCAGATTGACCACAAATACAGTATATTATATATGGTGCCCTTTATCTTACCCTTTGTATTCTCTGATTAATAAATGCGGATCAGTGGCACGGACCAGGAAGGATCATTCAGGTGAAATTCATAAGTCCAAATCTCCTAAACTGTCCCCTGAGGGGTTTTGTGGCTCAGTAGTAATGCCCCAACCCCTGGACCAGGAGACTTGGGTTCAAGTTCCACATGCTTCAGAGGTGTGTCATAACATCTCTGAACAGGCTGATTAAAAAACAGATAGAATAAAACATAATACACTATCACACGAGGGGTTCTCTTGTGACACAGTGTTAGTGTCCCTGCCCCTGTACCAAAAGACCCATGTTCAAGTCCCACCTGCTCCAGAGGTGTTCCATAACATCTCTGAATAGGCAGATTTTTAAAAAAAAATGCATATTGTTACATTCACAGAGCAATCTGAGACAGTCATGAAGGAGAAATATCACTAGACTATTCACTCAGGGACCCAAACGACATGGGTTCAAATCCGGCTATAGCAGCTAGTAGAATTTAAATGCAATCAATAATAAAAGATGGAATTAAAAGCTATCATTGATCAGTAAACATTCACCTTGTTCATGACTATCCTTTAGGGAAGGAAATGTGCCAACCTTATCTAATGGCCTATTCATGACTCCAGCAAGGTGGTGGACTCTTGAACTCAGAAATGACTTAGCCTCTCTTTTCAAGGGTAACAAATATTGATCTTGACAACAATGCCCATATCATACGAAAGAATTTTAAAAAATAAAACACTTGAGAAACCCAAGAGGACACCGAGCAACGATGTGGCAAAGCACAATGTCAAGGGTGGATCTACAGTAGATCCACTACATTACACCATAAATTTTAGTGACTTGCAACCGCAGACCACACAAGCTGGAGACAGGCTTATCCACACGCATGATCTCAAAATGAGGCAAGATGGAAACATGTAATGAGCAATACATATGAATTGAAAAGCATATCTCATCACCCTAATATGTAAATAATGAAAAAAATCAACAAAGATTACATAACAGGAAGTACCCCATTTTCATCTTCTTCTAAAACTGAAGAGTTTTGAGAAACTTATTGAAGACCTGTTTGTGAATTATTTAACACATACCAAGTCACTGGTGATTTGGTAGTTATTCAATCAATACACAAAGTTTTCAGTAGCATATGCCTTATTACAGAGCAGAAATGTCTGCAGCACACTGAAGCATTAGGGAGAGCAAAAACGTTAAATAGAAATCATTTAATGGGGAGGTGATGGCCTCGTGGCAGTAACACTGGGCTGTTAATCTAGAAACCCAGGCAATGTTCTGGTGACCCAGGTTCAAATCCCACCACTGCAGATTTTTTTTGAATTCAGTAGAAGTCTGGTAGTAAGAGTCTAATGAATCCTTTGACGATTATCGGAAAATTCCATCTGGTTCACTAATGTCCTTTAGAGAAGGAAACTGCCATCTTTACCTGGTCTGGCCTACATGTGACTTCAGATTCACAACAATGTGGTTGACTCTTAATTGCTGTCTAGGGATGGGCAATGAATGTTGGCCCAGTCAGCGACACCCTCATCCCATGAATGAGTATCAACAAAACCTGGATTCCTTGTTCCAGGATGCAGTCACACTTCTTAGGGAACGACATCTGATTGGGTCAGGGACAGGAGGGTGTGATTGTGGGTGGAGCAGGGAAAGGCACCCAGAGGGCAGAAGCAAAGATCATTAAGCTAAGAAAAGTTTGAAGGGCTAGACTCATCATGTTAAAAATAATATTAAACTTAAAGGAAAAGCACATAATTGTGCAAAGTATCAGACAAATTCTACTTTGCTGCAAGCACGCTCCTAACAACTCATGTAGAAGCGCATCTGAAAATAAGAAAGCATGCAGTCAGCATCAGTGTTAAAATATAAGCAAATAAACCCATGTTAGGAGGTTCAAGTTATCCATATTTACTCTGTGCCAAATGTGAAAGCCAAGTATGGACACTGAGACTAATTGATGCTTGGAAGATCAATAATCATATGGTTAGACCACAGGCCCCACAGACATACTGCAAGTTGCTGGATATGGGAAGGGGAGAGAAGCCTTGTTTAGCACTACAATGGTGTCAGTGGTAGGCATGCAGCACTTTTAGCAACAGAAAGGCAGCCATGACGACTGGTTCTAATGGGTAAATTATTACTTAGACATTGTAATGTCACTCCTCTCTCCTTGCATCAATACAGAGGTATCTAAAAAAAACATTTTATATTGCAAAATAATTAACTCTGCTATTCTGAATTCTGGTCCTGATTTTATTTAAGATCACATCATTTACATTTTGTGTTATGCTGCTTTCACGGTACACCTTATCACCTACCTGCACAGAATTTCCCCTTTATGGCGGAGCGAAAGGAAACCATTTTTAAGTCCTCCAAAACAGATGCATATTTGCATGACTCAACATTTTATAAACTGCAGTTGTGCTAGAATCCTCCTTAAACAAGCAGTTTTATTTGGCGCAGTAACTTCTGCAGGGTCTGATTAACAGCAACAAATGCCTAGCTACTTCCAGAATATTGCTACCAATGAGAATTAACTGAACAGATGACACTGAGCGCAGTAGGAACAATGAGCTGCTCAGCATAATGACTGCAATGATTGCCTCCTCTCCTTTGGCATCAGCAGCTCCTAAGTTTATATTCCAGGCAGAATTTAAGCTGCCGTTCCATCGGACCCAGTGGTTGTTGCTGTTTCAGCTTCCTGTCGTGCTGCTGCTGCTAAATATTATGAACAGTTCCCTCTGATTTCAACAGTGATATTAAGAGTATAATCACAATATAAAATGGGACTGAACAAAGGTCTAATGTCTCGGGCAACAGCCAACAGGCACCAGGACAGATTGAATGAGCCACACGAGGAATAAGTGAATTAAGTCTGAAAACTGGCACAGGGATTACAATACACAATTAACCCATGACCTTGTTTTACTGATACAGGCAGCAAGCCAGCCTAATGCTATCTGTTTCCTTACATGATTTCACAGTGCAGTCAGAGTGAAGTGCATCGTTAAGGAGCTGCAGGCTTCAGCTCAGGATGCAAAAATCTCAGTGTACGATGACTAGATAAGGCAAGTCTGCACCTCGTAAAAGGGTGCCATTTGAATGGAGTGGGTGCTGGAATCCATTGCAAAAGCGACTTGGGAACAGGAACGTAACGACACACCAGAGAGAGTGTCCCGAGGCTCTCTGATGCATTACTGGATGTCTGGGTGCAGGAAAAGGACAGGAGGAGGGAGGTCCTTCATCCACAGAGGTTCAGAGATATCTGAGACAGCACTGGCAGCAAACAACTGTCCAGATCACTGCCAGGACACTTGCTCGAGGGAACTGCACAAAGTTCAGCAAGTGCACCAGTGGTAAAGATTAGTGAATGGTCTTTCAAATAACACATGTCCCCAACTGCACCACTAGACTCACACACTGCTCATTATTCCAAAGCCTGACTATCTATCAGCCATCTTGGTCAAGTTTACATACTCAGTGTTGCAAGCCTTACACCTTCATCTTTATGGCTTACTTACACACTAATGGTTATTCAACTAGAACCACCACATCGCTCAACACATTGCACTATACCTAATGATAGTTTTGATTTGATTTGATTTATTATTCACATGTACATCGGTACAGTGTAAAGTTTTGTTTTGCATGCAGTGTAGGCAGATCACGCCGTACAAAGTGCATTAAGGTAACAGAACAGAGCAAGAAATACAATGTTAAATCCAAATCAAAAAACATTGTACAATATTCAATGATACACTTATACTTGATGGCAGGAGCACCAAGGGTGGCACGGTGGCTCAGTTGTTAGCACTGCTGCCTCACAGCGCCAGGGACCCAGGTACGATTCCCGCCTCAGGCAACTGTCTGTGTGGACATTCTCCTGTGTCTGCATGGATTTCCTCTGGGTGCTCCAGTTTCTTCCCACAGTCCAAAGCTGTTTGGCGAACTGGCCATGCTAAATTGCTCATTGTGTAGCTTAGGTGCATTGTTCAGAGGTAAATATAGTATAGTAGGGGGATGGGTTACTCTTTAGAGGGTCGGTGTGGACTTGTTGGGCCAAAAGGCCTCTTTCTAGATTGTAGGGACACTATATAAACTGATGGGTTGCCATTTGTCTTCACCTTGACTGAGCAGTTGAGTAGAGTCATGGTCAACAGTGGAGCTGAAAGGATTGAGGTACATGTTCTTACCTACTCTACCTCCTCATGTCCCATAATCTCTAAACGATTCCCAATGTGATGATATCGTAAATGTGCACCTCCACTTTCCCTAACCTGTGCTTTTTCTCCCCAATGCCCTAAAAGTGCCACCTCACCAGACAACAGGAGAGAAGTGAAATAAAGAATGAAGTGCAAGAGGGTGAAGAAGAGACTGAGGATAATGAAATACCATTGCTGGATTTCAGACTAACATCCGCTCACTCAGATGTTGGCAGTGGATGAAGTGTAGGAGATAACAGAGGGGGATATCTCCATGCACAAATGACCGGGCACGAGTAATCTGCAACCAGGGCAGCAGAAAGGACAGAGTAGGAATCAGTTCCCTAAATGGCAAGTCCGGTCATAAAGAACTCAGGCAAGGGCACTGATAGGTTCCTGTTCAAAAAGAGGCTGATTGAGCATTCACAATGCAATGTTTTATACATTATCAAGCTTGTCAGAAGGTTTGCTATCACTTCAAGGAGCAGTGAGGTGTCTGGAACCAACTTAAAAATCACACAACAACAGGTTTGTTTGGCAGTGGACATAGCACAAGCATTTGGAGCTCAAACATCGCTGTCTGGATGTGAGAACACCTTGGGGTGTGTTTACAAGCTAACTCAGGCTGCTTCCACTGATGCTGAGGGGATGCAGCTCAAAGTTAGGCCTTCAAAGCCATCTGCAGTCTACCCCTCTAGTGCTCCACAAATCATCTATTGGCATAGCATTGTATAGAAGCGTCAGGTCACATAATAGGACACAAAAAACAGGCACTAAAGAAATGCGATTAGTTTGAGCTTTATATGGAAATTAGATAGCCCATTTGATAAAGTTGGTTCAGAATTTTATTTTGAGGGTTGTGGCCCAGGAGAAAGGCCAAGAGTGGGACTGTTGTTGATGGGTGATTTGGCATTATTCTCATAGTTGTTTGAGCCAATCCTGCCAGAAAAGGGATTAGGTTAATCTCTTTTTTTACTTTCTCAGTTCCAAGGCCTGTGCTGGGGAGACTGCGCAAATTACAGCTGGCTGTGATGAATTGTGACGTATGATTGAGTGTACACCATAGGCTTCCTCCAAATGGCCGAGCAATACAATCCGTGTTTAAGCATCCAATGCATTTTCCAATGACATTATGCGAAGGCTGAATGATTATTGTTTTCAGTATGCTACACAAGTGCGTGTCAGAGACATGAGCCATGTGGTCAACGATAGCTCTCAATCCTCTGTAGATACTCTCTGGTTTAGTGTCGTGGCTGAAATACCGATGACATAGCAGAATAAAGACATCAAGGTTCGTGCATAGACAGTCACCATGTGTCATAGGCCACTGTTGTCCTCCCTGTAGAGACCACTAACTTTTAAAAAGTTATTTGAATTTCCAATGACGCACCGACAAGATCAAATGAAAAAGATTAGATTCAAGCCTCTTATTGTCAAAAGAGAACCAAATAACATCAGCAATCTCTAGTTAATAGAGAAATTGTGAGCTATAGAAATGAATAAGCATGTTTGCTGGTATTAGACTTTATACACTTTTGAACCATTTCTGCATTCTCAGGTTGTGGGACTGGCCAGCATTTAAAGGCCAACCCAAAATTGTCATTGAGAAAGTAGTCATGAGCTGTTTTCTTGAACCCCTGCAGTCCATGTGGCATAGATCCATCAATGGTACTGCTTGGAAGGGAGTTTGTGGTTTTTGACCCAGCAATAGTGAAGGATGGGTGACAAAGCTCTAAATATGTGACTAGGATGGACACTTGCTCAAAGGCTGTTCTTGTGTATTTGCTGCTCTTCTTCTACAGAGTGGTGGAAGTTGGAAAATTCTGTCGAAGGGCTTGGCTGAGTTGCTACAGATCATTCCGTTGATTGACTCACTGTGGCAGCAATGAGGTGGGGTGAGTGAATGTATATGTGGATGGCGCTCCAATTAAGTGTGCTGCTTTGTTTCAACTTTCTTGGGGGTGCACACATCCAAGCAAGTGGGGAATTTTCAACGTACTCCAGACCCATGCCTTGTAAATGGCAGAAAGACCTTGCGGACTCAGCAAGTGAGATACTCTGAACTGCTTTGGTAGTCAAAGTATTTATATGGTTGGTCTCATTGAGTTTCTGAGAAATTGTCACCATAGCAATGGTAACACCATTGAATGTTAAAGGGACATGGTTGGTCTGTCTATTATTGGAGATGGTTATTGTCTGGCACTTGTGTAGCACAAATATAATTTGCTAATTATAAGCCGAACTGGAACATTATCCTGGCTTTGTTGCACCAACTGCTTCAGTATCTGAAGAATCGAGAATGGTGCTCAACATTGTGCAATCAGCAGCAAACATTTGACTTTATGGTTGAGGGAAGGTCAGAGATGAGGCAACTGATCTCAGGGGCCAGGACAATTCCCCAATGACCTCCTGTAGTGATGATCTGTGATTAAGTTGATTGACCTCTAATGACAACTGTCTTGACAGCACGGTGGCTCAGTGGTTGGCACTGCTGCCTCACAACGCCAGGAACCTAAGTTCTGCATGGGTTTCCTCCGGGTGCTCTGGATTCTTCCCATTGTCCAAAAATAGGCAGGTTAGGTGAATTGGCCATGCTGAATTGTCCGTAGTGTCCAGGAATGTGCAGGCTGAGTGGATCAGCCTTGGGAAATGCAAGGTTACATTTATGTTTACAGTAAAATGCAGGGATGGGGTAAGGGGGGTGGGGTTTGGTTGGGATTCTCTTCTGAGGGTCAGTGTGGACTCAATTGGCTGAATGGCTTGCTTCCATATTGCAAGGATTCTATGATTCTATGATTGTTTTGTGCTAGATCTGACTTCAACAAGTGGAGAGAATTCTCTAATTCACATTTATTATTGCTTTAATGAGAGCTCCTTAAGTTATAGTTCCTGGCTGCAGTCACCTTCAAAGTCACTAGCAGTATCAAAGTTTGCTCTTCTCTGGGATACCAACCCTACCTTGAGATGGTGGTCCTTTTCACTGGATAACTCCTTCGCAAAAAGGAAGTTAAAGACTACCATCCCAATATTCTGCTCATAAAATTACACAAAACGAAAAAAGCCCTGTCTAGAATTTCAGTTTAGTTCTTCAGTTGCCCTTTCCCAGCCAGATTAAACCCATTGGTGGAATATTGGGAATATTAGGCTGTTCAAAGCATCAAGGTGGTAAAAACAATGACTGCAGATGCTGGAAACCAGATTCTGGATCAGTGTTGCTGGAAGAGCACAGCAATTCAGGCAGCATCCGACGAGCAGCAAAATTGACGTTTCGGGCAAATGCCCTTCATCAGGAATAAAGGCAGAGAGCCTGAAGCGTGGAGAGATAAGCTAGAGGAGGGTGGGGGTGGGGAGAGAGTAGCATAGAATACAATAGGTGAGTGGGGGAGGAGATGAAGGTGGTAGGTCAGGGAGGAGAGGGTGGAGTGGATAGGTGGAAAAGGAGCTAGGCAGGTCGGACAAGTCCGGACAAGTCAAGGGGACAGTGCGGAGCTGGAAGTTTGAAACTAGGATGAGGTGAGGGAAGGGGAAATGAGGAAGCTGTTGAAGTCCACATTGATGCCCTGGGGTTGAAGTGTTCCGAGGCGGAAGATGAGGCGTTCTTCCTCCATGCGTCTGGTGGTGAGGGAGCGGCGGTGAAGGAGGCCCAGGACCTCCATGTCCTTGGCAGAGTGGGAGGGGGAATTGAAATGTTGGGCCACTGGGTGGTTTGGTTGATTGGTGCGGGTGTCCCGGAGATGTTCCCTAAAGCGCTCTGCTAGGAGGCACACAGTCTCCCCAATGTAGAGGAGACCGCTTCGGGAGCAACAGATACAATAAATGATATTAGTGGATGTGCAGGTAAAACTTTGATGAATGTGGAAGGCTCCTTTAGGGCCTTGGATAGAGGTGAGGGAGAAGGTGTGGGCACAGATTTTACAGTTCCTATTGTGGAAGGGGAAAGTGCCAGGATGGGAGGGTGGGTCGTAGGGGGGGCGTGGACCTGACCAGGTAGTCACGGAGGGAACGGTCTTTGCGGAAGACGGAAAGGGGTGGGGAGGGAAATATATCCCTGGTGGTGGGGTCTTTTTGGAGGTGGCGGAAATGTTGGCGGATGATTTGGTTTATGCGGAGGTTTGTAGGGTGGAAGGTGAGCACCAGGGGCGTTCTGTCCTTGTTACGGTTTGAGGGGTGGGGTCTGAGGGCGGAGGTGCGGGATGTGGACGAGATGCATTGGAGGGCATCTTTAACCACATGGGAAGGGAAATTGCTGTCTCTAAAGAAGGAGGCCATCTGGTGTGTTCTATGGTGGAACTGGTCCTCCTGGGAGCAGATACGGCGGAGGCGGAGGAATTGGGAATACGGGATGGCATTTTTGCAAGAGATAGGGTGGGAAGAGGTGTAATCCAGGTAGCTGTGGGAGTCGGTGGGTTTGTAGAAAATGTCAGTGTCAAGTCAGTTGTCACTAATGGAGATGGAGAGGTCCAGGAAGGGGAGGGAGGTGTCAGAGATGGTCCAGGTAAATTTAAGGTCAGGGTGGAATGTGTTGGTGAAGTTGATGAATTGCTCAACCTCCTCGCGGGAGCACGAGGTGGCGCCAATGCAGTCATCAATGTAACGGAGGAAGAGGTGGGGAGTGGTGCCGGTGTAATTACGGAAGATCAACTGTTCTACATAGCCAACAAAGAGACAGGCATAACTGGGGCCCATACGTGTACCCATGGCTACCCCTTTGGTCTGGAAGAAGTGGGAGGATTCAAAAGAGAAATTGTTAAGGGTGAGGACCAGTTCGGCCAAACGAATGAGTGTGTCGGTGGAAGGGGACGTCTGGAGAGGAAAAAACGGAGGGCTTGGAGGCCCTGGTCATGGTGGATGGAGGTGTAGAGGGATTGGATATCCATGGTGAAGCTGAGGCGTTGGGGGCCGGGGAAACGGAAGTCTTGGAGGAGGTGGAGGGCGTGGGTGGTGTCTCGAACGTATGTGGTGAGTTCCTGGACTAGGGGGATAGGACAGTGTTGAGGTAGGTAGAGATGAGTTCAGTGGGGCAGGAGCATGCTGAGACAATGGGTCGGCCAGGGTGGTCAGGCTTGTGGATCTTGGGAAGGAGGTAGAACCGGGCAGTGCGGGGTTCCCGGACTATGAGGTTGGAAGCTGTGGGTGGGAGATCTCCTGAGGTGATGAGGTTCTGTATGGTCTGGGAGATGATGGTTTGGTGATGGGGGGTGGGGTCATGGTCGAGGGGGCAGTAGGAAGAGGTGTCCTCAAGTTGGTGTTTGGCTTCAGCGATGTAGAGGTCAGTGCGTCAGACTACCACTGCACCTCCTTTATCCGCTGGCTTAATGGTGAGGTTGGGAGTAGAGTAGAGGGATTGGAGGGCTGTGCGTTGTGAGGGTGAGAGGTTGGAGTGGGGGAGGGGGGTCGACAGGTTGAGGCGGTTAATGTCCCGGCGGCAGTTGGAAATGAAGAGGTCGAGGGCAGGTAATAGGCCAGCGCGGGGTGTCCAGGTGGATACAGTGTGTTGGATGTGGGCGAAGGGGTCCTCGGAAGGTGGGCGGGAGTCCTGATTGTGAAAGTAAGCTCGGAGGCGGAGGCGACGGAAGAAGTGTTCGATGTCCCGGCCTGTATTAAATTCATTGATGCGTGGACGGAGGGGGATGAAGGTGAGTCCTTTGCTGAGGACTGATTGTTCGTCCTCAGTGAGTGGGAGGTCTGGAGGGATGGTGAAAACCCGGCAGGGCTGGGAGCTGGGATCTGGTGTGGGTGTGGAGCTGGGAGTGGGGGCGGAGCCAGTACCTGGAGTGGGTGTGATGTTCAAAGCATCAGATGAATATATATTGCAATATATCATGAGAAACTAGTTTACAGTATTGCATAATCTATAGCTCATTCAAGATGCAGATTATGCGTTATTCAATCTTGTTACTCCTCCTTACATGTGCAAAGAAAATGTCCTGCCAAATTCAAGAATATGAGATACACTCCACATTCTTCAAAATAAAATGTGCATTACCATCACATATGTTCCATGATTTGCAGGAATAATTTGACATCTTGCCTGAATTATGCGCGTTTCCTAATGTGAAGTGCCTCAGGCTTTTCTTGGAATATCACTCATACCACATTGGTTTCATTCAAGGACCATCTTGCCAGATGAGAAAATCAATAAAAGTAATGCAGCTGTCTTAAGTGTTCCATAGGAGTTTAAAATAGTGTGGTTTCAGCTGCCTTATATCATCGGAAAATAATGCATCCTCTCCAAAACAGAACGAGCCATCTTTTTGTCTAACTAAAATGTCACATATTGATGAGCTGTGTCTCTCCAGAAAGACCCTATCTT
Organism: Chiloscyllium plagiosum; assembly: GCF_037043375.1. Lineage (NCBI taxonomy): Eukaryota > Metazoa > Chordata > Chondrichthyes > Orectolobiformes > Hemiscylliidae > Chiloscyllium > Chiloscyllium plagiosum. Next base: position 11,106,128 of record NW_028270141.1, on the reverse strand, counting down.
TTATTTCGTGGCAATATCAATCCCTTGCTATGCTGCATACTTATAAATGCACCTTCCGCTTATAACTTCTATCAAATAGGAGATAGGCAAATCAAAATTCTATTTAATACCATTGTGCTAAATTGAAACAACTGACAAACATGCCTGTTTAAAATAATAATTGATATAAGTAATGGAAATTGCAGCAAAGTTATCACTTTCAACTTTGTGCATTGTTATAATAGCTTTCAAAAATTGAACATAGCAATTAGATTTTACTATAAAGTCCATTCATTGAGCCTCATTATTGCAGTTCTCATCCATAACTTGTATGGGCCATATTTTGTATCTCTCCGACACTAACCTATGTCTGACTCACTCCCTTAGAAATTTGTCCATTTCCTCAATAAATTATTCAATTGATTTGCCACTAATCAGCTGTCAATGGTATCAATGGAAAATTGCAGAAAACAAGACTTTAGTTTGTACACATGAAACAAAATTGTAAGAGTTATTTTGAAACAAAAACTGCTGAAATCTCTACAATAAAATGTTTTTGGCATATATAATTGGCTCATATTATTGATCCTTACAAACCATTGGAATAATATAATCGATCCATTCAGATATGTCATATGTCAAAATAGTTTTCATAAAGTCAGCAATGACACTTCCATATCAAAAACACAATGAAATAAAGATAAACAACATGTGATGCTAAATTATAATGATTAATTTAGCAACAACGACTTGAGAGTCCAAACATTGAGTTGAAGTAAATGTGAATGGATTGTTTGAGCACAGGGATAACTTTTAAAATTGAGTAGTAATCTTGCGTACAAGATGTAGTGGGAACTTGACAGGGTGGATACTGAAACAATCACAAAATGATGGAGCTGTTAGAGTGTAGAAGGAGACCATTTATGCACTATGTCTACACTGGCTCTTAGTGCTAAACTCCAGCATAAATAGAAATAACTATTTAATAACTTCCTGAATGTCTCAATTGAACCTGTCTTCACCACATAGCTAGGCAGTGTATTCCAGGCTCTAACTACTTGTGTATGACAAGATTTTTTTCTTATCTTGCATTTATTTGTTCTGCTTTAAAATGTGTCCTCTGGTACTCAATTTTTTTTGAATGGAAACAGTTTATTCTGCCTAGACTTTACATGGTTTAGAATACTTCCATCAAATATCTCCTCAGCTGTCTCTGTTCCAAGAAAATTCCCAATACAGTCAGTTCTTCTTTAACGTAATGGTTACATTCTTGTGCAACCTTGCGTGATAGAAAAATTGTGCTTAAAGTGTTGGCACTGTAACTGCGTTAGAGCCAACATGTTTTAAAAGTTTGCGCTGTGTGCTTCATCAATTGCATTACAGCAAACCTGTGTTGATGAGACACGCATTGTAACAGAATGGAATCGAAGAGTGTAGTGCGGGAAAAGCACAACCGATCAGGCAGCATCCTAGGAGCAGGACAGTCAACGTTTTAGGCATAAGCTCTTCATCATCCTTTATCAGGAATCAATTCCTGATGAAGGGCTTATGTCTGAAACATTGACTATCCTGCTCCTTGAATGCTGCCTGACCAGCTGTGTTTTTCCAGCACTTACACTGTTTGGCCCTGATCTCCAGCATCTGCAGTCCTCACCGTCTCCCATTAAAACAGAGCAACCTGTTTTTCCAGGATCAAGATTAGTGTGGTGCTGGGAAAGCACAGCAGGTCAGGCAGCATCTGAGGAGCAGGAGAATCGACGTATCAGGCAGTAGCCCTTCATCAGGAAGGGCTGATTCCTGATGAAGAGCTCCTGCCCGAAACGTCAATTTTCCTGCTCCTCGGATGCTGCCTGACCTGCTGTGCTTCTGCAGCACCACACTAATCTTGACTCTGATCTCCAGCATCTGCATTCCTCACTTTCACCAACCTGTTTCTCGATTCTATCCTGGTAACTAAGGTTTCACATCCCTAGAATAATTTATGCAAATCTCTTCTGCACTGTCTCTATTGCATTTACATCCTTCTGATAACACAATTCCCAGAACCATACAGAATACTCCAGTTGAGATCTAAACAGTGTCTTACATATATTAAGTGTAGCCTCTCTGCTCTTGTCCTCTGTGGTTCTATTAATGAAACCTGGAATACCGTAGGTTTTATTTTGTTAAAGAGCTATATCCATCCGTCCTCCCACCTTCCATGACTTATGCATACATACAACTGGCTCTCTCTAACCCTGCATACCCTTGATTTTTGGGAAACTGAATTAAAAGTTAACTGAAAGTTAAGGACAATGCCAAGAATACCCATGAAATACTTGTGGTTTTTCTTTGTTCGAGCAAACAAATATGGAGCAAATAAATAAGGGTAACCTGCTTTGTGGTTTGAAGTAGAAATGGCTGACGAATACAGTGTTTGCTCAATCATGCTTTCAGTCTGCTGTTGGAGTAAACATCTTAAACATGAAATCATGATGTGTTATCCTTTCAGTTATGAACTGGAAGTTTGAATTTCTTTTCAAAAGTTATACGCTTCTACAGGGATTGCAATACCGTATCCCTACAGTAAATAATTGATTTTCTGACAGGCAGAGGAAATTATTGCATTCAGCTCAAGGTCCTATCACTACAATCATCTGTTCTGAACACTGTCCTCTGGCAGGATTGCTGTCTTCGATTTGACCTTAAACCCCTCACACACAGAATACATTCCAATTCTGGAAGCAAACATGACTGGAAATATTATTTTCACTATTCAGTGTTTGCAATAATTTAAGAAATTTTGGATCTTGATATATTTAGTATTTGGAAGGACTAATAAAGAGAATGGTCGAGGAAGACAGGGAGAGAGAGGAAGATGGATTTGTGCACTGAGATATTGGGAAAGATTTAGCAAGCGCCAAAGATAGTTGCAAATAGATAGATAGAGGTAAACTGACAAAAAAAAAGTTGCAAAGATAGGTGCATGGATATTTAAAGTTCTTCCCAAAGTATGACTGGACAGCAAGAAATGTGGCTAAGTTGTGACGTTTACCCCAATCTTGTAAATCATAAACTGTTTTATCAGTGGCACTGATGAAAATGGCAGCATAACACAGCCTGCAGTGTATTGTGAAGATTACTAAATATCTCGGGAGGCTGAAAGGGAGAGGATCCCTGCACATGGCTTGTTAGTTTTATCATTTACAAAGCAAGGGGATGGAGTAGCCAATAACGTACACCCAATGCCCATATACAAATTTCTGACAGTCGGAGAAAATGATGGCATGGATTTTGGGGTGGTAGCAGTGGCAAGAACTATCAGTATTTCCCGTCATTACTATACTGACAGCAATTTTTTGGAGTCTGCACATGTTGAGGATAATGCAGAAACCAAGCAGTTACTACCGGGCCTTCTATGCTACTCCAGAGACTCCCTAGAATGCATCCCTGCCAGGCATCCCTAGAATGCAGTCAATGGAAATACCGTACATACTCGAGTAAAAGTCAATCTCGTAAAAGTTGGCCAAAAAATCTAGAACTTTCCATATATCTCATGGAAAAAACGACCCTAGTTCTTCACATAATTCACACCGACGTTAGGCTTTGGATTTCTTAAGTTCATTATTGAGCGAGCACTACAATTAGTATAATTAGTATTCACTTTTCATACAACCATCCCACTCCGGTCTGGGACTCCGGTCTGCCTGCCGTCCCACTCCGGTCTGGGACTCCGGTCTGCCTGCCGTCCCACTCCGGTCTGCCTGCCGTCCCACTCCGGTCTGGGACTCCGGTCTGCCTGCCGTCCCACTCCGGTCTGGGACTCCGGTCTGCCTGCCGTCCCACTCCGGTCTGGGACTCCGGTCTAGCCCTCAGCTGCACCGATGATGTCATTGCTGCTCCAAATTAAGTTTTTTTTTAAAAAGGAGAGAATAACAAGAAAAGGCGGACGGAATAATTACAAACTCATTTTTGTTTCTATTTTCTTTATCCGGTAATTACTATAAGCCATTGTGCCTTTTTCTTTATATTCATTTAGAGATCAATTGGGCTTCTAATGATACAGTATGAATTTTGACAGTCATGAATTTCAGCTACTTAAAAGTAGTATCCATGTAACAGTCAACCCATAAATTTAACTTTAAAATGTAGTCTAAAAAATTTGACTTGTACACGAGTATATATGGTCATCAGATTTCAAAAGAGAAAATCTTACTTGATAAACTTTGTTGAAATGCTTTTCGGGTGAAAACAGAGGCAGTGGTGAATCAGTTAGCTAAATAGCTGGCAGGTGATTCAGGCTAATGTCAACAGTGTGGGTTTGACTCCCTTTCTAGCTGAAAAATGTGTTGCTGGAAAAGCGCAGCAGGTCATGCAGCATCTAAGGAACAGGAGAATCGACATTTCGGGCATAAGCCCTTCTTCAGGAAAGGCTTATGCCCAAAACGTCGAGTCTCCTGCTCCTTGGATGCTGCCTGACCTGCTGTGCTTTTCCAGCAACACATTTTCCAGCTCTGACCTCCAGCATCTGCAGCCCTCACTTTCTCCTTTCTGGCTGAAGTCAGGACAGAACCTTAGCCCCTGAGTCTGGAAGGGAATCATCACCCACTAAAACTGCCAAGAAAGCAGCTTAGTTAAAACCCAAGCAGGCAACAAGCCAATGATCATTCTTCAGGCAGAACAGAAGACAGTGTTAAGAGAATGGTAAGATGGCAGATGTATTATATATGGATTTTCAAAAGCCACTCAATGAAGCATCTCATAACGAACTAATGAATAAAAGTCAGATAATGTAGAGTTCGGGGACAAGTGGCAAACTAACATTATTTGGTTTCATGACCAAAAGCATAAATTGAGAGTAAAGGATTCAGGGTACCAAAACAAGGAATCCAGGGCTGTTCAGAAATGTTATTAATGAAATTGAAATCACCATTACTAAATTTGTGGATGATACAAAATACTGAGGAGGATTGCAACAAATAATAAAAGGATGTCAATAAACTTACAGAATGAGCAAGTGAAATTCAACAGAGATGAATGTGGAGTAGTACGTTTTGGCAGAAAAAAAGAAAGCTTTTTTTTGTTTTATTCGTTTGTGCAGTGAGATGATCTGTTGCACATCCCTAACTGGCCCAGAGAAGGAGGTGGTGCTTTCTTGAACCACTACAGTCCATCTGGTGTGAACACAGCCTCAATCCAGGGAGTTCCAGGATTTGGACTCCAGGACAGTGAAGAAACGGTGATAGAGTTTCATGTCAGGATAACGTGAGAATTGGAATGGGACTTCCAGGTGGTGGTGCTACTACATATCTATTACCCACATTCTTCTCGGTGGTAGAAGTCTTAGGTTCGGAAGGCATTGTTGAAGTAGTCTTGCTGAGTTGCTGCAGTGAATCCTGTAGATGGCACACACTGCTGCAAGCAAATTAATATTTAAAGTCCCAACCAACCAAACATGATGGTATCAAGCTTTGAGCTTTTTGGAGACGCCGATACCCAGCAAGTTGTGTGCATTTCATCACACTCCTGTATTGTATCTTGCAGATAGTGGACAAGCTTTGGGGAGTCAGGGGAAAGCGAGGACTGTAGATGCTGGATATCAGAGTCGAAAACTGTGGCCATGGAAAGGCACAGCAGGTCAGTTTTGGGCATAAGCCCTTCATCAGCAATGATAGTGGTGGGGTTGGGGGTAGCGGAAGGGACTGACTTACTTACTGCAAACTTTCTGACCTACTTTTGTTGCCACAATATTTACTTGGCTGATGCAGTTGAGATCCTGGTCAATGATGGCCCTCAAGATGATTATGGGGATTTAGTGCTGGTAATGGCATTGAATGTCAAGGGGAAATGGTTAGATTTTCTTGTGTTGGAGATGGTCAAAGCCTGGCAATTGTGTAGTATAAATATTACTTGCTAGACTGCAAATTTCAGACAGCAGATGGTGGAGTAATGTTTTAAAACAAATGGGAGAGAAAAGAAATCAATTTCCACTTTCCTGAACTGCATTATAAAATAAGACATCCCTTTTCTAGGATCTGCTATAGTCTCTTTGGGGAAGCATTCTCTTTGGTAAAGTAACTGACAGCTGTTGACTTACATCAGTCCAATTGATCATAATTGATTTCTTCCTCTTTCATACCTGCAAGGGCAGGCTTACCGTCCCTCAGTCATATCTTTAATCCAAAGTACATTATCCCATGGGGAATGATTATCCATTTAAAACACAAAGGACAAACTAAAGAATTATTTTACAAGTAAACCCCACATTTATTACTGCTACACGCGCTAACGTTTATGCAGGTCAGTTACTTTTAACCAACCTTTTATTTTCTTGGATTCTCAGATAAAAGAACGGCATTTTCCATTTCCACCCCTCAAATATCGTCAACTTTAAGGGCATTTAAATGGTCACTGGATAAATATATGGATGATAATGGAATACTGTAGGTTAGATGGGCTTCAAATTGGTTTCACAGGTCGGCACAACATCGAGGGTCGAAGGGCCTGTACTGCCCTATGTTCTATGACAAGTCCAACTGTATTCAAACACCCATTTGAAAAAAGATTGGCATAGCAACTGTAATTAAAACAGAACTAATTTCATGTCTTTTGGATCATCAGGACTGGAAACTTGCATATGTATTTTTCAGTGTGTAATCTCTAAAATGTTTCTCTTGATCTGAAAACATTTTCAATTGTAATGTAATTCCCCACATTATCTCTAGTACATCAGAACTAATGTCGGGTCTTACCTGAATACATCACCAATTCAGCTGTCCAATCAAGCTTCTTAACTGCTGGCTTTTGATTTAGAGACAAGCCATCTTTCTATGACAACTTATCATGATGTTTCAGAACACAAGTAATATGTTCTAGATTAAAAGTTTTGACCTGTGGTTGCTCATGACATGTTCTGTTTGGTGTCTAAGTCTACACATTTAAAGGCTGCTGAAACTTGCCTTCCAATCTTGAATTCCACTTTAATCTTACAACAAATTCCTCCAATTCCACCAAATCTTCTACAGAAAATCATTAATACACATCAAAAGGTACCAGAGTGTTTCATTTTGCAATAATAGTAGAGCATTGCTGAATCTGCTCACTTCCTGCAATACCAACCTAACTGCTAAATGCATCATCTTTAATGCATCATTCAATTTAGAAATAGATTCGTTTAATTTCCATAAAATTTCCACAATATTCATCAGCCGCAACACCTGCACCTTTGGTAGGATTTTAAATCTTAGACAATTTTCTCATCCCGTTTACCAATGGAGCTTTAGGATTATTTGGTTCTCTCAGATTTATATCAAGCGACGTGATTATTACTTCACTATTTTGATTAGAAATGTCAGGTTTTGTTTAGTCAATGCAATAATTGTCCTTGTAAACTGCAAACCACAGACTTTCAAAAATAATGGATGTTTTACGTCAGTTCCAGTGTGCCTTTTTCGTGGATGACTTGCTCAGCAGCAAGGATATCACATGGGAAATACATCAGTATGAGCAAATAGATCACTCCAGTTATGAGATCAACACTTCTTTTCAGTGATCCCAATGTGATATTATCCCCGAATTTAAGTCTAGAAGAATTTTCCTACTCCCTGACCATATTTTGATAGAGTGAATCTTACCAATTTAATCAGTTTTATTATGCTCCTGGTTGTCACCACTGTCTAACATGGATCAATTGAATTAATTCATAATTTATAAGTTAATGCAAATTTTTATCATTATCTTCAAACTCTGAATTCTTGGTCTTAAGTGTTAGTTCAAAGACTCTGCCAATCTGTTTTGGGGCAGTACAAAACATATTATCTTGAGTCACACCTGAAGTATCAGATATCCTAAATTAATCTAGTCCCATTTGTCTGCATTTGGTCTATATTCCTCTGAACCCTTCCTATTCATCTACCCAACCAGATTCCTTTTAACTGTTGTAATTATACCAGCCTCCAACACTTCCTCTGGCAGCTCATTCCATACACACACCACCCTCTGCACGAAAAAGTTGCCTCTTGGGTTCCTTTGAAATCTTTCATTTTAATCATTCATCTCACTATTTCCTAGACATTCATTAAGGTTCATTTATCAATTGTTGCTACTCCAAATCCATCACCTGTTGTGGTTTCTTGGTCTACTAAAGGTACTTTCATCCTCCTCCCTTTCTTGCTTGCTCTTCTGTTAGCTGTGCTCATATCTGAATGATCTTGGAAAAACCTGTGATCATGGAGTCCACTATCCTTCCTCAAATCTCAGAATTTGCATTGTTAAGTCTTTTGGAAATGACTGTTTCCCAGGATATGTTTTGTTTCAAACAAGTACCAGAGGTATGATCCAAAAGCCAAGCCTTTTACTCTGAGAACTGAACACCACTTAAGAACAGGAGCCTGTTCATATAATAGACGTGGCAACCTGCTGAATTTAAGCATATTAGTGAGCAGAGGAAAAGAAACTAACAAGGATGTCCCCTGGTAATGAGCACAATCCAGTAGTTTAAATGCAAGCGCTGAAAAGGGAATTTTTAAGTTAGATTTCTGCAGGTAGTCTGTTAAAGTCCATGATAAATTCCTCTCTGGAGTGACAGTCAAACTTTCAAATCTACCAAAATCTGACCATGCCTTGCTTGCATCTAATAAAGCATCTTTTGTTTCAGTTTCATTTATGACACTTAATAAAAGCTCCAAACCTTCTTCAGTGTCCAACCTGCAAACACATTATTTCTGATTTTCTTCTTCTGAGGAAGTGGTGATGGTAAAACCACATCTTTTTCTCTTTGGTAAAGATGCAACCTGTGCCTACATCTCCACTCTACTTCCCCAGCATTCATTAGGGAACCTCAATGGACAATCACAACTTGAACTTGATTTCAGCAATTCTTCACAAAATTTGCTCAGTTTACAATCTACCGTCTGAAAATAAATCTTAGTTTCCAATTTTCACTTATAGGCAATGATCTTCTGTTACCAGGTCAAACCTCTAATGTTGAGGTAGGAAACCAGACACTAATATAATTAATTAATACATACATACAAGATTTACTCATAGAAGACAACATTGCAAAAACCTGACATCTTCTGAATCAACACCCAGTATCCCAGACATCTCCCTTTAAAAATGGTCAAGATGATAAATCAATGCTGTCCAGCTCTACATCCTTTACTTTAATCAGACAATTAAAATACCATTAACAAGAGTGAACAGGGAGACAATTTAAAGGTAAGATAGTAAAAATACGCACTACCATAGTTAGGCAGTAGTATGAGGAAAAGAAAAAAATAAACAAAAAGAAAAAAGAAAAATAATAAAATAAGAAATAAAACAGGAGTGTCAGAGGTTCAGTTCACTCTGAGACTAAAAATAAAGGAAAGATAGTGCACACACACAACATGGGTACTGGGGAAAAATAAGCACTACCGCAGTTAGGCGGTAGGGTGGGGAACCTTTAAAAGAAAACAGAAGTGTCTAACATGCTGACACTGAGAAAAAACAATAAAGGAAAGATTGTGAAGCTTATGATGGAGAATCGAATAAATGTTTACGATTACACATTAGTTGAGAGAGAAAAAAAACAGGGGGTACAAGGGAAGTATAATCACTAACATCAGTGCCTTACATAAAGGGTTGTTCACCTCAACTGAAATGAACCATTGAACCAAGTATATTCCTGGTCTGTATGTCCATGTACCACACAATATGGTTCATTTGATTTGTTTTCTTATTTTTTCAGTCCCCTCCCTCACGTAAAATGGAGAGTCCTTCACCACTGATCCAGCTCCCTCAGAGTCAGTCTCAGAGTGAACAGAACTTCATACACTCCTTTTTTGCTTTTTCTCCTTTTTTTCCTTTCTTTACCCCCTCCCCCCCACATTGCTGCCTGACAGTGGTAGTGCTTATTGTTGCCCAGCACCCATGTCATGTGCGTGCAGATGTAGGACACAGCAAAGAACAAAAAGTGCGGAAATCTTTATTTATATTCGACCACCAGGAAGAAAAGGAACACTCAAGTGGCCAGAGACAAGCAGTGCCCGTCTCACCAAAGGGCAATGCTGCGTGATCAAAAATGTAAAGGGGAGGGCAGGGATTAAATCAAAATAGAATTGGAGGGGGAACACTCCACTCCCTGCGGTGCCCACTACTCCCTCACATGGTTCATTTGAAAACTGGACCATATTAAAAACTCCCATTGAAAACATTTACCTGTGCCAAGCGTAACTTCACTTGTCTTTCCTCTATTATTGAGTATTATAACTGCTTGCTTAGAGAAATCTTAATGGAGACACAATTTTAACAACTTGCAACACAGCTTGAAAGCCATCATGTCCTGCAGTGGGTAACATGGTGGACTCGTGAGGACAATTTTCGAAAAGAGCCAGCAAGTTATATGATGACTTTGCTTTAGGTTCAATTCCAGCACCTTCATTTTGGAGTTGCTGACAACAATGCTGCTAATCAGGCAAATAATTAGTCCAGCTCTACATCCTTTACTTTAATCAGACAATTAAAATACCATTAACAAGAGTGAACAGGGAGAAAATTTAAAGGTAAGATAGTAAAAATAAGCACTACCATAGTTAGGCAGTAGTATGAGGAAAAGAAAAAAAAAACAAAAATAAAAAAATAAAATAAAATAAGAAATAAAACAGGAGTGTCAGAGGTTCGGTTCACTCTGAGAGCTAAAAATAAAGGAAAGATAGTGCACACACACAACATGGGTGCTGGGGAAAAATAAGCACTACTGCAGTTAGTGGTAGTGGTAGAGCCAGCAAGTTACATGATGACTTTGCTTTAGGTTCAATTCCAGCACCTTCATTTTGGAGTTGCTGACAACAATGCTGCTAATCAGGCAGCTAATTAGTAACCAGAGAACCAATGAAAGTATAGACCAACTCTCCTTTGGAGAAAATGTTAACATCCCATTTAAGCTCACAGCAAAGTAATTGTAATCAGCTAAGGGTGTGCAAACAGCTAAGAGTGTAATAATAGAAGCAATTAAGAAAACTATCTGTGTAAGGAAAACAACTATCACTCTGGTGAATCAAATGTTGTCTCACTTTAAACATTCAGATCAATAGGCCATGGAACATCCGAGTCCTGCCAACTGAACATAGAAGAGGCAATACAACCGGTCCATTGAAAGAGATACAAAAGGATTTATTAATACCCAAGAAATTCATCATTCCAAATAATTATATTGCATTTTTTTCACCGTAAACCATTTTCATTTGCACAACTTATAATACCAGTCTGCAAGGGAATGACAACTTGGATCATCTTCCAAATTATGCAAGAAGAGTAATGTTCATAAAATCCATGTGATTCAAAATGCTACTGAAATTATAGTGGAAACTGGAAATCTGAAAAGAAACTCAGCAAATCCTGGAAATACTCAGCAGGTCTGTCAGCATCAATGGAGAGAGAAACACAGTTAGAAGAATTAATAAGATGAAAAATTTAAAAGGGACCTAAGGGGCAATTTTTTCATGCAGAGAGTGGTGGGTGTATGGAACGAGCTGCCAGGTGAAGTGGGGGAGGCTGATACAATTACAACATTGAAAAGGCACTGGAATGGCTATATGAATAGGAAGGGTTTAGAGGGATATGGGCCAAATGGGACTAGATTAGTTTAGGATATCTGGTCAACAAGAATGGGATTGAGCTGAAGGGTCTATTTCTGTGCTGTACATCTTTATGACCCAGCAATGAAATGTCATTGACTGTAAATGGCGGAGAGAGGAGAGAGAGAGAAAGGAGAGAGAAAGAGAGAGAGAGAGAGAGAGAGAAAAAGAAACCATCAGAAAATGATGAATCATTGCTTTGTTCAACAAGAAAGCAGCATGGAGATATTGTGGAGTCACAAGAAGGCTTTTTTTAAAGTACAATCAAATCAAATTTGCATCACATTTTTCTTGGGGTTTGAATAACTTTTGAAACACTATTGCTGAACCAGAGGTGTGTAACGACCTGTGATCTAATAATTAATTGTTCACATGCACATTTGAGTCTGTTCTCAAGCACGTCAGTGGGGATTCAGCCCCACCACTATGCATTCAATGAATGGTATCCACTTCTTGATGTATCTTTGGAGATTTGAGTGTCCACAAGGCCATCACATCAGCAACAGTATTCCCCACTCGAGAGAAACTGTAGTTGTCACCACTGCTGTGCCTCAGTACGAGTGTGCACATGGGGACATGTCTCTGTTATTTTATCTTTCCAGGAACACACAAGAAAGAGGGTTAAAAATCAATTGCAACCTGGCTCTGTGTGATAGTGTGCTAGAGAGTTGGCATGCTTGTTTGAAACTTTGTGGTTCCAGTTCCTCTGTGAATTTCCACTGCACACCCCTGCAGTGTATATACAAGTAAAAAGAAATTCCATCATGCTGATTAATAAAAAACAAAGCTTTTTTTTGATATTTCAAAAATATCTTTTATTCATAACACATTGTTATATACATGCATAGTCATTACAGCATGCAGAGCAAATGGAGTTTCACCTTCCAGACAGTTAGTACTTACTCATGTAAGATACTATTTACATATACTTGAGACATTGATAACTGAATGGACTCCCTTTGGACTATGAGAGAGAGACCTCAGACAGCGGTCTTTCCCCACTGCGCCTTGACGGCAGCTGCCCTAAGCTTTAGTGCATCTCTCAGCATGTAGTTCTGGACCTTGGAATGTGCCAGTCTGTAACACTTGGTCAGGGTCAGCTGCTTGTTCTGGAAGACCAACAAGCTTTGGGTAGATCAAACAGGATCTTTCATCAGGTTGACGGTCCTCCAGGCACAGTTGATGTTTGCCTCAGGGTTCTGAGGAAGGGTCACTCACCCGAAATATTAACTCTGATTTCTCTACACAGATGCTACCAGGCCTGCTGAGCTTTTCCAGTCTATATTTGTCACAGGATTCATCCCGGGGAACAGCCCGTAGTGCACAGAGTCCTGCACCATGGAGCTGCTCGGGATAAACCACATTCTTTCTTTTTTCAGAAATATACTTGATTCATTAAAAAAATCTTCATAGACATACAGGTCATTCTGCTATAATGGCCATTTTGTTAATGCAAATTTGCTGTAATGCAATTGATGAATTAGGGACTCTGTTTCTAAAGTGCAAACTTTTAAAATGTGTGTAAACACTTTAAGCACTGTTTCTAAAGTGTAATTTTTCTATAACACAGTTGCACAAGAATGCAACTATTGCATTATAGATGCTGTACAGTCTTAACATATGGAGAGCAAACAAACATTGGAGTTTGACTTTTCTGACAATTTGAACAAAACAAGTCATCAGCAAAGTCACTGTTGAGTGAAACTGGACTATCTCCTTTCAGCTAACTCCAAATCCATGACGTTCCAAACAACTACTCATCTGTCAAAGTCAGCGTTACTAGAATCACCCACTTTACTGGGTGCAATTTTTCAGCAATCTATTGTCACAGGCAGGTCATGGACTGACTTCTCTATGTATTTTCATTTTTACTTTTTGGACTCACCTCTCTTTTTTAATCTGTGTATCAAATTTTATTACTCCTTCTCATGTTTTAGAACAAGTTTATTGGCTACTTTCTCCACCTTAGTAGAAACTGTTTAAATGGGCACCTTTGGAAACATTTGGGCTGGGAAAAAGTATCCATGAGAGAAGGAGTCTTTTCCAAATTCCCAAGGAGGAAAAGTTGACTCAAGTTTAAGGGTATAATCAAATCTAATCTTTGAGAAAGCCCAGTCAAAGTGATTCATGTCCTATTAAGGAAGAAAGGATTTTAAGAGGACACACTGGGAAACAGTAAGAAGTCTAGTTAACTTGGGATATTGAGCAAAAGGGTCCAATAAGATTTATTGCAAAATGAACAAATAGGTTGGGATGATCTGGGAACTTTGTAAGCAATGAAGATCATACTGTCTTTTACAATAAAGTTTCTCTGTGTGCAGGATGAATGCATGAAATGTTAATTTCAAGTGATGTGTAAAATTCAATAAGAAGAAATAGAGTATATAAAATAGATTCAGGGAAATTACACCAGAAAATGAGATTTTTTTTCTAACATCATTATTTTACATGAATATTCATGAATTTCAGTAATCCAAACGAAAAACAAACGTGACTTATCCCCCAAGTAACAAAACAAAATCTTGTCATGCCTTCTGAAAAGATTCCAACTTGGTGTCAATGTACTTTCACTAAACATCAGGGAAGTGTGGATGGGAAGTATTAATTGTTTTTTCTTTGCACGTTCATTCCTGCCTGTACTTAACAGTAAGAAAACAGAATTTGATAGCCTGGTCATTATCTAACATTTACAACATACAACAAGAGATAAGCAAAGACCTTCAACCTTTTAAGAAGATACCTTAAAAGCCAGACATATGCTTCCTAATGGAACTGAGTGATCGATGAAACAGCTAGTACCTCTTAGTTTAAAATTAAGAGAGGAATACGGAATTGGGATGGTCAATTCATGGTTGCATTCCTCTGAGCTAACAATGAAATTGGAATGATTAAAGTCAGTGGGAAATACTACCCAGGAAGCATACACGTATATGAAAAAAAGTGAGGACTGTAGATGCTGGAGATCGGAGACGAGAGTGTGGTGCTGGAGAAGGACAGCAGGTCAGGCAGCATCCGAGGTGCAGGAGAATCAACATTTTGGACATGGGACCTCTAAAGGGCTTATGCCTAAAACGTCAATTCTTATGCTCCTCAGACACTGCCTGACCTGCTGTCCTTTTCCAGCACCACACTCTTGATACACGTATAAGAGACAGATTAGTTATAAGGAGAGCTGGTGAACCTTTTAACTCCATGGGTTATTTAATGCTGCCTTACAGCTGTTATGACACGGGGTAAACCCTCCTGCTTAATTTAAACCAGCAACACAGAAAAGATTTATCCTGTGCAGTAATCTGCGAAAATTCGAGAGGCCAAGAACTTTTTAAAGTAAAAATTAACAACTTTATTTCTTAAAGTATAATAGAGAATAATTAACTAACAACTATTTCCAACTCCTCCCTCTAACCTATCTTTTACCTTCCCCTTCTATAATACTCGTCCGATAAAACTCAGATTAAGATTTACCAAAATATAAATTTTCAAAACCAGCCAGATGTCAAATCTTCTCTTTATATCTTACTGGGTCTCCTTTTCTTCTTCTTAGGAATTCCTGTTTCACAGGTTACTAATCAATAAAGGTACTTTTAAGACAGCTATTCTCCAGGCAGTCTGCATGTCATAGAATCATAGAGATGTACAGCATGGAAACAGACCCTTTGGTCCAACCCGTCCATGCCGACCAGATATCCCAACCCAATCTAGTCCTTTTCCTCCCAACTGTTCAATCTTCCCTGGTCTTATATCCCCAAAGCATTGGATTGTGTCATTGGCTTTTAAGGTTGTCAATATACTAAATTAAAATGTGTTTGGAGTTTGGTATTTTTTGGGGCATAATTTAAACTGATTGGCCTAATTCGAATTTTTTGTCATCTTCAGGCAACCAGTTAATCGAGTTGTTCGACCAAATGTTACATTATATCTTGTTCAAAACACTTGGTGCTGTGTCAGGTAGGTCTGCTAGCTTTTAACTCTTCTAAAGGTACAGTACACCCACTTCTTCATAACACAGTGATAGGGACTCAGGTTCGATTCCAGCCTAGGGTGACTGTCTGTGTGGAGTTTGCACATTCTCTCCATGTCTGTGTTGATTTCCTCTGGGTGCTCAAATTTCCTCCCACGTCCAAAGATGTGCAGATTAGTCATGCTAAATTGTCTGTAGTGTCCAGGGGATGTGCAGGCTAGATGAATTAGCCATAGGAAATGCACGGTTACAGATAGCATGGTGGGGGGGGGGGGGTGAATCTGGGTAGGATGCTCTTCTGGGTTGGTGTGGACTAGATGGGCCAAATGGTCTGCTTCTGCACTGTAGGGATTCTATGATTCTGTAATATTGAACACGAGTGTTTTTAGGAGAAAGTGAGGACTGCAGATGCTGGAGATCAGAGCTGAAAATTGTGTTGCTGGAAAAGCACAGCAGGTCAGGCAGCATCCAAGGAGCAGGAGAATCGACGTTTCAGGCATAAGCCCTTCTTCTGAAAGAAGGGCTTATGCCCGAAACGTCGATTCTCCTGCTCCTTGGATGCTGCCTGAACTGCTGCGCTTTTCCAGCAACACATTTTTCGGCACGAGTGTTTTTATACTACGATACAAATTTTGTGAGCATATTCCATGATGCAGCCTATCCTGAACTTCAAACAAATGCTCTTCTTACTTTGAAATTTTGAAAGTGAATCTCACAAACTGCAAAAGATGCATCCAAGGGCACCTGACTATTTTTATGATTGAAAGTACTCCACTGTCTCAAAAGGAAACAAAAGGAACAGCCTAGCTAATGCTAAATCAATGCCCTTTCCTGAAACAAATCCAAAAGGGTATTATCAAATTGAATGAGTAATTCAAAATACAATTACACACACTTTCTCAAACTCTCACAGAGGTGTTAAACGGGATGTATAATCAACATAACTACCCATTTTATTTGGAAAAAAAGCTTTGAACTTACAAAAAGGTCAGATAATAGGCAATTATGTTTGCTGTCTACTTTTAAAGTCAACAGATGCTGTTTCCAAACAGCGTTCCACTAAAAAAAAAGCCACTGAATTAATAGCAAGCCATGAAGCAGCCAAGATAATTAACAGCAACGTCTTGTAAGTAGGGTATCCCAAGAGAAGGCCTTCCCAACCTGTTCTAACTGCAAGTTCACCTGAGAATTAACCACCTAGAAATTTGACAAGAAACCTCAGAACCTGCTGTGAATCTTTGCTTACAAGATTCTGGCTTCAACCTTAAAGCCTCAACACCATCTAAAAACAAAAGACACTTTGCTTTGAAAGACATTGAGATAATTACAATTTGTAACATTATAATCTTCATCTGTGTATAGTCTCAGAGTGTACGTGTTGAGGTGAATGAGTGAAACATGGCATTATGTTTGGGTTGAGTGGGCAGGAATAAATAACTTTCTTTCAAACCATCTGCTGCTGATACTATGTAACTAGAAGCCACACTTCAAGGTAAGAAGCCACACACTCCCCTTACATACAAAACATGACTGTGAGCATTAAAACTAACATACTCGCTCTGTTCACACATTATTAGCCTTAGGTAAGCTCATGAGGGGTTAATAAGTGACTAGTGGAGATAGAGGAGAAAGTGAGGTCTGCAGATGCTGGAGATCAAAGTTGAAACTTTATTGCTGGAACAGCACAGCAGGTCAGGCAGCATCCAGGGAACAGGAGATTCGACGTTTCGGGCACAGGCCCTTCTTCAGGAATGAGCAGAGAGTGTTCAGCAGGAGAAGATAAAAGGTAGGGAGGAGGGACTTGGAGGAGGGGAGTTGGAAATGTGATAGGTGGAAAGAGGTCAAGGTGAGGGTGATAGGTCGGAGTAGGGTGGAGGCGGAGAGGTCAAGAAGAAGACTGCAGGTCAGGAAGGCGGTGCCGGGCTGGAAGGATCCGGCTGAGACAAGGTGGGGGGAGGGGGGATGAAGAAACTGGTGAAGTCCAAGTTCATCCCCTGTGGTTGGAGGGTTCCCAGTCGGAAGATAAGACGCTCCTCCTCCGACCGTCGGGTTGTTGTGGTTTGGCGGTGGATGAGTCCAATGACCTGCATATCCTCGGTGGAGTGGGAGGGGGAGTTGAAATGCTGTGCCACAGGTTGGTTGGGTTGGTTCGTCCGGGTGGCCCAGAGGTGCTCTCTGAATCGCTCCGCAAGTAGGCGGCCTGTCTCCCCAATATAGAGGAGGCCACACCGGCTGCAGCGGATGCAGTAGATGATGTGGGTGGAGGTGCAGGTGAATCTGTGGCGGATATGGAAGTTTCCCTTGGGGCCTTGGAGAGAAGTGAGGGGGGAGGTGTGGGCGCAAGTGTTGCACCTCCTGCGGTTGCAAGGGAAGGTGCCGGGAGTGGTGGTTGGGTCGGTGGGGGGTGTGGATCTGACAAGGGAGTCGCGGAGGGAGTGGTCTCTACGGAAAGCTGATAGGGGAGGGGAGGGAAATATATCCTTGGTGCTGGGGTCTGTTTGGAGGTGGCGGAAGTGACGGCGGATGATGCGCTGTACATGGAGATTGGTGGGGTGGTAGGTGAGGACCAGTGGGGTTCTGTCCTGGTGGCGGTTGGAGGGGCGGGGCTCAAGGGCGGAGGAGCGGGAAGTGGAGGAGATGCGGTGGAGGGCACCGTCGACCACGTCGGGGGGGAAATTGCGGTCCTTGAAGAAGGAGGCCATCTGTGTTGTACGTATTTTGAACTGGTCCTCCTGGGAGCAGATGCGGCGGAGACGAAGGAATTGGGAGAATGGGATGGCGTTTTTACAGGGGGCAGGATGGGAGGAGGTGTAGTCCAGGTAGCTGTGGGAGCTACCTGGGAGCTGGACTCCCACAGCTACCTGGACTACACCTCCTCCCATCCTGCCCCCTGTAAAAACGCCATCCCATTCTCCCAATTCCTTCGTCTCCGCCGCATCTGCTCCCAGGAGGACCAGTTCAAAATACGTACAACACAGATGGCCTCCTTCTTCAAGGACCGCAATTTCCCCCCCGACGTGGTCGACGGTGCCCTCCACCGCATCTCCTCCACTTCCCGCTCCTCCGCCCTTGAGCCCCGCCCCTCCAACCGCCACCAGGACAGAACCCCACTGGTCCTCACCTACCACCCCACCAATCTCCATGTACAGCGCATCATCCGCCGTCACTTCCGCCACCTCCAAACAGACCCCAGCACCAAGGATATATTTCCCTCCCCTCCCCTATCAGCTTTCCGTAGAGACCACTCCCTCCGCGACTCCCTTGTCAGATCCACACCCCCCACCGACCCAACCACCACTCCCGGCACCTTCCCTTGCAACCGCAGGAGGTGCAACACTTGCGCCCACACCTCCCCCCTCACTTCTCTCCAAGGCCCCAAGGGAAACTTCCATATCCGCCACAGATTCACCTGCACCTCCACCCACATCATCTACTGCATCCGCTGCAGCCGGTGTGGCCTCCTCTATATTGGGGAGACAGGCTGCCTACTTGCGGAGCGATTCAGAGAGCACCTCTGGGCCACCCGGACGAACCAACCCAACCAACCTGTGGCACAGCATTTCAACTCCCCCTCCCACTCCACCGAGGATATGCAGGTCATTGGACTCATCCACCGCCAAACCACAACAACCCGACGGTCGGAGGAGGAGCGTCTTATCTTCCGACTGGGAACCCTCCAACCACAGGGGATGAACTTGGACTTCACCAGTTTCTTCATCCCCCCTCCCCCCACCTTGTCTCAGCCGGATCCTTCCAGCCCGGCACCGCCTTCCTGACCTGCAGTCTTCTTCTTGACCTCTCCGCCTCCACCCTACTCCGACCTATCACCCTCACCTTGACCTCTTTCCACCTATCACATTTCCAACTCCCCTCCTCCAAGTCCCTCCTCCCTACCTTTTATCTTCTCCTGCTGAACACTCTCTGCTCATTCCTGAAGAAGGGCCTGTGCCCGAAACGTCGAATCTCCTGTTCCCTGGATGCTGCCTGACCTGCTGTGCTGTTCCAGCAATAAAGTTTCAACTAGTGGAGATACTAAACTGAGAAGTAGTGACAGGAACAATCACCTTCTTAACTTAAAAACCCCAACATTAAATAAGATGATAATGTATACAAATGTATGAAATTCTGTGATGTGGAGGTGCTGGTGCGAGACTGTGGTGGACAAAGTTAGAAGTCACATGGCATCAGGTTATAGTCACTTTACCTGATGAAGGAGCAGCGCTCTGAAAGCTTGTGATTAAACCTATTGGACTATAACCTGAGTTTCATGTGACTTTTGACTTTATGTAATACTGACAATCGAAAGAGGAGACGTGCCTTTGAAAATCTTTATAGTAGGTGGCAGGAACAAATTACATCAGTATTTGAAGATTAGAATGTTACTGCATAACCAACATTCATTAGAATGAATAAAACATAATGGCTATATCGAACATCTTGGGAAGTTATGCATTGATAGTTGGGCTTCTTTGCATTGTTGAGCAAGAGACTTTCAAAAGTAACAAAACGGCTTTCAAACACAGCTTCTACTCTTAAAGTCCAAGTTTTAACACAGAAATGCTTGTGCTTTTGAGTTAATATTTAAAACTGTTCACATGAATGAACTTTCTTCGAACGGATTTGGGAAAGGCGTCATGATAAGAGTCTTAGAGTCATGTACAGCACGGTGGTGGTGTGTCGGTTGTGGAAGAGAGATTGAGTCCAGTGTTGGGGGGGGGGGGGGGCGGTATTCAGTCCAGCGCAGAGTGGAAGAGAGATCAAGTCCAGTACTGGGGAGAGGGAAAGAGAGAGATCAAGTCCAGCAGTGGGGAAAGCCCAATGTGTAGCAACTGCAGGCTGATCGTTAATGAAGGACTGTAATATCCAAACTTTAATCTTATTTCTTATTTACTACTTTATACTGAGAAGAACTGTAGTGTTGAACTTAACTTATTTCAATATCTTTCTACTTTTTACCTCAGGCTTTGTACCTAGACACCGAAGGTGGCGGCATGAATGGTGATATTGTAAACTTTTCACTGTATCCTTGTATCCCTGTACTTGCGTACACATGACAATAAAACCAAATTATAATTTTAATTATCAACAGGAAACCCAAACTATTTTGACACAGCATTCTGCTTCATGAACGAAATTCAAATGTCTTTAGCTAATGTCACCCAAATGATGGACATAACAATGGAATCTTAGCAATGTTATCCTCAGCAAAACTTAATCTTGAGAAGCACGTATTGTAATCTTGGAAGCAGCTATGCTAAATTAAACCCAGCCATCACTATACTACTGAGCTTCTGAAAGTAGCCAAAGGTAAAATGCATCTGCCATTAAAAATGTTTTGCTTAACTTGTGTTTCTGAACTGGGATCATTGCTTGACTTGAACTAAAATTTCCAACACAATTAAACATTTAATGTGCCACTGAACTCAAACTGAGTGTGATCGAGGTCAGGTGCAAAGGTCTAACAGCCTTCCTTAGTCAAGGACAAAAAAAATCCCTGAGTACTGATAGTGAACAGTTTGACAGCAAGATGAGTCAGACACACAGACCTCTGATCAAAAATACAAACTTTTCAACAGTATGTGATAGAACATTCAGGTGGAACAGAGAAAGCTGCTGCACAAAACTGTACCTTGTAACTCTCACACTCTGCACCGAGGGTGGAATTTTTGCAGCCTAAGCAAAGAAAATGGGTGCTTTAAATTGTTTTAATATCTATCCAGTTTTGCCGAGCATACTTAAGTGGACCAAAAGCAGTTAACCTTTCATCTACACGATGCAGGAAGAAGCCAATCAATTTGGTATAACATTTGGATTGAATCATTCCTGAATTGTGAATCAATCCTTTCAAACATATCACTATCATCAGATCTACACTCACAAAAAAGGAGGTAAATAATATCCCTGTAGATGTGGCGACAACTGGACTCATGATACAATCCCTTAAACTTTGTCCAACTTTGTATCTGCAAGATTTTTTTAAAAAAATTAACCTTATGAATCAGTTGCTTGCTTTAATCGAAACTTGCATTGTGTACATAAATGCTGTAGAGTGGATATTTTTGCTAGTAAGCTTACTAGAAAATCGATACTCCAGCCAATGAATTCTGATATAATTCCTTCACTGAAACAGCATTTTAAGATTTTTTGTTGTGCAATGGAATTTGATGACAACATACCATTTCCACTGAATGTTCGAAAGAAAACATGTATTGTCTACTTTCTAAATCACAGAATCGTTATAGTGCAAATAGAGGCCATTCAGCCCATCAAGTCCACACTGACCCTTTGAAGAGCATCCCACTCTATTCCCTTAACTCCCCCATAACCTATATATCCCGAAACAGTACAGGGCAGGTTAGCACAGCCAAGTCAACTAAACTGCACATCTTTGGATATCATCAAAGCAGGAACTAAGAATAGAATTCGTTTCTAATTATTTAAAGCTCTACTTATCCTGCTGCGAAAGGAAACAGCTGATTTGAATACAGAACAGGACCTCAGCAACTGCAGCTGATTCCAAAGCGGTGAACCACTTCACATGCATGAATTTTATTGAAATGCCAAATATCATACATAGCATGCCCCCACGTCAGCAATGGTCCAGCAAATCACAGCACAAACTGGAGGAACATCTCATCAACAGACTAGGCACTTTACAACCTTCCGGACTTAATATTGTGTTCAACACCTTCAGATTGTGAAATCACTCCCATTTCTTCCCTTTCTTTTAACATGTCCTTGGTCTCCTCCCCCCCCCATCCCAATAGGACTGTCTGTTCTTCCCAGTCTAGCAGTTAGACACACCGTCATTCTGCCATTCTCAAATTCCAATCATTTAATCTGAATTATCAACATCCTTTCTCCCCCAGCACTCCAGCCTCCTTATTATTCTGGATGTAGGTTTGCTCGCTGAGCTGGAAGATTCATTTCCAGACGTTTCATCACCCTACGAGGTAACATCTTCAGTGGGCCTTCAGGCGAGGCACTGCTGCTGATTCCTGCTTTCTATTTATATGTTTGGGTTTCTTTTGGTTGCTGATGTCATTTCCTGTTGTGATGTCATTTCCTGTTCTATTTCTCAGGGGGTGTTTGATGGGGTCTAACTCAATCTGCTTGTTGATAGAGTTCTGGTTGGAATGCTTTGCTTCTAGGAATTCTCGTGCATGTCTCTGTTAGGCTTGTCCTAGGATGGATGTGTTGTCCCAGTCGAAGTGGTGTCATTCCTTATCTGTATGTAAGGATACTAGTGAGAGAGGGCCATGTCGTTTTGCGGCTAGTTGATGTTCAGTGGCTAGTTTTCTGCTTGTTTGTCCAACGTAGTGTTTGTTGCAATCCTTGCACGATATTACTTACAGATACAAAAAATGACATCACCAACCCAAAGAAACCCAAACATATAAATGGAAAGCAGGAATCAGCAGCAGTGCTTCGCCTAGAGGCTCACTGAAGATGTTACCCAGTAGGGTGACGAAATGTCTGGAAATGAACCTTCCAGCTTAGTGAGCAAACCTCAACCTAAGCTACAAATCTTGTCAAAACGCATCATTATTGCATAAATGCTGCCCCCTCCACACTTCAGGAGAAAGTGAGGACTGCAGATGCTAGAAATCAGAGTCAAAAAAGTGTGGTGCTCGAAAAGCACAGCAGGTCAGGCAGCATCCGAGCAGCAGGAGAGTCGATGTTGGGAGCATAAACTGTACATCAGGAATCCGGAAACGCGACTCTCTTGCTCCTCGGATACTGCCTGACCTGCTGTGGTTTTCTAATGCCATACCTTTTGACCTTCCACACTTCACATCAGCTCTGAAGAGTCATCTCGACTTGAAACGTTAGCTTGCTCTCTCTCTCTCTCTTTCTCTGTGGATGCTGCTTGACATCCTGTGATATCCAGCATTTTTTTTTGTTTTCAGTACAGATTCCAGCATCTGCAGTGATTTGCTCCCATCATACACTTTGAGTCTATTTTTGGTGATGATGATAATGCCCTGGGCCAACAAATTAGATTATGCCAGAATTATCTGCCATTCTGCTTGCACCTAATGAGGCTGGTGCCAGGGGATGTTGGCCTGTCAAGTTCATTCATCTAGTAAGGAAATGCTACAGGCTCTAGGCACAGCATAGGATCGGATAGTGGTGGGCAAAAAGCAGCCAGCTGAGTTGATTCCCAACCAACTAGTTGAAGGTTTTAACTCATTCTGAAGAAGGATTGCCAACTCTGAAATGTTAACTCTGCTTTCTCTCCACCGATGCTGCCAGACCTGCTGAGTTTCTCCAGCAATTACTATTTTGTCCCAGGGTTCTAATCTGTTTCTCTAACTCACTCTTGATGCTGCCAGAACTGCTGAGCTTCACCAGCATTTTTTTGTTTATATCTTCATAAAGTCAATTGTAAGTATGATCAGAGTTTGTGAGGTTCTCTTTTAGGCTGTGGTCGCCCACCAGAATAGCCACCTTCGATTTTCTCAGCTTTTCATGCACTGACCATTTTGAATTACCTCAAAATCCTCTGGCATGCGTTCCATAGTACTGACTGGTATCCATTTCCTGCGGATCATACTGCCTGGCATGTGTCAACATGTTGAAGAAATACTAAAGTAGAATTCCAAACTTTTTTTGCAGTTAGTAATTGTGGCCAGACGTCAAGAAAATATTTAACTCAGTCCTCAAAGAGAAATAAATATCTTTCACTATAACCACCAAAGAATATCCATGAAAGATGCCAGCTCCATATTTTGTAAAGTCGACAAACAGCAAGCCAGGCAGCATCAGGAGGTGGAGAAGTCAACGTTTCAGGTGTAATCCTTCTTCAGGAGAGTCAAAACCTCGACTTCTCCACCTCCTGATGTGGCCTGCCTTGCTGTTTTCTTCCAGCCTCCTGCTTGTCGACTTTACAAAATATGGAGCTGGCATCTTTCATGGATATTCTTGTTATCTTGGGTTCCAGCATCTGCAGTTTTTTTTTGTCTCTAACCATATTTTGTAAAGAGCATGGAATGAAGAAAATTAACTGGCGCAGGAATTGTAGAAAATGGATGTCTCTTCTCCAGTCGTGGTAGGTTGCCTACGTTATGCAAAATAAAACATGTGAAAAGGGTAAACTAGGTATGAATTAGCTTTACAAATTACCTAGATTTGATTTGTTGTTGTCATGTGTACCTAAATATAGTGAACAACGATATACAGCGTGCTTAGACGGAGAAAGGGATGCAAGATTACACTGACTTAATCCATGAAACATCGACTCTCCTGCTCCTTGGATGCTGCCTGACCTGCTGTGCTTTTCCAGCATCACACTCTCGACTCTACACTACACAGGAGGTGCACAAAGTGAGATCAACATTAGATTTGAAACTTGAGAGATCCATTCAGTTCAGAAAACAAATTGGTAACCGAACCCAACAGGAGTAACAAGGTTTGTGCATTCTACTCTAGTGCTCTAGTAGTTCAATACTTTTATCCTAAAAATAATCAGTAGTGACTATTGCAAGGCAACATTAACAAAGTCAACTAGCTGGACCTCAGAATATGAGTTCCCCGATTGAGGTTATTAATTTGGTCCAAATCAGGGACCACTGGCTAACTGATAAAAACAGCAGTGTTAGAGATTCTGGCAGTCTGAGAGCCGACTCTGAAGAGGCAGTACAAGAGTCAGGAACTTTTTGTGTGGTGATGGGATGCCGGCCTTTGTGGAGTTATTTCTTTGGCGATGAGAGAAAAGCACGTTCCTGGAGTAACTCATCTTCGAGTTGGGGGAAGCATTTCTGACATCATGCTTTTGTTTAGGTAGCTTGATTCGTTCAATCTTGTTGTCAAAGGGGCCCAATATGTGGAGAGAATGCGTTGTAATTTCCAGGCAAGTGAAGTGAAGAAACGGCTATCATCCTCTAAGATGTTGGCACGCGAAAATTCCAAGGAAGATCTGGTGGCCCAATCGGTAGGAACACCCAATAGCATATACATCCAGGACTTTGGCTAATGCAGAGCATAAATACGCCCTATAAGAAGAAAGGTTTGGTGGTCATTTTTGGGGTTAGAATGTTCCACCAATATTGTTATGGACATAAATTTTTCATAATAATAGACCACAAGCCCATGCTGGGTCTACTTAAAGAGGACAAGGCAATACTGCCCATAGTTTCAAGCTGAATTCCATGGTGGCCTCTAATCCTAAGGGTGTATAATTACGAGTTGGAACACCATCCAAAGGCCAAGTAGCGGATGCGGATGCTTCTTGCTGGCAGATACACCACTGGTAGTACCAATAATGGAAGAGTCAAACGGTTTTACATTTTCTGGAGACACTCCCAGTCACAGCTGAAGTATCAGACTTTGAAAGCAGAAAGATCCCATTCTGTCAAAACTGAAACAACTAGTGATGATGAGGGAAACCAAAGGGTCATCGCAACTAGAACTGAAAACATTTTTTGACCTGGAGAGACCAGCTCACAGTAGAGGAGGGCATATTGTTATGGGGACCCAAGAGAGATTGTCCCAAGCAAAAGCCGCCACCAGGGCTTTCCAAAATGAAGATACTGACAATGAGGTATGTCTGGGTCCAGGCTTGGGGCTGACATTGCTGCATTGGTGTGGCAGTGCCCAGAGTGCCAACAAGGCCAGAAATTACCATCAGCAGCTCTCCCACATCTGTGGGAATGACAAGGTAAACTCCGGACTTAGTTGCACGTCAACTATGCTGGCCCTTTCATGGGTTCAATGTTCTTAGTCATTGTCAACGTGACTGGACGTACATGGAGTCATTCGTCAAACATGGGGATGACAACCTAAAACTGCGACACACGGACTCCCAGAAGTGTTGGTCACATGAAACAGGCCATCGTTTAACAGCAGTAAATTTGGGTATTTTCTAAAGTCAAATAAGATTCAACATATGAGGATAGCTTCATAATACCATCATCCAATCATCTGGCATAAAAAGCATCCAAACTTTGAAGGCAGGCTTAAAGAAACAGCGTACGGCCTCATTCGATACTAAACTGTCCCAGTTCCTATTTGATTACAGGACCAGGCCTCTCACAACTACTGGGTTAGTGCTGGCAGACACTGCACCAGGTTAAGTCTGGTCTCCCTGGTGGTTGGGGATGGTGGTGAAATGTTATCAGGAACACCAATGCCAGACACGAGAGTCCACCAAGCGAGGGAGATAATTTGATAAAAGGGGGCGAAGCTTAGTGTAACAACCAGGGAAATGGGCAAGATTCATGGTAGACGCGAGGTCAGATCAGTGACGTATGAAGTTCAAGTCAGTGCGATGGTTCTGAATAGACATGTGGACCAAATTAAACCGCAAATTGGTAAATGGTGCAGGAGCAAAATGGGCCCGGCCCTCAGAGCAGTTAGAAAGGCTGCCAGAATCCGTGGGTTCACTCTCTCTGCCAAGCATTGGTGAGTCCTCTGAATTAGACATGGCGTAATGGATGTAGCTGCCTCAATGCCTTTGCCCTCTGAAGAAGTGAAATTCTGCTGAGGCACTCCTGGTGTAAGAGGTGAACTCTGTGCATTACACACAACCCATATTGGATGCCAAATTGGAGGAACCTGACCTGGTGCTAAAACATCTTGGGGGCTCTCCAAGATAAAGAGCTGGCCTATGTCCTCCGACTCAGAGGGGGAAGGGTTGTAGCAATTGCCACAAGGTCAGCTTAGTGGACCTCAGAGGATATGAGTTCTCTGATTGGGGCTGTTAATCTGATCTAGTCAAGGAGCCTTGGCTGACAGATAAAAAGAGGGGTGTCGAAGATACTGCCACTGAAGAGACAGGAATAGAGTCAAGGACTTTTCTCTCAAATAAAATGTAACTTAGTGACTATCCTCTTCAAGAAGGACATGCCATATTTAATAAGCTTGCTGAAAAAGAATTACTAATAATCAGTTGCTTTAATTCTTTGTTAGTTCAGGAATCACCAAATAAATGGCTTTCACTGAAATATCTGGACTAATGAAGAGACATAAAATGTCCCGATAAATAACATTTTGTTTAATCTTGTAACAATTATGCAAGAAATGCTCACTTTGATGTATGCTTCGTGTTTGAGCATTTTACATACTTTGAGGTTTGCATTCTTGATTTAAGTTAGGTATCTTTTACATCAATCTTGTCCGTTGTAAATTTAGTCTGGTTCTGGTATTCAACATACTTTTATGTTATTGCATAATCAATTTTCACTTCAAGTAGTTTCTGAAACATTTCAAATCAATCAGTAGGGGTTCTTCTGGAGTGTCAGCAAAATCATTTTGCGAGTTATTGAAGTGCGTAATATGAATTAGCCATCCCCTTCCTGTTGACAAATCAGCATGCAATTAGTGCTGCACAATGTAGAAAATGCTTGCCATAATACCCTCAATTTCCTGTACCTTCTAAAAGCAGTTGAATTTTTTTTCCATGAGGGTCATTAGGGAAGTGTTTATCTTTCTGGAATTTATGTATGTTTTCAAACTTCAAAGTTTTATGATCAAGAAGCAGCATACTTGTTGCTTTGCAAAACAGACAATAGTCCCATTCAATTGATGCAGAAAGAAAAAAATATCACCCCCAGTTTAATTTGATTTTTGCAGTTATTCTTTTTTTCATTGTTGGGTTACCAGTTGGTTTTTAAGCATAAAAAAAGTATGTGCAATTATGTAGCTTCTTTTATGACCTAAGGCACTGATTACCAATGATCTTTAGTTATGACTCCAATGCATGAAACATAGCCAACAAACCTCACAAACAGCAATGTGATAATGATCAGATAATCTGTATCTCTGATGATGATGATTGAGAGGCAAGCATTGACTTCATGATAACTCCCCTGGTCTTCTTTAAAATACTTGTTGAATGTTTTCAAGGATTGAGAATCAAATTGCAAAATAAGTTTGCCGTCTCACCAATTCAGCCAAAAAAAAAACTGGGAAGTTTAGTCATTTTTGGAAAAAATTCTTAAGACTTCAAGCTTGTGTAGAGAATCTGTTCAAATGCAATTTAGAAAACAATCTCATTTTGAAGGTGGAGTTTGTGCACAGATGATTATTTCAAAGGGAGTGTCGATCCTAAAGGGAGAGTTTCTTTGTTGTCAGTTTACATTGCATTTTGCATACCTTTCATTAGGAGCTAGGTTTTCCTGTCAGAGGCGGGAATCGCAAGGCAGAACTAACCCTGCCTCTATCTCTGCCTCAAGAAAGCCTGCATTTAAGATCTTTTGATCTGATTGAATCAAATTGAATCAAATCTCTGCCTTCCCCTCTCGGGTCTGCTCCTGGGCCTGGTCAGGCTGGCTATAAACAGGTCCAGGCAGTGGGCCGAGGAGGGGGTCATTATGGCCGATTGCCTGACCCTCTTCCATGGTTACATTCGGACCTGGGTAACCCTGGAGAAGCAGCACTCAGTGTCTACCAACACCCTCGAGCTGTTCAAGGAGAGGTGGGCACCCAAGGGTGTGGAGTGTTTTATTTCCCCTTCTGATTCTATATTGATTTAGTCCCTACACACCACCCTTCACTTCTTCATTCATGTAGACTTTGCCCTTGAAGAGAAGGGCAGTGCTTGTCACTGCCACTCGGGTGTTTTTTTCTTCCTGGTTTTTTCTGCACTTGATGTTTCTTCACTGTGTCCTACACCTACACGTACACGACGTGGATGCTGGGGAAAAAATAAGCACTGCTGGGGAGAAAAATCAAATCTCTTGCCTCGGGAACGCCTGCGTAGTGATTGCAATAAGGATGGCCAAGTGGACCTCATAGAAAATGAGTTCCCTGATTGGGGCTGTTAACCTGGCCCAAACAGGGAGCCCTGGCTGACAGATATAAACAGATATGAACAGGTTCTGTTCACTCTGAGAGCTGGCTCGGAGAAAGGCAGACCAGTGTCAAGTACTACACAGGCATAAATAAAGGGTGACTTGGTGATGGGATACCAGCCTCTGTGGAAGTATTTCAACCTGTACATAAGATCTTTTGGGGATGCAGCCCACAGCTATTTGGGTGAAAGTCTGTCAGGAGTGGAATGGAGGCAGACCGAGTCTAGGGCAGGCAAGTTAAAGGACTAACCACTGTTTCCAAAAAGCCTTCTAAGGCAGCTATTTGTCGATATACAAATAAAATTTCAGCACACGTTTAACATTTACATCCCTTTAATCCCACCCTTATCCCTCTCCCATCCCTCACCCATTTTGCACTTTATGGACAGAACAAGTTCTAGTTCAACGGTTGTAAGGTATTGAACAGCCCACCAGATAGCCTGAGTAAACAAAAAAAATCCAAAAACAAACAGTGTGAAGTACTTCTAAAATGATTAGACAGATGGATTACAGGCAAGAACCCATAAAACTCCCTAAATAAAGAGACTGACTTGTGAAAGCAGCTGTATAAACAATGTTGTACGCTTGTGAAACGACGGAGGCAGATGGATTGCGGCCTGTAGCACACAAAGGTGTTTCCACTCCCAACCCTCAAGTAAATAAATAGACTTCAGAATTGTTATAGTAGCCGTTGCTTCAACCAACTTTCTCTAAAGTTTTAAATATTTTTTCATTCATGGAAGTAGGCCAACTTTGACTAGGCCAGTATTTATTAGACACGACTAACTGCCCTGAAGGAAGAGTTGGTGCAGTAGATTCTTGAACCGCTATAGTCCTTGCGGTACATTTATATCCACAGTGCTGTTAGTGAGGGAAATCCATGATTTTGACTCAGTGACACGCGTTACTTTCCAGTTATCAGCCCAGACCTGAATATTGCTGAAAATGTGTTGCTGGAAAAGTGCAGCAGGTCAGGCAGCATCCAAGGAACAGGAGAATCGACGTTTCGAGCATAAGCCCTTCTTCAGGAATGAGGAAAGTGTGTCCAGCAGGCTAAGATAAAAGGTAGTGAGGAGGGACTTGGGGGAGGGGCGTTGGAGATGCGATAGGTGGAAGGAGGTCAAGCTGAGGGTGATAGGCCGGAGTGGGGTGGGGGCGGAGAGGTCAGGAAGAAGATTGCAGGTTAGAAAGGCGGTGCTGAGTTTGAGGGATTTGACTGAGACAAGGTGGGAGGAGGGGAAATGAGGAACCTGGAGAAATCTGAGTTCATCCCTTGTGGTTGGAGGGTTCCTAGATGGAAGATGAGGCGCTCTTCCTCCAACCATCATGTTGCTATGGTCTGGCGATGGAGGAGTCCAAGGACCTGCATGTCCTTGGTGGAGTGGGAGGGGGAGTTGAAGTGTTGAGCCACGGGGTGGTTGGGTTGGTTGGTTTGGGTGTCCCAGTGGTGTTCTCTGAAATGTTCCGCAAGTAGGCGGCCTGTCTCCCCAATATAGAGGCGGCCACATCGGGTGCAGTGGATGCAATAAGTGATGTGTGTGGAGGTGCAGGTGAATTTGTGGCAGATATGGAAGTATCCCTTGGGGCCTGAATAGATCTGAATATTGCCCAGATTTTGCTGCATTTGGACATGGATTGAGGAGTCATGAATGGTGCTGAACACTAGAAAATGATCAATAAACTTCTTCATGTTTGAACTGATAATGTGAGAGAAGGTCATTGAAAAAGCAGACAAAGCTGGTTGGGCTTGGGCAACACCCAGGAAATCTAAGGATTCTCATGGCAAAGTGGTAAAGTTCTTATCTCTAGGCTAGGAAGTTTAAGCCCAACTTGCTCCAGAGAGGTGTGTTTTGATATCTCTGAATGGATAGATTAGGAAATGTCTATCCTGAAAACCTCTTGTAGACTTGCCTGTGCCTGAGATGATTGACTTGTAATAATCATGACCCTCAGATTAACCTCACTGCCAGTCGTCTCTCTCTCTCTCTCTCTCTACTGAAAGAGCAGCCCTCTGGAACGATGGTGACTTCAGAATCAGAATAGCCTTTATTGTCATGTGCACTCAATCAGTTTAGTGAAAAGTCTGTAGTGTCGCCTCTCTGCACCATCTTAGGTACAAGGTACCTGGATACAGATACTTGAAGTGTTAGAGTTTAAAAAAAAGGTAAGCATGGGAATGGAGTTTAAAAGTCTAAAATTATAATAAAAGTGACTATAAAGTACTTAAATTTTCAAGGTCTAGTCCTTTTCAAACATGAGTCCGTGCCCACCGGCCCCAGAACAGGAAGCATCGTTATCTCCATACAGTGACCCCCGTCTCGACCCACTCCAATGCCACCCTGCTCCGGCCCTGACCCACTCTCCACCTTGCTCCGGCCCTGACCCACTCCCCACCCTGCTCCGGCCCTGACCCACTCCCCACCCCACTCTGGCCCTGACCCACTCCGGCCCTGACCCACTCCCCACCCCGCTCCGGCCCTGACCCACTCCGGCCCTGACCCACTCCCCACCCCACTCCGGGATTCTGCCTGTGCTCATTCCAGGATTAGTGGTGCTGGAAGAGCACAGCAGTTCAGGCAGCATTCGAGGAGCAGTAAAATCGACGTTTCAGGCAAAAGCCTTTCATCAGGAATGGGCTTTTGCTTGAAATGTCGATTTTACTGCTCCTCGGCTGTTGCCTGAACTGCTGTGCTCTTCCAGCACCACTAATCCAGAATCTGGTTTCCAGCATCTGCAGTCATTGTTTTTACCCTGCGCTCACTGCACTCCAGCCTGGCCCATTCACCACTCCACTCTGGGATTCGGCCTGGACTTGCTCTTTTGCTGTTGGTTTTACTTACGCTGAGACTTGCACTTTAAATTTCCAATTCATATCACCATAATTTATTCACATCAAACACTGCGTTATGAAGCATCTAACACCAAATATCATCAAATTGTTAGAGATATTTGCACTTTTCCAAAAAGCCGCAATAGCCAAAACATGATATGGGTCCCAGTAAAGGATGCACTCAAAGATTGTAAATAAGCACCAGGAAAAATGACTATTTCTTGCTGTGCCTAAAGATCTGGTTGCAATGTTGAGATTAACAAAAAAAAAAATGCTTTTTGTGGGCAGAGATTTATTTGGATGGAAGACTTGAAGAACAGGAATAAAAAAATTCATGGGAATGCGCAAAAAAAAATCCATTGAATTGCATTCACATGGCGTACACACCTGGATATAAATGTGAGCAAGCCAATAAATCGTGAAGATCAAATGTTTTTGGCAGTTTTAGGATTGCGCATTAATTCATTAATTTGATGATCATTTTGAACCGCTTTTATTCTTATAATAAATTGATTGTCAAAGTAATTGCTTTTTTTTTTAGAAAAGAGTGGTATTTAGAAGTATCATTTATGATCAAAATTTACAATTCAGGTACCTAACAGGAGT
The DNA here is from genome assembly GCF_037043375.1 of Chiloscyllium plagiosum. Classification (NCBI taxonomy): domain Eukaryota; kingdom Metazoa; phylum Chordata; class Chondrichthyes; order Orectolobiformes; family Hemiscylliidae; genus Chiloscyllium; species Chiloscyllium plagiosum. The sequence goes on along the minus strand of NW_028270141.1, from coordinate 11,073,362 downwards.
ATTAAAACCCTTTATTACTGCTCTTCCCCCACTCTTTACTCTATCTTGCTTTAATGAAAGCAAAGATAATACTTACTTTCACCAAAGGAATATTACCGTTACATTTTAATAAGAGTTTGCATTTTCTTCATCTTGCAAAACGCAATAAAGTATTGTTTCAATAAATACGACACTGGAATACATGACAGCTGGAATAAAATTTTACTGCAATTCATGTATGAAGATTACAAACAAAGTCTTCAGTGTAACAATGGACATTCAGAGGCATTGCCAGCACTAAATCCCCCACTATGAATATCCCGGGGATACACTGGGACTACAATTCAGATCAGAGGCTCCCTTGTATCAGCATAAAGTGTAGGTACCTCCCATAGACTGCAGTAGCTCACAAAAGCAGTTCACCATCACCTTGTTGATGGAAAGTAGGGATGGACAATAAGTGCTGACAATGGTGTCCACATCTCATGAACAAATAAATACTTTATAAGTGAAAAGGCTAAATAGTCAGAAAAGAATACGGTGAACGCTTGAAAATGCTGTCATTGTGATTTTAGTCAACTACTTTATTGGTTGTAAACTGTAGTTAAATGAAAGTGTTAATGTATTGGACAGAAACAATTTATTTTATTTTAAAAACATTTAATTCTACATCATTCATTTTTAAAAATGAATTAAATGCATCAACAAAATATATTGTTGATACCATTGGCATATGCATCAGTCTTGAAAGTGACAAGGTGCAAATATCGTTCTAATAAAATGTGCACGAATGGCTATTTTTCTTCTGCACACACAGAGCTATAACTGATTAAATTATGGCAGCTTTGAAATCTGCGTCGCCTTTTTTGACTGGTCATTAATTACACAGGAAAATCAGCCTTCACCTGAAAATAAATTTTGCTTTCCTAGAATTTTAAAAAAATAGAGTGGTCCTGAATTTCCATCAGGTTCTCTAATCTCTAGCTGTCAATTCAGCAGGAACCCTGATGAAATCACTTGTGTGGCCATTTTTCACTGTTCACATTATTTCTCCAGAGTTTGGCTTGCCCTCCAAAAGTGAACCCTATAGATGCTCCAGGTGAATATAACTCTTATGTATTCACAAGTGGCATTATTATGACAGTCATTCTTTTACAGAACCAAATGCAGTTGGTATTGTCAAATTCAGTAAAGAAAAATATTAAAAGGTTTGCAAACAGCAGTGGACGTCACATTAAAACTCAATGTTTTTGTAGTTGATTTTCGGTCACTTGGAATGATTTGCTTTAGGCTATGAGAAAAGGTCATTGTATTTTGTCAAAACATTACTCTTGTGTCTCAAGAACTAACAAAAAATCTTGCATTTATATGTCACCTATTACAGCTATCATTTCTCAAAAGTAATCATGTAAAACCTTAGATTACTTATCCTTGTGTTCCCACTGTTTCATCCTGACTTCCACAACAATCCCAACCATACCAAAGTTTATTTGCTATTACAAGTTCACCTATTTTCTGATGGACAGCTCATTTTATCAATGACAAAAATAGTGTTAGTTAACATACAATGTTTATGAACATGTCTGCACTGCTCAACATTAAACTAGATTATAGCAAAATCCAAGTGTCTAACAATAGGTTCCCTTTTGAAGTTGGAACTAAATAATGATGTATCTTGGACATAAGCTATACAGCTTTCCAATCTTTTCAAAAGCAAATAGCAAAAACATGGATGATTGTCCAAGAAGCAAATAATTAAGCTCATTTATTTAACAACTGGTGAACGTGCAAAGTGATATTTCTGCCTGAACTAGATTAATGATTATGGATGATTTCAAATAAAATTTTATAACAGTGCAAGGAATAAATCCAATAATGAATTCAGGAGAAGCCCCAATTACCAGAGAGTGGTTACAGTGTGCATCTTGCTAACATATGGAATTATTGAGGCAAATAATATTGTTGAGGAAAGCTAGGTAACCACATATGGGAGAAAGAAGTAGGAGGGTATATAGTTAGGAGGTGGAGTAGAAGGGCACCTGTGTACAACATAATATCAGCAAAGGCTGGTTGGCCTTTCTTTGGGATGTAACATCAATGTTATATCTATGGCCACCAAGTTTCCTCTTCCACAAAAGTGAAAATATTTTGTCTGTGTCCCTTTTATAGACGTTTTCACAATATGAAAGATCATTTAGCCTTCACTTTTCCTGAGAAGATTCAACATTGGGTCTTCTGCCAAACTGAGAACCTCAGAATATGATGGCCCGTGCCACCCCTAAACATCTGGACAATCAGAGGCTGAAGCTAAGGTAGATGCTGTGGTCTGTCTCTAGTACACGACTGCCCAAACTTTGAAGATGGAGCAACAGACTTTGGATAAAAGGTGGCAGGGGCTTTGAATGTAGGATCCCACTCTCTCATCTGGTAGTCTCAAAGTTGGGGTCATAGGGAGAGATGCCTGTGGGTGTCAGAAATATACATATTGTGAAAATGTCTACAAAATGGACACAGACAAAATGTTTCCACTTGTGCGGAAGAGGAAACCTGGACGCCATAAATATAATATTGATTTTACATCCCAAAAGAAAAGCCTTACCAGTCTTTGCTGATATTATTCTACCAGTTGCCAACTCTTCCCCATGTTCCTGCCCTCAGTTGTGCAGAAATGAATGCAGATGCACTCCTTTGGGATACACCTAGAAGAAAAGATCAGTGCAGTGCTGGTGGGATCAGGCCCTCAGTACTCAGGAAGTGCTGTCAATGGAAGCAGGGCAGGAAGATGTCCCAGGGGCTTTTTGGCTAGAGGTAGGAAAGCATTAGCTATCAGTCCTAATGACAATCTGTCTGTTTTTTCATGTCTGCCAAGTAACACGGTGGCACAGTGGTTAGCACTGCTGCCTCACAGCGCCAGAGACCCAGGTTCAATTCCCGCCTCAGGCGACTGACTGTGTGGAGTTTGCATGTTCTCCCCGTGTCTGCATGGGTTTCCTCCGGGTGCTCCGGTTTCCTCCCACAGTCCAAAGATGTGCAGGTCAGGTGAATTGGCCATGCTAAATTGCCCGTAGTGTTAGGTAAGGGGTACATGTAGGGGTACGGTGGGTTGCGCTTCGGCGGGGCGGTGTGGATTTGTTGGGCCGAAGGGCCTGTTTCCACACTGTAAGTAATCTAATCTTCCTTGCCTCCTGTGGACCAGATAGAATCTGCCCTCTGTAAATCTCAGAGGATAGGTTAGGGGTGAGATCTACATGTGGTGAGGCACCAGGTTTGAGTTATAGGATTGCATGACTGCTTCCTCAACTGTCATTTTTGGGGTTATTAACTCGTTTCTTTTTAAATAAGAACTTGAATGTATTGAATGTGCTTTTATCAATGAGGGCTTTTTCATTATGGAGGAGTTTATAACAGACTATTTTACTTTACTCCATCTGATAATAGCTTCAGTCTGCCCATGGTGGATTCTAGATAAATTGGAATGAAGGGTTAAGGGCAAAGGGTGGTGGGTGAGGGGGCAGACATGGGGGCTATAAAGGAACAATGGGAGTGTGTAAAATGATTCATGCTGGCAGGGAGTGTATGTGAGTTATGGAAAGTGAATAGAGGGGCACAGGCAAGCATGAAAGGGAAGGTGAGAGTTGGAATAAGTTAGCATGGATGGGTTTTGAGAAGTACATGGGCAGGTGAATGAGGAGATGTAAATGAAACTGCAAAGCAACAGCTCAAAGAATCGACCACCAAGTAAGCTGCAAGAATTGATAATGCCTTTAAATAGTATTGGTAGTGGATATTTATTGTGTTAGCTTTAAGCGGTTAGTAGAGAGCATTACAATCATACAGAATATTAAATTGCTCTGGTGGCTTCAAAACAGGATTGCGTACTGATCATAATCTGCCTGCTCTACAACCATTGGACAGATTTTGACAAGGCACCAATATTGTGTCCAGCACAATTTGCTCCACAATCTAAAATCTTCCAGTGGCATTTTAGAGTCCTGCCAACAATCACTGTATCCAAAAAGCACACATTAATTAGCTCTATTTTCTGCTCATAATTGTAACCATATGGCTGCATCCAACTTAAAATTAAACTTTGTCACATTTCTAGATTTGTGGACCTAATATTTTTCAAATATAAAAAGGTCTTACATCATACCTACATTGCCATTTATCATAATTCCATAAAAAGCCATCAGTTTGACAAAGCAAAATGTGAGCCTAACTTTCAAGTAAAAACAGGGAAATGAATTACTTAGTAAAAGCTAATATTCATTGAAAACCTCAATCTTTGTATTTTGGAAATAATTTTCATTTTCTGAATCACTAAATTATAATAATGAGGAATAAGATTGTCACAATGTTCATCAGTTGCCACTTATAATTTTATTACCAGATGAGGAAGGGTAATTCAGTTCCCCACTTTTTGACTCCCTCATGGTCAATCAGAACAAATATTTTTGTTCCTTTTAGTATGAACCTATCTTAGAATTAGCTGTATTGTCACATGTAATCAAATAAGTACAATAAAAACTTTACAAGTCTCCATTTACAGCACTACCTTAGAATACAAAAGTACCCAGGTACAGATTCTTAAGAACAAATTCCTCAAGAAAAAAAATTGAATCATAGTACTAGTCAAAGTGAAGGAGCCAATTATAAGGTTTTATTGAGTGAAAGAGAGAGAAATTTCATTATCTTTTTACCTAGAGGAAAATAAAACAATACTAAACACAGATAAGAAGTTTAAAAAAGGAGAATGTGTTCAGTTCAAACAGGAAGAATCAAGGCTATGCAGTCATTAGAGCCCTTGAATGCTGGATTTATAACCTCACAATTGTTGAATTGTTAAGTGAAACTCTCAGCAGTGACTTTTGTCGATACCTTTGTGTTGTCAGTGGACGGTTGCTTTTTCACTGGGTGTTGTCTTTGGAGAAGGTGAGAGAAACCGGGACAGAGAGTGAAACTTCCAGCTCTTGTTATTAAAAATTCATGTTTGCTTCCCTCTCCTTTACTGCTGAAAAACTACCTCAGTATAATTTGTTTGTACATCGCCAAATTTGGTTCTATTATCTGTCCAGTTGCAGCTATATTTGATTTCCAATATGTGCACTTATCATACAAGTGTAAACTAAATTAGCCGATGGTAATTTTTTGGTACTGATTCTGTTGCCCAGTTTCAATGTGTTTTTTTAGATAAAAAGGCAACTTCAGTTCAGACAATTTTCTTCATTCCATATTTGATCTCCTGGACTTGCCTCAATCTGTGGTCAGCTGACCTCAGCACCAATTTATGTCAGATTTTGTCCTTTTTCAAAAACTATTTTAATCTGTGAAACTTCTCAGCTATATCTATCAGATGATGCAAGTTAAAACTTGATAGTTTATGAACTATTGTATCAATACCAAAAAAGAAACATAATGACGAGTAGTGTAGTATCATTTTGCCAATGATTGGAAATTTGGGGCTCGGTAGAAAGTAGAACAATTGGGGCTGAAACATGATTAAACTGCAGAATTAAATTCCTGCAGTAGACAGATGTAATATCAATTCATGATAATAATTTTGTCTGTTTGGACTCATGTAGGTCACCAGTGTGATGGTGATACTTGTAGGTATCCTTACCAGAAGACCTGCTACCAGGGAATCCCATGCTTCTTTATTTTGTGCTATCCTTCCAGCTCCACTGTATCTCATCTGCAACCACTCTACATCAATCTGCCAACCACACATTGGTTGACCCAACTTTATGAATCAACGAATCCGTACACTCATGGAAACAGGACATTTGGGCCCAACAGGTCCACATCGAACAGCATCCCACCCAGACTCATCCCCCTACTCCTGTATTTCCCATGGCTAACCCATCCAGCCTGCACATCCCTGAACACTGTGGTCAATTTAGCATGGCCAACCTGCACATCTTTGAACCATGGGAGGAAACAAGAGTACCCAGAGGAAACCCACGCAGATACGGGGAGAATGTGCAAACTCCACACAGATACTCGCCAGAGGGTGAAATCAAACCTGGGTCCCTGGTGCTATGAGGCAGCAGTGCTGACCACTGAGCCACTGTGTGACCCCACATTTTGCCTACCAGAAGAGATTTCTAAGCTTTTCAGTTCTAATCAAATGGGTGAAATAACGACCTTTTCCAGTTAGTTTTTAAAATGTATTGATATTTTCCAATTAGATTTTAAACACTTCTTTTTGCTTTTGAAAGTTCAAGTACCTCTTAAACCATATTATAGTCAATATGGAACTTTCAGCAAACATCTTAACATCCACATCTCAAAGGCCTCTATTTTCTTCTACAATATCTTTATTCTCCAGGTGTATGATGCATGCGGGAAAGTAGATAGAATGTAACATCTTAAGAGCTTTCTTCCTTGTTACAAATTTGAGTTTCTTTCTTCCAAATGCATCCTTAATCTTCACAAAATTACTGCTGGCTACCTCAATGCTTCTCACTTCTGTATCCCACCTGCCATCTCTTGTTATCATTTGTCCTAAATAAACAGACTTATCTACTAGATTCCAACGTGACAAGTTTCTCTCGAATTTCTTCTCACGTCTGATTTCTAATTTTGTAAACTCCTTTCGGTGCTGTTACCCACACAAATTACAAATGTGTAGATTTTGCTTGACTTACAACATTTTGTACGGCTCTTATTAATTCTACAGGCCGTGCTGTTTTCTCAGCACACCAAAATTTATGTTCCTGCATCTAATCTTTATTCCTGGAGGTATATTTAAAAAATACAGCTTTGCCCTACTCCCTTCTTCACTGTAAACATGACTTCTAGCCTGGTTCTCCCTCCTTGGTCCCAACAGACACCCTGGGTAAATCTCACATCATTAATGTCAACATCACCTTTCATCTCCTTCATTAACTTTCAGTAATAAATATGAACAAATATCGTTTCAGGGTCTGTGAAACATATGGAAATGTTTCTGTGCATTTCTAGATATTTATCAAAGATTTCTTTCAGGTTATAAACTCCCCTTTGCCTGTTCTTTTTCTCAATGCAAACTGCATTTCACCAATTTCTGCTGCAAATGTGTCATTATTTCTTTCAATTATTATGTTCAGGATCAATTTAATGAGATGTCTCATTAAGCTTATAGTTAGAAAATGACTACACTCCATTGCTTTCGGTTTCTTAGGTAACTTGAAAAATGTCTGAAGTCATTTGGAATGTATCCTTTGGTATACATTAGATTACTAATTTCTGTTATCACATCTAATTCTGTTTCCTCAAGCACTTTTGGACATTCTGCTGTTACTGCTGCTATATGCATGGAGATTTTCTTATACTCATCAATTTCAAAGCGTTTGTTATCGCTGATTTCATAATGTTTGTCCATCATTTGCCTCTATCTTGGGGACTCCTTCAAAATGATCATTGTACAATATACTTATATGTTCAGCCCATTATTTTGTTACTGTGTCCCTTTAAAACAATAGGGTAGGGGAGTCAAAAACTAGAGGACATAAGTTTAGGGTGTGAGGGAAAGGGACCAAGGGGCAACTTTTTATGCAGAGGGTGGTGTGTGTATGGAATGAGCTGCCAGAGGAAGTGGTGGAGGCTGGTACAATTGCAACATTTAAGAGGCATCTGGATGGGCATATGGATAGGAAGGGTTTGGAGGGATACAGGACAAATACTGGCAAATGGGACGAGATTAATTTAGGATATCTGGTTGGCATGGAAAAGTTGGACTGAAGGGTCTGTTTCTGTGCTATGATTCTAATATTTTACCACCATTATCTGTTTTTCTCCCCTTATGATATCTCTTTCTGTCAAATATTTCACATGCTGGTGCATAATTCCTATTTTCTGATATGTTTTCTGCTGTAATACTTTCACATCCTATCAGACCATTTCTTTTCCACCTTCCTACATGCATTCTTAATTTCCGTTTCAATGTCATCGAACTGTTTCCTTTTCTCTTTCAATCATCACTGATAGTATCTCACCTGTCATCCACTGAGAATATTTCCTTTGCAGTATGTTGTGTTCTCTCTTTCATGTTTTTTTCCATTTGTTTCCTGTTTCCTCAATCCCGAGACATTCACACGCGCTTTATTCTTTTAAAATGAAGGCCTCTCTGATGTTTCCATCCTTAAACATGTCAAGGTCTAAAAGGTCACACATCTTTTTTTCTTTTTTTGGTATTTTCAGTTTCAGTGACAGGTGGTTAAATAAATATTCTAACACTTTACCGCAACATTTGGGTACCATATGTTCTGAGCCTAACATTGGGAACATTTCAAACTTTTTTCGGTGATTGCAAATTTAGAGATTTGAAAGTCTGAGGATCAGGGTACAAAGGTGTGACTGCCAACATGCTCTTTGACATTGGACCCCTTCAAAGAAAGTTTTGCTTTTCAATGAGATTTAGTTAGTATTTGATGCCCTGACCCATAACTGCTCAAATGCGGTGTCAACCATAGCACTCGAGGAACTGATAAATAGTTGCTGTGGAAAACATTGAACGATGGCAGATAGAATGGAGACTATCACTGCTGCCTCACAGCACCAGGAACCTGGGTTCAATTTCACCCTCTGGTGACAGTCCGTGTGGAGTTTTCACATTCTCCCTGTGTCTGCGTGGGTTTCCTCCTGGTGCTCCAGTTTCCTCCCACAGTCCAAAGATGTGCAGGCTAGGTGGATTAGCTATGCTAAATTGCCCATAGTGTGCAGGGAATCTGCAGGTTAGGTTGGTTAATGGGAAATGCAAGATTATAAGAGTAGAGTAGAGGTCTGGGTGGGATGTTCTTTGGAGGGTCGGTGTGGACTGGATGGACCAAATGGCCTGCTTCCACACTATAGGGACTCTATCATTTGAGTGCAGTTGTATTCCACCTTGTCCCTCAGGGTAGGGGTGTGCATCTGAGTGGGATTCTCTTCAGAGAGTTGGTGTGGATTTAATAGGTCAAATGGCCTGCTTCCACACTGTACGGCCTCTTTGATTCTATGATATAGGGTGCCCAGCAGCAAAGTTATCCTGGTGGAACAAATTGGGCATATAGGTGGTGGCACAGGTGGGTTTGAGGGTTAAAAGCATGTAGGTGTCACCAATGAAAGGAAAGGATAGGATTGGGGCTGGGAAATGCAAGGGAGGCATAGAATGGAGAATGGGGATAGCATGGTCATTAGGGGTAGGATCAGGGCTTGGATTGAGAGCATATGATCTGAGAGGGAAGGAATGGAAATAATGGGACAGCAAAGCATGGAGATTGTAAAAGAAATAATGTTGCAAAAAGGATATTAATTTCAATGCAACTGTTTGGCGAGTCTCAACTAGTATTGATAGATCCGATTAAAACTAGTTTAATTACAAAACAAATTCTCAATGCTAAAAATCTATCCATCTTGACAGAACAAGAACAAAATGATTTTTTCAAATTACTTTAAACACCCAGTGGCATGTACTTCAGTGTCTTCGGTGCCAAGATGTGTTCAGTCTAAACTACTTCTATTGCCTCCAATGCCTTTCTCAGGATGATTTGTCCGTGATTTGCTGTCAGCAAATCTGGTGGTGAGTGGCTAAGCTGGTTGGTCTCAGTCCTGCCTCTCAACAACCCTTTTCAAAACTATATTGACCTCCCTGAGTCCAAGAATGTTATGAAATTTTATCTGGGGTCTACCCCATACCCAACAATACCCTATCCCTGTAAATCTGCATTCCCCATGGCCAATCCACCTAACCCAAACATCTTTGGACTGTGGTAGGAAACTGGAGCACCCGGAGAGTACCCATGCAGACATGGGAGAATGTGCAAACTCCACTTCGACAGTCGCCTGAGGGTTGAATTAAAAACCCGGTCTCTGGCACTGTGAGGCAGCAGTGCCAACCACTGAGCCACCCGTGGAGGGGAAGAGCCGAACTGGAGGGGAACAGACAAGCCTGAATCACCTAATCTGGCAATCTGGTATGAGCTGCGTGTTACAGTGATGTGACCATAGATCTTTCGCTTAAATCCCAACAGCATTCCCCAACATCCCCTTCAAATTTCTTTCTTTCAGATAACCAAAATCTGTCATCTTGGTTAGCCAGTGCAACTTCAATTCCAGTTTCATTCGAAGGAATATTGATGCATATTCCATGAATTAAGTAATCATGAGGTTTCTTTTGATTTTACCTCCTATTCTAACAAGAATACATCACCGAAATTCTAATCAATAAACTACACACAATGTTAACTCACTAATGCTAAATGAAAATATTTACTAACTCAAGAGACTGTGAAGTATACAGCACTCTTCCTTTTCGATTTAATTATTAACACTAAAATAACTAGAGTTATGAACTCTTCAATCAGGGTATAATCATAAAAGTAATCAGAATGTTCACCATAGCGTAGGAAGAATCTATAAACCAGATGTTATTGATTCAAAATTTCCAGGAGACTTGCATCATTTCAATGGCACATTTACATCATATAGCCTGTCCGAAGAGTCAAAAGGAAATTTCTACCAGGAGTGACGGGCACCATTATAAATGCCTCGCTATAATTTCCTGTGACTTCTGCGTTGCTCCGCCAATAAACTGACAGGTTTATTACATCGTTCCTCCCCATTAAAATCGATGACTTTCGCAAATTTGCTGCAATAACTACTTCTCCCATCCCACACATTTACAGACTGAAAAATATTGCTACCACTGGAACCTGGAAATCAATGGGATTTCTGGATTTGAAGGATGTATCAATGATTAATTCACTCTTCTGTTCCCCTCATCTCCCCATCATGTGCCAAAATCTTACCACATCAAGGGAAAACTGCAGGAATCGCTTTTCACACTTATAGTCATAGAGTTGTACAGCACAGAAACAGACTGTGGAGTCCAACTCGTCCATGCCAATCAGATATCCTGAATTAATCTCATCCCATTTGCCAATTCGTTCTAAACCCTTCCTATTCATCTACCCTTCGCGATGCCTTTTCAATATCATAATTGTACCCATTCACTGGGAAGCTTGTTACATACATGCACCACCCTTTGCATGAAAATGCTGCCCCTTTTAAATCTTTCCCCTCTTGTCTTAAACCTATACCCTCTAGTTTTGGACTCCCCTACCTTGGGGAAAAGATCTTGGCTATTCACCATATCTATGCCCCTCATGATTTCATAAACTCCGATTAGGTCACCCCTCAGCCTCCAATGCCCGAGGGAAAATTGCTTCAGCCTATCCACTCTCTTCCTGTAACTTAAACCCTCCAAACCCACCAACATCCCTGTAAATCCTTTCAGGTTTCATAACATCCCTCCTGTAGCAGGGTGACCAGAATTGAATGCAGTATTCTAAAAGTGGCCGAACAATGATCTGTACAGCCGTAACATGACCTCCCAACTCAATGCATTGACCAATAAAGGCAAGCATACCAAATGCCTTCATCATCACACTGACTACCTGCAACTCCACTTTCAAGGAACTATGCACCTGTACCTCTTGATCTCTTTCTTTGGCAACACCAGGACCTTACCATTGAGTGTATAAGTCCTGCCCTGATTTGCCTTACTAACTGGACATTTACAGGGCTATCAGTTAAAAATCACAAAACTGTTCACATAATGTAGAATTCCTGCATTAGCAAAACAAAGCAAAAGACAGTCTGTTCCTTTGCCATAACTGTTCAGTGTGGATGATCTGTCAAAAATGAGACTCTCAAAATAAACTAAGTTATCTTTTGTACATACTGTTTCCAGTGGAATTTATCAGTTATGTGCTACTTTTCCTTTTAGAACTCTGACTTATGGATGGCTTAAAAGTGTTAGACTTTTGGATTTAATGGAGCTGTCCTGGACTGTAAATTTAACAGTAGTGTATTTTCTCATGCAATCCAGACAGAATGTTGATCTAATGTGCTCTTTAACATAATATAAACAGGAAACACATTTGTTTGCCTATTGCTCTATAGGAGGTAATGTGTTCAGTTTTTGGAAAGCACTCCAGCATGTTTTATATTCATGGCTTGAAACCCATTTCTTCAGTTACTGTACAGGAAAGAGGCATCAAAAGCAAGATGCTGTATGTTAGCTCAGCTGCAGTTTTGTTAAAAAAGCATGATGCTAGAAATTAAATACTTTTTGGACACAGAGTTCTTGATGCCCTGGTTCTAAATGAGATGGAAAGCATGTTAAAAATCAGTGCACTCACCCCACTTCTGTAATTGTGACATGACCCCAAGTGGCTCCCCTTCTGCATTTGTTCTTTGAGACACTGCCAGCAGTCTCTGTGCACCACAGGGGCACCAACTAGCATTTTGAATGAAGCACATTCTCCAGACAGCTCTTCCTTCTTAAAGGCATGATCCCAATAAAAAGCAAGGCTGCAGTAATGCACTGCAACTTCAATAATTGCTTCAGCACACATAGGGACAAGGAGGATATTTCACCTTGCAAAAGAAAGGATTCTCCATTTTAGTGGAGGCACTAGTCAAACTGGTGGAGGCCAAGAGATGAGCCACGGTTCCATTGGGCAGGAGAGAGCTTTTTAAGCGACTTGGAGCATGTGGAGAGGAATGTGAATGTTCAGATTGTGGCCCCCACGTGACCCACCACAGTGGGTATGATATGTCTACGTGCCTTCTCCACTCAATCCTTACCCTCATGCCAAAAGTGAATTAGAAAATGCTCTTGGAATGATCACGGACCTTCTGTTTTTCTGTCACCTTACTTCAACACTCCCCTTCTGTTTTTGTGCTTCCGGGTAATTAAGAACTGACTAGCCACTGTAACCTCAAAAGAAAGGCAAAAGCAAATGCAGATCTCTGAACAACAGGCTGGGTTACTTGAGCTTTGTCCATCAGCTATCAGCCCAGTTACTGGCACAGCATGTCCTTTATATAGATAGGGAGTCAACCACAGGCTCAGAGCGCTGTGGTATCATCCACTTTTTCTGCAGGGTCAAGTCCCTCTTCTCTTCAAAGTGCCTCTTTGACTTGCCTGAGGCAGCTACCCATGACAACCTGCGATATGATGCAAATGTTGTCCAATACACCTGGAAGGATCATGAATGCTGGCATTGACCTTCACAGCCTCGACGAGGGACAGACATGTCCTGTTCAGAGGCTCAGAGTTGGTGTGAAAGAGGAAGCAAGATTTAATGCCTATCTTCTCTGTAAAGTCTGGTATCCTCAGCTATTGTTCCTGGCTCGTCGATGAGGACTGGTATTCCCAGGAAATCTGATCAGTGCAAGTGACAACTGCTGACCCTCGATCCATGTATCTGAAGTTATTGAAAACCAACTTCCAGCTGCATCTCGACGCAGATCATTTGACAAACGTTGTCTCAGCAAATGCCGGGCTATAGCAGCTCAGCTACAACTTTATGAGTGTCCCTTTAAATAGCTCCAGCTAACGGCTCATATGTTTTCATTTTTTTGTTTCTTCAGAAGTGATGAACAATGCTGCCACACACAGTGTTGCAGCACCCCATTTGGATGTCCATGTAATTTCCATTCAAGGTCATTCGGATAATTTTGGGATACATCTCATTCCAGTTCTCTAATGGGAGTAGCTAACAACATGCCATATGGGTGGAAAGCTCAAATAAGGCTTTCATTGTACCACCTAAGAGCTAGTGAATTGTGAGGCCACAGATTTAAAAATAAAATTCAGAATGTTTAACTCCTGAAAGATTAACATTTAAAAATATGTCTGATGAAAATAGCCACATTTGGTTTTTCAGTTTTAAGTCACTTTATCAGTTAATGAGCGGACAGCACTAATAATAGAGGACTGCATGGTTTGACTATCTACATACATTTTCTGTAAGGTTCATATTAATTGGAAATCAATTTTAATTCTGGAACTTACATGTAGAAGGCTGTGCAAGCTGATTCTATGAGAGACCAAGTGCAAATAATAAGCAAAGTCAAAGCTGCTGTTACTTGCGTCACTGCAGGAAACAGAACTGTCTTCCGACAAATTGACGGAATTAATTCTCACCGTACTGAAATCTGCCTCCAGTTTGATAGCCAAATCCTAGGAGGAAAGCTGTTCCTGGTTACAGATTGTTTTATCAATAGGTATCTGTATTAAAGTAAGTGGAATTGCAGGTAAAACTATGATAGGGACAAACCAAGATCCTTTCAAATTCATATTTTTACCAAAGCACAATTCTTATTTTGTCTCATCATCTCTCGTCGGTCAACAACATGCTTTCTCTCAGGGAAATGGCATTGGCTGCTCTACTCCTAATTCATCAGAATGACCTGAATTAGTCACATTCCATTTTCAAGAACTATGCGAAAAGGGTTAAAACAGGGCACAAAACAGCAACTTTTAGAATTTAGTTGCCAATTGTGTCATTTCTGGGAATTCCACTACATAACATCACAATTCGCCATGTTCATTTAATTTTACAGAAATTTATGAACAGGAAGAAGGAGGCAGAAAATCACATGGAAACATTTTTCATAGCTGGTTGGAAAAATGTGAATAGTAGACTTGCATTCCTTTCTCAGACACGCCATCAAGTGGAAACATTTTTGTAATTCCCAACCTAAAACCAATTCCTAAAAGTGCTCCCATTTTGAACAAATGTTAACTCACAATTACTGGTAACTCTTGCCAAACGGAAGTAAGTGTGCCAGGATGGTGCTAATACACTGCAACTGTGCTCCATACAACAGATGGACTGTCTTGTCCCCACCCCCATATGTACCACTTGCTGTTAACCTGACAAAAACAATGATAGAACTTGCATTTATGGAGTGCAGTTTCCCAGTCTCTACATGCCACAACAGGTGATTAAAGAATTCTAGACAGGTTGCCTTTTAAAAAAATGCTTACGGTGTTTTGTCGGAGATTGCCAAATGTGGATTTTTTCCAATGCCCACAAGTTCGGTAATACCATGATTCTCAAAAGCCAAAACATTTTTGGGTCAAATTAAATATCAAATTCACAAGATACTTTCACCAGATGTACAACGTAAAGGACCTGAAAGGGTTAATGTTGAAACATAGAAAGTAGTTACATGAGTAGGCCATTTTGTCCATCAAGCCAGTATTGCAATACTATTCTCCCATTCTCCACTCTTGCTTTAGTCTCGGGAAAACTCTCTATTTCTTTATTAAATGTATTCAGTGATTTGATCTCCACAGCCTTATGTAGTAATGAACTCCACAGATTTACCACTCTCATCTCAGTTCATTCTAGCCTATCCATTTCCTGCAGCTGTGACGCCTTTTGCAGATCTCCTACACACCACCACTTCATTCCTTTTATCTATCCTGGTCAGGATTTTAAATGTTTCAACAGGAACTTCACTCAATCTTCCAAACTCCAGTAAATTCAGGCCTAATTTACTCCATCTCTCCTCATCCTACCAACAAACTATTCCAGGAACATGACTGGTGAACATCCACTTCTGTTGCTTTATGGCAAGTGTATCTTTTCTTAAATAAGATGACCTAAGTTGCACACAATACTCCAGGTGTGATCGCACCCAAGGGCCTGAACCAGTGCAGTAAAACATCCATATTCTTACACTCAAATAATCTTGCGATGAAGGCCAAAATACCTACACTCTTCTAACTGATTGCAACTCCTGCATGCTTGCTTTGAGAGACTGATATACAAATGCACTGAAGACTGCATCACAGAGAGCTGAAGAAACCGATTAATTTGCAGGAGACAAACTTCTGGCAAGATTCTTTAAGGGAGAATCTACAATCAAGGGAAAATGCACTTCGGAGCCAATGATAAATCCCCAAGCAACCGTGAGTTAGGAGCTACATGTAGTTAGAACACTCGCATTGACAGAATACAACATTAAATGCCTTTAAAGTGAAATAGCACAGCAGCATTGAGACACTGCAGAACTGAAATGCTTTGAAGAAAGAAAAATAAATCAATCACATTATGAGGAAATCACAGCAGAAATAATGATGCCAGGAAGATTTAGTTCAAAGATGACATCTTGAAATACTGCAGTTCTTAGAGATATGGAATTACTTCCAAACTAGATACTATACAAGAAGCTGAACAAGTAAACACATGCCAGTATGTGATTAGTATGAAGGACAATGACATTATAGCTTGTCAAGAAATAAAAGGAACACAAATACTTTTAATGAAGTTCTACAAGTACTTGGCAATTACTTTAATCTGCGAACAAATCAAACAGCAAGATTTAACAAAGTCCAGGAGAATCCATCAATAATTTCAGGATTGAACACTGTAAATTAATGGCAAAATTTAATTATTTAGCTTTGAAGTTAGAATTCCAAAGAGACAGAATTGTTGGTAAATTCTTGATAAAGCTTTGTCAGGTTTATTACAGTCCAAAGATGATTTGATTCCTTTTTCATCCTGAGGCTTGTTGCAGTTTTCAGCAGCTCTGACCATTCCCATACAGCCTCTTCAACACTCAATCTTAGAAACACTTTGATACTGTCTTACAAGCATCTTACAGGACACTAGTCTTCCTGTACTAAGTGTCGTGTGCTATAGATCACATGATTATGGAAAGCCGTAGGTACATTGATACAGTCTTGCATTTCTATCCCAAACCATCTATATCTTCAGCAAATTGGTGTAAAGCATTGAAGCCTGGACAACCTAGTTTCCACGGCATAAAAACATTTCAATACTTTAATCTCTATTGTGTATGACACACAGCAAGATGCCACCAATGAAACTGTCATTTCTATGGCAAAATGCCAGGATACTAGAGATTATTGAGCAAAGAAGGCTTCAGTGGCTTGGATATGTGTACAGGATGAAAGATCCAAGTGTATGCTCGAAGGGGAGTTAGCTCATGCGAAGAGACTGACACGGGACCAAAACCTCCAATTCAAGGATGTTGCCAAAAGACTTACAAAAACCCTCAACATCAATTGTTATGAGTGGACAACTGTAGCTGACAAACGGTGTAAATTGTGAAACCAGCTGTGGGCAAGGATTAGTGCCATGCCGACACGTAATCTCTGAAACTGTAAAGCAGAGGCCAGTCCTGCAACGAGGCGCAAGATTACCTTTTGATTGTTGTAAGGGTGAACTTGGTGTGTGGTACTTACTGGCAGACTACCCCCCAACTAAAATCAGATGGTTTAACTATCAGAAACAGTCCACATTATAATCTTGTCTCACCTCACCAAAATTCTAAGGCTGCACTTCCATTGTCTCTGACAGTGGAAGGATGCCAATCCTTTCTCATTTCCAATATCCACAGTAGTTTCTCTTGTATTCAGGTTTCACGTTCTGTCAAATAATGAAAGTACATTGACCTTTAAGTAGTGAACTTTTAGTTGGATCTGACAGAATGTTGATATGACAGTGTGGAACAAACTGTTACAAATGAATTACCTGGGGTTAAGTCAATTCCAAGCGGTAAGTTCCACTATGAGAATGGTGAATTATTTCTGCTGTATCGGCGGGAGATGCTTTCACATGAGCATACTGCACAGATACAGCCCATACAACCATGCTATGTCGACTGTTTTTTTTGGTACATCTCCAATTCCACAGTCTTGCTATTTTTTTTGTTATATTCCAAGTAATCTTTCCTCTTCAAACAGTTGTAGAATTCTCTTTTAAATGTTACTGTCGGCTCTGCTTCCAATACTTTTTCAGGCAGTGCATTCCAGATCACAATAATTTGTTGCATTTCTTACCCCTCAGATTGTGTCCAGTTCGGTTGTCAAATGTGTATCCTATGGTCATTGACCTTTCTGCCATTATAAAAGCAGTTACTCATTATTCACTTGTGTAGAAAACTTCCACCAAATCTACTCTTGTCCATCTATACTGTAGAAGGAGGACAACTCCAACTTCTGCACAGAACTGATTTGAGGATCTAATGTCATAGCGTTATACAGCACAGAAACAGACTCTTTGGTCCAACTAGTCCATGCCAACCATAATCCTAAACTAAACTAGTCCCACATGCTTTCGCTTGGCCCATATCCTTCCAAACATTTCTTATTCATGTACTTTCCAAATGTCTTTTAAATGTTGTGACTGTAGCCGCTTTTTAAAATTTATTCACTTTGTGGACATCAGAGATAGGGACGAAAGACAATTGGAACTGGCTGAAGGTTAGGAAATGAATAGCAGAGTTTTGAATGAATTAAAATTTGAGTAGGGCTGGCAGCATTCATTGCCTGTCCCTAGTTGCCCGTGAGAAAGTGCCCTCTTGAACTATTGCAGTCCACCTGCTGTAGGTTGACCCACAATGCCATTGGGAAGGAAATTCCAGGATTTTGACCCAGCAACACTGAAGGAACGGTGATATATTTCCAAGGATGGTGAGTGACTTGGAGGGGAACTTGAAGGTGGTGGTGTTCCCATGTAACTACTGCCTAAATGGACATGGTCGTGGATTTGGAAGATGCTGTCTGGGGATCTTTGGCGAATTCCTGCAGTGCATCTTGTAGATAGTACACACTGCTGCTACTGAGCGTCGATGGTGGAGGGAGTGGATGTTTGTGGATGTAGTACCAGTCGTGTGGGCTGCTTTGTCCTGGATGGTGTCAAGCTTCTTGAGTGTTGTTGGGGTTGCATTCATCCAGGGAAGAGGGGAGTATTCCATCATACTCTGGAATTGTGCATTGTAGATAGTTGACAGGCTTTGGGGAGGCAGGAGGTGAGTTACCTACTGCAGTATTGCTGGCCTCTGACCTGTTCTTGTAGCCACAGCCTTTATGTGGTGAGTCCAGTTAAGTTTCTGATCAATGATAAGCCTATGATGTTGATAGTGGGGGATTCAGTGATGGGAACACTGTTGAATGCCAGGTGTCGTGGTTAGATTGTCTTTTATTCATGATAGTCATAGCCTGTTATTTATGTGGCGCGAACGTTCCTTGCCACTTATCAGCTCAAGCCTGGATATTGTCCAGATCTTGTTGCGTTTGAATATGGACTTCTTCGGTATCTGATGAGTTGTGAATGGTGCTGAACATTGCATAATAATCAGCGAACATCCCCACTTCTGACCTCATGGTGGAGGGATGGTCATTGATGAAGCAGCTGGAGATGGTTGGGCCGAGGACACTACTCTGAGGAACTCCTGCAGAGGTGTCCTGGAGCTGAGGTGATGAATCTCCAGCAACCACGAACATCTTCAAGTATAACTCCAACCACCGGAGAGTTTGACCCTAACACCCACTTATTCCAGTTTTTAGGGATCCACCACTTCCTCTGGAAGTTCATTCCTCGCACAAAATACTTTGTGTAAAAAAATTTTCACTCATGTCTTTTTTAAAATCTTTCTCCTCTCCCCTTAAAAATATGCTATCTAGTCTTAAAATCTCCAGCCTGGGGAAAAGAGACTTGCCATTCACTAGCTCTCTACCTCTCATTTATAATGTCATGGGAAACCTACAGCATGAAGTGGAAGCATGTATTTCCAGTTGCCAGTAGATTCCGGCAGAATAGCTCCCATCAAGCTGTTCCCTAACATGCACGAAAGGAATTCCGTTTTCCACATATGCAAGGTGACATAAAATCATATGATGTTACTGGGCCATATATAACCTGCACCACACTCTCTGGACCATTAAATTATTCACAATGAGTATCTTTGTTTCCCCTCCAAATTGGAAAAAAAACAGTTCATCAGGCAGTGAAATTATTGTTCCTGCTCACAAAATAGACATTAAGGTGGCAAATTAATAGGATAAATTGTTTACAGAGACACAGTTGGATTCACTAATGATTCCCAGCATGCTGACTTCCATATGAAATCCAGAAGAGTGAAAGGACATTTTGCTGAAAAGTCACTAAAGTTCTTCTTCCTCTCAGTTACTGAGAGGGCAGTTTACTGTAAATGGAATCAAGACAGATCACAGAAGTCTTTATACCCAAAGGAATACGTGCTTTTTCAGCTGCAGACAGACACCACAGTGTGACATCACATGAAATGAAACACAATTGTGTTTCTTACCTTTTCTTTCAGTGAGTAAAGCTCTCTCTGAAACAGCAGTTTGGAAGGAGGCACAGAAAGGGAGGAAGAGGTGAAAATATGATGGAATTTATATACTAAGACAAGATTTAAATATTTGTGTACTTAAGGACAAATACCAAGCACATCAGAGAGAGGGATGAAAGGCAATTGGAGCTGGCTGAGGGCTAGGAATATAAATAGAGTTCTGAATGAATTAAAAGTTGAGGAGGGTAGAGGTTTCAAGCCCGCCTTGGAAACACTGGAATAATCTGGAGGTGATAAAGACCAATGTTAAAACCTTGCAAGAATCTTCAAATGTCATTAAGTCATCAATCTCCTGTGTCCTGGAACATTTCCCATCACTTATTTCAATGACTTACATTGAGCCATAGAGATGTACAGCACAGAAACAGACCCCTTGGTCCAACTCGCCCATTTCAACCAGAAATCCTAAATTAATCTTGTCCCATTTGCCAGCATTTGGCCCATATCCATCTAAACCTTTCATATTCACATATCCATCCAGATGCCTTTTAAAAGTTGCAATTGTACCAGCCTCCACCACTTCCTCTAGCAGCTCATTCCATACACGTACTACCCTCTGTGCAAAAACGTTGCCCCTTAGAACCCCTTTTACATCTTTCCCCTTTCACCTTAAACCTATGCCCTCTAGTTTTGGACTCCCCTAATCTGGGGAAAAGACTTTAGGTATTCACTGTATCCACGCCCCTCATGATTTTATTGAGAAAATATGCAACTTTCAATCTTTTCATACAACAGTGACTGATAGAGTGCCACCATAATAAGAAACATAACTTTCAGAAAACCCTCGTCAGCTACATTTATGATAAAGCCTTCATGGCAGATTTGGATATATATGCAATAGTAAGGCTTTCAGTCCCCCACTGAAGCTTTGCTGACACAACAATATTGGGAATAATCTATTCCAAGTGAAACTTTCCTAACAGAACTGTACTTGTTCAGCAGTATTGTATTTTTATTTTGTTCCCATTAAGTACACTTATCCTACAGCTAATCCTTTCTGTCAATGCATATTTATCAGCTTCATTCTTTTCTCAAAATTGTTTTGAGGCTTTAAATGTATGGTTTTGTATTTACAGTTCACTTCTCCATTTCTCCCAGAGCTCAGTAAAAACATGAGAATTATACATCAGAGGAATTTTCATATTAATCTGTTCAGAGATGGCATTACACGCCTCTAGAGCAGGTGGGACTTGAACCTGGGTCTCTTAGCCTAGGGGTAGGATCACTTCCAGTGTGCCACAAGAGGGCCCCTATGTGTTACCTATATTTCTGGAGCAGGTAGTACCTGAACCCAGGCCTCCTGATCCATTTATATGGACAATACCACCATAAGAACCATAGTGGCTCAGAAACTTGGAGAAGTAAAGTTTTAATGTTAATATGGAGATAAGAAAGCCTTCATTTTTAGGAGAAGTGATACAAGATCATATGACTATCAGAATCACTGGAAGATTATTCCATCTAGATGCCTTGTGTAAAGTCCCATCTTGTACTGTACATAGTTGCAAGTTACCATGTTCAATGTAAAAGGTACCAATCACTGATAACTAAGCCTTTTGCAATCATAATTGGCCAACAATGATTGGAGAGAGTGGTAACAGAAATACTCTGAACAACAATTACAATACATCAAAATATAGAAAACCAACGTTCTGATGAATTGTTACATTTTTTATATGAATCAGAGCTAATTAACCCCACCCCATTCCCCAGACTATTGTCTCACATACCATCATCATCCAATGTATTTTACTCCCAGCAAAAAAAATCTACAAAGGTTTGATACCTTTATAGGATAAGACCAGTAAAACTCCAAATTCTTTCCTGACTTTGCAAACAATATCACACATACAAAAAAGATTACTAAACATAGTATGACATTTTGTGGATCCAATAGCTCTAGAACAATCGTGCTCTGCACAGCTTACTCAATGTTGTCCCGAATAACCCAAAGTCTAATTCTGAAGCAGGGTTCCATCACACCCTTAAAAAGGATATTAATTATGATAATGTGACTTATGTTCAGCATTACCATCATTTGCAACCAATGTCATGCAGCAAATAGGCAGTTTATCAGGATTCCAAGAATGGGGATAGATAGAAAACAATTTGGGACTTTCAACATGTTATAGTCTGAAGTGTAGATTATCTGTCAAGTTCACAAGGAAGTATGTCATTAAAAATGCATAACTCAACATTGCTACAATCAAGTGATTTTTGTTTTAAAAAGTAAAGGGGTTGAAATACTCCCTTCTACCAGCTTGAAGTGGATTGTGGTGGATGGAAAAGAGTCATTGACTCCTTTCATCTCGTCTGTAGAGAGTTCAAGAATCAGCTAAAGTTAGCAATTAGATGTTTATTGCATTACTGTGCTATATACAGGCCAGACAAAAACATGCCTCAGGCGATTGTCTGTGTGGAGTTTGCACGTTCTCCCCGTGTCTGCGTGGGTTTCCTCCGGGTGCTCCGGTTTCCCCCACAGTCCAAAAATGTGCAGGTTAGGTGAATTGCCATGCTAAATTGCCCCTAGTGTTAGGTGAAGAGGTAAATGTAGGGAAATGGGTCTGGGTGGGTTGTGCTTCGGCGGGTCGGTGTGGACTTGTTGGGCCTGTTTCCATACTGTAAGTAATCTAATCTAATCTAATCTAATCTAATCTAATCTAATCTAATCTAATCTAATCTCTCTCTATCACTCCCAGATACAGTTCACATGACTTAAGACTTCATTATGTACAATACACAGCAGATTTGGCAGCATCCGTGGAGAAAGAGTTACCATTTGAGTTTGATGAGCTTTGGACAATGTTCTGTTAGCTCTAATAAGGAGGAGGCAGATGAAGACTTTGATGGATGAGGCTGCAGAAGGACATAACCAAATGATTGATTCACTTGAAAGTCTGCCAGGAACTCTGCGCACAATGACAATATCTCCCACAGCAGCCTGAGAGGAGTCAGTTGCAAAAAAAGCCCATGAGTTAATGATTATGCAATGTTCCATTCACAACTCCTCAGATACTGAAGCAGTTTCTGTCAATGCAGGGACAACATCAAAGCTTGACAAATACTAATTATGCCATGCTCCTGCATGAAAATGTCCATCTCCAACAAGAGAGAATCTCACTGTCAATTGCATTGCAATAATTGAATCATCTCATCTGTAGGCAGGGTAGTTGACAGGAGGATATAAATAGAATGTCAGTTGAGCAGATCCATAGCAATTTGACCTTATAAAAGGTGAGGTGATGCACTTAGAAGAAGGAGCAATACAAGGGAGTACTCAGTGAATGGCAGGACACGAGGAAGTGTGGAGGAAAAGAGAGATCTCCCAGTGTTTGACCACAGATCCCTGAAGGTGGCACGACAAGTTAGTAGGGTAACTAAGATGGCATATGGGATGCCTGCATTTATCAGTCGTGGTATTGATTCTAAGACCAGGGAGGTTATGCTGGAGCAGTACATAACTTTGTTAAGGTTACTGCTTGTGTACTATGTGCTGTTCTGGTCTCTGCACTGTATGTAATTGTATGCGAGGGGGTGTAAAGGCGATTCACCAGGTTGTTGCTCAGGTTTTTTTCTGTGGAGTGGAGTAGGTTGAGGGGGGACCTGATAGAGGTATGTAAGATTATGAAAGTCATGGACAGGGTGGATGGAAAGCAGTTGTTTCCCTTTGTCAAAGGATCAATAACAGGAGTGTAATTGTATTTGGAGGTTGGAAGGTTGGAGGGGATTTGAGGGAAACTTTATCACCCAGAGAGTGGTGGAGTCTGTATGCACTGCCTTGGAGGGTAATTGAGGCGGACAAACTTTATGACCTTTAAAAAGTAGGTGGCTGAACATTTCAAGTGTCATAATATTCAAGGCTATGGGTCTAATGGGGGAAATAGGACTGGTGAAGGTAATATATGTTGAACGGTACACACTTGATGGGATGAAGGGCCTCTTTTCTATTGAATGATTCTATGAATGCTCTCAAGGTTACTACTGACCCCAGAAAGTGAACTGAATCAACTATGTCTACAAAAACAGGTCAGAGGCTTAGAATTCTGGGGAAATAAACTCACCTCCCCTCTCTGCAAAGCTAGCCATCCTAAGCCACAAATCTGAACTGTGATGGAACACTCTCTACTAACCTCAATGAGTCCAGCTTTAATTGCACTCGGCGTTCAACACCATCAAAGACAAAGCAATACTTATAGGACTAGAGGAAGAGGAGTAGGCCATTCAGCCCCTCGGGCCTGTTCCTCCATTCAATGAGACCATGGCTGATCTGTGGCTTAACTCCGTATACCTGCCTTTAGCCCGTATCCCTTAATAGCTTTGCATAACAAAAATGTATCTGTCTCAGGTTTAAAATAAACAGTCCTGGGAAAGAGAGTTTTAAACTCTCCCTCCCTAACAACATTGTGGATCTACTGACAGCACATGGACTGCAGAGGTTCAAAAATGCAGCTTACCACACCTTCGTGGGCAACTCGGGATGGACAATAAATCTGCTCCAGCCAGAGATGCCCATGACCCGCAAGTGAATTAAAAGCAATTTCCCACCATGTTGGCAATTTGCCCTCAATTCTGTGGGCTTCTACCTTAGTTGACAACGTTGTATGTGGGACTTTATCAACTGCCACTCGAAGTCCATATAAACCACATCCATAGGCATTCCCTTGTCCTTTACCTTCATCACCTCTTCAAAAAAAAACTCGATGAGCTTTGTCAGGCATGACCTCCCTGTCATAAATCCATGATTAACTGAACATTTGCAATTGTGTTCAGCTGCCCCATCCATGATTACAGACTCCAACTATTTCCCCAACACAAATGTTAGGCTCATTTGCTCAATAATTCCATGCTTTTTATCTTTCGCTCTTCTTAAAAAGTGAAGTGGAATGCCATTTTCCAATCCAGACGGAAATCCTGTCTCTAGTAAACTCTGAAAGATTATAGTCAGGGCATCTATCAAGTGCTCCCCTACTTCTTTTAACACCCTCTGGTGGAAATCAGCAGATCCCAGGGATTTGACCCTCTTTAATTTCATTACTTTCCTCATTAACTTACATTAATTTTATTCAGTCCCTGTTCCCAATCCACTCTTACTTTCCTCAGGACTTCTGGCAAGCTATCTTCCTGTTCCACTGCATTCTACTTGATCCACCATTGTAAACATTTCATCCCCCCACCACACTTTTCGCAATATCTTCAAGATATATGTGACAGTTAGGTGAAGGGGTAAATGTAGGGGAATAGGTCTGGGTTGCGCTTTGGCGGGACGGTGTGGACTTGTTGGGCCGAAGGGCCTGTTTCCATACTATAAGTAATCTAATCTAATCTAATCTAATCTAATCAATAAAACAGTCATCTTCCATTCAGTTATATAGTGGCTGTAGCCACTGTCTATGAAGTACTGAAGCCTGAGGCGGGTTCAATTCCCGACTCAGGCGACTGACTGTGTGGAGTTTGCACGTTCTCCCCGTGTCTGCGTGGGTTTCCTCCGGGTGCTCCGGTTTCCTCCCACAGTCCAAAGATGTGCAGGTCAGGTGAATTGGCCATGCTAAATTGCCCGTAGTGTTAGGTAAGGGGTAAATGTAGGGGTATGGGTGGGTTACGCTTCGGCGGGTCGGTGTGGACTTGTTGGGCCGAAGGGCCTGTTTCCACACTGTAAAGTAATCTAATCTAATCTAATCTAATCTAATCTAATCTACAATGCAGTGGCTCACCAAGGATCCTCCAATAGCACATTCCAAACCCACAACTCTACTCTTAAAATGACACAGGGATCAGATGTATAGGATCAAAACTAACTGCAAGATCCCTGCCAAGCCACACACCATGAAGACTTGGAATTATATTGTATTTGACTATCAGTCAGTCAAATATTGGAACTTAATACATAACTGCACAGTGGGTGTATCTACACAATATGGGCTATAGCAATTCCAGAAGGATGCTGATGCATCATCTACTCACGGGCAATTGGGCATGGGCAGTTTATTTACGAAGCTCATAGTTTTTTTTCTTGCATTTACCAAAATTTACTTCATTATCAGCTAGATCATTCTAACGTGAGACTAATATAAACAATATCCACACCATAAACATCCAGTTGAAATAATCCAGGAACCAACTTGCAAGTGCTTCAGAATTCCTTAAATTATTACTGCTGAAAAGGCCCATCAACCCTTTAACATTATTTTGAACTGAATGAGAGCCGTTGGCTGGCGTGTGAATTGAAAACGTCAATATCAGCGCCCTCTTGGCATTGCTGATTGATTTGCATCAATATCTTGCTGCTCATAATGTTGTTAGTGCTTGTTAGGCATGTGAATATGTAAAGCAAGTAACCAATTTAATCAGAAAATTAAAGCGTCAATTAAACGAATCACTGGATATACAAATGCAGCACATGCAGGCTCTGATTGCATGCCTAGAAATTAGTGATACAAACTTATAGATAGGGGCAGGACCTTTAGGGAACATGTAGGGTCACAAAACACCTTTGACAGAAGCCAGACAGAAGGACTCAGAGTCAGAGAGTTGTACAGCACGGAAATAAGATCCTTTGTTGTCATATCAGTTTAGATGTCCTAAACTGATCTCATCCCATTTGCCAGCATTTGGTCCATATCCCTCTCAGCCTTTCCTATTCATGTACCCATCCAGATGCCTTTTGAATGTTGTAATTATACCAGTCTCCACCACTTCCTCTGGCAGCTCATTCCATACACACATCACCCTCTGCGTGAAAAACTGCCCCTCAGGTCCCTTCTAAATCACTCATTCTCCTCATGCCTTAAATCTATGCCCTCTAATTTTGGACTCCCCTACCCGGGGAAAAAGGCTTTGGCTATTCACCCTATCCATGTGGTGAAAGTGAGGACTGCAGATGCTAGAGATTAGAGTCAGACTGTGGTGCTGGAAAAGCACAGCAGATCAGGCAGCAACCGAGGGGCAGGAAAATCAACGTTTGGGCAAAAGCCCTTCATCATAGAAGCTACATGAAGGGCTTTTGCCCACAACATAAATTTTCCTGCTCCTCGGATCCTGCCTGATCTGCTGTGCTTTTCCAGCACCACACTCTTCACCCTATCCATGTACCTCATGATTTTATAAACCTCTATAAGTTCACCCCTCAGCCTCCAATACTCCAGGGAAAAACAGCCTCAACCTATTCAGCCTCTCCCTAAAATTCAAACTCCAATCCTGTCAACATCCTTGTAGATCTTTCCTGAATCCTTTCAAAGTTAACAATATCTTTCCTACAGTATGGAGACCAGAGTTGAACACAGTAGTCCAAATGTGACCTCACCAATGTCCTGTACAGCTGCAACATGACCTCCCAACTGCTATACTGAATGCACTGACCAATGAAGGCATGCATGCCAAACACCTTCTTCACCACCCTGTCTACCTGGAACTTTACTTTCAAGGAGTTGTACACCTGTACCTCTGGGTCTCTTAGTTCAGCAACACTCCTTAGGACCCTACCCTTCACTGTATAACTGCAGTCCTGAATTGCCTTACCAAAATGCAACACCGTACATTTATCTAAATTAAACTCCATCTGCCACACCTTGGCACATTGAGATAACCTTTTTTCATTGTTTACCCCACCACCAATTTTGCATCTGAAAAACTCACTAATCATACCTCCTATACTCACATTCAAATCATTTATATAAGTGACGGAAAGCAGTGGACCAGCACCAATCCTTGTGGCACACTGCTCATTAATCCATAAGAATTCATAGAGAGACAGTATAAGTAAAGTGAAATGAATTGTTTGTGGATGTGCTATGGAAGCCTCTCTCTCTTCACCACAGAGAAAATTTATAACACACACACGCACACATTATCTACGAAACCCTTTGATAAATTGAGACAAAGAAATTACACAGGATTGGGAGTGCATTTTCTTTAAAATATATGTAATTGAATATGATACTTTAAGGTGAATTTAAACATTTTATATAAACTGACATGAGAATAATCACATTATAATTATAGAGTCATGAACCATAGAAATAGCCCCTTTGGTCCATCAAGCCTATGCTGACAAACAAATACCAAACTACACTAATTCCATTTGCTTGCCAAAGCTTACTATGCCCTGTAAGTACTCATCCTCATACTGAAATGCAATGATGGTATCTGCCTCCACCATCCTCTCAGTGTGATATTCTATGACAGAGATTACATTTTTATCATGTAATTTATAATCAATTTTTCCAATAACTACAGTCACAGATACTCAAGTTCTGGTTCTGCCAGGACCTCCCTCACCCCGGACCTCATCACAGCCTTGATAGAAACGTGGGCAAAATCGATGAATTCCAGAGGTGAGACGAGAGTGACTGCCCCTGACATCAAGGTTACATTTGACAGTGCCCTAACAAAACCAGAGTCGATGGGAATCATGGAGAACGCGCTCCACTGGTTAGAGTCACAGCTGGCACAAAGAAAGATGGTTGTGGCTGTTGGTCAGCTATCTCAGCTTCAGGACACCTCTGCAGGAGTCCCTCAGGGTAGTGTCCTAGGCCGAACTATCTTCAGCTGCCTCATCAATGACCTTTGCTCCATTGTAAGGACAGATGTGGGGATGTTTGCCAATGATTACACAATGTTCAGCACTACTCGTGATTAATCAAATGATGAAGCAGTCCATGTCCAAATGCAGCAAGATCTGGCCAATTTCCAGATCTGGGCTGGCCAAGTAGCAAGTAAGATTTGCACCATACAAATGCTAGGCACTGACCATTTCTAACATGACAGAACCTCAACAATCACCCCTTAATGATCTGCTGAATCCCCCACTATCAACCTCTTGGGGTTCTCATTAATCAGAAACTGAACTGGACTGGCCGCATAAATACTGTGGCTACAAGAACAGGTCAGAGGTTAGGAAAACTCCAATGAGTATCAGAACCATCTTCATCAGTTAAAGAGTCACTGGGCTCAAAATGAGATTAGATTCCCCACAGTATGGAAACAGGTCCTTTGGCCCAACCAGTCCACACCGACCCTCTGAAGAATAACCCACCCAGACCTATTCCCCCTGACTAATGCACCTAACTCTGGGCAATTTAGTATGACCAATTCACCTAACCTGCACATCTTTGGACTGTGGGAGGAAACCGGAGCACCTGGAGGAAACCCACACAGACACTGGGAGAATGTGCAAACTCCACACAGACAGTTGCCCGGGGCTGGAAACAAACCTGGGTCCCTGGTGCTGTGAGGCAGCAGTGCTAACCGCTGAGCCACCATGCCATTAACTCTACTTTCTCCCCACAGATGTTGCTTGTCCTGCTGAGTTTCTCCAGCAGTTTCTGCTTTTATTTTAGATCGCCAAAATTCACAGTTCTTTGTGTTATTGTGTGAGTGACTCATCTCCTGACTCTCCAAAGTCTGACCACCATCTACAAAGCACAACTCAGAAATGTGAGAGAGTGCTCCCCACTTGCCCAAATGAGTGCAACTCCAACAACTTTCAAGAGTCGAACACTAGCTCGGACAAAGCCACCTACTCAATTGGCACCACATCACAAACATTCACTTCCTTCACCATCAATGCCCAGTAGTGGCAGTAATAAAACAAAGATCAAAGTTCTGACGAACAGTCACCGGACTTGAAGTGTTAATTCTGCTCTCACCACACAGACGCTGTAAGACATGCTGTGCTACTACAGCAATTTCAGTTTTAGTAGCCCTGTGTGCCGTTTACAAAATGCACTGCATAAATTCACGGAGGCTCCTTAGACAGCACCTTCCAAACACATCAATACTACCTTGTAGAGGGACAAGGGCAGCAGAAACATGGGAACAACAGCAACAGCAAGTTCCCCTCCAATTCACTCACCATCCTGTCTTGGAAATATATCTCCATTCCTTCACTGTTGTTGGATTAAAATCCTGGAACTCCCTCCCTAATTTAGGGCAGCACAGTGACTCAGCAGTTAGCACTGCTGCCTCACAGCACCAGGGTCGTAGGTTCGATTCCAGCCTCAGGTGACTGTCTGTGTGGAGTTTGCAATTTCTCCCCGTGGCTGGGTGGGTTTCCTCGCTATGGTTGCCCATAGTGTTAGGTGCATTAGTCAGAGGGAAATGGGTCTGGGTGGGTTACTCTTTGGAGAGTCTGTGTGGACTTGTTGGGTTGAAGGGCCTGTTTCCACACTGTAGGGAATCTAATCATGAGCAAGGTCTGCATGTGGGTAGCACAGTGGCTCAGTGGTTAGCACTGCTGCCTCACAGCGCCAGGGACCTGGGTTAAACTCCTGCCTCAGGCAACTCTCTGTGTGGAGTTTGCACATTCTCCCTGTGTCTGTGTGGGTTTCCTCCGGGTGCTCCGGTTTCCTCCCACAGTCCAAAGTTGTGCAGATTATGGGCAATTTAGCCATGGCCAATTCACCTAGAGTTAGGTGCATTAGTCAAAGGGGTAAATGGGGGTGGGGGTGGGTCTGGGTCTGGGTGGATTGCTCTTTGGAGGGTTGGCATGGACGTGTTGGGCTGAAGGGCCTGTTTCCACACTGTAGGGAATCTAATCTAATCTAATATCTAAACCGACTGCAGTGGTTTAAAAAGGCAACTCACCTCCACCTTCCCGAGCGCTAGTAAAGCTAGTCATAAGCGATAGCCTAGCCAGCGAAACCAGGTCCTCAGAATGAGATGAAATATAATTTAAAATATTCATAAGCAATTATAAATAATTTATATAGTTTCATTTTATACCCCCACAACTCCACATCTCCACATCCAGATAACAATATCTTAACATTTTTAAATTAGGATTCTAACTGCTGATATTAGCAAACCTAAAGCAAAATTGGTTTCTATTAGAGCATGTGTGTAGATATTTTCTGTCTTGCGATAACTTTGATAGCTTGTGAACTCCAGGTTGGGTGGTCTTTGGTTGGGCGGGGGAGGGGGGTGGGGATGAATGGAGCGTGATTTCATTACAGACTACAGCTATACAATCTAAATCTGGCAAAGCTGATTAAATTCCTTCAATGATCTGAAATTTCTCTTAACTGAGATTTTAAGCTGACAATACATTTGACTGGGCACATTCGCTTTGCCAGGAAATATAGGGAACCATTAACACTAACACACACACGCACACACACATTTACATTCATCAGAAGACTGCACGGGCTTTGCTGAACTAATTTTCAATCCTCAAAAAGTTACGAAGAGCCTTAAAAACAGGCTCTCCCTGACTGATTGATTTATTGTCATGTGAACTTGAGTACAGTGAAAAGCTTTGTTGACCAGCAGTACAGGTAGATCATAGTAGGCAAGGATGTACAGATCAGAGATTGTAAAGTGTTAGACGGAGGCATACAGGTTATATTTCACAGGGCGTGTGCTCAGCGTGATTAACATTAGCAAGGTCAGTATTATTTGACACAATTCAGGCTCAAATTTTTAAAATTTGGTCACATGTTTTAAAATAAACATACAAGATAATAATTGAATACAGGGGTCATTTCAAACACTTAGCATATCAGCTTAAGTATGCCCCAGTTATGTGAAACATAGATTAGATTCAGTTTGAAGTCACATCTAATCTTCCCAACAATGAACCCTAACTCCAAACGAAGACAAGAACTTCTTCAGCATCAGATTATCTATTCATGCTGACTGTTTGACATTTTTGAAATAAAATTCATAACCATGCAATATTCAAGTTACAATCACAAAATATAGAAATGTGACTTGGCTATGCAATATTGTGCAATGTAGCTGCATTTCAAATGCTTTTCCTTGCCCTTTTGAAACTTAGCTTGCAATTAATACTGGGAAATGTTTCACAAATTATTCCTTTGGTGAATAGGGAGTTTGGTGAAATTGCATTTAGGTACCCCGACATACTCTCTCTCTCCTCTTACCCACTTCACAAGTATGCCCACAAACAAGGAAATAAAATTAAATTGTGTTTGCTCATGTTAATAACAGAGCTCTCCTGCTCCTTGGGTGCTGCCTGGCCTGCTGTGCTTTTCCAGCGGCGCGTTTTCGGCTCTGATCTCCAGCATCTGCAGTCCTCACTTTCTCCTTTAAGATACGGTGGCACAGTGGTGGGCGGCACGGTGGCACAGTGGTTAGCACTGCTGCCTCACAGCGCCAGAGACCTGGGTTCAATTCCCGCCTCAGGCGACTGACTGTGTGGAGTTTGCACGTTCTCCCCGTGTCTGCGTGGGTTTCCTCCGGGTGCTCCGGTTTCCTCCCACAGTCCAAAGATGTGCAGGTCAGGTGAATTGGCCATGCTAAATTGCCCGTAGTGTTAGATAAGGGGTAAATGTAGGGGTATGGGTGGGTTTCGCTTCGGCGGGTCGGTGTGGACTTGTTGGTTCGAAGGGCCTGTTTCCACACTGTAATCTAATCTAATCTAATCATAACAGAGTCTACTGATCCATTATTTTATTAAGTTGGTGAAAACAATAAGTAATGTGTGAAAAATAATGATTAAATAAGAAAAATGATGCATTTTGACTGTCCACCGATGGTGGTTTGGAGGGAGGGATTGTGAGAAGTATGGTACTCTACAAGTCTGAAGAATGTCAGGTTTAAGGATGATCAGTTTTCAATTCCAATGAAGCTGCAGTTGAGATCCACCTACATTAAAATGTACTACACTGTATGGCAAAAAGGTGAGGTGCCAGGATAGGTGAATGGAGAGCCAAGAGACACCAGAAGGCAATTTCCAACAATCAATGGACTCAGGAGTCATGACATGTCAGAGATCCAAGATAGAAAGAGAAGACATCACAAGGAATAAAAAAAACTGAAAGCAAAGAGAGAGGAAAAACAGGAGTGAGACAAAGATGTGACATTGGACGTCACTGAGTTTATTGTTCTGTAATCTAAGGGATGGTTAACTTCTTTCTCTGAAACATCTGCTCCTCCCAAATGGCTGACTATGCGATTCAATGGAGATGCTAAGTAACCAAATTAAAATATATGCTTTTTAAATTACATGCCAACCACCTAGAGGTTTATTGCAACTATATTTGAGCCAAGCTACAATTCATATCGAAAGGGAAAATATTAAAAACAGTTTGCTAGCAATTACTCTTTCAGCATAGCAACACCCAGTCAGAATTTACATTAAAATACTATAAATAAATGCCTAAACATAATCTGGTCTCAAAATTTTCTATTGGTGAGAAGTATTCATTTCTTTTTAATACTGGCAAGTGCCAGTTTTGTCAGAGGAGATGTCTATGTTTTGTCTCCCTTTCAAACATATTTATATTTAAAACCCAATCACTTCCCAAGGAGGCTCTGTTCGGTTCAGTGTCACAGTGTGTCTTTGATGCATACCTTCTTCCCTGGTATTTGAGGACCAACAGATATAATTCCTTCTTTACTATGTTGAGTCCCAGATCTTGTGTGTTTCACCCATGGGAGAAAATTCTGACAGAGAAATAAGCTGCTGAAAAAGATACTGCAATATCTTAGAAACACAAACCGAAGTGGTCTTATGAAATTTTTGTAAGTAAGAAACAAAATCAGATTGTGGGAATATGTAACAACTGACCCGAACAAGGATAACTTTTGATAATTTCCACCCATGCCCCTACTCTGTGACTGTCCATATCTTATTCTGCAGTCTTTTTGTACAAAATAGAGATAACTTAGTTTTGTTGGGAAAGTCCCATTAATGCTGTATAAACATCATTACATATTTTATGCTTCTACATTCATGCACAAACCTTTGACAGTGCATCCACACAAATTTTTACCCGATATGAAGACTGCCAAAAATAATTCTTTCGTTATTGACTCAGTGAAGGATATGTTCAGAGCAGTGACAGCCTCAAGACCCGATAACCAGCAACATAATGGTACAAAACATTACCTTATCAGATGCAGAGGTAGATTCGGTCACATTTTTGAATAATTCACTTATACTTGGTACATGTTTCAAAGGGAGTAGTAGACTGGTGGTAGCATTTATACCTTTGAGTTAAAAGGTTAAGTGTTCACTTTGTTTAAGTGCTTCAAGGCCTATCAAAATGGGTATTTACATAGCTCCCTTCTCCTGCAATGGCCCACAGCCAATCAAAAGCAAGAAACCAATGGTTTGTTGATTTTATTCACCCCCAGTGATATTTCTTCTGAAATTCTTCAGTTCTGGACTCAAAATGTTGACTCTGCTTTCTCTCCATAGATGCTGCCAGACCTGTAGGGGTTCTCCAGAAATTTCAGTTTTTAGTTTGGATTTCCAGCATCCATGCTTTCTTTTCCTTGACCAACCTCCCAGTCTGCGGAATGAGGAAGCAGCTTTGGAACTTCAATGGAATAAAATGTGGGTAGCTTCGACAATGGATGACATGTAAAGTCTGACAGATAACAACCCAGACAATAGAGGCAACAGCATTCAATCTTCTCTCTTTTCATGAGTTTCCCAGAGAAACTGCACAAACATCGGACTGTTACATAACGAACACATTTGTTTGAAGTACAAAGTGTTGTGCTTTATGTTGCATTGTTATCGTTCTACTTCTGTGAAGCATTTTATTTTTGAGAAAATCTGTACAGGAAAACATTGTAGCATTAATGTTGTCCTGTCTGCTAAATTGTCAAGAGGTGGAGGGGGCTTTCTCTGCATTACCAGTAAGAAATTTATGATTATGGTCAATTGCTAGAACTGGACTATGCCAAGGCGAAAGTGAGGACTGAAGAAGCTGGAGATGAGAGTCAAGGTTAGAGAGTCCTGCTAATGGCTTTTGCCCGAAACATCGATTTTCCTGCTCCTCGGATGCTGCCTGACCTGCTGTGCTTTTCCAGCACCACTCTAATCTGGACTATGCCAAGTCAGTATAATACAGCAAATATTAGTGAGGGTAATTTTCAGCTAACCCAACTGGATAGAAGCTAACAGAGAATTAGACAGGGTGTAAACTTTCCATCGATAGAGTTTAGCAAGATGAGGGGGGAGCTTATTAAAGCTGACAGAATACCGAGAGGCCTGGATAGAGTGGACATGGAGAAAATGTGTCCTCTAAAGGAGAGACTAGCATCCAAGGGGACAGCCTCAGAGTGAAGGGACAACCCTTTAGAACTGAGATGAGGAAGAATTTCTTCAGCCAGAGGTTGGTGAATCTGTGGAACTCATTGCCATAGAAAGCTGTGGAGGCCAGCTTATTGAATGTATTTAAGACATAGATAGATAGATTCTTGATTAGTAAGGGGACCAAGGATTACAGGGGGTAGACGGGAGAATGGGGTTGAGAAACACATCAACCAAGATCCAATGGTGGAGCAGGCTTGATGGGCCAAATGGCTTTATGGTCTTAGGATTCTCTCTTGTTACTCTTCAGGTAAGTAGGTTAAGTTGACTGCCAGGGATTGTCACAAGCTTTGCAATCAAGCCATTCACATTAGAAAAAAAGATACAAATTTGACTTAGAATATTCAACAAGTCCAGCCCAACATTTTAATTTATAAAGTACTTGCATTTTTCCAGTAAAGCAGCTGGATGTTCCTGAAATAATTCCCTGGTTTCTCATTCAAGTTTGGAAGGCCAGTTGACATACTGATCACTGTGTTAAGAACTTCCTGACATCGGGGTGGTGAAGGCAAGCATTGGTAATAATTAGAATTCTATTAAATTCAGGACAATAAGGATATTTGCCGCATTAGTTAATAAAGTGATTTCCTATTAATATAAGAATATGCTTGCCAAGCTGAGTTTGCATTGTCATGCTTAGCTGAAAACAATACTTCACAATATTTGGTTAGAAACAATAAGACAATGTTAAATGTTATACAATTACACCATAATACTATAAATAATAAATCAGAACTAAATGCATAAAACCCATTAATCTAAATTACCTTCATATTTCAAATCAATAGCATTTTTAAACTTTGTTTTACAGTAAGCTGAAGGATTTTCTTCAGTAATTATCTCCTTTTCCTTAAACTAAATGTTTATGTCATTGTTTCTCATTAATCCAGTTGAATCATTTGATCCAATTTATTCTCTCAAATTTCAAAATAATACCAGTAGGATGCACAAGAATCTCAGACTAGATGATATGTTGAAGAATCTGGAATGAGAATGAGATTCGGACCCATTGGTGACAACTCCACCAACTGAACTGTCACTGACAATCGCTAAGAAAAGGCTTACATGTTTACTAGAAGGGGCAGTATGGTGGCTCAGCGGTTAGCACTGCTGCCTCACTGTGCTGGGGACCCAGGTTCAATTCCAGCCTTGGTGATCATGAGGGACTTGGATAGGGTAAATAGACAAGGTCTTTTCTCTGGGATAGCAGAGCCCAGAATTAGAGGGCATAGATTTAGGGTGAGAGGAAAAAGATTTAAAAAGGACCCAAGGGGCAACTTTTTCATACAAAGGGTGGTATGTGTATGGAATGAGCTGCCAGAGGAAGTGATGGAGGCTGGTACAATTACAACATTTAAAAGGCTACTGGATGCGTATATGAATAGAAAGAGTTTAGAGGGATATAAGACAAGTGCTGGCAAATGGGACTAGATTAATTTAGGATATCTGGTCGGCATGAACGAATTGGACATGCTGTACATCTCTATGACTGTCTGTGTGGAGTTTACACATTTTCCCCGTGTCTGCGTGAGTTTCCTCCGGGTGCTCCAGTTTCCTCCCATAGTCCAAAGACGTGCAGGTTAGGTGGACTTGCCATGCTAAATTGCCCATCGCGTCCAGTGATGTGTAAGTTAGCCGGGTTAGCCACAGGAAATGTGGGGTTACAGGGATAGATTAGGGGAGTGCTGGGTCTGAGTGGAATGCTCTTTGGAATCTCAGTGTGGACCCGATGGATCAAATGACCTGCTTCCACACTGTAGGGATTCTATGATTCTATGTAGTGCCTCAATTGCAACTCTCTGCTTCCTCGCCCTCACCTCACCATTCACCACTCAGCCCAAATCAATGAAACAAAGAATTGGTAATACCTGAACCTTGCCAATAGTATTATTCATGTTGACAGATTAAATACAAACATTATATTCAGCTCGCAAACAACCTCATTAATGAGTGGATTCAAATGCATACGGACAGGTCAGTGACAAAACTGATATTCAAGTTAACTTAATTGTTTACCTGTAAAAGCATTCGGAGGTACACCTCAGTCTCAGTGCCACAATTGCCCAGAACTAAAATAATTGCCCAGAAATAAAATAATTAAGCAGCAAAGGGATCAATTCCATCACCATCTTTCGCTCGTACAGAAATAGAAAATCCATTTCATTGTTCTGCAGAATTCACAGCTTGTAGAAAATACCATTTAGCCTTCATTGCCATTTCCTGAACTGCATTTTCATTTCACAGCAACACCAGGCAGTCCATTCCTCAATTTGCTCTTTATTTATCAGACTTGGCTTTTACAGGTTTGGTCCCACATTGCTACTTCATACATGTGTGGTGGACTGAGATTTCTACTTGGCTAGTTGTCTCACCCCACCCCTTGTCGAAAATAAAATATCGCTGGAACAGACAAATGTGTATGTCTCATCATCAATCAGCTTCTGATGGCTGGACGCTCAGAAAATGTGTGGAGGTGAAGAAGGACTGGAGCCAAAAAGTGTGGGGCTGGAAAAGCACAGCCTGTCAAGCAGCTGCCGAGGAGCAGGAGAGTTGATGTTTTGGGCATAAGCTCTTCACCAGAAATGAGGGGTGGCCTAAGGGGGCTGAGAGGTAAACGGGAGGGGGTTGGGGCGAGGGGGGAAGATAGC
This sequence comes from Chiloscyllium plagiosum, assembly GCF_037043375.1. Classification (NCBI taxonomy): domain Eukaryota; kingdom Metazoa; phylum Chordata; class Chondrichthyes; order Orectolobiformes; family Hemiscylliidae; genus Chiloscyllium; species Chiloscyllium plagiosum. Next base: position 11,035,727 of record NW_028270141.1, on the reverse strand, counting down.
TAGGAATATGATAGGTAGATGAAGGTGGGGATGATGGTGATAGGTCAAAGCGAGGCTGGAGCAGATAGGTGGGAAGGAAGATGGACAGGTAGGACAGTTCAAGAGTGCAGTGCTGAGTTGGAGAGTTGGATCTGGGATAAGGTGGGGGGAGGGGAAATGAGGAAACTGGTGAAATCTACATAAATCCTGTGTGGTTGGAGGGTCCTGAGGCAGAAGATGAGGTGTTCTTTCTCCAGGCGTTGGGTGGCTAGAATTTGGAGGTGGAGGAGGCCTAGGACTTGCATGTCCTTGGCAGAGTGGGAGGGGGAGTTAAAGTGTTGAAGCCACCTGATGCCTGGAAGAAGAACGCTTCACATTCCACCTTGGGATCCTCCAGCAATACAGGATCAAAGTTGGTTTCACCAGTTTCCTCATTTCCCCTCCCCCCACCTTATCCCAGATCCAACCCTTCAACTCAGCACTGCCCTCTTGAACTGTTCTACCTGTCCATCTTCCTTCTCACCTATCTGCTCCACCCTATCACCTTCACCCCCACCTTCAACAATGTATTGCATTCCCAGCTACCTTCCCAGCCCCACCCCGCTCCCATTTATTTCTCAACCCCCCCTTGCCCCCCCCACCCCCCCACATTCTTGATGAAGAGCTTATGCTCGTAATGTCTATTCTCCTGCTCCTCGGATGCTGCCTGTCCTGCTGTGCTTTTCCAGCACCACACCTTTTGACTCTGACTCTCCAGCATCATCAGTCCTCACTTTCTCCCAGGATGAAGGATTGGGCAAGATTTTGAAAAGGCCAGCATGTACTTTCAAAATTAAAACTGCTCTTAAATCAGAACCAGCTATTAGAAGGCATGAATCAAAATGGAACCAGTAAAAAGAGTCTTAAACATCTCAGACAATTCCATAAATAATATTATAACCAAACCAGGGTGTAGACAACAAGAGACCTAGAAATACAGTAAGCATGACCATGTAAAGGACATATGGATACCCAGTTAATCACTGGCAACACCCAACTATCTCCAGGTGTTGAATGAGCTTTCATCTGGCCAACAACGTTTCATTCTTGCTTGCTGTCTTTCGTGTCTAATTTGTATATTTCAGACAGACGAAATGCTCAAATCTAAATCCATTTCCCTTTGCATGAGATGAGCTGAGGTGACACACGTACATGGTCAACTTTAGTTAAATTTGATATTGAAGTTTGTTTGAAATTTGACGGAGTGTAAAATTTGCATATCGCCTCTATGTCAGCAATCCTCCCCGCCATGTAGAGCTTTACGCCACATCAAAATATTGGAATTTTGGGGTCAGCGTATTTTAACTGTAATTCCCATGGTTGTCAAAAATCCATGTTGATTTTACTGCAAATATCATAGTGCAGTGGTAGTGTCCTTATCTCTGGAACACTGCTCCAGAGGTGCTTAACAATATCGTTGAACAGGTTGATTAGAAAAATGGTTTAACTCAAAAAAACAGTTCTAGTTATTTGCAGACAATGATATTACTCTGCATGCAAATACTGAACACATTTCTAAGGCTTTCCTTTTTATTACTGAGATCTACTCAAAGAATCGTTGACCCATTTACATTAAATAAAACTCCCATTAAAATGGTGGATAGAATAAACGTAACATGAATATATAAAGCAATCTGCACTGAGTTTTTACGAGTGTGGTTAACTGAATAAGAGTGTAAAGGACAAGTTAAGCGGAAATGTATGTAAATGTTCCACATGGTGATTAAAACAGAAATTTCCTTAGACTCCTGTACAAGAATGTAAAAGCTGGGTTAGTACAAGCAGAAATCCGCATAAACAGTTGGTGCCCAAGCTTTGCTAAGTACATTATGAAAACACAAACCGGGTGTATAATACAGGGTAATACTATCTAACATTTCCCACCTTAGAAGCTGTGGTTGTGGAAGGAACAGAACTGGTCATTAAACTTGTCATCATCTCATTGCTTGCTGTGGTGCAAACAGGTGTGACTGGAGTTAAGAGACGGGAAGGAACAATTGGCAGTGGCAGAAGACCAGGTCTGTTAGTGATGTTGCTACTGTTGGCAATGCCACTGCTGCAGTTGGCATTATTTACATTGCTACAGCTGGTGCTTCGTTCCCGCCAGTCCCACCCGATGCGATAATCTCTCTCATACCGGCTGTGATGCCGTGACATCTCCAAAGCACTCTCCTCTCTTCAACGGAAGTTAACCGGATCTGAAATTTAAAGATTTAAAATTAATAAGATGGCAGCATATTTAACACCAAAAAGCTTTTGTTTGTGAGTTATTTTGTAGAATTTACAGCTCGCCAATGTAAAGTAATGAAGCTAGGACAATTGAGACAAATTACATTTGTTGCTAACTCATCACACACAGAGAACCATTCTAATTCAATAACTGTTTATTTCAATTTATGCCATTGTGCTACAGGATGGTTTTAATGTGACACAACGGTGTAGGTGATGCAAATGAACAAATTTCCATCTTGCTGAGTAAATGAAAAAGAAACAGAGCAGGTTTCTTGAATAATTCAACGTAAAGTTGCATACTATGAATATATTAAAAAACTAAGTTGTTTATTTCAGTAATAATTTTGTTTGATAGATGGCTTTTATTAACCCTTAAAACAAAAATCATGTTGTGCAAGTCCGAAAAACCTGTTTCACATTATTCAAACATTGGAGATAAAAGACTTCAAGAAAGCTTTATTTACACAAGCTTTCTGATGAGTATTTGCATAGCTAAGCACTTTATATTCCCCATCATTTGGCGGGGAAGAAGATTTTGACTGTGAATAAAGTTCCTATTCCTCCTCCAGAGGAACGCATGGGATGAGTAGCAACTTGTCTTTGCACAAATGTCCCATTTGAGGATTCATTCCAAGGATGACATCACAACGTGTTTTTAATTCCCTTTCCCTTTTTTTTGCATTTTCCATATAAAGTGGAAAGAATGCGCTGAAGTGTGGAGCTGCTCCTAAACTTTGGTGCTCATTACAAACCGCTTTCCAGGAGATGTAAGCGAGCAACCAACATGGTGGGGCAGCCCCATGGCTTAGCAGTTAGCACTACTGCCTCACAACACAAGGAACCTAGGGTTGATTCCACCCTCAGGCGACTGTGTGGAGTCTGCATGTTCTCCCTTTGTCTGCATGGATTTCCACCCACAGTCTAAACATATTCAAGTTAGATGGATTGGCCATGCTAAATTGTCCAGGGATGGGTCTAGGAGGGTTGTTCTTCAAAGGGGCAGTATGGGTTGAATGGCCTGCTCCCACACGGTAGGGATTCTATTCTAAGTTGATAAACTGTGGAGCTGGAAAGGCACAGCAGGTGAGGCAGCATCAGAGGAGCAGGAAAGTTGACACTTAAGGGTTTTGACCCTTCACCAGGACTCTATTCTATTCTATGATTGCACATGTAATTTTTTCTATCCATTGAAAAAAAAAAGGAACTTGTGCCAGATTTGCAGAGCAGTTGCAGGAACCCAATTCCTGAAGGAATTTCCGATCCCCACCCCTTCCCGAGTTATGAATGAATGAATGAATAATTTATTGTCATGTCCCACTTGCAATATGGTTTTCACAATCAAATGGCCCAATTAGCCAGGAGGTACTGAAGGAGGCAGATGTAGCCTGCCTGACATGCAGGTGGTAGCCATATTGGGGACTGGCACAGTCTTGCCGATTTCAGCAGACAGCTCCCTCAGAGGGTTGGAGGTCAAATGACAGTGGCCTCACACCACTCTGGTTTTCACTTAGTCTTTTGTTCTTTTTCTTTCTTTTCTCCCCATACCACCGACTAATAGCGGCAATGCTTATTTTTTTCCCCAGCACCCATGTCATGTTGGTGCAGGTGTTGGACACGTGAAAAAAACAACAGGTGCATAAATCTTTATTCAGTTTCCAACGCCAGGAAGAAAGGAAACACCCGAGTGGCCAGTGACAAGCAGTGCCCTTCACATCAAAGGGCAAGGCCGCGTGATCACACAGTGAAGGGGAGGGCAGGGATTAAATCAAATAGAGTTGGAGGGGGAAATAATAACTCTACTCCCTCGAGTGCCCACCTTTCCCTGAAAATCTTGAGGGTGTTGGTGGACACTGCGTGCTCCTTTTCCAGAGACACCCGGGCTCTAACGTAACCGCGGAGGAGGGGCAGGCAATTGGTGGTTTTCACTTAGTTTATTGATTGGAACCAGGTGGATCTTGTTGACTATGAGATCCTTGATTGGAGCTGTTAACAGGAAAGCCCTGGCTGACCAAACAAACAGGGGATAATTTCACATTGGCCCCAAGGTCCCGTACTTCCTGCGGGAGCCTGTGCCCCACAACCTGAGCCACCTCCGGAACTTTAGTTTTGTCCCCTTCAGGGATGTATCATGATGGGCCTGTACAGACTGCTGCTGCACACCGTCCACCTCTTCTCCCTCATCCACCGTCCGGACACGCCTTGGCGTGCCCATTTGCCACCGGGCGGTGGGGATCCCCAGTGGAGGGCTCTCTACGCGGGAGTCCTCCCCCTTTCTCTCGGGGATCTGGGGTGGAGGGTGCTGCATGCAGCAGTCCCCTGCAACCGCAGGTTGCGGTGGTTCATGGACTCCCAGCCCAACTGCTTGTTCTGTGGCGCTGTGGAGTCTGTGGACCACGTGTATATTGGGTGTGGGTGTTTGCACTCCATTTTTAGTTTTCTGGAAAACCTCCTCCTCTGCTTTTGGTTGCACTTCAGTCCCACGCTCCTGATCTTTGGGCACCCCATGGGGTGGGGGAAGGGTAGGTCAGAGGATCTCCTCGTGGGTCTGCTCCTGGGCCTGGCCAAACTGGTCATGAACAGGTCCAGGCAGCGGGCCGCAGAGGGGGTCGTCAGGGCCGATTACCTGCCCCTCTTCCACGGCTACGTCCAAGCCTGGGTGTCACTGGAGAAGGAGCACATGGTGTCCACCAACACCCTCGAGCTGTTCAAGGAGGGGTGGGCCCCGCAGGGAGTGCAGTGTATTATTTTCCCCTCCAACTCTATCTTGATTTACTCCCTTCCCTCCCCTTCATTGTTTGATCGCACAGCACTGCACTTTGATATGAAGGTCATTGCTTGTCACTGGTCACCTTGGTGTTTCCTCTCTTCTTGGTGGTGGAAATTGAATGAAGATTTGTACATATGTTGTTTTTCACTGTGTCCCTCAAAATAGAAGCAGGGAATCTCAAATCTTCTCAGTTGAGGGACTGATTCCGAGCTGGCTGGTCATGGCCAGTGCACTGTGCACGAGTAAATAAAAGGTCGTGTTCTGAGGCACGGTCACCGGACCCAAAACGTTCACCTTGACTTCTCTTCACAGACACTGCCAGACCCACTGAGCTTTTCCAGCAACTTCTGTTTTTGTTTCTGATTTACAGCATCCGCAGTTTTCTCGGTTTACAAAATAAAGCGTGACTTGGTGATGGGATATCGGCCTCTGTGCAATTATTTCTCTTAATTACCTCCCCACAAACTGAGATACCCTGCATTTAGGAACTCAATATCTGGGGATACAAATGCAATTGTGTCGAGTAAGCAGCATAAATACAGTTTGACACAATACCATGCCTGAAGATTCACAAGTGATCTAATCTACCTATCCTATGTCTCCAAAAGAAGTCTAAACTTTTATCTTTGCTTTAGTTACTTCAAAAAACTGTTTCTTAAGGAAATGCAAATGGATGCTATGCTTCTAAATAAAATAGATGCATATTCAGTACAGCACAGGAACAGGCCCTTCGGCCCACATGTTCAGCTCAGTGCACAAATCATGTTCAACTACTGACATGTTGGTGCACAGTGCAATGTGGGGTTTCTGTACTTTATCCATCTACATTTCATATTTATGTATAAACTGGCCCCTGACATGACATCCTCAACAACCAGGAGTGATAGCGAGATAACTTTGGAATTACCAACAAATAAACTGAACAAACATGGAAGAATCTGTTACCCTGAAGGTTTGTGGTGAGGGTGAGAGAGAGAGAGAAACCAGTCGATTATGAATCATCTTGTTCAAACTCAACAACATCCCCCAATCCTCAGTTTATTGCTGGGTCTTCTGGCTTTATCCAAGGTGCTAGCAGACAAGTGATTTACTGTGCGATTAATCACATTTTATATTTCATTTTTCACTGCTACTGGGAGCTGTCACAACTTTACTGTCATGATTTATAGTTTCACGAAATATATTTAGTAAACATCGCCGTCAAATTTTGCATCAGTAAAACAGTTGAATCCTGCCTCTTCAATGGATAGCATTGTCAGCAACAGCAAGAGATTGAGCACCATCATAATATGCTCTTCACTGTAATAAATTACCTTTCTACCCGGCTCAAAGGGATAACAGTCCTCTTCATTGTTATTCCTTGGCGTCTGGGAGCAGTGAATTAAGTTATCGTGAGCACAGAAATATTGTATCACACATAGCAACAGGACTACAGCAGGACCTCATTTAAAATGGTAACCCACCTTACATACAGTCCAGTAGCACTTTCTTTGTTTGCTGGTGAGAAATTGCTGAAGATAAATAGACACTAAGAGCCAAATCAAATTTGGTTCCTAACATACAGCATCCTTAACCATTGCAAAGCCTTAATTCATTACCAATAGCAATAAACTATCCTTGAAAGATAAAACACATGCAACTACAGTCATTGGCCAGACCCACACAGTAAGAAGCAACAAAAAAAATCTAGTCTCAAAATTTTTTAAATTTTTAAAATCAAGATTAAAATATAGAAAAATGCAACAGGCAGGAAACTGTAGCGAAACTGTAAATGACCTACAGCTAGCTCTTCCTTCATTCTATGAATCTGGGAGAAAAACAAATTTGATTATAAAGCTGGCAATGCTTTCCACTTTAAATTTTCAGTTAACATTTGGAGTTTGAGAAAGTAAAGATGACAAATTGTCAAGTTGGAGATTCAGTACTGAGGGAAGGAGGACGTTGTTCCAATACAAGAAACAAAGTAAATGAGCTTGTAACACTGATTGAAATTGACAGGTATGGCACTGTGAGTGTCAAAGAGACTTGGCTGTAAGGGGATCAGGGCTGGGGATTAAATATCCGAGGTTACACATCCAATTGAAAGGATAGGCAGAGGTGCGGACAGGGGGAGGTAAGAAATGAAATTAAATTGACAACAATAAGTGATGTAGAGTCAGGTATAGAATCCATGTGGGTAGAGTTGAGGAACTGCAAAGAAAAAAACGACCCTGATGGCCTAGCAGTAGGCAGGATGTGGGGAAGAAAGTAAATCAGGAGATAGCAAAGACATTTAAGAAAGGCACTATTACAATAATCACGTGGAACTTCAATATGCAGGTGGATTGGGAAAATCAGTGGATCCCAAGAAAAGGAATTAGTGGAATATCTATGAGATTTTATTTTGGAACAGCTAGTGGAAGAGTCCACTAAGGAACAGGCAATTCTGGATTTTGGTGATGTGTAATGAGGCAGGTTTGGTCAGGAAGCCCTAGAGACAGTGACAACAATTTGATCGAATTCACCCGGCAGCTTGAGAGGAGAAGCTGGATTCAGAAGTAACGGTATTACAATTGAGTAAAGGTAATGACAAAGACATGAGGGAAGAGCTGGCCAGCATTAAATGGAAGGGGACCCCAGCAGGGAGATGGGGGAGAAACAACGATAGGAGTTTCTCAGGGTAATTCAGGAGGCACAGCAGAAATTCATCCCAAGGAAGAAGAAACATACTCAGGGAAGGATGAGGCAACCATGGCTGACAAGGGAAGTCAGAGACAGCATGAAAGCAAAAATAAAATCAAAAAGAATACAATGTGGTGAAGATTAGTGAGAAGCCAAAGGATTAGCAAGCCCTTAAAATTTAGCAGATGCTAACTGAAAAAAACAAGGGAGCAGAAGATGAAATATGAGGGTAAGCTAGCTGGTAATACAAAAGAAGATTGGTCAAGTTTTTGTTTTGGATATCTAAAAGGTAAGGGAGAGACAAGAGTGAACACTGGACCACTGGAAAATGAGATTGGAGAAATAGTAATAGGGAACAAAGAAATGGCAGAGGAACTGAAGCGGTACTTTGCACCAGGTTTCACAGTGGAAGATGTCAGCAGCCTGACAGAACCTCAACAGAGTTGGCGGGGGGGGGGGGTGCAGAGGGGAGTGTAGTGTAGTGGCCATCACTGAGGAGAAGGTGCGGGGAAGCTGAGAGATCTGAAGGTCGATAAATTACCTGTACCAAAAGGACTACACACTATCTGGATTCTCAAGGAGATAGCTGAGGAGATTGTAGAGGCATTGGGTGATCTTTCAGGTATCACCAGAGTCAGGGAGGGTCCCAAAGTACAAGTACAAGAAGATGGTTACCATAACACTCCCTGTTTCAGAAGGGTGGGGGGGGGGGCGGCAGAAGACAGGAAGCTACAGGCCTGTTAGCTTGACCGCAATCATTGTAGAGTCTATTATTATGGATGAGATTGTGGAGTACTTGGAAGTGCTTGGTAAAATAGGACTGAGTTAGCACAGCTTTATCTGGGAGAGGCCATGTCTGACAAACCTGTTAGGAATCATTGAGGAGGTAATGAGTGAGTTAAACAAAGGAGAGCCAGTGGACATGATCTATTTGGATTTCTAGAAGGCCTTGAGAATTGGAATGAGGAGGAATTTCTTCAGCTAGAGGGTGGTGACTCTGTGGAACTCATTGACAAGGTGCCACACAGGAGGCTGCTAAACAAGATGGTAATCCAAGATTTTAGGGGGCAAGGTACTGGCATGAATAGAGGATTGGCTGACTGGAAGAAGGCAGAGAGTGAGGATAAAGGAATCTTTTTCAGGTTGGCAGCCGGTGACTAGTGGAGTTCCGCAGAGGTCAGTGTTGGGATCACAATTGTTCCCATTATACATTAACAATCCGGATGAAGGAACTGAGGGCATTGTTACTAAGTTTATAGACAACACAAAGATAGGTGGAAGTACAAGTAGCATTGAGGGAGTGCAGAGGCTGCGGAAGGACTTGGAGAGTGGGCAAAGTGGCAGATGGAATACGATGTGGGAAAGAGTGTGAGGTGGTGCACTTTGTACCGATGAATAGAGGCATAGACTATTTCCTAAAGAGGGAAAGGCTTCAGAAATCTAAAGCAGAAAGAGGGACGTGGGAGTCCTAGTTCAGGATTCTCTTAAGATTAACATGCAGGTTCAGTTGGCAGTTAGGAAGGCAAATGCAATGTTCACATTCTTTTCGAGAGAGCTAGAATAAAAGAGGAGGGATCTACTGATGAGGCTGTATAAAGCATTTGGAATATCAATGAGCAGTTTAAGGCCCCAACTCTAAGGAAGGATGCGCTGGTCTTAGAGATGCTCCAGAGGAGGTTTACAAGAATAATCCTGGGGATGGAAGGGCTTGTCATATGAGGAGCAGGTGAAGACTCTGGGTCTGTTTAGAAGGATGAGAGGAGATCTGTCTGAAAGTCACAGAATATTGAGAGGCCTGGATACAGTGGACATGGAGATTTCCACTGGTCGAACAGACGAGGACCTGAGGGCACAGCCTCAGAGTTAAAAAGCATCTCTTGAGAACTAGGATGAGGAGGAATTTCTTCAGCCAGAGGGTGGTGACTCTGTGGAACTCATTGCCACAGAGGACTGCCGTGGCCAAGTCATTGAGGGTATGCAAGACAGAGACAGATAGGATCTTGATGAGTAAGGAGATCAAGGGTTATGGGAAGAAGGCAGGAGAATGGGACTGAGAAACATATGAGCTGAAAATGTGTTGCTGGAAAAGCGCAGCAGGTCAGGCAGCATCCAAGGAACAGGAGAATCGACGTTTCGGGCAAAAGCCCTTCTTCAGGAATCCTGAAGAAGGGCTTATGCCCGAAACGTCGATTCTCCTGCTCCTTGGATGCTGCCTGACCTGCTGCGCTTTTCCAGCAACACATTTTCAGCTCTGATCTCCAGCATCTGCAGCCCTCACTTTCTCCTTGAGAAACATATGAGCCATGATTGAATTGCGAAGCAGAACTGATGGGCTGAATGGTCATTCAGCTCCAAGATCTTGTGGCCTTATCATGCAATCACTCTGTCAATCATTCCATTGTATTCTGGGATGAGAGTTTTTTAAATATTATTCTGCACCATCAAAAAAAATAGAGAATTAGATTCTCCCATCCTACTTAATGGCCATAAGCAATTTTTGCACACTGAAAAAGCAATGAAAAACCTATCACTCAAACCCTTCAGCTTACTATTTAAGGTCAGGATGTTAGTCATAGGATTTTTCTGCATTTGCAATCCATTTGTAAGCCTGTTTTCTGGAGCATACTTATCATCAATATATTGAGGATTGAAACATCAGTACAGTACAAAATAAAATAAGGTTAGTAGATATGAATTATTCAGTTTTGATTTTACTAGAAATTTTACAGCATATTGAATACAGCTCAAAATTCCTCTGCAATTTTCAGAGCTGAGATTTAGTTTAAAATTGAGTCAATTTGGGTGCCAGAATTGGGGCCCCATTGATACTCCTTATGGCATTTCAAAATCTGTGCTCAGTGCTAAAACTGGAGGAAAGCTTCAAGCACTCCCATGCTATTGCACTACGACAATAATGTAACGTAGAACTGTACAGCACACAAATGGATCCTTTGGCCCATGATGTTGTGCTGACCATGACTCCAAATTAAACTAATCCCTTCTGCCTGCCCTTGGCACATATCCCTCCACTCCTTGCATATTCATGTGCTTATCTAACAGTCCCTTAAACACCCCTATCATGTCTGCCTCCACCACCCCTGGCAGTATGTTCCAGGCTCCTATCATTCTCTGAATAAAGAAATTTTCCCTCACATCTCCTTTGAACTTACCCCTTCTCAACTTAAATGCATGCCTCCTAGTTTTAGACATTTCAACTCTGGGAAAAGATTCTGACCATCAACCCTATCTCTGCATCTCTTCTATTCAGTCTCCCCTCAGCCTCCACTGGTCCAGAGAATACAATCCGAGGTTTTCTAGCCTCTCCTTATAGCTCATCCTCTCTAATCCAGGCAGCATCCTGGTAACGGTCTTCTGCACCCTGTCCAAAGTCTCCACATCCTTCCTATAACGTGACGACCAGAATTGACCACGATACTATTAAGTGTGACTAACCAAACTCTTACAAAGTTGTAATATGACATCCTGCCTGTTGGGCTCAATTCCCCGACCAATACAGGCAAGCATGTTATATGCCTTATTTACCAACCTATCTACTTACAAGGCCACTTTCAGAGAGACATGGACTTAAATCTCAAGATCCCTCTGTTAAAGTAATCTCTTCAAGCATTATCCTGCTCTCAATTGTCAAGCTATGGCTAGTTCAACTGAGAGTTTACATTTAACTTTCACACAATAACTACCACAATTTTTTTATTCTTTTACTTTATGCGGGCATCGCTGGCAAGGGCCTGCATTTGCTACACATTAGGAGTAACCCTTGAGCTGAATGCCCCGCTATGCCATTTCACAGGCAGCCATCTTGGAGGAGGTCTGGAGTCACATGCAGGGAAGACCAAGTCACAGCTTTAATGACGGTCATAACATTTGGAGAAATAATTAGGAAGGTTAATGGAACTCTATCCTTTATGATGAGAGGAATTGAACATCAAAATAAGAACACTACACCTCAATCACACAAAGCACTGGTGAGAAATCTTCTTGAATTCTGTGTGTGGTTTTGGTCTCCTATTCGAACGTGGAAATACATTAGAGGCAGTTCAAAATAAATTTCCGAAATTGATACCAGAACGCATGAGTTGTCATATGAGGGTAGTTTGGACTGGCTAGGCCCGCTTCCACTGAAGGTTAGAATAATAAGGATGAAGACCTTGAATGTACTTGACAAGCCAGACACAAAGCATGGTTCATCTTGTGGGTGAGTCCAGCACTGTTTTCAAAATTAGTGTTACCTTTCAGGACAGGTAGGAGGAGAAAGGTTTCTTGCAGAAGGCTGTGTGACACTGAAATGCTCTGACCCAGAAGGTGGTGGCAGCTGTGTTGTTGAATAGTTTTAAGATGGAGATAGTCTGATTTTTATTGGGCAAGGCTTATGTGAGAATGTAGACTTCAAAACACAAACAGATCAGCCATGATCTTATTGAATAGCAGAGTAAGCTTCAGGTGCCAAATCGCCTACTTTTGTTCTCAGTTCATAACCTTTCTACTGTGTTATACTGTGTACAGCTATAACGTAACTTATTTATTTCTTCATTTATCTTTTCTGTTAACTAAGGGTTACACGAAGGTACACTGTTCTTAAGATAGCGCCGCGTGTTGGTGACATTGTAAAACTGTAACTAATCTGTAACTGGACCTAAGTACCATTGTACAATTGGTTCTGATAGTTCCATTCTCGTGCGATCTTGTGTTATAAGAAAATCATACATAGCCGCACCATCTAAACTAATGAATTCAGAATCGCATTATAGCTAACACAAGTAAGGAAAGTTCACCTTCTATAAATAACGATCTAAATTATTCAATCGCCAATTCGCGTTGAAGGAAGACGCTTAACAGTGGAACCAACTGTACCCTAAGGTAGCGTTGTAAGTGGAGACTTATAAACTTATCATTGTATTCATTTGAGTACGTGACAATAAAGCTAATTCAATTCAATTTCTGGCACAAAAATATTAATTTTACAAAAATGGCACCTCATTCCTTTTATTAGTACTAGAGATATAAAGTATATATTTTCTTAGTTTTTCTCTTTGCCTCATATTTCTGCCCTACTCTCATAGTTGTTTTCCGATCCTTAAACTTCTTTCTGTCTATGAATTAAATTATATTTTGTGGTTTGGACTTTGTACCACAATGAGAATGTTTTTTGTATAAAGGATTGTAGAGTGATGTGATTGCTTATTCTGATGACAGGCGACCTATATCTTCAAACTGGAAATCAGATGCACAATGACAGTAAGTCTATGCTGGAAAACTGGTGAAAATTCCAAGGCTGCTGTCACTGTGGTGAGTGAGAGAGTAAGGAAAATCTGGAACACTCAGAACTGTGACAATGCTCACACTTTTTGTATTTTGTAGCAGGGACATAAAACTATAATACGTTCACAAACTGTTTCAACTGAAAAAGTTCTTTGGCACAGAAAGACAAGAAGATACCTTCTTCTGCTATCACAGGATAGCAACCCAATTAACGCTTTCACTGTCAATGTTTGACAGCTAAACTTCAACTTCTTCATGCACGCAGATGGGTTTCTTTATTCAATATATCACAAGTGGTGCCTGGCTGTTTTTATCTGGTAAATCTAAAGCAAATTAGCAAGAGAACTAAGGAAAAGACATGAAAAACCAACACTATGGAATGATTCAGCACAGATTCTGCGTTAAATTTGAGCGATTTAACAGCTTTAAAAATAGGTTGAAAACATACCTACAAAAATCTAAATTTAAAGATCGCCAGCTTCTTCTATTTCAGGAGCCTCTCTCTGCTGCTCCAGTCAGCTGATCCAGACAGCTGCTAAGCCTTGCTGAAGTGTGTCTAATTTATGAGAGTGCAGTAGTGGCTCAGCTCCAGGGAAGTCAGACTTGCTCAAACACTGGTATACACTGTGTCATCATCAAGTGAAGCCACTGGTAGTTTGGTAGCTGAATTGCAAGGGACCTGAGGACACTTGGTGGTTAGCATTCAACACGAGCATTGCATGGAAATTGCTTGAGCCCAACTGTGTTATAGGTTAGACTTTGAAATGGCTGTGGAGTAGAGAAGATGGCAGAGGAGTAGGGAGGACGGTAGAGGAGTAGGGAAGATTGCGGAGGACCATGGAGGATGGCGGAGGAGTAGGGAGGACAGCGGAGGGGTAGCGAGGATGGCGGAGGAGTAGGGAGGACGGCTGAGGAGTCGGGAAATGGTGCAGGAGTAGGGAGGACGGCGGAGGAGTACGAAGGACGGTGGAGGAGTAGGGAGGACGGTGGAGTAGGGAGAACGGTGGAGGAGTATGGAGGGCGGTGGAGTAGGGAGGATGGTGGAGGAGTAGGGAGGATGGTGGAGGAGTAGGGAAATGGTGGAGGAGTAGGGAAATGGTGGAGGAGTAGGGAGGATGGTGAAGGAGTAGGGAGGACAGCGGAGGGGTAGCGAGGATGGCGGAGGAGTAGGGAGGATGGCTGAGGAGTCGGGAAATGGTGCAGGAGTAGGGAGGACGGCGGAGGAGTAGGGACGACGGTGGAGGAGTAGGGAGGACGGTGGAGGAGTATGGAGGACGGCGGAGTAGGGAGGATGGCGGAGGAGTACGAAGGACGGTGGAGGAGTAGAGAGGACAGTGGAGTAGGGAGGACGGTGGAGGAGTATGGAGGACGGTGGAGGGGTAGAGAGAACGGCGGAGGAGTAGGGAGGATGGTGGAGGAGTAGGGAAATGGTGGAGGAGTAGGGAGGACAGCGGGGAGTAGTGAGGGTAGCGGAGGATTAGGGAGGTGGTAGAGGAGTAGGGAGGATGGTGGAGGAGTAGGGAGGACGGTGGAGGAGTAGGGAGGACGGCAGAAGAGTAGGGAGGATGGCGGAGGAGTAGGAAAATGGTGGAGGAGTATGGAGGATGGCGGAGGAGTAGGGAAATGGTGGAGGAGTAGGGAGGACGGCGGAGGAGCAGGGAGGACGCCGGAGGAGCAGGGACGACGCCGGAGGATGCCAGAGGAGCAGGGAGGACGCCGGAGGATGAGGGAAATGGCGGTGGAGTTGGGAGGATGGCGGAGGAGTAGGGAAGATGGCGGAAGAGTAGGGAGAATGGCGGAGGAGCAGGGAGGACGGCGGAGGAGCAGGGAGGACGGCGGAGGAGCAGGGAGGACGCCCGAGGAGCAGCGAGGACGGCGGAGGAGCAGCGAGGACGGCGGAGGAGCAGGGAGGACGGCGGAGGAGCAGGGAGGACGGCGGAGGAGCAGCGAGGACGGCGGAGGAGCAGCGAGGACGGCGGAGGAGCAGCGAGGACGGCGGAGGAGCAGGGAGGACGGCGGAGGAGCAGGGAGGACGGCGGAGGAGCAGGGAGGACGCCGGAGGAGCAGGGAGGACGCCGGAGGAGCAGGGAGGACGCCGGAGGAGCAGGGAGGACGCCGGAGGAGTAGGGAAGTAGTGGAGGATGAGGGAGATGGTGAGGAGTAGGGAGGATGGTGAAGGAGTAGGGAGGACAGCGAAGGAGCAGTGAGGGTAGCGGAGGGTTAGGGAAGTGGTAGAGGAGTAGGGAGGATGGTGGAGGAGTAGGGAGGATGGTGGAGGAGTAGGGAGGACGGCGGAGGAGCAGGGAGGATGGTGCAGGAGGGTAGGGAGGATGGCGGAGAATTAGGGAGGATGGCGGAGGAGTAGGGAGGATGGCGGAGGAGTAGGGAGGATGGCGGAGGAGTAGGGAAATGGTGGAGGAGTAGGGAGGACGGCGGAGGAGTAGGGAGGACGCCGGAGGAGCAGGGAGGACGCCGGAGGAGCAGGGAGGACGCCGGAGGAGCAGGGACGACGCCGGAGGAGCAGGGACGACGCCGGAGGATGAGGGAAATGGTGGAAGAGTAGGGAGGATGGCAGAGGAGTTGGGAGGATGGCGGAGGAGTAGGGAGGATGGCGGAGGAGTAGGGAGGACAGCGGAGGAGCAGTGAGGGTAGCGGAGGGTTAGGGAAGTGGTAGAGGAGTAGGGAGGATGGTGGAGGAGTAGGGAGGATGGTGGAGGAGTAGGGAGGACGGCGGAGGAGCAGGGAGGATGGTGCAGGAGGGTAGGGATGATGGCGGAGAATTAGGGAGGATGGCGGAGGAGTAGGGAGGATGGCGGAGGAGTAGGGAGGATGGCGGAGGAGTAGGGAAATGGTGGAGGAGTAGGGAGGATGGCGGAGGAGTAGGGAGGACGGCGGAGGAGTAGGGAGGACGGCGGAGGAGTAGGGAGGACGCCGGAGGAGCAGGGAGGACGCCGGAGGAGCAGGGACGACGCCGGAGGATGAGGGAAATGGTGGAAGAGTAGGGAGGATGGCGGAGGAGTAGGGAGGATGGCGGAGGAGTAGGGAGGATGGCGGAGGAGTAGGGAGGATAGCGGTGGAGTAGGGAGGACGGTGGTGGAGTAGGAAGGATGGTGGAAGAGTAGGGAGGATGGCAAAGGAGTAGGGAAGTGGTGGAGGAGTAGGGAGGATGGCGGAGGAATTGGTAGGATGGTAGAGAAGTAGGGAGGATGGCGGAGGAGTAGGATGGCAGAGGAGCAGGGTGGACGGTGGATGAGTAGGGAAATGATGGAGGAGTAGGGAGGATAGCAGAGGAGTAGGGAGGACGGTGGAGGAGTAGGGAGGACGGTGGAGGAGTAGGGAGGACGGTGGAGGAGTTGGGCAGACAGCAGAGGAGTGGAGAGTACGGTGGAGTAGGGCGGATGGCAGAGGAGTAGGGCGGTTGGTGGAGGAGTAGGGAGGATGGCGGAGGAGTAGGGAAATGGTGGAAGAGTAGGGAGGATGGCAGAGGAGTTGGGAGGATGGTGGAGAAGTAGGGAGGATGGCGGAGGAGTAGGATGGCAGAGGAGTAGGGCGGACAGTGGAGGAGTAGGGAAATGATGGAGGAGTAAGGAGGATGGCGAAGGAGTAGGGAGGACGGCGGTGGAGTAGGGAGGACGGCGGTGGAGTAGGGAGGATGGCGGTGGAGTAGGGAGGATGGCGGTGGAGTAGGGAGGACAGTGGAGGAATAGGGCGGATGGTGGAGCAGTAGGGCAGACAGCGCAGATGGTGTTGGCGTAGGGAGGATGGTGGAGGAGTAGGGCGGATGGTGGTGGAGTAGGGCGGATGGTGGAGGAGTAGGGCGGATGGTGGAGGAGTAGGGCGGATGGTGGTGGAGTAGGGCGGATGGTGGAGGAGTAGAGCGGATGGTGGAGGAGTATGGTGGATGCTGGAGGAGTAGGGAGGACGGCGGAGGAGTAGGGAGGACGGCGGAGGAGTAGTGAGGACGGTGGAGGAGAAGGGCGGACAGCGGAGGATTAGGGTGGACGGCGGTGGAGCAGGGCGGATGGTGGTGGAATAGGGAAGATGGTGGAGGACTAAGGTGGATGGTAGTGGAGTCAGGTAGATAGTGGAGGTGTAGGGAGGATGGTAGAGGAGTAGGGCAGATGGTAGAGGAGTAGGGCAGATGGTGGAGAAGTAGGGAGGACGGCGGTGGAGTAGGGAGGACGGTGGAGGAGGAGGGCGGATGGTGGTGGAGTAGGGAGGATGGTGGAGGAGTAGGACGGACGACGGCAGAGTAGGGCGAATGGCGGAGGAGTAGCAAGGACGGCGGAGGAGTAGGGTGGATGGTGGTAGAGTAGGGAGGATGGTGGAGGACGGCGGTGCAGCAGGGAGGACGGCGGTGGAGTAGGGCGGACGGCGGAGGAGCAGGGAGGACGGTGGAGGAGTAGGGAGGACGGCGGAGGAGCAGGGAGGACGGCGGAGGAGCAGGGAGGATGGTGGAGGAGTAGGGCGGATGGCCGAGGAGCAGGGAGGACGGCGGAGGAGCAGGGCGGACGGCGGAGGAGCAGGGAGGACAGCGGAGGAGCAGGGAGGACGGCGGAGGAGCAGGGAGGACGGCGGAGGAGCAGGGAGGACGGCGGAGGAGCAGGGAGGACGGCAGAGGAGCAGGGCGGATGGTGGAGGAGTAGGGAGGATGGTGGAGGAGTAGGGCGGATTGCCGAGGAGTAGGGCGGATGGCCGAGTAGGGAGGACGGCGGAGGAGTAGGGAGGATGGTAGAGGAGTAGGGCGGATGGTGGAGGAGTAGGGCGGATTGCTGAGGAGTAGGGCGGATGGCCGAGGAGTAGGGCGGACGGTGGAGGAGTAGGGCAGACAGCGGAGGTGTAGGGAGGACGGCGGAGGAGAAGGGCGGACGGCCGAGGAGAAGGGCGGACGGCCGAGGAGAAGGGCGGACGGTGGAGGAGAAGGGCGGACTGCCGAGGAGTAGGGGGGACGGCGGAGGAGAAGGGCGGACGGCGGAGGAGAAGGGCGGACGGCCGAGGAGAAGGGCGGACGGCCGAGGAGAAGGGCGGACGGCCGAGGAGAAGGGCGGACGGCCGAGGAGAAGGGCGGACGGCCGAGGAGTAGGGCGGACGGTGGAGGAGTAGGGCGGACAGCCGAGGAGGTGTTTGTCTGCTCTGTCTGTTTCTTTTCCTTTTTTTCTAATTTCTTGTTTCCTCTTTATTCCTTTGAACTCTTGTCCTCGGACTGTGTCAATGGTGGCGGTGAGTTGACACCAAGTGTGGACATGAGTTGAAGCCAGCCAAAATGGCGGCGGAGAAGCATGGCAGCGTGTTGGCTCCTGGGCCCAGGAGTCTGGATCTCATGTCTTCCCTTCAGTTTTACCTTCTTTTCTTTCTCTAATTTGTTTTTGTGGAAAGCTCAGATGGCATCAAGATGTATGAGGCAGGATTTGTTCCCGGTAGTGGCAGAGGGAGGTGAATTTTCCACTTTATACATCGGATTTTGGACCCAGGTAGCTTTGTATCTAAGGTGGCACTCAAGAATGACGACTTTGTACACTTTACACTGTACACCTGTACCCATGTACATGTGACAATAAAAACTAATTCTAAAAATAAATTCTAAAGGATGTCACTGTATTTGTCTGAGTTCCAACACATGCCTGGCTTGTATGTTTTTTCCCTTCCTCCTTCAGCTTTGTTGATAGTTTAAAGTTACATTTCTATGGTTCTATGACTCCAGTTGCTTTTCCCTTCTGTCTTAAAAAAAACTGATTTCAAGCAAATTATTCTTTACAGCACTCTAATTGTATTAGACAAAAATAACATTTTAACATTCTATGAAAACACATTCAACTGCTGTGTAGTTCCAATCCTGTATGCTATGTGTTTGCTGTGGTTGTTTCATAATGGTTGCTACAGCTCTAAATTACATTCAAAAATTTATTCAACCTGCTTGAACATCCGAATCTCTGACACCAACTCTGGTTTCAGCCATGGTTAAGTTGGTTACTCCTATGATGCTTCTTAAAAAAACTGTGTACTTTTCAACTATGGACAGGCTTGCTCTGCTCCCACTTTGCTGTTTACGAGACGTGGGTGCCCGGCTTGTATCTCCTCACAAGGGAAAAAAACAACTGCAAGTAATTGATCACCACCAAATTCAGATCAAGGGTCCCAAAGCTTGAGAATGGCCATCAAATTCTGGCGCTATAAGCCACAATGTGCACCAGAAATGTGAAACTGAAGACCAGGCTCAGGGTTAGGATTGTCTTTGGTTATTTTCCCCTCTCTGTCACTTCGGTCATTGACCAGCGGGTATACGTTGCAGCCTACAGCTGATGGAGAAAGTGAGCACTGCAGATGCTGGAGATCAGAGTCGAAAAGCGTGGCGCTGGAAAAGCACAGCGGGTCAGGCAGCATCCGAGGGGCAGGAGAGTCAACGTTTTGAGCATGAGCTGTTCGTCATGATGAAGAGCTCATGCTTGACAGGTCGATTCTCCTGCTCCTCAGATGCTGCCTGACCCGCTGTGCTTTTCCAGCGCCATGCTTTTCAACAGCCTACAGCTGATCACTGGGAGGCCAACTCATGGGTAATCCGTCTCTAGAGGTTTGAGAAATCAACAAACACACCCCGGCCAAGTGGCTCCATTAGTGAGCAGAAAGAGGGGAAATCACTGAACAGAAAGCGGAAACTTAGTGGAATTGCTAGTATGGAAGCAGCTACTTGTAAGCTAAATGGGCAGCTCAGCAGTTAGGAATTCCTCATGGCCGCAGCTAGGATTTCAATAAGCTTGTGTTTTTATTAAAATAATTCCATTCAGTGGTAAGCTCGATCCACTGAAATTAGCAGTTAGCACTGCTGCCTCATGGTGTCAGGGAGCAGGGTTCGATTCCAGCCTCGGGCGACTGTCTGTGTAGAGTTTGCACATTCTCCCCGTGTCTGCGTGGATTTCCTCAGGGTGATGTGGTTTCCTCCCACAGTCCAAAGATGTGCAGGTTAGGGTGGATTGGCCACGCTAAAAGTGGGGTCACACAGATAGGGTGGGATGGTTGGATGCTCTTCAGGAGAAGAATGCACACTGGTTAGGCCAAATGGCCTCCATCTGCAATGCAGGGATTCTATGAAGTATCTTTTCAAATGGCCTAGTTGGACCATGTAATGATGGTCCCACTCCCACCAGGGACAATGCTGATCTATTTTCATGATTTGGAGATACTGGTGTTGGACTGTGTTGTACAAAGTTAAAAATCACACAACACCAGGTTATAGTCCAACAGGTTTAATTGGAAGCACCGGCTTTCGGAGCGCTGCTCCTTCATCAACCACCTGATGAAAGAGGAGCGCTCCCAAAGCTAGTGTTTCCAATTAAACCTGTTGGACTGTAACCTGGTGTTGTGTGGTTTTTAACTAGATTTATTTTCAGAACCATACATTTACAATCATGGACCAGACACACAGTTAACAGTCCAATGGATCATAAAAGCCATGTGGAGCATCCGCTTCTGAGGAAACATCTAATGTGGAGAAGCCAAAGATACACACGGAATCTACCAACAAACCAGGAAAATGTGGGAAAAAATGGTACTGTAATATGTAGGAAACTGTGCAGCACCACCCAGTGGTAAGAGCCTGCAGCTACAATCAATCATCATAGGCCAGATTTTTGGCTGGGTTCAGAAGTATATTTTACTGAGTGAATAGCCACAGAGTTTATTTTTTAAGGAAAAAAATCCCAGATTTAAGTTCAAAAGCAAAGAACCTCCACTTCTACATCCCTTTCCTGGACTCAGGATGTTTCCAAGTTCTTTATAACCAATAAAGTTCTTTTGAATTTACAACTGAGCTGCTAAACATTTAGTGACAGGATGCACCAGGGAACAAGTAACAAAATGGGAGCCTTTCCTCTGGAGCATGTCATGGATAGAAATAGGTAGAATGGTGGCTTGGAAGACACAGGGAAGAGAAGTTATGATGATCCATGCTGAAGTTATTACTGCATAAGTCAGATCTAGACTGAGATCTGGCTTGATAGTCCATTTTTAAAAATTTAACAAGGTGACCTTTTACTGAGCATGCAATATTGCAAACAGAAATTGCTGAAGAAACTTAACAGGTCTGGCAATATCAGGTCTGGAGAGAAAGCAGAATCAATGTTTCAGGCCCAGTGACCATTCTTCAGATCAGTTCAGATCAGGAATTGATGAAAGGCTTTTGGCCGAAATGTATTTTCCTGCTCCTCAGATGCTGCCTGACCTGCTGTGCTTTTCCAGCACTATTCTAATCTTGACATTAATCTCCAGCATCTGCAGTATCCACTTTCACCTACGTGACTTTGCAACAGTCAAATGTTAGAGAAAATGTTCCTCTTTATCATGCCTTTAGGTTTGTCTCCAGCGTCGGAGGCTGAGGGGTGACCTTATGGAGGTTTACAAAATTATGAGGGGCATGGATAGAGTAAATAGACAAAGTCTTTTCCCTGGGGTGGGGGAGTCCAGAACTAGAGGGCATAGGTTTAGGGTGAGAGGGGAAAGATATAAAAGAGACTTAAGGGGCAACTTTTTCACGCAGAGGGTGGTGTGTGCATGGAATGAGCTGCCAGAGGATGTGGTAGAGGCTGGTACAATTGCAACATTTAAGAGGCATTTGGATGGGTATATGAACAGGAAGGGTTTGGAGGGAAATGGGCCGGGTGCTGGCAGGTGGGACTAGATTGAGTTGGGATATCTGGTCGGCATGGATGGGTTGGACCGAAGGGTCTGTTTCCATGCTGTACATCTCTATGACTCTAATTCACAATCTTGAGAATTTGATAGCCTCTTGATTTTTTTGTACAACTAAGTTTCAGTTTTGAATAACCATTCAGTGATCTAACCAAACATTTCCAGACTCCGAGATGTACAGCATGGAAACAGACCCTTCGGTCCAACTCGCTCATGCTGACCAGATATCTAAAACTAATCTAGTTCCATTTGCCAGCACCCAGCCCATATCCCTCTGAACCCTTCCTATTCATATACCGATATAGATGCCTTTTAAATGTTGTAATTGTACCAGCCTCCACCACTTCCTCTGGCAGCTCATGCCATACATGCACCACCCTCCGTGTGAAAAAGTTGCCCCTTAGGTCCCTTTTCAATCTTTTCCCTCTCACCTTAAACTTAAGCCATCTAGTTTTGAACTCCCACACCCCAAGGAAAAGACTTTGTCTATTTATCCTATCCATGCCCCTCATGATTTTGTAAACCTCTAAGGTCACCCCTCAGCCTCCGATGCTCCAGGGAAAACAGCCCCAGCCTGTTCAGCCTCTCCCTATCGCTCAGATCCTCCAACCCTGGCAACATCCTTGTAAATCTTTTCTGAACCCTTTCAAGTTCCACAACATCCTTCCGATAGGAAGGAGACCAGAAATGCAACTCCACTTTCACGGAACTTTGAACCTGTACTCTGGCCTGCTCAGACTTCTAGTCTGGAATTTTCACATTAATATCCTGATACTGAGATAACCTATTTCCTAACTTTTCTGAATTATTTTTCTTTAGAGCAACTATAGTTTGGATCTAGCTCCAACTAGGACAACTACTAGCCGGAAATCAAAAGCTTTGCACTATTTGGATTTCTTTCCCCGGAGAAAAATAAGAACTCAACTCCTGATTCTTATAAGGGAAAGTAAGCTGACTCTGCTTACTCTTTAATGCTTACTCTGCCAATTTCAAGACTTGCCCAATGTAAATGAAATCTCATCATTATTCCCTTGCCATACAGACTTAAATGAAACATGGCTCCAGAAATACTGACAAGTTAATCATTAAACCTCCTTGAGCCCACAAACTAAATCCCACATGAAAATCCAACCTCTAAATAAATGATATTAATATAAATTACGCACTTTACATCACAAAATAAACGAACGAGGACATGGCAGGATACTGGCAGAGGATAAGGGTGACACGAAGAAGAGAGAGCTTAACTAGGGAGTCCCTTCTTAGATCAAATAATGGCCATAGAGAGACCGCACCCCCCCCCCCCTCGCCCCTCCCCCATCCCTGTCACTACCAAAAGCTGTTGAATTAGAAGTAGTCAGCTAACTTTCAGAAAGTTAAAAATCGCACACCAGGTTATAGTCCAACAGGTTTAATTGGAAGCACTAGCTTTCAGAGCGCTGCTCCTTCATCAGGTAGTTGTGGAGGATACCATTGTAAGACACAGAATTTATAGCAAAAGTTTACAGTGTGATGGCAAAGATTTAAGGTGAGAGGGGCAAGATTTAAAAAGGACTTAAGGGTCAACTTTTTCAGTCAGGATGGAATGAGCTGCCAGAGGAAGTGGTAGAGGCCGATGAAAGGCATCTAGATGGGTATATGAATAGGAAGGGTTTAGAGGGATATGGGCCAATTGCTGGCAAATAGGACCAGATTCATTCAGGATATCTGGTCAACATGGATAAATTGGAGCAAAGGGTATGTCTCCATGCTGTACAATGCTATGATTCTATAGAGATAGACTAGGCGAAAGTGGGTACTGCACATGCTGGAGATTAGAGTCTAGATTAGAGTGGTGCTGGAAAAGCACAGCAGGTCAGGCAGCATCGGAGGAGCAGGAAAATCAACATTTCGGGCAAAAGCTCTTCATCAGGAATGGTAGGTTTTTGCCAGAAACGTCAATTCTCCTGCTCCTTGGATGCTCCCTGACCTGCTGCGCTTTTCCAGCAACACATTTCCAGCAGGAATAATGTGAAATACAATCAAGTGGAAGACATACTTCCAAAGTTCCAAATCAAGATCAGAATGTGTTTACAGCAATGCATTAATTCGTGATGCATTCTATAATTATACAGGTGCAGACTGGACTATCATGATGTTGAGATTATTCTGCATCCAGAAACTGGGAAACAGGATCTCGTGAGGGAGAGAGAGAGAGCGAGTGAGTGCTGGAAAGAACTCATTAGCAACCAGTTTAAAAAAAAACACGCTATTTACAGAAACAAGGAATTTTCTTCCATCATCAAGAACTCTATATCATTTCTTTGAAGGAGATTGGGTCTGGCTTTCCCTTAAAGTCAGATATTGACTTTACGTTTTAATAATTCATATCAGATGCTTTTATCTTTAGAGAAAACATGTTCCCAGAACAATTTTTAATATTTTTGTACTAAAACAAATGCGTCATTTTTGATTCGAGTACAAATGAAGCTTTAGATGTTTTTTTCAATTATTTTGACTCTAGGAGCCAAAAGGTTGTTTTTCATATGCTTTTTTAAAAGTTTCTAATCGGGTGGGTAAAAAGGCTCAGAAATTTGGGCACTTCTACGAAAATTATGGCTGAGGGGACAATGCTGGCATAAGAACGGTGAGGTCCAAGCCATCTCTGATACGGAGACCTGTATCACATTTATATCAAGGTCGCTTGAATGTGAAGTGAGAGTGAAAATTGGGCCTGTGTTCCCATTGCAGGAACCCCGTCAGGAAAGTGATGAAGGGTTAGCCAGGTTTAGGAGGTATTGGCCACAATTGGAAGGGAGAAAATGTATGGCAGGGGTTCACAGCATTAGTAGGCAATAGCTACTCATTGCCCTTGATAGTCAAGTGGAGAGGAGCACTCTGAGTACTGTAGTCAATAACTATGAATCGCTGAACAGTACCATCTTGCGATTAAGGAATCAGGGTTACCATGGCAACAAAATGTAGGTGTTCAGTCCCTAATCTTGCAGCAGCAAAAGGAAGTTTCCTCACCATTTTCAGCAATATCTGCTCCACATAGATCATCGAACGTTTCCCTTCCAGTGGGTTGCAGCGTTTGAACGTTTTCCCATTTTGCGTACAGCAATAAAGTTGAGTAAATTTGCTGCAAGTTAGCACCGGTGACAAAAGAAAAAAAGGCTGAAGAAAGAAGGTTTTTTTTCTATTAAAACTAAGGAGTAAGCATGAACACTGTAGCTGTGGAGAGAGCTTCAGCTATATTATAAAGATCTTGAGTGCAGGATTAGTTGTCCAGCTGTAACTGTCAAAGAGTTAAGGATGTCCTGATCCCCAGAATGCCCATAAGCATAGACATCAATGTGGCCAAAGTGTCACACTGTCTAAAAATCACAGTATTGCTGACACTGGGAATCTGGAATAAAAAGGACAGAAAAAGCATGATGTATGAAGTGGTCAGGCATGTTTGTGGATCCAGAGAAAGGTTTCTCTTTTGAGGTGAACGACCTTCGTCGGAACTGGGAAGAATTACAAGTGCAATAGGTTTTGAGCACGAGAAGAATAAGTAATAAAATGAAAGATCAGTGAGATAAATTGGAAGACAGTGGATAGATTAAATGTCAAAAGACTTAGTCGCGCAGGGCCAAAAGGAGTGATGATGGGGCAAGAAAACAACATATAAAAGAAAATGGGGTAGAGAAAACCTGAAATTGTTGAACCCAATGTCCGACCAAAAGGATATGAAGTGCTGTTTGTAGAGATTATGTTGAGTTCCAATGGCACACTACAGGAAGCAGAGGTTAGAGAGACCAGCATGAAAGCAAGGCAGAGAACTAAAATGATAGGCAATTAGAAGCCCAGGATTATGTCTGTTGACTAAATGGAAGAGTCCCATAAGGTGATCACCCAATAGCAGTTTGATCTGCCTGGTGTACAGCAAATTGCACAATGAATTGCTAATCGAATATCGTCAGTTCAAGCAAGTACTCACAAATTATTACTTTGTTTGAAAGGAAGATGGTGAGGGGAGAGAAAGCAAAAGGACAAGCTTTGCATTTCGAGACCTGGGTGTCATGGTGGAACAGTCGCTGAAGGTTAGCCTGTAGGTACAGCAGACAGGCAGGAAAGCTATTGGCATGCTAGTCTTTATAATGAGAGGATTTGAATATAGGAGTAGGGATAACTTGGTGTAGTTATACAGGGACTTGATGAGGCCACACCTTGAGTATTGTGTACAGTTTGGAGTGAGGTTTTGGTCCCTTAGTCTAAGGAAGGACATTCTTGCTATTGAGGGAGTCCAGTGAAGGTTCACCAGTCTGATTTCCGGGATGGCAGGACTGACATATGAAGAAAAACTGGATCGACTAGTACTCACTGGAATTTAGATGAATGAAGGGATGGGGGATCTCATAGAAACATATAAAATCCTAACGAGACTCGACAGTCTAAATGCAAGAGAAATGTCCCTAATGTTAGGAAAGTCTAGAATTAGGGGTTACAGTCTGACAATGAAGGGTAAGCCATTCAGGACTGAGATAAGGAAGAATTTTTTTCTACTCAGAGAGATGTGAATCTGTGGAATTCTCTCCCACAGGAAGCTGTAGAGGCAAGTTCATTAGATATATTCAAGTGGGTGCTGGACGTGGTCCTTGCAGCTAAAGGGATAAGGAAGTTTGGAGAGAAAGTGGGAATGGGATTCTGAGATTGCATGATCAGCCATGATCATATTGAATAGTGGTGCAGGCTCGAAGGCAGAATGGCCTACTCCTGCAGCTATTTTCTATGTTTCTATATCTCATGCCCTTGCATAAAAATGTGCTGAGGAATGGACTAGAGTGGTGCTGGGGAAGGAGGCTGGTGTGGTGGACAGTGCAGGTGAAAGTGTATCCTTTCTCCATTCTGGAAGGAAGTAAAGGAGCAAGAGCAGAGTGCGTGATTTGGAACAAGAGGGTTCCGGAATTCTTGGTTGAGGAAAAGGGAAGATTATCAAAGCACTGATACGATAGGTTGCAGCATTAGGCCATGTGCAATGGAGAAATGGAAGAAATGAAGGGAGATTTTACAACAAATAGAGGGTAAGGGTGGCTTAGTGGTTAGCACTGCTGCCTCACAGTGTCAGGGATCCAGGTTCGATCCTACTCTGGGGCGACTGTTTGTGTGGAGTTTGCACATTCTCCCTGTGTCTGCGTGGGCTTGCTCTGGTTCCTCCCACAGTCCAAAAGATGTGCAGGTTAGGTGGATTGGCCATGCTAAATTACCCTGTATTGTGCAGGCTGGGTGGATTAGCCTTGGGAAATGTTACTGATAAGGTGCTGACTGGATCTGCGTGGGATACGTTTTGGAGGATTGGTGAAGATTCGATGGGTTGAATGGCCTCTTTCTGCACTGTAGGGACTTACGATTCTAAGTAAACTCAAGGGAGCTGTCACTGTCTGTGGGCTCACATTGAGTATTAGAAGAAAAGGTGAAGAAGTTATTTTTTCAGTTCAGGTTGAGAGCAGGAAACCCACTGCTACAGTCACTAATTAGGGGGAAAAATGGAGAAGGGGCCCCAAGCAGGACTGAAATACTTCACATCTCCCACAAAGTGGCAGAACTGCTGGAGCTAGTGTGGTTACCTTTAGCAACACCTCTCATTTGGACAAAGCAATCTGAGTTAAAGGAGAAGTTGTTGAATGTGGAAACATATTCAGCTGGAGGAGGGACACTGAGGAGCCCTCCATTTGAAGCGTATTCTGATGGAGTTAGGCGTGTAGAGGGATTGGACGTTCACGGCAAGGAGCAGACTATTAGAGTCCGGAAATTGGAAACTTAAAATTAAGGAGAGTTTTGGAAGAGTCATGGATGTAGTGAGACAGTCTGGATAAGTCAGAAGACGATTGTGAAAAGGAAGAAAACAGTTCAGTGTGTCAGGAACAGACAAAATAAGTTTTTCCAAGGTACTCCTGTTAGTGGCTAGTTGACCTCACAATAGGAGAGTGAAACTAGCAATGATTTACAAAACCCATTTAAAATATTAGGGGAAGATCTGCTAAGTTTAACATTTTGGAAAACATGATCAAAAGAGGTGAATCAACAAATTGGTAGCAGACTCAAAGAGGATGCAAAAGTGAACAATTATGTAACTCTAAAGTACCAATATAATCTTGGAGCAAGGGAAGACTACAAATGGGACAAGGGACAGTTTATAGGACAACTTATTTCGGACTGCAGGAACCCGGGGTCTGAGATAAATATAAAGCAGAATTGTTAAATCATTTGTCGGTGAGGTAAGCTGAGGGACTGCACATACCTTCATTGCTATCCTTTGTAACATGCTGAAATTGGTGAACATACCAATGGCTCAGAAAGCAGTCAGTCAATGTGACATTATGAAATCTTAACTGTGATCGCTAGCAGCATCTTTGGGACTGTAATGAAAGATAGCAAAGAGGACAGCTGGAAGGACAGGGGCTGAATAGAGAAGACGAACCATTATTAGCATGTCCCATTGGGCTGATTTCCTGGATTTGTTTTGTTGTAGATATGATGGATAGAGGAGAGCAGTGAAAATTACCGATGTGAATTTCAAGAAGGCATTTGCAACTGTTCTACACAACACAAGTCAGGCTGAGTTGCTGCATGGCTGATAGATGTGAAAGTGATGTTTTACACGGTAGAAGGAGCAGAAATTCATTGTGGTCACTTCTGTGGCTGTTGTCGCTTCGGTGTTTTAATTCAAGGCTTGCGGTTGTCTAATTTGCAAATATTGTCAAATTACACTCGGTGAGGTGGCACGCTAACAAATATGCAATGAAAGATCATGACCGACTTGGTCATTTCGTATAGAAATGGGAATTGGAGCTCAACCATAGAAAAATGAAAAACCATGAGAATAAGTGAATAACATACTAATCAATAACATGATTGAAGCAACTGAGCCAGAAGATGATGAGCAGAGGTGGAGTTGGTGTTAAAAAGGTAGCTAAAAGTAGCAGTTGTGTTCTGAGGCAGTCGGGAAGGGAAATATCCACAACAACAGAAATGGCTGGAAAAACTCAGCAGCATCTGTGGAGAGAACGGACACTTAACATTTCAGGTCCGGTTGGAGACCACCTTAACCGCCCATCAGGGTCTATATCTGACAAGAATATAGGTTTTAAAAGTTGGTAATATCCTCATGACCGCACAGGCTAAACATGTGAAACATTTTCACTACATTATAATGGCTACATAAAGTTGTTGTTTAGCACAGTGCAGGACAGACTGGAAAATCTGTGGATATTCTACTTTTTCTCCACAGATGCTGCCAGACCTGCTGAGCTTTTCCAACAATTCCTATTTTTGTTTTTGATTTCCAGCAATTCTTTCGGTTTTTAAAACAATTTTGGCAAGTAACACACTTTGGATTCACAGAACAGGTAAGATTTACACCTCAAGGTAAGATCTATAAATAAAACAATGTGAGATCCTCAGTGCTGGGTCTCTTAACAGTATGAGAGAAAGCAGGGAGTTATTCCAGGAATTTCCTTAAGTAGAATCTGGGGCTCATTCTGCATTTAGTGGGGCTGAGTTATGAGGAAATGTGATCCATCTGGGGTTTTTCCTTAAAGACTTTTGTTTGAGACTAGCCAAGAGAAATATGAATGCAGATAACAATCATGTTGTATCGTGAAAGTTGTCTCCTGGCTAAGCTCAGACAATTTCATAACAAACAGTGAGAAATTCAAAAATGGTTGATAATCCAATGGACCTATCTGAAGATGACGTTAAAGGGGAGGGCATTTTCAGGTTTTTTTTTTAAGAACACTGGCATTCTGGAATTGCTAAAGAAAAAATATTGGAATCAGACTATTAATTCAAACATGAGTTGACTTGTCAATGTTAATTCGTGATAGCAGTAATTTTGCAGACTTGGAGTAAAGGCCAAGGAGATGTTGCATCTAAAAAACAGCACGTTGATTATGTTAACTGAGAGCAGCTGGATTGAAAGGTCAGATGGCAAATGAACAATATGGTCTCCGTAAAATGTGTCACCTGTTCTGTTTATGGTACAGAGATTTCAGAAACTGTGCAATATAAATAGCTTTGTAAATAACTACCTTTCAGTGAAAGTGCTGCAGATAAACTGCCAGCTATGGCAAATTATAAGAACAGGCTATAATTGGAGAAACTGCTAATGTGGTCAGTTAGTCTCTGTCAACTTAGCCCACTGACACAAAGCCTGAAATCTCCAAAGAAGAATGAACACCATGAGTAATGAATAAATATCATGAGATACAGTGGGAGTTCTGAAGATTTAAGCAAAGCAGAAAACACCGATACATTGTTCATTTATCAAAATACTTAAATAAATTATGGAAATAAATCATTTCTGTAGAAGTACAGATTTTGTGCAATAGTCCATAATCAAGTCAAACCCCTACTTTAAGTAACTGGGTTATTAAGTTGAGAACGTTCACATTATGGGCTCTTCAGAACCAGATGGCAGTATGTGATTCCACCGTTTTTCCAGTCTCTCCTGCACCATGCTAAACAACAACTTTATGTACCCCTTACAATGTAGTGAGAATGTTTCATATGTTATGAAAGTATAGTCATGAGGATATTGCCAACTTTTAAAACCTGTGTTCCTGTTAGGCGTGGATTCTGAGGGGCTGTTAGGATGGACTTCAAGCAGACATGTGACTTCACAACTTTAAGTCGACCAGCAAGATTCAGGAGAGTTTCAGATTCAATGATACTGAGCAGGGTCTTCATCATGAACGGACATGCCTAAGCAGTGCTCTCCTGTGGAACTTCACACCTGCTATTGCTGTAGCCTTCCCCAAATCAATGACACAGAAGACTCCTAAATGCTAGGACTTCAAGTTTGTGAAGTAGAATATATAAGATAGTAAGAGGGTTAGATAGAGTGAACAGTGAGAGCCTTTTTCCTCAGATGGTGATGGCTAGCACAAGGGGACATAGCTTTAAATTGAGGGATGATAGATATAGGACAGATGTCAGAGGTAGTTTCTTTACTCAGAGTAGTAGGGGCATGCCTACAACAGTAGTGGACTCGTCAACTTTAAGGGCATTTGGATAGGCATATGGATGAAAATGGAAAAGTGTGGGATAGATAGGTTTCACAGGTTGGTGCATCATCGAGGGCCAAAGGGCCTGTGCTGCACTGTAACGTTTTATATTCTAAAGCAAAGTTATTGAGTTATCTGCAAGTGTAGAAGACCACCATTTAGTTTCAATGGCATTTGATCATATAAACCACTTAATCAAAACAACTTTACCACTGAAAGATCACATATTTGCTTCTATTGTCTATCAATGGACATTAATCATAATATCGGAACCAGTTTCAATCATAACAAATTCTTTTATTGCAGAACTCAAAGAGATCTAGAAGAGGTCTTCAGATCAACATCAACAGCATGTCTTATGAAGACATGTTGAGGGAGCTAGGGGGCTTTTCTCAAAGGATCAGAGGAGAATGAGAGGTGACATCATAGAGGTGTACAAGATGTTGAGAGGCATAGTTAGGGTGGACAGCCAGAAAGCCATTTCTGCCCTGGGAAAACCTATCGCGAGGGGGCATAATTTTAAGGTAATTTGCAGAAGGTTTAGGGGAGATGTCAGAGGTAAGTTCTTCACACAGAGAGTGGTGGTGCATAGAATGCACTGTTGTCAGTGGTAGCAGAGTCAGATACATTAGGGACATTTAAGCAACTTTGAATAGGCACATGGAGGACAGTACAATGAAGGGTATGTAGGTTAGTCTGATCTTAGAGTAGCATAAAAGGCTGCCACAGTACCGAGGGCCGAAGGGCCTTTACTGTGCTGTACTGTTCTATGTTCTATCACTGCCAGAGCTTTGGAGAAAGGCATAGTTAGAGTGGACTGATTTCTTTTCAAGACAATGTGGCTTAAAAGTCTTTAAAAAGCTTTCTCCAGCCAGTTTCCAAAACATTTTGTGTTCACCCATGAAGAAATTGGACTTCCAGTTATGACAACCACAGGGGGCTTATCCACCAACCTGCTGCCAAATAAGTTTTGCCTCGAAGGGGCCTTGCAGCTTCCCTGGGTCACACCCTGGCCATTTCAACTGAATTATATCAAGATGTTAAGGAGGAAGGTGAAGTGAGGCAGTTCAAGGGGGAATTTTCAAAGCATAAGATTCGAGGAAGATGAAAGCATACCCTTGCTGGAAAGATGCAAATCAAGATTGAGCAAGATACCAAAATCGAGTGATGTCATTGAAGTCTCAGAGGATTCCAGGAGATGACAATGACAGGGAGGAAAAGTGCCATTGAGAGATTGGAACACAAGGTGAGATCTCAAAACTTCAGTCAATGTAAGTCAGCAAACACAGGAACAGCGAGTGAATGAGACTTTGCACAAATCGTGATCAGGGCAAACAGAATTTTGGATAATTTGGACTATGGACCATGTGATAAGAAATCCTAGCAAAGAAGAACACTGAAGTAGCTAAACCTGGAATTAACAAAGACACATATGGGGGTCTTCTGCCAGATGAGCGGAGGAGAATACTTGGTGCTACTCCACAGGGAGTCAGTTATTTGATCTCCTCACACTCAGTAATATAAAGGAAGATAAAGAATTGCTGCCAGAGAAAATAAATATATTGTTGATGGCTCCCACTCTAAAATATGACTCTGTAACTTGAGTAAAATACTCTTTAAAAACATCATAAAAATATAAACATCAACTTAATGAAGTAAACTTAGACTTAAATTTGAATTATTTTGAAAACGTGGCTTAAAATTAAGCTTACAGAACATGATGTACTTAAAATACTGAAGCTTCAATTGCCTGAATTGGGACTATAACCTGGCGTTGTGTGATTTTTAACTTTGTACACCCCAGTCCAACACTGGCATCTCCAAATCATGACTGAATTGGGAAGCTGCTTCTTGCCTCATCATAACTATCCAAACTGGAGAGAGAGAGAGAGAGAGAAAAAAAAACTGGCAGTTCCAATTAAGTATTTTAAATAATTTAGGCTCGTCTTTACTCAGCAATTCCTAGAGGGTTAGCTTGCCCCTAAATGATTTCGTATTTGGTCACAATGCAGGGCCCTAATAGAATATTATAAAGTTACTGGCTCTACAATCACATTTTGGGCATAATTGATATCTTCAAACCTAAAATCTTGAAAACAGAAATATATTTAACAGCACATAGCCTTTTCACTTGAAGATTAAACCTTCCCTACCAAAGTTAAATTCTTGTTATTGATTACAGAGGGATAAAAGAAATCTGTATTTGCATGCAATTTATTTTAGTAAGTCAATGTGAAGCTCAATCTCTTATTTCACACCATTGCTTACAGCCATGTTCACAGATACATTCATCACATGGTGCCAATGAAGTTTAAAAGAAGGATATTTACACCAGCATCAAAGCTGAAAATAAAAACCTTGCCTAGCAGACTCAGACTTGCCTTCTTTTCACAAACCATTCACATATCCTAAGTAAGTGAAAACAACGGATGTGAGTGTCATCGACTAGGCCAGTATTTATTGCCCAGAGGGCAGTGAAGACTCAACCACATAGCTGTGGGTCCAGAGTCACATGTAGCCAGACCAGGTTAGGATAGCAGATTTCCTTCCCAAAACAACATCAATGAACCAGCTGCATTTTTTCCCACAATTGTTTCATGGGTCCTCATTAGGATCTTAATTCCTGATTGCTTTATAGATTGAATTCAAATTTGAACCTGGGTCTCCAGAGCATTACTGGACCAGTAATCCAGACCAATTCTGGATTGATGGTCTGGTAATTAAAAAGCATGAGGCCCATATGACCTCCCCATATCATACACATTTCTTTGAAATATAGCAACATAATCTCAAAACATAAAAGAGTAAAAAGACTGAGGTGAACAAATAGTGGGGAGGTGATGTTAAATGTGTGTTTAAAAAGTTGGTAAATTACAAATCAGTCTAAACATTATAGCACAGAGAACGAACACAGTGGGCTAACACCTTCAACATATTATCTGTGCTGACACCAATTGTTACCGTTAACCTGAGAATGTAACTTTTAATAAAAGTTTTGTGATTTACATATGAAAGAAGTGAAACTTTCATGGTCATTCTAACAGATGAAGGACTCAACAAACAATCAAGGTATTTTTCAGTGTATAATTTCAGTTACATCACACTGTAAATCTTTGCTATAAATTCTGTGTCTTACAATTGTGTACTCCACAACCACCTGATGAAGGAGCAGTGCTCCGAAAGCTAGTGCTTCCAAATAAACCTGTTGGACTATAACCTGGTGTTGTGTGATTTTTAACTTTGTACAAAAACAAAGAAACTTAAGGAGTAAGGAATACCATGAACTGTAAATCCCCTGCATAAAGAGATCCCATTACACTTTTTGTGAGGCATATTTTATTTGCAAATGGAATGCAAACCTTTTCTTAGGTGAATATGTTTCAATATCCATTTATTTGCTGTTTTGATTTGGAAGAAGCATTGTCAAATAGTTTTGAAGTAGTTTTTCACCCAAGGTTACCAGTGTTTCTTCCCATTAGTGAAGGCTGTTTCTTTCATCCCCCCGAATATTCACTGGTTTTTCGCTATTGAACCAGTGACTTCAATTTCTGGGTTTCTGTCTCATAAAAGCAAGTCATTCTTTTCCAGGTTGTCAAGTCAAGTGAAGAGTGAATAGGGCAGGTAACCAATAACCTGACTGATGGGGAAAATTCGAGAAAAAAGAATGAGATGAAGAGGCTTTGCGTAAACTTCAAACATTTGAAAAGTTTAACGAACATTAGTGCAAAGATACAACTTAATCTTTATTTGATAAGGCCATTTCAAACATGTATAGCCAAATTACAAAATGAACGTTTATTCTCAGATGAGAATAGATCAGACTGAGAATGAAATAGAAACTGAAAAACTTGAACTATTCAGTGAGTCCACCAGCATTTGCAGAGAGAAAAACTAAATCAACAAAAGTATTTTGATGGTCATAATCTATCGAGCTCATATGTAAAAAACAGAAATTGCTCAGTGTTCTTTATTCATTCATGAGATAAAGGCATCACTGGCTAGACCAGCATTTATTGTCCATCCCTAATTGCCCAGAGGGCAGTTAAGAGTCAACCACATTGCTGTGGGTCCGCAGTCACATGTAGGCCAGACTAGGTAAAGATGGGAGTTTCCTTCCCAGAAAATGGAGTTTTCCCAACAATCAATAATAGATTCATGGTCTTTATTAGGTTTTAATTCCAAATTTTTATTGCATTCAAATTCCACCATCTACCCCAGCAGGATTGGAACCCAGGTGCCCAGAATATTATCTGAGGCTCTGGAGTAACATGATACCATTAGCTCATTGTCGCCTTGAGATTCTCTCTTGATGGAGGTAATCATTGCTTAAAACTTGTAGATGCAAATGTTACTTGTAACTTCTCAGTACAAGATGAGCGTGAACAATTCACAACGTGGAATCATGAACTACATTACACATTTAGGATATATAAGAAGAGCTAACCTTTATGCAATATGCACTATTAGGCGAAAGTGAGGACTACAGATGCTGGAGATTAGAGTCAAGAGTGTGGTGCTGGAAAAGTATAGCAGGTCAGGCAGCATCTGAGGAGCAGGAAAATCGATGCTTTGGGCAAAAGCCTTTCATCAGAAGGGTTGATTCCCAATGAAGGGCTTTTGTCCGAAACGTTGATTCTCCTGCTCCATGGATGTTGCCTGACCTGCTGTGCTTTTCCAGCACCACACACTCGAGAATATACACCATTGCATAGTTTAAGAAGCTGGTTCTGAGTGTTCATTCCTCCGAAACCGAGGTGATAATCCTCCAACAAACACAACCATCTCACATCATGCCAATGATACCAATGGAATAGTTTTCACCCCGTACCCCAAATCACAATAAACTTCAGTTCGACTAGAGCCCATTGGTGCAAATAATCAGTCAAACGCTACCTTGATGGCATGGATAGTCACTCTGACATGATCCTTGAAATACAACTCTCTCTGTTCCTGGTTGGACCAAGACTGAAAAAATGATCTCGAGCTGATGTCCTGGTGGAACCAAAACCGAGATGGTGAATAAGTGCCACTTGATAACACTGATTACTCCTTCAATCACTTTGCTAATTGTTAGGAGGTGGTAACTGACCTGAAGCTGAACTTGTTCCTTTTTAAAAAAAAATAATGGACAGAGAACATTTGGGCAACTTTCTGAAGAATGGTCACTGGCCCCAAAACATCTAACTCTGCTTTCTTTCCACAGATGCGGCCAGAATTTCACCAGCAAATATTGTTTGTGTTTCCGATTTCCAGCATCCTCAGTTGTTTATTTTATATTAACTTCCCACATTGTCAGGCAGCCACCATCACTGCAGCTAACCGCAATAGGTTGGCTGGTTCTGAAACACAGATGTTCATCACCACAGCTGGAATGTTGTGGGAGCCTGCCATCTTCACTATCCTCACTTTTCGGAATCACAAGTCTTGTCATTTGTAGTTGATAGCAATCTCAGGATAAGGCAGAGAAGAATCAGCATTTCAGCTGAAAGATGGTGACAAATAATATGACATTTTTTCTTTTAAGCTCATTCTGGCTACCAGAACAGTGACTGAAATGGGCAATTGTACCTGTTATAGAGTTGGACTAGCGC
Source organism: Chiloscyllium plagiosum (assembly GCF_037043375.1). Lineage (NCBI taxonomy): Eukaryota > Metazoa > Chordata > Chondrichthyes > Orectolobiformes > Hemiscylliidae > Chiloscyllium > Chiloscyllium plagiosum. The sequence goes on along the minus strand of NW_028270141.1, from coordinate 10,999,467 downwards.
CATGGATTCTTAATCTCAGACAATAGAAATAAGGCAAGAGGATCAGCCATCTGCTCAAGGAAGCTCAAACTCACTTGGGAGATTGTGATTCAGCCGTGCAATCTGGCCACAAGGCTAGCTTGTCCATAACATTAATGCTGGATAACCCTCTTTGACTCTCATGTTGGATGCTAAGATTTGGCCTTCTTTTTTCTTCACTTTTCTCACAAGGAAAGAAACACAGACAGCAAGAGAGATGAAAAGCTGATGAAACCCACTCAATTTTGCAGAGTTGTGCTCACTCGAGGATTGTATTAGAGTTATAGAAATGTACAGCACAGAAATATACCCTTCGGTCCAACTTGTCCATGCCGACTAGATATCCTAAATAAATCTAGCCCCATTTGACAGAACTTGACCCAAATCCCTCTAAACCCTTCCTATTCATGTACACATCCAGATGCCTTTTAAGTGTTGCAATTGTACCAGCCTCCATCACTTCCTCTGGCAGCTCATTCCATACACGTACCACCCTCTGTGTAAAAACTTGCCCCTTAGGTCTCTTTTAGATCTTTCCCCTCTCACCCTAAACCTATGCTCTCTAGTTCTGGACTCACCTACCTCAGGGAAAAGTCCTTATCTATTTATCCTATCCATGCCCCTCAGGTCACCCCCCAGCCTCCGATGCTCCAGGAAAAACAGCCCCAGCCTATTCAGCTCATATCCTCCCTCCCTGTAACTCAAATCCTCCAACCCTGGCATCATCCTTGTAAATCTTTTCTGAACCCTTTCAAGTTTCACAACATTTTTGGATGATGGAATTTTCTCACATTTTCTTTTTTCAAAATATTGAGCAGCTACTTTTGCTATTGGCCACGTTACATGCATATACATAGAATATTCGCACTGAAGAAACACATCTATTCAATTGACCTGAACACTCCTGATATGTTTAACTAAATCACAGGGTTGATGTCGGCATTCTTATTATTTAAGTGCAAGCTGTTCAGTTCCTGTAGACATTACTGCTCAAATTACTGAGAGCTGCACTGAGCCATTAGATACATTTTAAATATATATTGCTCATAAAATTGCAAGCACAAGGAGCCAATAGCTTTCTGTACATCTGCTTTGCAGGGTTAATAGCAATTTCATGTAATGCATCGCTCCATAAGAGACAGTTAAAAAGAAAAATAAGGGATGAATCAAAAGGTCAATTGCTATTGTTTCTTACAGAAAACTAAATAGCAATTTGCAATCTTCACGTACTCCATTCTACCCATTTCACTGGAACCTTATTTCATGGGGTATACCAGTAAAGGATAACAGTACAATAGATTCTGAAGCTTGCAGCTCAGTGTATTATACCAGAGCAAATTTGAATAATACCTCTTGGGTCATGGAGCTGTTGTATTTTAATTTGCTGTGGGGACAAAGACAGACACTCGATTCTCATTTCTTTCCTACTGTAAACACCCCAGAGAAGGTTTCAATCTGAACGGGTTGAGCCTGAGAGTCTGACAATCGGTGGTGTGTAAGTTGTTGGAGGGGATTCTGAGAGATAGGATTTACATGCATTTGGAGAGGCAAGGATGGATTAAGGATAGTCAACATGGTTTTGAGAATGGGAAAGAGTGTCTCACAAAGTTGATTGGGGTTTTTTGAGGAAGTGACCAAAAAGATTGATGAGGGTAGAACGGTAAACAGTGATTGCATGGACTTTACTAAAAGTCTTTGACAAGGTTCCACGGGGTAGACTAATAAGTAAAGTTAGGTCACATGGGGTTCAAGGAGAGTTTTCCAATTGGATATAAAATTGGCTTTATGATAGGAGACAGAGGGGCTTGTTTTTCAAACAGGAGGCCTGTGACCATTGGAGTTCCAGAGGGATCTGTACTGGGATGAGAAGTTAGGAGGCATGGTTAATACATTTGTCGATGACATCAAAATTGGTGGATAGTGAGGGAGGTTATAGAGTCATAGCGATGTACAGCATGGAAACAGACCCTTCGGTCCAACCTGTCCATGCCGACCAGATATCCCAACTCAATCTAGTCCCACCTGCCAGCACCCGGCCCATATCCCTCCAAACCCTTCCTATTTATAAACCCATCCAAATGCCTCTTAAATGTTGCAATTGTTTCAGCCTCCACCACCTCCTCTGGCAGCTCATTCCGTACACATACCACACTCTGTGTGAAAAAGTTGCCCCTTAGGTCTCTTTTATATCTTTCCCCTCTCACCCTAAACCTCTGCCCTCTAGTTCTGGACTCCCTGACCCCAGGGAAAATACTTTGTCTATTTATCCTATCCATGACCCTCATAATTTTGTAAACCTCTATAAGGTCATCCCTCAGCCTCCAACACTCCAGGGAAAACAGCCCCAGACTGTTCAGCCTCTCCCTATAGCTCAAATCCTCCAACCTTGGCAACATCCTTGTAAATCTTTTCTGAACCCTTTCAAGTTTCACAACATCTTTCCGATAGAAAGGAGAACAGAATTGCACGCAATATACCAACAGTGGCCTAACCAATGTCCTGTACAGCCGCAACATGACCTCCCAACTCCTGTACTCAATACTCTGACCAATAAAGGAAAGTATACCAAATGCCTTCTTCATTATCCTATCTACCTGCGACTTCACTTTCAAGGAGCTATGAACCTGCACTCCAAGGTCTCTTTGTTCAGCAACACTCCCTAGGACCTTACCATTAAGTATATAAGTCCTGCTAAGATTTGCTCAGAGATCTTGACCAATTGGTCCAATGGGCTGAGGAGTGGCAAATGGAGTTTAATTTGGATAAATGTGAGGTGTTGCATTTTGGTAACACAAACAAAGGCAGGACTTCTACAATTAGTGGTAGGGCCCTGGGTAATATTGTTGAACACAGAGACTTAGAGTTCAGGTACATAGTTCTTGGAAAGTTGAGTCCAGGTAGACAAGGTGGTTAAGAAGGTGTTTAGCACACTTTCCTTCATTGCTCAGACCGTTGAGTATAGGAGTTGTATAGGACATTGGTGAGGCCACTTTTGGACTACTGTGTACAACTCTGGTCACCATATTTAAGGAAGGATCTGGATGTAGGCTTGCTTGCTGAGCTGGAAGGTTCATTTTCAGATGTTTCATCACTATACTAGGTAACAGCTTCAGTGAGCCTCCGAACAAAGCACTGCTGGTGTTTCCTGCTTTCTATTCATATGTTTGAGTTTCCTTGGGTTGGTAATGTCATTTCCTGTTTTTTTCATGGGGCTGTAAGTGGGATCCAAGTCAATGTGTTTGTTGATAGAGTTCCAGTTGGAATGCTATGCTTCTAGGAATTCTCATGCATGTCTCTGTTTGGCTTGTCCTAGGATGGATGTGTTGTCCCAGTCAAAGTGGTGTCCTTCCTTTTCTGTATGTAAGGATACTAGTGAGAGAGGGTCATTTTGTTTTGTGGCTAGTTGATGTTCATGTATCTTGGTGGCTAGTTTTCTGCCCGTTTGTCCAATGGTCCAAAGGAAATGACATTACCAACCGAAGGAAACGCAAACATATAAATAGAAAGCAGGACACATCAGCAATGCTTCATCCAGAGGCTCACTGAAAATGTTACCTAGTATGGTGATGAAATGTCTGAAAATGAACTGTCCAGCTCAGCGAGCAAACCTATATCCAGAACCTCAACCTGAGCTACAAATCTTCTCAAAACTCACTAATAGGAAGGATATTATTAAGTTGGAGAGAACTCAGAAATGATTTACCAGGATGTTGCTGGGACTGGAGTCTTTAAGTTAGAAGGAGAGGCAGGATAGACTGGGACTTTTTTTCACTGGAATTTAGAAGGTTGAGGGCTAATCTTATAGAGGTTTATAAAATCATGAAGGGCATAGATATGGTGAATAGCAAAGGTCTTTTCCCTAGAGTGGAAAAGTTCAAAACTAGGGAGCATATTTTTAAGGTGAGAGGAGAAAGATTTAGAGGGGATCTGAGGGGTGGCTTTTTCACACATAGGGTGGTTCATGTGTGGAATGAACTGTCAGAGGAAGTGGTGGATGCAGGTACAGTTACAACATTTAAAAGGCATTTGGATAGGTACATGAATAGGAAAGGTTTGGAGGGATGTGGGCCAAGCACAGATAAGTGGGACTAATGTAGTTTGGGAAAATTGGTCCAAATGGATGCGTTGAACCTAAGGGTGTGACTCTATGGCTCTTATTTCACTTGCCAATCTCCTATGGTGTAATCCAGGTATAGGATTTAGTCATTGTTCGAGATCAGGGGAGAATTGAATACACTAGGGTTTGAGCGACAACAAGGGATGATGAGAGTTAGTAAGACATAAAGAAAAGAAGAGGCAGAGAAAGGGAGATGGTGGAAGGGGGATGGAAAAAAGAAAACAGAAAATAGGTGGATACAGAGAAGTGGAACCTGGAGGTAAAAGGAAAAGTAAGGAGCAAGAAAAGGAAGGGAAGTTGCATTGGTGATTGGACACACTGCTTCCTTCCAGAGGAGGAAGTATTCTTCTTCACTGATCTTTCTCAGAGTTCTCTCCTATTTCTCTTTGTGGTACCTCTGAACTCATCCTGTACATGACTTCACTCAGACTGAACACCTGACCAACAAACTTCCCTTTCCTGGTATCCATGCTAGTTGACATTTTATATAATGCCCTCTCCTTGGGTATGTCCCCATTCTTATCAAAATGCTGGCATCACACGCCTCCACAAATACTCACCCTTTTAGTGTTCTTACAAATCGCCATTCCCTTTCCAAACTCTTCTTTTTTTCATTAGATTGGATTCCCTACAGTGTGGAAACAGGCCTTTTGGCCCAACTAGTCTATGCCTACCCGCCAAAGAGTAACCCACCCAGACCCATTTCACTCTGACTAATGCATCTAATACTATAGACAATTTAGCATGGCCAATTCACCTAACCTGCACATCTTTGGACGGTGGGAGGAAACCCACGCAGACACAGGTAGAATGTTCAAACTCACGCAGTCGCCTGAGGCTGGAATTGAACCCAGGTCCCTGGTGCTGCAAGGCAGCAGTGCTAACCACTGAGCCACCATGCACCTCCCCCCCCCCCACCCTTGAATTAGAATTTTGTTCAGCAGATGACTAAAATAGCCTTAACCAAGGTCAAAGGTGACATCCTGTGTGACTGTAACCATGCTGTATAATTTTTCCTCTGACATACTCTCTTGCGCCTCCAATGTCTTTTCCTCCATTATCCTGCTCACTGGGACTATGCCAATGAATCTACTGCAGAATATCAAATTTAGTCACAACTAGAATTGTAGACATTTGAAAGGAAACCTTCCAGCACTTTCTGTTGACTCCAGCTTTCAACTATTTGCATTAGTTTAATGAAGTTTAAAAGCCAGCTGTTTGCAAGACCCTTACTTGCCTCCTTTTCGAAATGCTGGCTTATTGGCATCAGCAGAAAATAACTGGCTCTCTTTCCTTCTATTATTAGATAAGTAGTATGTTTACTTCAAAAAAACACTTTACCCATTGGTAAGCTTTCTCTCTGTTTAGCTGTGAGCTGTTGCTTTCTGAAACCTATCACGCTTCACGGAAGATATTAAACCTCCTGTCAAGTTGACATTGTAGAAGATCAGCTCTGAGCAGCAGGTTAGGATTGTTTGAATCCTGCAAATTTTTTTTGTTATCACAAATACAGGTCACTTGGCATTTTCTCACAAACAAACCAGAGCAACTGTACCAGTGACCTACTCATGTCTTACCGCTCTAACACAGGGACATTAGTGAATTAATGCGCATAATTACATTGAAGCAACGATCAAAATGAATATAGTTTGAAACAATGCAAGTTCTGGAATTAGGTATGGTGCAATATTGTACAAACATTTAAACCTTTTACTTTGCATACTTTGGCCTGGATTTTGATTGTTCAGTCGTGTGGAAAACTTGTTGAGGACTTAGAGGTTTCAGCAGTAAGTTTGACAGGGGCTTTTTCAGCTTATCAATGCACCCAAATTTCTTCATTAGTGACAGTGGGCATATTCATGATCCAAATGAGCCAACTTATAGATGCGTTGAACAATATGCCGTTGAGGTAGAGGATCACCAATGATCATATTGAATATGGCAGAACAGGCTCAAAGGGCCGAACGGCCTCCTCCTGGTTTCTGCAATGAAAATTGGAGGATTGTTTAGGTGTTGCAAAAAAGGGGAAACTGCAGCAAAGGATTCATGGGGCCTAAGTTAAACCCCCACCCTCCTGTGACAGCATTAATGGTGAAAGAGATGAGGAAATACAAATCAGAGAGAAAAAAAAAATCAGTCTCAGTATCAAGAAATATCTTCCTGATTCTATTTCCTTAAGTGGTAACATCTGAAACTCATCATGGTACAGCAATTCCTTTACTTTGATACATTGTCAATTCATCAAACACCCCCTAGCTTACTTTATTTCCACCCCACTTTGAAATCTCTTCCCCTCCACTGTGAAATCGGATGGCCCAAATTCCTGGCATGTGAATCAGAGCGGGCACCTGGAGACAGCAGCTCACTTAGGGCTTGCCCTGACTGTCACGTAACTGCTTCTTCCCCAACATCTCCCCCCTACTACTGTCACCAAACCATCATGCAGGATCACAGACAACTCAAGATACCCATGTTAACCCTTCAACACTTGACTTTGGAGCCCAAGGACTCTCATATGCCACATGCCTCGGCTAAGCTTCGATGCACACAGGGACAGATACACATCTTACGCACCAACATTTGCACAGACGCATGCATCTTAGCTTGCTTTTTAATGTTCTTCCATTTCAGCGCTTATTTGGAGGCTACCAATCGCATCAGTTTCACATCGCTTTTTTTTAATTTATTCGTGGGATGAGGGCCAGCAGTTTTTCCCCATCCCTAGTTGCCCTTAAGAAGGTGGGGGTGTGCTGCCTTCTTGAACCTCTGCAGTCCATCTACTGTAGGGTGACCTACATTGTCCTTCTAGATTGAAACAATTGTGGGTTTGGAAGGTGCTGTCTAACGGTCTTTGGTGAATTCCTGCAGTGCATCTTGTAGATGGTACACACTGCTGCTACTGGGCGTTAGTGGTGGAGGGAGTGGATGCTTATAGATACAGTGTCACTCAAGCAGGCTGCTTTGTCCAAGATAGTGTCAAGCTTCTTAAGTATTGTTGGAGCTGCACGCATCCAGGTAAGTGGGAAGTATTCCATTACACTCCCAACCTGTGCCTAGCGATTGGGAAGTTACTTTGGGGAGGCAGGTGAGTTACTCGCTGCAGTATTTCTCGCCTCTGACCTGCTATTGTAGCTACAACATTTATGTAGTGAGTCCAGTTAAGTTTCTGATCAATGATAAGCTCCACGATAGTAATAGTGGGGGATTCAGTGATGGTAACACTGCTGAATGCCAGGGGTTCGTTGTTAGATTGTCTCTTATTCGTGATGGTCATAGCCTGGCATTTGCACTGTGAGAATGTTACTTGCCACTTGTCAACCCAAGCCTGGGTATTGCTCAGATCTTGTTGCATTTGAACATGTATACTGCTTCAGTGCCGGTGGAGCCACGCATAGGGCTGAACATTGTGTAATCATCAGTGAACATCCCTATTGCTGACCCTTTGATGGAGGGAAGGTCAATGATGAAGCAGCTGAAGATGATTGGGCCAAGGACACTACCCTGAGGAACACTTCAGAGATGGCCTGGAGCTGAGAGGGCTAACCTCCAACAACCACAACATCTGTCATTTGCACACATTGACTTCAGCACTGCCTTCCAGGTGGTCAGCCTGTATGGCTTGTATTATGCTTCAGTATAGAACAAAAGGCAAACTGCTTGTGATGGAGAAAATTGCTGAACAACCTCTCGCTGTGTACAAGGGTTAGACATGTCAATGTGCAGCACCATATTATGTCAATGTCAGACCTGCAGCAAGTGCGGAAACAGTGTGTTAAGTGGGAAACACACTGCATTTGCCTCAATTAAATGGCAATATGTGAAAGTCAAAGTGGAGTAGTCCTTAGTGGGGCAAAGAGGCAGTATAGCTAGTCAAGGGGGCTGGCCATGGACAGTCAGGTCCCTGGTCCTACTGGATTATGAGCATTGGCTTCCTTGCTGCCCAGGATTTGGAGTCACGATACGGTTCTGCAGGTCAAGTGCAAACAGATACCTTACAGATGCAGCAGTCAAGGTGCTGTTCAGATGAAGGACTGGATTGCACTGTCAGGGGTTTCCTGCCAAGTCAGTCCAGGGTGTGGACCAAAGTCAGTCATGGGGGAGTGGTCAACAATGGCCAATCTAAGAGTCCTGGAGCAAACTCAAGTCTGGGCATACTTGGAAGAGATGTGGCAGTTCTGAGGAAGGGTCATTGGACCCAAAATGTAAACTCTCTCTCACCACAGATGCTGCCAGATCAACTGAATTTCTCTTGCAATTTGGGTGGCACAGTGGTTAGCACTGCTGCCTCACAGCACCAGAGACCCGGGTTCAATTCCCGCCTCAGGCGACTGACTATGTGGAGTTTGCACATTCTCCCCGTGTCTGCGTGGGTTTCCTCCGGGTGCTCCGGTTTCCTCCAACAGTCCAAAAATGTGCAGGTTAGGTGAATTGGCCATGCTAAACTGGCCGTAGTGTTAGGGGCAGGGGTAAATGTAGGGGAATGGGTTTGGGTGGATTGGTGTGGACTTGTTGGGCTGAAGGGCCTGTTTCCACACTGTAAGTGATCTAATCTAATTTCTGACTTTGCTAGCTCAAGTCTGGGGGTGGGCTAAGGGACAATGGTAAGAATGAAAGGGGGCAGCTGCGGTCAACAGGGGTGAGACCTCAGGGTGAATGGTTGGTGACTGGGAGTGGAGGCAGGGATGGTTTGAAAAGTTCAAGGTAACTCTGGAAATCTTCACACTCTTGATCCTACGTTTTCCTTATGTAGAGACTAGATTGATTGGAGTAAAGTGGGACATGAAAAGTGGACTCAAATGAAAGTCATAGAGGGCTGCAGGGACCGCAACACAAAGGAACATGAAGAATCTGGGACAAACTTGTGCATCACAGGCGCAGCCTGTAAGTTACTCACTTCGAAATGAAATCAAAAACTTGCCACGTGTCAACTGCTCAATAACTGTACAAAAGTATTGAAACTGCAGGCAAACTGTGTTGAGGACGTTGCTGATTTTGTCTTTGAGTCTCTATTTGGGACAAGTGCAGTAAGTGTGCTCCCACTGACTCAGTAATGCCACCCATTTGGTTCAATTTGCGCTTTAGCAACAGGCCTTTTATTGTCCCAGAATGCAGATTAAAAATTATGCTAAGAAGCAAATCAAAGTATTACGACGTGTAAACTCATTACCCTCGCTTACACAAAATGACAAGAACGCAGTGAGAACAAGGCAACTAAACACTAACTCTGAAGTCCCATTTCACAACCACATTGCAGTTGTTAGAGTCATGCCACTGAGCTATTAATATGCAAGGACATTGTGAGGTTGGGTTGGGGGGAGGGGGGGGTGGCTTTTCTTTGGGGAGCTACCATGATGGTGCATTGTCTGAGGGTTGGACAGGTCACGTGGAATGGGACTATGGTAGCTTACAAGCAGAATTCTGCTCCCAACGTAAGATATAAACTTTGGTTGCGTAAAGTACAATTGGATGCGGTGACAGACTCAGAACTTCATATGGAGACAAGACAGTGACCTTCTTTAAAAAGCCCCATGGCACACTCTATGAGGGCATAACATGAAGGTACATTGTGATTGAGGGGGCTGGTCAGGACCTCCATCAATAAAACAGGTTTTCTGCCAAGGATGTCACATGGATAATGCCTTCACTGAAGTCAAAAAGGGCTTGGTATTAAACAGAAAATAATGTACAAAGTGATAATGATTCCAATATTCTCAGCAAGCCCAACGTGGACCCCTCCCCCAGTCGCTGCTACATACCTGCTGCTTTTCCCTGTGGAGGCTAAGGAAGTCAGAGTAGATGGAGGAGAGCCCATGTTTGCAGGCCTTGCTGTTCTTTACTTCAACTGCTTGAAACAGTGCAGGCATTGATTAAGGACATCCCACTATCTCCAAACTATGTCGACTGCCGGAGGAAGACTTGTGCTCAGAAGGACTGAGTGGCCATCACAAAAAGTGGAGGTCATGAAGGTCACAGCTGCCCTGAGCATTCTTGCCAGTGGCTCTTTGCAACTGGGGACCTGTGAGATATCTCCCAACCATCAACCTGTAAATGCATCTGGGATGTCACTGATCCCATTTGGTCCACCTCACAGCTCTTCCTATCTTTTCCCTATGAGAAGGAGAGTCAACCACTGAGATTCTCCACCATTGCTGGGCAGCACCCAACTGCACACAGCTTGCTTTCAGAGGACCCAATCACCAGCCTGCAGTGTTTGTTAACAGAAATAGTTTGAACGTTGATGGAGTGTGCAAACCATCTTTTGCCATCAATGTCAATTTCTGAAGGCCTGCACCAGATAACTTGAGCTGCCAAGAATCTTCTTGCCTTCTTTTAAGGTCCCTGAGTTATACAAGGATAGATGAGAGATAAGTGTAATCCTTCCAAATGTGGCTGATAACACATTTACGAAGGACACTGAATAGGAGGAGCATCCAAGAGAGAATGACTGAGCAATGCATTTAAAGCCCAAAATGCCAAAGAGAAACAAATTGAAATTAGCTTCCAGGATGAACAAGCTAGGTTTGGACTTTAAAATTCTGTTGGTAGCTTGTCAAGCAAAGGGACATTTGTTGTTTTTGCAGGTGATTTTCAATTTTTCAGGTGATCCCACTTTCAAGTATCCACATAGTACATGTCCTACTGATCAACAGGGATAAAGCAACAGTGCACTAACCACACATAGTGCTACAGTTAAGTAGATCTTAAGGCATCAGTTAGGATGTCATATCATCAAACTGAATCAATGGAGGGATTTAAAAGAAAATTGTTCACCTAACATCAGGTAAGTTTAAATATCAGGTGAACAATTTTTTTTTACTCCAGTCTCTACCCTAAAGCCAAATTTCGCTTTCACACATATTCATATTTACATCATTATGCTGAGCATCATATCAAGAAAAGGTTTAGATTTTCAATTTACATCTTGTCAAATCCATCTTTTTTTTTAAAAAAAAACATTGTCTCATCCAAATCTCTTTGCAATTGGCAATTTAAACTGGAATCAGTCAAATGCTGCTATATTTAGAAAGTTCAGTGGTCATTCCTTTGCTGGTCATAATATGGTCCAGCAATATTTGGGAACTCCTGTTTAAGTCATTTGTTTAATCACTTGCAGCTTTAACTCAAGTTAAACGTTATGGATTGCCAAGTGGAAAATCCTGGAGCAAGACTATTGAGACAATAGCACATTTTTCTTTTAATTGGTTCAAATATTTTCCACTTCCTTTAATTTTTCAAAGCACAAGAGAAAAATGTACAACTCTTGAGTAGCTAAGACTGACTTGGCCTTTGTGCTCGCTACCTACTGTGCACCCGTTCAGTTGAGTCACCAAACTTTGTTTGGGCTGATCTAATGCATTGCTCTAGAAAGAATAAAATTCACTTTGTCAACATCTGAAATAAAATTGTTAGAACATGTGATAAAGTTTTCTTAATACAATGTGGGACAAGTAATTTTATTGCTTCCTTATTTCGGTAAGACAAATGTCAGACAACAGGGTGATCATATTTCAATCTGTTAACACCATCATTCCAGCCAAGGGTCATATCATGCACCAATACTGTATTCTTCCCTTGATCAGCTGGATTCGAAGCCCCAATCTTCTCAGGTTTCATTTCTGTACCCAACTGGGACCCATTTCATCACATGTGAGATTATTGCTTTTAGCTTTACAAAGACTCACCATCTATCATAACATAACATAACATAACATGTAACACTGTTCCAGTATCCAACATAGAGAACAGTGTTACATGTTCTGCACAAAGTCAGATGTAGAAAGTTTGGGAAGTAATTGTAAAAAACTGTAAAAGCAAGTTTCAGGAGGTATTGATAGGCAGGGAGAGAAGTCGTAAGAGGAAGGGGGGGGGGGGGGGGGGGAGTGTCATTCAGAATGGGTGATTCAAAGAGCAGGCTCAAGTTGGTGGAGCACCAATGCAGTAAGCAAGGCTACCTCAATGCAGTCTGAGGTAACCAAGGCTGGAATGAGAGACAATGCAATTGGAAGGAGATCTACGGGATGACGCAGGTTTTTAATAAATGAAGGCAAGTATTCTATTCCTGTAGAGGTAACAAAAATTTAATAGAGGTCTATAAGGACGAGAGGAGGGTGGTGATGGGGATTCTTCTGTTTTGTTAGATTTAGGGGGCTATCTGCCTCTTTGTTCTGACGACATGAGAGCTCAAGATTTGGGTGAGGTAAATGTAAAATCGTACATTTTTATTTTGGTGTGTTTTTGATTGTGGATTGAAATGGGAAATGGAGAGTTTTAAAACCAAGGATTGTGGAAGGAATAGTTGCAACCTTAAGAAGCAAGATAACAAAATACATTACAAGCCATGTTTACTGTGCAACTTTGTTCAAGCAGCGAGGGAGGCTGTTTGTAGACTGGCTGTCACCAGCGCACAAGGTGAGATTCGGCTGGTAACAGATTGCTGATTGGCATCTACAGATTCCACAAACCAAAGGGCTGACAACAACTAACACATTGGCTGTTGGGTAGCCAAACAGCTTGTGGGCATGTATAATACTTGCAGAAGCCTTCAGACTGCTACAAGGGACTGAGTGTCACCTTACCTTCAGTAAAATACTAAATAAAGCCATTTTATTTCCTCTCACCAGTTATAGAGTCATAGAGATGTACAGCATGGAAACAGACCCGTCCATGCCGATCAGAAATCCCAACCCAATCTAGTCCCACCTTCCAGCACCCAGCCCATATCCCTCCAAACCTTTCCTATTCATATTCCCATCCAAATGCCTCTTAAATGTTGCAATTGTACCAGCCTCCACCACATCCTCTGGCAGCTCATTCCACACCCGTACGACCATCTATGTGAAACATTGCCCCTTAGGTCTCTTTTACATTTTTCCCCTCTCATTCTAAACCTAGGCCCTCTAGTTCTGGACTAGGGAAAAGACTTTGTCTATTTATCCTATCCATGACCCTCATAATTTTATAAACATCTATAATGTCACCCCTCAGCCTCTGACACTCCAGGGAAAACAGCCCCAGCCTGTTCAGCCTCTCCCTATAGCTCAAATCCTCCAACCCTGGCAACATCCTTTTAAATCTTTTCTGAACCCTTTCAAGTTTTACAACATCTTTCCAATTGGAAGGAGACCAGAATTGCATGCAATATTCCAACAGTGGCCTAACCAATGTCCTGTACAGCCGCAACATGACCTCCCAACTCCTGTACTCAATACTCTGACAAATAAAGGAAAGCATACCAAACACCTTCTTCACTATCCTATCTACCTGCGACTCCACTTTCAAGGAGCTATGAACCTGCACTCCAAGGTCTCTTTGTTCAGCAACACTCCCTAGGACCTTACCATTAAGTCTATAAGTCCTGCTAGGATTTACTTTCTCAAAATGCAGCACCTCAGATTTATCTGAATTAAACTCCATCTGCCACTTCTCAGCCCATTGGCCCATCTGGTCCAGGTCCTGCTGTACTCTGAGGTAACTCTTTGTTGTCCACTACACCTCCAATTTCAGTGTCATCTGCAAACTTACTAACTGTACCTCTTATGTAAACGACAAAAAGCAGAGGACCGAGCACTGATCCTTGTGGCACTCCACTGGTCACAGGCCTCCAGTCTGAAAAACAACCCTCCACCACCACTCTCTGTCTTCTACCTTTGAGCCAGTTCTGTATCCAAATGGCTAGTTCTCCCTGTATTCCATGAGATCTAACCTTGCTAATCAGTCTCCCATGGGGAACGTTGTCGAACGCCTTACTGAAGTCCACATAGATCACATCTACTGCTCTGCCCTCAGCAATCCTCTTTGTTACTTCTTCAAAAAACTCAAGTTTGTGAGACATGATTTCCCACGCAAAAAGCCACGGTGACTATCCCTAATCAGTCCTTGCCTTTCCAAATAGATGTACATCCTATCCCTCAGGATTCCCTCCAACAACTTGCCCACTGCTGAGGTCAGGCTCACTGGTCTATAGTTCCCTGGCTTGTCTTTACCGCCCTTCTTAAACAGTTGCACCACGTTTGCCAACCTCCAGTCTTCCAGCACCTAACCTTCCTGAAGGGCTAATGCCCGAAACGTCGATTCTCCTGTTCCCTAGATGCTGCCTGACCTGCTGCGCTTTTCCAGCAACATATTTCCATCTCTGATCTCCAGCATCTGCAGACCTCACTTTCTCCTCCAGCACCTAACCTGTGACTATCGATGATACAAATAACTCAGCAAGAGGCCAGCAATCACTTCTCTAGCTTCCCACAGAGTTTTCGGGTACACCTGATTAGGTCCTGGGGATTTATCCACTTTTATGCGTTTCAAGACATCCAACACTTCCTCCTCTGTAATCTGGACAATTTGCAAGATGTCACCATCTATTTCCCGACAGTCTATATCTTTCATATCCTTTTCCACAGAAAATACAGATGCAAAATACTCAATTTAGTATCTCCCCCATTTTCTACGGCTCCACACAAAGGTCTCCTTGCTGATTTTTGAGGGGTCCTATTCTCTCCCTAGTTACCCTTTGTCCTTAAGGTATTTGTAAAAACCCTTTGGATTCTCCTTAATTCTACTTACCAAAGCTATCTCATGTCCCCTTTTTGCCCTCCTGATTCCCCTCTTAAGTGTACTCCTATTTCCTTTATACTCTTCTAAAGATTCACTCGATCTATCCGGTCTATACCTTACATATACTCCCTTCCTTTTTTTAAGCAAACCCTCAATTTCTTTAGTCATCCAGTATTCCCTATACCTACCAGCCTTTCCTTTCACCCTGACAGGAATATACTTTTTCTGGATTCTCGTTGTCTCATTTCTGAAGGCTTCCCATTTTTCAGCCGCCCCTTTACCTGCGAACATCTGCCCCCAATGAGCTTTCAAAAGTTCTTGCCTAATGCAGTCAAAATTGGCCTTTCTCCAGTTGAGAACTTCAACTTTTAGATCTGGTCTATCCTTTTCCATCACTATTTTAAAACTAATAGAATAATGGTCGCTAGCCCCAAAGTGCTCCCCCACTGACACCTCAGTCACCTGCCCTGCCTTATTTCTCAAGAGTAGGTCAAGTTGTGCACCTTCTCTAGTAGGTCCATCCACATATTGAATCAGATTATTGTCTTGTACACACTTAAGAAATTCCTCTCCATCTAAACCTGGAACACTATGGCAGACCCAGTTTAGGTTTGGAAAGTTAAAATCCCCTACCATAACTACCCTATTATTCTTACTGCTGTAAGCTGTGTAATTAGAAGATTTTGCAGTTAATATTTGAATTGACGATGTCTGTTGTGAAGAAGTGAAAAGAACGTGGCAATAAAAAAAGAGATTGATGAAAATCTCTGACAAACAAAATGATCAACTCAGTGAACCCTGTGGACTCGGGCCATTAAACTGCTTCTCCAGATTTTACTATCATAATTTTTTTTTTGTGGATGTATCCATCTGCAAGTGTGCAGGGGATTTAAAAAGGGAATTAAAAGATTTAACTAGAGGAGCTACGTATTAACAGTTCATAGCATGTACCTGTGATTGGAATGTTAGGAATCAGAAAATCCCTACAGTATGGAAGCAGGCCATTCAGCCCATCGTCCACTGAATCCACACCGAACAGCTGAACAGCATCCCACCCTGACCCAGTGCCCTACCCTATCCTTATAACCCTGCATTTCCCACAGCTAACCCACCTAACCTGCACTTCCTTGGACACGTTAGAATGGCCAACACCTAACCTTCACATCTTTGGACAGAGAGGAAACTGGAGCACCTGGAGGAAACCCATGCAGACACAGGGAGAATGTGCGAACTCCACACAGACAGATACCAGAGGGTGGAATCAAACTCAGGCCCATTCGCTGTGAGGCAGCAGTGCTAGCCATTGAGCAACTGTGCCAACCTTGATTATATTTAGTTATTTATTGCTATATCGAAAATCCCTAGATGTTTGCTAGCCTAGGGCTATCCGATAGATTAGGAGAAAGTGAGGACTGCAGATGCTGGAGATCAGAGTCATGAGCGTGGTGTTGGAAAAGCAGAGCAAGTCAGGCAGCATCCGAGGAGCAGGAGAATCAACATTTCAGACATAAGCCCTTCGTGATGAGTTAAACAATAGAGGAGTTTATTGCATTGATCTTTATTGCATATAGCAAACTATATGTAGGTTACATGGATACCCGTAACAGTGCTACTGCTCCTGCTCGAAGCTTCCCATATCTCTCCATTGACTGTCTCAGACTGACACTGAGTATCTGTCACAACATCAGTGTGGATGGTGTTAAATTACACACTGCTAGATTATTAACCCTTTCAGACCTGTATAGAGAGCGATAGCTGGATAGGACATAGTAAAGGACAGCAAGGTATTGCACAGGTTTGGGATTTGTGCGCAGTTCAGCAGGTCATTGAGGACAGTATTGAGGAATAGTAGTGTTTGGAAGCAGACAGACCTCTGCTGCACCAGCTAAACTGAGGAATCAAACGATAATTAACCTTACTGAATGAGACAGAAGGACAGAGGAGTAGACAGGCTGTTACAGAGGACGGCATTGATATTGATCAGGTATTGAGATTTTTGATCGTTTTTCCATAGAAGTGATTTGGTTTCGTAAAAGGATTCATTTCAAAAGTGCTTTAACGCATTGCATTTTTTTTAAAGTCACTGCTTTATTCAGTGGCTAACATGCAATTAATTTACGCTTGTAGGTTGCTTTTTTATACACTGTAAATAATAACCAATCCATGAACAGTTTCAACAATTGACACAGCCACCATTTTTAAAAAACAGTCAAAGAGTGTGTGCAAGTTGGCAATGCCAAAATGTATTGACTATTCATAACTGCCCCTGAAAGAAGGTGGTAGCAAGTTACCTTGCTGGACTGTGTGGTCTGTGTACTGTAAATACATCCATTAGGCTGTTTGGGAGCAAGTTCCAGGATTTTGCTCCAACAACAATGAAGGTAGTACAATGCCCAGCCAAAATATTGTGCAACATGAAGTGGAACCTCCAGGTGGTGGTGTTACTGTGCATCACCTGCAGTTCTAGGTGTTAGAAAGCTTGAACGTTTAAGATAGAGGCTGGTGTTCTAACCAAGAAAGTTGTTTGGACCTGTAATGGTTCCAAGACTTGAGCACTGCTGAAGTAAAAAGGTTCTGATCACACTCTCAACTTGTATCTTGTAGACTATGGACCGGGGTTAGAGAGTTAGTTAGGGAGATACTTGCTGCAGAATTCCTGACTGTGAGCTGGCACTTGTAGCTCCAGTTCTTATGAGAAATGAAAAGGAGGAGATAAGATTCTCTCTTGAGAGAGCTGTGTTAATTGCCTAGCACCTATACTGATAAACGACAAGTATCTTTCATACCGTGCAATCTTGAATGTCGTCCAGGTCTCACTGTACACGGGCACAGAGAACCCGTTAATGGTATGGAACACTGTGCAATCACCAGCAAAATCACCACTTCTGCCTTTATGGCTAAAAAGCTCATTGATGAAGCAGCTGAAGGTAGTTGGCACTGAGCCAGCACCAGTATTAACTGCTACAGTGTTCTCCTTGAACTAAGAGGAGAAAGTAAGGTCTGCAGATGCTGGAGATCAAAGTTGAAACTTTATTGCTGGAACAGCACAGCAGGTCAGGCAGCATCCAGGGAACAGGAGATTCGACGTTTCGGGCACAGGCCTCCTTGAACTAAGATGATGGACTTCCAATAACCACAAATGGTCTCCCTTTGTGCCACATCATATGACGCAGTCACCCCTCCCCAGTGACTTAAATTTTGCAAGAGATACTTGATGTCAAAAGCAGTCACTCACACCTAGCACAGAGAATTCCTTCTTTTGTTTAAATTTGAACCAGAATTGTAATTAGATCAGGACTCAGTACCCCAACTGGATTTCCAAATCAAGCAGGTTGTTGCTCACTGAATGCTGCAGGATTCCATTGTGAGTGATTCCTTATTCTGCTGGAATAAACTAAATGGCAATTACCCAGAATAGACTTATCTTCCTTTGTGAAGCCAGGACATATCTGTCAATCTTCCACACAGATGGGTAGACACTTGTAACTGTTCTAGAACAGCATGGCAGAGTCATGGAAAGGTCTGCAGCATCTCTTCAATACCACTGCTGGAATATTATCAGAACATGTAGCCTTTTGCTGTATCTAGTGCCTTTCTTGATATCACGTGGAGTGAACAGCATTGACTGATAACTGGTGACCATAATGCTGAGGACCTCAGAAGGAGGACAAGATGGATCACGTAGTCAGCGGAAGATGGCTGAAAAGGCCACAGCAATGTGTTAAGATTTCCATAATTGAAAATACAGGGTAGGATACTTGTAAAACCTCCTTCTTTGGTTAGTTGTTAAACTATTACCAATCATTCTTCAATGCATATCAGGACTGCAGAGCTTCGATTTGATCCATGTATAATTTTATCCATTGTATGTTAGTTCAGCTGTTTGGCTTCCTCAAGCTGATACTTCATATTATATCTGTGCCAGATGTTACTCTTGGCATGCTCTCCTGCACTTTTCATTGAGTCAAAGATAACCCGCCTCAATGGTAATTGTTGAGCCAGAGTAATGCCAGACCATGAGGTTACAGATTGGAATGGAATATAATTCTGCTACTGATGTTCAATGAACTTCAAGGATGTCTGATTTTGATGTGCATGATTGTGTCTAAATATCTGGAAATAGCATGGTAGTAACACCATACAACACTGTTAAGTTGGGAAGTTTCTGAAACAAAAGGAATATGGGCATGGACTTAAATTCAACATGTTTGGATTGGTTACAGGAGCAATTCGTACTTCTGCACCCGAGAGAACTATTCAGCCAATACCTTCAACAATTGACGCTAACAATCTGAGATAGTCTGATATAAGGGATAATTTTAAATGATTGGAACATCAAGTGAGAATGGAACAAAACCAGCAACATTATAAAATATTAAAATTAGAAGTCACATTTGAATTATATTTGTAATTGTATTGAGAACCAGTAGAAAATAAAGCAAAGAGAATTTCAGTTAAAATCATGATTTTATAGAAAAGAAGTGGGGAACTACAGGCAAGGAAAGGCAAGTAAGAAAGAGAAGCAACAATAATATTGAGACAACGAAGAGCCAAGAGTGTTTCAGTAGAAAGATGAAAAAAAGAAACATTACCATCAATACTGCTTCCGAATTTAGAGGAAAACTGCTTTAGCAGCAAGTCTTAGAAGTGTGGGATCAGGATTAAATGAAACGTTCAGAATTTGAAAAAGGTGACCAACTCCGACAGTTTTTCTCCCTCCCTCACTGTATTTGTTTAGACTGACATTGCAAAAGGGACAAATAAGAATCAGTTAACGTTTAGTCAAATTGCAATTTTGCTCAAATAATATTGCTAATGTAGCTAGAGAGTCAAGATCCAATGAGGGGCTGAACAAATTATATTTTATACAGTTCAAGACAGCTCAGAGCCACCTTCTCAAGGGCAGTTGGGGATGGGTAATAAACACTGGCATAACCATTGACATCAATATTCCACGGATGTTTAAATTTTAAACAATTACTTATTAGCCAAGTGGTGCAGGTGTACTCCAGATATCTGAAAATGTGTTGCTGGAAAAGCGCAGCAGGTCAGGCAGCATCCAAGGAGGAGAATCGACATTTCGGGCATGAGCCCTTCTTCAAGGCTCATGCCCGAAATGTCGATTCTCCTGCTCCTTGGATGCTGCCTGACCTGCTGCGCTTTTCCAGCAACACATTTTCAGCTCTGATCTCCAGCATCTGCAGTCCTCACTTTCTCCTACTCTAGATATCTCAGTGGAATTCTTGGGTTTTACATCATTCAGACCCCAATTTACTGCAGTTGGATTGTGTCTCTAGCTGTGGTCAGTCACGGGGTGATTTCTCCTGCCTAACCTCCACACCAGCACAGCAGCGTGCAAGTGATGTCTGGAGATACTGCATTGAAGCTGGCAAGTTGGAGCACATCTGATGCCAAACCATTGGTCATGTTCTTTTCAGAATTAAGGATGCAGCCTCAATGTTAGTTTGAGTTAGTAATAGTACTGTTAATGCACTTGAAAAACATAGTGGGTTTCAGTCCTACTGAGTCTTGACTGCAACTAGTGTTCTGAGAGAGTGTAACACACTTGAAAGTATCACTCTTGGGGCGAGATAATAACTCGGGCACTGTATGGGCTCTTGGTGGGAAGTAAATTATCCCATGCCGGGGTGTTCTGATGTCTTGGTTAGTAGTTATCCAACATCACCACATCAGATTCTCTGGCTACTGATGTTGTTGTTTCAGTGAGCCTCATGTATACATAATGTCAATTACATTTCCATAATAGTGGTTACACTTATTTATAAAAAATACTTCTTCATTAGTTGGCAAATACTGGAGCAATTTCCTGAGGCTGTCACTGTTGCTACATAAATGCATTTTTAAAAAACAATTAAGAGCGATTAACTTGCCTTCTAAAATCAATTATTGGTTAATTACTTAGCTGTCTCACAACAGCTTTGATCATTCACAAGATAGGGCAGCATGGTGGCTCAGTGGTTAGTAATGCTGTCTCACAGCGCCAGGGACTCTGGTTCGATTCCAGCCTCGGGCGACACTGTGTGTGGAGTTTGCACATTCTCCCCGTGTCTGCGTGGGTTTCCTCTGGGTACTCCGGTTTTCTCCCACATTCCAAAGATGTCCAGGTCAGGTGAATTGGTCATTCTAAAAATTACCCAGTGTTCAGGGTTGTGTAGGTTAGGAGTATTAGTCTGGGGTAAATGTAGACCAGTAGGAATTGGGTCTGCGTGGGTTACTCTTTGGAGGGTTGGTGTGGACTTATTGGGCTGAAGAGCTCGTTTCCACACTGTAGGTATCGATATCTATACATCCAAGAAATGGTGAATGCAAGTGCCACATGTGGATTGGGATAGGAGATGGTGGTACAAATGCTAATAAAATCTAAATTGGTTGATGTAAGTTAGTTTGGTAAGTGAAACTGAAATACCATTAACTCCTCGGCACACTAATTGACAAATGCTGGATTGTTTCCTGACCATGAGAAAAGGTGAAATGCGATATGCATTTGTCCTTTGCAGTTGTAGCTTGCAAATGTTCATTTTGAAAACACAGGATAGGGATAGCAGGTACTGGCAAAGAGATATTTGAAGAAATCAGCTTAGAATTTGGCAGGAAACATAGAAAAAAAAAAGGATTTCAGTCCATATAAACCAGATAAATAAAGTATAGAGTCTCCACTTTATAAATGGTGTCCCAAAATTGTTGGGGAACGTATGGTCTAATGAGAGGGAGGAAGTGAAGGAAATCAGTATTTCTGTGGAAACGGTATTATGGCAATGGATAGGACTAAATGCTAATAAATCCTCAGGGGCCCAAAAACCGACATCCCCGGGTACGTAAAGAAGTGGCCATAGAAACTGTTGAGGTATTGGTCATCATCTTTCAAGATTCTATAGATTCTGGAACATTTCCTTGGATTGTAAGATAGCTAGTGTAACCGCACATTCTCAAAAAGGGGGTCAGAGGGAATACAGGGTTTTACAGACTGCTGCGCCTGACATTAGTAATAGGGGAAAATGCTAGAATTCATTAAAATAGATTTGATAGCAGGGCACTTGGAGAACAGTGACAGGATTGGACAGAGTTAGCATGGATTTATAAAAGGGAAATCATGCTCGACAAATCTACTGGAATTATGAGGATGTAACTCGGAGAAGTGATACAGGGAACCTGCAGATATGAGTTACTTGGACAATCAGAAGACTTTTGAGAAAGTCCCCATGAGAGATTAGTCTATAAAATTCAAGTGCACAAGATTTGGGGTTATGTACTGATATAAATAGAGAACTGAGTGACAGATGGGAGACAAACAGTAGGAATAAATGGGCCTTATTGAGTGGCAGCCTTTGACTAGCGGGACACTGCAGGGATCAGTGCTTGGATCCCAGCTATTCATGACATATATTCATGATCTGGAATAGGGAACTGAATGTAATATCACCACTTTGAATTAAAGACAAAATACTGCTCAGCATCTTTTCGAAAGGAGGAATTGGATTGGGTCCAAAAAAAAAGAGCAAATAACTTTTATTAGTCACAATGTTCAAATATATTACAGGAGCTGAAAATGTTCACATTGGAGAAACAAAAGCTTGGGTTGATCATAAACAAGTCTACAACTTCGTAAGGGATACGGACAAGACAAAACTGAGGACTGCAGATGCTGGAGATTAGAGTCGAGAGTGTGGTGCAGGAAAAGTACAGCAGGTCAGGCAGCATCCGAGGAGCAGGAGAATCAACATTTTGGGCATAAGCCCTTCATCAGGAATGAGGCTGGGAGTCTTCGGGATGGAGAGATAAAATGGGAGTGGGATGGGGCTGAGGGGAAGGTAGCGGAGAGTGCAACAGATGGATGGAGGTGGGGGTAAAGATGATAGGTGGGAAGGAAGATGGACAGGTGGGACAGATCATGAGGATGGTGCTGAGCTAGGAGGTTGGAACTGGGATAAAAAAAGAGGGGGATGGGGAAATGAGGAAACTGCTGAAATCCAAATTGATGTCATGGGTTTGGAGGGTCCAGGGGCGGAAGATGAGGCGTTCTTCCTCCAGGTGTCGGGCGGTTAGGGCATAGTGATGGAGGCAGCCCACGACCTGCACGGGCCGGTGGGGTTGGTTGGTGTGGATGTACCAGAGATGTTCTCTGAAGCGCTGTGCAAGTAGATGTCCTGTCTCCCCAGTGTAGAGGAGACCACACTGGGAGGACTGGATACAGTAAATGACATGTGTGGAAGTGCAGGTGAAACATTGATGGATATAAAAAGACAAACACCAGTATGTTTAAAAGAGTCTTGGGTTTTTTTCAACAAAGACAAAGCGCTGTTTCAAATATAGAAGAGATAAGGTTAAAAGACAATAATGCTTTAACTATGCGATACTGCCGGTGGCAAAATGTATGAAATTAACTCCCTAGCAGTTCTGAGGGCAATCAATCAATGATAGATGCATGGTACTATATTTAAAACTAACTTTATATTTTAGATTTATTAAATAAATTTAAATTCCACCAGCTGCCATGATGGGATTTGCGCTCATGTCCCTCAGGCATTAGCCTAAGCCTCTGATTTACCACTGCAGCAGAGTCTTCCCCTCCAGCAGTTACTGAATTTCATTACATAAATTGGAAATTGCAGTCTCCTGCAGCATGCATTTGTGAAATATTTGGTGAATAACATTTTGCAATTCAGTTTCAATTTTACTTGTCTCTCAAACCTCTGCATGCTTTCAAAACAGAGTTTTCATCGGAAAGAAATTACCAGAAAGTATGCAACTGCTGATGTTTTCTTTCTGACTTTAATGCGTATGAAGAAACTCCAATCCAAAATTATGCTTGCTTAAAAATTAAATTTCAACCTTTGTTAAAGAAAGGGCACAATTGTGAAAGGAAGAGAAGGCTTTTAAAGCTTATTCTGTTGGTTAAAGCTGTTACTCATAGTTGGCTCCAGATTGAAGCATTGATCATTTAAGAATTTTTATGAAACTTCTTTTCTTTATAAGTGTTTCAGGTGAACTGATCATAATTGTACAGCATCAATTAATGCCTTAACTTTTGTTTTTCCATTAAAATTTACTAACATTGGAGAAAATAATAGTTTTCAGTTATTGGAATTTTGACGACATCACACCATATGCTTGCCTGCAGGGATTGTTTATATGTTGCAGTAACAGCCAAGTACTCCATTCCCGGTCCATGTGGATTTAATAGACAGTTAGGTTAGATCAGCCTTAAAACTATTTTCTGAGGTCATTATACAGTAATTATTTAGCCTCTTATTGGATCATAAATAAATGTTTAACTTGCAAGTATACAACATGTTAAGTAGTCTTAAAATTGATTCGGTATATAACTTATAGCTGCTATTATAATTTTTACCTGTAGCAGTTAGTGTAGATCCTGAAGTATTGAATGAAAAGCAAATTTAATTAAGACTTTGAAAATTATTTCTGCTTTCCTCTTGAATTTGGCATTAACTATATCAAAGAAATAAACTGACTTTTTTTTTTAGTAGTATGATATCAAATCCTTATTATATATAAATAAAATTAAATATCATTTATTTTTGAGATTTGATTTTGAACTAATGACATGTAGTTTTGGTCTGTGTACACAAAAGAGTTTTAATGATTAACAGGTCAGTATTTCTGGAGCCTTTTGTTTTCAAAACCAGAATATGGTGAGAGAGACACAGCGTGAGAGAAATAATTCTAGGATTGATAATGGGAATTTGTAAAACTTTCACAGTGCAAGCAATCAGACAGAGTAAACATTGAAAGCATGCTTTTGATCCAGAAGATGCAGGAATCCTTTTTTCCCATTTCTTAGGGGAAAAAACCCATTGTGTGGAAAGCTTTGAGCCAGTTGCACAAGTCCTAGTTGAAGTTAGATCAATAAACAGTTTCGCCGCTAGAACAGAGGTAGTTTAGAATAGTTAGGGAATGGGTTGCCATTTTGTAAGGATTGCAGCTGAAAACTCCAGATCAGTAGTGTTTCGTTAGAACTTGAAAATGTAATTTAAAGCTGAGAACGTCCAAGATCAGTTGAGGAGTGACTAATTAAAAAAAGCGAATCAAATTCTCAATAGTGGGAATTGAAAGAAATACCTAAATGAATTCGACAGATGTAATAGAGAATGGAACTCTCTCTGGTACGAGTACATTTAACTCTCGATCACCAGTAAGGTGATGGAAGGTGTCATCAACAGTGTTAAGCTGCTCACCGATACAAACGCAAAGTATGTTGGAGAAACTCAGCAGGTGTGGCAGCATCTGTGGAGAGAGAAACAGTTAAATGATTCAAGCCCGGTATTACTGTTCTTCAGTGAGCATGCTTTGATGATCAAATGAAAGAAAGAACAGTGGATGCTGGAAAACAGAAATAGCTTGAGAAACTCAGCAGGTCTGAAGAAAAATCATTGGACTCAAACCATTAACTCTGCTTTCTCTCAACAGATCCCATCAGACCTGCTGAGTTTCTCTAGAAATTTCTTTGTTTCTCACCGATTGTCAGTTTGCCCTGGGAGAATCCACTCAGCTTCTGACCTCATTACAGCTTAGTTCAAATATGAATAAAAAGAGGAATTACAGAGGTGAGTTGAGTGTGTCAGCCCTTGACATCAAGGTTACATTTGAAGGAGTGCGGCATTAGGATGTTCTAGCAAAACCAGAGTCAAAAGAGAATTGGGGAGAAAAGAAATCTGCACTGGTTGGAGGTCAGTCATCTTAGTTACAGGAGGTCTCTGCAGGAATTCCTCAGGGTCATGCACAAGTCAAGAGTGTGATAGAATGTTCTCCACTTGCTGGGTGGCTGCAGCTTCAACAACACTCAGGAGGCCCAATACCATCCAGGTATCGCTTGATTGGCACCACATCCACAAACATCCATTCCCTCCACCACCAATGTTCGGTAGTAACACTATGTCATCAAAAAGATGCATCGCTCAGACAATACCTTCCAAATCCATGACCACTACTATCTAGAAAGACATGGACAGTTGATACATGGGAACACCACCACCTGCAAGTTCCTCTTCAAGACATTCACCATCCTGACTTGGAAATGTATCAGTGTTCCTTCTGTGTCACTGGGTCAATTCAGGAACTCCCTCATGAATGTCATTGTACCTACATCAAATAAATTGCAACTCAATCCCATTTCGAAGGGCAATAAGAATGGGTTGCAAATTCTAGCCCAGCTAGGGTCACTCATCCCATAAGTACGCACACAATAAAAAGTTAGTTTACGGAGTTTCACCAGTCTATTTCAGAACTACAGATACTTGATATGGATTACAAATCTGAAAAAGACAATTTAAAATTACTTAGGTGATGATAGCAGTGGTGACAGTGACATTTACATGGCAGCTTTAGCACAAAAAGACATCCAAAGGCAAAAGCCAAAACATCTGTGAATGTTATTTTAAAGAAATTGTTATTTCTCTTGAGGTGGTTCAGTGTCAAAGTTTGCTTTATAACACTCCTGCGAAGCATGCTGCGATGTTTTATTATATTGAAAGGTGATGTATAAATACAAGTTGCTGTTGCTTAAACAATTCTACCAACACATTACAATTGTAAAACAAATGTGCATGTAATTACTGAGACTGTAACCTCACAGTGGAGTAGTGAAGTAAATTCAGACACCTTTGATAAATAATACAATATCATTCAGGAATGTCAGCTACCCACTGTGACTGGGCTAACTCATTCTCATGAAAATAAAATTTGCTAACAGAGTTTGATTTAACGTGCTGAAGGCCAACTTTCTATTTATTGGTATCTATGTGTTGGTTGGTGATAAACAAAGAAAAATTAGCTTGAAGCTAGATGTTAAAGCAGCAACTATGGGTTTTTTTTTTGCCAACCCTATTTTCACTTTACTCCAAATCTGGTGTGTACTTTGTACACCATTCATTCAATCAGGATTGTAGCTATGGCAGCTACAATGATACAGGATTAACTAATATGACAGATTATCTACTTGACAAGTGGCAGGTGGACTTTAATATTTGTACTTTGGCAGAAAGGCTGAGGACAGTGGTATGATGACCAGCTCTGGGGTGAGAACAGGATACTCCTAAATGGTTATGTCCCCCTCACCAGGGTGAGGAGGGATGAATGAGCTCCCCTTCTTAATTTAACCCCTCCCTCAGTTGGTCACAATAAAATTAACTTAAAATTGATCACTTCCCTCACGGATACCTTTTCTCAATTCAAATAGATGTGTGTTCTTAAAAGGAGCCAGGTTAAATAATCTTTCGAGAGTAAAGAAACATTGAGTTTATTAGTTAATAAAATGAGGAAATGGTAATAAATAGTGACATGCAAACACACAGATTAGCTTTTCACCGAATTAACATTTCTAACAGGTAAAAGAATATACAAGTAAGCCTCTGTCTACATTTAAAGTAATACTAATAGCTATAGTGAAGCACTAAAGTGAGATTCTGGGCTCTGCATGTAAGTAGTCAAGAGTGTGGCGCTGGAAAAGTACAGCAGGTCAGGCAGCATCAAAGGGTCAGGGAAAAAAAAAATTGACATTTCGGGCAAAAGCCTTTCATCAGCAAGTAGCCAGGCTTCTATCGTGGTTCCTTTCCAGGAATTACTTCCTCAGATGGCCTGGCTTCTGGTGCTCAGTTTGGGAAAAACTTCTTATACCCATAGTTGTCCTCAAGCTGTAACCTCACAGATAACCATCGCACATCACCATCAGTGGTCTCTCGCAGATGAGGATGATTCCCTTCCACTCTCAGGGTGAGTCCGTAGGTGGCTGTACAGATCCATGTGGCTTACCGCATGCTATTACACTTGGGGCAGGTGGTGGTTGCAGGAAGGGGTGGGTAGGGCATTGGTGTGGCCTACATCACATCCACACGCTGGCATGCACGGGCCTGGGGTTGAATTTGGTTTTGGACCCCATTTCTGTGTATTCCTGGAAGGGTAAAATACAAAACAGGTTTGCAGATTGGAACAATCCGCAGAAGATGGCTTTCTGCAGACAGGAATTGTCAGCATCTGGTTATCTCTATAACCAGAGGAGATCCAAGTCTCATTTGTTTGAAAAAGTCTTGTTTAAGGTTCCTTTAGCATCTTCAGATGTGACATTCCTCCCAGATTGTTACTAGACAGCCACAGATTTTGCTTTTGCATTTTGCTTTGTATCCTCTTTGAATTAGAGCACATGCTTTTTAAAAGTTTAATATGCCAGATAAGTAGTCTAAGGTTATGATTGATTGCTATTACTAGAGGAGAAAGTGAGGTCTGCAGACGCTGGAGATCAAAGTTGAAACTTTATTGCTGGAACAGCACAGCAGGTCAGGCAGCATCCAGGGAACAGGAGATTCGACGTTTCGGGCACATGCCCTTCTTCAGGAATGAGCAGAGAGTGTTCAGCAGGAGAAGATAAAAGGTAGGGAGGAGGGACTTGGAGGAGGGGCGTTGGAAATGTGATAGGTGGAAAGAGGTCAAGGTGAGGGTGATAGGTCGGAGTAGGGTGGAGGCGGAGAGGTCAAGAAGAAGACTGCAGGTCAGGAAGGCGGTGCCGGGCTGGAGGGATTCGGCTGAGACAAGGTGGGGGGAGGGGGGGATGAAGAAACTGGTGAAGTCCAAGTTCATCCCCTGCGGTTGGAGGGTTCCCAGCTTAATGACATTGTTATTAAAAGAGTGGTTAGGAACAAAGGGAGCTGGAGGATGATCAAATCTAGTGTGCCACTCAGGAGAACAGTTAGTGAAGCACATGAGTTTTTGAGCTTCATAAATAGAGGACAGAGTACAAAAGTAAGGAAAAAAACCGAGGACTGCAGATGATGGGGATAGAGTCAAAAAGTGGCACTGGAAAAGCACAGCAGGTCAGGCAGCATCCAAGGAGCAGGAGAGTCAACGTTTCAGACATAAACCCTTCAAGATTCCTGATTAGACCCAAACTAAAGTATTGCCTCCAGTTCGGATCACCACATTTCAGAAGAAATAAAAAAAGCTGCAGATGCTGGTATCCAGGTCGACAGGCAGGAGGCTAGAAGGCAACAAGCCAGGCAGCATCAGGTGGAGAAGTCAATGTTTCGGGTGTAACCCTTCTTCAGGGCTCATCAGGACCGCCTGATGCTGCCTGCCTTGTTGTGCTCCCTCAGCCTCCTGATGCTGCCTGCCTTGCTATGTTCTCCCAGCCTCCTGATGTTGCCTGCCTTGCTGTGTTCTTCCAGCCTCCTGCCTGTCCACCACATTTCAGAATGCAAGAATCCCTGACAGACTGCAGAGAATATTTACCAGGATTTATTGTTCCCTAGCTGTGACAGTTGCAGGTGGAAAAGCTGAAGTTGCTCTCAGGACTCTTGGTATCCAGATTACTGTATCCCAGGCCCCGATTCCTCTTTTCCAAAACCAATTCCGCTGCCTCATTGCTGGAACTTCTGATGGACTCTCTGGTCACCATCACTGATTTCCTTCCTCCAAACTCTTCCTAATTATTGGCCAAGTCCATAAATGAGAAGATGCCAATCTTGGTCTAGTCTCTCCAGAATATTTCCTGTTGGCATTTCAGATTTCCAGCATCTATAACACTGCACTTACTCTTGAAATAAAGATTGCTCAGGTCATCTTAACCAATTCTCCCTACAACCAATTCCCATCACTGGTTTGAGGTTACCACGAAGTTCTCTCCCTCTCAACCTCTTCATTCATCGGAGGTCTGGTGGCCCTCAGGTGAAATCACCACCAGTTGCTTCTCTCTAATGAGACAGCAGCCCATATGGTCTGATCAGACTATGGCAACACAACAACCACCACCACCAATAACTAAATTGAAAGAAAAGATGAAGATTAGAGAAAAGTTCAGTCAAAAAACTGCACATCACGAAACTTTCATTCCATGAGGGAGGAAAAGCTTACAGTTCAAATGGTGATTCTTTTTCATGAGTAGGATAAGAAAGATACACTGGTGCGCCACACACAGTAGAATTTTACAGCACGGAATTCAATTCAGTTTTGGCTGCAGTAATTCTTTGTCAGAGCTATCCAATTCGCCTAATTTATTTTCTTTCATTTCACATATTGGTTAACTTCACTTGGAAAAGCATCATTGATTTGTTTCCACTGTTATTTCTATTGCTGTGTTATGTATTCTACATCACCCCAAACTCTCACATTGCTCTTAGTGTGATGGCCCTGATGAAAGTTAGAATCTGACTCGTGAAAATAGTTTTGCTTCAATTACCTTGTTAAAGTCCTTTGCGATTGCAAATAGATATAATCGGATTTTTTTCTTGGTACCTTCTGTTTCAGTGAAAAGAAAATGTACTCCACAAATCTCACCGCTTAGCTGAAACTGATCAACATTGGCACCATTTTAGTCAAATGTCCGGTGCAAGGTCACCATGGCCTCGATTTCCTTTCTAAAATAAAAAAAAGTGTCCAAAATCAGACATCATGTTCTAATCCTGAGTTAAGTGGTGATCTGTATCAGTAGAAAGGTAAAATAGTTACAGCATGGAAATTGATTAGTTAGCCAACATATATACCAGCTCTCTGCAAAAGCAATTCTACATCTGGTTACAATAGTCCTTAAGCACCTTACGCAATTGCCTTTCAAAGGGCATGATTGAATCTGCCTCCAAATCACGTGATGTGTACTATTTTCCCTCCTATTGCTACCAATCATTCTTTCATCAATCACCTTAAATTAGTATCCTCTTAGTGTTTCGTGAATCTTCCACCAATAGGATTAGTTTCGCTTATCAATTCTGTCTAGAGAGCTTGCGTAAAATGCCACATTGCCTCAGGTCAAGATAAGCAAATCCTGGACATTTACCCTTTGGCTCATGCCATCCACCCAACTCTAGCCCTTCGATTGCACTAATCTCTGCACAGACTGAAGGAGCTACCAGTCCCTTCTCCTCAACAGACAGCCACCCCTGCCCATGCTGCTTAAACACAGTCAAGTAAGCCAGACTTTTCTCATCTTGCCTGAAGCTCAAATCATTGCAGGACAGATGGAAATAGGCCCTTATTTGGTCATTAGTTGACCATTTGAAAGCCTCAGTTGGCAAAGGGACAGGAAGCTAGAGGGTGCGCCTTCTCAGCTGGAATGGAATTCTGGCCTGCCAGCCCCTGGCTCATGAACACAAACAGAAATTGCTGGAGAAACGCAGCAGCTCTGAGAAACAAAGTTAACGTTTCAAATGAAACGTTAACTCTGCATTCTCTCCATAGATACTGCCAGACATGCTGCACTCTTAGTATTGTGGATCCCCAATATTTGCTGAACTACAGCTTTCAATTTAAAACCTTTGTAGTGTTTTGCATCTGTGCAATACAAGGCTGTGCCAATTAGCAATAATCTAAAGTATAGAACAATGGTCAAAATGTTAATTTCAATAATTATAACAGCACAGTATTAATATCTTGGCCACGCCATTGAACAAATTCCTAGATTAGAAGTCGCTACACCTCGGAAGTACATTATTGACCAGAAAATGCTTTTAGGCAAAAGTGAGGATTGCAGATGCTGGAGATTAGAGTCAAAAGTGTGGTGCTGGAAAAGCACAGCAGGTCAGGCAGCTTCCGAGGAGCAGGAGAATCGACATTTCTGGCAAAAGCCCAATGAAGGGGTCAATTCCCCTGCTTCTCTGATGCCTTTTGCTTAGCCTGTAGTTACATAAATGCATTTTTATTTTCTTTCATATCAGCAACAACTATGGCTCAGAGTAGTTTGAAGACAGAGCACCATAGGATATGCCTGAAAATGAAAAATGCTGGAAATCAGTGGGTCAGGCAGCATCCATGGAGTGATAGCACACTAATGTTTCAAGTCTAGATGACTCTTCATCAGAATATGACTGTGCTGCTATGTGTCAGGTCTTGCAGCTTTTGTTAAACAAATACATTTCAAAACATACTTTGACATTAGGTAGACTTATCAGTTAGTTGTAGCAATGAAGTAACAGTAGCATTAATTAGTAATGCCACCAGGAAGGAACAATGCATAAAAATGAAGAGCAGTGAACTTGAAAATTGAAGCAACTGTATAAATAAGTATACATGATTGATTGATATATTAACGCAAGTATTAAACTGTGTAGATGTCAACATTAATTAGGTGCAAACTGACATTTTCCTCGCTGCTATCAGTTCTGAGGAAGGGCCACTCGACCCGGAACGCTAACTTTGATTTCTCTCCACACATGCTGCCAGACCTGCTGAGCTTTCCCTGCAACTTCTGATTTTTGTCATTAATAGGTGCAATATTTAAAAAGCATTCCATCTTTATAAAACTTCATCATCTATTTTAATAGCTCAAAATGGTGAAGCATATCTAGGATGTTACTTGCCAAAGAACAAGAAAAATTGATCTGTTTTTTTCCCACCAGTGCAGATGATATTATTCACATGCGCAAGGTATGCTAACTAGCACACAATCTAGTAAGTTTGTTTGGAACGACTCAGGCAGGCAGTCAAAGAAAGCATCTCGCTGAAACTAGCCAGAACATCAAAGCAACGGATTTGTCAAGACTAGTGTTCAACAACAGAAAACTCTTGGTACTTTTTCCAATGCATTTAGTGCAGTACGTAATGATTACATAGTTAATGGCAGGACCCTGGGGAGTGTTACCAAACAGAGACATCTTGGAGTGCAGGTACATAGTTCCTTGAAAGTGGAATCGCAGGTAGATAGGGTAGTGAAGGCGGAATTTGACGCACTTGCTTTCATTGGTCAGTACATTGAGTTCAGGAGTTGGGACGTCATATTGCAGCTGTACAGGACATTGGTGAGGCTATTTTTAGAATACTGAATTCAATTCTGGTCTCCATGTTATAGGATATTGTTAAACTTGAAAGGATTCAGAAAAAAAATTTACAAGAACGTTGCTGGAATTAGAGGGCTTGAGCCAAAGGGAGAGACTTTCTTTCGTGTAGTGTTGTGGGCTGAGGCGTGATCTTATAAAATCATGAGGACCATGGATAGGGTAAATAGTCAAGATCTTTTTCCAAGGGCGTGGAGAGTCCAGAACTAGAGGGCATAGGCTTAGGGTGAGGGGAAAGATTTAAAAGGGACCAGAGGGTGGTGAGTGTATGGAACGAGCTACAAACTGGTACAATTAAAATATCTGGAAGATTAATGAATGATTTATTGTCACATATATCTAGGGGGATACAGTGAAAAGTGTTCTGTTGCCACAATCTGGCGCCATTTTGAGATGCAAAAGAATGAAAAGTACTTGGAGATTTCATTTTCATCGGCCAGGGTCCCAAACATGGCTCCAGGACTCATGCAAGGTCCCTGCTCGGCGCATACCACCACCATCGCTGCAGCCAATGCCTTACCGCCAATTCCAGGAGTCCACGCATCAGGCCTACGAAGTCAGGAGTTCCCACTCTGGTCACCACAACACTCCGGCCTCCCTGCGACGTCAGGAAGATTAAGAAAAAAGAAAAAAAAAGGAAAAAAAGACGAAAAAAGGAGAGAGGAAAAGAAAAAAAGTGCAGCTGGTCTTGAGCAGATGGGTCTACCATGCGAGCATCTTGAATATCTGGAACTGCTCTCCCCCCTGCACTGCAGGGTGAATAGGGTGGGTTGAGAGAGACATGGGCCAAATGATGGCAAATCGGACTAGATCAATTTAGCACATCTAATCAGCATGGATGAGTTGGACTGAAGGGTCTGTTTCCATGCTGTACATCTCTATTACTATCACGCCAAGAAGACAATATTTTAGCTCAGAACCAGGCAATTCAGTACAATAGGTCCATGACAACATTGACCCCCTACAGTCTCCTCACCCTTTCTTTCTGACAAATCTCTGCTTTTCAACTTCACGTAGTGTTAGTTTCCCCTTGAAGGCATTTATCTGAATGGCCACAACCCTGTGGTAGCAAAATCAAAATTCTGTCCACTCAGGCCGAATGGTGAAGTTTTTCTTGAATTCCTTTTGCATATTTCCTCATCAAATAGAAGCCAGGATCAGGAATCTATTGGATTTTCTATTTTAATATAAATCTCTCCAGCACGAGTTACCACTATGATTCTGTGTTCAGACCGCAGTCTCTGCTCTGCTACATAAACTGCACAGTGAGAGATCTTCTGTTGCAGGATGTGGAGTTTCCTTATTTTGCATTCAAAGACCAATAATGTCATTCAGGCCCCTCAAAAATCATTAACTTTTACCAATAAGAAAGCACCCCATTTTGTTAATATCCAATAGGTCACATAATCTGAATCATGACGTGGCCGTACTGGTTTTGGACTGGGCTGGACAAGTCACATGATACCAGGTTATAGCCCATCAGGTTTATTTGTAATCACAAGCTTTCAGAGGCAAAGGATCTGACATAGGAGTAGCATTCTGAAAGCTTACAATTTCAAATCAACCTGTTGGGTTATAGCCTGGTGTCATGTGACTTCATGCAAATGTCTGCACCACATCCTTCGAACAATCTGAATTACGTAGCAATCCAATATTAGTTTCCTCCACAAGATATCAGCTTAACTAAGGGTTCGAGGATTTTGTCTCAACAACATTGTTTGAATCAGGATGGTTAGTGACTTGGAGGGGATGGTATTCCAATGTACTGTTTGCTTTTATCCTGGGTGGGGTGAATCATAGATTGAAGAAGTGCCTTTGCAATTTACTGCAATGCATCTTGCAGACAGTTCAGGTTACAGTCATGGCTACCCATGCTTGAGGGAGGGAGTGTTTGCAAGCAATTAAAAAGAGACTGCTTTGTCCGGGATGATGTTGAGCTTCAGCAGTGTTTGCAGCTGTGCTCATCCAGGCAGGTCTAAAATATTCTGTCACAACTCCGACTTTGAAACAGGAGGAAGACGGACCAGGTGATGTTAGGGAACCACATGCCTTCCTTCACAATTAACTCCTCAGGGAAATCCGTGCGGAGGTGTGGAATGCAAATACAACAAAGCCAATATCTCCATCTGAGTTTGGTGAAAGATTCTAATCATGTGCTCGAGAGAGATTCCATTGCTGTGACTGATCAAGACCCTGTAGATTGACCGCAAACAGGCAAATTCTCTATTTCCTGTTCTCTTCCATTTGCCTAGTTCATTTTTTAAACAGCAAGATTCACAATTAAATCAGGGCTAATGTTAATAACTTGCATTTATGTAGCATTTTTCATACTGTATTCTATGCTCACGTTCATATGGCATCTGCTTTAATCAGCTGCTGTCTCAATCAATCCTGCCTCCTTCAATGATTAATGCATATATATATCCAGGTACCACTAGCTCTCCAAACCGCTTCATAATTGTACCCTTTAGCTGATTGTCTCTACTGTTTTCTTCCCAAAATGAATAACCAACATCTCATCCCATTAAATTGTATCTGCATTTATCTGCCCATTCCATTAACCTACATACATCCTTTTTGAAGTTCTATATTACATTCCTTATGGGTTATACTGCTTCCAAGTTTCATATCAGCAAATTTTGAAATTGTGCATTGTACACTCTGATAAATATAAAAATCAACACCACCGGGGCCCTCTGGTAGGAGGTAAACACTAAATCACAATCTCAAAAGGTTATATTCTCAGCTTAACATTTGTCACATGGAATACTTTAGAAGCTGTTCTTATAGCAGGACATTTAGAGTCAGGATAGTTTAGTGATAGCTAAAACATGTTTAACCAAACTCTTAGATGTCTTTGAGAAAGTAACATATGCTGTGGATTTAGGAAACCAATGTCCAATATCACAACCTTATCATTTTTAAACATTATATGTTTCTGAATAATCTTCTCCTGATATCACCTTTATTCTGGGTAGAGGTTGATGGAAAGTAGCATTTAATGTGTCAACCACACTTTCTGCCTCCACATAATAATCTTCTTCTCACTCCCTTATCGTCTTCACACCACATTATTATTTATATATTAGTAAGTTGGCTGCCAGTTTTTTTTTCCCATTGCCTGTCTTTGCTTCATCGATACCTGTCTGAACCTTCTCTGTGTGGCTTGGTTGTCACTGGGTTATCCAGCTGAGATTTCCCCATTGCACAATTTTTCTATTTCAGCTTAAATTTCTCTCTCTTTCAGCATCCAAAGAACTCTGGATTCATTTGCCCTATATTTTCCCTTCATGAAAATATACCTTAATTGTACTTTAACTACCACTTATTTTTAAAAAACGAAACCTCAGTTTCTTTACAGTTTCCATTAATTAGATTAGATTAGATTCCCTTCAGTGTGGAAACAGGCCCTTCAGCCCTACCAGTCCACACCGACCCTCCGAAGAGTAACCCACCCAAACCCATTTCCCTCTGACTAATGCACCTAACACTATGGGCAATTTAAGCTGGCCAATTCACCTGACCTGCACATCTTTGGACAGTGAGAGGAAACCGGAGCAAACCCATCCAGACACGGGGAGAATGTGCAAACTCCACATAGACAGTTGCCCAAGGCTAGAATCGAACCTGGGACCCTGGTGCTGTGAGGCAGCAGTGCTAACCACTGAGGCACCAATTTAACTGGATCCATTTTTACCTGACTGAAATTGTCCCAGTCAGTCAGTTATTTTTAGTCTGGATTGTTCTTTGTCCTTTGCCACAGCCAACCAACACATTTTGGTACAATCACTGTCCCCAAAGTGTTTCCCTACAACAACCTGATCCACTTGGTCCATCTTATTCCCAAGAACCACGACTCGCAGAGAGTAGCACTTCTCAGCAATATCCTTGCATCTCCAAACATTCCCCACAATTTTACAAGCCAATTATTTAAGTATAACTGATACTAAACTTAGCTAATAAAGAAAGACAAGTGTAAAAAAGGAACACAAACTCTGTAATTATTAATGATTACTTCTCACGAACCTTTAGAAAGCAGTTTAATTACTTTACATATAATGGCTACATAACAATAGCGATTACAGTTCAAAAATAATTAACTGTGAAATGTTCTGGGATAAACTTTCCTCAATTTTAATTTACAAGACGTCAGACTGTTCATTGCACAAGCAAACGACAACATCATTAGTTGCACTCAACATCATAGACTGATTTGCTTTGTTATTTTTTTTCTAGACTGAAGCAGCTCTATGCCAGCAGGATCTTACCACCAACTGATCACAGATTTTACTGGCGGGCTGTTCCAAAAGCTCTCGACTGAGATCTTTACCTTTCAGCTGTCGTTGATGATTATGTCTTTTGAAAGTAAGAGAAACCAGACAGCCATTACTAAGAGTATCCAGCAGTCCACTATATTGTTCTTTGCTGGGAACAAAACTGACTCACAACAATGCTGTCCCAATGGCTGTATTACTACTTGTAATGGTTTCCAATCATGGCCAATCTAAAATCGGGCACATCTGTAATTTTTGAATTAAGTCCCCATAAAGATTAGGTGCTGTTACTTGGACTACCTTAATAATAAGGTAAACTTGAAACTTACACTAAAAACAACAGCTGCTTGAAGGTTTATGGTATTGTAGAAACATGTTTGTGTCTAATCTCAAGCCTATAGTTTGAAGAGAAATTCAACAGGAGCTTAAAAGTAAACGGGACATGATCTTTGAGACCAAAGATGAAACTGATTTGTGTTTCTTGTGTGAACAAGTTTTCTTAAAACACCTATCTTTAAAATAAGTTTATTGTCATTAAGTGTATATCAGGTCACACATATTAATGAGAAAAAAAGCTTAAAATTTTGAAATCAATTTGATATAAACCATGAGGCAGGTCCACATTATTTCCTACCATGTTTGCCAAGGGTAGGTTAAGTTCAAGTTCGAGAGATTATGCCCACGGGTGATAATTTTCCCAATTCCCTGTTCCACTAAAACACAATCCTCTCTTCAAAAACAGGAAGCTGGTGATTTTATTTTATAATGACTGCTTATGCAATGATAATAAACATACAACTGTGGAAAGCTAAATATATCATCCAAAACACTAGCTTAGAGTCAATTTTCAAATGCATTTCCTTGCTAATGTGAACAAATTTTTGTGTGAAAATTTTTTGTTCTTTACAAGCTTCTGAATTTAATCACGTGTACCCACAAAACTTGCAATAATCATCATCAGATCCAATTGAGATCATAACAAACTTTGTCTTGGTTGAAAAAATCACATTTCAAAATGTCCGATTAATGAGCAGCAGAATGTAATGTTGAGTCCGATAGATGGAGAAGCCTTGTGTCTAATTTCTCATTAGGTAAAAACAATGACTGCAGATGCTGGAAACCAGATTCTGGATTAGTGGTGTTGGAAAAGCACAGCAGTTCAGGCAGCATCCGAGGAGCTGTAAAAATCGACGTTTTGGGCAAAAGCCCTTCATCAGGAATACAGATAGAGAGATAGTTTCCTCATTTCCCCTTCCCCCACCCCACCCCAGTTCCAAACTTCCAGCTCAGCACTGTCCCCATGACTCGTCCTACCTGCCCATCTTCTTTCCCACCTATCCACTCCACCCTCCTCCCTGACCTATCACCCTCATCCCCTCCCTCACTCACCTATTGTACTCTATGCTACTTTCTCCCCACCCTCATCCTCTCATTTATCTCTCCACCCTTCAGGACTCTGCCTGTATTCCTGATGAAGGGCTTTTCCCTGAAATGTCGATTTTACTGCTCCTTGGATGCTACCTGAACTGCTGTGCTCTTCCAGCACCACTAATCCAGACTGGGTTCAATGAGCAGTGGGTACAACAATTGACTTGAACTTCCACAGGACCAAATGGAGCATTTGTCCTGATTACAGACCAGACCCAACTCCTCAAAACAGATTTAAAGGTGACAGCCTAGACACCAACATTTTCTTGTCTTAAAAGCAAATGTCAGTTGTTGCATTCTGGATGCAATTCAATTGATCAATTTGAAGCAAAACACTTTATTCATACATTATAGTTAAGATACAACAAAAGGAAGAAGAAATTGGAATAATTAACTCTATTGGAAAACTTAACAGAATAACATGTTATTAAACTACTAAACAGTAACTGTTCCAATATATGATGTTGAGGTGCCAGTGTTATGACAATAGACAAAGTTAAAAATCAGGGTAGGTAAAAACAAGAACTGCAGAGTCGAGATTAGAGTGGTGCTGGAAAAGCACAGCAGATCAGGCAGCATCCAAGGAGCAGGAAAATTGACGTTTCGGGCAAAAGCCTGGGCTTTTGCCCGAAACGTCAATTTTCCTGCTCCTTGGATGCTGCCTGACCTGCTGTGCTTTTCCAGCACCAAAGTTAAAAATCACATAACACCAAGTTATAGTCCAACAGGTTTATTAAGAAGTAGAAGCTTTCGGAGCTCTGGTCCTTCTTCAGGTAGCTGTGAAGCAGGATCATAAGACATAGCATTTATGACAAAAGATCACAGTGTCATGCACGCAACCGATTTGATATGATATGTTGAACAAACCTAGATTGCTGTTAAGTCTTTCATCTTTTAGAATGGGTTGCAGGTTTTGCTTCATTAATATGTAAATCCCAGAACTTCTTTCAAATCACATTCAAGATAACTTAAGGTTTTATAAATAGAGGTGACATTTCAGCTCAGACAATGCATTAAAGGTGTGAGGTTAGGTTCTGTCTGGATCTATTTCCAAAAGTAGGAATTTATAAAATGTTACATGGATTGACTGCCAACAGATTGTGTGCTTTTTGAACAAAATAGAATGTATCTGCAATTACAATTCTGCAAATGCACCCCATAGGTGTGTGAGCGTGCATGTGAGGGAGAAGGATAGGGGTGGGGGGGGGTGAGTATGTGCCATGTAAGTGGGAGCGCATTGAGTATGTGTGTCTTTTTTGGGGGGGGGGGGGGGGGAGAATGGGAATGTATGTCAGAGACAAAGTGTGCGTGCGCGTGAGAGTGCGTGCGCGTGAGTGCGTAAGTGTGTAAGAGAGCGCAAGAGCGAGGGTGAGAGAGAGGATAGTGTAGTTGGGTCACCTGTAGTGTGACATGAACCCAAGGTCCTGGTTGAGGCCATCCTCATTTGTGATTTTTTTTAAACCTTGTTCTAATATACAGTAGAACCTCAATTATCAATTATCCAAATTTTGGATTATCCAAACAAGATTTCAAGGTCCCGTAAAAACGGCATTTGGCCACTCATCAATCAGTTAAACAGCATTATGGTGTGTATTGCCAGATAACTGAGAAATATTGGGATAACTGACACTCTAATTATCGCTTATTTCCATTTATCCAAATGATTAATTATCTGAACAAAATACTTCCTGCTCGTTTCGTTCAGATAATCAAGGTTCTACTGTCGTAACATCCTATAAACACACCTTTGGCAACAGCAATTTCAGTAAAATAGATCGTCTCACAGGCAATTCTCCAGTTCAGGAGGAAAACATCAAGTAAAACCTCAGACAGTAGCAGGGAGAGATGTACTGCATCTTCCAAACCCAGCTTCAAAACCCCAGCAACAACTGCCACGGAGAAACAAACTAAAATCCGAGCTCTGGGGGAGCTTCACCCTACCTATTCAGGCTGCTTCTATTATTCCAACCCTCGAAAAAATCCAAGACCCCACAAACTGTTTACTTTATGGACTTTGAAGCAGACTGATCAGTGCCTCTGTCTCAATCTTTCTTCATATAAACATCCAGGACAAAATGAATCTAGTATCATCACAATACAGATTAAATTCAGAAAACAGACAGGTTGACCAAAAGTGGATTTACATGTCAGGATCTTTTTGAATTTTTTTTGCAGATAGGTTGGTAACAGAGCAGATGGCAAATTATCCTTCATGTTCTGTGCTTTAAATCAAAGTATGTTTATTCATTCCAGCTTTAAAGCAGAAAGATGACATGTAGTTACAATGCTAAATGATCTAGCTTTGATAGGTTTCCACAGACTGCTTAAAGAAATAAGCAAGTTGTGATCTTGTTGCAACAATCCCACCCATTGCGATCGAACAATGTTTAGATTCCTTTCTGTCAACAAAC
This sequence comes from Chiloscyllium plagiosum, assembly GCF_037043375.1. Lineage (NCBI taxonomy): Eukaryota > Metazoa > Chordata > Chondrichthyes > Orectolobiformes > Hemiscylliidae > Chiloscyllium > Chiloscyllium plagiosum. The sequence goes on along the minus strand of NW_028270141.1, from coordinate 10,958,879 downwards.
AGTGGGATATAAAAACAGAGAGAAGGGCAGAAATCAGGTTTTTAAAAAGAGAATGCTGGAAAGGAACAGCATTTAGGAAGGAATGACATTTACCCTTTTGAACTGAGCGAATGCAACATCTTATTTACTTTATGAAGCAAAAGTAATTTGTACTGATTGACATAAGTGGGTGCAAACATAAATGTCTTTACTGTATATTCACATTACTAGGAAGTACAGCAGTTTAATGTATTGTATCTGGCCTTACATCACCCAAAAAGTATTTCACCCACCTCCAAAAAGCTTGATCCATGTGTCTAAACACTATATCTGACTCCGTTTTACAAAGAGATAATATTGTTACATCCCTCTGTTTCAACATTTCTTTAAGAAAATCCAGGACAAAATACACCTCAAGCCCTCAGAGCAACTCAGTGGTTAGCACTGTTGCCTTGTAGCGCCAGGGGTCTGGTTTTCATTCTTGATTCGGGTGACTGTGTGGAGTTTGCACATTCTCCCAGTGTCTGCGTGGGTTACCTGTGGGTGCTCAGATTTCCTCCCACAGTCTAAAGTTGTGCAGGTCAGGTGAATTGTCCATGCTAAATTGCCCATAGTGTTCAGGGATGTATGGATTAGTCAGGGGTAAATGTAGAGTAATAGGGTAGGGGGAATGGGTCTGGGTGGGTAGCTCTTCGGAAGGTTGGTGTGGACTTGTTGGGCTGAATGGCCTGTTTCCACACTGTAGGGATTCTATGATTCTCTTCTATGACAAATCTTGTGCTATTAGATATTGGGCACTATGGGCTCAGAGCAGGTACACAAAATGAGAGATGGTAAACCTGCTAGAGGGTGTTTCTGGTCAAATGGAAAACAGCCACCATTGACATAAAAGAACTACACATGCTGCAAAAAACAAAACTGAAATTGCTGGGGAAACTCAGCAGGTTTGACACATCTGTGGAGAGAAAACAGTTCATGTTCCACAGCCACTCTTGAGTTTACTTGGGTAAGGTATTTGAGTACCATCAAGAAAATCTGCCTACAGTAGCTTCTCAAACGATCAAAGTTTATTAAGCCAACGCCGAGAACATAAACATCAGTTCACCTAATTTGCGAACAGAAAATCAATTTTTATCTGACTTTGTATCTTGCCGCTGCACCAGATCCTTGGCTTTCAACCAATTTTCAGCTAATTTTTCACCCTTATATTGCAAGTCATTAAGGATAAGTCCACAGAGTGTACTCATATTTTCTACTTACTGCCACTGCACCACTGGCATTGCAGCCTGAACTAAAGGCAAAGTATAAATATGATGAACAAATCAGACCCTATGAAATTAACTATTGCCTAGTTTTGCAGGTCATGAAATTAATTTCTCTTATTCACGCTTGAATTAAATAGGTAGAATGCTTGTTTCAAGTATGGAATTTCTGATAGACATTTTACTTTGTTACCCTGTCATCATTTGCATGCATGCACAATTTAGAAATGAGACAGTGAAGTTATTGTGATGGGATTCCATGGGGCTGTCTTCCATCCCTGTTCAATTCCACTGAAATCGTTCATATGTTTTCAAAGAAATCAAAGTCTGGCATATTGACCCTGCTGTAAGTCTTAAATCACAGCTGTACACCTGCCACTTTTCCCTTCAAAAGATTGCTAAATTTCAGACTTTAAATGTGAATTTCATTGGGAATAAAATTATTTTAAAAAGTACACTTTTGTTCTCTTGCTTATAACGTGGATTCTGAAGAATTAAAGTGCATCATTTCCCCTTTGGGGAGGTTTCCATAGAATCATTGAGCCATAGAGTCACCCAGCACAGAAACAGAGGCTTCATTGCATTCAGTCCATGCCGAACATAATCTCAAACTAAGCTAGTCCCACCTGCTTGTGTTTGGCCCATATCCCTCCAAACATTTCCTATTCACATACTTATCCAAATGTCTCTTCAATGTTATAACTATACCTGTCTCAACCGTGACCTCATTCCACATACGAACCACTGTGTAAAAATGTAGCTTCATATCTTTTTAAAATCTTTCTCCTCTCACCTTAAAAATATGCCCCCTAGCTTTGAAGCCACCCATCCTAGAGAAAAGACACCCGTTATTCATTTTATCTACACTCCTCATGGTTTGATAAACCTCTAAAAAAGATCACCTCTCAGCCTCCTACACTCCAGTGAAAAAAGTCCCAGTCTATCCAGCCTCTCCTTATAACTCAAACCCTCCATTCCCAACAACATCCTGGTAAATCTTTCTGAACACTCTGCAGCTTAATAATGTCCTTCTTATAATAGGGCAACCAGTCTAGCCACACTCCTGAAACAAGCTTTTTCCCAGTTTTTGTATCATTTTACAGTCTATTTCTGTTTTACAATCTAATTGAGAGACCAGACGCCTAACTGTTAATATTCATTCATTTATGGAACATGGATGCCACTGGTTAGGCCAACATTTATAACACCCCCAAATGCTCAGAGGACAATTAAGAGTTACTACAATCACTGTAGGGCTACAGTCATATGTAGACCAGGACATACCAGACAAGGTCAGAATGGCACATTTCCCTCCCCTAAAAAAGGACATGAGTAAACCAGATGGGTTTTTAACGACAAATTGACAGTAATCACATGGTGGCCATTAGGCCAGCTTTTTATTCCGGATTTTTTTTTAAATTGAAATCAAATTTGACCATCTGCCATGGTGGGAATCGAACCAATGTCCCCAGAACATTAGCCTGAGGTTCTGAATTACTAGATCAGTGAAGTTATTGTGATGTAATTTTCGTGGGGCTGTTTTAAAAGAGTCTTGCAAGAAAAATGACAAAGTAAAACCAAACATCAAGCAAAGTAACAAACACTCTGGTGCCACTATTGACTCACTTACTGTAAGTATTTGGATTACCCATCCCCAACATGAAAACAAATTGACAATATCTCTCTTTAACCACAAAAATGTTGCACTGAAAACATGTATTGATAATTTTGGGATTTTGTTGATTGTTTAACAGAGGAACTTAAAAGCATCCTATTAGCTTTACACAAATAACCAAAGCGGAGAGCAATAATGCTTTTAGCAACACTTCTGAAATAGTTATTGGTTTAAGGGCATGTACCACAAGCTATTTTTAAACAGCCAAATCATTGTATGCAGAATGAAACATTTGACAGATGGAGAGTTCAACTGAGCAGCTGTAAAATATTACTGGTCCTGAGTGTGCTAGAAATTCAAATTAACACACGCTATGATAGAGTATGATAACACAGTCAATGCCCCCGAACCTAAATCAGTCTAATCAGATTGGGTGCAAATAGGATTTAATTGCCAACTTACCGACTTCTAGAAAAAGTCATACACACACACACGCAATAATTCAAACTTTATTGGAGTTTAGTAAGCCTGATAAGTGAATTTAGATGAAAATCCTCCAAATTTTATAATAAGTTCAGTTTATCATAGTAAACAGCACAAGATTAATGAATTGTTATAGCGCACATTTCGTTAACGTGAGTTCACTATAACACAATTAACAAATTGGGGACACTGTTTCTAAAGCGCGAACTTTTAAAGTGTGCATTGGTTATGATGAGATGCTGGCCCCATTAGTTTAAATGGTGCTGCTATTACACTATTTTCTTATAACATGGGATTGCACAAGAACGGAAGCAGCACACAGTGTCCACGTACCACTAATTTGAGCACTTTCCAGTACCACGATGGACCAGTGCATACATTCTGTAACCTGAGTGTATAACATGTTCTAGTTCACATTGGATAGACCCCACAAATTAGGAAACAGTTCAATTCAAATTAATGAGCTCCATGATCGATTTCTCCCTGCCAAAAAAACAAAACAATTTAACACTTTTTTTAGGTAAATCATTCTCCAGCTCTCAAGTGCACTGTTCTTTCAAGCCCAATCTACTTTGCAGCTACTATTGAGACATCACTGCTCGGGAAAACTGCTTACCATTTGCCATATCTTATCCTTTTTTTTTTACTCTATTATTAAACTCAGGCATCATGTAAATACTTGTCTTTTAAAAAGGTGAAAATATATGTAAGGGATTGTTGGAATTGTTGCATACACTGGTTTGTACAGTTTGCCAGGCATCTCAGAAATATTACGCCTGTTTTAAAACAGATGGCTCGATTAAGTGACAATTATAATGCAGGACCTAAAACTTGCCATTTTTACAGGATATAGGTGTTAAAATCACAATTACCACCATCTTTGCCACCAGTGCTCAACATTTAATTTTAAGTAATTAACTTTATTATATACTTAGCAAATTTTAAATATAGAAATAATGACCTACCTTCTTGAACCATTGTACTTCAGGCAGTGTAGGTCTACATAGTGCTTGCAGAGAATGAGTTCTAAAATATTGACCCAGCAACAATGAAGGAAAGGCAATACATCTTCCAAGGCAGGAACTTGGAGGGGAAAATGCAACATTAAACATGAATAGTTACTGAATTCAAAGATAATGAAAATAGACTTGTGTTGTTAAAGCAGCTAAGGAAGGGTTAGAAGAGGAATATGAATTATAGCCTGCTTACTACTCAATTCTGCACTGAAAGCAAGATTTAAGAACACAATCAGAATGTTGAGCTACGATGTCTAATGTGTTCACTGAAGGAGATGTTAAAATTGTAAGATTCAATGGTCAGGTCATATCTGTGTATAGCATTTGCATGAAAAAGGAAATGCTGCAGCAAAGGGTTACAGTGCTGTCTGTTTTTAAGAGGACAAATGTCACAAAGAAAAGTTTGATAGCACTTTCTAACACAAACCAAGCTCACCAGACCAAGGATGGCCAAAGGGGAGAGAAGGAAGGAGGAAATTATTGATCCGTGGTTTCTTATTTAAGGGAACACACAAGCATTTCTGAGACTATCAACATGACTTCAAGATGGTGTGTTGCCACCCTGATGTCAAGTTTGCCACAGAACTTCAGGGATGGCTAACAGCCAGAGCTCATGGTACACATCGATATTAATGACGTAGCTAGGGACGGGGATACAGTTCTGCAACTGGAATTTCGAGAGCTAAAGTAAAGTAGCACCTCAAAAGCAGCATACTCCCAGAGCCACATGCAAGCGTACAGAAATGGAAAGGTTACGCAGATGAGGGAGTGTGTGGCAAGAAGGATGGTGGGAGGGCTTTAGGACCCTGGGACAAATGCTCTGTGGAAATAGCCCCTGCATAATCTGGATAGGTTGCATTGGTACCCAGCTGGGACTGAGCTCTTTGTGGAGTGGAGTGGAGTGCTGTTTGGGGAAAGGTTCAAATTAACTTAACAGTTTTATGGGAACCAGGGGAGAATATTAGGATGTCAGACCAGGGTAAGCAAAACGCTGGGGACAAGTAGAAAATAGACACAACTAAGTTCCCTCGGTGGAGTTGGAGTAAGAGAGAAAGCAATGAGGACTGTGTAACTACTACTCTACATGGATATGAATCCATGGGTTGTAATTAATAAGATTTGGAATGAAAGTCACAGATTGACATGTGGAATTATGATGTTGTGGTGATAACAGACCTGGTTCAAGGAAGGGGCGAACTGCCAAGACCTTAGCATGTGTGGCAGTGCGTCCTGCACAGACGATATTTTGATAAGGGAAGTGGTGGATGTTCAAGGTGAATTCCCTCTGTCAGAATCATTTTAGCAGCACAGGGCATGTTCAGTTAGCTTTCTGATGAGTATTTAACTAGAGTATGGGCTGGGGGGGGTGCAGAAATTGGCAATTGTAATGGCATTCAATGATATGTCAGGTATGAGTGGTTAGGCTAGTTAAAGTAGTTGGAAAAACAGTCATTACTGGCTGCCCACATTCCGTGTAGAGGAGCAACTTGAGCGAGATATTGACTTGCTGCTTAAATGGGAAAGGCACACCCTCCTCCTGCTGACCTCCTCAACACAGAGCTCCAACAAATTGGTTGAGGCTCTTGAAGCTTCTTCTGTATTGCTTTCCATTTGTCTGCAGTCACGACGTACCTCCCCCTTTAACATGTGGAGACAGCTTTTAAATATCAACAGGTACGTATGCTCCTGTTGGAGTCGATTGCCAAATCAACAGCAAAACCGCTGGCTGGCAAATTTGGCAAACTAATCAAGAGGGCTGGACATGACAGACCCGTGTGGCACCAATTTGAGAACAGGCCAGGATGGACTTCAAATTGTATTCAGCCAATTGCAACATTACTCTATCCCGGTTACGTATGCCACTGTGTTAGATTCAAGCCACTGATCAGTTCACCTACTTTACTACAAATTTTACCATGGGGACAAAAAAAAAATACGATTTGTACTTAATATACATTATCTCATTATTGGTTATTCCATTGAATAATTCTCTCGGCTGCAATTCATGTCTATCCAAAACTTGATCAAACTCATACAAATTCCATCAAAGTTCTGGATAGCAGCCAAATTTTAGATCGGGCTTACATAACTACTTCCTGGCGAGCTTAAGATGCTCTACTGGAACATAATTCCCCATTTACAATGTTGTGCAACTGCACAGTGAGCACATGTATTACCCTAAAGTAGATGTCAGCTACCAAGATGGATAGCTCGAGTCTGGAGGGGAGTGTAGGATTAAATTGAACCCACAGGCCTCAGAGGCAATGCTAGATCACCAGCTGGGCTGATCAGAAAGGCCTGACTCAGTTCTCTGTTCCAGTTGTTTTAGAAATTATTCGACCCTGTAGCCTTCACCAGTCATACCCCCTCACCTCCCCCTCTCATTTCAAATATTTTTTATGCCGACTCCCACTTTAGGGAGACCTCTGTAGTCATGTAGAGGTGGAAACAAATACAGTTCTAATAATTTCTATAGCAATGTCACTCACTTAGTCGATAATGGAAAAGGACTCCCACTCATGAAGACCAATCAAATATTTTTAAGTTCAAATTGGTATTCTTGGATAAAAGCAAAGTCATCCTTTGAGGCCCCCACATCAAAAGCAGTTTATCCTTTAACAGACTCATTAAGCTGTCAGAAAGGAGGAGTGCAGATACTGGAGATCAGAGTCAACATTTCGGGCATATGCCCTTCATCAGGAATGCCCAAACTGCTGACTGTCCTGCTCCTTGGATGCTGCCTGACCTGCTGCGCTTTTCCAACACCACTCTTTAAACTATTTAAACTATTAAATCAAACTGTGAACTCAGAACAGATTGCTGACATAATTGCACATCACGGAAATGGCACAGCAAGATGTTTCTCTTCTAACTTATACTTGTCAATTAAAACAAGATGATGCTCATTGATGATTAGCTTGTGTTCTGCCAAGGCCACTTATCCCCTGACCTTACAACAGCTTGGTCTAATCATAAGCAATACGTTGGAATCCAAACAGTGACACCCCTTGACATTCAGGCCGCATTTGGCCAAATGTGGCATCAAAGAGCTGAAGTCAGCGGCAATCAGAAAAAAAGCAAATGCTCTATTTTTTGGAGTCATACCTGGCACAAAGATGGTTGAGGTTACTGAAGGTTAACGCTCCCACAAGTTCCTCAGCATAATGTCCAAGACCCAAGGCCCAACCACCTTCAGCTGCTTCATCAATAACCTTCCCATCATAAGACTGGGATTTTTCACTGAAGATTGCACAATGTTCAAAACCATTCGTGACTCCTCAAATACTCGAGCAGTCCATGTCCAAATGCAGCAATGTCCAGGCCTTTGTTGACAAGTGCCAAGTAACATTCAAGAAAGAGAAAGCAAGGACTGCAGATGCTGGAGATCAGAGTCGAGAATTTGGTGCTGGAAAAACACAGCTGGTCAGGAAGCATCCGAGGGGCAGGAGAATCGATGTTTTGGGCAAAAGCCCTTCATCAGGATTCCACACTCTCGGCGCCAAGTAACATTCACACCTAAACACCACTATCTCAAACACAAGAAATTCTAACCTTTTCCCCTTGACATTGATTGTTTTACCATTGCTGAAAGTCACATTATCAATATTCTGGCAGTTACCATTGACTAGAAAATGAACTCAACCAACCATGTAACTACTGTGGTTCCAAGAGTAGGTCAGATGCAAAGAATTAAGCAGCTAGTAATTCAACTTCTGTCGACTCAAAGTCCGTCCATCATCTATGACAAAAGTCAAGAGAATGTCATGTAAAAGGGTGGTACGGTGGCTCAGTGGTTAACACTGCTGCCTCACAGCACCGGGGACCCAGGTTCGATTCCAGACTCAGGCGACTGTGTGTGGAGTTTGCATGGGAAATTGTCCATAGTCTCCAGGGATGCATAGACTAGGGGGATTTGCCCTGGGAAATGCAGGGGTAGGGTAATGGAGTAGATCTGGGTGGAATGATCATAGAATCCCAACAGTGTGGAAACAGGCCATTCAGCCCAACGAGTAACCCACCCAAACCCATTCCCCTACATTTAACCCCTGACTAATGCTACCAACCTACACATCCCTGAGCACGGTGGACAATTTAGCATGGCCAATTTACCTGACCTGCACATCTCTGGACTGTGGGAGAAAATCAGGGCACCTGGAGGGAACCCACTCAGACATGGGCAGAATGTCTGTGTGGAGTTTGCACAGTCACCAGAGGCTGGAATCAAACCCAAGTCCCTGGCGTCGTGTGAGGCAGCAGTGCTAACCACTGAGCCACCATGCTACTCTTTGGAAGATCTGTATGGACTTGACTGGCCAATGGCCTGCTTCCACACTTTGGGGACTCCATTCTAAATGTTCCTCACTTACCAAATTAGTGTCAGAGTTAAAATCCTGGAACTCCCTTCCTAACAGCAATGTGGATGTCCCTACAGAATCATGGAATTATAATGGCAAAGAAGGGGATCATTTAGCACTGCACACAGACATCCAAATCATTTATATATAATCAGTAAAAGCAAAGATTCCAACACCAAACCCTGTGGAACTCCACTACAAGCCTTTCTCCAGCCCAAACAATATCTGCAGACTGTTACTCTTGGATTCCTATCACTCAGCCAAATATATATCGGAGAAGTTACTGACCCATGACTTTCCTCAAGTCTGTTACATGGCAAATGGATGAAACACCTTCTGGAAATCCATGGATACCACAGCAGTGTTACCTTCATCGATTATTTCTGTTAACTCATCAAAACAAAAAAGTTTAGTTACCATGATTTCCACTTTAGAAACCTGTGCTGAACCTTCCAAATCACCCACTTTTTCTTCCAATTTGATTACAAGTATCTATCCTGATTGTAGTAGTTCATGAAAGCAGCTCCCAACCTCTACCTTTTCCAGTGCAGTTAAGGAGGAGCAATGAAGTGTTGGCCTTACCAGATGATGCTCATATTAAATCAGAAGGGCGATTATTAAAACTTTGACAGCCGCAGCACACATTTCTTTGAAGTTTATTGAGCAGGGAATTTTAAAAAGAAACTTCAGGTCATGACAGCTATTCTGACCTTACCTCCACTGCAGCAGCATTCATAGCTTTTATACCAAATTGTGGCTTTTGGAAGAGCCAACAGAAATGTATTTGAACTTAGCACGAAATTCAAACAGTCTGTGTGTGTGTACACGTATGCACCTGTGCATTTGTCCCGGTGTGTCTGGGCCCGTGTTTCACACCCATTCCCTTTTCCCTACTGACAAACATTGAACTTGTCAGAAACATGCAGACCAAACTTTTGCATTCAGTCCTATCTACTGGTCATGGGACATTTGAAAAGTACAGGTGGTGATTATACAGTGAATGGCAGAACCCTCAGTAATCTGATATGCAGAGGGATCTGGGTGTGCAGTCCATAGATCACTGAAGGTGGCAGCACAGTAGATCACTAATAAGGCAGGCTTATGGCAAGCTTCCCTTCACTGGAAGGGCATGGAGTATAAGGATAAGCAAGTGATGCTGCCGCTTTATTGAATTTTAGTTCGGCCACACTTGGAATATTGTGTAGAGTTCTGGTCATGTGGTGACCAGAAGGACGTGGATGCTTTTGGAGACGGTCCAGAAAAGAGTTTACCAGGATGTTGCCTGATATGGGGGATTTTAGTTATGAAGCAAGGTTAGATGGACTGGGTTTGTTTTCAATGGAACACCAGAGATTGAGGGGTGACCTGATAGAAATATATAAGATGATATGGCGAGAGTGGAATGTATAAGGCTTTTTCCCAGGGTGGATAGGTCAACCCACCCCACCCCCCCAACCCCAGTAGAGGACACAGGTTAAGGTGTGTTTGGGGGGGGGGGGGGGGGTGGAGTTTAAAAGAGCCATGCGAGGGAAGTTTTTCACAAAAAAAAGGGTGGTGAGTGCCTGGAACTCACTGACAGAGGAGGTGGTGGAAGCAGCCACAACAGCAGCAGTTAAGAGGCACCTGGACAAATGGGCGGCATGGTGGCACAGTGGTTAGCACTGCTGCCTCACAGCACCAGAGACCCGGGTTCAATTCCCGCCTCAGGCAACTGACTGTGTGGAGTTTGCACGTTCTCCCCGTGTCTGCGTGGGTTTCCTCCGGGTGCTCCGGTTTCCTCCCACAGTCCAAAGATGTGCAGCTCAGGTGAATTGGCCATGCTAAATTGCCCGTAGTGTTAGGTAAGGGGTAAATGTAGGGGTATGGGTGGGTTGCACTTCGGCGGGTCGGTGTAGACTTGTTGGGTCGAAGGGCCTGTTTCCACACTGTAATCTAATCTAAATACATGAATAGGAAGGGAATAGAGAGATATGGATCTGGTAAGTGAACACAGTATTAGTATGGAAGGGCAAAGTGTGTTGGTGCGGGCTTGGAGGACCAAAGGGCCTGTTCCTGTGCTGTATTGTTCTTTGAAAAGCCAGTCCCTTGTCCTTTGATTCACCCATTTAGGATACGGCAATCACACAGACACCCGTTTGGAAGCAAGAACAGGAAGTTCAAGAAACTCTCCACGTTTGCTGCCAGAGGTACAGAGAGGAAAGAAAGTAAGTTAACACTGAACTCAATGACTCCAGTTCTGAAGCAGAAGCATTGGACTTGAACCAGTGGATTGGATTTTCGAAGGAGTGGCAACCTTTATGAAAGAAGAGAGCTCTGTATTACTCAGAAGAGATTCTAAATCAGGGGTCTGTTAGAAATGCCAATACTTCTATTCTGACAGCTCTTTGGTAGTTGAGAATTGGGCGCTGGAAAAGCAGGTCAGGCAGCATCCGAGAAGCGGGAGAATCGACATTCGGGCATAAGCCCTTCATCAGGGACAAGACTTGTGGGCCAGGGGACTGAGAGATAAACAGGAAGGGAGTGGGTCTGGGGGGGGGGGGAAAAAAGGTACCTGGGAATGTGATAGGTAGATGAAGGTAGGGGTAAAAGTGATAGGTCAGAGAGGAGGGTGGAGCAGATAGATGGGAAAAAGGTGGTGATGGACAGGTCAGGGCAGTGCCAAGTTGGAGGCTTGGGATTGGGATAAGATGGGAAGTGAGGGGAAATGAGGAACTTGTTGAAATCCACATTAATCCAGTGTGGTTGCAAGGTTCCAAGGTGAAAGATGAGGTGTTCTCCCTCCAGGCGTCGGATCGTTCAGGTTTGGTGATGAAGGAGGCCAGGACCTGCACATCTTTGGCAGCGTGGGAGGGGGAGTTAAAGTGCTCCCCTTGGGAAATGGGATTGGTTGGTGCGGGTACCTCAGATGTTCTCAAATGATCTGCAAGTTGGCAGCCTGTCTCCCTGATATAGTGGAGACCACATTGGGTGCAACAGATACAGTAGGTGACATTTGTGGAAGTACAGGTAATTCTTAGTTGGATGTGGAAAGATCCTTTGGAGCCTTGGATGGAGGGGAGGTGGGAGGTGTGGGCGCAGGTCTTGCACTTTATGTGGTGTCAGGGGAAGGTGCCGGAAGTGGGGTGAGGGCTGGTGGGGGGCATGGACCTAACAAAGGAGTCGTGAGAGCACAAAACTGTCAGGGGAAGGCAAACTACAGCTCCTTTGTACAGCATCTGGCTGTCATATTCTGGACTAGAGCCCTCATGACAGCTACGTTCAGAGCAGTCGTCAAACAAAGCATTAGAAGTAAGTGTGATGTTAAGGTGCTAGGAGGGGAGGGGAGGGGATTAGCAAAGTAAGGTACCAGCTGGGTAGGAAAAGGATGTCAGATTGGTAGGGGGGTAGGATGCTAGTTGGGCAGGAGTTCAAACCCACGCGGATGAGATGCCAAGCAAGAAGTGGGTAGGTGGCCAAGTGAGTGGGATTCTCGGGTACAAAGTGGCAAGGGGGTCAGGTAAGTGAAGGTAATTAGGGGAAAAAAAAGTCAAGGCTGTTGGGGATTTGGGGAGAGTGGGTGTTCTGCTCTGCTGGTGTGAAGGGTCAGGGTGTTGGGTCCCATCTGGTGTTGGGGCTTGGGGGATTACTTTGGAAATGGCAGGGGGTGTGGGGAGACTGGGAGGTTTTCCTGAAGGAGGGCTCTGGCCCAAAACGTCAAGTTTCCTGCTCCTTGGATGCTGCCTGACCTGCTGTGCTTTCCCAGCAACACACTCTCAACGCTGGAGGTTTGTCATGTCTGGTCCACCAGGAAAAGGGTCTGGGGGAGGTTTACTTGGGCCGTGTGCAATAAGTATGCACTCCGTTGAATAGTTACTCAGGAGTTAATCTATTCAACTGTATAACTTCTTGGTAACGAACTTTACTGAATTTCATCAGAATCTTCCAAATAGTCCGGCTTGAATGGAGGCTTTTAGAGTTTCTGGGTTTAGAAAAATTGCCCAGCAAAATCTCAGATTTCTTGGCCATTGCCACGGAGTGTACACCTCTCTTCTTTAACAGAATAATGACCGTCTGACCAGTGGAAAATCCCAGATGTTAACCCTGCTTTCTCTCTCTGCTGAGTTTCTCCAGCATTTTCTGTTTCAATTTCAGATTTACAGCATCTGCAGTATTTTACAAGTCAACAGGTTAACAAAATAAACAAAAATTTTGGTGTACAAATGGTATATGGAAGTTTTATTGAAAAATGTGTGCAGCCATATTATAATATCCTTTTTCACTTTATTGAATTTAATTATAATTTCAGTCATCTGCAGAGAAAACAGAATCACAAACAATCCCCATAGTCCTCATTAAAAAAAAAAGTTATTATTATTTTCTAAATAATGTCGTGTCTGGCTTCAGATGTAACATCCCATTCACTCACTCTAGCACCAAACAGTGAAAGCAGAAGCCTTGAGCAAGATATCAGCCCTCAAAGAACAATACTCAATGCACTGCTTCACTACTTCCGAGAGAAAATGATTTCTTGGCGCTCAACCGAGTTCGAAAAAGGCTCCAAGCAATTGCAAACTAAGTGGAAACTTTGAAAATAGGAGCAGGAGCAGGAATAGGCCAATCAGCCTTTTCAGTCAAGATTAGAGTGGTGCTGGAAAAGCACAGCAGGTCAGGCAGCATCCCAGGAGCAGGAAAATTGATGTTTCAGGCAAAAGCCCTTCATCCTCATGGTCTCACTGCACTGCCCTCTTTCCCAATTTACTGCCATTCAGATAGTAATCTGTCTTCCTGTTTTTGCCTCAACCTCACATTTATCCACTTTATGCTTCATCGGCCAAGCATATGTCCACTCACTCAAGACTATGGCTCAATCAAAATAATCCAAAACAGAATTATTCTGTAAATGTGCAACACATCCATCTTGTGGCATTTTTTTAAACCAACTAAAAATAATGCATAGGTTATAAACTTAATTGCTTTGGAGATCACCAGTTTAGTCTGAAGCATGAAATGCTGGAGAAACTCAGGAGGTCGGGGGTTGGCAGGAATGGAAACCAGACACCAGACATGTGGGCTCTGTTCTGGCCTAAACCTGAATGCACATGATTACATGATCTTAAGGAAAACAAAGGATCTTCAAAGTGGCCACAGCAAATGGAAAGGCTAGACACAGGATAGAGTAATGAAAGGTTGCCTATTAAAATTTCACTATCACCATCACCATGTAGCTTTTTGTCCAAACTTCCACTTTTACATGTCACAAATCTCCGCAACACTGGGCACCCCTGTTCTTGATCAGCCGGTCAGCCTCAGAGCTGTTAACAATCATTTGCCCCCTCGAAAACCTCAGCAGTTCAGAAGCACAGGACCACATCTAGGTGAGGCAACAGCATTAAAAAAAAAGATTCATTCACGTAACTTAACAACACTTCTCCACAGAAGTTTGGAAACCTGTGACTTCAATTTCTGCTCTACAAATGACTGCTTGGATCCAATATTTGTAAATGAGCTCTGATATACCTTTGACAGTTATCTGAGGGGCAAACTCTGCTCAGGCCTTTGATCCAATATGAAACCCAGCAGGAGGTATTATGCTAATTCAACCAGGATAGCATTTCAGAAAATTAAAAAGTTTAGGCCATAAGAAATAAGTATAGGAGTAGACTGCTCAGCTCCTCTAGCCTGCTCTATCCTTACCCTGTAATCCTGGTTTCCCCTACAGACCAAGAATCTACCTCTGCCTTAATATACCCAGAACTCTATCCCCCACAGCAAGGAGCTCCAAAGACTCAATCCTCAGAAGAAATTCTTCCTCATCTCAGTCTTAATTTGGTTCCCATTAATTCTGAGGCTATGCGCTCTGGGCAAAAAGGTCTGGCAGATGGGAGTGCAAAATTGGTAAATTACGAGGTCATCCATTTTGGTAGGAATAACAGCAAAACGGAGTGTTATTTAAATGGTGAAAATTTGCAGCATGGTGCTGTGCAGAGGGACCTGGGTGACCTTGCTCATGAAACCGCAAAAAGTTGGTTTGCAGGTGCAGTGGGTAATTAGGGCGGCAAATGGAACATTGTCCTTCATTGCTAGAGGGATGGAGTTTAAAAACAGGTAAGTTATGCTGCAGCTGTACAGGGTGCTGATGAGGCCACACCTGGTGTACTGCAAACAACTTTGGTCTCCTTATGTGAGAAATAGATGCACTGGGGCCAGAAGGGGTTCAAAGGAGGTTCACTGGGTTGATTCCAGAATGGAGAAGATTGCTTTATGACGAGAGATTAAGAAGGCTGGCACTGTATTCACTGGAATTTAGAAGAATGAGGTGGGATCGTATAGAAACATTTAAATTATGAGGGGAATAGATAGGATAGAAATTAAGAGGTTATTTTCACTGGTGGGTGAAACGGAAACTGGGGGCATAGCCTCAAATTAAAGGGGATGCAGATTTAGGATGGAGCTGAGGAGGAACTTCTTCACCCAAAGGGTTGTGAATCTGTGGAATTCCCTGCCCAGTGAAGCAGTTGATGCTGCCTCAGTAAATGTTTTTAAGGCAAAGATAGATATATTTTTGAACAGTAAAGGAATTAAGGGTCATTGTGAATGGGTGGGTAAATGCAGCCGGAGTCCACAAAAAGGTTAACCATGGTTCTTATTGAATCGTGGAGCACACTTTTCCACAATGAGAAATATCCTCTTGGCATTTACCCTGTCAAGTATCTGAAGAATCCAGTGTTTCAAGTAGATCACCTCTCATTCTTCAATGAGTAGAGTCCCAAATTGTTTAGCATATACCTTTGCTCTTGTCCTGCATCATCTACACCCCCCCCCCCACCCCATACGGAGTTTAAGCCAACGTTTTGGATATTACATACAATTGATAGTTGACATAGACGAATATATTTGATACAACTGATCAGTGGAAAACTGGCCAACTTCAATAGTGATGCTGAAGAACTAGAACAAAGAATAATATTTATAAAGGGAGAGTGGAGTCAGGATGGCATGGCATGGTAAATGTAGATCTTGAAAGATATCCTTCAAGATTCCAAGCTCAGAAATTACTGTTAGAAATATTAATAAATTGAAGTGGATGAACGATTAAATTAGCAAATAAATAATAACTAAAACAGTGGAAAGATGAAGAACATCTTGTTCATTAATGTTAACACAGTCATTTTGAGGCTTTGGTTTCACTAAAAATAGCATTATCGTGATAAACTGTAATTCTAATGACTTTTTATTATAGTACACATGATCAAAAAAAAAACCTACAGGGCGACCCCCATATTCAGGAATCATTTCCCATGGTTTCAGTTACCCGCAGTTTACTGCAGCACGAATGTATTATAGGGAACCTTCAGGAACCAGGGGGCTGCCGGGAAACACATGGGCTTTTAATGACAAAATCAACAATGATTAGACGCCTTTAGACTAGCTTTTAATTCCAGAATTTTTGTTGGATTCAAATTTCACCAATCTTCCATGGTGGGTTTTAAACCCAAGTCTCAGAACAACACTGAACACAGTTTCCAGATTACGATTATGCTGACATTACCATTACACCACCATCTCCCCAAAACACTTTAATATTTTATCAAACATAGCAGCTGGTGAAAACATTAGTGCGAGAGAAAAGATAGTTTCAACTGCAATCTTGATAAAAAAAATGTAGTTTAAAATGTGACAAACTCTATTTGTGTTACAGTTGGTAACTGGTATATAACAGGATAGCTATACATCAATAGTAAGGAAATGATAACAATGTGTTGTGATATATTGCCCTATAGTTTCCAGTATATAAAGAGTGTTTCTTTACGAAATCTATTGCAATTACAAAACCCAACAGCTCCAAACATCTGGTCAATATCAGCAGCACTCCATTTGTCACATATTCTGAAAGAAAAGGAGACAGGACTTCAAATTGCTTCTACTGTTACCTCAGCTTTCCTTGCACTCTTCAGCCCAAAATGGGATAACGGAGAATGAGCAGAATGCAAAAAGAACAAGTGTACATCCCCTTAACAAATCAGGTTAAAGAATTGAGAAATGAATATTGGAACAGCCAAGAGGAAATTATAAATTAGAAGAGGTGGTGAATTCAACATCAAATCAGGTACAGAAGGAGAAATCAAAACGGGAGGCAGTTATTTGAGTAGCTGAGGGTCTGATAAAAGGGACAGATAGTAAAAACAAGAAAATAAAATTATATCTATATGGACTTCAGTAAGGCGTTCAACAAGGTTCCCGATGGGAGACTGGTTAGCAAGGTTAGATCTCATGGAATACAGGCAGAACTAGCCATTTGGATACAGAACTGGCTCAAAGGTAGAAGACAGAGGGTGGTGGTGGAGGGCTGTTTTTCAGACTGGAGGCCTGTGACCAGTGGAGTGCCACAAGGATTGGTGCTGGGTCCTCTACTTTTTGTCATTTACATTTGTCATTTACATATTTGGATGCAAGCATAAGAAGTACAGTTAGTAAGTTTGCAGATGACACCAAAATTGGAGGCATAGTGGACAGCAAAGAAGGTTACCTCAGATTATGATAGGATCTTGATCATATGGGTCAATGGGCTGAGAAGTGGCAGATGAAATTTAATTCAGATAATTGCGAGGTGCTGCATTTTGGGAAAGCAAATCTTAGCAGGACTTATACACTTAATGGTAAGGTCCTAGGGAGTGTCGCTATACAAAGAGACCTTGGAGTGCAGGTTCATAGCTCCTTGAAAGTGGAGTCGCAGGTAGATAGGATAGTGAAGGCAGTCTTTGGTATGCTGTCTTTTATTGGTCAGAGTATTGAGTACAGGAGTTGGGAGGTCATGTTGCGGCTGTACAGGACATTGTTCCAACAGTGGCCTAACCAATGCATACAATTCTGGTCTCCTTCCTATTGAAAAGATGTTGTGAAACTTGAAAGGGTTCAGAAAAGATTTACAAGGATGTTGCCAGGATTGGAGGATTTGAGCTACAGGGAGAGGCTGAACAGGCTGGAGCTGTTTTCCCTGGAGCGTCAGAGGCTGAGGGGTGACCTTATAGAGGTTTACAAAATTATATGGGGCATGGATAGGGTAAATAGACAAAGTCTTTTCCCTGGGGTCGGGGAGTCCAGAACTAGAGGGCAGAGGTTTAGGGTGAGAAGGGAAAGATATAAAAGAGACCTAAGGGGCAACTTTTTCACACAGAGGGTGTTATGTGTATGGAATGAACTGCCAGAGGAAGTGATAGAGGCTGGTACAATTGCAACATTTAAAAGGCATTTGGATGAGTATATGAATAGGAAGAGTTTGGAGGGATATGGGCCGGGTGCTGGCAGGTGGGACTAGATTGAGTTGGGATATCTAGTCGGCATGGACGGGTTGGACCGAAGGGTCTGTTTCCATGCTGTACATCTCTATGACTCTAATGTTGAGAATCTCCAACAATTAAACTACGAAGTGAGATTCCATAGGCACATCAGTTAGGGACAGGAATAGGTTCATTTGCTCCTTTAGCCTCTACCATTCAATAGGATCGGATTACTGCCATCCCTGATAACCTTTCACTCTCGTTCTCAAACATTCAAGGATTCCGTTTCCACTGCCTTTTCAGGAAGACAGTTCCAAAGACTCCATTTTCATGGAAACAAATTCTCACCTCACCGGTCTTGAAATGGGTGACCCTTTATGTTAAAATAGAGATCCCTAGTTCTTGATTCTAAAGAATTCTTGATTCACAACAGGAAACATCCTTTCCACATGCAGCCTGTGAAGTTCCCTCAACGTCGTTGAGGTTTTCATCATATTCAGCCTCTTGCTCTTCCTAACTTCAATAAATTCAAGCCTGGCCTGTCTAAGATTTCCTTTAGATGGAAAAATGACTATTCCTGGTATTAGAGTGGATTAAAAAAAAAAAGAGTGGAGCTGGGAAAATCACAGCAGGCCAAGCAACATCAGAGGAGGAGGGGAGTTGATGTTTCAGGTTCTAATCTGGGGTTTCTCCAGCATCTGCAATTCTCACTATCTCCATACTCCTGCTATTAGTCTGGTAAACTTCATCTGCATCTTTTCCCTGAGGGGGTGGGGGATTTCAAGACTAGGGGCATACTTTTAAAGTAAGAGAAAGAAAGATTTAAAAAAAGACATGAAGGGCAATTTTCTTTTTAAACAGAGTGGTTCATGCATAGAATGAACTTTGAGGAAATGGTGGATATTGGTACAATTACAGAGAGTTTAAAATATTTGGATAAGTACATGGAAAAATAAATGTTTGGATGGGATATGGGCGCAGAGTCAAGTTGGACTAGTTTAGTTTGGGATTAGGGTCAGCATGGATTGGCTGGATCAAAGGGTCTTTTTCCATGATGTAGGACTCTAAGACTATGACCCTAACTGCTTCCAATGCATTATGTTTTCTTTAACTAAGAAGATCTTACTGTACAGAGTTATCCAGTGTGATCTGACCAATGCTCTGTATAACTGAAACATAGCCTACTTAGATACTCAATTCCCCTCCCAACAAATGATAACAATCTATGAACTTTCCTATCTACTTCTTGCATCAGAGTATAATATTTATCAATTTCCTTTGCATGCAGATCCCTTTGCATCTTAAAGCTCTGTAATCTTTCACCATTTGGACACCAAGATTTTAAAAAATTCTGTCAAAGTGGACAACTGCACATTCTCACATTTATCAGACCTTTACCCACATACTTAGACTACCCAGATGCATGCACAGCCTCATGTCCTTTTTAACTTTTAGTGCCAGTGGGGGTTGAAAGGATTAACAAAGGCCACATCACTAAATAAGTTACTTACAATTAAAAGGGCAACATTTATAGTGGGTTTAGTCCATTTCTGTACAGCAACATAATGCCATTCAATGTATTTCAACAGTGAAGTAGGTAGTGGGATAGCATAAAGCTGTTGGTACAGCAGGCAAGTAAAATGATGTTAATAATGGAACACAGATAGCACCTTTTTATTTCTGCATGTATCAGGCTGTCTGCTCCTCAAATGTTGTTGTACCTATTAGCCTCATTAGATTTGTCAAAATAACAGTCTTGGCCAGGTTTTTGCATGGAATTTGTGCAGGAATTATGCCTTTTTATTAAAAGCTTGGAAGACAGTGCTCCCTGGTATACTAGGAGGAGAAAGTGAGGTCTGCAGATGCTGGAGATCAAAGTTGAAACTTTATTGCTGGAACAGCACAGCAGGTCAGGCAGCATCCAGGGAACAGGAGATTCGACGTTTCGGGCACAGGCCCTTCTGTGGAATTCCTGAAGAAGGGCCTGTGCCCGAAACGTCGAATCTCCTGTTCCCTGGATGCTGCCTGACCTGCTGTGCTGTTCCAGCAATAAAGTTTCAATCCCTGGTATACTAACCATGGCAACACAATGGTTGGCAAGTGGACTCTGGCCAATCAGCACCTGATTGGCAATCCTGCTGTATAAGTTGTTGTTCTCTTTGAATTTTCTGTCTGTTCTGAGTGAAAGGTGTAAACCTTTGATAGCACATCTTTTATTAAAGCAATAATCAAGTTTTGTACGTCCAAGCTGCTCTTAATAAGGCAATAAAGCAGTACAGAGGAAGTAGTGGAGGCAGAAACAATTACAACATTTAAAAGGCATCTAGTGGGTATTTGAATAGGAAGGGTGTAGCGGAATATAGGCCAAGTGCTGGCAAATGGGACTACATTAAAATTAGGACAAGTTGGATCAAAAGGTTCTGTTTCCTTGCCATACATTTCTACGACTGTATGAGATGCCAATGAAACTTGACAGTAGATGCGGAATACTAAAAAGCATGAACAAGCTCACCACAATCCTTCTTTCCATTTCACTACATTTTAACTAACCCTGATCTGTGACCTTTGATTTGATCTCAAGTGCCAAGACACCTGTTAATACTTTGAGCTGCCAAAAGATGGTGTCAGGAACCAGTTTCCACAATCTAAAATGTGAATTTTGAAATTACCTTGTATTTGAAAATGGTGTAGAACTTCAGATGTAAAAGTTCAAATATTTACAGGAACTCAGTGACAGACAAATTAATAGCATTCATTTCAATATTTTCTCAAAGTTTCTTTGTAATTGCCAGCTCAGTTCTGCAGAGCCTTCTATGCAATGCGCTCCTGTAAATCTATTCACTTAGTCCTCTCAAACAGTAGCTTTAATATAACAAACTGGTTGCAAACAAGAATAATTACAACAGAGCAACAAAGCAGATTTCAACTAATAATTAATCATCCTCAACACAAGACAGCTGCTTTCAAATTCTTATAAGCCAATGTGCTGCTGAGCTCTATTTGATTTTTGTCGCAACATTAATGTGGGAGTTAATTAAATTGGGATTGGTTTCTGTAATATTTCAGAGAAGCTCTATCTCACTGTAATTAATCCTGAATTGTTCCAACTTCTGAAATTGAACCTCATTACAGTACCTCAAAGTCTCATATGACAGTAGCATCTAGCAACTAAGCAAATAAAAACTGTTCACATTTTACAAAAAATCTTAGGCAGGGAGAATAGAAGCAAAACAAAAAGTTGCCCCTCCAATGGCCACTTTAATCTGCATTCCCTATCTCCTCAAAACCGGTGACAGACTGTCAACACAGAAACCTTTGTCATGTTTGGGGAATGGAGATGTGAAAACAGAAAAAGGGAGAGTCAGAGGAAGAGAGAGCAAGCGAGATGGCAGAGGGGGAGTGAGAGAGCACACGAGAGAGAGTGAGAGAAGGAAAACAGGAGAGAGGAAGAGAAAGAAAGAGGTGGGGAGGGGGCAGAGAGAGAGGGAGAACAAAAAGAGATATTGTTATTAGAAATAAAATCCCACAGCATTTACAGTCAAATTTTATTCATACCAAGGCTTGTTAGTCCATTTGTGTGAGGAGAACTTGAAAGTAAGGGGAGTTTTCAGTAGCAGAAATGTATGAACGATATGCATAGTAGAATATGGGTAATTTTGTTCAGAAAGTTATAATAATTACTTGTTTGCTATCATGTCCTTTTCAATTCAAATGCATGCTGAACAACAATGCCAATGTTCCCAGAACCTCATTATTTTCCACGGTTTTGACAGAAAGCACTGGCAGGTAATTTCAATTTGGAGGAAGGCATGTGAAGCCACATTCAACCCTGATCTCATTTGATGGCCACATTCACAAACATCCACTTGCAGCAATTACTGACAGATAGCGATCAGGAGCAAAATTCCTGAATAATGTTCTATTCTCACAGCTGAGAGGCAAGTCTCATCCATTATACTGATGTTTGAAGTCAACTTACTCAGTGTACACTGGTTTGTAATCTGACATCTTTCCTGTTTGCATATTTGTATTTTACAGTGTGTACTGTCTTCATTTTTGAGCCTTTGAGGAAAATAGCATGATTTTTAAAGATCATTTAAATCTCCCTGGAATCTCCATGGAAATCTGGCCTGCATTCTGCTGCTCTAGTTTATAAAAAAGGTGTGGAATTAATTTTGTACACCACTTTGCATTCTTCAGTTTTGAATTAATTCACTTATTTTAGCATCAAAAGGTTTTAGGGGGGCTTTCAGTTCATTGCTTTGTTTAATTTTGAATTTGTTTACCAAAAGATTAGACTCATTTTAGCTACATGCTGCTGGACGGACAGTAATCTAGCAGGCAATTCAGTGATTTGCATAGAGCAGAGGAATAATTATTTTGTGATATTAAAAATTTGGATAAACATCTGAAACCGCAAGCCCATTATGAATTTCTAACGGTCTATGCATGCTTGGAGCTCTGAATACGTTGTCAGACTATATAATTTGAAAACTGAATTCTTCGGCTTTGTGTATGCTTTGGGGGAATTTGCCCTCCACCTTTGAATAGACTCAGCCCAACCCCAGTCTGCTCTTGGTTAGGCCAATACAATTTCACATGAAAGAGCTCTTCAATTTGGAAATAACCCAACTCATGATGTCCAGAAGTGGGGTAGGGTGCAGAAATAAGTGGCTGGCAAGATTATGATTCCCAGCAGACCAAAAAAAAAGAGAAAAATAAATGATTTTGAGATTAGTCTGAACGGAGAGTGCAGGAGTTAAGTAATTGTATGGCACACTGCTGCTGACAGAGAGAGTCTTGCCTCCAGGCAGATGTCTGTATGCACATCTGTTTTTGGCCTTTACCTCTGACATGGTCAGAGAATCAGATGCACTACATGCTCAGCAAGGGCTGCATCAGCACCATGAAATCAGAGCCTCACCTGACACAATCTGGTTATATTGTTGTCTAAATCACACAAAGCAGAGCTCATTACAGGCCTACTTAAGCATATGTGCAGAATTCTGCACACAGTGAGCGGCTGATGATACTGGAGCTGCTTAACAGGAGTAACATCTAATGATTTGCAGCGAATACCCTAAAAATTTCCAAAATTAAGACCTTCCAGCTGAGCCACAAAAATGCTGCACAGTTCCCAGTCCATTACTGGAAATCTTCAGTTGCACTGCACTGATCATGTCACAGCCGAATAAGAAGATACAGGTCAAGCGTCTTGAATATTTCTGGCATTGATGCCTCTGACATGACCGCCTTTGTGTGAATAGTTCGAGGCAAATCTGCCGAACGCGCAACAGGAGATCTGACAAAATGGTTTTAAACATCCTAAATCACGTCATTCTACTTTGTTACAAACAAGACAACAAAGAAGAATAATTTAGGTAGAGTGTGTGTGTGTGTGTGTGTGTGTGTGTGTGTGTGTGTGTGTGTGTGTGTGTGTGTGTGTGTGTGTGTGTGTGTGAAATATGGATGGTGGTCATTAAATGGAGGGGAAAAAAATCTGGAGCACCCTGAACCTAAATTAGATTGAAGCGCTTTGCTAAGAAAAATGCAAATGATACAATTACATTATCAGCAATTTCCAACCCCACTCAGGCATTTTTGCACATCATAAGGTTTATTCAGCACAACATATTGTTGTACTCTTATGTGAATAACTACCTTACTCCTTAGTACAGGCATAAATTCTCTTGATTGTACTCAGCATTTACAGAAGACTTTGAACAACACGGTTCACTAGTTTAACAGTCTATTCCAAACAGATGTTTGGTTGGTTGGTTGGAGGAAATTCGAAGTCTACTGAAATAAAGAGGAGTTTCTGGCATGCTTTTTGCTTAAAAAACATCCCCATTGCTTGGATTAGAGCCTTGTAGCACCCTTCACATTATTCATGATCCAAAAAAGTGACAGTTTCCATATCAAACAGATGTTTAGTAGGTGAGGTAGGGGAGAGGAAAACACAGTAATAAAATTGGGAGCTTTAGCCATGCGTGTGATCTAGCACTGACTGGATTGCAGCCTTTCAGTTCCCTCCCCATTATCTGGCATTTTACATTTTATTGATAATTTATGACAATCCTATATTAATAGCTGTCAACAATTACTACAAGACTAGGGACTAGACCAGAGATTTTAGATATTTGTTGGATCTAATTTACACAGTTCAGGCCAAAAAGTTTTTTTCTGGAAGTGATTTTCTTTTCTCTTCTCTGATCCCATCTAGACACCAGACACTGAACAGCCCCCCCCCCCCCTCCCACAAAGGTCACCGGGGTGGGGAACACAGCAGTGCATTTGGGAATTCCAAGTTTTCTTATGCAACTTTTGCTGACTAGTTCTGGAATTGCACAAGAGCATTCAGGTGACCGCTCCTGATGAGTTATCTTCAAATCATATAATAACGGGGTCGAATACAGAGATAAATGAGCCGCATAGTGACCTTAGCTCCACTAACTCTGAACTGCTACATAATATATGACAGAGAGAGACCACCAAAATAAACTGAGGGTAGGCTGAGAAACAGCCACTTGAAGAGTGTGTTGGTCAGTCCATTGGGTATAGGAGTTGGGAGGTGGCTGTACAGGATATTGGTTAGGCCACTTTTGGAATATTGCATTCATTTCTGGTCTTCCTGCTGTAGGAAGAATGTAGTGAAACTTGAAAGCTTCAGAAAAGATTTACAAGGATGTTGCCAGGATTAGAGGGTTTGAGCTATAGGAGAGGCCGAATCAGCTGGGGCTATTTTCCCTGGAGCGGAGGCTGAGGGGTGGCCCTATAGGGGCTTATAAAATCCTACTCATCCTAGGATAAACAGACAAGGTCTTTTCACCAGGTTGGGGGAATTCAAAACTAGAGGGCATAAGTTTAAAGAGAGGGGAAAGATTTATCAGGGACCCAAGGGGTAGCTTTTTCATGCAGAGGGTGGTGCGTGTATGGAATGAGCTGCCAGAAGAAGTGGTGGAGGCTGGTACAATTACAACATTTAAAAAGCATCTGGATGGGTATATGAATAGGAAGGGTTCAGAGGGATATGGGCCAAGTGTTGGCAAATAGGACTAGATTAACCTAGGATATCTGGTCAGCATAGTTGAGTTAGACTGAAGTGTCTGTTTCCATACTCTATATCACTATGACTCTGAGTTAAAACCCCAATTATGATCTACATAAGTTATATAAAAATGTTAATAATCTTTGGGGTGGGGAATAAGAATATACCGTAATGCACTATAACCAAATATAAAAACTTCTTTTGAGGTTGGCTGGGATGTGTTTTCTAACTTTTTTCCCCCAAAGGTATTACAGACAAAAATATAATTGTCTGCTATACACTGAAAAAATGTTCAAATGCACTTGTGATTTCTTTTAAAATAACTGCAGCGATTCTAATGAGGTCACGCAAGTGGACATTAAAGAATAGGAGTTTCCTTACTGACGCTGCTAATCTCATTCAATCAGGGAGCCCTGGCTGACAGCTATAAACAATATTGTCAGATATCCTGACACTTGGAGCTGACTCTGAGGAAGCCAGATCAGCGTTGAGATCTTTCCACATGTAAATAAAGGATAACTTGACCAGTATCCCCTTGCTTCGATTGAGTTATTTTAATAGCTAATCGTAAAGGTGGTCAGATTATTTCTCAATAATTTTAATACAAATATCAAGCGACCAAGTGCACAGTAGGGTACCACATCATATTAAAGGTTATTGAACATGGGATTACAATTTTTACATGCTAACTGAGAAATTAGAATCCCAGAGAAAAAAAAAATTATTTCCGCTACTAAGCATGACAACATTAAAGAATAGCACAGAGGCAAAATATTCTTCTCATGAATCCTGGTTTTATTCTGGAGAATAACCGGAGAGGCAAACTATTCATCAAATGAACAGTCAAAGCACGAAAATGTATTCCCTTACAAAAGAAAAATGCAGTTGCCAGCTTTGAGTGTTTGCATTGTCCTTGGTGTGACAACTACCTTGCTGACACCAGCACAGGATGCAGAATGCTTTTGCAGCACCATTCCTCAATCTGGAGGTGGCCGAGATGGAAGCCAAAAGCCAGCTGCAACTCCTTACATGTAGCACAAAGAACGGTTTTGAGTAGTATTGACCCAAACATCCGACTCTACCCTCTTGTCCAACATGGGAGTTTGTGTTGTGGACAGGCATTGTGTGCCCTTCCTCACTAGCTTGGTGCCATTCTCTGCAGTTGTCAAAGTTGTTGCTTCAGCTTTGATCATTATGAACAAGTTCAATTAAAAACTTGCTCAGACATGTGTTGACATGAGAGATTCAAGCATTGTTTACTTCCCAGCCTGCTCCTGCGGAGGGTAGGTGGACTGCCTTTGGAAGCTTCTGGGCCTCTGCTGCAGTTTACTTTTACAACAATAACTGCTCTGCTGGGAATGTAAATGAACAGAACCAGGAAACCCCCTTGGAACTCCCTCTGTAGGAGGTCGACATGTGATTTTTCTCTTAAAATGGGTAACAGCGTTATGACATACTTCAAGGGGATTCTAGTGCATGATTTCTTAAAGTTACAATTTACCCAGTTTTTGAAAAGAAAAAAAAACAACATTTTAACCAAGTCCAATTCAAACAGCTAAAAGGGCAAAATGAATTGGTGCTAAGTGCAAGATACTTTTTTAAAGCTTTAACTTAGTCCTCTTAGCAGCTATTAACTGTCAACTGTTACCCTACTGAAGGATTCAACATCATAGTCAGAGTGGAAGTTCTAACTGGTTAGGTCTACCATTTCATAAGTATTCCTATAGTCCTGATGACTAATGCTCAATTCTGAAACACCTTAAAAATAGTGCAACCTAAATAATAATAGAACATAAGGGATGCTGGTGCCAAACTGCCATTACAGTTCTGAACACTAGTTTAACAGGGTCAGTGCTAAGACTAAATCATAAGGTGATCAAACATGATTGTAAATTGAAGAATGCTATGACAAAAAAGGTGGCAAGTTGAAATAAAATAAATTTGATTTCCTCAACTAATCAGGATGATGGAGGAGTATAAGACGGATTACAACTCAACCATTTATTGTAGGGTTCTGGATCCCAAGATATTAGATAATGTGAATTAATTAGGTTATGACTTTAAAGCATTTCACTGGAGAAGCAGGACTTGGCACAGGTGCCATGATGGATATAAAAAGGGATGGCGGTCAGAGGGGAGTTTGGTTGATGACATCTGGTAAACAGAGTTGTAAGTGGTCAATTATTCTCTGCCACTGTTTGGTTGTAACATGGTAATTGTAAACACACATACACACTTCAAAGTATAACTAAGGAATAACGTTCCTTGATTGATACATACTGTAGGGGCAGAGCGAATGGGTTAACATAAAACGTATGGTTAGGTGACCACACACACACACACACACACACACACACACACACATTAGTGGAACGCCCTTTGCTTGTTAAAGTTATACCTGGAACACAAAAACAAATTCACTGACTGTTGGACGTCACTCATCTTAGCTCCAGGACATCTCTGCAGGAGTTGCTCAGTATTCTGTCCTAGGACCAACC
This sequence comes from Chiloscyllium plagiosum, assembly GCF_037043375.1. Taxonomy (NCBI): domain Eukaryota; kingdom Metazoa; phylum Chordata; class Chondrichthyes; order Orectolobiformes; family Hemiscylliidae; genus Chiloscyllium; species Chiloscyllium plagiosum. The sequence continues at coordinate 10,931,366 of NW_028270141.1, read as the reverse complement.
ATCTTCAGCTGCTTATCCATCACAAGGTCAGAGGTGGGGATGTTCATTGATTGCACAATGTTCAACACTGTTCACAACTCCTCGTATATTGAAGCTGTCCATGTTTAATGGACAATGTTCACGTTTGGGCTGACAAATAATAAGCAACATGGATAGCACACAGATAGTGATCAATGACCATCTCCAACAAGAGAGAATCCAACCATCTCCCCTTGAAATTCAATGGTGTGATAATTAATGAATTCACCACAAATCAACATCCAGGAGCATTACCATTGATCAGAATCTGAACTAAACTGGACTAATCATAAATACTGTGGCCAGATGAGCAGGATAAATACTAAGAATCCTGCAATGAATAATTTAACTCTCTAAAGTCTAATCACGATCTACAAGGCACAAGTTAGCAGTGTGATGGAAAACTCACCACTTGGCTGCACAATGACTGTTCCAAAAACACAAGAAGCTTGATACCAAGCAGGAAAAAGCAGCCCACTTCATTGGCACCACATCCATAAACATTCACTCCCTTCACAACTAACACTCAGAACAGCAGTGTGCACCATCTACAAGATGCATGGCAAAAATTCACCAAGCTTCTTTGGACCACACCTATCAGATCACTGCAACCACCACAGAAGGACCAGGGCAGCACATACATGGGCACCTTCACAGGAATTGCAAAACCGGTGCCCACACCTCCCCCCCTCACCTCCATTAAAGGCCCCAAAGAGGCCTTCCACATCCAGAGTTTTACCTACACATCCACCAATGTCATTTGTTGTATCCGTTGCTCCTGATGTGGTCTCCTCTACACTGGGGAGACTGGACGCCTTCTTGCACAGCGCTTTAGGGAACATTTCTGGGACACCCGCACCAGTCAACCCCACTGCCCTGTGGCCCAACATTTCAACTCCCCCTCCCACTCCAGAGGACATGAAGGTCCTGGGCCTCCTCCACTGCTGCTCCCTCACCACCTGACGCATGGAGGAAGAATGCCTCATCTTCCACCTTGGGACACTTCAACCCCAGGACATCCATGTGGACTTCACCAGTTTCCTCATTTCCCCTCCCCCCACCTTATCCCAGTTCCAACCTGCCAGCTCAGCACCACCCACCTGTCAATCTTCCTTCCCACCTATCCGCTCCATCCTCCTCTCCAACCTATCACCTTCATCCATTTATTGCACTCCTTAGCTACCTTCTCCCCAGCCCCACCCTCCCCCCATTTATCTCTCCACACCGGAGGCTCATTGCCTCATTCCTGATGAAGGGCTTTTGCCCAAAACGTCAATTTTCCTGCTTCTCGGATGCTGCCTGACCTGCTGTGCGTTTTCAGCACCACTCTCATCTGGACTCTGATCTCCAGCACCTTCCTGACTTCAAAAAAATACTGTCACCAACCTGACTTTGAAATATATCACCATTCCTTCAGTGTTGGAGAGTCATATCCTAGAACTCCCCACCCCAAATGGACTAAAGCAGCAGCTCCCCATTACCCTCAATGGCAACTAAGGATAGGCAGAAATGCTACCGAATCTCAAAAAAATAAAAAAGTTCAATCAAAAATCTTATCGCATTGAAACAGGGTTAGACTGATAAGTTTAGACCTGTGAATATTTTGCTATTTGAAACCTTTCCACAAATCTATAAAATCTAACCTCTATTTTTCACATTAGTGATAAAACTGAACATTACTCCATGAAGCACTAGTAAACCTTGCAAAGTCTGTCCCTCATAATCTCAGCTAACTTGACTGAAAGCGAGGTAAAATGTTGTGATTTTATTTTAGAAAGAGAGCCATTATAACTGGAGGACAATTGGGGGTTGCAATTGGACATTGACAGGATGCAGAGCTGGGCTGAGAAGTGGCAAATGGAGTTCAACCTGGAAAAGTTGGAAATGATTCATTTTGGAAGGTTGAATTTGATTGCAGATTACAGGGCTAAAGGCAGGATTTTTTGGCAGTGTGGAGGAAGAGAGGGATCTTGGTGTCCACGTCCATTGATCCCTCAAAAATTGCCACCCAAGTTCTTAGGGCTGTCAAGGTGGTGTATGTTGTGATGGCTTTCATTAGCAGGGGGATTGAGTTTAAGTGCCGCGAGGTTATGCTGCAGCTCTATAGAGCCCACACTTGGAATATTATGTTCAGTTCTGGTCACCTCAAAATAGGAAGGATGTGGAAACTTTAGAGAGGATGGAGAGGAGATTTACCAAGATACTGCCGAACTGCAGGAAGGTTGCGGGAGCTAAGGCTTTTCTCATTGGAGCGAAAAAGGCTGAGAGGTGGCTTGATAGAGGTGTACAAGATGACCGGCATAGATAGAGTGGATAGCCAGAGACTTTTTCCCAGGGTGGAAATGTCGATCACAAGGAGGCATAATTTTAAGGTGGAAGAAGATTGGAAGAAGGTTTAGGGGAGATGTCGGAGGTAAGTTCTTTACACAGAAAGTGGTGGGTGCATGGAATGCACTGCCAGCAGCGGTAGAATCAGATACATTAGGGACATTTAAGTGACTCTTGGATAGGCACATGGATGTTAGTAAAATGAAGGGTAAGTAGGTTAGTTTGATCTTAGAGTAGCATAAAAGGTCGGTACAACAGTGAGGACCGAAGGGCTTATACAGTGCTATTCTGTTCTATGATCTACATTCTAACTGAAATGCTGCTTGCTCTTGCTATGTTCTGGGTGTGAGAAATAGGATTGTCAGCTGTAATTAAAATGCAGCATAGTTATAAAACTCCATCCCCCTGAAACTACCGATCAATATGGAGTTCTGTAATGACCACCTTCTCCAGCACATTTAGGAATGGGAAATGAATTCTGGCCTTGCCAGCAATACTTGCACTCCACAATTGAATATATTTTTAAAAATCCAAATTTTACGTGTTACACGGATGTAAATATTTGGACAACTGGTAAAATTAAAAAAAAATGTCCTTTTCAAAAATACCACTCTGCAGATGCTAGTTACCAGCATAATGGAAATTTTACAATGCATTTTTGGTGGATGATATCAGTCCTAAGTATGAAAACGTGACAGTGTGCAGTAAAATATTACTACTAAGCATATGTTGTTTGCCTGCAATACAACAGTGTCTGCACATTAAATTAATTCAAGCACTATGACTTCCCAAAATCTGTCAAAACATTAAATGTAATTTTGTCCTGTCTGCAGGATTTCAGCATAAAAGGCAAAGGTAATGTTTGAACCATTACAGCAAAGTATATAAGGGAGAAATGAGACAAATTTTACAAATACATATGTATAATAAACAGGCAGTGTTTGGGTTGAGCCTGTCTGATCACTTTCTCTTTCTCTCTCTTCTTTTTGTCTTTTCTTTCTTTTCTTCACCTTCCTGACCTTGCAGGGTGGGATTGGCAGGGACCCCTGGCTTTGTAGGGCCCGATGCATGAAATCCTGGAATGGTGGCAGGGAGTTGGCTGCGGGAATAGAGAAGCAGGGAGTCTTGGTTGCAGAAGGCCCAGAGCCTGGACACATGGCAGCCAGCCACGACGGGTTGTGGTAGAGGGGGAAAAAAAAACAAAAAGGAGGTTATTGTCTCCAATGGTGTCCGTGCGCAGAGTGGGGACTCCTGACTGTGCTAGACTGACAATAAATAAATAATTCATTCATTCATCTAGTCAAATGTTACCAAACACTAATAGAAGAATTTTTGTTTATTCATTCATGGGATTTTGCAGCAAGTCGCTGGCCAGGCCAACATTTATTGCCCATCCATAATTGCCCAGAGAGCAGTGGGGAGTCAACCACATCGTTGTGGGTTGAGAGGCATGCATAGATTGCCCAGGTAAGGACGGCAGTTCCCTTCCCTAAAAAAGGCTAGTGAACCAGATGAGTTTTTTGTCCAAAAATCGGCAATGGTTTCATGGTTATCATTAGGCTCTTAATTCCAAATTTTTATTGATTTTAAATTTCACCATCTGCCACATCAGAACTTGAACCTGGGTCTCTGGATAATCAGTCTAGTGATAAAAGCAAGATAATGCCTAGCAACCTACAAAAAGGGTAATTTTAAGCCCATTATTTTACCAGTCAAAATATACATTCCAGTACCAATTGTTTTATGAAGCCTACTGCACATACCTGAAATCAGATAGCCATGATGCTGATAAATCAGAATTTTTCACATCTTTGTGCTTTTAGTGATAAATTGTCAATACTGAGAAGACATCGGATTATTTGGAAAATAAGTGGTGAGAAGCACGAGAGCTGCAGTTTTGTAATGAAAGGAAGTTCAGCAGAATTAATTAGTAACCTGCATTTGAAGAATGCCGAGTCATGTGTAGCTATCAAATTCTAAAATGACAGCAACACATGTCAAAAGTAAGATACATAAGAAATACATCCTTCAAACAGGCAATACATTTACTGGAGTTCTATGCCAACTTTTAAGGTCTCCATCAATACAACAGATTAAGGAAAGATATTCCAAACATTGGTGTCAAAGAAGAGAAATTTGTGCATACGCACAGGTAGACAGCATGCTGGAACCAACCCTAAACTCAAAAATAAAAATCAAATGGTCAGACTTGAATCCTTTCGGAGCCCTGATCATCGGCGATAGTTTTTGGAATATCTATATTTGTGCCTTAGATACACTTATCATTTACAAAAAAAGTATAAATTGTTAATAAAGCTTTAACTACAAGGAGGAAATTTACAAAGAACCAAAATTCTATGGGAGGGATTGAGGAGGAAATTTTAAATTACTGTGAATGCCAGTGAGATTATTACCAGGATTTACACTTGTATGGGTTATATTTTCAACAAATCCAAAATTGGCATCATGAGACTCACACAAAGAAACCCATTTCAAAGCACGTTTTCTCTTCATTATAGAAAGGACCAGATAGCCCACTCAACTCATTTATCCAGATTTATAGAATCCCCATTATTGTGCTTTCCATCTATTGCTCTTGAACCATATGGACAACTATCCCCCTTTAATGCAAAAATAATTTTAAAAAATTATCCATGTTTCTGTATAATTATTGCAGGAATCATTTGCTTTCAATCCTGCAAATTTAGAAACACGTACTTTCATTACAGGGTTGATAATTACATGAAAAGAAGCCTTCTCTTATATGTGGCCAAAATGCATCTTTTCACAAATGGCAGATTATTATACCTCCATTGAATTATGAGCAATGTATTTTAATACTAGTTTCAAAATTGGTTTACAGTTTCAGCTCAATGCCTTTTTGAATTCTGTAACATTATAGTTAAACAATTACTTGTGCAGTGTCCTAGCTTGAATGCTAATTACCAAGAATGAATCCAATCACTACTTCAATTGCTTTATAAATTACAGGTTAAATATATATATTTATAATGCCAATACACAATCACCTTGGATCATGAGAGCACTTATATCTGTATTAGGATGTAATGGGTTCAAGTGCCAATCCAGAATCTTGAACACCTAAGCTAACTTCAATATAGTAAGACATTAAACAGAGACCCAGGGACTAGCTTATGCAAATGCAAATATCACCCTGATGCTGCTAAAACGAGAACAAGATACCAGTGTCCTCTCCAACATTTATCCCTCAATCAACACCCACTGAAACAAAATACAGTAGTTGTGTGAAAATGACAGTTATAGTTCTAGGATTCTGTTAAAAATAGTATTTGAATTTCAAAGTTACTTAATTGGCCAAGGAGTCATTTGAGAAGTCCTGAGCTTTGAAAGTTATGTATTATGCAAGTATTTCCTGTAAAGACATACAGCATTAAAAGAAATGAGAACTGACAAGAAAATCTATAGCTCCTACTTCAGAATAAACTATCTAAATGAGACAATTGAAACCCAAAACATACACCTTTGCTTCAACTTTGATTAACTTGGGATATAAAGTCCTTTCCAAAATATTGCCTCCTTTTCTGCAGAAACACAAACCTTGCTTCTATGAAAAGTACCCACTAAATAGAGCTTGTCTTACGACTTCTAACATGGTACATACCTTACACAGCAGTAAGTCACAATAATGCATTTCTAGACTGTTGGGTATCAGAGATGGTGCAGCTAGTCTAATAATGTCTGATGTTTCACTTGTGATGGTGCAATGTGATTGGAGCCTGTCAAGTAACTGTTACAGTTAGTCAGCTTCCCACTTTGTATGAAGACACTGGCCTAAAAGTTTCCAGTCATTGCCAGCACCCGATTTTCCAGTGTTGACATTCCTCCAATTCTTCTAGAGTGGGATCTCACACAGGAATCCCTGGAGGAAACAGGAGAGGGAAACTGAGCAGAAGTCATACCCCCTTTTGATGGCACTAGTTGCTGCACTCAGATAAGTAAAAGTTCAAATGTCAGTGAACATGAGCATGGAAGGTACAGAAGTAGGGAGGCAAAAAAAAAGGAGCCAGGTCAGGTGGTCTGTGTGGATGTGGGATGAATCAGTCGGAGAAATGTAAGGGGGCAAGACTGGGTGGGCTGGGGCTTGGGGCAGAGTTGGAGGAAGTTGAAGGGTCAGGTTGCAAGGAGTTGGGGTAAGTGGGGGGAGGGGGGTCTGTGCTTCTCTGCTGTATAGTTAGAACATAAGAACTAGGAGAAGGAGTAGGCCACCCACCGCCTTGAGCTGCTCCACCATTCAATAAGATTATACCCATCCTCTCACTATAACCCTTAACTCCTTTACTGTCCAAAAATTTAGCTTTAAAATCATTTACTGAGGAATCCTCAACCACTTCACTGGGCAGGGAATTCTATAGATTCACAACCCTCTAGGTGGTGATGTTCCTTCTTAATTCAGTCCTAAATCTGCTCCCCCTAATTTTGAAGCTGTGCCCTTTTGTCCCAGTTTCACACACCTGTGTAAACATCCTCTCTACTTCTAATCTTACCTATTCACTACATTAAGTTTTTATAAGATTCCGCACCCCCCCCCCCCTCATTCTTCTAAATTCCAATGAATATAATCCCAGTTTACTCAGTCTCTCCTCATAAGTTTTCAGGATTTTTCTGGTCAATATTTCCCAGGGACAACAGCTGATCAAAAAACTAAGAAAGATTGCCAGTCTACTTTTAAAAATAAATTGAACTCATTTTTGTTTTAGAAATGTCATGGTGCATTATAACAGTACATTTAAAAAAAGGAATGGATTCATTTGATGGAGTACGAGACTCTGAAACACCAGTATCATAACTATTGTTAATGTTGATTATGTTATCTGTTGTTAATCAACACAGGCTTTCTGCTCGAGGTCGGGCTACATTCATGTTTGCACGTTCCCATTGCCAGTACAGGTACAGATGGTTTAGGAGGCTGATACACAGCAAAACCAACTACATTTTCAGCATTGAAATTTGCTAGTTAAAAACTGCAATCAAGAGCTTCCTCTTCTGCTGTGCAATTATCATTTTTTGATTGTTTCAGCTTTCCTATAAATTCCCTCCCACTGTCCTGCAACGGTTTGTGCTTGCCCTCAATCAACTCAAATCCAATATTTGGAAAAGCACTGTTCATAAGTGTAATCGATACAAACAAATGTCCATAAAAGTCTTCAGTATACATTTGAATAGCTCGGTGTATGATATGGTCTACTCACACATTTTCTCCCTTTCACTCCAAAATAGTATCCATTCTCTCTGTCTAAAAATGAACACTTTCCTAGAAACTCAACAAGAGAGTTAGTGGGATTCACACAATTCTTATTTTCTGTTGTGCGAGCAGGGAATGCAGAGGGACAGCAAAGATTGCTTAATTCATTCATCTTGCAAGTGTGCATTTGTGTGCATGTGGGGGAAGAAACAGTCAAACGATGGATAATATTCCCTTTGTCTTAGTAATTGCACCATTTCTTTTTTGTATACTTAAATGAATGAGATACATCCACAATATTGGGATTCTGGAATTACTGCCTAGTAAATAAGTCCATCTATTTACTAATGACTGATATGAATGCTGCTAACATTTTAGATGCTACACTTGATCTAGTAGGGAATACACAAATTCGCAGAGCAAACAGGAGCTTTAAAATGAAGAGATGGAGAGGTGGAAAAGCCATTTGATAATCATCTAGCAAATTTTATCAAACAAATTCATAATATATTGTAGGCTTAACCATATTGTTGATTAATGGACTGCAAAAATAGGGTGAGAAATCAGAGTTGAGACATCATTATCCAAAACACTTTTTATTTCACATTTTAAATAATGCAATGCTTTTGCTAAATGTAACAATAAAAACAAATTTAGCCATTGGTTTTCAAAGTTCAACTTCAATAATTGAACACTGAACTAAATGCCATTTTATTGGAGAGAATCAGATATACTTTTCCCAATTGTGTATATCCCAATTGTGATTCCAGCACACAATGCTACGAAATGAAATTATAAAATGCCCTATTTCACCAGATTCCTGTTCAACTGGTCTTGACATTATGCCATCTTTAAAAAGCCATCCAAAAAAAATAGCATCACATGTTCCAACACAAAATACGCAACATCTTAGTTGATTATGTTTGAATTCATTATCATTCAATTTTCCATACGGCACACATGGCTCAGTAAGACATTCTGATTGGCAGGCTATCAGCAATGTTGCTCTTTCTGCAGTGCAGAGATACAGGACAATGGTGAGACCACACATTTTGAATACTATGTGCAGATTTGGATTCCTTAATTAAGGAAGGATGTGAATCCATCACAGGCGGTTCAGAGGAGGTTTACTAGGTTGATATCTGGAATGAAGGGGTTGCTGTGAAGAGAGGTTGCCCATCCTGAATGGACTTGACAAGGTGGACAAGATGTTTACTGCTCTGGGTTAGTCCAGAGCTAGGGGGACAATTTTAAAATTAGCTGTTGCCAATTTCAGACAGAGCAGAGGTAATTTTCTTTTTCAGTCAGAGGTTCGTGCAGCTTTGGTGCTTCAGGAAGTGATGGCAGTGTGGTCACTGAGAGTTCTTAAGGCGGGGCTCGATTGATTCTTGTGCCTAACAGGAATCAAAAGGTTACCTAGGGCAGGTGGGAACATGGAACTTAGAATGCAAAATGGTCAGCCCGATCTTACCAAATGGTGGAGCAGGCTTGATGACCTCCATCTGCTCCAAACTTGTGTGTGCGTGCTCACATTAAATAATCAAGGACGCTTTATTTACAGGTAAAAATATCATTAATTAATCTTTTCTCCATCTAAAAAGTGGAATACAGACTTGCAAGACAAAACTTGAGAAACAAATAAAATCCATGCATCCCTTACTGATGATACCACAAAGAACAAACAAAACTGCAAATGAGACCCAAACATCTCCCAAAACAAATCACTGAGGAGACTACTGGCAAAGGTCGAAAAAGTGTTCTGATAAACTATGAACTCATACAAATGGATATATTTAGCAATTTGATCAATCCAATCAATACTGAAGGATAAAATAAATCTACCATCACGGTACCTTTCTTAGAAGTCTCTTACTTTTTCTTGATTAATGATCTTTGCTCAGTGTTACCACTGTAATGTAATCTAGATATTACTCCCACAAGCGAGTTATTTCCTTTTTTAAAATCTCCACCAAAAGTCTAACTTTATTTTCTGAGCCAAGATCATTTCTCACTGATTAACTTCTCTAAACTTTATCTTTCATTATGCCCTTCCAAAACTTCAAGTACTCAAAGATTCAGACTTAGCTTTTAATGCTGTTTTCTTGTTCAACTAATTTTTTCCTCTCTGACCTAATTTGCTGGTGTACTCCTTTATTTCTATGCTAGGTCTCATCCTGTCACTCTTAAACTGTCATTACCCTCACTACACCCATCCACAAACATCTACTCCCTCCACCACCGACACTCAGTGGCAGCAGCGTGTACCAACCACAGGATGCACTGCAGAAATTCACCAAAGATCTTCAGACAACACTTTCCAAGCCCGTGACTACTTCTATCTAGAAGGGCAAGGGCAGATGTATGGAAACATCCCCACCCACAAGTTCCCCTCTAAGCCACTCACCATCCTGACTTGGAAATATAATCGCCATTCCTTCACTGTCGCTGGGTCAAAATCCTGGAATTCCCTCCCGAATGGCATTTGGGTCAACCCATATCAGGTGGACTGTAGAGGTTCAAGAAGGCGCTTCACCCCCACCTTCTCAAGGGCAATAAACGCTGACCAGCTAGCAATGCCCACAATGAATAAAGAAAAATTATCCTCCACTTTCACCTTGTCCTTTCTCTTCAACTTTCTAAATCTCATGAACCTTCCATCCCATAATTTTGCTTCAAATCCTCACTACAGCAAGAGTTCTGTATTTTGCTTAGACACTGATCCTACCATGGTTCAGGTGAAGATTGGCCCAACAGTTCAGCTCCTCCAACCAGTGGGAGGGATATCAGTGCCAATGCACTGAAACCAACTTCTCCCGAAGCCAATCTTTCAATCACACACTCGACTCGCTGACCTTATTTGAGTAAAGTTTGCTTATGGCTCCAGAGATTACTGCCTTTTGGTGCAGCTTTTATTAAATTTAGCCCCTTGCTGCACATACTTTCCCTTTCTTGCTACTAATCACAGTCACAATTTACATTAAGAATTTGGATAAAGGAGTCATAATGTAAGCAAACAGTAGAGATGAATCAAAGGAGAGGTGAGATAAGCACCCAAGGAAGAAAAAAGGATCAAAGTTGTGTTACTGGAGTAAAATGAAGAAGGATCAGAGGAGACCTGGGCTGAGTATAAATTCTCGCATTAAACAGTTGGGCCAAATGTCCTATTTCTGTGCTGTAAACATGATGTACATGTATTTGGAAAGGCAAGGACTAATTAGGGATAGTCAACATGGGTTTGTGCGTGGGAAATCATGTCTCACAAATTTGATTTGAGTTTTTTGAGGAAGTAACAAAGAAGATTGATGAGGGCAGAGTGGTAGGTGTGATCTATATGGACTTCATTAAGGCATTCGACAAGGTTCCCCATGGGAGACTGGTTAGCAAGGTTAGATCTCATGGAATATACGGAGAACTACCCATTTGGATATAGAGCTGGCTCAAAGGTAGAAGACAGAGGGTGGTGGTGGAGGGTTGTTTTTCAGACTGGAGGCCTGTGACCAGTGGAGTGCCACAAGGATCGGTACTGGATCCTTTACTTTTTGTCATCATTTACATAAATGATTTGGATGTGAGGATAAGAGGTACAGTTAGTAAGTTTGCAGATGACACCAAAATTGAAGGGGTAGAGGACAGCAAAGAGGGTTACCTCAGATTACAACAGGATCTGGACCAGATGGGCCAATGGGCTGAGAAATGGAGTTTAATTCAGATAAATGCAAGATGTTGCATTTTGGGAAAGCAAATCTTAGCAGGACTTATACACTTCATGGTAAGGTCCTAGGGAGTGTTGCTGAACAAAGCGACCTTGGAATGCAGGTTCATAGCTCCTTGAAAGTGGAGTCGCAGGTAGATGGGATAGTGAAAAAGACGTTTGGTATGCTTTCCTTTATTGGTTAGTGTATGGAGTACGGAAGTTGGGAGGTCATGTTGCGGCTGTACAGGACATTGGTTAGGCCACTGTTGGAACATTGCGTGCAATTCTGGTCTCCTTCCTATTGGAAAGATGTTGTGAAACTTGAAAAGGGTTCAGAAAAGATTTACAAGGATGTTGCCAGGGTTGGAGGATTTGAGCTACAGGGAGAGGCTGAACAGGCTGGGGCTGTTTTCCTTGGAGCGTCAGAGGCCGATGGGTGACCTTATAGAGGTTTACAAAGTTATGACGGGCATAGATAGGGTAAATAGGCAAAGTCTATTCCCTGGGATCGGGGAGTCCAGAACTAGAGGGCATAGGTTTAGGGTGAGAGGGGAAAGATATAAAAGAGATCTATGGGACAACTTTTTCACATAAAGTGATACATGTATGGAATGAGCTGCCAGAGGAAGTGATGGAGGCTCGTATAATTGCAACAGTTAAGGAGGCATTTGGATGGGTATATGAACAGGAAGGGTTTGGAGGGATATGTGCCGGGTTCTGGCAGGTGGGACTAGATTGGGTTGGGATATCTGATCGGCATGGACAGGTTGGACCGAAGAGTCTGTTTCCATGCTGTACATCTCTATGACTCTAAATACTGTCGGTCAACTTTGCCCCAAACTTTAAAACGCCTCATCCCATCACTGTCCCAAGTTTTCATTGGGAGAAAATGAGGACTGCAGAAGCTGGAGATCAGAGCTGAAAAAATGTGTTGCTGGAAAAGTGCAGCAGGTCAGGCAGCATTAAAGGAGCAGGAGAATTGACGTTTTGGGCATAAACTCTTCTTCAGGAATGAGGAATGTGTGCCAAGCACGCTAAGATAAAAGGTAGGGAGGAGGGACTGGGGGGGAGGGGCATTGGGAATGCGATAGTTGGAAGGAGGTTAAGGTGAGGGCGATAGGCCAGAGAGGGGGTGGGGTGGAGAGGTCGGGAAGGAGATTCCAGGTCAAGAAGGGTCCGAGGGTTGGGACTGAGATAAGGTGGCGGGAGGGGAAATGAGGATGCTGGAGAAATCTGCATTCATCCCTTGTGGTTGGAGGGTTCCTAGGCAGAAGATGAGGTGCTCTTCTTCCAGGCGTCGTGTTGCCATGGTCTGGCGATGGAAGCGGCCAAGGACCTGCATGTCCTTGGCGGAGTGGGAGGGGGAGTTAAAGTGTTCAGCCACAGGGCGGTTGGGTTGGTTGGTGCGGGTGTCCCCGAGGTGTTCTCTGAAACGTTCCGCAAGTAGGCGGCCTGTCTCCCCAATGTAGAGGAGGCCACATCGGGTGCAACGGATGCAGTAAATGATGTGTGTGGAGGTGCAGGTAAATTTGTGACGGATATAGAAGAATCCTTTGGGGCCTTGGAGGGAAGTGAGGGGGGAGGTGTGGGTGCAAGTTTTGCATTTCTTGCGGTTGCAGGGGAAGGTGCCGGGAGTGGAGGTTGGGTTGCTGGGGGGTGTGGACCTGACGAGGGAGTCGAGGAGGGAGTGGTCTGATAGGGGTGGGGAGGGAAATAGATCCTTGGTGGTGGGGTCTGTTTGGAGGTGGCGGAAATGATGAAGGATGATACGATGTATCTGGAGGTTGGTGGGGTGGTAGGTGAGGACCAGGTGGGATTCTGTCCTGGTGGCGATTGGAGGGGCGGGGTTCAAGGGCGAAGGAGCGGGAAGTGGAGGAGATGCGGTGGAGAGCATCGTCAACCACGTCTGAGGGGAAATTGTGGTCTTTGAAGGAGGCCATCTGGGTTGTTCGGTATTGGAATTGGTCCTCCTGGGAGCAGATGCGGTTGAGACGAAGGATTTGGGAATATGGGATGGTGTTTTTACAGGGGACAGGGTGGGAGGAGGTGTAATCTCGGTAGCTGTGGGAGTCGGTTGGTTTATAGTAAATGTCTGTGTTGAGTTGGTCGCCCGAGATAGAAATGGAGAGGTCTAGGAAGGGGAGGGAGGAGTCGGAGGCAGTCCATGTAAATTTGAGGTCGGAGTGAAAGGTGTTAGTAAAGTGGATGAACTGTTCAACCTCCTCGTGGGAGCACGAGGTAGCGCCGATACAATCATCGATGTAGCGGAGGAAAAGGTGGGGGGTGGTGCCAGTGTAGCTGCGGAAGATGGACTGTTCCACATATCCTACGAAGAGGTAGGCATAGCTGGGGCCCATGCAGGTGCCCATGGCTACTCCTTTGGTTTGGAGGAAATGGGAGGATTGGAAAGAGAAGTTGTTCAGGGTGAGGACCAGTTCAGTCAGCCGAAGGAGGGTGTCAGTGGAAGGGTACTGGTTGGGTCGGCGGGAAAGAAAGAAGCGGAGAGCTTTGAGGCCTTCGTGATGGGGGATGGAGGTGTATAGGGACTGGTTGTCCATGGTGAAGATAAGGCGTTGGGGGCCGGGGAAGCAAAAATCATGGAGGAGGTGGAGGGTGTGGGTGGTGGTGTCCTGAATGTAGCTGGGGAGTTCTTGGACTGAGGGGGACTGGACCGTGTCGAGGTATGCAGAGATGAGTTCGGTGGAGCAGGAGCAGCCTGAGACAATGGGTCGGCCGGGACAGTCAGGTTTGTGGATTTTGGGCAGGAGGTAGAAGAAACGGGCGGTGCGGGGTTGTGGGACTATGAGGTTGGTGGCGGTGGATGGGAGATCCCCTGAGGTGATGAGGTTATGGATGGTGGTTTGGTGCTGGAGATAGGGTCATGGTCAAGGGGTCAGTAGGAGGAGGTGGGTGGTGGGAGGTGTATTGGCGCTACCACAAGGAGGTTGAACAGTTCATCCACTTTACTAGCACCTTCCACCCCAATCTCAAATTCATCTGGACCATCTCAGACTCGTCCCTCCCCTTCCTAGACCTTTCCATTTCTATCTCGGGCGACCGACTCAACACGGACATTTACTATAAACCGACCGACCCCCACAGCTACCTAGACTACACCTCCTCCCACCATGCCCCCTGTAAAAACGCCATCCCATATTCCCAAATCCTTCACCTCCAATGCATCTGCTCCCAGGAGGACCAATTTCAATACCAACAATCCAGATGGCCTCCTTCTTCAAAGACTGCAATTTCCCCTCAGACGTGGTTGACTGTGCTCTCCACCATAGCTCCTCCGCCCTTGAATCCCACCCCTCCAATCGCCACCAGGACAGAACCCCACTGGTCCTCACCTACACCCATCAACCTCCAGATATATCATATCATCCTTCATCATTTCCGCCACCTCCAAACAGGACATGCAGGCCCTTGGCCTCCTCCATCGCCAAACCATGGCAACGCGACGCCTGGAAGAAGAGCGCCTCATCTTCTGCCTCAGAACCCTCCAACCACAAGGGATGAATGCAGATTTCTCCAGCTTCCTCATTTTCCCTCCCCCCCCCCCCCCCCCCCCCTTAATCTCGGTCTCAACCCTCAGACTCAGCACCGCCTTCTTGACCTGCAATCTTCTTCCCGACCTCTCTGCCCCCATCCCCTCTCTGGCCTATCACCCTCACATTAACCTCCTTCCATCTATCGCATTCCCAACACCCCTCCCCCAAGTCCCTCCTCCCTACCTTTTTATCTTAGCCTGCTTGGCACACCTTCCTCATTCCTGAAGGGCTTATGCCCGAAACGTCGATTCTCCTGCTCCTTCGATGCTGCCTGACCTGTCGCGCTTTTCCAGCAACACATTTTCAGCCCCAAGTTTTCATTGGTCCATTATCACCTCATTTTTACAACAACCACCTTGATCAGTATTCTGAGCTCCACCCTGTATGAACTCTCATATATTCAGAATATATGAATATTCTTAGAATGCGGAGTTGGAGTTCCTCATTTTCCATAGTTTTGTTCATTCCTACCTGTGCAATCTCACTCAATCCTATTTTTGTATAAATGCCCTTCCATTCTTCCGAATGTGAAACGCTGTGTTCTCCTTCTGTCCTGACAGAGAGCGTCTATCCATCAAAGCCCTCTGCTTTGCTACACTTTACCTCATCCTATTTCTCTGCCTTTGATCGCTTCTGCCTCAATTGGGTTAGGACCACTGATTTTCTTGATGTACAATAATAACTGAGACATGGGATGCACTGGACACAACCTTCAACATGTGCAGATGACATAAAGCCCGGAGTTACAGTGAACTGTGAGGACGATGCTAATAAGACTTGGAGAGCAAAGGCAGGTTAGTGGAATGAATGAAATTAAAACATAGAAGGGCACACATTGTGGCTGTAAGAATAGAAAACGGCAGTGTAATTTAAAGTTGTACAATTCTAAAAAGGGATAGGCAAACGTAGAGTACTGGTGTAGGATTTGTTGGGAAAAGTGGTTACAAAAAGGCATAACGAATCTTGAGCTTTATAAATAGTACCAAAGAATGCAGAAACAAAGTTAATACCCCTGTATAAAACAGCAGTGTCCCACCTACCCCTTCACATGAGCACTTTCTGCCACAAAGGTAACAGAGCTTGCGGAAGTCACAACAGATTACCCTGAGAGTTAAAAATAAATCACAACACCAGGTTATAATCCAACAGGTTTAATTGGACTATAACCTGGGGTGTTGTGTGGTCTTTAAACTTTGTCCACCCCAGTCCAACACCAGCTCCTCCAAATCACCGTGAGAGTAGAAGAGAGTCATTGTCAGCTGTTGATGATTTGACCACAACTGCAGTCCCACATCCAATACTGGACCCTGCACTTGCAGAAGTACAACTGGTACTTCCAAAATGCGATGGTTGCATTCTTGTGTAATCCAGCATTATGGAAAAAAAAATCGTACTTTAGGAACAATGCTTAAAAAGTGTTCGCAATACAGCCAGCACACAATTTTAAAAGTTTGTGCTATGGAAACAGTGTCCCTAGTTCAATCCCGTTACAGGGAATTTGTGTTAATAAAACTCGTGATAAAGCAGGACAACCTGCACGCGGAGCCTCGGCTGTCCATTATAATATACACAAGTGCAGGGTGTTGTCTACTTGAGTGCTTAGTGCGATTACAGAGAGATATTGCTGGACATTTGCATTAGTAGCTCAAAAGGCAGACACACGCTGAATTCTGAGAATAATCAATTCTCAGTATGAGGATTTGTACGTTCCACTGAACAGTGGAGAGGGTGCGAGAGAGGATTTTCTGGTTCAGTGAGAATGGCTCCATGAATGGGGATAAATTGGAGTTATTCCCGGAGAGGAGGTTGCAAGGAATTTTAATAGAATCATGAGTGATGTTGAAAGAACAGACAGGGAGAAACATTGGCAAAAGACTCAAGAACCCAAGGGTTTCGATTTAGAATGATTGGCAGAAGATCCAAAGGCAAAAACAAAGAACATAAAACAGATGAGAATGTAGAACGTGCTGGTTGAAAGGATGATGGAAGCAGAGTCAATCATGGGTTTTCGACAAGAAATCGAACAAACACCTGAAGGGTAAAAGGAAACAGAACTATTGGCAAAAGGCAGGGAACAGAGTACGCTATAAAAAGGTTTTTGCATAGAAAGTCTCGATGGACCAAATAGCCCAGCTTCTGCTGTAACTTTTCTGTTGGTTTTACTGTAGTCTGACTCTCAACCTTAAAAAGCACCCTGGGAAATTC
Source organism: Chiloscyllium plagiosum (assembly GCF_037043375.1). Taxonomy (NCBI): domain Eukaryota; kingdom Metazoa; phylum Chordata; class Chondrichthyes; order Orectolobiformes; family Hemiscylliidae; genus Chiloscyllium; species Chiloscyllium plagiosum. The sequence goes on along the minus strand of NW_028270141.1, from coordinate 10,914,346 downwards.
TGTAGTGTTAAAAGCAATAAATAAAATCTAGCTGTTGACAGGTCATGGATCCAAATAATAGATGTTCATAGACACAGCTGTTCGAAAAAAAACAAACAATAGATGCAACAGTGGATAATTTAGTGCAACACCTTCACACTGCATAATAACTTTCTGAACAGCATTGCCTCATGGCAGATAGTGAACTATTCCTGATGAAGGGCTTTTGCCCGAAACGTCGATTTTCCTGCTCCTCGGATGCTACCTGAACCACTGCTTTTCCAGCACCACTCTAATCTAGAATCTGGTTTCCAGCATCTGCAGTCATCGTTTTTACCTAGAATAGTGAACTATTAAAGCAAGGAGCATTTAAATTGAATAAGCTTTTTAAAGCTGGGGAAATTAATTACAACATGGACACTTTTTAAAACGGAAATAGATGGTACTCAAAAATGATTAAACTACCCACATTTTAATAACTGTTACAAGAATCACTGACAGAAATAATTTTCAAATGTAAATACTTTAGCATCCAGGGTTGTAACAATGGAAGGTAAATGGAGCAAACAATACCCCGATTGTAGCCCACAACATTGAAATCAAACAGGTTTCCAAGCTAACACTACTTCCTGGATAAATGACAGTTTTGCCACTTGCTAATTGGAGTGCTAAGAGGCAAGTTGATTCTATTCTGTGTCTTTGAGTAATTTCCTTTTCCGAGGAAATCACATGATTTTGGACGTGGTTGAGAAAATTACTATTTTTATTTTTCTCATCTGGAACGGAGAGCTGTGGTGGAGGATTGAACTTCGAACAGCAGCCATTCGTTACGTTAAAAAAAGAGAGAACAAAAAGACTGTTGTTTGCTGTTGGGAACTGGCTCAGCAAGATAATACCAGGTTAATTGCTGCAATAACACCACTGCAGATGATTAAACTCGAGAGTGTGGTGCTGGAAAAGCACAATGGGTCAAGCAGCATCCGAAGAGCAGGAGAAGACTCTGAAGGCCCTATGCCCGAAACGTCCAAGGTATTGCTATGCACAGCAATTGTCAGCCATTTGGATGCCGAGTTGGTCAACTAAATGCTGGCCAGCCAACCACACAATATTGAAGAAAGAAAACCAAAAAGTAGTGATCAGATTCGGACTAGATTTTTTTGGGGAGCAGCAAGTATTTTTGCGTTAGAAGCTGTCAGATAGCGAAGTTTTCTTTTAGAACATAGAACAATACAGCACAGAACAGGCCCTTCGGCCCACGATGTTGTGCCGAACATTTGTCCTAGCTTAAGCACCCATCCATGTACCTATCCAATTGCCGCTTAAAGGTCACCAAAGATTCTGACATTACCCAGAGAGTGGTGGGGGCATGGAATGCGCTGCCTGTGGGAGTGGTAAAGAACCCACCCCTGACATCTCCCCTATACCTTCCACCCTTCACCTTAAATTTATGTGCCCTTATAACACACTGTTGTATCCGGGGGAAAAAGTTTCTGACTGTCTACTCTATCTATTCCTCTGATCATCTTATAAACCTCTATCAAGTCACCCCACATCCTTCGCCGTTCCAACGAGAAGAGGCCTAGCACTCAACCTATCCTCATACGACCTATTCTCCATTCCAGGCAACATCCTGGTAAATCTCCTCTGCACCCTCTCCAAAGCTTCCACATCTTTCCTAAAGTGAGGCGACCAGAACTGCACACAGTACTCCAAATGTGGCCGAACCAAAGTCCTGTACAGTTGCAAGATCACTTCACGACTCTTGAATTCAATCCCTCTGTTAATGAACGCTAATACACCAAAGGCCTTCTTACAAGCTCTATCCACCTGAGTGGCAACTTTCAAAGATCTATGAACATAGACCCCAAGATCCCGCTGTTCCTCCACCTCACTAAGAACCCTACCATTAACCCTGTATTCCACATTCTTATTGGTCTTTCCAAAATGGACAACCTCACACTTGGTAGGGTTGAACTCCATCTGCCACTCCTCAGCCCAGCTCTGCATCATACCCAAGTCCCTTTGCAGCCGACAACAGCCCTCCTCACTATCCACAACTCCACCAATCTTCGTATCATCTGCAAATTTACTGACCCACCCTTCGACTCCCTCATCCAAGTCATTAATAAAAATTACAAACAGCAGAGGACCCAGAACTAATCCCTGCGGAACTCCACTTGTAACTGGGCTCCAGGCTGAATATTTACCATCTACCACCACTCTCTGACTTCGACCGGTTAGCCAGTTTTCTATCCAATTGGCCAAATTTCCCTCTATCCCATGCCTCCTGACTTTCCACATAAGCCTACCATGGGGAACCTTATCAAATGCCTTACTAAAATCCATGTATACTACATCCACTGCTCTACCCTCATCCACATGCTTGGTCACCTCCTCAAAGAATTCAATCAGACTTGTAAGGCAAGTCACAAATCCATGCTGGCTGTCCCTAATCAAGCAGTGTCTTTCCAGATACTCATAAATCCTATCCCTCAGTACCCTTCTCATTACTTTGCCTACCACAGAAGTAAGACTAACTGGCCTGTAATTCCTGGGGTTATCCCTATTCCCTTTTTTGAACAGGGGCACAACATTCGCCACTCTCCAGTCCCCTGGTACCACCCCCCGTTGACAGTGAAGACGAAAAGATCATTGCCAACGGTACTGCAATTTCCTCTCTTGCTTCCCACATAATCCTAGGATATATCCCGTCAGGCCCGGGGGACTTGTCTATCCTCAAGTTGTTCAAAATGTCCATCTTCCTTCCTAACAAGTATCTCCTCTAGCTTACCTGTCCGTTTCACACTCTCCTCTTCAACAATACGGTCCCTATATGGTTTTTGCTCTCCAGTTTCCGACTTGTTGAAAGCTGATTGGAATACCAATCCGTTAAAAAAAAAACACGACAGAAACTTATTTGTAATAACCGGCAACTTCAGAATTCAAAAGGAAGATAAAGTTCTCTTATACAACCCATCATCCAAGAATTAAGAAGGCCTGGTTTTCAGGATTGAAACAGTTATTAAACTGGCAACTTAAGATTCTTTTGCTGTTATAAAATTTATCCCTTATCTGAGACTGTCAGTTGGAGTGTGAGTAGGGGTTAATATTCAAAGATGTGGCTTAGATCATAGATATCAATAAGATTGTCTTGCAGTTTATCTGCACGTTCTGCTAAAAGTTTTGCTCTTAATTTTTAAGTTATAAACTTGGTGTCCAAGATGTGTTACTTTAAAGATAGCAACAAACAAATGCTGGAAATCAGAGTGGTTCCGGCACCCGTGGAGAGGCAGTAAGCTAACATTTGAGTCTAGCAGATTCATTCAACACCCACACAAAATGTTTAGCTCCCACACTCTCCATAAATGCTGCTTGACCAGCTGTGATTTCCAGCATTTTTATTTTCAGCACAGATTCCAGTGTCCAGTAGTTTGCTCCTACTATGTTATTGCAAAGCCGAGTTAGGAATAAATAGACAATTTTGAGTTTCATTGAATGTTTCAATTTTACTGTGTCACAAATCCAGTGATTTGGTTTGGCTTGCTATCCCTTTGTTGTTACAATGCAGTGGAAAGCAATATTATATTATGTTATATTATGTTATGTATTAAACAGATTGAATGGACCCCACATCAATTGAATCCCACAGCACCAAGGACATGTAGGTCCTGGGCTTCCTCCATCGCCACTCCCTTACCACCCAATGCCTGGAGAAAGAACACCACATCAACCATGCAGGATTAATGTGGATTTCACCAGTTTCCTCATTTCCCCTCACTCCATCTTATCCCAGTCCCAAGCCTCCAACTTGGCACTGCCCTCTTGACTGGACCTACCTCTCCAACTTCCTTCCTTCCCACCCATCTGCTCCATCCTCCTCTCCGACCTATCACGTCCACCCACATCTTCATCTACCTAGCACATTCGCAGCTACCTATCCCCCACCCCCTCCCATTTATCGGTCAGCCTCCCTGGCCCACAAGCCTCATTCCCGCAGAAGGGCTTATGCCTGAAACATCGATTCTCCTGCTCTTTGGATGTTGCCTGACCAGCTGTGCTTTTCCAGCACCATACTCTTGACTCTGTTCTGTTCTCTTGCATCTGCAGTCCTCACTTTCTCCCAGATTGAATGGACTGGTTTATTATGTATTATGCATTTCTCAGAACTGCTTATACAAGGTAATATATTGATGATACTACAATAAAATGCAAAGGGGAGTAAGGAAACCTCAACTGTCAATACTAGTTTAAAAAAAATTGCACTGATTTGTCTAATTTTATTTTATATTAAATCTAGAGTTTCTTATACATTACAACAGTTTTAATTCAATGTTATGTTTACTACATACCATTGGATATGTGCTTAAATAAAATGAAGTTCACCACGAAAGCAGCAATCATGCATTTCAGCTACTGCATAGCAAATTAAAAAAACTTTTAGAATTAAACTTCCAGCAACTTCTAGGAGTGCTTGGAAATCGAAATCCTGAATTTGATGGCGAGCCCTTCAACAGATGACAAGAGAATTTTATTTCTAACTGAAGCCAGTGACACATGGTCTTTGTGTGACTGTATATGGTGTTAACAGTTGCTCACTCCCATCATGCTTTGGTCCCTAGCTTTATTTCCCACAGTCAGTAACATCCTGCTTTGCTGGTTCAGCTGTTTTAATGAGAGGAGCAGGAAACCTAGCAACTTGAATTCCTCAAGTGTGATTGGAAAGGCTTATAAAAAAGTATTATTTTTAAACTGGTCAATAACATAATCATACTTCCAAGTTGTAGCTTGAAGGCATTCCTTCCAAAAATGAAATTACTCCAAATTAGAGAACGTGCATTGAAGTCAGAACAAAATATTAGGTCTGAGGAAGGGTCACCAGACCAGAAACATTAACTTGGATTTCACTTCACAGACGCTGCCAGACCTGCAGAGCTTTTCCAGCAACTTCTGTTTTTGTTCAAAATATTGGTGTGCTGCTAGGAGAGAAAATAGCTTTGTGCTTGGGCTAATTCAGAATTGCCAAATGTTATGGCTCAGTCACTTCACCCTCTCATACAGCTGTTCAAAGAACAACCACATTGGACTGAAGCAGGAAGGTCAAAGTTGTTCCTGAAAGCTGAAGCTCTGTGATGTAAGCACAGTGAGCAATCTGAACTGAAATGCAATTAAGTGACTAACAGTAAATGACAAACAATTTTTGTTGCCAGCAGACAAGATTTAAACATGGAATTAATTTTGTAGTAATTGGAACCAGGTGGATCCTTTTGACTATGATATCCTTGATTAGGGTTGTTAACCCAGAGTCGAAAAGTATGGCACCGGAAAAGCACAGCAGGTCAGGCAGCATCCGAGGAGCAGGAGAGTCAATGTTTCAGGGAAAAGCCATTCATCAAAAATGTGGGGCAGGGGAGAACAGAGAGATAGGAGAGGGGTAGACAAGGGAGAAGGTAGCTGGGAATAGGTAGATGCAGGTTGGGGGGGGGGGGGGGGGGGGGGGGGGAAGCTGATGGTGATAGGTCAGAGCAGATAGGAGGGAAGGAGGATGGGCAGGTAGGACAGTTCAAGAGGGCAGTGTTGAGTTAGAGGTTTGGATCTGGGGGGAGGTTGGGGGAGGGGAGATGAGGAAACTGGTGCAGTCAACGTCGATGCTGTGTTTGGAGGGTCCCAGGGCAGAAGATGAGGCATTCTTCCTCCAGGCGTTGGGTGGTTAGGATTTGGCTGTGGAGGCAGCCCAGGACTTGCATGTCCCTGGGGGAGTGGGAGAGAGAGTTGAAGTAGTCAGCCACAGGGTGGTGGGGATTTTTGGTGTGTGTGTGTCCCAGGAGATGTTCCCTGAAATGTTCTGCGAGTTGGCGGAACCCAAGGAATCCTTGGCTGACAGATTTAAACTGGAGGAGATTTAGAATCTCCTCAGTTCAGGGACTGACTCTGAACTGGCTGGCCACAGCCAGTGTACTGTGCACATGTAAATAAATGGTGACTTGGTGATAGGATACTCACCTCAGAAATGAGTGGTTATTTCAGATTTATAGCAATTCTATATATAAACCAAGAATTTCTGCCAGTGTACCTTCTGTGAAAATGGATATCACCTGCTTTCTGCTGTTTTACAAATCCTATATTAGAGAAAAAAATCTTCTGGGACAGAAAAAGGAACATTCCCTTGTCGAGGGTGATACATGCAACAGTACATGGTTTCAGCTCAAAGTGGTCAAAAAAAATACGACAACTAAAAATCAGGCAAATGTTGCAACTGAAATGGATTTTAACTTTATGGGGCATGAATTAAACTTTTACCTTCACCATGATTTCTCCTTCTCGGTCAGCACCCAAATTACTACTCTCCTTATTTCTCATCTTTTAGCACAATGGCAACTGAACAGTAAAGCCATATTTATAGGTTGACCTTGCCCACACAAAGGCCTGGGCAGAGATTATCTTGCAGGTCAAAAACGGAACTTCCACAAAACCTTTGAACTCAACTGGAAAAGCCAATGCAACCAGGAATGGGTATAAGCATCCACTAGTCGTCCAGCTAAACAGAAACCTCATTTCATGCATCTGCACATTATTTGGTCCTTGGAACTAACATTGGCAAGCAAAAACCTAAAAGAACTGTGGATGCTGTCAGTAACAAAAACAGAAATTGCTGAAAAAGCTCAGGTCTGGCAGCATCCGTGGAGACACACAGTTAGCATTTCAGAACTTAGTTCTGAGCAATGATTTGGAGGTGCCGGTGTTGGACTGGGGTGTACAAACCTTAAAAAATCAGAACACCGAGTTATAGTCCAACAGGTTTATTTGGAAGCACTGGCTTTCAGAGCGCTGCTCCTTCATCAGGTGGCTGTGGAGTATAAGATTGTAAGACACTGAATTTAGAGCAAAAGTTTACAGTGTGATGTAACTGAAATTATATATTGAAAAAGACCTGGATTGTTTGTAAAGTCTCATCTTTTAGAATGACCATGTTGGTTTCAGTTCTTTCACATGTAAATTACAGAACTTTTAAATTTACATTCTCAAAATGAACTTTAACTGTAGGTGCCATGTTAGCCCAATCCATTATCTGAGCTGACATGGCACCTATTGTTAAAGTTCACCTAAGAATGTGAATTTAAAAATGTTCTGCGATTTACACGTGAAAGAACTGAAACCAACATGGTCATTCTAAAAGACGAGAGACTTAAACAATCCACGCCTTTTTCAACGTATAATTTTCAGTTACATCACACTGTAAAGTTTTGCTATAAATTCTGTGTCTTACAATCTTATACTCCACAACCACCTGATGAAGGAGCAGCACCCCGAAAGAAATTTCTGAGCAAAGGTCACTTGACCTGAAATGTTAACTGGTTTTTCTCCACAGGTGCTGCTAGACCTGGTGAGCTTTTCTAGCAATTTCTGTTTTTGTTTAAGTGTCTAGGACTTCTTGACATGATTTCAATCCCATTAAAAACAGTCCCCCAGATTTTGTCAGAACTGCAGCATTCTAAATATTTGACTACCATGAGTGACTAAAAGCCTCCTGAAGCCAACTCTAGTGAAGTTGGGGCACAGCTGATCGGGAAGTAAAAATTTGCAATTTTACACATTTTTCTGCCAGAAAAAATATCGGCAGCAGTGAGTTAGTTGAAGTTTCCTCCTTTGTTCTTGACACCTGAACTTTATAATGATATGACATTTACACACTTTGTGGCTTCAAATTTGGGTTATTGGACAGAAAATTCATTTAGTCAGGAGGTTGACAGTATGGAAACAGGGCCTTTAGCTCAACTTTGTGAAAGCTGGGCAGCTTTCACAATCAAATTAGTCTCAGCTACATACCTTTGGCCCATATCCCTCCATGGAGAAAGTGAGGACTGCACATGCTGGAGATCAGAGCTGAAAAATGTTCCAGCAACACATTTTTCACCCCCATATCCTTCCATACCTATCCCATCCATGTACTTGTCTAAAATGTTTCTTCAATTACAACATTGTACTCCCTTCCACTACTACCTCTGAAAAGATGGATATACTTTGCAGTTAATCTTAAAAGACCAGATTTTTCTCAAGATCCAATGCTTCAGACACAATAGTAAATGAAATAGGATGCTTATTTCACATGATATGATTTTTGGGGAAAAAAAAGTTGAAGGTGGACTTTCCAAACAAAGACAAAGACAGTGACATTTTTTGCAAATGTAAAATCCTTCCTGTTTTCTAACTGGTCTCCTATAAATGTCTGACAGAATTGTAAAATGTTTAAAGTGAAAAAAGAATTGCGCTAGCGTGCAATTGCATTTGCTCCCCCCCCCCCCCCAATTGCAAAAGGGCAGCATGGTGGCTATGTGGTTAGCACTGCTGCCTCACAGCACCAGGGTCCCAGGTCCAATTCCAGCCTTCGGCGACAGTCTGTGTGGAGTTTGCATGTTCTCCCTATGTCTGCATGGGTTTCCTCCGGGTGCTCTGGTTTCTTCCCACAATCCAAAGATGTGCAGGTCAGGTGAATTGGCCATGTTAAAATTGCCTATAGTGTTTAGGTGCATTAGTCAGAGGGAAATGGGTCTGGGTGGGTTACTCTTCAGAGGGTCAGTGTGGACTGGTTGGGCCGAAGGGCCTGTTTTCACACTGTAGGAAATCTAATCTAGTGTGAATAAATGTTGGTCTTAGAAAGAATTCAGCATGATTTACCAGAATAATAACTGGAATCTAATGGTTAAACAATGAAAGGAGAGAATAAATAAGATGGGTCATATTTTCTGTATTCAGTCAAAGCTTAAGATATTATGGAGAACAGATGGTTAGACAGTAATCATTGACATGAATTTGGGAACAGGTTAAGACTAGGGATCATAGACAAAAAAAAAGCCTGATCTTTCAGAAGTGAAATGAGGAAACATTTCCTCAGGCAATAGGCAGTAGAAATTTTGAACTCTTCAGCGAATAACAGTTGACGCTAGATCAATTGTTAATTTGAAGGGCAAGCCAGCAGAAGGTCTCAAGAAATATGTGGCAAAGGCAGATTTAGGAGTTAGATCATAGCCCCAATCCCACTGAATGGTGGAACAAATTACAAGGGCTAAGTGCCAGTTGTGTTGCTATGCTAATTTTACGTGGTAGAGTAAAATGGGTAACAGTGAATCAGAGATGTGAGTGCGCAGCTGGAAAAGCACAGCAGGTCAGGCAGCATCAGAGGAGCAGGAGAAGACAACATTTTGGGCATAAGCCTATCATGAAGGAGGCTTCCTGATGAAAGGCTTATGCCCGAAACGTCGATTCTCCTGCTCCTCGGATGCTGCCTGACCTGCTGTACTTTTCCAATGCCACACTCTTGACTCTGATCTCCAGCATCTAAAGTCGTCACTTTCTCCATCAATGAATCAGTGACCAGTTTTATCTTTCTCACGCCTTTTATTTCCATTGAAGTCTAAGGTTGGGATTCCAGTTTTCCAATAGTTATTGGAACTAATGTCATGAAATGTAACTGAATAAAAGCAATTGCTAAACTGATCTGAACCAGTTTTTTTTTGATTTATAAATACAGCAAAGTCCAATTTAAAAAACCATCTAGAAGTAAATGTCAAAGCACTTCCTCTCATTCGGGATATCTTCTATTGTGCTGTGTGGCACTGTATGATGGTGGACAATTATGCAGTTCACTGGAGGAGCAGGTTTCACAAATATCCTGTCTCATAACAAATAGGAGAAAAAAAGGTGAGGACTGCAGATGCTGGAGATCAGTGTCGAGAGTGCGGTGCTGGAAAAGCACATGTCAGGCAGCATCCGAGGAGCAGAAGATTCAATGTTTCAGGCAAATGCCCCTTCATCAGGAATGGGGACAATTCCTGATGAAGGGCTTTTGTCTGAAACGTCAATTCTCCTGCTCCTTGGATGCTGCCTGACATGTGCTTTTCCAGCACCGCACTGTTGACTCATAACAAATTTCAAACACATCGACCAACTCTAGGCTGGACATTTGAGGTGCTATGGGCCATTGGTTGCTGGTGAATCATATTCCAACATCATGGTCTGACATATCTCCGACTCTGCCATTAGCATCAAGACTGGGGAGCAAATCTGATTCAATGAAGTGAAGTGAAGCGAAGCATGTCAGCATTACCATGCTAAAAATTAAGTGTTAACCTGAGTCAGGCTACAATACAGGACTATCTGCATGCTAAACAGAATAAGCAGCAAACGCTAGCCAGAGCTAAGCAATTTCACAACCAACAGATCAGATAGATGTGTAAGTAGGCTTGCTGAGCTTGAAGGTTTGTTTCCAAACATTTTGTCACCACTCTCACTCGTTTCCTTACGTACAAACAAAGAAGGACACCATTTTGACTGGGACAACACACACACATCCTAGGAGAGGCGAAACAAAAACATGCACAAGAATTCTTAGAGGCATGGCATTCTAACCAGAACTCCAATAAACACATCGACTTAGATCCTATCTACCTTACCATGAGAAAAATAACCGGAAATTACCTCACCCATCTTAAGAAACCAAGACCTATGAATAGAGAGGTGGGACATACCACCAGCACGTCACCAGATGTTACCTAGTATGGTGACAAAAACATCTGAAAACAAACCTTCAGGCTCAGGAAGCTAACTTACAGACTTATCAACCTGAGTTACAAATCTTCTCAAAAATCACAAGATCGGATAGAATTAAGTGTTCCAGCCACATCATTCTCTGAAACAACTTCAATTTTCTTTTCTCTTCTCATTTCATTGATATGGAACTTTGTTGACAGTATCATAAAGACAGTAGAAAAACCAATATAGTTGAGGATAGAAACTGGGATATTAAAATGCACAATTTGTATTGAGAAAATATATGAAACTGTATATTGTTCAGGTTGATTCTCTTGGTAGGGTGAAAGAAACAGATTGAAATATCCAAGAGGTCAAATGTGTGTTAATTACAAAATACTTTCCTTTTTCCATATTTCTTTTTGAAAATAATCTTTGAATGATGGTGGACAATTATGCAGTTCATTGGAGAAGCAGGTTTCACAAATATCCCGATATACAATGATGAGAGAGTACTGCCAAACAAACATCGCTCATTTACAACCTGTAGACAAAAAGCAGGACAAGTCAAACCCAGCCAATTGCTACACTATGTGTCTCTTCTCAATCATCACTAAAGTGACAAAAGATGTCACCAGTGCTTTGCAAGATCCTGCTGGCTGAAATGAAGCTGGAAATCTTAAAACTGAAACAGAACTTGCTGGAGAAACTCAGCAGTTCTGGCAACCCCAGTATCGGGTCCAGTGGCCCTTTTTCTGAAGTTGCGTTATCCCTGCTATGGAATGTTAAAAATCATATTTCAACAATGGCAGTGTTTGGTACAAGCAGCAAAACGTTCCCTCTATCAGGCCATGTTGGAATGTACAATATTTAGAGGCCAATAATCTAGTTTTAATGATTGTACAGAATCACTGATGGTCACATGGTCTCAGGAAATGGGAATTGTGGCTTTGCTTAGTTGCTGATCTGGATCCATGCTAATTAATGCTTTGATGTCTCAGGTTGATATATAACCAGGAAAGATTAATATCCTTCAATGGCAACTGATGCTCTAGAGTACACCAAAAAGGAGAGGACAGCAATCTGGAAGCAGACCTATTTGTAAACACATGAGACAGGAGCAGCTTTGTGAAGATGATTTAGTTTTTTTTTTGCAATCAGAACTGTCAATGAATAACACCACAGAAAGGAACTGTTTGATTCACACTGTCAGAAGATCAATCCCTCTAGGCTCAGGTATTATAGAAAGACGAGTGATATACATGGGAAAGAGAATTGCTTGACTTATCTACTGATTCATGCTGAGCTAACATGCCTAAAGACTCTTTGGTGCAATACATTTTGTGTCGATTCTATTTGGATGTACATCTCACCAACAAACATTATAACAAATTTTTCAATTTGAAAAGCATTGAGAAAGATTATTTTCAAAAAGAAATATGGGGAAAGGAAAGTATTTTGCAATTAACACACATTTGGCCTCTTGGATATTTCAATCTGTCTCTTTCACCCTACCAAGAGAATCAACTTGAACAATATACAGTTTCATATATTTTCTCAATACAAATTGTGCATTTTAATATCCCAGTTTCTATCCTCAACTATATTGGTTTTTCTACTGTCTTTATGATACTGTCAACAAAGTTCCATATCAATGAAATGAGAAGAGAAAAGAAAATTGAAGTTGTTTCAGAGAATACGCTGACTGGTTATTAAACGTAAACTCCAGTTTATTGCTTTTCAAAAAAATTGACGCATAAAGCAAGATAAAAAGGAAAGATAGAATAAATCATACATGGGCTCCCATGAATTTTTCAAGTGCACAGGTGCAGTAGAAAACTAATTTACAGGTGATTTTACAGGATGGATGAAGAGAACAAGTCAGCAGAATGGCAGGATTTTACACAAGATGTGTTAATATAAATTCAGTGCATTTTCTCTTGTATTCCAAAATGGTACAATGATTCACCTCCCACCTATTCGGTGAAATCTCAACCAATATTTGGTTTCACAAGGGAAGGTGAAATCAGTTTTAACTTGGCTTAATTCTATTTGGGTGGAAGTATTTGATTACTCT